>NC_134322.1:5101700-6399200 GCF_964195595.1 Calonectris borealis | reverse complement strand
CTCTTCTAGACCTTCCACTAGTTGACAGCATTCGCTGGTGATTAGTCCTATCTGGCCAGTAACAGCAGGATCCTACTCACGACTCAGCAGGAAAAGAAAACGCTCAGAAGTGTAAATCACACATTGGGACACACTGGATGTGTGACCCAAAGTGTCACTTCCACCTCTATGTATGCAACTGGCAAGATCAGCTGGAGTTTATGTATGCATGAGCACAACAGTTATCCACAAGACAGGGACAACCCAACAACAAGCACATAATGGAGGAACAGTGCTTGTGAGACAGCCTTCATAGCAGAACAGCTTTTCCAGTATGTAAAATTACATGTACCATAACATCTTCACCTGATCCTCACCAGGGCTGGGGCTGGGCTTGCGACCCTGCAGGAATAGCTGCAAACATGAAGTGAAGGATGAATTCCCCTCCCTCACCTGCCCCAGCGATGTCCCACCTGGAAGGGGTATGATCTCCCAGGTGGGTACTGAGCTAACACAGCCATGCTGCTCTGTGGACTAGAGCTTGCTTGGACTTTTCTCCTCATTATTGCGATGCCTGGACATATCCCGTCTGTCCCTGTGACCCAGCACAGGAGGACTGTATAAAGCACTTGGACAGCAGCTACCCTACCATGGAGCACACAGCTACCTGAATATCTGAAGGCACTGTTGAGATTGTAAAATATCTATGGGAAAAGCAGGAAGAAGATTGCAGAGAGATCCAAGGCAGAGTTTCTTAATATATCACTATTATTGTCTGCCAAAGCTGGGGCGTCTCTGTTCAAGCCCGGAGATATGATTTGTTACCTCTCCAAGAAAAAAAAAATTACGAGAATTGCAGTAGACAAATGTAATACCAATACTTTAAAACAGTGTAAAAAAAAAAAATCCCAACAACAATAATAATAATAATGGTCAATCATAAACTGATATAGTGCTGGCTTTCCCTCCCTTTTCGCCACCTTACAGGATATCCCGTCTAGCAGCAGGAACAAAACGTGGAAATGAATCAGTCAACAGAGCATTTTCTCCCATTAAAGCTGTTGGCAATTTTGACCCGTGCAGGGGAAGTTGCACATTAAGATGGATATTCCTAATCTGTAGGGACAACTGTCCTCGCTGTGGGATGTAGCCTTTTTTTTTTTCTCTCTCTCTCTTTTTCCTTTTTTTTTTGCCAAAGGATGTCATAGGTGAATGCATTTCTGCTGTGCACAGTCCGAACACACACACAGCAGAAAGGCCTGAAAATTGTTAACCCCTTCTTATTTTAGCTGCCTATGCTCTTTTTCTTTCTCTTTCTCTTTCTCTTTCCCTCTTTTTTCATTCAGCTTGCAAGAATCTACTACTTCTCTGGCCTACTGCTATTTACCTTAATAATGCTCAGTAAATCTATTATTTTCCAGCCTTGGGAAACTTTGGCTTTTATTTTCTCTTATAATCCTGTAGCTGATACTCAGCGACAGCAGAAGAATATTAAGGTTCTGGAAGAGATTCACTTTCCTTATTATCATTCACAGGTCTTCCACATTTGCAAGGTGGGAGAAAGCGAGTTTTGTGCCTAAACAAGGACCAGGAGTCAGAACTGAGGTTTTTCTTTCCTGCTGCAATAGTGACTGGAAGTAGAGATATGTCATCTCTCACATTTGTGCCTCAGTTTCCTTATATCACCCCTTTAAGTGCTACATACTAAAATGGCCACGTTACATTACCCCCCTGAAAACAAGACCCCAAACCACAATGCCCATTTGTGATTAGGAAAATAAAAGCCTCGTTTTACTCTCTGGGGACTAAAACTGTGAGAAACTCGGTGGTTTCCCTACGGTCGTATAGGAAATCTGTGGAAGAGCAAGGCCCTGAGATCAGCTCTGCCCGGTATCCCGCTTACATTTTATACCCCGGTTGATTTTTCATTACTGCAGTAGTTACCTCCTAATCTAATGACAGTTACTCCACTCACCAGGGGCGTGTAAAGACCAATTCATTCCAGATTGGAAAGTTCTTTGAGAAACCCTGAATGGAAGGTGCTATAGAAGTGCAATGTGTTATTAATAATCTCTCCTATCTGCATAAATCTCCATTGAATCCTCTCAGTATCATTAAAAGTAAAATAATCCCTCAGCGCAGTTGAAGAGCTCAAACCTTCTTTTCCCTTTGTAGGTGCCTGGCTGTTTGCTAAATGGAAAAAAAGGCCACACAAAACGCTGACATCTTTTTGTGACCCTCGCGGAGCTACGTAGAGCTAATGAGTTTGTTTTCACTTTTGTAGATGAAATTTCCAGGGGCGGAGGGAGTCCGGGGTGGTGCTGGGAAACTGCGGTGCAGCTCCCCGGGAACTTGGCTGAGACCACCAAACTTGTTTCATGTGTGGCCTCCCCTATTGCCTCATTGGACCAGAATTATTTAATGAGCCTTCTGAGAAACCGAGCTCTGGTCCCTTAAGCTGGAAAAGGATCGTGCGGCGCTCAACTACCAGACCACACAGTTTTCAGGCTCTCTTCTTTGCGAGAGGCTGCAACCACTCCTTTCCTTTCAGCAGCTGATGGTGAAAGTGGGGAGAAAGAGAACAATAACAAAACAAAATTGCTTCCCACAGCTGAGAAAATCACCCTCCCTTTATTATTTTTTCCCCTTTAGGAAAGAAATAAATAAAAGGGAAAGAACCCAAATGGGATCTCTCCCTCTTCAAACATACAAATGATCTTATGTTAGCAGTTGGGATTAAACATCTGTCTGGTGGTTATGTGATCATAACAGATGCTGTGTGCAAACGTTTCCTGCTAGCTTTGTTTTGGTTAATATTGTTTGTGTAGCACATTGGGTTGCATTCAGCTGAAGGGATATAGAGTGTGTTTTTGTTCCCCCCCCCCCTCCCCACTTCTGCTCAACTTCAAGCAGCTCCATCATCTTTTTAAAAAGAAATTGGAGGCGGGGGTGGAGGGGAAGAGGGTTATTGACTGATGTCATGTGGAAAGTGATGTCATACAGTACTGATGAAATGGCAATCCACCCGGGTTTTTAACCGCTTTGATGTTACGTTAGGCCTTTTTCCTCTCTGTTAGGTTGCCCTTGGGTCCACTTGGCCATGCAGCTGGAAATAAATACAGGGATATTGTAATGAGTTTCGCTGTGCAACTGGAGGACCCTGGAGCTCAACTGCTCGGGATTTCCATTGTTCTTTCTGAGAAGCCGTGCTTCCAAATGGGACCAGATGGATGCTGACACTGCACTCTTTGAAGGCATGAAGGCTTTTCTTTCTTCAGGGTATTTTTATACTCCTTCTACAGCTAGGGAAACTGAGGCACAGAGTGGTATCTTGAGCTGTCCTGGTCAGAGAGAACATCTGCAGCGGGACAAGGACCTGCAAGTTTCTCATCCCCCATCTTAATCTCTGCTCCAATATAGGTATGAGACTGACCCACTTGTTTCTACCTGGCTGAGGAACAGATGCTGTGTTTCCACAATTTTGCCCTATCACCTTGCTACAGTGGCATCCAGCTGGACAACCCTGCTCTCTGCAAAGCTCCCTTGGGTGACCTGAGCCTCTGATGTGGCTTAGCACAAAGACCCTCCTTCTGCAAAGCAATGCACCTCACTGTCCAGTTGCCACTCACATCAACATCCACCCACCGATACTCCACCTCAGCCTATAAAAAAAGCAGTCTCTTGAGAGGTCTGTCTGCTTCAGCCAAAAAGAATCACTATTAATTCATGTCATTGAGAATAAGTGTCCCTTTTTTCCTATTGTCATAACCTTGCAAAGCCCTGCTGAAGCAGACACACTGAGGAGAGAGTTCAATATCCAAGGACAGGGGTTTTGGGAGCTCTTGCTGATGTGCGAGGGTGAAGGACCCACATTGCAAGGACTACATAATCGTGCAAGTAGATGGGCTTGTAAATGATGGCAGGAAGGGCAGATGAGTGGATATTCAAACCTGCTCAGCCTGAGGACTGGCACCTATTCCTTGAGCTCTGTCCTTTTATCAATTGTTTCACTTTATCTTCTCTCCATTTGCCTGGTTGTGGTTGTTTGTGTGTTAACATCTACCAATCAGTTCTAGCCAAAAAAAAAAGATTAAAATGATTCACATTAAATAGCTTCTGGGCAGCCTTTTGCAACACTGAGGGATTTGGGGTCTTTTCACTATAATTACTTTGAAATGTGACTTCCTTTTCCTGGAAAGGAGGGCTGGTCCCGTGAATGAAATACCCAGCTGGAGGCTGTAAAAGTTTTTGTTCAGTGACTGTTTCAACGATAAACATTCCATATAAAACAAAAAAAAATTATTTTAACTCCCTTGTGCCTCAGTTTCCCCAGCCTTAATTGTTCTTGATTGCCTTTTTTAATAAATAGTTTTGATGAATCAACATTTCTCAGTGGAAATTGTTCATTTAAACATCCTTCTCCCACCTCTTTCCAGTAATCGTACAATGATTCTCTACTTCATGCATTTTTTTAGGAGAAGAATTTGAATTAATCGCAATGAGTTGCTCAAATATGACGGTGATGAGGGTCACATGAGGGTAGGTAGCTCTTTTTCAAAGAAGCTGGTGCCTTCCTAAAAATAGTAGAACCAATTTTGTTCATGAGGAAGGCAGTAGCCTTCCAGGGACTAAATTTAAGAATGCAGAGCTTTTTGGACAAGAAAGGATAAAGAGTCCATAGCCACCTCTTAGCTACATAGGAGGCTAAATTGTATGAACGCCACATTTATGAGCTCCAGCTTATCTCATGTGTGATGGGAGTCAGATGGAAATTAAAATTCATCCAACTGACTGTGACCACACACATAGTCCATTGGAAAGGAAAAGTATGTTTGTGCGATTGTGTTTCCATCTCCAAAACAGCCTTAGCCTTGTTGGGCGGCCAAGGTCAGGACTATCCACAGACGTCTCCTTCTGGTTGGTGGGGAAGGAGGTGGTGGCTCTTGGGAATCTCCCACGTTGCTAAATTTACCTCCCCACTTCCAGCACATTGCAACTCAAATAAGGAGGCACAGGACTGAGAGAAGTGTGGAGACTGGGCTGTGCTTTTATGTGCAGTCGTGGCTGTGTTAGGGGATGGAGCAGAGGAACATGGGGGAAATTGCCCCTCCAGGGCTCGGTACCGCAGCTCTGTGACCAACCAGTGAACCTCTGCATCCAGAGCAGTGCTTTGACCAGTGTTAAATCTGCTGAGAAATGGCTTTAGCTAAGTCACCTGCAACAACATACCGGCCACGATATCCTCACAACTGGCTATTTCTCGTGTCACCAAGCATATAAAATTATTCCACATGTTGGCATCCACTAATTCAATAATCTAGTAATATAAATTTAGATAATAGACACTAATACCATGTTTCAAAATACACCCACAACATTTATTTCTCTCTCTCAGGAAAGAAATAAAAAGAAGCACACATTGTGAGGGCTCTCCTGATGAAATAATAAAACCCATTCTCATCTAGAAAAAAGAATCATTATAGGAGGATGGTAATTTACTTTATATGACCTTCAATTGATTATTCTGGGCCTGCTACACAAATATCACAGGAGCTATTGATCGTAAAACCTACCAAATAGATCTCTAATAGCTTTTACTGAGGAAAAATAATTATGCTAGTGCTGTGGTCAAACACACATAAACCAATGTGGAGGTATTAATGTATAGTATTATTACCCATCTGTCTGAGAAGTATGGGGAAGACGCTTCACAGTAACACGCTGTGTCTAAGCACCATGAAGGCTCAATATCTGGCTAACAATTACAGCCAGTTATACTGAAAAATTGATTACTGTAAGTAAAAGCTAAGACTGGAAAGCAGAGGCTGGAGCTTGCTTAATAAAAGTAAAATAATAACAACCATCATCCTAATTGTGGAGGAGTTCTGCCATCTTATATACTTGGAGTTGAAAATTGAATTTTCCTCTGGTGCCTGCGGCAGGGCATCATTTCAGAAGCAAAGGTGTCCACCTTGGCTGGCCTGGAGATGGGTGATCAATGCCTGTAAAAGGCCAGGTTGTCTCAGCAAAGAACAGACTATCTATCTCGAAGGAAAAGAGCGCAAAGAGTCAGAAACCCACCACCCCTGCCTCGAAACCCCACATAATGAGCCGTACCTTTGCAAAAGTTTGGAGGTCTGGCAGGGAGGAGTATTGTGGTGGGTACAGATTGCGACGAGGCTTGTTGCTGCTGTTACTTCTAAAGGAGCCGATTCCCACGTGGGAATCTGGCGGCAGTTTTGCAACTGATTTCATTGGCAGAAGGATCAAAACCTAAATGCTGTCTCTGTGCCATGATGAAAACTTTAGATTTTCTCTCTCTCTTTTGCCATATGTATAGATTTTAAGGCATGTCAACTTAAAAATCAGCTTGATTTTAGATAAATCTTACTAAAATGTAAGTAAAGTTATTGTAACTCAAAGGAATTAGGAGGAAAAGTATATTTTCCTCTATTTTTTCAAGTTTGGTTCCCTTGTGCTTTGTGTAACTCGTTCTACTGTTTCTGTTACAGTAACTTAGTTCCACTTTCCCTTACTTTTCTGGGTCTCATTTCACAGCACAGGGAAATTAAAGAAAAAACACAAAAGCAGCACAAAAATTTTTTTCTTAATAGGATAATGAAAATGTAAATTTTTGAATAACGGAGGGAGGCTTTTGATTTGGTGTTTTATGTATGGTACTTCTCAGGTATTAAAAATTTCAAGTTGGGAGTGTCCCTCAGAAATTAGTATTAAATAATATTCTAGTATTCCGAGGTAATGCCTGAAAGACAATTTATAATCAGACTACCAAAGCAATTGATCAAATATTTATTTATCTGGGAAGCAAGTAATAATTAGTGGAAGGCTAGCATCGAAAGCCCATTCTCCTTTTTAATAAAGAAATGCGCATGCAATCAAAAATGTAGAACGCAAGGATGCTAAACTCAAGGGATCCATACTAAAACAGAAAAAAAAAATGCTAATTGAAAGAAGTGCTGAGAGAGAGAGACGCAGGAATGTTTTTCATTCCCAATTTTGGTTTAAAAGCAGACAGATTGCAGAGTATCATCCTCCAAGCAAGGCTCTGAGACTGAACTGGGGGGACCAGAGTTCACGAGTAACTCATCCCGCGCCAGGAGTTACATCACGAAGGCAGAGCCAAGGCTCGCAAGGGCTCTCCCAGCCCTTCAGAAACAATATGGTTCAAATGTTAATTTCTCTTCCTTTTGGTTTGTACCAGTTTGTGCTGTTAACAAAGTAACACTCAAAGACTGGAGTCACTACTATCTTTGTGAATGATTTATGATTTGCACTCTAGAGATAAGCAATTTCCATGCCAAAAAAGGGCTTTTTTTTTTTCTCCCCTTTTTTTTTTTTTTTTTTTTTTTTTAGAAGCAGACTGTCATTGCTACAGGGAGTGAAGATAATCATTAGCGAGACCTCTGCCGCTTATTGGGCCTGTTTCCCTTTTGCTTTTGCGTGGGCGCAGGTGGTGAAGGGTTGATGGACCCAACTCTCTGGATTTACATCAATAATGATTTTGGCCCAGAGTGCGTGTACATCCCAGTCCTGGAGAGCATTGCTTAGACCTCCTTTGACCTTGAAACTAGTATTGATTTAAAAACAATCGCATAGCTTAGGTAAGTTGGTGCTCACCAAAATGAGTAGGTCCTCTGCAGCGACACCAATGTCATCATTTCAGGCAGACAGGGAATGCTTTGAGCTTTCCCCCTTCTCCCCTTCCTCAAAAACCTGGATTTTGTGAAGTTTTGTGTACACCGCCTAATTTCTGCCCAGGAGAACAGCCATGTCTTGGGTATGATTAGAGATAAGGAAGACAGTCGGCTGTCCTTCCTGGAAAGGAAGGTGCAGAACAATGTGGTTTATCTGTACTCAAGACATACTTTTCTGCTATCTCCAAGATGTTTTCTTGGTTTGCGAGTATTTTTGTCCTAAAGAATACAAAAGTGGTGGAGCTAGAAATCTCAGTTGCACCTCATGGTTGTGTATGCTTTTTCTCCAAAAGACTTGGAAAGTTTTGTAAACTGTTAAGATATTCAGCAGATGAATATTAAAGGTACATATTTTTGAAGTTCCATTGGGAAACTAATTATGAGTCAACTGGCAGCATATATCTCAGTTAGTTTTTTTTTTCAAAATGCCATGAAGGATTGCAATATAACATGTACCAAATACATCTCTAGTATCATAATTAATTTTTTTAAAAAGTAGTCATTTACAATTTGCATATGCACAAAATGGCTCATTTTGCCACTGTATTAATTAAAACCAGCTAAGATTGTTCAGAACTTTAATTCAGCTCCAAATTCAACTATGTCCTGTCCTGGCACATCATAATCTGCAGAACACTTAATGACAAAATCACAGATGCTCTTAGTACGATGCAGCTGAAGGGCAAGCCTCACCAGAAGCTGTAAATAGAAACTTTAAAAAAATCTTGTTAAATTAAAAAAAAAAAGGAATACCTGACAGGTTTAGAAGAAAAGATGAGACTCTCCAGGAAAGCCTGGCCAAGAAGTTACACTTCTGCAGAATTAATATTCAGTAGCAAATTTATGGGCTTAACCCTGAGCTCGGTTGTGTCTGTGGGCATCTTTCCATTGGCTTCACTGTCTCACTGACCGCAAGCGTGGCTGTTACAGGGGAAAAACACTGTGTCAGTGGTGGTGTCCTGCCATACGTGGGCTGAATGGACAGACAGACACTGAAAGAAAATGGCAGCATTTAAGTGAGACAGGAGTTTAAGTCCAAAGATTGAGAAAAATGGACGATAAAAATATGAAAATACAGCAGGGAAGATAGGTAAGAAGGCAAGTATTAAGTAGGGGCAAGAAAAGCAGGGGGACAGAAGAAGTGAGTGTTTTAATGGCCATGTGTGCACTGCCTATGGCAGGAGGGAAGGTCCTTGGTTAAAGGCTCTCGGTGTAGCTGCCACAGTCACACGGATCTTACCATTTTAGCTGGTAGGTACAATTAACCAGGTCATTCCTTGGTAATTATTTTGTCACCAAAACATCTCCCTGGCTCTCAGAGGGTTTTGGTTTACAAAAGGCAACACATGACCACCGAGGCAAATTCAGTTCACAAACGGAGAACTGTAGCACAAAATTGTCTGGGTTTTTCTACATCGCGGGCTGGATTTCAGCTGTGCCCCACACTCCTATCTCAGAAACAATGACAGAGAGAGAGAAACCGCGACCTCCCAAAATCACAAAAGCAATACCTGTCCATTCCTGACTTTAATATGTTTAGCTGATTACAAGGACACTGTTAATGGTGTTATTCTTACTCAGCAATGAGAGGGGGAAAGGAAGAGAGCACACCGGTGCCAGGTCAGGGTGCAAGGCTTTCCTGCCGGTCCGCGTCCCACCTGCCCTGGCTGATTGGTTATGCTTGCTGTCGGAGCCGCCGCGCACGCGGCGGGAGGATTTGGGGATGATTAATTGCCCTGTCTTCTGAGCGGAGAGTTCGGAGCAGCAGGGTTCTTCGTGTATGTAAATACACGTGGGCTCAGCGCTGTACCGGCACCGAATGAAATGAATAAAAAGACTTAACAAAAGGACTCAACTCTGAATGTTTAGATGTTGAAGATTGGTTTCTATTATGTCCCAGTGGGAGAAAAGAATATGTCATATGGGAAACTGGATAGGCTTCATGTTGCAGAGAAGTGAGAGAACCCGATTCCCGAGTGCGGCTCGGCTTGTGCTACTGCTGGAATCAGCTCACAGACCCCCAAAAAGCCCAGGTGCTTACACTGGTTATAAAATATAACTCTACCGATCTGCGAGTTAAATTGTGATCTCTGCTGTGAGCAGTGCACAGCATATAAAAAAAAAACCCCAAACCTTCAGAATTCAGCTGCATACTTAAATAGTCAGTCTCTGTTTTTCTTACTTCTATCTGATTCAAATGTGCACATCTGTTGTTATATTGTATGGCATTAAAATCATAATAGACCCTGTTTTTTGTAAAAATGTAGGCTCAAAACCCAGCAAGCAAGGAAGCGTCCTGTAAACTGCAAGCAGCAAAAAGAAGAAAAGTTTGGTCTTTTTGGTGAATAATCTGAAATGAAACATTCCTCTAGCATTCTTCTTCCCCACAAAGATTATGATTTTTCTCTCTTTTTTTAATGCTCTACATGTGCATTTTTGCATTCATTTTTGCATCATAAAACATTTCTTAGATGGGCGTAAATCTTCCTTAATATTTTTGTAACTTCTGTGTGCTTAAAAATCACCTGCAATTTGCTAGATGAAATATTTTCTGTGGCACTGTGACAAAGGAGGGAGACCAGATGTTTTCAAAAAATTCATTTTTTAAACTGTTTGGGTTTTGGTGTTTTTTTTTTCTCTTTGCACACTTGTAAAACAAGCTGTAAAAACAATGCTTGAAGAATGAGCTGATTTTTAAAAAAGTAGAGAGTCAAAGAATTTGAATAGGAAACATTTTATTTTGGATATCCTTTCACCAGAGGAGATTATTATTTATAGGCTGCATTATATATCTTGCCTGGTAATCAGCAGTAATGTATGTCTAGCAACAGTAGAAAAATGAATTTCAGTAGTATCTTGTATTTTAGAAAAAATAAATTATGAAACACTTAAGAAAAATGAAATAAAACTAGTGATGAATCTGCAGCCTCAGAAAATCAGATAAACAAAATGTTCCAGTTAGTTATTGCCACACTCAATAGCAGTACATGAAATTGTATTACAGGCTGTGAAATGAAATAATCCCACCCTGTGACAAGCTGGCAGAATTTGCCTGAAACTGCCCAGCCTTTTTGCAGACTTTGATCCCTCCGGGGACTGGTGTTTGGGGTGTTTGCTGAGTCACGGAGGCAGGAGGTTCGCCACCTAATCCGGAGATAACGGAGAGGTGGTGGCTGAACCCAGAGGATCAAGGGTGTGGATTGAGCCATTCAAAGCAGGAACTTAATTACAGCTGAGGTTAGATGAATGGTTGCTCTGAACCTGCCATTGTTTTATTGTTAATGTCTGCTTTAATACCTCCAAATTTCAGTCAGGGCAAAGTTGGGTCGCTAACATCTGAATGATGCTAGCACTTGAGTATCGTAGTTTTAAAAAATACAAAGTCACTACAAGGGTAGGCAATGTCTTTTTTTTTCTTCCCCTCAAACAGTCATTCTCTCTAGATTGAAAATTTGCATTACTTTTCTAAACTACAAAGTATCATTTAAAAATGTATTCATGTTTTCTTGCACCTTTTTACAAGCGCTCCAGCACCCAGTAAATAAAAGTAGCAGCCTGTGTCCCTTTTAGCAAAAGCCATATATCTGCTCAGACTTGTAATTTGCTCTGTTTATATCCTTTGCCCTTGAACTCTGGTTATTAACGCAATGTTTCTCCAAATGATGCCATATAACTCTGCTCCAAGCACATTCCTACTGACACCACACAAACAACAAAGCCAGCTAAAAAGGAGGAAAAAAAAAAAAAGAAAGGAAGGTGAATTGCGTGTGATGGAGAACATTACTCAGAATGATATAAGTTACGGAGTTTCTCGTGTTAGCGGGGTGGAACGTGGGTTAGAGACCTCGCCTGCCTGTGACCACCTCTTCTCCAAAAATCTTCTAAATGGCTTTCAGCAGCCGATTACCTGTATTCAGAGATAACCTCTTTACGCTGAGCAGACATCCTTGCTAAGGGTCTGCTGTTGTCTTGGAGAGAGACAGGCTGTCATGCTGGTAAAAACTCCCACCTCACTACATCGGGACTATTGATCAGGCTAAAGAACTTGTGACACACTGCTGAAAACAGAAAAGAACCAGAAGATGGAAAAATAAAATAGAAATGGGGGAACAACAGGTAGGCGGTGTAAAACATTCTTCCAGGAAGAAATGAAGTATCTGTGGCAATATTTGCTCTGTCATAAAGCAGTGTAGAAATCCGAGGGGCAATTAGTGTTGTTCAAAACAGTGTGGCTTAAGTGTTATCAGACAGTGAAAAAAATGCTCCTTGCCCCAGTGCCTCCCTCTTAATCTTCATAAAGGAAGGATTCTGCTGAAATACAGATCTTTAGGTGCATTGCATCTACTTTCCTACTCAGTTTCATTAAATAATAAGATACTATGGCACCATCTAAATATTGACTGATTTTTATTAGTCTTTCCATATCTGTTTGGCTAGCTGACAGCAAGACCTCAGGCAGAGATCTGGGCTTACTTTGATGCCAAGGAGTTCTTTAAGAGCATGGACAAATCATTATCTCTTAATGTGATTCCATTTCTCTTTTTACCTTGTCTGATCTGTTTAGATTACAAGGTCTTCTCAACAATAAATGTTGTCCTATGTGTTTGTAGGACTTTAGCTAGGATCTGAAGGTCCTACTAGTGCAAACAGCTGAAGATTAAGGGCATTCCTAGAGCAAGACAACGTGTGGGAAAAGTAAAAGGTATAAACTACCTTGGTGACACCACAGATTTCAAGAACAGGTTTAAAAGGACCCAATTCCTTGTAGATTTTGAAAATACAGGAAATCTTGCAAGGAGGGTCATGCTTGTGAAAATCCCATCTTCATTTCTTTAGGATTGCTTTTCTGATAAATCTCAGGTAAGCCTTTAATCTACTGAAGGCACAGTAAGAACACATGCCTGGTCGTTCTCCACTTCCATTTGGTACAACTTCTAAGATCATAGATTGTATACCATGGAGTATTTCCATGAAATACTCCTTTTCCAGCTTAAAAACAGACCATTGTTCTGGGTTGGTTTTGGTTGTCTGGTTTTTGTTGGTTTTTTTTCGGGGGAGTGGAGAGTATTGGGGGGGGGGGGGTGTCAGTAAAAAATCACTGATCCCACTGCTGGAATACACTAACACTGAGTTTCTCAGAATTTGCTGTGTTCTAGGGTAGTGTTCTGGTGGCACAGTTTTAACAGCATAGAGAGATTGATCACAGAAGCACGGGAAGCAACAACCAGAGCACAGCAAATACCGGAGGAGACAAAATGTTCAAACGAAGCTGTATGAAGATTTATTTAGTTTTAAATACATTTGCTTTGATTGTATTTTCTCCCCTTCTGCTTCCAGGAAACAAGTTCACTGTCAGGAATACTCATAGACCAGCATGGGTATTTTAATTTATTATTTTACTTACCTTAAAGAAAACAGTAGAGAAGATTCCCAGAAAACTAATTCTGACGTTATAAATATTTGAATTGGAAGCTAAATTCTCAGAGACACTTCAGCAGCTAAAGGCCAGCAACCTGCCCAACTAGTACCTCTTCTCAGAATTAACCAAGCCAAGACTGAACTCATTTCTACTACTAATTCAGTTACAGAATAATGTGAAATAATTATATCACAATCTATCAATACACACAAGAAACCATTTTTTGCAGTTGGCTCTTGTGAAAGTTTGTAAATAACTTTTTAAAATTAATTGTTGCTAAAATAAAACAGTGTTAGAATTGTTATAACAGTGGGAACGACACATTTCCCTGTTGCGGCTCTGCCTGGCTCCTTTCATTCCTCTTCTGCTGCAGCCATTTCCCTTTCCCTTTTCCGTGATAGCACTGGCTTGACTCTGGGCCTTCACTTTTAGAAAAACAGTAAAATTCAATTTTGCCTGTACTTCTGAGGAGCTATGAGCCAGATCATGCTGTTTCTTTTTGCATTTGGATGAATTTTCCACTTTGAGCTCTCTGCGTGTGAGAAGAAAGTGGAAGCAGATAGCTCAGCACAGTTATGGTCTAAAAAAGAATTCATCAAACTTTAGACCAAGCTGGTAAGCTTGACAAAAACTCAGTGCAGTATATTTCCATGTTAGCCAGGTCAATACAAGATGACAGATTGAAATACCATATGTGACTCACGGAAGACATTTTTGGGCAAACTGTTATCCTCGGATGAAATTAAATTAAAAGACACCTTACACTTGGTCATATCTCTTTTTCTTTTTTTTTTTTTCCTTTCTTTTCTTTTCGTTCCTTTTTTAAACCAGATTGTTATCTCATTTTCAGAAGACTATCACTTTTATCCTGACTTGTCAAACAGCTATTACCATCAAGATGATGAGCTTGATATGCTGCAAGTACTGATTAAGGGGATAGTGCAATTGCTCTTGCTCTACCTTGAAGGAGCAATTTTCCTGTCTGTCTAGTAAGTGGAGGAAAACCAGCCGGATTTCTCCTTATCTGTGGAAGAAGGAGGTTGTCTCATCTTTCTCCGAGCTTTCATGAGCAGTCAGATATGGTCAATACCTGGCTTCCAGACCTTCTCCAATGGGATGCAGATGTTCAAGCTTCAAATGCTGCAAGAAAGCGGTAGCAGATTGAAGGAGTGACAGTCCTCAGAGTCACTGAATTGCACCCAAACAATTTTAATGGCTTTGCATAGTAGGAGTAGATAACTTTTGACCGTGAGGTAAACCAGCTTCTAGGTGTTAACGACCTATGGAACTTTTTGCAAGATAAAGATTCAGAGGAAAAAACTTCAGACTAAGTCTAAATAATCCACTGACCAAAATTCTCCTTGGTGATCTCTGTTGGATGTACCACATTTCAGAGCTGGGCCTGGCTTACTGTGAAGTGTTTCTGTGCTTCATTGCACAGTTGCTGTGTTTCACCGCAAAATGGCAGCAGTTCTGTGATGGCAGAAATTATTCCTTTAGAGTATAGGCAACTCCAGCTCAGGCAAAACTTGTGCAGAATTTGAATCATAGGGAGCTGCATCTGTTGGTGTATTTGGACAGAACATTTCGGTTTCTTTTGGATGAATAAAGATCACCTTAATTCTGGCTCAAAACAATTAAGAGTAAAATACGAAGTATGTCAGTGAATATTGGTCAAAGTAGATCATACTCTGAGTAAAGGTCCTGAAAAAATGAGTATTTATATATATGCATAATATACATACATCTAAATATACATACGCCTCTCTCTCTTTCTCTCTCTGCCTCTTTTTCTTTCTCTCTCTCTCCATATATGTGTGCATGCTTACATATATATATTTATCTTCTGCAAATTTGACAATCTTAAAAGTTTTTTGGAACTTTTACTGCCTGCTCTTTAGAAATACAGCTAAAGCGACAAAACCACATTAAATTCCTAGCATAAAATGAAAGACAAAAGTGCCTCATTGCACCCAGGTTTTGTCACCTCAGGGAAAGGACAGCTACCAGCCGATTGCCAATTTTTCCAGTTTGGGCAAAATATCCAGGAGGAACCTCAGAGCTTATTAAAACTGCTTTGGCTGCAATGGCCACGTGGAACTGCAGACCGAACATCCATCCCCCAGCTGCCTGTCCCTCCTGGTCACCAGCGACTTTGTGCTGGCAACTTCTCCCCTGAGTATTTCACCAGAAACGTGGCCGGTTGGTGCCAGTTGGCTGCATGAAAGCAGAACAGGGAGGCTCACAACATTTTGGGTTGTGTGTGTGAGTCTGTGGAGGAGGGAAAGAGGGTGAGGAAGAGTGACAAATCTTCGGTGAAGTTCATTTTGAATTCTTATGTCGATCCACCAGCCAAGGGAGTATATCTCCTGCATAAGCCAATCCAGATTCACCTACAGACGCCTGTGAGTGCCATCCCTGTGTTTTACCATCAATAAAATAAAGACCCAGCCCATTTTGCCTGTCAGGGAAGAGTTCCAAATCAGTGTCATCTGGAAATAAAGGAACTGCAGAAAGATGTATGCAAAATCCCTAAAAAAAGGCAGAACTATCACCTATAAAATAAATTATCTGAAGAACGAGATTTTTTTTTTTTTAAATTCTAAAGGATGCACTAAGAGCCCTCAGTCGTGGAATATCCATCTCAACATGGTAAATAGATGCGTTAGACACAGAGTGACATATGGGCAGATAAATACAGCCATAACTGGTAGGCAAAGTAAGTGCACGCGGCATGTGTCAGTATTGTCTGGTAATTCAGAGCTGTCATAAAACTGTCCCACTTACGATGTTACAGCATTTTTAAGAAACATGAATTTGCAATTTAAACTCTGCTAAATGAAGGCAGGAAGTTACAGGTTACAGAGCTGCATGCAAACAGGAGAACCAAGAGGGTTTTTGCTCAAATTTGTCTCAGCAGGTACAAACTGTGAGGATGCCCTGAATACTTCAGTGTTGCCAGGGACATTGAGTGTGTGGGGGTGATCAGCCTGGAAATCAAATAAGAGCATTTTCAATTTAATGAATGTTTGGGAAACATAATCCTGGTTCTGCTAACAGGAATTTCAAGATAAATCAAAATCCTATCATTAAAACTGGGATATAGTCACTGCTATAGTCACCTGTTAAAGCTCTGAGAAATTTTCTTTCCCCTTTCTTCACATTTCTCTTTTTTCCTCATTTGAATAGTATGTGCACTTAAAGATATGACCAAGCTTTTTTGTTGTTTTGGATTTGTTGTTGTTGGGTAGGGGTGTTTTTACCTCTACAGAAGTTTCTTTGGAAATATGTTTTAAAAATGTCTTTGGTTCCAGAGCCACACTGCAGAGTAAGTCTGCTGGCTTTATCTCATATACTGTCTCCCCGGGAGTCTGAACTAAATGCATAATTTAAAGAGCCCTTAATCTGCAATGTCATTCCCATTTGGTCGGAGGCAGCCTTCACTTTATGATGTTAACTTTTTCAGCAAAGGGCAATGGCAGTTTTTCCGAGGATGCACTTAGAGGCAACATCTCATGTAAACCGTTTATTCAAGGTGTCCTGACATCCCAGTATAACACTGGGTGACAATGGATAACCTTCATCAAGTTCTCCCATGGGAGAGAGGCATTCATGGCAGTGAAAGTGCTGCACAAAGCCAACAGTAATATATAAAGGGCTGTTGAGGAGGGATGGGAGATAGGAGGAGGAAAATGGCAAACCGAGACTTACGCCACATTATATTTCTTTCTGCATGTTTCACGTGATCCAGGTTAGCATCATATCTGCTATAGGTAGCTTCTGTAGTAGTCAGTGCACAGCTTTCGTTAGGAGTCAGGTCCCAGTGATAGCTGGCATGCACTGGCCATGTCTCGCAGCCTGCTAGCCCTGCCTGAGAAGAGCTGGATCAGTCCCGCAGCCTGCTGCTCTCTCTTATTAACATGCATCGCGTGTTGATTTCAGCCCCGAGTTCTTTTTGTAATTTAAGGGGTGCAAACCGACCTTTAAATGGGGAGGGCTGTTTCCTTTTTAATTAAATCTCCAGCCAAGCAATTTGCCTTTCCCATCCTATTGAGTTTTTCATCAATTGTTTTTCTTCCCCTTGTGCTGTAGCAAACCACAAGTGCCTTATTACAGTAACTATCACACTGTTCCTGTGCTCTCTCACCCTGAAGGTTGCTTTTAAAGTGCAAACACACTTCCAAAGATATGCAACAAGCTAATACCCCAGGATGTATTAAGGCCCATTTTGTTTTACTTTAGCTGCATATTAACAACAGGACGATAACCCAGAATAAGGGATATGGAGACGTCTTTTCCCCAGGATATAAGGAGATTCAGAGTGGCATTATGTGTGATAGATGCAATTGTAGGAAACTTTGCGTATATCCCTGCATATCCCTGGTCAAACCATTCATTCCTTTTTCACAGTCCTTATTCTAATATCTCTATCACCAGATACATCTTCATGGAAACAAGCTTGAGAAGCTGTGGCTCTCCTACCCTTCCCCTTTAGCAACACCAATACAGCACATGCCCAGCAACTGGTAAGGGAAAGAAAGATCCTTTTGCTGTAGGGTCTACCCCTCAACCTTCCAGCTGTGTTCATCCCTGGGCTATACAACAGCTCATTATGCAGCAGAACTGACCAAACTTCTTATGGATGATTGAGCGTGATCTCCAGAATGGTGAGAGCTCATATTGAAATTCCTTCCAGAGCTGGGGCAGTACTGAGCAAGGGGGAGGGCGAGAGGCACTTGATCCCCTGCACGTTTTCTGATGTCTAATAATGTGTGAGCTCAGGCTCAGACTTTTCCAATAATCAAGATCTGTAGGGTCTCCATCCTTTACCCAACTCCCTAGATCCATGCAACTCATAGGAACCTAATTGCTTGTGAGTTGTAGGCTAAAAATAAACCTCACATCATATATATCAGTATCTACATGACGATTCTTCTAATATATGTAGAGAACAGCCAGTTTGGCTCAGGCGAGTCCCAGACTCGAGAATGTTTTATTCCTAGCTCTGCCGCTGATCTGCTGAGGCAAGTTAGAGATGTCTTTAAACATCTTTATATTTCTTGTTCCTACTGCATTGTCTCCTAAATCCATTTAGATTGCAAATTACATTTTGCAAGGAGCTTCCTTGACAATGTGCCTTCATGATGATCAGTTAAATATTGCCATTACGTATTGGAGCCTTTAGGAAACAGGAGTAGGCACAGGAGACTGTGTGCATATTTCTGTTGGGCATTTCTGTGTTACGGAGCATGGGCTGTTTATGTGCATTTTGTGAACATGCATCCTCTATGCTTATGAGCTGTGAGTGCTGCAGCTGGTGTCAGGGTCTTGGGAAAGTCAACGCACAGTACAGAGGAGCCCAGACTGACTCTCATAGGAGACAAACTTCCCCTCACTGATGCTTAGTTGGAAAACCTATTCTTTTTATCTTTTTTTTTTTTTTTCTTTTTTCTTTTTGCCCTCTTCCCTGGTTTAGCTTTGTCCTTTGGAGGGCGACAGGTCTCCTGCTTCAGCTCCTGCCTGCCAGCCCCCCCAGACCCCTGACGCTGGCAGCCACTAGATGGGGAGCTCGGCTAATGGGTCCAGCCCTGCTCAGAGCCTGGTCACCATCTGGCAGACAAAATCAGAGGGAGGGGACTCCTCTGCAGTAACAAAGTAGGCCGCCCCGTCTTCAAATTGAGGATAAGAACAAGTGATGGAGTCTCCGGCCACAGCTTGAAAGCAACCCATCAATGTCATCTTGAGTTAAGTACCTGATGCTGGCACTTTGCTGCAGTTCTTGGGGGGATAAGGGCTCTGACAGGGTCATTGTTTCAAGTGGAGTTCAGTCTTTTGTTTGCCATAAACGAAGAAGACAGGAAGTCAGCTGTGAGGTTTAGGAATAATATTTAGATAATTGTGAGATATCTCATCTTAAAGTTCAAACTGATTGAACCTGAGCTGAGTTTTGAGTCAAACTTTGTTTACGGGTCCATCATCTTTGTGGCTGACACTTGCAAAGAGGAAGAGAGAGAGAGAGAGGAAAAAAGAGTGAAAGACAATGAGCCAGGACTTACGGTTTCTTTCTGACCTTGGCAAGAGGGAAAAATCCATACGGAAAACAAAACAATAAATAATAGTAAATAATAACACCAACAGCGATGCCAACACTCCAGGAGCCGGAAAATAAAAATAACACTCCATTGTGCCCACATTCTTAATAACTCTGCATATGACTATCTAATCCGAGCTTCTGCAAAAATCAACCAGGAAGATGCTTGCACCAAACACAGCATGAGCCTTGCATTTAATCGGTTACTGTAATAAACATATAAAAAAAGATTTTTTTTCCATGAGAGGACAGAGCAGTGGCTACATAAAAGGACATCAAATGACACATCCTCCATCTCCCAGCAAATAAAAAAGCCATCAGCTCATAACAAGGCGGTGATAAAAGGTGCTGAGGCCAGTAAGATTAAGACTTTGTAATAAGGTTCGGGCGCCAAAACTGACAGCCATTTTCTTTTATATTTATCATGTCTTCACATTGGGGTGAGAAGCCAGGAGTCTGTCCCATTGCTGGCTAGAATTTATAGCAGCTCCATTATTAGGAGATTGCACTGAAATGGGGCAGAGGTATGGTTTTCTGAGAACGCTACAATAGCCTCCTACATTATACACTTGACAGGTTTGTCAGCGCTTAGTAACAAGCCTTGTAAAGTACTTTAATATCATTAGCACTATTTTCTTAATGTGTCTGCTCTCCTAGCAGCCTGAAAATATCATATATCATGGTCTGGAGGAAGGCATACATAGCTATCTCTCTCATTCTCTCTCTCTTTCTTTCTTTTTTTTTACCTTCCCCCTGAAATGTGATTTTATTGCCACACATTTGGTTGATGTTTTAATCAAAATAATGTAGCCATTTTCCTTTATTGATTAACAAGTAAATATGTATAAATATGTAGTTAGGGGTGGGCAACCCTTTTAGAGGATATTGGAAACAACATAATTAATGGCTTCCTCATCTAATTACAGTGCACGTGTTACATCTCCCCATTGTTTTTTCTGGTGATTCTTTCTTCCTTCTCTGTCCCTCCAACCAGAGAGGTGTGTTGCCAGAATGTCTGTGGACTTCATACAAAGGGGCAAGGGCCATGAGCTGGAAAACAAAACAAAACAACCAAAAAAACCCCAAGCTCTTGGTCACTTTTCTGAAAACATTCATGATATTGTTGCTGTTTCAACTGACTGCATCACCCCAAAATTCATCATCCTCGGCAGGTAATGGTGGCCTGAAGCTTGTATGTTAACTTTAATTTCTTTTAAATATCCAAGACATGTATGTGTGCATTTATTTATTTAGAGCGTTTCCTTGGACCCTTTGAGCTATGAGTTAAAGCATCATTTGCAAGCCCGGGTGTCACAAAGCGAGGGATTGCCCTCTGCAGACAGGGTTGGAGGTCAAACTACCTCTAAAAGAGGCATATATTGCCTAATGGATATCTACTGTGCTAATGTCAAGACATGTAAAGTCCACGTCCTACCGCAACAATGCAAGAATTGTTTATAATTGTATTTGAAAATAAACATTTATTAAATGCTCTGCAAATGCATGACATTATAAGCAGGGCTTGGATCTCATTTGGGAACAGGATATGCTTCTTAAATAGGAATCGTGTTTATTTCTGACGTTGTAAATATTCTCATGTATGACCTTAATCATAAAAATTCCAGCATTGTAAACAACTGCACTAAATCTATACAAAAAAATGGGCTCAGGCAAGGAAAACAAATATGTAAATGAACCTCATCAAAGAGAGTTTTATTATCTTAAGTATGACCTCAGTCAAATGGCTTTATATCTTGGAAGATTGTTAAAGTCAAGTACACAATCTACTTCCGTACTGATGCTGGGACTACAACATCAGTGCTTTTTAGCCCACATTTGACTGACTCAATTGTAAAGCTTCAAAAATCAAATATGCTCCAAGTGTCCTGTGCTCTTGATTTTACTGATCTGAAGAAATAAGGGGCAGGAAAAATCACATTTGGGAGGGAGGAAGGGAAGGCAAGATATATGATACCCCAAGAGCACCGCAGAGACAACTCCCCACGGGCTTGCCAGAGTTACACACACGTCCCGTGCCAGCCCGCACACCTACCGCAGTGCTCGTGGGTACGCTGGCCCGCGTACATGAGATTACACCGTGAACCATGCACTGTAAAAATCAGCGGAGCTACACGCAAGCTCACAGCTAGAGAATACAAATAAGAAGTGCTCTAGGGAGGCAGGCGGGTAGGGCAAAAAGCAATTCTGGACATGTTTCTGACCGTGCAGGCGTATGGATTTAAAGCGGAGCTACTCCTGATTGCACTGGCGAGAACAGAGAAAAGGCCTTGCACAGCCCAGCTTTGCTTTCTTGGAAGCCCTTCTCATGATAAAGCAAGTAAATGAATAAATAAGCAACTCCTTGCCATTGCAATAATAACAATCTAAACAGTTAACATTACTTAAAAAAAAAATCCTCCAAAATATCCTTCAAAATATTTCAACTAGGCCTGCATAATGTTAGTGGATAGACCAACTCCACTTTCTGGGTGTCTGTTTAGACATAATATAAAATAAATCTTTTCTACTGACATTTTAAATAACTCAAAAATTTTCAGTTTGCCTCATTTCATATTTTCCCCCATGCTCACTTTGCTAGTTTGTTTTATAAATCATTAAGGAAAGGCTCAAAATAAATTAATCTAACATGGAAACATTTGTACTATCTATATTACTTATTACATATTAAAAGGAGATGCAATAAGCCAAGCAGTAGATATATATACACACATTGTCTCTGGCATGTGCCGTATGTTTTATATTACTAGCGATGGGTGGAGAGTCTACTTGAACTAGAGTTGCAAGGCTTTTTCTAAGATCTTCATGGGAATTGCATCTTCGAGTTTCTCAGTATTGCATAATGGCAGCGAATATAGAATGAAATTCCAAAGAATCAATCACATGTATTTCAACACACACATTGACGAATAAACATGTACAGATTCGCATAACTCAGTTTATATTTTCAGAGAGCTAATATAAATCCAGATTAGTGTTCAAATACAATGTGTAATATTTCTATCTACAGGAATAAAATGTAAGCCAAATGCGATGACAGTGTCCTTTTAACTGCTAACCAGACATGCTTTGTGAATGGCTGCCATGTATTTCGTTTGCATCTAAAATGTCCATCACGGCAAGTACCCTGCCGTTGTAATTAGTGAAGATGCAGGATGTTATCGAATATCACAACATTTTGACTGTCAGATTGCTCTAGCCGAGGAAAGTTACTTTGTAAAATGAGAGGCTGATGTTGCAGTTGTATTGACTTTTGTGTCATGTTTGTTTCAGTTTACTAGTCAAAACAACTTTCAGAGCTCTTCCTTGTCCAGAAGGTTCAGGCTGCCTTATGAAAATGAAGCTGTCTTGTTTTCTGCTTCATAAATCATTGTCAAGCTGAGCCAGATAACAGAAACAAGTTCAGATTCCAAAATGATTATTCTTAGAGATGATGTATTAAGTATACAGAATACAACTTGATTTTCATAAGCCATGTTGACTTTGCAGAACCGAGGCTGGAGGGGAAAAAATTAATGACTAATTGGAGGTGTGAGAGCCTGCAAAATCCCGGGAGAGAGGGAACAGAGTGGGTGGGCAGAATTTCCTTTCTGAGAAGCTCTTGAAGTCATTTCAAAGCTGCCATTTTCTCCTCATCTCTGCCCTTGTGCTATTTCACTGTTACAGATAACCCATTTGGAGCATCCTGTAGACCTATTTTACTGCACCCGTTAATGCGATTTTATAACCTTCACTGGGCTTTGCATCCAGGCTCTGGACTAAGAGTCTTTCAGGAACTATTCCACTCATGAGCACCAATGAAAGGAGCCAATGCCACTAGAAATTTCCCTCCCCTTCACTTCTCTCCCTCCTTTCTATCATGCCCATTTCTTGATGGCTCTGCAATCCTTTCTTAGCTTTCTGGGTCTCTTTTTATAATCCAGAGAAATAGAAAGTACATGAATGATCCCACTGTAATTGGATTAGAAGAGTCACAACAAAAATAGCATCATGGAGGTAAGGTGAATTCTTGAAATGCAGTTGCAAGAGGTAGCTCTACATGGGAAAATTCTATGAAGAGGGCAATGGCCAAGCCTCTTGTACCTCTATAAGAGTCCTGTTAGAGAAAAGGAGTGAGTAGGAGGATAAAGTGGGGGGATAATAGCCATTTGAAAGTGAAAAGAAGGACCTCACTTAGTAGGACTTCTTATTTATGTAATATTATCATACAATACGAGACTGGGAAAAGGCTGTGGATGATGGATCTGAACTGTGAAGCAAGTTCTAAGGTTGCCAAGCTCTGGAGAGGATGGGATTTAAGATAGCAGCACTGGTGCACTCCAGTGGGAAAATTGTAAAAGTAATGCAGGTAACTGGACTTGCTTTCAAGCCCACCAAGTCAAGCTGACCCTTCCCTCACGTGGCCCAAACAGATGGGTTTTACCACATTGTTTTTTTTTTTTTTAACCACTTGCAAAACAAATACTGCAAAATTAGACACTACAACACCACAATCCCCATGCAGAGCCTAACATGCAAAGGCTTGCCTAAGGCCCCTCGGTAAGGTCTGTGGCAGAAGAAGAACTTGAACCAAAGTCCACCACGTGCTGGATGACAAGCATAGCCCTAAGACGGTCCTTCTTGTCTCAAAACACACACTCTGTCGCTGCCTGCATCACCTCCCCAGAAGTTCGTCTTTAACACTAAACATTGTAAAAGAAAAAACAAACATAGGAAATTTCAGCTGTGGCTGTGAAAAGAAATCATGCTCAGGGCACCCCTCAAACATGTTTCTTCATTCTTTTAACCAAGAAAAGGAAATTAAAATCAAACAAACCTATGTTTAAGGAATGTGAAGGCTGTGAAACAAACCAACAAAAGCCAGGAAATGTTCAAGTTAAGGCTGTGACACTCTGTCCTTCACTCAAGCTGTTCTGACTTATTTTTTCTAAACAGAGGGGGTTGAGATCAGCGTGTCACCCTCGGATTTGAATTTCCTGTTGTGAACTGGTATGTGCTGTGCCTTATTAATGTTATTAGATATTGTTTATTGCATTTGTGAATGTGATGCAAGTGCACATATCTACATTTAAATACACCCACATCTCTATGCATTAGGTCGGTGCAGAGCAGTGTAACTATTAGAGCTTTTTGCAAGTGCTAAGATTTGTCTCCTTAACAACAATCAGCCCAGAAAGTGTCTGTATTTTAACGAGCCAGTAGCCACCTCGGAAAGTCATGCTTGTCACCATAGTGCACACAACAGCCTTTGGAAATGTCATAGTGGCTGTAGGGATAGAGATCAAATCCACCTGCTTCAATGACACTCAAGCAAGAGGAGGGTCGTCTTTTTAATTTAGGCAGCGCTGGGCTCCGGAAACCCGGACCCGTGTTTCTGCTCCCACTCAGTAGAGGGCAGCAGTAGGTGGAGATGAGGGATATTCATATGTTCTCAGTAAGTGTCTATCAGAAAATCCGATTTTTCCTGGATATGACAAAAACATCACACAAAAGATACCCAGGCTAAGCAAGTTGGCAGCCATATACATGAAACGTCAGTGAATAGATAGTTCCCATGCAGCTCAGGAACCATTTGTACCATCACCGCGCTCCCACCACATCTGGGATTTCACAAGTCACTGGACGCTCGGTGGGAAGTGGGTGTGTGGATCATATGCTATTCTTCCTCCGGACACATGAGGGACTGGCGCAAGTCAGAGGCAGGATACCAGACTAGATAGACCAAATGTCTGGGCCACTATTGTGAGAATAACGTCAATTTAATGTTAGTCTATCATCACCTATTTTGAACTAACCTTTGTCGCTGGCTCACTTCTGATCTCGTTTGGAGTCTGAGCACTCCAGCACTGCAGCAGCCAGCACTGGCTTCCCCCAGAACAGCTTTAGCACTGTGAACAATAGATTTTAACCTTTGCCACTTTCATTTTTTTTGGTTTTATTATCAGCCTGTGCTTCCACTACAAACTAAGCGCACAGGGCTTTGAGCTAATTACATTCTGTACATCTGAGCCAACTCTCAGTGCTTCATGCTGACACTCGGATACATCTGGGCCTGATAACAATTACAAATACTCTGGGCATACTTTAAAAAAGAGCTTATGTTACAATGTGAAACAGCATGTTTTACAGTGCTCATAACGGTCAGATAAATACAATAGCTTCAAATCCCCTTTCCGAGGCTTTAAAAAAATGTGCCTCGCAATAATTCATTTAGATCAGGAACCCATAAGGAAAGAACCCTTCCCCTCCTGTCCCCGGGCGAGACACGGTAAAATACTTGAACCTAAGAACAGGCCAAAATTTTTATTACAAGCCAGGGAAGAGAGATGGTAAAGAGGGGGAGGTGATGGCGGGTTTCTGGTTCAGTGACAGCAGATAGCAGGGCCTGGGTTCATCCCAGCTAGAAGAGACCCTGAGGGATGATTCGGCTCTTCTGAACATCCCTCTTGCTCTCTCCGTTGACTACAGAGGAAGCCTAGAGTGATTTGGTTCATACCTTAAGTGCTTCGGGTATCTGAAGTGAAGTGGGATGAACTGGGGCTTGAATTCCCTGCTGTGCAGATGTCTGCAGCGGTAGAGATGGGGGATGGCTACACCTGCCTGCATAGCTCTTCCCTCCTCACCTTCTGCCCTCTCCTGCTCTCCAGCCCCTGTTCAGGGACCTGCTCCTTGGAAGCAGCAAAGAGCACTGCTGAAGGCTGTCTGGCGATGCAGCCCTGGCACCGTGACCCCACTAAGGATAAAGAAAGCTCTAAACGTGCTCTCTCAGGTATCTGGAACTCCTTTTCTTAGTCATGGAGATGAAGCGGATGAGAGAGGCACACGTGCTGCATTGGCTCCTCTTTTGGGTTCCTTCAAACCCATTTTAGGGCAACCTGATGGCAGCTTTGCACATCTCCAGGGAGACACAGGAACACCACCTCCCCTCGGGAGCCACTGCTAGGAGCTGTTAGCGGCTGAATTGGAGCTGAGAACTATTATAAAGATATTTCACAGTGTTTTCTCCAAGACTTGAGCAGGGAAGGGATGCCTGAACCTGGGACTTACATAGCCCAGACAGGGGAGCCGCTTTAAAAAATTTATCCTTGGAAGAACCAAAACCAATAACCCTGTAAGAAAAAGAAAGAATGATTTAAACTTCTTTAGTGACTGTCTCACGGGAGTGATACAAAACACTCAGGATGCTTTGCCAGTTTGCTTTTCTAAAAGAATTGTTAATGCTTTGGAATGATGGACAGAGAAGAATTAAAAGAAAAACAACTCCCCAGGCCAGGTTTTTGCATAGGGCTGTAGCAATTGTCAGTCACAAAGAGCTCCCAAGCAAGCCCTTATGATAACACACAGAGTATATCAGCAATCATCTGTCTTTTCTCAGTAAACAGTTGTATAGTAATAAAACAGAGTGATACAGCTGACTCTAACCTGGCAAATTTCCCTGCACCTAGTGTTTACATCTCTTTAAGTGTATCTTTGTCATATGGTTACAAGGCTATTTCATGCTCTCAAGTTTAATTCTTTGTAAATATAGCTCTCTTTGTGAGTGTGAGGCGCATGTGTTAATAAATGTTCCATTTGCAGCCGTTCCTCTTGCTCAAATGGAAAATTAAGAGTCCTTGATTGAACGGCATTAGAGATTGCTGGAAGTCTCCGTTCCCATCCCTGCGGAGTCAGGATGATTGCTCGGGAAGTTTCACACTTTCAAATATTTCTGTGAAGGCTAAATCCTGCCTTCTGGTAAGTTGCAGGGAGCCTTTTTTTTTTTTTTTCCTCCCTTTCTGCTAAAAAATAGGTTTTTCTGGAAAGCCTGCTCCCTGCGTTCTCAGGGGTTATAAAAATGGGAATCATTTTTATTGGCAATCCACTGGAATAGTGCTGAGACAAATGGAAACTTGAAGATAAGGATCCTCGGAGGTGAAAACATACAGCTGTTGGGAATTGCGAAAGAATCTGGCCAATAAAGGAAGTCACTATTTTTCCAGGCCTGAAGTGAGTTATAGGCCGAGACGGGTGTTGTATATTTATGTAAGGCTGCAGCGGGGAGCTCGAGCGACCGTATATTGCTGAAAGAGCATCATTCACATTCAACCTGAGACAAAAGGTGGAAATGAAGTAACATCCTGACCGAAGAAGGGCTCACGACAGAATAATAACATTTCAGAGGGGGGGGCTGGTGCGGTGGTCCGTGGGTAGGCCTCAAAATGAGGAAATGGCGGAGGTGCCTTGTCAGCCTTCAAAAAACACACACACACGCACACACGTGGCCTGGCCGGTGTCCTTGGGAAGGGGGGGCGTTTATCTTTCACAGAAATGCGTACATTTAATTGATGTACATGTACGGGTGTGTTACTACAGCTCAGCTCGCCGGCCGTGTTTACCAGGATGCGATTTCTGCCTTGTTGTATCAATAGTGGCCCCAACTGGAAAAGGCACTTGAAGGGTTGAAGCTTTTGGAACGGCACAATCCTTTTTTTTTTAAAAAAACTTTCCTTACTCTCTCCTCTCTCATTATTTTTTGCAATTTTTTTGTTTGAAGCTAGCAGCATCAAAACTGAGTCGCATTTCTCTGAGGAAAACTGAGGAAGCAAAGAAAAGACAAGAGTCCCTCACCATATATAAACATTTTTTCTGTAAATAGATGTCCAAATGTAACACAAAGATGAATAATCAGTGTTTTCATGAGTTTACAGGTAGGGAAACTAAGGCATACAAAGGGTTAATGGGCTTTTTCAGGTCTTAATACACATTTGGTGGCTCAAATTGGGAGGCAAATTGCGTCCTAACTCACAGTGCAATGCCACATCTACAGATTTAACCATGACTTTGCATCAAACCATACCTTTTCTTTCCAAAATATTTGGACATACGTCGTGATTTGTTTTGCTTTTTAATATAATATCCATCATTTTGGTTCAAACCGTGAAGTTTAGCTTAGGCATAAACCTTCCACAGATTTTGAGGGAGCTGAACTGGCTTTTTAGGTGATCTGAAATACAAAGTTCCTTTTCTAAAAAAATAGGATGGCTTAGAAATCTGTAGCTGAACTTAGTCTACAAAGTAAGGTGGTTTTGGAATTTTTTAAATTATGAAGGACCTTGAAAACTTCAGGTTTTATCCAGGGCTGGTTTTAGTGGCAGGATAAATTACAGCATCTGGCCTGTAGACCAGAACTCCTGTGGTCCAGATGTAGCTGTCTAAATGTTAGGCATTTAGTTTGGGACAAGCAGAACAACCGGACAATAATGATCACAGACACCTCATAAGTCCCACCTCAGCCTGGGTGTCACCATGACCCTCCTCCACCATGCCAGGAACCCTCTCTGCGGTCACTGAAGATTTTCACTTTGCCTGCAGTGTTTAGAAACCTTTTGTTCTTAAAGAGGTAAAACATCAGAAGTAACACAGAAATAGAGCCATTTAAATCGACAGATTTTACCTCCTCAACAAGTGATCCAATGTTGGTCCTGTCTCTTAAATCCTAGAGTATTTTGGAGGATATATTCTTCACTTGTGCCCTGAATCTGTGTGCAGGTGGTTTTCTCACACACAGGGTAGGCAAAATGGATTTGGAGCCCTTACAAAATAGCAAGTGATTATTTTCTTTTTCTAATAAGCATCCAGAAGGCTTTGAACCACAACAAACCAAACAAAACCTGTCGTTCCCAGACAAATGTCCAACATGCTCTGCCCTGTGGAATTTGGACCCAGCTTAAAGCTCCACTGGCAAAGAAGATACTAAACTGAAAAAAGTACACCTGGGCTTGGAAGAACATCTTCCAAAGCCATTAAACTTCTGAGTAAGACTATAACAACTGATGTGAAAATGAGAGTGTCTTTTTTTTGTATTTTAATTATTCCTAAGTGATACTCATAAAAATATATTAGCTTATAAGGAAACTGCTGGAGAATATAATAGGGATGAAACTGTTAGCTTTCACAGGATTTTAAAGCACTTCTCTAGAAGTACACCTGAACAACTTCAGGGAATGAATGTTTTCCTAAAGATCTGGTTTAAGTAACTTGTAGAATTCTCCACTTTGGATTAAAAACATTTAGACTATTCCATAGAGTTCAAAACTACCTACAGAAAAGGCAATTCCTTCCTCCTAAATCTATAGGAATTTTAAATAACAGACACCCTAAAGGCTGAAATCTATTGTTCTATAATTCAAATAAAGATAATGAATCACAGACTTTTAAGATTTTTATTATTTAATAATAAGAATAATAATTATTAATTAGCTTATACTATAAAACATTCACTGATATCAATCAAATTCAGATTAGGCACTCGTAGGTGTGGAATGAACACACTCGCAGAGGCTTTATAATGCAAAAACTGATTATTACTGGGGGAGGGCAGAAATCACACTGTGTTGTGATTTATCCACTTAAATGTTTAAACTTAAAAATAAAATAAGATACCCCGATCACATGCAGGTAGCCCACATAGCCGCCTTGTTAAAATGCCCTTCCATTTAAACACAGATTTTAACCTTTTCACCTTCACCGCTTACATTTTTCTTTCGTTTTGTTCAAAGCATTTAGGTAAATTAGGATGAGGTCCCTCCATAAAAATGCAAGGGGATCAGTGAAACTTTCATCTCTAATTTATTCATGAAGGAGAGAGGTCTTTCCTGGTCATGCTGTGCATCATCCTGTCAGAATGACTTTCCTTCTTCTCGAGAAGGGATAAAGGGAGATAGAAAAATCAGGGGTTTGGGTTTTCCTACTAATAATGACTGGAAGAGACAAAACTGTGCACTGCTTTATTCAGTGGTTATTGTACTGGAGCCGAATTTAATATCACATATTACAAGGCCAAGTTTCAATATTAAGGGGACTGAAGTTACTAATGAGTGAAAACATAAATTATTTATGTAAGATAACTAGATAGTCTTTTCATATGAAGTTCACACATAACTTTAAAAATATCAATTTGTGGATTCTCCTACCAGCTCTAACAGGTACGATAGACAGCTTTCTGTCTGGAAGACAGCAGAAGCATGCATGTGCTTGGGGAGGGTGTTGCAAGCATGCACAGCACACGCTGCTTGTCTCTTAGCGCAGATCCTGCCAACTCAAAGCTGTGCACAGAAAGATTCACTTTTGATCTCAGCTCTGGAAATTCACTACAACTGAATAAAGTTTTAATATTAATTATAATAAAAATAGATTCAATATTAATAATAAACCTGTTTTCTGGCTAGTATTCCCCATCCCTTCCAAAATCTTCAGTTTTCGGATTGATTTCTTTCACTTATTGTTGTTATAATAACATCCCATTTTGCATCCTGATCTTTCGGAGGGGCAAAAAGACTTATAATACAAATGGCCTTTATCCCAGCTGATGAATGAACTCTTCTGTGTTCCCCCAGCTTACAAAAATTATCATCTTTTATACATGGTTTAAAAAGAAAAGGGTGGGGGCTAGGAAAGCAAAGCAGGATCTGGTATTAGTCCTTTTAGTCGTCAGGAAATTACAAAATGTACACTTGCGGAGTAAGCAATTTTCGCAGTCTGCTGGCACATCCATCTTTTTAATGAGCCTTGTTTATAACCTGACGCCATGTTTCTAGTCACCTACCCTGTTTACATCTTTGGCCCCTTTAATTAAGAGAAGAACCAGTTAAAAGAAAGTAAGAAGAAATATTAATATGATCTGATTAATTCAGCTAGCGGGAGGTTATGGGGTACCAAGGTTATTATAACCTATAAAGGCAACATGAGCAAAGCTGTGTTCATTTGTAATTTTATTAGGCAGAGCAAATTAGTGAGCCCACATGGCAATGACAAAAGACCCCTTCCTATTCTCTCTTACCCCCTACCGAAAGGGCCAGGCGCCTAAAGTTAGGCTCCATATTAGGCAAATGAGAGCTGATAAATCTCAGCCAACAACTAATGAGAATCTCCAGAGTTGGAGCCGTGCTAATTTGAAAACATTAGCTGGGATTTCTTTTCCTTTTTTTGGTGTGCGTACAAAGTCCAGCTAACCCAACCCCACTCTTCTCATGGGGGTCAGTGGTGCAAAGATGGCAAGGCAGGAGGAGGAGAGGAATACACAAGGGGTTAAAAATAAAACACGACGTAAACATATGAGGGAGCTAAGAGGAAATGCTGATAATGTGTAGATCATTAGGAAGAGCATATATCATTGATAATACAAGAGGGATATAATTACATATAATTACATGACACTTATGCAGGAATAAAACTGGGGATAAAACCAGGCTCTCTAGAGAAGAGCCTAGGGTCCGCACGCCATTGTCGGGGGAGAAATCGGCAGCCCAGCTCAAGTGCATCTATACCAATGCACGCAGCATGGGCGGCAAACAGGAGGAGCTGGAAGCCATTGTGCAGCGGGGTAGCTATGACTTAGTCGCCATCACGGAAACGTGGTGGGATGAGTCGCACGATTGGAGTGCTGCAATGGGCGGCTATAAGCTTTTCAGAAGGAACAGGCGAGGAAGGAGAGGCGGTGGAGTAGCCCTGTATGTTAGGGAATGCTTCGACTGTCTAGAGCTCAATGATAGTGATGACGAGGTCGAGTGCTTGTGGGTAAGGATGAGGGGGAAGGCCAACAAGGCAGATATCCTGCTGGGGGTCTGTTATAGACCACCTGGCCAGGAAGAGGAGGCAGACGAAATATTCTACCAGAGGCTGGCAGAAGTCTCCCAGTCGCTAGCCCTTGTTCTCGTGGGGGACTTCAACTTTCCGGATGTCTGCTGGAAATACCACACGGCAGAGAGGAAACAGTCGAGGAGGTTCCTGGAGTGTGTGGAGGATAACTTCCTGACGCAGCTGGTAAGCGAGCCCACCAGGGGAGATGCCTCGCTTGACCTGCTGTTCACGAACAGAGAAGGGCTGGTGGGAGATGTGGTGGTCGGAGGCCGGCTTGGGCTTAGCGACCATGAAATGGTAGAATTTTCGATACTTGGTGAAGTAAAGAGGGGGGCCAGCAAAACCGCTACCATGGACTTCCGGCGGGCGGACTTTGGCCTGCTCAGGACACTGGTCGAGAGGATCCCTTGGGAGACGGTCCTGAAGGGCAAAGGGGTCCAGGAAGGCTGGACGTTCTTCAAGAAGGAAGTCTTAAAGGCGCAGGAGCGGGCTGTCCCCATGTGCCGCAAGAAGAACGGGCGGGGAAGGCGACCGGCCTGGCTGAACGGGGAGCTCTGGCTGGGACTCAGGGAAAAAAGGAGAGTTTATCACTTGTGGAGGAAGGGTCAGGCAACTCAGGAAGAGTACAGGGATCGCGTTAGGTCGTGCAGAGAGGAAATTAGAAAGGCAAAAGCCCGGCTAGAACTCAACCTGGCCACTGTCGTGAGAGACAACAAAAAATGCTTTTATAAGTATGTTAATGACAAAAGGAGAGCCAAGGAGAATCTCCATCCTCTATTGGATGCGGGGGGGAACGTTGCCACCAAGGACGAGGAAAAGGCTGAGGTACTCAACGCCTTCTTTGCCTCAGTCTTTAGTAGTCAGAATGGTTATCCTCAGGGTACTCAGCCCCCTGAGCTGGAAGACAGGGACGACAAGCAGGATAAACCCCCCATAATTCAAGAGGATGAAGTTCATGACCTGCTATGCCACCTGGATGTTCACAAGTCTATGGGGCCGGATGGGATCCACCCGAGGGTTCTAAGGGAGCTGGCGGCTTGCCGAGCCGCTCTCCATCATTTACCAGCAGTCCTGGTTAACTGGGGAAGTCCCGGACGACTGGAGGCTCGCCAATGTGACTCCCATCTACAAGAAGGGCCGGAAGGAGGATCCGGGGAACTACAGGCCGGTCAGCCTGACCTCGGTGCCGGGGAAGATCATGGAGCGGTTGGTTTTGAGGGTGCTCACGAGCCATGTCCGGGACAACCAGGGGATCAGTCCCAGCCAGCACGGGTTCATGGAAGGCAGGTCCTGCTTGACCAACCTGATCTCCTTCTATGACCAGGTGACCCGCCTAGTGGATGAGGGAAAGGCAGTGGATGTGGTCTACTTGGACTTCAGTAAGGCCTTTGACACTGTCTCCCACAGCATTCTCCTAGAGAAGCTGGCGGCTCACGGCCTAGACAGGTACACTCTTCGCTGGGTAAAAAACTGGCTGGACGGCCGAGCCCAGAGAGTTGTGGTGAACGAAGTTAAATCCAGTTGGCGGCCGGTCACGAGCGGTGTTCCCCAGGGCTCAGTACTGGGGCCGGTCCTGTTCAATATCTTCATCAATGATCTGGACGAGGGGATCGAGTGCTCCCTCAGTAAGTTTGCAGACGACACCAAGTTGGGCGGGAGTGTTGATCTGCTGGAGGGTAGGAAGGCTCTGCAGAGGGACCTGGACAGGCTGGATCGATGGGCCGAGGCCAACTGTATGAGATTCAACAAGGCCAAGTGCCGGGTCCTGCACTTCGGCCACAACAACCCCAGGCAACGCTACAGGCTTGGGGAAGAGTGGCTGGAAAGCTGCCCAGAGGAAAAGGACCTGGGGGTACTGGTTGACAGCCGGCTGAACATGAGCCGGCAGTGTGCTCAGGTGGCCAAGAAGGCCAACGGCATCCTGGCCTGTATCAGAAATAGTGTGGCCAGCAGGAATAGGGAGGTGATCGTGCCCCTGTACTCGGCACTGGTGAGGCCGCACCTCGAATACTGTGTTCAGTTTTGGGCCCCTCACTACAAGAAGGACATGGAGGTGCTGGAGCGCGTCCAGAGGAGGGCAACGAAGCTGGTGAAGGGCCTGGAGCACAAGTCTTATGAGGAGCGGCTGAGGGAACTGGGGTTGTTTAGCCTGGAGAAGAGGAGGCTGAGGGGAGACCTCATCGCACTCTACAACTACCTGAAAGGAGGGTGTAGCGAGGTGGGTGTTGGTCTCTTCTCCCAAGTAACTAGCGATAGGACAAGAGGAAATGGCCTCAAGTTGTGCCAAGGGAGGTTTAGATTGAACATTAGGAAAAATTTCTTTACTGAAAGAGTGGTCAGGCCTTGGAACAGGCTGCCCAGGGAAGTGGTGGAGTCACCATCCCTGGAGGTATTTAAAAGACGTGTAGATGAGGCCCTTAGGGACATGGTGTAGTGGGCATGGTGGTGTTGGGTTGACGGTTGGACACGATGATCTTAGAGGTCTTTTCCAACCTGTATGATTCTATGATTCTATGATTCTATGAATCCCTCCCAGCCCCCCAGATAAGAAAACCCGGATCTTTTCCTTGTACTGTTATCTTGCAGTGTCCATGCAGTAACATTGAAATCATGGCAACATCGAACCCCTTTCAAGGCTTTCCATGCTGCATCTCTCATGATGTGGCTTCACCAAACTCAGGTAAACCTCCTGCTGAAAACGCAGGTGGATCCCAACCCCGACGCGATCCACAAAAATCGCTGTTGGATAAGGTGGTTAATCACAGCCACGCTAGTCCAGGGTAAAAAATTACTACATTATCTTGATGGGATGTGGATAATAAAACCCAGAAGAGCTTTCCAGCTCCTCAGAAGAAAGGCCTGACCTAACAAAATGCATTTATCCCAGAGACTGGGGTGTGAAGGGAAAGTTCACAGCACTTCTGAACAGTTTGGTCCATAAGTAACTGCTGCATTACACATAACAGATGAACAGCACTGCCATCTCCCAACGTACAGGTGGGGAAACTGAGGTACTCTAAGATTTCTACTGCAATCATATTTTTGTTTGTTTACTTTCATGTTTCCACCAAAATCTTTTGTGGGATTCCATCAAACTGAGGGATTACAAATTCATGAATACTCCAGAAAATCTGGCTGAAAAGACAATTGAAATCACATAACCCCTGAGGCTGAGCTATCAGAAAAATACCTTGTGATCTTATGCTTCGGCCACTCACCATGACTACTCACCTATTGCTGTACCTTTGCTACCTGTATCATTTAATTCTACTGCTATTCCAAAATGTCACTTTTTATCAAAGACACTTACTCAACTGCGAGCCAACTGAGTGAGCAGATGGGCTATAGACCATAGGAACATTCTGTTTAGTGTATAGCGTGAAAAACAGACAAAAAACCAAGGTCCCTGATAGCAGTAAGAGAGTTAAAATAGCCACAATGGGAGGGGAGGGGGAAAGCTATTCCAAATTTTTAAATTCTTCAATTCATAAAACTAAAGTTGAGGGATTTAAAAGAGATGCAAAAGAAGGAAAGAAATATGTAAAAAGTACCAAAGAATGACTCCAAAAAAGGTGGGGGCTTTTAAGACAGAGACCATCTTACTGAAAAATCAATTTTAAGAACATTATATTTCACACTTCATTGTTACCTCACTTTAGGTAGCAGGCCTAATAATACTGAAAACTATTTTTATATGTATCTAAATCATCCAGCCCTCATTGTTTTTCCTCACCTAATCCCCAAATGATTTCATTAACACACAAAATCCTGCAGTCCTGGTAAGACATGAGCGGTGGGGCATTGCCAGACTGAAAAGTCACATAGCATTGTGGTGGTCCCTGTACTGCACGTACAGTTTAAGTTGTTCCTTTCACTCCTGTGACAAATTTCATTGACTCTGTTAGTCCCAATTTTTTTGAAATGTGTTGAAGTAAAAAATTTGATTACCAAACCTAGCTACTGACAGGGAAGTTTAAGCATTTTAGTTTAGATAGATTTATTCTTTTTTTTCACACGTGACCTTGGATTTTGAGAGTTGGTACCTCTAAGACTTCTGCTAAGCCACGACCCATGGCTTTAAGATACTACTAAGGATAGGAAAACTCATGGTGACTGACAGGTTCAAATCTCTCTCATAGCAGTGCCTGTAAAAGCCAAAAGACTCCAAGAATTCAAAGATAGTTTTATTGTTCAATTTATATACTCTTATACACACTTTAACAAATATTATTAGGTGCTATTGGATTTTCAATCACTTATGTTACTGGTGTGTTGAATTATCCCAGTGATTTCCTGGTGTGGACTGAAGAGCTGATTTGGGTCTTGCAAGATGGTATCAAAAAAACATTGCTTCACACCAAATCCAGAACCCCTCTCTGGAAAAAAACAACATCGCTGTGAATCCCAGCTTTCTGGAGATAAGGTTTGAAAACCATTAATTCGTTTTTTTTATTTTGTCTTCTGTTTCTCCACACCATCAAAATCTAGGTAAGACTAGAAAACATCAACATGCCAAAATGAAAAATATCATTTAAAACAATCTGACACCTCAGTGCTGGGCCCCATGCCATTTTAACACAAGCTGGGACATATACTTGAAAACTCAGAAGAAAATTAGTTATTGGGATACCTTCAAATCCAATTTTGCACTTGCAAGATGAAAGACGGGATTTTTTAAAGGAGTCTAAACAATTTCAGGTTCCAGATTTTAACAGCTTTCGGTGGACCCAACCTTTCAGATAGGGATGCCAGCTGTCATCCTCAATGCAAAACAATTCTCTGATAGTGTAAACCTTCCATCCACCTACTCTCACTTGCCTCCGTCCTTCTCCTTATCACAGGGTGGTGAGACAAAAAACACAAGCTGGTGGAGCTACAGTGTGCTGGTCTGCTGGGCTGTCCTTTCAGTGCAATAAGAGCAATCCTATAGTTTCTTTGGGTTGTCATATCTCTGGGTCTTCTGGTGGTTTGGAGGTCACCTTTCCTTGATGACACGATATGTTTTCCCCAGAAAAGAACCCTCCATGTTTCCCAGTTCCTTCTTTTCAACCATCAGGGACTAAGAAGCTGGCAGAGTACTTCAAGGCCAGACTGAAATTAAGGAATATAAACACAGGACCAAAACCCAGGAAGGCTGCTGAATGCCTCTCAAAGAGAAATTATTCCTCTCTCATTCTTCTCCACTAAGTCTCAGAGTGGACTGATGAAAAATAATCTGAACTGCATGAAAATCCCTGAGATGTGTGAACTTTCATATGGAAATAGGTTTGTGGCTATTCATTACCTGTTTATATTTGCAAGGTTAAAAAGTTTAATTGATCGTTCAATAAATTATCACTTTACAGATCAGGTTAGGCTCTTAAACAAACCACGAATCACCATGTTAACACGCAGATATAAATGAGTCTTTCTCAATAGGATAAACACTGTCCCCCATGTACGGTAGGTGTGGCAATTAGATTATTGATTTTAGGTAAATGTCTTGTTAATTATGCAGGAGGCTTCACTACCCGTGTTAATTAACTTACTGCTCCTTTGAATCAATACACCGTGGCCTCAGGAGAAAAAGCTTTCTCCCCCTGGTCTTTGGGGCAAAAAAAAGAAAAGTTTTGTTCATCTCCTTTCCTCTCTTTGTTTCTCAAATATCTCCACAAGTTCCCAGTTCCAAGTGAAAAAAATTTAAATGGAGAGTGAGCAAAGTGTTAAGAGATGACCAGATACTTCAGCCAATGAAAATGAAATTCAGACCTTACTCAATGAAAGACAAATGTAATGTTCATCTTGAACTCCAAATGGTGCAGAGATTATCAACGGACCAACCTGCAGAAGTTGTCACTACACTCCTTCCCAGGTTCTTGAGAACCTGAGATCTCTTTCTTCCCTTGTTCAATTTTTTAAACTCCTCTTACAGCTCTTTTTTTTTTTTTATGGCTTTATCAGAAACTTGTCTCACAGAAGCCTCTTCCCCCTATTCTCTCACCTCAAACTTCCCTCATCTATAACCTCTTTTTTTCAATCTCACATCCTCATTTTCCACAGAACTTGCCCATTGCCCCTTTCTTCTTTTCTCTGCTTCTAATCTTGCTTTACAGGAAAACGTTAGGATGACTTTTACACCACTTTTACACCACTCCCTGGAGCTGGCTACACTTTTAAACAAGTATGTGTTTAAACCCATTCTCAAGTTCAGACCTGACGATCTCAAATATATCTTAAACAGTCAGCACAGGCTTAGATCAAATTACAGACCACTCTCAAGGAAAATTCAAATTCATCCAGTGGAGGTTTAATTTTATAGACTTCTATAAGAGACGTTTTTCCACTTTTGTTGTTGTTGTTGTTTGCTTGTTTTTTAATAAGCTACTTTGATCTTATATTATCTAATAGAGATCTTAAATCAGGAAATCCCATGCAGAACTTCTGCAAAATTTTTAATGTTGTTGTTGGAATTTCTGAGCTCAGAGGAACACAGATTTTGTCCAAATTAACACTCAGGGTTAGAATGATGACTATAAGCACAAATTTTCACATGATCACAGCCCAAATCTGTATCAAAGCTCCCTGGAAGCAGGTGGATCTGGATGTCTGGGCAAAAGGTCAGTCATTTCCTTTTCATCTGCAATAAATGAAATAAACTGAAACCAGTTTCCTACTTGGCCTTTGGTTGTTTTTATATTTTCCCTTTTTCTTTTGGTGATTTTGCAGTTCAAATCCTGTTTATATTTTTTTCCAGTATATTTTGTTCGTGCTTTCTTTGGTGAAGAGTAGAGATGAATGATTAGGACCATAACCCTGAAGATACTTAAGCATAACTTTATTCATATCAGCAGGCTCAATGCAGTCAACGGAGCTTTTACATGAGCAAAGTTACTCACATGTCTTAAGTGCTTGCAGGATCAGGACCTTAATCTTGTGTTTTATGCTATTTGTTGACCTTGGTCATGTACACGTTTATTACTGGTATGAAAAAGTAAAAGGTAGAGTGAGTGACATTCCTGATGCAAGGAGAGATTTAACAGGGGAAAAAGAAATGTGAGTGGTTTTTTAACTGTTCTAAAAATAACCTAAAAAAAAAATCTTGGTAAAAGTTTGAGACTAGCTTGCATTGATGTTTACATGAAGCCTGTTATACATAATTTTCTGAAGCTGTTTTCAATCATGCAAATGATTTTTTCCTTTGCAATATGCTAATGCAATCTGATTTATTTCAGTTGTAAAAGTTAATTACAATGTGTTTGTGAGTCCCTAAAGATGATGTATTAAATGTTTATAACCAGGATTATTAAAATGTCCTGTCTCGATTACAGTGCTTCTCTTTCAAACACTAGAACTAATTGTAGCCTTAAATCACAACAACCTCACCGTTAAAATTAACACAAGGGCAACATTGCATAATTTTAATTAATTTTAATTTGGCCAAAGCAAATTAATTTTTGTTTTCTAGAAGGACAGCTAAACTCTTTCCCAGCCCGCTTCCGTTAAATATGGAGTTCATAAACTTCTCTCTCTTTTCAACATTTGTATCCCTTTAACGATTCCACGGCTGCATATTTACACTTTAAAATGCTCTTTGATTTCTCATGCTCTTTTTATTTTCATTGAAATGACCATATTCATGTCTGAAGTCCTTATTACTGTGCACCCAAAAAAAGAGAATGAAATAATGGTGCAATATCCAGTATTTCACTGAATGTGCATGCCTGTGCATAGCACTGAATCATTCTGTAAAAAAAGTAACTCAGAGCCCCTTGAAGCTCTTGGACCTTCACTTTTCTCTCCTGAACTCCCCTGAAAGAGCACTTAATGTCTGATGACAAAAAGTCCTTACCAAAAAAAAATCCCTAGAGAAATAATTAATTTGCACACCTACATTCTCTTTGCTTTGGTGTTGCACTAAGGATTTTTGCAGGAAAAATACGTTTATTTGTCCAGATGGCATAACTCATCTTGCTTATGATTTCCATAACTGAAGCTTGAAACCTTCATGCTGTGTGACGTCACAGCAGGTTGCTGGGGTACGACAATGACCTCACAGAGTAGATTGCTTTGAGCTGAGTTTGGGATTAAAAACAAAAGAAAATGAGGACATTGATTTTCTTATCCTTTTAATTGTTAGTCTTTTTATAAACATAACCAAAACTATCAAACTCACGCCTAGAGGTCGTCCTGACGCAGCGTTTGAAATCTCCCTTTTTTCCCTTATGAAATACCAAATTCCTATAATGGTAAGTGTGGGATTTGGCTGTACACGAGTAATTTGTTGCCAAGGAAAGGAAGCAAAGTTTCAATTCAGGGAGTTTCCAGCGCTTTTTTTCCAGAGGGAGCTGTGGTTTGCCTCTCCCACCCACAGAAGCAGCTGTGGGAGCGAGGGATGGGTAGGGAAGGGCTTGCCCTTCCTTATGTGCTGGAAGCTGGAACAAGAACAAGCTCACCGCCTTGCATGAATAGAAAAGAATCACTTGTCCCTGTGTAGCACTTAGCAAAGAGCCATATGTGCATGGTTTTTAATGACAGCCAGGAACTGCATTGTTAAAGGATGGCCACACCGGAGCAAACCAGAAGTCAATCTAGACCAGGATCCTATCTCAAAGTATGGCAAGAGCGGTTGCTTAGCCAAAAGTATATAACCAGGTCAAGTGTATCACACCACCCATCTATGCCTCATGATTTCTAAGTATTTAGTAAGATTCTTCCATTAATTTGATCAGTCTTCCTTGGACCCATGAAAACATCCACAACATCCGCTGGTAAAAAGTCCTTCAGCTCAGCTCTGTGTTGATTATCAAAAACTGTTCAGTGTAGTTTATTCCTTTTTGTTCAAATGCCTCAAAGCAATTCTAAAAGGTAGGTAAGGTTTATTCTCTAGCTTCTATGTAGGGAGAAGCTGAGGTAGAATAAGTCTGAGTTCTCTGTCACCATCTTCATGTAACCACACCATGCCAAAAGGGTCAATCGCTTAGTGGCCTTAAGACTTTGAGCAGTCCATAGGTCTTTATAATGGCTCTATTCCTCTTCCATGCCATGCTGGGGAAAAATGGCATCTATATAAGCCCTGTACAGTGTATCCTGTGTTGCTTTAGTTTGTCTCTCTGGATAAAGGAAACAAATTCAAGCGCACACAGGTCATCAAACTGAAGCTGATGAGGCCTCCATTTCTCACCTTTGTCTTTTCATAATGACCTGATGAAGCTGCTGCTTAAAAGAGGGAACAAACATGGACTTGGAGGGATCATCTCACCTACATAAATCCCCTTTACTGGTGGATGCATTTCTGTGCCAAGCGATTCAATCATTGCCCTGGCACAAGAGTCAGGTCAGGGCTGCAGCTGCCCTGAAGTTGAAAGGTAACCTGAATTACTTATGTGTTTTAACATATTCCCCTGAGACTTTACATCTTTCTCTGCTCCTCAGCTGCATATGTGAAAATAGGCCTTTTGCAACACAGCAGCAGCTGTTCAGTTGCATTGGTCACACCTTGGCTCTGAGGAACATCTTACCTCTATGGTCCTAATCAGCTATTTTCACTTGAAGTCTGTATCCATTTGTTCTCCTCACTCCCCCCAGCCCTCATGCTCAGACTCTTCCTGGAAAAGAAAACCAGCAAGAAGGATGCATCTGCACTTGGTTCAGATTCCCATTGACTGGAGATATAAATCTTACCATGGCCAAACATGTCAAATAGTGAAACCGCTGTCTTTAAGCACTGGAGGTCTGCAGCCTGCCATCTTCATCCTTCTGGTGGACAAATGGCTGCTGTAGTCTCACAGTTCAGAGAAGGAGAGAAATATAGGGCTAGGTGATCTATCTTCTCAGTGGATCATCTCCTTGCTAGCGAGAAGAAGCACATCTGCTTTAGGTTTGATTTACATGCTATTGCCTATCTTTAGCATCCTGGTGATTTCCAAGAAGATCCCTCAACACAGGCGTTAACTCCTCAAATAAAGCCAGACAGTGGCTGGGCAGGGACTTGCTGCATGGCAGCTGAAAGGAACAACAGTTACAGATTGGGCTGGACAGCACACCCCAAAAAAAAAGCATATGAAGTTTGCGAGGGCCTGGTGTGCGTGTTCAAACCCTATACTCAGACTACAGGTCAGCATCACCACAGTAGGAAAATCATAGAATCACCTCAACCATTCTGTGATTCTGTGATTTTCCTATTGTGGTGATATTTCCTACTGACTCAGTAGGAAATAGCCTTTCAATTCATACCTTCCTTCAGTAGGTTGCAGAAGAAGAATGGACAGAATGGACCAAAGACCCAGTTAACAAAGCAGTTCTCATTTCTTGGATAAAGATCAACCCAAGCGTCTCAAGAACAGATTTTCAGAATTGCTGAACAACTACAGATATCACAGATAGGTGTTCAGCAGCTCTTAAAACAGGACTTTGCTGTTTGGAGACTGTTTCAGCCTACGGGCTATCTCTCACAGTGTAGCAGACACAGATTTTTTTGCTGGAAAGGCAAGAATTTGAGGGAAAGTGGTGACTGAATTTCTTTCATTCATCATTTATAACTGAGGGTACATAGACAAATATGAGGTCCTTTGCTTATAGTCCAAGTTGGCTGGACACTTTCCACAATCCATAAAATATAGTGAAAGTCTATATGGATTTACCTAACCAGGCTTGATCCTGAGCGTTGTCTTTCTGTACTGTTTTAACATGTCCTACAAAAACAGTGTCAGACTGTGCTCAGCAATACTGGATGACACTCGGTCCCATCCAAACAGCTCTTGACCTTCTTTTTCAATGGAGATTCAGCAGCTGAAGGCATTGAGACTGCAGTGAACTTCTGTTACCCGCAGCGTTAATGACTGAAAGCCAGCATCAAAGTAAAAAGCATAAATAGGAATTCTTTAATTATAATGAATGGCACATTAACCTCAGCATGAATCTGTCATGACTTTTCAAAATGGCACACGTGTGGTGCTGTGCTTGAGCTAATGCCCTGGGCTTTTCAGTTGTTCACTTAAGATCTGGGTTTGCTTCTCTGACCAGAATGCCTCCCATCCAGCTAACTTCAATCATGGTGGGACATATCTGTGTCCAGCAATACAGAAGTATCCCGAGAAATATTGACAGTAAAGAAATTTGTTCATCTGTTTATTGTTGTCTTTCTTGTTCTGGGGATAAATAAACTTGTTAACTCCCAAGAAATGGGATTAGGCATTTATCACTAGTCTTAGATCCACATATAAGAGGCCAGGTTCTCTGTAAGTCATCAAAGCTCAGCTGAAGACCATGAAATGATGCCAATTATTACCAGCTGAGAACCTGGCCAAAACACTGTGAAAAACCACAAATATATTGCTTTCCATGAAACAGAAAACACAAATGTTATATTATGATGGAAATGGTTTCATAAAGCATGTTGCTATTAATGCACCTTAGATACAATAAAAATATGGTTGCTGTTTAAAATACATGGTAGAGCAACAGTTTATGAACAAACTCTGATGGTACCTGCTGTGCGGCTTTCCCAGGTGCCAAAGGCAGAGTGATAAACACTGTCATCTGTGAGAACTGCAGACCTGTCCTCAGACCATGGAGGGCCGCATATACTTTGATAGTCTTCCAAGCTCAGGCATGCTTCTCCACACTGTGGCTTTGAGGATAGCATGCCATCGCATGTCAGAGCCATACAAAAATGAGTTACTGTGGGACTATGTGAAGTAAAGCTAAGGGTCAGATAACTTTTCACACCGCTGTAGAGTGCTGACGAAGAGAGACAGGAAAAAAACCCCGTCTTGCCATCTGGGTTTCACTAAGTTCTTAACAACTTTGGAAAGTCCCATGGTGTTTTCACAAATCAGACACCATGACCATCAGAATGGCCCAAATATCCTACGGCAATGACTTTGATTGACCCACTGTTTGTTTGGGTTTTTTTAATTTGTTGCCCAAATACCTATAAGTCTTCCTTCAGGTACCTGAATATTTTACCTGCTGTCACACGCCAGCTCAGTGGCCTGAGCTGACTGAGGTTTCTCCCTACGCATCCATCAGCTGTACAACCTTTATATGCAAATCACCTTCATCACGGCAGGCCTGTGATTTAACTCTGAATCTCAGCCTTTCCTAGGGCAATTCACTTGGACCAGCATTTTGACTTTTGGTTAGCTGACTGTTCCTCTGCTCTTCTTGTTTACGGCATCATTAACCTGTAGGGAAAGGGTGAGCTTACCCGTCATTGGAAATACAGAATATAGTAAAAGTCAAAGTGATATAATGGCACTGCTCTCCACCTACAGACAGACACAGTTGACTCAGCCAAGTGGACTGCTCGGGCCCAAGACTTCACAGTTCTCTGATGGTTTATTTTGCCACAGCCCAGTGCCTTTGCCCCATGTTAACACATTCTCAAGTCAATGACGAGCTGGGTGTGCATATCCCAATTTCTTCTCACTCATCCTGACCAGAAGTAAACAAGACTTTAAAAAGCAATTTGTCTCCTTCCTGCTTCTATGTCCAGGATTCTGCTCAGTGAACAGCACTGGAGCTTTATTCATTATATTGATGCACCTCACACATCAGTATTTATCATTACTATTTTAATGATGGGGAGACTGAGGACAGGTAAGCAAATTGGCTTGCCCTAAATTAGGAACTGTTCTAAATTAAGGACAGTGGATGGGTTAGAGGAAGAGACCGAATCTCCTGGAAAAAAAAAAGGTGTTTTTTTTCCTATGCCTATTTCTGTTTTGTTGTTGGTTGTAAATTATTGCATGAATGTGCACTTCCTAATGATGGCCACAGACAGTAAGGGGAAATTCCATACAGGCAGGGGAAGAAAATACAATTAATTTCACTATATTTCCAGCACAAATTAATCAAAAGAAAGGCCTACAGTTCATTAAAATCTCTGTTTTCACATTTTCAGCTCCTTGTCAAATATTTAGGTTATATGTAGACCAGAATGGAAAGCCAGATTTTAAAATAACCCCAGAACTGAAACACTGCAGAGCCACAAAGCTCAAGACCAAGCCCACTCAGGGCAAATCCACAGAAGCTTTCACTAAAAGTTAACAGTCCCCATGTTTTTCTATGAGCCAAACCTCAGAGCTTTTTTTTCCCAGCTGCTGTCTCAGTCTGGTGTTACTTCTGGCCAGAAAAGAGATCCAGAAATGTTATGTGTTGGGGTGTCATCAGCAGAGAAAATCCTGTTGCCTATAGGGAGCTTGAATCAACTTGCACTTCTGGCCTGATTTCTTGAATGCAAAGGATTTCTTAGAAGAATCTTCATTGCCTCTAAAAATAAAACTGCATTAAAAAAAAAAAAAAAAAAGATAGCCCTGAACAGGAAGCTCTGAACCACATATTCATTCTAGCTCCCAGATCTCTCAGAATCTGATTTCAGATCCTCTTCTCCATGTTCAAAGTTGAGTTTGATCAAAACTAGAGGTGTTCTTCACCCAGCCCTTCAAAACCCCAGCCCTGGCTTTAAGCAAATATTCATAAGGCCCATTTTGATCACAAAATGGCTTCTTTCTCCACTCAGTGGGCAATGAACCTTTCAACATTTACCCCCATGGCTGCAACAGCTTCATTTATCTTCATCTTTGAAAGCAACTCTATAATTATATCTTGCATTGTTCTCCGCAAGCCGCTTGCCAGTTAAGAAAAATATGTAATCAGCCGCCTTCCTTTCTAGGCAAAGGTACGTGTGACCAGTGAGACCTTTCCAAACTAGGACTGTAAAAGAAGTTAGATGTTAGATAAGGACTATTCTCCAAAAGAGAAATATATGCAAAAAGGAGAAGATAGACATCTTGCCAGAGAGTAGCATTTCTAGATAAACACTTCTGGTTATAGATGATTTCAGATCACGTATCTGTTTTCCTGTGTTCCTTTGATTATTACTGCTTGTCACTGACACTAAAATTGGAATTTGTGGCTGACCCCCATTCCCTATTGGCAAATAACCCTGAAAGGGTTATCAAGGCCTTATACCCAGTTTTTTCCTCTTCCCGTGGCTTTAATTGTACTGGTAATCTCATACAGCTTGTGAATTGTGAGAAGAGAGGGAGGGGGGAAAAATGCAGAAGAAGTTGGGTTGAAAACCGTGAAATTATGTCATAAATGCAAAGTTTCTCATAGGAAAGTCTCTGTCTCAACTATGCAGGATGGGGCGGGGGGTGGGAAGGAGGAGGGAATTCTTCAGTAAACTCAGAAAGAAATAGACCTCTCCTCTTGTCTCTCACGTTTTGCAGAGTAAATGCTTGGCATTAAAGAAGCCATGGGCTCCCTTGTCGGGATGAATCATCCCCTTGGAATCCGCACAGAGCATAGGATGAAGAGGCGGTATATTGCAAAATGCCAAATGCATGTGCTGGAATCACAGCCCGCTGCTTCCAGCACAGCTCTGCAAACTCAGCCTCGCTCGCTCCCGTTCCCATTTCTGGTTTGTGTCTTGTCACCTAAAACATAAACAAAGCCAAGGAGCTCACGGAGAGAAACGAGGGGGTGGAGGAATGGGGTGGAGGGAAGATGAGGCGAGGTTTCCAGCGAGACCCAGCTCTTCCTTTCGCTGCCCACAAGAATGAGAACATTCCTCTCGCACAGCCTGGTGCGTGGACCCCATCCACATCCCTTCTTAGTAACAGAAACATGCTGCTGGAAGACAGCATCCCTGGGATGCTCCTCGGTTTTTTTCCCAGCATCGTACATTTGGTTTGTGTTTTATTGCTCTGGCAATATTAGGCACTCTCAGAACAAGATGACACTTCAAGAACACATGGAGAAAAGACAACGGCCTCATAATGAGTGCAGCCCATAGCCAATTACCAAGATATTTGATGGAAACAGCGTATAAGTAACATTTAGCATAAGGTAACTTATTTCAATGTTGAGCTACAAAAGCATCTAAGTGAGAGAAACTTTTCAAAAGGGTTGTGTTTATTTACCTCACAGCATTTCCTTTGAAGTAGAAAATAATGGTAATAATAACAGGGAATTACAGGTGAAATAAAATAGATGTGAAAAGCTTTTGAAGTGTTACCTCTTAAAATTTTAAACTCACAACCCACTTGTATTTCCCCTTTTTTTGAATACCTTAACATGGCATTGCCTTGCTGACATCAACGTACCAAAGGTAATGCAACGGGATACAGCGGTATTCTAGAGAAGCCATAGAGAAGGGTCCATTTCCATGGTTCCCACTGTTCTAATAAATACAACTACTTTATTCCCATCACCTCCTCTTTCCCACATGCCTCTGACAGTTGGCAATAATAGAGTTGCTGAATTCATATGGAAAGAAGGAAATGAAATATTAAAATAACAAGACAAAGATAAGATTTGCATTTGTACTTATATCATCGGCTTTTAAGAGAGTTTCCCCTATTAATATTAGATTTTGACAGAGGGAGGGAGAGGCCAAGTTTCTGTGCATTTCAAATGCTGACCATCATCCAACGGTCATTAGTAGCATGTTTCTGAGCTAACTGATCATTCAGCACTAACAACTTAATTCAGATTGGGCAGAAACACACAGCCCCATCTCTGTCAAACTAACCAGGCCGTACAACATGGAGTTTATGCCAGATTTACACTGGATGTGTCTAGACAGACAATATCTGATCTGGCTTAAAGCAAAAGTGGCATGAACAGACAATATCTGCACTGGCAAAAAGCCTGGCAGGACAGAGTTAAACTGAGACATCTTTTTTTAACAAACTTAGTGAGGAAAAATTTATGTAAGAGCAGTATTTCATATTACATAGCCACACAGCTTTTCACTTGGTATTAGGGGGTCCTGTTGCTGGATTTTCTGTATCACTGAAATGCAGCTGTAGTCTTTGTTTACACCCATGCTGTGAGCTCTACTTCTTCCTTGTGTTCGATTCAGCGTCAGCACAGCTCTTAAATGAGGTTTGGAGCTCATGGAGTTCATGCAAGGATTCGTTATGACTAAATGAAGCTGTTTCTGAAGACATATCCAAGCAGTTTGAATACCAAAGAATTAAAAATATTGACCATATTTGGCCCTGGATTTAATGTTCTCACTAATTCTACCAGTCATCTTGGGGGAAAAAGCTTTCATGTGTCTGCCGATCTTTGGTTTATAGCCCGTTTAAACTCCATTGATTGTTTGACTGCCAGAGACCCTTCCTTCTACAGGTTGCCCCCAAATGACGTCTCCCTTACTTGACCATATCAAGGGGACCGACCACACATGAGATGTTTGCAGACTGTTTTCCAAGCAAACCATGCTTTCCCTAGGTCCTTTGGTAAGCCTGGCAGAACCGCCACACATAAACGAGAAGGGTCCTGATTCACATCTCAGCTGCAAAAAATGTGCAAGACATACACTGAATGAGTCCAGCCACCGGATGGGAGGACTCGACTAATTGGTGGAGTTGGCTCAAATACTTGGCCACCAGCTGGCTGATACAGCAGCCTCCAGCCCCAGGGAGTCAAATGTTCCACCCAGAATCAAAGCTGGGTCTCTTTAGTGGCAGGGCAGAGCAATAACCTCTGGTACCACATGGCTCAGACCATTTTTTAATTATTATTATTAATTTTGAAATATAAAAATAGTATAAACCCTTTTTCAAAATTTAATTTGCATTTTAAAAAGCAGAAAAGAAAAGAATGAAAGCATATGGTATCAATCATATTTTATAATACTTGTAACTGCAGTTCGGAAACATGTGTTTCCTAACTGCTCATTCAGCAGTATCTGTATAATTTTTTTAAGCAAAAAACAACCCTCTAAACAAAGCATTTAAACTAACCAGCATTGCATGATATTGTACTTAGCTGAAATGAACCATTTTATTTGGGTGTAAGCTGAATAGAACCAGTGGTTACTGTTGCTCTGTTACTATTCCAGAAACCTTCTTTCAACTTTAAATTAGATTCAGGAAGAAAGGAAGAAAAATACCATTCCTTCAAGTATCACTGCAATTGCTACTCCTGTAATGGCAAACACTGAAAGTGTGGTATATCTTGTTGATGCTGTTGCCAAAGCACTTCATATAACAACAGAGGATCTGCCTTAATGGAACAAAACAATGGCTCATCAAAACAGGTTCCCTGTCTCAGTAGCGGTCTCTTAACTGATGCTTCCAAAAAGGCACAGGATCTGCCTCATTCATTTACCTATTGATGTTGAGAAGGAAAGTACTTCATCTTGATCTCCTGTGATGATTAATTAATACTTGGATCATCTTTCTTTCCTTTATCATTAAACATGGCTAAAAAAGTAGGGTCACATTGCTATGAGTGCCTTGGGATGCCAACATATAAACTTCATGAATTCAACTCATATTTAATAACCCTTCAGAGATCCACCACACATCAGCGCGGAGGAATAGCAAGAATTGGTTCCAGCCACCTATGCCTCAAACCAAATGCAACATTTCTTTTTCTCAGATCAGATCAGTACCCAATTTCTTGAGAGATATATGTACCTCCCCTCCTCCACTCACCACCCCCCGTATCACCATCCTGTCAAAACCCATTTTCTCTGCTGAAAGCCACTGGGTGATTTTTAGCAGATAAATGCGCCACCTTCAAAATTCAACTCTATCACATTTTGTTTGTTTGTCTGTCTCTCTGCTATGTTCTGCGCACCTTCTTGCAACAGGGTGATAATATAGTTATTGCCAGAAAGAATGGATGGACATCCCTCTTCCTCTCTCAGTCGCACCGACATCCATTCATTTTACACTGAAATAACTCCATTGACTTTATTGTACTTGTTCTGAGTCAGTATTGGTACAAGGAAGAGAAGAACAAGGTTCTATTTTTATTTTTCATTTCCTATGTGCAGCTGATGTCTGAGACCCTGCAGCATGCTGGCCTTTGCTGAGAAACTTGACAAAAATCCACCCTTCTCTCTGAAGATAAAACAAGGGTTTATCAGCAAGAAATTAGCAAAGCAATCAACATGCAAGAGGAGCCTCATTTAATAAGTGCTAACTTTTATTTTCCTAATAGGCATTAAAAACAATAATACCACGTCCATGATACAATTTGATTAAATTGGCTCCGATGGCTTTGGGAGCAGTAATATGATTAAATGTCTAACACAGAACACGTTCTTGGTGGCTGATCGGCAGAGTGTCTTGCTTTTATTCCACATACACTGCAATTCTTGGTCATGATGGCATTAACCATTTCCTATTCACGCCTGATGGAAAATCCAAGTGCTTTCCCATCAGGAAGACCTGAGAGACTCCCTGGGGCACCACCGTGGAGTGAAGAACTGGGAATAATTTCCAAATAATCTCTTCCCATCTCTCCTTTGTATCTTGCATGCAGCTCCTTGGTCATTGCTTGATCCATGAGTGGAAAACATTTTCCTACCATCTATTTTGAAACACGACCCCCGAAGTAAGGATCTTGAGACAACCCTCCAACCTGCACCACATGTCAGGGGCTCCTCTCCCCTTGATGCACACAACACAAAAGGAAGTATTCATTCTGGATTCAGAAAGTTACCATGTCTCTCATGGCCAGACTCTGTAATTGTTTAATTCTGACCTATTTCATGGCTAAAATGACTGAATGAAACCTAACCCCTAAAACAAGAGAGATTTCTATGTTGTGGCATGATTTGTAAGTGACTTAAATATGATTCCCTGCTGCTAATACATCTGCTACCTTTAAGAAATTTTTTTTAACTGTAAGAAATTATAAAAAAATCCTGTTGAAATCAAGCAGCTTATAAGATGCCTGCTCATACACTTGAGCTTAAGCGTGTGCATAAGTGCCTGATGCATTGGAACCAGTGCCTTCTGCACAGACCGAGATCCACTGCAGTCCAGCTTGATTTCAAGGGAATTTGCCAAGATCCCAATAATACAGCCTCCCAACATTACCTAAAATAAATTATACAAGCCTCTCGGCATCATGACTTTTACAAGGAGAGCAGTTTATATACCCCCATCATGTGGCTAACAGATCAGATATTGTAACAAATCCTTCTTTCTCATCTCAGTGACCTATTCTAAAGGCCCTTGGCATCAGGACACCAAGAAATAAAACCAATCAAGCTCAAGAGGCAAAATATCCGAACAGATTCATGTTGCTCTGTTTCCCCAGTATATTCTGTAGGCTGGTTAAAACAAACACAAAAAAGCCCAGGTGGATTTGTCGACACATTCATACTGGACAGACTGGACAGCACTCCAGTGCTTCAGAACAGAACATTTCCAGGCGCACAGCAGCATTCAGTATCTAATGCTGTTGAATACAGAGCTCAGCACTAAGACAAAAGGAAATAATTATTTCAACTCCTTTTATCAGACCCCCACATCATGCGTTTGCACTTGTTCCAAACCCAGGGCAGACTTCACTGTTTATTTTTTGTATTTCTGAGAGGTTTTAGCCATATGCAGAAATATGTTGTGATTTCCATTGCGTAAGGAGATGCCTCTTCACACAGCACTTGACCGCGAGTGTTAAAGAAGGGAAGACGGGAAGCCTCATGACCAGCTTCATTGAACAGAGAAGGAGAGAAGGCAGAGCAAAGCCAAGCAGCTTCTGCAAAGGATGCGCTACAAGCTCAGGTCCTGAGTTCAGTACCTACATTTCTAATTCAGGAAAAGTCATCTGTCCTCTTGTCTTCCCTGGCCAAAATGACTGTCTAATAGATAACTGGGAAAGTTGAGCTACTTCGGGATTTAAATAATTTACAATGCGGTGGGAGAACAAACCTTTTTTTTAATTAATCAAATTCTACAAAATCTGAAAATTTAACAGAATCTGAAGTACCAATGATGATGTAATGACATATCCTGAGAGAAAATTCTATACATTTTCCCTCTCTTTTCCTCTAAATCAGTAATTACTGACATAATGCTAAATAAGAAAAGGTTTCGTCTCCAGTCATGGAGCCTTTGATGTAGTGCACGGCTTTTTTGTTCTAATTCCCTATAGATAAAATAGCCACAGATTACTCCTTTGTACCCTAAAAGCTTTCTCACCATGCCTTCCCGCAGCACAACTTCTTGTTCAGTCAGGCTGGCAATATCTGTAGTGACTTACGTTGCTTATTTTTTGTTTTCATGCCTGCAAAGGTTCACACAGCCAGGGGAAGGCTCATTTCTGAAGAGGAATAATGCACTGAGAAGCCTCCTGGACCTTGTTCATGGTCCTTTCCAGGAGAACTAATTGCCAAAACTAATTAAGACTGAAACTGATGGGGTTCTCTCCCACATAGACTTTACAGGATTAGGAACAATACTGGTTAGCTGTAAACACGGTCTCTTAAAAAAACTACAGATTCTCTTTGCCGAAGGCTTAGAGTGGGCGGGGATCAGAAGCTTTTTGATATGTAAGTATACCCAGCAGTAATAAAAGTCTTACACCAGGTTAACTACACAATTTGCTAATAACATTTGCTGACACAATCCATGAAAATCACTCTGGCAGCCTGATTTCTGGCAAGTGTACAAACGTTTTATTGAACACATGCTGCCTATGAAACATGGTCTATGAAAACATGGCCCCCCTATTCGCAAACGGGCAGCTGAGTAACATGTGAATAAATACCTGCTCTCGATTCCTACTAGCTTATAGCAGGCAGGAAGCCTCCAATTCTTTCTCACACATTTTGGAGGGAAAAGTGAGAAAAGTTTTCTCGACTGACTTTGGTGTTGGAGAGCAAAATCTCCAAACAGAATGGCCTGTAACTTTCCTCACCAGCCAGTGAGTCAAGGTAGACATCCCATGTAAAAGGAATTGCTATTTTCACACTGTTTTGAGTTGAAACGTGGTCTGCTTGTGTTCTTCCACCCTACATAGAGCTTTACAGAATTCAATGATGTATATTATATGGCAAAATTTTTCAGGGACACAACTCTGCCTAGCCTCCCTAGGGATTGCATGCAAGAATCTCAAGGCAGTGTTTCGCCCTGAGGTTGGCCCTGGCTGCACAGGAGAAAGTCCCAGGGAATATGTATGACTAGAGATATAAAATATGTATCGAGGCTGACCTACCCATTCGTTTATAAAGCAGCATTTCCAAAGGCAGACAGCGAAGCACTGCCAATCACTACCACGACGCTAGAAGAGCATGATGCAGTTCAACAGATATCTAGCACTTAGTGGTAAATCAAGCGCACATGCAGTGGTCCCAAGATATAGCGGTTTGCCCCTCCACCACCACCTCTAAAACGTCCTGTGAAATAGGACAACATGAAACACTGCGTTACTGATGCCTACTCAAGAGGGGCTGTTACAGGTAAAGGGATGGAATTTTTTTTCTATATTTCAGCTGAATGACTGCCGCGCTTCTGGGGCAATAATTAAGACTAGTGAATAATACAAACGTTTTGTTCTTTCACTATTGGCAAATTTATTTCTATGATATGATGATGTGTCAGTAACATCTATTTGCTTGTCACACTTCTTGCAGTATCCCTCAGAATTATCCAAAAATGGGAAAAGTCCTCAAAAAACTTCAGAAACTAGGTATCAATATAATGGCTGGAAATTGGCAGTTGTTGTTTAGGGTTCTTGCATTTTTGTTCATACAGAAAAAATTATGATGCAATTCTATCCCAGAAGTAAATTCCATCATTTTTAATATTTTATTTTAATCTTAACATTTGGATTTTTCTATTCATACACACAAATATAAAGAAACAAACACCTCTGAAATAGAAAAAATAAAGAAAAGGAAAAGGAATAACCTGAGAGGAAAATAGAGAAAGAAGCATTGGTTTCACCACAATATTCAGTAGAATCATAGAAATTTCTTAACATAGCTGTTAACGATAGATCATATCTCATCATGTTGATTTATCAGCTATGCACTTCAATCCAAGTACACACATATTTGGGAGAAGAATTCACAAAATACATTGTGCAAGCCTGTTCACAAATCTGGGCCATGTCGTGAGAGAGCCTTGCCTGATTTATAGCTTTGAGAGGAAACTGTGCAAAACTTGTGGTTGGCCTGAGAGCTGGAAGATTTGATCAAAGCCAAAACCCCTGATTCAAATGGGTGCCTCACAGATCCATATAAGGCAAAATGTTCTTATAGGTGCTGTGCGTGCTCACCTGCTCTCTTTGACATTTCAGGAATTACCTGCTAGCAGAGAGAGATACTTCTGCAAGGGATGACTATCTGATTTTGTACAACCGTTCTTGCACAGCAACCTACATGTTTGCAAAGGTGATAATAATAACACTGGGGTATTTTTATGCCAGGGAAGAGCCTTCTACTAGGGACTATTAGCATAGTATTAAATCTTTGGCTTTAGAGAAGGGGCCTGTCAAGTTTAACAATGAGAACTGTAAACTTCTCCTTCTGAGGAGATGTGTGATGTGCTAGCAGCATTGCCTGCATTGTTTCCCATCTTCCCTAGAGCTGTTTCTTTATTTTAGTGTGGCTCAGACCCAAATTCAGTACTTTTGGAGTGGCTGGCCTATGCCAATCTAGTAGTCTGAGTTAATGATTTCATATTGTTACAATTGTCTTAGTGGCCGGAGTCCTCCACGTTGGCGCGAGTAGGGTGGCTTCTGTTACCCTGCAGATAATTAGCTGTATGACTTTGATATGTGCAAAACACACACACACAAGATGGCACATAGGAGGATATCCTTTATTGGTTTCTAATAACAATGCAGAAAACAAAGCAACACAAAAGTCCTCGAAAACTGCAGAATAATGCCGCAATAAATTATTCTTTCTAGTCATTATGTCCACAAGTGTGAAACAGTCTGAGGGATGCCAGATTCTTCCTCTAAAAGAAATGCTGAATTCTGATAACCATTGAGTGATCCCTCATTTCTTCAATGTGCAAAGCTGTGAAACCCCAAGGGTTATTTTTTTTCCCTTTCATTTCTCTGCTGACAAGTGGCATGGGAAGTGTAGAAAGAGTTTAAAAATTTAGCTTTGAGAAAACATATTCCCAATGGGACCTACTTTATACACTGATTTCAATGGAAAACTATTTTCCTAAAGGGTTTTTTTTTCATCCCCTTTTCCAGCCTGCTTCATGAAACCAAATGTTTTACATAATATTGGAAATCAACCCCCACCCCTCCCTCCCTCCCTCCCTCTGTCTGTCTGTCTGTGGAATAGGCAAATCAATGGAGAAGTGTTCAAGCTTTTGTTAAAATGAAAGAATGGAAAATTAAAGGAGGTTGTTGAGAGTAACAGTCACATAAAAATGTACAGCCTGTGGTTCTTGACTCTCTTTGACTGTAGAACTGTTGCTCGTTTCTCCCCAGCTGCCTGTGATAAAGGTACATATGCGGTCTGTATATAATTATATGAGGGTGTGCAGGCAAACCCCTGCACAGCCAGGATGATGTGAGGTTTCTCTATACACTCATTATGTTCCTGGACTTTCAGATTTTTGTAGACAAAATAAGATTTCTTTCATTAAAATGGGATTTATTTGTGGTTCAATAGCCCGAGGCTGTAGAAAACCAGGGCATTTCACCATTGTGTCATTGAATACTGAACTCTTGCCTTTTAATTATATAGGTTTCTGACACCCAACCAGACTTCTCTTTTTTTTCCTCCTCCCTTTAAGAGAGATGACGCAATTGTGACATAGCCAGGCCCCAAATAAGAAATTCCTAACCCAGATGGACACAGTATAAACATTCAGATGCAGAGACACTTGGTTTAGTATTGCGGCAGGACCCGGTTGATTTGAACCACACTTTTCACAGGGCCTTGCTGGCCCCCAAATGAGAAATTATTGATCCAAATGGAGTAACATAAGGATTCTGTCATGCAGGGAAAGCCACGTGGAGGCTTCTCCCAGGCAGATGGACCAGTTGAATAGTCAGTGCTTTCCCTGGTGAGAAAATAAACTAGAGCAGGTTTTTCTTTTTTCTTTTTTTTTTCCCTGGTTCATGTGAATTCAGTGGTATCTGAAAGTGAGGTATTTCTTATCCTAAAGTGAAGGAACGAAAATGTCCTTAATTATGCAAAGGTAATTTGACCTGATGAACAGGTCAAATAAAAAAGAAATACAATCCAGCTTCACATAGATCAAGGAAATCTTCAACCTGAAAATGAGATGTGCTGAACTGTTCCGATTGCTATTAAAATTCAATTTGTGTTGTTGGTATTCAACACCTTTGGAGCTCAGGCCATCTGGGTCCTTTCACATCTGTGATCCAGGCTTCCCAAAGGTCAAAAAAGCCTGATAGTATAAATCTAACACCCAAGTCTGAAGGTCATGAAGTCAGACTCAGGCCTGAAGAATCAGGAAGATCATTGGAGTCTGCCTGGTCCAGAGACTGACGCCTTCAGCAATCTATTTCACATAGCAGTGAATAAGCAGACTTTACAGTTAAGAAAGGGGCTGTATGATACTTTGGAGTGAAAGTGTAGGAAATGTATAAATATATATATATATGTTCTGGGTTTTTTTTTCTCTTCTGATGCAAGAGATCCATTTTGGGGGGAGAAATACGGAAATATAAAAGTCCTCCAATATTAATACCTCACCACTATTCTGTTTGATGAAAAATGTCATTTCACTGACTACATTTGCAATGAAGTTTATAAAATTATATGTAGTAGAACATCAACTTTTTCAGGCACAATTTCACAACAATTTTCTGTTTCAAATAGCTCTAGGAAAAATATTAGCTGTTTGACAGTTCTTGTAGTCAGATTCATAATGTAAAGGACCATGCCATCCACACAGAAAGACAAAGAAAGAATCAGCCATACATTGTTTCAGTGTGCATACATGGCAATATTTTTAACTATGGTATTGTATCACATTGGGCAAAATTATCTGGAAGGATCTTAAAAAGAATTCAAATCAAAAGATTTCTGAGCACCACAGTAGGTGATAATTTAATCCAATTGAAAGTCAAGACTGGACACCTAGTATCCAGTTGCCAGGCTTTCATCACATGACACTATTATCACTCATTGATTAGATGAATTAAATTTTTGCAACCAAGAGAAGCCCTTGCATCCCCCTTGGACCTGGTTCAATGCTTCCCATGAGATCAGGTAGGCTTTTTGTAAGGCTTACACCTCTCTCAAAATAGTCCTGCAAACACAAATTCAGGAGGAAATGATCAATTAAATGGCATAGTTATTATTTGAATGACTGCGGCTAAAACATTTTGGTATTTCCCAAATGATGATAAAGAATTTCCCCAGTAGCACAAGGTCTCCAAAATAATTTAGATACAAAACCTAAGCACTATACAGGCAGGAAATGTCCAGGTACTGAAGGATCCAACTATCTCCCATGTGCAGTATGGTAGACTTTTACAAAAGCTTTCCCACCTATGTGGCACCTGGTGCAACAAGGCGCTAATGATGAAGACTCAGGAATTCACCACAGCATCTCCTGATATGTTATGTACCAGCTGATCCCTATGGATCCCTACAAATCATTAATGTCATCTTCCCAACGCAAACAGACACAAGGAGAGAGAAGGAGAATCTGACAGTGCTTCTCTCTATGGCTTGTCTACACATATTTCTGTGGGGTGCAAGTGCAACACAAAGCACATATGAAAATTGATCACAGTTCTTTACTCTGCATTGAGTGTCTTTTGGATGGGGCTGACAGCAAATAAGAGGATTTATGCATTTCCAGGTGACTTAAAGGCATTATACAGAGCCAATGAGATCTCAGGATAAGGGGACAGAAGGCAACTTGAGCAGCTCTAGAGAGGAGGAGTTAAAAAAACTATGTATGTTCCCCCCACCATGCTCCCTGTCCTTTTTATTATTTTTTTTTTCTAACATCTTCTCTATATCACCGGAAAATATCGGGAGCAACAATTGAGTTAAAGCTTGGCTGAATTATGCCTTTCATAAGGCTGTGTCTTCGTTTTTTTAAAGTAAAGGTTTCCTTTATTAATTTTACCCAGCTAGCATTCACTTAGCATTTGCTTTGAGGGATAATTGACAGGTTGAGGCGACACTCGCCAGAATGAGAGCCATAAATCAGAAATCATTTCCAAAATTGGCTGAGGAGCTGATATGTTGAATAGGCAAATACAGGTAAAAATCTCTCTATTAGGCCTGACAGGAGCGGCAAATGTCAAGCAAGTGCTCCCTAATGCACCAGATTAGATTAATTTCGTGGTTCCTTCTTTGGGTGATTTTGTCTTTGGAATGCTACTGTGCTCTGACAATGCTACCAGACTGCTCTCCTGGAGGGGAGGAGTTTCTGTTTTCCTCTTAAATGAGGAGTAACCAAAATTGCTGTGGAAAAAAATAGTGATCTTTTTTAACTCTATCTTGTCTGTAAAATAAGTCCCTTTCATAGTCCCAGGAGTAAAGTTAAAAAAAAAAAAAAAAAAAAAATCCCAGAAGATTAAAGCATTTCTCATGAGGAAGTGAGGAAGTGGGAACAGCTTGGTCATCTGGGACAACTCAAGGTCCACTATATTTGCCTATCGAAGTCCGTGGTAAAACCCTCTCAATGGAATAGCATGATATCATTGTAAAGTAGGTAGACGGCCTGGCAGAAAATTATTCCAATAGTTCTGTTCACTCAGTGCTTTTCTGTCAAGGTTATCAAAAAATTTTGCCAAGAGCAGTGCAGTTAGTAATAGATAACTGTTACGAGGAAGTAGGTAACTATGATCTTATTTGACAAATAGAGGGCTCTGTTGTTGGTGATGTCAAAGACAGTGATCAGACACTAACGACTCCAATACCCAGAGTCCATAAAGCCAAATCTTCGAGTTTCATGCTTTTCACCATCTGGCAGCAAAGGTCAAAATAATCAGATTTATGAAAATCAAAGTGGTTTTGGTCAGTTTGTCCAAATCTTTTTCATGACTTTCTGCTAAATAAGAGGTGTGTTTCCTCCAGGCCTTTTGAATGCAGGCACAGACATAAAAAACACATACACTGCAAAAATGGCCAAAATTCAGTCCCAGAATAAAACTGTGAAAATTCACAGTTTCTTCTACTGAGCAATTATTTCAGTTTTCACCAACAGGAATGGTGAGATTTTAGCATCAGGTTTTTTTGTTTGCAACATAAATACTTGTAAAGCAAAAAACTGGTAGCTTTGCAAACTCTAGATGTATTTAAGGATCTTCTGTGAAATATGATGGATGAGGGGGAAGAAAAGAACAGCTCTTGTCATGGGAAGCCAGAAAGAGAAAAGTTCTCTGAGTACCCCAAGACTCAAGACCTTGAAAGATAACAAGGTTAGGGTCATGATACAAGATGGATTGCAGCTGGTGGTGATGGCTGAAATGCATAGAGAAGTGTGGGCTGGTAATCAGACTGACAGATAACAGTATTTCCCACTACTCCCAATTTACATCTTCCTTGAAGTCATAAGCAGGTCAACTCTTCCATTCCCCTGCCTTAGATTTTATATTTATGTATAACTTGCTGTACCAGAGTTAAAGACGAAGTTCAATGCTGGCCTCCACCCAAGCTTGGACACAAAATCTCTCCCCATAAGACCACCTGTGCATCTGTTCTATATTTTCAAAGATTGGAAAGCAGACTGGCTGCTTCCCTAAGACTGTGCATTTACACTCACTGTAAGGGACTTAAGATGTTGTGTAGGGACATCTCTTTCTATTTACTTCAAATCCTGCTGGAAAGACAGTCTTCCAAGGGAACAAAGCAGATATGGCTTGTTTCGTCTTGCAAAATGCTGCCTGAGAAGGGGTAAATGTACCAGAAAGAAACTGATACAAGCGCAAAGAGTTCAGTAACCAAAGAGGCAATGTTGATCCAATAAAAAAAGCCTGTAGACTGACCTTGTGTACCCTTAGGGTGGAAATTAGAAGAAAGTTCTTGGAACAGTTTTCTAATAAGGGAGTAGAAGAGCAAACTACTAAATCAGCTAAAAGACCTGATTAATCCATGAATTTTATTATTATGCATGAATGTTGTCTTTAGTGGCTGTGAGTTGGACTTGATCCAAAGAACCCCTTGCACAATCACATGTTCCTGGTGTAGAAAAGAGGGAAAACAAGTATCTAGTACAAAAGTTTACTTTGTTTATGTTAGCAAAGGAGAGTTGATTTAACTGAAGACACTTGTTACTCACAACTGGTTTCTTTGGACTTACAGAAGGCATTTCAGCAGCTCAGCTTGAAGCCAAAAGCATGGGGAAGAGAATGGCTAGATCTGTACAAGGCAAGTTGGGAGCAGTATACATGAAAAGTCTCATGCTTACTAGTATTTTATTTTGTTTTGTTTTGTTTTGTTTTATTTTATTTTATTTTATATCAACATGCAAATAGAAGCAGCTACATATTTATCTTGGTCTTCGATCCCCCCCCCTCCACTTAGAGCTAACAACACCTTCCTGAAGAGCTCATCACATTGAGGACTGTGAATGAAGTCTACATCAAATCTGGTACTAATAAAACTAGACTAAGACTAGGATCAGAAGCAGACTCACCTAGGAGTACATTTCCTATCACCGGCACCTATGGTTTGATGGGCCACATGCATCGCATGTAGCTCACAGCCAGCAAAGCTCTCCAGACTTGAGATCTGACTACCTCCTCCTACCAAAAAATTCTCAGTTGTGGGAAAAGACTTATTGGAAAACTTCTCTGAGGTTCACCCAAGGGAGGTTTTTTTCCTCTTTCCTTCTCAAATGAAAGGAGTATCTAATAATACAGTAGCCATAACTATTTGAGTTTGGTCTGCTCCAGTCTGAACACCCACCGTGTCTATTTCTAAACCATTTGCCCTTCCCTAATTCTTACAAACCACTTTACAACTCAAGTCTAATCAATAACAACTGTGTGAAACAGCACTCAGACAGTAAAGAAGTTGGAATTCCCCTTAATAGCCCTTTAAAGGAGTTTTAATTAATTCCATGCGCTTCTGTAGGATTATCAACTTTACAGTATGACTGCATGTGAAAGCTTTAAGACATTTCACTTATGTCTGCAGGATGTTATGTTACAAAAACTGGTTTTCATGGCTTGTCACCGCTCCCCATTAGCTTCTTGATTAATCCTAAAATCCCACTTCTGCTTCCCTTTCTACTTTAACTAGCTGTCTCTGCAGTTTCTCCTATTGGCCCCTCTTATGTCCCTTCTCCTAGAGCTTGATCCAGCTCTTAGTAAAGGAAATAGAAATATTTCCACAGATGGTAATGGGAGCTTGGCAGGATCATTCCCTTTCTTTTGCTTACTCCTCAAAGAAGCCATTTAGCTAAGGCTGTGCAACAAATCCATTGCACAGCTCCAGTTAGAAGCCAGCAATTCTTAGCTCTTACCCAGATGCCTAAATTTCCTCCCATTATTCAGCTTCCAATGGGTATTTCTTCTCTTTCATTGCCTCCAAGTTCCTCTCAATTCCTGCTCCTCTTTTCATTCCTTTTATTCTCTTTAGTCCCTATTTCCATTCCTTCTATTTCCTAACTCAGGTCCTCTTTCCAGGATGTCTTAGTTCCTGACTTCCTGCACCTTTTCCCCTTGTGCCACTGATCCTTGCCTCCTTCCAGCTCTTAGTACCGCTGAGCCATTCATCTAATTTCCATTAATCACACAAGACTTGTGCTAATTATTGTTCAGCCGGGAAGATCTGAAATAGCATCAGAAATGAAAAAGAGCAAGAAAGAGAGGAAGGCAGAAAAGATTTCCTTTTTTTTTCACCATCATATTTACAGCCAGTGACTTTTCTTAATGAGCTTATGAAAGGAAGGCAAGTGCTGTTAGCGCAGGAAAGCCTGAGCGCAGTGTGTCGTTAGAGGCTAGAGTTCATGAGCTGTCCAGAGCATGTTTTATCAGGTCACCGAGTCAGACGCACCATAGGGCAATTTCTCTTTCTCAGCATTAACCCTCAACTCCGAGTCTCTGCTGGAAAGGCCTCCCCCTTCACAAACACTCCAGGATAAGATGATAAGAAGATTACAAGTAAAGCTTCTCTTTAGCAATTCCACATCTCCTGTCAGACACAGCAAGTTAAATTACAGTGCAGGCTGCAAATGCATTGATCATCCACTCAGCTCCTACAACCCAGGGGTGAAAAGATCCATGCCGAGGATAAGTGAAGTAATCTCAGGAAAGTTTATTTTAGCTGGGAGGGGTTAAACAAGTTCAATGAGGCAAGGCTTCAGGAGGGCGCTGGAGCCAAGTTCAGCAATGTCTTGTTTGTGCAGGTAGAGGCTGCAGGTTATACATGCCGCAGCTGTTCAGGTCTCCTCCGTCGCACTCGTACCGTGCCGTGCGAGCTGCAATACCTCACCGATGGTGATGGGAAAGTGCTCCAGTCATTCCAATGAAAGCCTCCACACATTTGCCATAACCAGAGACCCATCGATCCAGTAACTACCTCTTTATTGCAGTAGCTTTATGCTGCTGAACCAGAAGAGGACTTTTTATATTCACAAGAGCTCCCCTTTTTAAATAGGTGGCAACAGCATTCATTTTACCTATAAAATCTATACTGTGTTTTATGACAGAAGAAATAAACCTCCCTAAGCAGTTTTGACAGAGAAGGCAGGATTGTCCATTTTAAAGATAAAAAAAAAAAAAAGATTATAAATCATTAGGAGTGCTTATGAATTCTATTCATGACTGCCTTCTTTATTAAAAAGACCCATTGTAAAATGGAAAGTTCAGAAGGCTTGGTGGTGAGCGAAAATGAATTATAATGACATCACTGGGTCATGAACTAGGCCCACTGGCTACTTTCCAGAATAAAATTGACTGGAGAGATCAGATGAGCCCATTTGTACTGAGAGACATCTGGGTGGCAGCCAGAGAATCTGGGTTCAAGCTCCCTATTTACAAAACACGCTTCCTTTTCCCCTTTCATTACCAGGAGTAATCTGGATTTCCCAGGCACGATGTGTGGGATAGTGATGTCACTCGATTCAGATTCCAGGAGGATTTTCCCCAGAAAAGTTCTTCATACTCCTCGCTCGGTGAAGGACCTTGTGAAGAACACGAACATGTCAACATCCAGCTGACACGTACAGTACATTCGCACTGCACTGCTGATGAGAAGCATTTTACCTTCAAATAAGCATAATTTGTCAAACTTTTCTGTCGCTTTTTCCTCCTCTTCTCTTTCCCAGGTAATAAACAGTGTCTGAAAGCCAAGAGAAACTCATTTCTGCTGAGAGGTCATTTGTAAGCCTTTAAGGGCATTTGCTGAAAAAATGAGGGGATAGCATTTTTGCCCTCTTTTTGTCTTAACTTTTTCAGTTGTCTTTCTAAATGCAAAATGACATCTCATTCAAAGCTTCCAGTGTCATCGTCATCTTTCCTATTCTACAATTTATACTTCTTTGATATTGCTTGAGACTTCAAGGAAGCTTTTACCTAATACTGTAATACCTATTATCTGAAATATTTAGGTGCATATACACTTGCCAAAGAGCAATAATGCAGATCAGTTGGATGTCAGCAGTCCAATAAGGTGGAACAGTATATTTTCTGGGGAAGAAAAGACGTCTAACCATCTGACCTTAGCACTGGCACCATCTCAATATTAATATATTTTATGCATGCATGTGATAATGTTTTACCTTCCTTATGGTCCTGCGGGGAAGTTTCTCTTCTCCCTACTGAGGATTATTACCTATTCAGAGGCGGTTATGATTATAGATACTTACTAAGACAAGAATAATTGACCATAAAAAACCTTTTATATTCCCACAATTATTTTTGCATTGACTAAAAGTGTCAAGAAAATCTAATTTTATTAGCAGGTCCCTAATTTTGCTTTCATTTAACTTATAACGAAGTTTCCTTCCCCACCCAAAGTATGTTTTCACTTTGAGGCATTTGGCAATGATGTAAAAGAACAATTTGTCACAAGATTCCCACTGGGAGCACATGGATCAAATATCAAAGTAGATATGATATATCTGCAGGAGAGGGAGCGGGCTTGAGGAAGGTATCGAGACCGTGTGTACATGGAGGAGTGTCAGAAGACATCTCTATGTAGGTTCCAGCAGTCATAAACAATAGTCGACACCTAAAACCAATAGTCTTACAGAGATTGAGATGGAGCCAAAAAAACATGTCATGACAGTTTCGGAAGACAGGAACTGAAAATCCAGTTCTGCTCACAAATGTGACATTCAGGCCATTCTTTGGTAAAATTTGAGCACCAGAACTCTATGAGGTTACCTGAGAAAACTTATTAACAGAAACACGACAAAGAGGGACTATCTGTGAGATACGAGTAGTTAATATAGATGAGAAGTGTGACAGCAGATGACAGATTCTCAAACACAAGTCTGCTAACTGTAGGTGAATTAACAATTTTCTCCTAGCAGCTCTTTACTTCAAAAAACCCAAAACAAAACATGTTTTCATTGCATTCAACCGGAGATGGTAAAACCGAAACCCAGGCACACTGGGTCCTACCCTGGTTTGAGGGAATGGGCTGGCAATTCAATCAAAGGGAAAGAAGACTGGACAGGCCTTGATGCTGCAATTATTATCACAAGACCTTTGTCCTTCATGTCAGGCTGAATGTTTTCTGAAATCCAAATCTCAAAGGATGGGTTTTTTAAAGGCACTCGCAAGTCTCGGAAAAAGTGTAGTTCACTTAGCTGCTTTTGAAAATCCAGTCCAAATAGGTTTACAGGACTCTTTCTGAAAATGCCTTCTCTATTGCACAGATTTGACTGTGGCCCAAAGCTCATTATATGAGGGCCCTCAAATATTCAGCAATATCCAGATCCAAATTGGATCTGGATAAATAAGAGACCTAACCTCCGTAAAGCACTGTGGAGGCTCTGAAAGCAATCTGCGTAAGCATTCCCACACTAACGGCAGGACAGAAGCCTGTGACATGGCTTCAGTAGAAAGCAAGCGTGACTTTCTCCTGATCCAGGCCTAAGGTTTGTTCCAGGTACATGTCTCCATCTGATACCTACTGGGTTCACCATAGAAGCTATTCTACATTTTGTTGCTCTTTTTACCTGAGTAAAGGATTTCAGGACTTGGCCTGTTGTTAACAACACAGCTAACTGGAAACTTTTCAGTAAAATATGCTATTTCAAAGCCAAAATGATTTGTGGAAATATTTCAGCTTCAACAGAGACTTTATTTACAGGACTTCTAAGATGTCTGTCTGTCCCTGCCTTGGAATTTGGTTCAATTTCTGCCTCTGCTATGGGTTTTTTGTGTCATCTGGGCCAAACTCCTTTACTATCACTACACTTTGTCAGCTCTTTCCTTCAGAATTTACTGTCCTCAAAGACAAAGCATTCACATTTCTTAAGCTTTGGATATTTTATGAGTCATTGCAGAAAGCACTTGTAAGTGCAGGATGCTCCATGGTCCAGCACATGGCTGAAAACTGATTTCCAGCTGCTATGCTTGTTCAGTATGATTGGGCACATACCCTCTAGAGGACACCCTTGACTCTTCCTGAGGCTAAACTTGAAGATTTGCCAAGTCTGGAAAACCAGGCGAGTCTTGAAGTTACCCTTGGATAGGTCCTTGAGATAAAGAACAGGTGTACCCTGGGCCTTTGCAAAACAGAGATAAATATCCCTTCCACTTCCAAGAAATGTTGCTCTCAGCTAAGAAAATGCAGCTGCCAAAGTCGCCACAAAAAGGAACTGCTACCTTCTCCCGTGTAGGGACATAGTGTGGGTTATTCTTGAGAATTGCTGTCCCACAGGATTTTATTTTCCTAAAAGATTTGTAAAGCTAAGTTGAAATATTTTCTTCATCAAGAGCATAAAACAACGTGACAGAAGAATTCCTTCCTATTAGATTATATCCATGAACGAAAGTTTAATTGTTTAGTTTAAAACTGTTTAAGGAAACCTGCACATGAATAGGAAGTCAGGTTTTTAAGAAAGGCAGTCATAAATATAAACAAAAACGTGATGCCAAACAGCAATTAGTGCTTTGTTTCTTTTTTGAATGACAGCATGCCTTAAACTCATTCATTTCCAGTTCTGACTTGCTGTGATGTGTAAAAATACTACTGTAAATCCTCTAAATAAGCTTTGTCTTTTTCTCTTGAGGTTCTTTGGCTTTTGCTGACTTTCTATGCAATGTTTTCCCTTTATTGTGCAAGGCACAAAGGTCTCCACCTCTTTTTTTAACTTTTTGTTTGGAATGGCAATTATTCATAACTGACTTACCTGGAAATGTTTCACAGATACAGACAGAGATTGTGTTCTCCAATGGCAGTGCTAACAAACTGACTGCCGGTATTTTAAATGCTGTGGCATGTAGAGTCAGTGCAGATCTAGATGGTTCTAATTGCTTGCAGTTGTTGAATGACTGTCAAAACCATTTATTCTTACTGCTGATGGTAAATTTTCGGGGAAACGTCATTGTAGACAAGAAGGTAGATTTTTCAAAGGCACAAATGGTAGTCAGGCGTCTCACTGCCATTTGCTCCTTTGAAAACCCTGCCCAACTCCTTAGACAAGTTGCCTGGCAAACAGATGTGTAAGGATAGATTGGACATCTAGGTATCAACACCATCTTTGAACTTCTTGGATGAGGAGTCTGCCAACATTTTTTTTTGGCCTTTCCTCTAACACTTAATGTCTTCTAAGATGAAACACTAGCAAGTTCTTTAAGCTCATGTTATTTTAAATACAGGCCAAGACCTTTAACGAATTTGCTTAGTGGTGGCAGAGGAGGAAGAAAGATTTGGTCCTAAGTGTTGTTCAATAGCATGTCTTGGTTTTCTCTGGATGGTAGCCAGGACTGATATTTAAGAGGTGTTTTGCTGATGGACTATCCTACCTCAGTGACAATAACAGAGTAACACAGTCCCCAGCAGCCTATCCATCTAGCTAAATCTAAGAATAGATTCATAAAATCAGAGAAAATTCACAGAAGAGCCTGCAAGAATTTAACTCACCATTATCAAAAGAGAAAGCAATATAATCCTCTTCTAGAGCACTGGTTTTCACACTTTGGGGGCAAACAGAGCATTGTCAGCACTCCAAATTCGTCATGAACCACCAAGCGTACTTAATCAAACTTTTAATTGAAAAAAACACCAAAAAGATAACAGAACTTTGACCACAAAGATGATAGGACTTTGAAGACCACCTGCCGTAATCTCACAGACCACTGATTGCCCTTGGACTAGAATCTGAAAGCTGTTTTTTATGAAGTTTCTCAAACTATCTGCACAGCACTGTAAATAAAAAATGTTAAGAATTAGTGAAATATCAGTAAAATTTCATTGACTGTTTAACTTTTATTGTTTTGGATGCCTTCGATTTAAAAATGCGTATATAGTAAGGAAAAGTATTTCCTATAGCTGTTCTCAACAGAAGCCCAGAATTGGCATTAGGAGCTTATAGCAATATCTAAAAGGAAAAGAAAACAAAGAAACAGAGAAACCACAAAAGCAGTTGTGAACTAATGCTACAGTACTAGAGATGTGACATGGAGATCAGCCTATCAGGAAATTGATTGAGATAGGAAAATTAAATTAATTTATTATTTTATTTCATTCACTATATTATTGCATTTTGAAGATTAAGAAACTAAGATCTTGCAAACAAAAAGCTGACTGCTATATTTCACTCTAAATTTTCTTCAGATTTAAATAGCACATTTTTTCTAGCACATAAACATTTAAATTTTTAATGTTAATTTCACAATATATGATAAAATTTTCACTAATCATTGATGGGCTTTTTGAGGTCACAAAGAAAATCTCCCCATTTTACTGCAAATTAAAATGAAGTAAAAAGTTTCAAATAATTTCAGCGTTTCCGTTTAAAAAAAGGCCGAAAACAAAATCACAGAAAGCTTGATGGAAAAAGAGTAAGTCTTAGATCTAGGACAACAGCTGTAATCTAGAAGCAACTTTAAAGTATCAACAGTGCTCAAGAACCATTTTCTCTTGCTTTTTCATCAGATGCCTTTGGTGCCTTTGACAATGACATAGGGTTGAGGGTCTAAAGAACATGTTGAGAACGTGACATAGTTAGCAAGCAGGGCTTAACACACCTTCTGTCCACATCTGAAGACCTTGATGAGGAGTCTACTGCTAGAAACCTATTTAAATGAATTGAGCAACTATAACGAGTATCTGCCTAGATCTATAGCACCAAAGAGCCAAACTTCTACAGGCTCCGATTAAGCAAAATTCCCAGTGTTATCAATGTGTGGGCTCCACAGCACCTTCTGAGTCCTGAAGATACCTAACTAACTAAATAAATAAATAAAATTGATGCTGCAGGATAAGGTATAAAAATCACTGAGAACATGAAAGTACAGAAAGCTTTCTGGTAGGAGTTTTAAAATTCACTTTAACTGGAACTCAAAGTCCTGGACTTTGGAAGAGGTCTTAATTTTCACCAACTCTAAGCTTTCTAACATGATATAGAATTTCAGCATTGAGACAAAAAATGAGGAAAGCTTAACTTACAATTACTCATCTAATAAAGTCCAGAGCCTTATTCTTAAGCAGCTGAGATGATAGCCAAATTTTATCTGGAATAAGCATCTGAACTTCTGGGACAACCTCCAAACCTTTTATGATATGTCTAAAATACACCCTTTTTTAACAGTCCATATGCTCTTTGCCAGTCTTCTACCTCCAAACACAGGCACTATACAGCTAACTCTTAATGTATATTAAATCCCCTGGTAGACACTCTTATTCAGAAATAAAGTGCCCTTGATTTGCTGTAGCTTTATCCTCCCAGTTTAGTCTCTCAAATTTGAGAGTTCAGCAGTGCTTATATAAAGATTTCACACATGTAACACAGCAATAACTTACGTTCTGATTTCTGCACTTTTTCTCAGTTTTCCTTAACTCTCCAAAGTGTCCCCATAAAGAAAAACCTCTGGGGGGAGAAAGGGACTCACAGTACCCTAAACTGTAGAAGCAGGGCTGCAGGGACCTTTTGCCTCTCTCTCTTTGCCCTCTTATGTTTTATGCTGCCCCATTCCTTTTCATGTAATTAATCTGACAAGTTTTTGAACAGCTGTCTAACTTTTTCCCTGAGCCTCGGGTAGAAAATCTTTATCTTCGCTAAGAGCAGCATAGAAAACTTTTCCAAGTCAGTTAACAGTTTGTCTCACTGTGGGTTTTCAAAGTCTGAGTACAGATTTACAGCATGTTTTATGTATATTTTTTTAGTCCCAAGGTCCCTTCTCTTCACAGATACATACACAATGTGTCATGTAGAAAATATAAATTGTTGATTGTACAGGCACTTTCCTCCTTTTTAAACCTTTCCAAAGGTCTTTTTGTTAAATACACCCAGACACCGTTTGACAGATGAGGGGCTAATTGCTCTGTGAATTACCTCTATCGATTCCTGTTTCATGTTGAGCCAAACAAACAAAAGATATTAATGCTTCGAAAAAAATGAATGATGACCTTTCTCTGCAAACACAGCTTGCGGCCTCTGATTATTGGTGATTCCAAAGAGCAGCGGTCAATCGCAATAGCTGTAACGCTATGATCACTATAATAAGCTTGCCTGACCTTCTCTGCCATGTTAAGTGGTTTAAATTTATTTGCCCAACAACAGTGGAGCTTTCATTTAAAGTCACAGAACATTCGATTCTATCTAAAGATCCAGGCTATTTTTTTAAAGCTTTACCTGTTTAAAAAAAAAAAATAAGAAGTGCCCTACTTGGAAGTGATAATAATAATGGATACAAGGCATAGCCAAGGAGTTATTTTAACCTGTATAATCAAGAATCCTTGTTATGGCTCTAACAGCGTGGATTTTTCTTGAGCGTTTTGCCTTCCCACTGCTCCACTCATCTTGGAAGTGTAATCTATTTTGCACTCTCCCTTCCACAAAGTTGCACTTGGGCACTATCTTTGCAGTTATCCCAGCTGGACTAAAACAAAACCATTATCAATGAATGCAAATGCAGTCCTAAAATCCAGTCCCTGTAAGCAAGATTTCCCGAGAAGTGGTTGATAGCAGAATTTGGCTACAAGCAAAACTCCTGCAAGTCCTACATGAATGTTCTTTTTCCCTCTTCCTAGACAGGGTTAGTGTGAGAAAAAAAAGTAGAAATCAAGGTGAGGCAAACCACAGAAGATGAAGTGCTTATCTTTTTGCTGGAAGCAGTCTGCAAATTTGCTGGAATATTCTTTATCTTGAGATTTCCACCTCCCTCCTTGGTTTCCTGTGGACAAGAAATACATACAAGACAATCCTTCGTCTTGATGTCTGCAATAATATGACACCGTATCCATAAAATGGGAATAATAATCCTTAGTCCCCTTTTCAAAGTGCTTTTCTAAGTGTTGGATACAGCAACCTCAGCAAAGTCCTTGGGAATTCAACATTCATTTTGATCACTGTTATAAGCCACTGTAGTCTGGTATCAAATGAAGGCTGAAATACAATACAGCAACAGGAAAATATGGTCTAAATTTGTTAGAGACAAAAATACAGGATCAGAAATGATTCCTGGGGGAAACCAAAGCCAGCAGAAAGCTATTCACTTCTCTCAGCTTCATTTTTAAAATTCTATTTACCTTCCTCTCTGCAAGGAATCAAAACCACTATTGCTTGGGAAACTCCGTCTCTTTCCACACATATGAAGTACCAGCTTGGGGTCAGGGCTCAGCCCAACTCCACCACCTGCCCGCAAGGTCACCCTCACCCTCCTGATCCCCGTCCCTGGGTGCTCAGCATGCCCAGAGCTTGTTTGGCCAATGGCCTCTGAGCACGTGGATTCAGCCAGCATCCACGCCGTGAGCCCCACTTCCAGCCTGATTGCTAATTCCTTACTCTATTCCCCCAAAATAAGAGGGAATCTGGGGAGAAGCAACAAACAGTCATCAGGGTGACTCTGCTATGAATACAAGGCAGGATTAAGAGGGGAAAGGAAGCTCAGATGTGTTGGCGGGCTGGTGGTATCCTCAAAGGCAGATTTAAGTAGCGATGTAGACGTGCTTAGCTTGAGGAAAACTTGGAAGTGCAATAAAGCTGAGTCAAGTGCAGGAGGGTAGTACCTGCCAAAAGAAGTGGTGAATGAAGTACTCAAACCATAGAAAAGAATACAGGAAAGAAAAATGTGGGGAAAGTACCCTAAAATTTTCTCTGTGGATATACTGGCACAGAGCATGGCTGTAGAGGATATTTGTGTCTGTGAAAGAAACTTCTTCCCTAAATGAATTTATTATCAAAATGCCCCTGAGGCTGGAATTTAATTTCAAATAGAGCTTAAGTAATCAGACATCTATGTCTTGGAGCTGTGAAAGTCTGAGGCCTGTTGTGCTGCGAGAGACAGCTATATCTTTAACATCAAAAATTAAAGTTCTGAGAAAAGTGTGTTTCAGGCTTAACAAAATTCTGATGCATTTATGTATCCATATCAGAGTTGCACCCAAAGAAGGAACAGTCCTTTTAAACCTTTATGTGGCAAATAGCCCTGAATCATGAGAATGGTGTAAAGGATGAAATCTCAGTGGCCAGACCAAGGAAGAAGTTGTCTTTTCTCCCCACCCAAGCAGTCACATCCTCATTGTAGTGACTGTCCAGCCTGACTATTATGGAGAAGGGCAGTTCTTTACTTGGAAATTGTAGTGTAGTGTAAAGCACCACTCTGCATTAGTGGATCACAGTAAATTTCAAAGTCCAAACCAGAATCACTTTTTATAGAAGGGGAAACTGAGCCACAGAAATGGAGAGAGGCACACAAGCAAGAAAGAAAGGAAGAAATTTGTCCATCTGGTCCACAAAGTTTCACTTTTGGGATTCCAAAGAGGGATTGTGATAAGGAACTTTCACAAATTCCTCCTGCTGCATCATTTTGCACGTTTTAAACCCAATATATTGAACAAGCAGGTAAGTATTCACAAACCTTGAAATAAAGAGGCATCTGGCTAAGTACTGAACAGGTGTTGAAAATATGTTCACACAGTTGTCAGGGTTTTTCGATATACCGATATTCTGGAGACGCTGGGGGTTTTTTGTTTGTTTGTGGTTGTTGGGTTTTTTTAATGAAGACATCTTCAACATTTTTGCCTGGGCTGTTGAGTGCAGAGAAGGTGGGGAAGGACAGGAGTGGTGGAAAGAGTATATTTTAAAATGCAGTCTTCCTACAGGCCAAAGCCAACTTGATTAAGGATTAAAACTGTGTTCATCTGTTATCTACTAAAAGCTTTTCTCATTTGCATAAGGAGTTGATGCTTTCAGACCAGTCTGTTAATCCCAGTGCTGTATCTTCCTACAGCCATTATTTTTTACTCAAAAATGCCCAGGAGGCCAAGAAGCACAGGGGTGAGGATGCTCCTGCTTCCAAGAAACTGGTCCAGAGCTCTCAAGTCACTTTTACCCATTTCCATACAGTCACTCCAGTCCCTTTCCAGTGCATTTTCCTCAGGAGTAAACTGGACTTTGAAAACATAGAACGAATAAAAATAAAAATCTCTGATAAACATTTTAACTAGCTGGAGGTCCTGCAAAGTATATTTCTCACTCTAAAAAGTAGATATTCTGTCAGCTTTCCTTTGATTTCAAATAACGTCACTGTGTTCGGGTAGAGTACAAATACTTTGGCCTGGAGACTGCTTTCTTAGCTCCACCAGTGTAGCAGGTTAGGACTGGTTTCTCACAAGAGTAGCTCTTCTGAAATGCCATTTCACACCAGCTGGGGATCTGCTCCTTAAGAACAAAGGAAACAAATTACAGCGAGTCCCTAAAGACAGATAGCTGGCATTTCCTCCCACTTGTGCCTCCACCAAGTCAAAAATAGCTTCTGTTCAGGAGACATCACACACAGATGAGGATTCAAACCATTCTCAAATTGAGGATGCCGCTCTGCCACTGTTTCTCCGAGAACACCGATATGCCACATTTCTTACTTGAGCAGGCCGGATGCAATAATAGATGGATCTCCAAGTACTTTGGATTTTATAGGACACCTCCCAGTGGAACGTCTGCAGTTGTTAGCTCAAGGGATGAAAAGCTTGTGAAGTTGTATTCCCACAGCCAGATGGGATATAGGACTTTCTCCCTCAGCTGAGAACCTTGCATTTCAAATCCTGTCTAGGTAAATTACCTTTCCAGGGCTGGGTATTTCCTTTTTGGATATTCCTTGGAAGTAACCTTCAGGGAATTGACTAACTTCTTAATGGCTTGGTCAGACAAGAAGGAAGGAAACTTGCACTGGTCCAGTGGGAGGCACCACTTCGGGCAGTCAGCATCCTGCAATTCTTCCAAGTCGGTGAATCATAGCAGTTTAACTCTCTTTCAAGGGCAAACTTCTTCCTTTCGGATAGGGCCAAGGTAGAAAAGGCAAGGCCTAAAATAGTTCCAGCCAACATTTGGCTTTGAAAACAATTTCAAAGAGTCACTGCTGACTGCTAGGAAGAAGTCTAGCCTTCATCTAGAAGAACTGGACAAAGAATATCTCTTTGAGTCTAAAGTCTGGAAAACAAGGACCTATTCAAAAATGAACATCATTCATAAGATTTATTTAATATCTCCATGTAGTATTCCAAGGAAATGCACAAGCAACAAGGCTTGCCTTGTTGGAGATTAGAAATCATTTGATACCTACCTAATTTCCTCTTATATTCTATTCTATTCTATTATATTATATTATATTATATTATAATGGAATTAAAAACAGCTACAGACCTTGCTATAAAGAAAGTTCATGGTAGCACCTTCAACTCTCTACTATAAACAGGGCCGTGGCTCCAGGGGCTGTTGTGTGCTTTTCTTTACAAAACATTACTTCACCTCCTCAATCAGTTGGGTTTACATTTAAGTAGGTTCTATTTCCACTTCAGAACTATGCTTTTCCAGGTTAACCATAGCCTCCAGACCTTTTGTGAGGCTAATGTCTAGTGTCCAGACATTCACAATAAGTTAGGGACCATCGTATTCATCAGGACCTGAGTCTTGTATAATAAGTGAAGAAAAGAGCTGGGCAAGTGCTTCAGTGCTTCTTCAAGCTCCTCAAAAGAGGGTTTGACTATGATAGTGGGTCAAACAGATTTCTATAGATAATAAGTCATATCTAATGGAGGGAACTTAAAAAAAAGGTCAGGTGGTAGGAGCTTAGAGTTGCAATTCAGATGCCAGAACTAGAAAAAGGTGTCCATTTAGTTTGACCTCCTCATAAGAGGGTACTTTTGAGTCCAACTCTAGTGTCTCTGGGTATGGTGATGACAAGTGGGAGCCAAGGAAACAAATGGGAAGAATCTCGTGCACAGTCCTTAGACAGACTTTTTGGTTTTTATCAGAATCATATCAAATTTTCACCTAGGATGGAATCCAGATTCATCTCTTGTTCACTAGTTACATCCTCTGGTAAAGTTTTTTTTCCTTCCCTAGACTCCAGTAATAGTGATAATTGATTAATTGACTCAAGACAAAAAAGCTGGGCTGTATTCCTGGCAGAAGTCACTGTGAACCAGAAGCTTTTTATACAAAAAGATGTTTGAAAATGAATTATAGGAGAAGATCGGGAATGAATGGTCTCCTTCTAAAAAAAAAAAAAAGAATATTGGGTTAAAACTCAGATGTTTGAACCAATTTCCTTGAAGATGTTATAGGTAATATCAGTTAATAAAATCAAAAGGTTTTTAAGAGTCAAATATACTTCCCTACATTTACGCGGTTTGTATAACCTTTTGCAACTTAGCCCATCTCAGCAGTAAAAATACAGAGGTTTTGCTACAAAACTGAGCTGTCCAGTATTCAAACACTGCCTCACTGCTTCACAGGATGCAACAGAAAAAGGCAATGAATTAAAAGAAAATTAAAAAATGGTTGACATCAGAAACATTTTTCTATAACAATGTTCATATAAAATTGGAATAACTATTTAAGATAAATGACTAACCTTCATACATATGGCCCGTACAAGAGTTAAAATTTATTCTATAGGAGCAGAAAGAGATTTTGCATTCTTTTTAAATAATTGTTTAAAAAATATTCCAGTCCAAATTATGAACATCAAGCCTACAAAATGTTATTTTTAAACATCAAGCTGTTTTCTTTTACTTAGAGAGAAGCCAAGGAATAAATTGCTAAATATAGTTTATATGTTGGAAACAGTGACACAACCTTCATTCTCTTGGTGCTGTAAAATATGTAACTTTAAATATAAATTTTACAGAACAGTATTTTGCTCAACAGAGATTTCATTTCACTGAGTGAATCACATTAATAACACTTAGCTTATATACTGCTTTTCATCTGTGGATCTCCCAGCACTTTACAAAACGTAAATTCATTACCAATATTTTACAGAGATGCAATAAAGGGATTTGCTGAAGGTTACACAGTGAGTTAGTAACACAGCTGCTGAAGGAGTGAAGTCCCAAAATCTTGTTCCTTGTCTATTAGAAGACAATGACCTGTACATTAATTGGCTTTTTGCTCTTCTTTCAGCATGTGTAACTGGAAAAACACTCTGAGAATTTATCACGGTGAAGCAAACCACATCAGGTATCATGCAACATTTTGTGATCCAGCCACCTAATACTTGTTTGTCAAATTTACCATTGTAATGTCTACACAGACAACTGAGAAAGCCAGGTGTGAAACACCTGTACACAGAACAGTCCCTGACGAAGGAACTTACACCTGAACAAGAACAGGGAAAAAACAAGAGAGATGTGACATTTGAGCATTTGACAAATATCCAACTGAGTTCAGTACACCTGTTTAATTTTTTTTGTGGGTTACCTTGGGAATGAACAACTTGGTGGAATGACAAAAGGAAGAAGAGATGGAATGAGAGGATGGATATAGGAGAGGTCTGAATAAAACAAAAAACGATAGAGGAATAGCCCAGAGTGGTACCTTCAACCTTGGTCATGGCTTTCTGCAGGGATTGCTCCAGCATCAGTCTCAACATGGCTCTTCCTCCTACCTTTCTAATACAGAAGGCTGTCCCATATAAAAGGTAGGGAGAGAATGGGAGATGTTAGAAATGAAGACATGAAAGAAATTCATGAGTAAAAGCGCTCTGTAGCTACTATCTCCAACCATTCCCCAAGCAGTAGTATCTGTGTTTGTTACTCCCTGCTGGGTCCTTGGTGGGCTCAGGGAGATAGCCTGGGGACTCACACCCCTTCCCAAAAGATAGTTATCTTCCTCATAAGAATTATCTGTTATTGATAGGAATTTAAATGGAGACAACCAATGGCATCAGCCCCAAGTTATCTGTATTCTGCAAAGCAACACTGTCTCCAGAACTAGTCGCTCGCTATTTTCCATCAGAAACCACACTCTTTTGTCAAGTGTTAGAAAAAACTTAAAAAGTGTATATGGCATAGTGGATAACAAAGAATTCATGATCTTGAGCTTAGACTCTTTGGTAGAAAAAAAATAATCTATTCTTCAGGTGGTTTTCTAAATTCCTAACTTTGATGGTTAAAGGATGGGATTCTGGCCTCTCCAAACTCAAATGACGGACATATAAATTTGGAGGAAGTATTTTATTTAGGACCGTCACACCAGATTTGTGTGGATGTGATTGGGAGCAGAATCTGTTTGAAGAATCAGCGTGTCACAGCACACTTGCATCTGTTCCCAGGATTCTTGAAGAGAAAAAAGAAGTTTTCTGATACTTCATTTACAGTTTTGCTTTTAGCAGTACAATAAAATCCTACATATCTTACCCTTGACAGATGTGGAGTGGTGTGTCTCTACATAAATAGAATTAATTAGATCATTGATTCACAGCAGCTGAAAATCCAGCCCTCTATTCTACAGCACATGTCAATGTTATTACACAAACAATAAGATTTGCTTAACAAAAATATAACTCTGGTCTTTTCAGGTATCACTGATACTTGATTGTTTCGAGTATTGGCTTTCTGACAGGGTTTGGAATGAAGCCATTTTTATTAATTTAGTTATTTTTGCTGATATAAAAGGTCGTCTATCATGTTAATGATGTATCGGTCTGTGGTACCACCGAACAATAATTACAGAATGTTCCTAATAGTAAATCATTTGTCACGATCAGAGCTCACTACAACAACCTTTTGTTGAGCCATAGAATACATTAGGTGAATAGCAATACACCTTTATGCTTACCAATTAAAGGATCCCCCACACACAGAATTTACATGAACTTTAGAGTGAAGTATTATGAATTATGAACTGCTGCTTACAAAATCTTGCTAGGTATAGAACTGGCTGCTAATTTTTAACTTGTCAAATCATTTATATGTATCTTTTCAAGTATAATTGGAGCTGCAGACAGATTTCCCAGTCTGTCAAATCAGAAGTGTTTGGAAAATTTCAGAGGATCAGGGACTTTGAAAATAGACACAAATAAATATTTAAAAGACCAGCTAATCTATTCAGAATGCAAATATGTCCTGTCACTCTATTACTCCATTTAGATAGTGATAAAATTTCTTCTTGTTTCATCCATTTGGTAAAAACTGTAAAAAGATTTTAGTTTAGGAAAGAGGTTTCCAAGCTCTAATGACAGGTAGTACACGAATTACTGGCTGGTCAGCTATGGAGAACAATTTGATCACACCCTGCTGGAACATCGATTTTAATTCCAGCTGCTGAATGTCATTAACATATAGTAATAAACCAGAGGAGAAACTTTTAGTACTTTTTTATTCTCATGGAGTTGCCACAGGAAGTTATGCGATGAAGGTTGTTCATGAATTAGTCTGCTTTAAAATGGACACTAAACTATAAATAAATTCAAGAATTCCTGGGTTTGAATATTCCCTTCGCGTGGTTTTAAGGGTCCAGGTTTTGTTCAGGTTCAGTAATCGTGTCCTTCTCTTTACCCCATAATACCCTGCAGAAGGGAAAGGCTGTAGCTGTCACTGGTGTTACGCCTATTACAAACCATTAAATGCTTGGCCACATGAGCCCAGTAATGCCTAGATTGGATAGATTAAACCAAACCTGAAAATAGATCTTTTTCCGGAGGTTCAGAGGTTTCATTCTCATGCTGCCTCTTGCAGCCGCTGGATCGAGTCAGCATGTATTTGCCAGACCACCAGGAGATCCTCTTCCCTTGCACGGTCCTTACATGCTTCAAATCAGGGTCATCTACCGCATACGTCTCCATGCCAAACTGTTGAGCCTTATGCCCCTCAGGAGAAACGAGACAGTGGCACACACAAAAATAAGACAAAAAAATAGATGAGCTGCCGCAGCAGCCCTGTACTCCACCCATATGCCTCGATTATCTCTCCCAGGCCTCCGCAACACCACACGCCACATCAGGAGCAGCAGAGGGACTACCAATGAGTAATTAAACCTCTTATTGCTTTGCATGGCTGAATAGTTTTCATAACAGCACTGCACAAAACTTGAGATTCGCAGATTTTTATATAAGCTCCACAACATTTCTACTTGCCTCTCTCTCCTTTTTTAATTTCAACCGTTAGAATAAACTTTACTGTGAACTGCTGGGAATAAGAGGATTTGAGCAGGCAAATGCTAAGATGATTGTTCATTAAACCCAATGACTTTGAAACTGCCTCTGTGTCAATTAAAATAAAAACTGTCAAATGCTTTAAAAGAGCAGCTTTGTATAATAGGAACTCTGTTGAGTTTATTGGCAAAGAAAGAGAGCCATTCCGGGAGGTTATGCAGAGGAAAATAATACGTCGTGCTTAGGAACGGTGTCCCGGTCTCTCCTGATTCATCTTCAGTAAAGAAAACTGTATGTAACGTATGTATCAACATATACACACACATGCGCTTGCTGGACAGCTAGAGAAAGAAGGGGTTTGGCCATTTACTTTTGTTTTTCCAGCATTTTTTTTTCCCAAGCTAACAATTAGGATTAATTGTCAACGTATAAACCACAGGGTTTTGTTTTGTTTTGTTTCTAACTGGATGCAGATTTAACACTTCGTATAACTTAAAAATGCCATTTTGTTACAGTAGCCAACCAATCCGACAGAGGATCTTCACGCCTGCGTGTCAAGTGTCAAACATAAAATAGCTGTAAAATGGGACAATAAAAAGCTTGTTACTGTAGGATTCTGACAGCCCCCACGCTTGGCAATTAGGGAGCCTTCATAACAATTAACAAAATTGAAATCAGATTGAAGACATAAGTGTGGGTGAGTAGGATGGACGTGATGGAAGTGCCTTCCTTCTGCAAATGCCCTTCTTCTTCTCCACCTCGTGGCAATACATCTGTGCAGTGGCCATTTCTGGACAAGGAGAAAACAAACACAAAGTGAAGTAACCGGGTCCCTTTGGAAGAAACGACGGCAGGTGCTCAAGAAGGTAGCGAGGAGAAGGGGGGGGGGAGAATCTTACCCCCCAAAAATTAGAAAATTCAAATATCTCTCCCCCCATCCCCATGTGCACCACCCTCCCCTCATCGTGTTCTGTCCAGAAGAAAAATCCCTCAGCCGCAATGGTTGTTTTTATTAAATTCTCCTCAATAAAAAGCTCAGGCAGGATTTATTAGGTACTCAGGGCGGACGTTTAGTATTTCGCCAGTTATTAAGTGAAAATCAATAGAAAGCAAAGAAAATGGAAGTCACTGCACTGTTAGCACGCTGTTGTCGCCCAGATATTATGTCGGCTGTCTTGTAGATTCATGACAGACGAAAGCGGCCGGGAGAGAACTCTTTCTGCTTACATTGCAGGAGCCAAAGTGGGGTTATTCATTAGATCAGGCAGCTGGCCAGATGGATTTCCAGTTCAGTTTTACCATTTATCTTAAAAACGCCTGTATCGAGTGAGAAAGAACACTGATATTATGTGATATCGATGGCAGCTTTATGTATCTAAATCAGGATTTATTGTTATTTTGTTCTGAAGACCTTTTTTTCTCAAGAAATACCATTTCACTGGAAGAAAATAATAGCTAAAACCTTGTCAAAGATAACCTTTCATGTTGTTCGTGCACCGCTGGCTGTAAAACAAATAGAACCCAGGGTATAAATAGGTTTAACCACATCCTTACAAATCATTCCCTTTAGGATTTTCTTTCTTTTTTTTTTTTTTAATGGTACAAATGTGGGTTTTGGTCATTAGTTGTTTTTCTTGCCAGTAATTTAGCTATAAATAACGTCAGCATTTGTTTTAATTGCATTAAAAAACACTAGAAGTTTTATGTCTCTGGAAGGCCAGAGCAGAAGGGTTTTTTTCAGTGGGTGGGTTTGGGGAGGAATTTTTTTGGAGTTTTTTTGCCTTTTGCTTTTTTTAAAGCCTCCCTCTCTGTTACCAAACTTTTCACCCAGATCATCACAACAGAAGCAACAACAGCTGTTCTACCATAAAAAAATGTGTTTTTAAGAGACAGGACCAGATCTCTGAAAGAGATTAGCTCCTGCCCAGGCATCTAGAGGAAAAGTGCGGCTTTTCAAAAGTTTTCAACGTTCAGCAAGTTCCATTCTCTCCAGATCGTAGAGCCCTTTCGCAGGATTGATTTATTTTTGCCCTAATCAGGAACAGAGTGCTGCTTGTCCTGAACCTCATCTCCCTTACAAACGTGCAATCGAAATGGGTGCAGTGTGAAATGCTCGTACCTTCCGAAAACACCAGGTGCTCAGTTTGAACCCCGTGTAAATAGGCACTAGATTCAGCAGTCTTTGACACAGCAGCTGTTGATAGCACCAGGTCTGATGAGCAGTGCAGACACAGCATGGCTCAGTGGTGGCAATCCCAGCATGTTTCACCACATGTTTTGCTTGCCGGTCCACAAATAAAGCTCCACACTAAAAAACCTAATACCTCAGGAGCCAAAAATAAAATAAAATAAACCACATATTGCCAATATTTAAATTATTTGAAAATTAATTGTGAGAGGTGGGGATGGGTTTGATGTCCTTTAAGGTAAGAACAATGAAGATGTGGTTTAGTGTGATGCTGTGATTACCCACTCATTAAATTTAAAAAAGACCCAATGGGACACATGAAGCAGCCTAATAGGTCAGCCATGTCCATGGGCTCAGGCCATCTTTATGCACCAATGCTTTTCAATTCTTTTCCCTCTTAACCGTGCTGTTATTAAACACCTTGACTCCTGAGTGCACAGCGAGTTCAACCCATCCAGGTCCATCCTTGACCATGGCAGCACCATCCAGGCTGTCCCAACCAGGCTTGGCCCCTGCTAGGGTCTCTTTGGGAGACTGCAACGTCTTTGTCATGATTCAAACAGCAACTTCAAAACACAACCTTTAGTCAGTCATCCTTCAAAGGGTGTGAAGCCTGTGGAGCACAGGAAAAAATAAAAAAGCCACTTTGAATAGGGCAGATACACACAACAGAACATACAAAGTTGTAAATAACATCACAGCCCTGGCAGGAAGAAGCAGAGTGCATTGCTTTTACAGTTTTTTCCTCTTTTCCTTCTGAAAGTGTCAGCCCGTCACCATTTCATTGACGTGCTGGACAGTTTCCCCTAGCTCAGATATTTTTCTAGGATCTTTGAGTTTTTAGATTGCCTTTGAATCCTTGTACCACGGGAAGAGGAAACCATTGCATCTAGGATGGAGTTACACATGTATGCTCTTCCCCTACCGATAGCTCAGCTATTATTATCCTGCAAAATCCTTTGATTTAGCACCAATCCCAGCCACCCCTACTGTAGATGCTTAGAGAGGTAGCAGAAAAAGCAAGGGCTTTTTCTCAGCCACAAAATTTTTCTTTCTTCTTTTTAGAAAAAACTTTAAATACAGGGTGGAGAAAGCCTTTAATGACTGTGCATGCTAATTTTTCGGTATAGTGAGACTTGTTCCTGCTAGAACATCTCTCAGAGTCATTTACAGAAAAACTAGGCATGGTGAAAATTGCTCACTAGTGAAGGACACTGAAACTCTTTGTATTGGTGAACATTCAAACTTAAATTATTTTTTAAATGATCTTTCACCTAGTAAATTAGAATCTGTTCCTCATGCCCACGCAGAGCATTTACAAGATACAGGAATACGTGAATGCAAGCAAAGGAAGCATGACCCTACTTTTTCAGACAGTTGCTGTATATATTTGGTTAGAGACCTTGGTTGACGTTCTTACTGATAAATAGACACAGGAGAAATCTGAATCTGGGACTTCTATACCACAGGTGAAAGCTGTGCAGCAGCTATAGTGGCTTTAGTATTTATACAGTTATAGGCACTATTTTGATGCAACTTTAGAAAATGTTTCTGTTTATTTGTATTCATCATCACTCAAAATACATTTCTATCTAGCAAAATTTCACATGAAACAAAACCAGTCAAGCAACCTCTCTCTAGGTGATGAAGAAACAGAGTCATATTTAAAGGTCTGTTTTGCTTAGTTCCTTTTAGAGACTTAAATTTGTGTCCCCCATAGAGTCCCAGCTGAGTTTAACAACCAGAAGATATTAGTTACTCTATGATGGAAACACCTTCCTCTCATTTTGACCAAAGTGATATTAACGGTCAACTAACTCCTGAGGTAATTTTTTAATGCAATTATGTATCTTTTACCAAAATATTTCAACATTTGCAAAATGATATTTTACTTTAATTTAGTTTAGTTTAGCTTTGTTTTGTTTTGTTAGAAAAAATATTCTACAGTTTTTTCTTTCTTGGTATATAGCTCCAGTGTCCTCTGGTACTGGCACTGGTAATTCTGTGACTGTGTAACAAACTAAGCCATCTTTGTCACAGAAAGAGGATTTGCCCAGATGTGCTTTATCTCTAGTGAATTTCTATTGTCTTTTCTTAAATCTGTTTTTAAAACGCCATTTTTATAATGAAGCTAAGCAAAATAGAATATATTCGCCTTAGTTCAAGGTGGAAAAGTTGTCCTCCCCTAGAAGACTATTACAAATCTATTTTCCAAAAAGGATAACTTTCTAGCAGCAAAATATGCAAAACAGATTTTTTAGCATTTTGCAGCTTGCTGTTCCCTGATGTTGAGCCCTGTATACATCCATGGGATGGGCAGCCCCCAGGTCTACCCCTTGCTTCTTCCATCTGATGCCGTCTTCACTGTCCCTCCATCTCCTTCTCTCCTTCTCACACGTGCACCTCTGCGGTTTGTGAAGGTAGCCAGACTTACGCTACAAGATCTACCAGTAGACGCTTGCAGTCTGTACAGTGTTGGCCAGACTTTTCCACATCAGTCCCAGGGCAGGAACTTAAAACTGAGATGAAGTTTTCTTTCGCCCCTCTCCCCACTTTCTCTAAGCCAGTTTACTCAGTAGTTTTCTCAGTGAGAACATTAAAAAAATACTAACACCTGATTTGAGTAGATCAAGGCTTGCTTTTCTTTTTTTAAGAATTGTTAATAAAATCACACTTCAAAAAAAAAAAACAGGATGGAATGTAAATGCTGCACTAATTTAATTACACTTTGGCGCTGGGAGACACTAATGTAAATATTCTGGTGAGTAGGCCTAAGACACTTGAAGTAATTACTTAAAGGCTTCCTTTCAAAGAATCTCCCCCTTTTTATTAAATGCCTTTTAACATTAGCACTTTCTTCCTGACAAATTAAATGAAATTTCATTACTCTCCCTGACTTAATGGCATGAGGCTGCCTGCTGCAAGTGCAAGTTAACCCTCTCTGGACAGAAGACACGGAGTTTGTGTGTTCTGGTTGGCTCTGGGTGTCACCACGCTGCCTGAGCATCCTCCTGGCTCCTCATCATCATCCTCGAATGCGGCTGAAAGTTCTGCCTTGCACCCCATGTCCCAGAGTATCCCAGCTACGGGTTCATGGATGTTTGCAGCCCAGATCAACAGCTAGCACGGGATGGTATCCAGCTCTTCACTTGCTCCAGGTTTAGGGAAGCGCAGGTGGAAGCTGGGAGTTGAGCCTATAGGATCTTTAGGAGACATGTCCATAAAATTAAAATCCTTATGAGGCTTTTTGTAGAATCAGTAGAAGTCTAATATCAGATTCATATTTATATTGATCATTGAACTAGGTAGATTAAGATTCCAGCATTTCATGACACTACAAAACTTCTAAAATATCACAATTCCAGGACCACGGGCACCTTTAACACCGTATTCATGTACTCACAAAGAGATTTGAGAGAGAAGCGACGTTGCTAATCAATACTTGTGTGAGCAGATTTACTTTTTGATCAAAGTCCACTTGAGCAGTCCATTTTGTAACTCCCTACCCCCCCATTGATTTCTCTTTAAATTAAATAAAAGTGGGGTCAGGTTATCTCCTGTTTTATTTACATACCTACATAGCATCCACAAGTCCCACCAGGCCAGCTTCCAGGCAAGGGAACTGGTGACAGACTCTGCCATGCTGTTTATATTCTGTCCCTGTGGCAATAGGAGCTGAGCAAAGCTTTTAAAACACCTGTGGGAGCCAACACTCATAAGCTGACAAAGAAAGTGAAGAGGCAGCGAAACAACAGCCCTCTGCGCGTGGCAGTTCCCTGAAGAGAATCCCATCCTTCGGATGGCTCCTAAAACGTGACTCCCAGAGGTGAGCAGAGCTTGGCAGGTCGGGACTCTCTCAGGGTTTGCTGTTGGGGGTTGCAGCAATTTCACCCCTCAGACAACTTCTGACCCTGCAAGGCTACCCTGTGGTAGCTGTCATCCACATGATGTTGCCTCTCTCTTTCTCTTTCTTCTTCCTCTCCCCTATAATTTTCGATTACTGAAGGACCGCTTTAGAGTCAGCCAGCCACCAGATGTGCTTCACGTTGACATTTCCTACAGCGTACTTTCCTGCTAACGTCCTATTGCTTGCATTATTGTCCCACCAGGATGTTGCTGTGTGAAAATAGGTATAAACAGAAATATGGCCCCTTTGTTGTGGGGTTCAGTTGTTGCCTCCAAATGGAGCTGATGGGGGGTAGATGGCTTCAGTTGAACATCACCGCCAACTCTCCCTGACATCTCTCAGGCAAGGTTCAACCAAGTCAGCAAACTCTCAGTGTTTTACCCCAGCTGAGAATCTGGCCTTACATATAAAGAGAAGGGAAAAAAAAAAAAAAGAAAGAGCTGCCATATCCAAATCAATCCTGTCCTGCCTGTTGAAGCTGCCAGCAATGGAGGAAATTTATGCTAGTTTTAATAATGGCTTTAAAAAGTTCTTTGATGAAAAATTACCTCTGGGTCTGCCTCTTTTGAGCATGCTTCACTCATAGTACATGAATTACCAGTGCCAATTTCCATCTTATCACAGATGTCCTTTCTCAGAACGCAGAGTATTTGGGACTGAAAACAAGGGCCTTGCAAACTCAAGTTCACATGGAACATTTTTTTTGGCAGGGTCCATAGGTCAGCCTATAAAGAAAGAAAATATCTCTGTTTTCTTCTGCAGAGTTATCAGATTTTGAAAAGAGAGCTTTCTCCTCTTGTGAGGTCCAGGTAAAAGTTCACCCATTCCCTGGCTGCTTGCTTCTGACAAACAAAAATTAAGGACCTGAAAATAACTATTTTATCTGAAAAAATGCTAAACATCCCAAAACAAACATTCAGCTGTGCCGCTGCCAAATTCCACAAGTAAGAGAGCTGCAGGCCAAGACAGCTCATGTCTCACTGGGGAATAACGGGTAAAGTTTGGCCAGCTGCCCCTTCCAGCCCTTCGGGGACCCACAATCCAATTGCGGTGTCTTAGCGGATGTGAATTTCAAGGTTACACCTGGGTGTTCAAGGGCAGGGCCAAGTGTAATCGGCACTTAGATCATAGATTAATCTTATTTGCCATCTATTAGGTTTGATTCCTGCTTCCCGCTCTCCCTCCCTAAAGCCAGGATTATTGTGATAGTTTAAGATAATGGATTCTAACGGAAGAAAGGTCACGCAGGCATTGAGATTTGGAACCTTAAGATAATATGATTAATCTAAAAGCTTCTTTCTGAAAGGGGAGGGGATACTCTCATACGTTTAATTGAGGGAAGAGAGCGAGAGAGAGGGAGGGAGGGATAGAATTAGCAACATGAAAGGAGGAGTGAAGGACCCTCCTTTTTGTCAACTGCAATTAATTAACATAGTAAGGAAATGCTCTTCATTCATTTTCAAGCCAATAAACCAGATTTTTTTTTTAATCAGTAAAAGTGATGATTATTCTATTTTTAGATTTTTATTGAAAATCATTAATTGCTAATAAACATGCATATTGATTTTCACGGATACATACATGACAAATGTAAACTATATGGAGCACACGCAGGCATACACGTAAAAATTCACACACTGAGGGATGGAAATTGCTGTATAAATGAGATATTCTAGTGTCAGGTGCTTGGCTTTTATGGGTACTGTAAGAAAACTCTACAATAGAGAAATAGATTGTAATAAGTTTATAGTAGTAGCCAAAATGTTCTGGGGACTGTGGAGAGAGGCTCACTGTCCCAAAGAACCAGCAATACTATAATGCTGTGCAGTATTACATAATAAAACCTTTCCTTAGTTATTTATACTGCCTGAGATTATCAGATAAAGGAATTTGAGAACAAAGAAATAGTCCCTTTGTTATTTATGCTGTTTATTTACTTGGGCATTTGGATAACCAAACATAAAAAATCAAATCATGTCCTTATGTTCTGCACATGTCGTTTCAATACCACAGGAATTTTTTCAAATATTTTTTGAAAAATGTCTGTCATATTTCTATTTCATTTTTAAATCATAAAAATAATTTCTCTTAAGATTTATAAACAACCACCAAACACCAATAAATATGTTACAGGCCCAAATCAGTATTGTTATTAACAGCCATTTAAGTATGATGACCCTGGCCACCCACTGTCTAAAAATAATAAAACGCAAATACTTTTTAACTGACTCCTGGCTTTGAGATCTTTTGGTTCAAATGTCATCCTTTCCTCACTGATCATGGTGACTAGAATTTTTTTCCCCAGATATACACACAACATTGATCCCACTGTATAGGACTTTATGCAACCACCTACAAATCATAGGTTTATGGAAAAAAACATTGGAGTTTGGGAATGCTGCAGTATTTCCTTCTTGCAGGGAACCAGAGGGTGTTTTGTACTTCTGGTTTCTGCTGGGTGGATTTAGAAATCTTCAGTCATATGTTACCTGAGGCTCTGCAGACCAGCCCTATAACTGGGCCACCCTAAAATGCAACCACATGCTCTTAGACCACGTGCACATCCCCAGGACTCGCTTTCCGCAGGATTCCTACACTGCCTGGAGCGGAGTCACGCGGCTGCTACTGTCCCTGTTAGCATGCAACGCATGGAACCTCTCATTTTAATCCTTTCTCTTCATGACCGGTTTTGTCCCTTTTCACAATATATCCTCTCAGGTCCTACAAGAAAAGAAGGACAGGAGAATTTCCTTTCTCCCTGACCTTGCAGTCTGACTAAGAACTACTGGCGAGATTATTCCTAGAAACTCAAGAACCAAACCAAGTGTTACTGCTGCCGTGGCTGAAGGGTAATGTAATTAGAACTTGAGCTACGGCTGCTTAATACAACCTGTAATAATAATATATGTCTATCATCATTCAGAGCTATTCTAAGACTCGGAGCAGTATTAAAAGCCATAGGAAATAATTAGTAGTGAAAAGGAATCATGAGTTGCAGGGTGCTGCATTCACACAAGAACCAGCTGCAGATGGCTTTAAAAATGACCGTCTCCAACATATGCCATCCCTGCAAGATCATCTATAGATAAGTTAATATAAGGAAAGATAAAATCCTGGGAATGGATTAAGCTGTATATTAGCTATATAATTCTGTGGATAACTGAAGTTAGGACATAAAGCTGAGGGTGGAGTGAGAAAGGATGGAGAACTTAAGAGCTAAAAGTATGCAAAAGTCAGTTGGTTGCTGCAGTTTTCACACTCAGTTTGTGAAAATGTGAGTATTTACCAGGTTATATTGCTCTGTAGAGGGTTTCAGGATATCGTATAGAACAGGAAATAGAGACAGTCTCTCCAGAAAATATAGCAGCGAGAGCAGATGAAGCTGCTGGGTGGACAGATCTGCAGCTGTAGGGGTTTTATATGCCTTTCAGAGGTGGAGATACAGGTTGGTCACAACTAGCGATGGACAGACACACAGATCAGTCGGTGACTCCATGTCCTTATGATATACTTTGCAAGGAGCCATATTAACACACAGTTAATTGTGCGTAAAAAATTTGAGAGCCTCTATGTTGTTCATTACAGTTCTAATTTCCCTGCACAGGAGTGTCATATTTTTGATGGTATTTTAGCCAGGTTGTCAGTACGTTCCTCCCAGAGACTGCATTCAGAGAATGCATGCTGATTGTAGAAAAATAAATACATAGGCCAATCCACATTTTTAAAAAATGCTCTATGAAGGTGCAAAAAGGGAGACTCAAAAAACTGCCTGAAATTCATCATTTTGGACTGAAAGGCCCGATCCTCCAAAACTCCTTGGGCAGGGGTGCCAGACATGTAAATGCGCACACATCAGGTGCAGTTCCACCGGCCTCAGTATAAAGGTAAAGGTGTTCGTGCCTGTTTTGTTGTGTCAGTACCTAAAATTTGGTGGCTTTGGGGAAAGCAGTTTTCACCCATCTCTCTTAGAATCAGGCCTTGTGTTTTTAGAGGAGGTATTTCCACAACTGGCTTTGAGCTTCAAGTTCAAACAACCCCAAAGGTTCAAAATCAAAATGCCAAAATGTCTTTTATTTTGCTTTTTCTCCCCCAGTTTTTGCAGGATTTGTGACCCACAGATCTGCACTGAGAGGTCACTTGGTTAAAGAGCCATAAAGAGAACTTTGCTGCGACATTCACCAAAAGTCCTCCCCCATTGAAGCAGCATCAGCAAATCTCCAGGCTGATGTTTTGCCTGTTGGTAGAGAAGGTACAAACACTTCCCATGCCAGGGATACTCTGATATTAGCCAGAAACACATTAACACCCGATCCTCAATGGGGTACTTTGTCATTCTTACCCTCATGGTACAACCATCACTTTTTCCCCCTGAAGGGCTAACATGCAAACAGCTTCAAATCTGATATCAAAACTAGAAAAGATTTTAAGATGGACATTAGTGGAATAAGTGACAGCATTCATTTTTCACTCCAAAAAAATGAAATAGAAAAGGAAAACAGCCCTGTTTAGGAGAGGTTGCTCCCTCGCCGTTAAATCCATAGGGCGCTCTGAGGTCTGGGACCCAGGGGCTTGCACAGACATGTACAAGCTCCCCATGGAAGATTTCTTTCCTACGCCCTGCAGACCAGAGGTGCACGCGGAAGAGTTGGTCCCCTTTTCCCCTCGCTCCCACAGGTCTGAGTTTTTAAAAACTGCCATCACAGGACCACTGCCTGGATGCTTTCAATCAACTCAGCAGATAATGTCTTCACAGAATATTTCCCCGTTCCTCTCTCATTCAGCTGCTGGGCTTGTGTATGTTTTTCACCTTCCTTGGAAGTAGTTGTCAGTTCTCTTGAGCCTTTCCAGAGGAAAAGCCTCTGCCTAATATATGATGTGCTTATTCATCCCAGACGTAGGGCATATCATTCTCGAATGACTGACAAGCGTTCTAAAATGAAGAGAGCTCGAAGTGTGCTCTAATAGTGATGGGAAGCATTTCTAGTCAAACATAAAGCAAATTAATGTGAGCCCCCACTGCACCTTTAATCTGGAAATGTCATAAAGTAATAAGCAGAGTGACCCTGGCAATGTCTAAGGTTGGATTTCAATAGATTTACATCTTAAAGGGCAACGACATATTTTTAAGTAGTAGGGGGCCAAATTCAGAGCTCCTCTTCCACCAGTGCAAATCTGGAGGAACTCCACCGATTTCAGGTACAACGGAGATCAGAAGATAATCTTATTTTATAAGCCTTCATTACAATAATGCTCATCTCTATATCAGTGGCCAGCTCCCCCATAAAAAAAAAATCCAATCCCCTCAATATCTCTCATTAACTTCAGAAGGGGCAGACTCTGGCCTGCATGTCTCATTTCAAACTAGTTTCATTAGAAGTATATTTAATTAACGCACTCTTTTGATTAGCATTCAGAATGAAAAGCTGTTTTGCACAGCTCCCAAATCAGAAGATTCAATAATACAGATAAAAAGCAATAGGCTACAGGTCACATCCCAGTGCAGAAGCAGCAGTTTTCTTCCAGAAATAGAGTATCAATCCAGACTTGAGCCTCCTATTACTGTAGTAACACTATAATTTCCAGGTAAATAAATAATGAATAAATATACCAAATACACAACACAATGACATTTGAGGAAATTCTTAAGATTAGCTAATCCCTCTTCTCCATCAGCATTATTTAGAACCCTTTTTCTTCCTTCTTAAGACCTATTTTATATGGAGGAGACCAAGAAACCCATTTCCTAACTAGATTCAATGTTCTTTGAGCTAATTAGGAGGCCCAAAGGGGTGACTATTGATGATGAAGAGCAAGTAGCAGTGACTCTTAGGAGCTCTGCAGTATCAGACACCATATCCTGAAGGAGAAACGTGCACTTGGTGGGAGGAAGGTTATGTACATCAGGGTAACCAGCAGCTATCTTCACAGCATTTGTTATCTTTAGTTGCATTCTCTGCATGACCCGCGCCAGGTTCAGCCCACACCAGCTGGTGCAGAAACCTGAGGTCCTCTCTTCAAGACTTCTCCACTCTGGTCATGTTCCTGCTGCATGTTATATGGAGCCATTCCTGCCTATAGGACATGACTTCAGAGAAAAACCTCTTTTAGCCGCAATTCGGCATCCTCTCTGAGTGAATGCATTGTTTTTCTCCTGATGTGAACCCAAGGTGAATTAATATGAAAGCACTTGTGGCTCAGGAGACCAAAGGCTAGGAGCAAAACAGGGAGCAAAGCAAAATGACAGCGTTGTCACGTAGTTCCATCTCCTGCAAAAGAAGAGCCCTGCTTTAAGAGGCAACCCATGCTCAGGGGATGGAAAGTCAGGAAGCATTAAAAAGTTAATACAATTCAACAATTTACAGCAAGATTTCATGTTAAAGACATCTATTTATTTCTACACTAGAAAAGAAAAGAAAGATGCATTTTTGCATTAATCCCCTACTCTACCTGCCATTTTCTCTAAAACACAGAAAATTATCAAGAAAAGATTGAAAAAGAAAGGGGAAAAAAAGGCATCAAGTAGCAGGTATATCATTGTATTTGTGTGCTTTCACTCAATACAGGATTACATTTCATTTTAAATCATTGCAGGAGTTGGAAAAGAAAAGAAAATTAAAAAAAAAGAAAGAGGAAAAGAAAAGACATTGGGATAATAGGCTTTTCCCTAGGGGTTCCAAATAAAGACAATTTTACAATATTCGAGTAGGCGCATCAACCAGGTATAGTTTTGCTTCTTGAAATTCCAGTCACTGGTCCCACTCCACCGAGGAAAGACAAAGATGTGCAAAATCATGGGCTGTCCAACAGTTAGAGCAGGGGAAGGGAAGACGGACTCTTTGGAGCATCAGCCACAGACTGGCAATGTAGCCCTGAGGCTGTCGCAAAGCACCCGCTCTTCAGAAGTGTCAGGGATAACTCCTATTTAAATCAGTGGGATCTGCAAGAACCATGCACCTCTGGAGGGGTGGGGGAAGTCAGGCTCTGAAATGTTATGGTTTCCCCCAATGTAAAATGGGGTTAATCATACATCCCTAACTCACAGGGGTGTTGTGAAGATTGATCAGTTAATGTTTGTACAGAGCTTTGGAAATGTAAAGTGCTATATAAATGCTAAGGATTATTATGTTCCACTCTTTCTCTGCAGCTGAACCCTTTGGGGAAAAGGAAGAAAAATCTATTAAAAAGTGCTAGTTGCATTTTATCTCTCTGCTTCTTTTTCTTTTCCTTGATGCTTTTAGTAACTTTGCGGGGGGGAATCTTCAAGAAGGATTTGTGGGCTCATGTTCTGATTCCTCTGTCAGTCTCCCTCACGGCTAGCTAACCTCGTTTTCATTCATACGTATTTAAGATGAGATATGACATCTTTTAAAATACATATATATCCCTGCAGTTAGTGCTTGAGTTCAAACCACAGCTTCTAGTGCAGGATCTGTCCCTAATCCATGCTCAATTAAAGCATGGTGGCATCGGCTGCAGGGCTCATGGACCAGATCTTCTGCTTGGGCTTTGGCTTCCCCCAAGAATTGACTACTGGACGATTAGCCTGGTATGTGGTCTAGTCCACCCCTAACTGAAGGTTAAGGAACATGTTTAGCCCTGTGAGAAGAAGTGTCTAGCTCATGTTGACTCACATCTGCGAGCTCTAAGTGTACGTTTCATGGGTAGAAGATACCATTGGAAGATATTTTAAGGTGTGGAGAGAAACACAGTGCACAAAGGGAATCCATTCTGTCAAGCCCAAGAGTATCTGTACAGTTATTGGGCCCAATAGTTTCTGTCCTCTCAGGCAAGATAATACTTGAGATACTTGGATGGAAGAAGCCAGGAAGCTTGTCCTAGACTTAAAGCTCTGCCTGCCATATAAAACCTTTGAACCACACAAACGTAAGGTGGCTACGGGTGTACGTGACTGGTGCAGTCACTCTGGGCACACTCTACGAGAGGGGTGACTTGATCCTAGAGATCACCAACCCCAAAGCTTCAGCATCTCCCTCACCTTCACGCACAGTGGATGTTATCCTGCGCATCGCACATGCACAGAGCCCCTCATCCTCTCCCAGCCATCCTTCCCACTTTGGATTAGACCATTAATACACTGAAACCAGTGGAATGATTCCCGTTGGTCATCAGTCACAGTAACCCCTCTAGATGCAAAGCTGATTAAGTTGCTTATGGTCATACACAGAATCAATGGCTAAACACAGGCAGCTGGCACTCACATGGACACACCAGCCCTGGTGCAATTCACAGCAAGCACGCTACGCCTCCTGAAAAGACATGGAAGAGTAAAGCAAGACCCGGGATAAACATCTGCAAACCAGAAAAGTATCAGAGTGGGGAATTAAACTCTCATTTGCAACAGTAATCGAATCAGGGGATTTACAAGAATAAATAAATTAAAAGAAAGACAAAACCACAACACAAATAGTGTCAGTAACATGCTTTGGCCGCTACTGATGTTGCTGCAACAAGGTTTTAATAAAGGAATGGACCTTTTTTTTTAAGTAATACCCCCCTCTCAACTAAAATCCTCTGCAAGTAAGAGCTTTATTATCTCCAATTTCTTGGCAGCCACTAGAGGAAAGGTCACTTAATAAAGTGCATTTATTCCTCATTGCAGGAAAACAATATGTCATCCCTGTGTTCATTATTTACCAAATTGTCTTCATTTTTTTCTTCACCTGCTGGGCTTTGGGCTATAAAAATAAATAATATTATAAAACTAAGCCAGGTATTTTCAGAAAGGATCAGAATTTGTCAAACAAACTCAGTTCATAGAGAGTGAAGGAGAGTGAAAATCAGAGCGGTGGTGCTAAATGATTCATCCTCAGGAAAAGACGTACAGTTAGGAATGCAGACTGGGAGAGGGCTGAGTTTAAATAAGCTGCGAAAGAGTCATAAACTGTGAGTGTAATCACTGCTAATAGCTCAAAATACATGACAGATAAAAGCTGAAAAAAGAGTTTAAAAAGTAAAAGGAAAAAAACCCTAAGTCATCACATCATTTCAGGATTTTCTGATCCTGTGATAACACTTGACCAAAGCAAAATTCAGATCTGAATTTTCTTTTTCAGAACCAGAGCCTAAATTATTAATTAGTCTAATGAATCTCTGAAGATAATAAAGATACAAATCTCAAACCTGATTACAGATTTCAGGATCTTTGAAGACGTTACCTGAGAGCACAAATACTCAACAGGTTTTGGGATCTAAGCATCCCCAGGCACTTCTTAAAAAATCTCACACGTTGGAGATTCATACATTCAAGGACTCTAGTTCTTTTAACAGCGTTTTCTTCCCCCAGCCTCTCACTTTCACCTGTGTACGTCCCAGTCTTGAGGGGAATGAAATGACACAAGGTAAAGCTAGGAGGTTAAAAAGATTACATATCTCAACACTATTTTTTTCAGCTACCGTTTGAATTTTTATCCCTAGCATTTTTCAAGCAGCTCTAGACAAAACTAATAGGATATGCGTCTACCACATCTGAGACTTTTTAATTTGTGTATGTTGCATCCTACTTCCCTGCTCTCCATCTGCTTGTTGTCTTTTTAAGCTATGATGGTGCAGCGGGTCTTACACAGGCGGATGCTGAGGGGATGGAGTCTGTCTGCCTGTATCCCCTTTCCAAATCAGAGCCTTGCTCCCCAGAAAAGGGATATGTCCCTCCATCCTTCTCACAGTGCCGAACTCCATGGGACTAAGATCTAGGGCTGGGGGGAGATTTCATGATGACAAGGCATTATTTAAGATGCACTAGCATCCCTGTGTTGCAGATGTAAGTAAGTGTAATAAAAAATCATGCTATCTGGAGTGTCCATGAATTTCTGTCTTGATTTTAAACACTTTGACTGGTAAAACCCCGCTTGTGCACACAGGGCATCCACCTCCACGTACGCAGTGCAGGTGGAGTCAGGGGAGCACCTAAAATGTAAAATTAAGCCTTTAGCGGGTTGGTATGCCAGCTTGAATAACTCCTTTGGTTGAAGTTTATTAAATCCAGCCAGCAGACTGTCTGATTGCTAATAGGATTTCCAGTGTAATATCTCCTTGTAAACAAAATACTGCACTTATCTGCTGGACATCTAAGTTGCATGCATGTGTGCATGTGTGCGCATGCGTGGCCTTTCGAATCTCTTTTCTGCATTTATTAAGCATCAGGAAGTAATCCCCTCATGGTGCAGCCAAATATAAAACACAAAAACTCTTTAAAGCAGCCTGTAGGATGCAAATCAAATCCCTGTAAAAAGCAAGTTCTTGGTATAAAATTTACTAAGTTGTTCAGAAAGCATATAAAGATATTTAACCTTTTATTCACATCGAGAGCAGAGTTGTCTTTCTTTTCCCTCCATCCACACTTTCCTTTTTTCCCTGCAGCCCACAAACACACACAACGTTGTTTCACCATTTGATCTTGTGCCTTATGCGCTCTGCCCCTATAACATCACACTGGCCAGTATCCCTCTGAAGTGTGCTCATTCTGTCACCCTCAAGCACTCAGGATTATCAAACGTTTTTGGTATCAAAACAGCTCATCATGATGATCATCACTTCTGAACATCACAGTACTCGCAGGGCATCCTGTGTTAAGTTGTAGTGTGCAGGATTTCTTTAAGCTGCTATGGAAACCAGTGATAATGTTTTGTTATAATATAGGGGTAGAAGACAACCAGATTGCTTACTTTTTCTTATTTACTTTTCCCTCACTTCACTAAGCATCTATGTGAGCCCATTTTCTGTACTTGGACTGTCTCACTGCTTTCAGTAGGACAAATTACCTGCATAGGTTGTTCTGATCAAGATATTTTATATTATTAGATAACAATCTTTAATATGTCACTGCCATCTTAAGTTTATGTATTTGAAATAGAAACTTCTATTGAAATAGAAGTTTATGTCTTTGAAATAATATGAAAAGTCTCTGTCCCAAGCTTCCTGTAAGACTTACCACATGTAAAACTATAAAAATAGAAAACTCATGTGATATTATCAGTATTGGGTAGTGATGCCATCTGACCTGTCACTCAACCCTCATAGGTAACTTCATGCAACTTTCCTCTGTTTCTTCCCAAATGAAATTAAGAGCAAGGCTAGAAGATTAACAAGTAGCAGAAGCAACCCATAGTCATGGTGGTACTGTGGAATGGAAAGTCATGGGATTGGCCGGTGCTTTAATCTAGAAATTTTTCTCTCCACACGTCAAGGCTTTGTGTTGCCAGCAGCTGTAGCAGCGAGAACTTTCCTCCTGTAACTCCTAAGTAAAGCTTTGAGACTCAAGCACTAATACAAAATCCACTGAATTCTGCACAACACTGAAAAGCAGCGGGATGGACAAATGCCACCAAAAAGTGTTGCTGTTATGAATTCAGCTCTTTTTAGCCAACAGAAGTTGTCCAGCAAAGAGCATTTCAGGAGTTTAAACTCAGTGGCGAAGGCACAGACAGGCAAGCACACTGAATTCCCCTTGTCCAAAAAGAGACACTTCCTAGGTCTGCCGGCAACCACATAGACGGTGCTGGCATCACTCTCTCTTGCTCACAGGTAGTCACTGCAGGGACTCTGCCTTGCATGTAGGAGCAAGAGAACCCAAATTTTGACACCTGAATAGAGGCATAGACTGGATGGGTCAAACTCAAATATCTGTCATATTTCCTGGTTGCCAATTCATACTGCTTGAGATAGCTATTATACAGAGAGTAGTAGTTCCCAGTCTTAGCCTGGAAATCCACAGACATTATTTTTTTTAAATTAAAAGCAAATAAGACTCCTAAATTGCAAGCCTCACTTATCAAATGGCTAATGTTATCTCATTCTGCAGTTTTAGCCAGCTCTCCCCAGTGGTCTGCCAAATAAATACCATTCTTTGTTTCATCCAGATTGATCTTCAAATCAGTCTGCCCTCCACCCAGCTTCTATCTTCTGAAGACACTAAATGTATCATTCCAGCACATTAGTGTAATTGCCTATAATAGAGATGTGCAGTTAAAGGTAATTTACATGCACATATGCCTAACAGTGCCCTCACATACTCATTGAGCATAAGGGATGGCAGGTAGAACCTTGTGAATGAGTTAGATGAACACTTTCTCGTTATTATTCTCTATATATTTCTTTTTTAAAAAAAAAAAAGGAACAAAAGGACAGAAGTGACATCAACAGCATCTCCATGTACTTCTGTGAGGGGCCACATTTTCAAAACAACTCTCACTAATAGCGGAAGTTTTGTTGACAAATGAGCATTGTTGCGTATATTTAGTCCATAGCCAGAAGAGCGTAAGTGGACAATCCCACGAGTACAGACCCTGTCCTTCGTGGAAGTCTAAAATCATCAGAGTAAAAGAAACATGAAGACTTCAGTAATCACTAGACCTGATTGTCATGTACTTGCTCCACAATCCCTTATCCAGACACACAAGATTCAATACAATAAACAACTTCATATAATTTTCTGCACCAACATTTTCATAAAATCCTCACGAATACTGCCCTTGAGGTCCCCAAGGATAACTGAATCTCAAAGACCTGTCATGAACTGAAACTAAAGAAAATGTTTTGAGAATTTCTATTTTAATGGAAAATAGAAAAAGAAAAATAAAAACCCTCTTCCACCAATTTCCCATATGGCTTTACCCCTATTTTTCCAAGAAATTGCTAAGGATGCTGTCCCCTTTAATAGAAATAGCTTTTGCAAGAGGTTGAAAAAGTGTTCCCTCTTGAAAACAGGAATACAGACCCACTCTTACGTGTGTTTATATGAGCCATATATTCTCACACAAGCAAAGATTTTGTTCCTGAAAGATTTTTTTTTAAACAAGTAGAAACTGGACTTAAAATAAAAAAGCATTTTAGGATTCAAGTTTTATGTTTAGTTAATAACTCCACTGTGTCCTAATATCTTATACTACTTTTATATACTCCACATGCAGAGTAATTCCCCTTCCGACTTTGCCGTGCAATTTTCTGTGGCACACAGATGCGGCTTCAGCATACACATGGTATTTTGAGATGAAGAAAAAGGTTACTTAATGATGAGTTAAAATCCCTGAATCTGATTTTAAACTTGACCAGATTTTACTTTCAATGCCATAGAGAGGATCTACTCCATTGAGTCATGAAGCTGAAAATAAACCAAACCTAACATTTAAATCATGATTTTGCGCAGCTGAGATGTCTCTTTCATACCTCGTTGAGTAATTTGCAATGTAAAACTGCTGCCATAGAAGATCCTCATTCAGTGATTTTTATATGGATCTTGCTATTTAGGGAGAAGAAGCAGAAGAAACTAAGACCCTGTTCTAGAGGAGGTGTAAACCAGACTCTTTCTGCTGAGGACCCAGTCTGGAGTGTCAGATGCTTTTCTAGTCAAGCTTCTGAAAGTGTAGTGTTTTCTTACATGTCCAAAATTATTTAAAAACTTCCCTTACATCTAATTTTTAAACCATCTTCCTGCCAACAGGACTTTTGTAGCTGGAACACCTCTCCCTCACACTGTAGAAAATTCCTTATGCAGGGCTGCGTTAGTGGGGAGGAAATCTTTGCAAACCATCCTTGAGAGAATTTCATCCAGTCTATAATTCTGGAGGGAGCAGGATTTGAGTCCCCCTCCTCATCAGCACATGAACCCAGGCCACGTGTAGGGGACTACTGGGGACTCTGCATTCCCTTGCGAACACCAGGACAGGCAGAGACCTTGCTCGCAGTTGTTCCAAAAATCTCATTTTTTATGTTCTCCGTACTGATGAGACTCAGTAGGACACTTCAGGCTCAGGGTCGATGACTTCGGTGCCGACACACTTACATTTTAAGTTTATTTCTTCACCCTGTTCCTACAGGGGACTCTCTATGGAAGAGACACTTTGGGTGGGAGGGCTATGGCAGGAATGTAGACCCTGGCTTGTCATCACAGGGGAGACACAGATTCATATACTGATCTAGCGATGCATTGCAGAACAATAGATTATTTTTTTATGACACAGGTTCCTTTTCATAAACTGAAATGCTTATGTAAGTACTCATTGACTTTTAATCTGTATTAGTGGTATAAATGGATTGGACAGAGGCAAGCAAATTTACACACGCTTAAATAAGAAGCTTCCTCAGGGACTTCCCTCTTCTTTGTTCTCCAGTGTCAGGTACATTTTCTCTCCCTTTCTCTTGTAACTTTATCTTTATTGATTTTATAATAAACCACATGTTTCAATGATCAGCAATTTTTCAGATACAATGATAATACTTTGCTCTTATAGAATAATATTTTGCACTCCTGGCTTCTTCCATCCAAGTATCTCAAGTACTTTGCAAGCTTCACTTACTTAATGCAGATCAATTACAGGCAGCACCTCTTTTAATAACTCTGCTTTTCCTTCAAGGGAATTGCATTTGGCAAACCTGAATCATGGCTCAGTGTTAACATAAACACACAAATAATCCAATGCAAACACAAATGACTTCCCCCGTTTATAAAAGGCAGCATGGCACGTGGTATTAACCACTAATCCTAACTTCTTTAGATTACTTTTCTTCTGGATTCCCCAGAAATGAAAGTGTGCTCTGATTTTCTTCTTGTCATTTGTTGGTGTGGAGAAGTTGTCGCTAGGAAGCCTGACACTATTCCCACCTCTTCCTGTGTCAGCTGTCATCGAGTCCCTGGCAGGGTACGTGGCTGAAGCAGGATACCTCAGTCTCTTCTTCCCCACACTTGGGGTTTCTAGATTAGGTAAAACCACCACTGTTCCGCACATTATAAAACTTTTAGCAAGAGGCTAATGAAATGCAAAGCTTTCTATAAGACCAGCACTAGCCTTCCTATCAAATCATCTGAAATATTTATTTGCCCTCTTGAATAATTGATAGGGGCATCAGCTCTCCCGGTCAATTGATTTATTAAGGGACTGTTTGGAATTAAACAGCTTAAAGATATTAGATTTAGCAGCGACCTTGCTTGTTAGCATATTCATTTACCTACGGGAGCTCCCATTAGATATTGTTAATACATGACGTTCCCAGTCACGGCCTGGATCTCCTCAAATTGCATTAACACTGGGCTGTTTAGCCACAGAATAACAGGTTTGATTGAGTGCTTGGGCTTGGTGTAATTAGATTTTCCTAGAAAAGGGGGGACTATTTTAATGCTGTGTGCGTTAAACTAGATATGTCATCAGCATTACTGTAATTGGCAAACAGGAGCTTTGGAGACCTGGCTGTGTGTGAATGTTTGTGTTTATGACTTGTCCTGCCATTGTCATAGATGGCATATAATAGTCCTGCTTACTTACATATGCATGACACTGATAGAAAGTAGCTGGCCTCTTTAATAAGCATCTCTTTTGAAATCAGTGGAATACTCTATACTGAATAATGGGATCAATTTATTGTTAGTTAAAACTGCCAATTATTTCTCTCACTGAAAAGGTCATGAAACTGGTTAATCAATGATGAAAACGTAGCGTGTGTTTGTGTGTGTGCTCATTCTATGGATTTCTGTTAGGTATATAGAAAGAGAACCTCCCCGCAAGGTGTGACTCTTTGACTCGCCAACTCTCCCAAAACTTACTGGAGAACACCTTCATGCCCCTCTCACTGCGGTTTTACCAGCTTCCACCAGGGCACAATTCTGCCCATTTCAATTATTCCGGCATGAAATGGAGTAACATAGCGGTGAATCAGGCACTTCATTTTTAATTACATGCACCTTGATATAATTAAAGGTGCACACAGGTAATCAAATGCTTGCTACCCATGTCTAACTGCAGGCTTCCTTGGGGTCAAATTATGCCTTCGGATGCGTGTGCATGAAATTGCCGTTGGCTTCAAAGAGCTCTGTCTGCCAAAACTCTGTTATAAGTCTACCTGCAATTCTGTGATGCGTGCTGGACACTGCATGAGCAGGGACACATGGAAGCACCGGATGGAGCCCAGGGAAGAGCAGAAAAGAAGATCCTAGGACATGGGGGAATTGTCATAAAACTGAAGAAAGCGTAAGTGTCCACTGTGACTTAAAAAGGCAAAAACAAAGAAGCATGGCTGGAAGACATTCTCAAATGGCCTGTAAAGTTCAGAGAGTACTCAGCGTGGTCAATGGCAGCATTGTCTCCATCACCAGTTTGATTATAAAGATTTAGGATGGCTCATGAAAACACAGTTGTTCGCAGTCAATTCAGGGAGCTAACAACGAGCCTGTGTTTCAACAAGTTTGGAAACTACTGATGCAATTACAGAAGGCAGGGAATGTATTTATTTATATGAGCACACACACATACATATATTAGAACAGCTTGTTAGGTAGAAATGGAACTGAAATTACTACAGAAGAGAATAGCTGTGGAAGTAAGGAACATGCTGCAGTCAGGAGCCTGGATGTAAAACAGTGTTCTCAATATGGGAGCTTTCATCACTAAACAGAAGAAAGAGTAAAAGGAAAAAGAAAAAAAAAAAATTTTCTTTTTCTGCCTCCTTCTCCCAAACAGTACTGGGAAAGGTCCTGAAGGATATACCCAAATATGAAAATGAGTCTGAAATATCACATTTTCCCCAACTCTATATTCTTTTTAATGACAGATTTATTCTGCGTGAGGAATCCAGTCTTCCCTTGGTTTTTTTCCTTCCAGTGGGACAGAAATACTGGAAATGTTGTGGGATTTTGTTTTTTTTTTTTTTAAAGCCAAATTATTTCATGTGCCAAAGTACCATACTTGGGAAAGAGGAGATTTCCAAGAAGGGTTCTGTGTACAGCCAAAGCAGTAAACAAAAAGGAACAAAAAAAGTCATTTGTTCCTGACAAGGGGCTAAGTGGATTTTAAGTTAGAGGAAAGGACTTGAAGCAATAAACCGGCAGGTGACTGGCAGAGACAGCTGCCTGAATATTTGAAACTGGCCTGAGTTTTGTAAAATGTATTTATTTTATTTGCGCTCAAACATGTACTGATTAGTAACATGATCCTGCTGCTAAACGCCAGGTCAGGACAAGGGTGCTTTAGAGCCAGGGCTTCAGAGTCAAACTCCAGTCCCACACGGGCAGACAAAAACTGGGGAAAGATGACTCTCGGTTACACAAACAAAATAATGAAACAACTCTGATTTTCCCTAAAAGACAGGCACAAAATCAAAATAGAATGACCCACCCTCAGATTTCAACTCGGGCCCAGAGATGTCAATACACCCATTTACATTTGGAGGACTCGTGCAAATTGTTTTTCTTGTGACACTGCATTTCCCAGCTCCAGCTGACCCTGGAGCTTCTCAGCCCACGTATTCCCTTCACTAGACAAGTTTCTTGGCTCACAGGCACACTGGTCATCAGCGTACAGCTAAAGTTCACCAGAGTTTGTGATGTAAATTTCTAGCTGGTAATAAAAATAATTTTTTTTTTTTTTAAAAAAGTCTCTGGCAAATATTTTGAGTGCAAAATTTGGGGTTTTTTAAAATAGTAAAAAAAACCCACACAAACAAAAGTAAAAAAATCCCTCCTGTTTCAGTGCTGGAAATCCCAGGAGGATCAGTAAGAGAATCTAATCATAAATGCAAAATGCAACTGGCAACCTGACTCCCTCTCTCACTGAAAGAGAAACAAAATAAAATCACCACTATGATTAACAAATAACCAAATAGATTTTTTTTTTGCAAGTAACTAATAATCTAGCAGGTTCTTAAAATGGACAAAGTCGCTGCTAATTCACATTAAAAAGATTAATGGAAAAGAAGAGGTAAAAGGGTTTCCTGAATCTGGAATTATCTGTGGAATAACCCTTAGAAAGAGCCACGTGTTCCCACACCACCCATCAGGTCTTTCTACAATCCCTCTGCAGCCAAAAAAGCCACCTTCCCTCACAGACTACAGCAGTGCCCAAGTAGTCCCACACTAATAATTAAATAATCCCACACCAGCAATCAATTCAGTTCAGCAGTAAAGAAATTCTTGCTGTAAATAAAAAGTAGAATAAACTGGAACTAATGATTTATCCCATGTTTTCTGTGAATTGCTATTCCACTAGGCATGACATTGAACTAGAAAAAAAGCAAAAAGACAGACTAGAGGTTGAATATAAACAGAGTAGAGTTTGCATTCCTGGGCTGATGTTTTATTTAAAAAGGCAATTCTGGTTGCCATTCCTTTTTTTATAAGAAAGAAAATTAATATTTTCCAAGTATTGCTTTTCTCATTCGTTCATCTCATCTGCAAGAAGCTACTCCTTAAAATAACTTGGACCTTTTTTTTTTTTCTTCCCCTTTTTTAATGTCTGAAAGAAAAACCTGTATTCAAGAAACAAACAGCAGCAGAAAGCACTGCCCAATCCTTAATCACTGCTTACTGATTTAGGTCCATTTTATTAGCAGGCCATCCTTTTCCAGAAAGCCATTTTCTTGGCAGGGAGCACAGAGTATCTGCGGGGGCAGAGGGCCATGTCCCGCTGCCGGTCCCCCCACGGCTGTGCCCTCCGCGGCTGGCCAGCCCGGGAAGACAGTGGGAGTTTTAGTGCCGGAGTTTTGCCTGACAATACTCATCTCTGGTAAGTGTGAATGAGTGTTAGATATAAAGCGGGAGGCTGGATACAAAGGACCCAACAGGGCATAAAAACAATACATATTGCACACTGTGACTCCTCTCACGGGCAAGGCAGGCATTGAAGGAGAGAGAAATAGAGAATTTCACTCCTTGCATTGAGAGATTTTCTTGGTTCTGGGTTTGTTTGCAGTTGTTTACATGTCAGTGTAAAAATAACGGATTTGAGGAGAAGGACCTGTTAAAAACCTTCCTTGTTTTAGAACAGTTTTTTACTCCCTCCCTTCCCTACTCACTATTTGTCACAGTCAACTACTGAAATCCTCTATTAATCGCTAAATCCAGATAATAGCGGAGGTGGGTTGGCTGACCTGTGAAATTAGGTCTGCATGTAAAAAGGAATTGAGCTGTGCGAGCTTTGGAAATAACTCTGTCGGTATTTACATTAGCATTTGAACATCAAAGATCTCCCCTGGGCTCCTCTAGGTGCCTCTAATCCAAGTACCAATCAAGCAGCTCAGCTTTTCCACCCAGCCAGCCCGGCTTGGAGACCCTTGGAGATATACCCCAGCCAACCAAGAGGCAGGTGAGAAGCTTCTCGCCGGTTGTCAGTCCCCAGGTTTTCGTAAGAGCAGGGCCCCAGGAAACATGCTAACAGAAGAGGGGGAAAAAAAATCAGCTTTTTTATTTCACAGGAGAAACAGCCCATCCACCTCGTGGGCAAGCGCATGCACAAATTGTAATTACCGTCTTAAAAAGAGCCCTTTAAATTTACCAGGCTCAGCAGACTACATGAAATTAAAAGGAAGACTAGAAATTATTTTCTTCTGTTATTACTGGTAATATTGTTATTTTTTCAAAGAAGCAGTCACCTTAGAGTCCTGAAGGGCACTGCGTCAAAAACCATAAGCTCACCTGCTGTTCGTATGAGCGCAATCGCTGCCATTGCAGCTGCGCCTGCAGATCTCAAAGCACAGCTATCACTTAGGCAAAAGTCCCACGGTGACCTGGCCATATGGATGCTGCTCTTCCCACTCTACAGATGGGTAAAAAGATGGCTTCAGCAAACACCCACCACCACTTCCAGCTTAATCCTCTATTGCTCTCACCATGTTATTCCCTGTAGGAGAAGGCTCCTCTGAAGTTCCGATAATTTGGAGTCATTTGCTCTCACCTGTCCCAGTTCATTACCAAATCATCTATTCTATTTGACAACAAGTTAAAATCTGCGCAGAAGTATTTGCAACAGGAGCAGAAAGGCTGCATTACCTCCCTATTATCTCCAGCCTCTAAGGGTGTGGGAGAGGTTTGGGAGAAGAGGAGGGGGATCATTTACCACCATTTGTTAATAGGGTAGGTGAACTGCACAGCATCAAGTGTGCTTCCTCCCGAGGCCTATTCCCAGACACATTAGCTATTTAGCTCAAGAAACCCAAGGTGAAGGTTGATCTAACATCTTCCTTAAGATATTTTAAAGAAAACTTTAAAAAAAAAAAAAAATTGGAAAGCAATCTAGGGAAAAAATTCCACATTGGCCATGTAAAAAAGTTGTCATGAATTTACTGGTATGTTAAAAAATTCATCATCATGTAAGGCTGCAACAGAAATCTCTTACCTTTAGACTGCCCCACCACCTCTTTTTTTTAATGGACCTTTACTGAATTTATCCAGAGAGAAAGAAGACGTAGAGAAGAGAACACCTTTAAGGCTTTTCCTTTCTTTTCTTGTCTTTTTTTTTTTTTAAATGACAATAGAATTTTTTTTTCCTAAAGTTGTATTAGGGATTCACTTAAGCAGAAATGAACTGTAATATGCAAATAGTTCTAATTGGACTGCTAATAGAGCGTGTCTCTGTTGTTTTTTTGTAGGGAGTTTTATGCCTATGTAATCAGTGCAGACAGCCGTTAAGTAAATGAAGAGGCAACTAACAATGTCAGAAAAGAGACCGGGCGGTTCCAGCTGACACTACCCTAATCTTCCAGGACCCATTAAATGGCAGTTTCAACGCATTACCTACCATAACATCCTTGAATATCACTGATTTTATTTGCAGTATCAAACATTCCATTTCATGCCCCATTAACAGTAGGAGCCTGGGCTTTTTGACGCAGCTAAACATTTTACTAACTACCTGGACTAAGTAACCAATTAACTTTTGGAGACAATACGGCCAATTAAGCGCGAAAAGGTAAGGCTGTCATCCCCCACTAAAATTGAATTTCCTTTTCCTGATGGCACTTATTGTCGGTGTTCAATTGTTAATGGAGATTTGGTCCCTATTAAAAGGATGAAGCCGAAGGATAATGGGAAAGTTCAGAGGACTTGGTTCCTAAAGAGTAGGTCAGAAAATGTCCCAGTTGGCCACTAATTCAGTCATCTTTTCTTCATGCCAGCTCTCTTACTGGAATAGTATTGGCAACGTAGCTCTATTCTGACCTACCATGATAATACATTGTGCAATATGGCATCTTTGGAGACATGTGTACGCACGCAGGGGTAGTTAGGGAACTTACATGGAGAAAAATAAAAATCAAAAATATAAACAAAAATAACTCTGTTGGATTTTGACAACTGAAATATATTCTCACATATTGAGCTGTTTAGCATAGTGCTGAGCCTTTGAGAGAGCGCTTAAGCCAAGGGAACAGGCGCAGTCGTGATGTTCATGTGAGCTTCCCTGGCTGCTGTTAGACAAGCCACAATAGATACATGCTTGTGTAAGCTTTAAATGTTCATCTTCATAACTTACAAGGATTTTTTTAATCGTTGCCATCAGGCTGAAACTGTCTGCCTTGTCCTGGGGTCACCAATCCATGAAGAAGCTGACACCCTAGGTGCTCTAATAAACACATTTTTTCTTCCTCAGAGGAGGTAGCAATGTGCCCATATATATCATATAGAGAAAGAAAAAGAAAAGTTTAGTGTTGATACCTTCTACTTCTTGATTTTTTTTTAATTGTTTTTTATTTTATGCATCTACTCTGAGTAAAAATATGTCTTCAGCTACCATGGGAAAAAAGTTCCCACCAAAAAACATTGCAGCAGCAATCTAACGGGTAGCAAGCTAAACATCTCCTCAAAGTATGTGCACTTCATGAGGTCTTTCAATAGTGATCTCAAAGCACTTTCCACAAAACAGCCTGTTAGAATAACTTTATAATGTGATTTTAGGGATTCTTTTTTTTTTCTTCTTTTTTCTCCAGAAATGAGCTGAAGGAAGAGGCAAAAGACACAAGTCAGTATACAAACACAAGTATAGAGGAGTGTGTTTTATGCAAGCAATTTATAAACAGAAATGCATGGAAAACATAAGGAATAGGCTGCAAAGTTTGCCATGGGTCTACCCTAAAGCTGCTTTTAGGTGACCAACCAGACAAGTCTGTGTGCTTGGTTCTTTGTGTCAGACCGAAGGTGTGTGCAGATAACCCCCCATCCCAAAGAAAGCATCCTTTTTGATAAGGATAGCACACATCTTCCAAGGGCACTTGATGTCTGAAAGAGTGCCAAGCCAAGCACGGCCGAGGTGCAACATTTGAGGATTACGTTTTTGTGAAACTATGTAATGTGGAGTCCCTTTATCTGCAGCAATGGTACCTGTTGAAAAGTAGTATAATCGAATACAAGTGTACTATAGCCCTTAAGAGGAAGCCGGAAAGCATCGTATTTTTGAGACTGAATAAATCCCAGTGCTGGTTTTGTGGCTTTCCAGACTTTGTGAATATTTCCATTATGTAAGACAAAGCTGAAACCCACATTAAGATGCAGACCTACTCTGCCATAACATATTTAAAGATTAGCCCAGCCACAACATAGTCAGTTTAGACTGTTATTAATCTAATCTCTTAAATGCATAGAATATCCAAACAAGAAGGCAAGTGAACTGATTTCTGTCTGCTCTAATAGCAAAAATATGACTTTGGCTTTTCTCTGCAATGCTTTACACCATTAAGCAATTACTTGTGGGCAGAACCCCAGTCCCCATATTGCTACTTATGGTTAAGGGATTTTATTGGTTCACCAACTAAGTCTTCCAATTAAATCTGGTGTAATTAGGCTTTTGTGGGACCCTTTGCATAGCCTCTATGGAGGTCTCATTACCTTGAGTGACTTACTACCACACTTTGAAACACACAATACCCAGGTTAGCCTATGAAGCAAGCTTTTGAACACTTATTGAAGTACCCTTGCGATTAGAAGTGACTAAGAGTAGCTTCCATCTCCTTCTTGACTGTAATACATCTTCAAGGCTTTTTCTAGTTAACCTACTACTGCATCAAATCTGCAAAAGAAACAACTGAAGTCTTTTCTGCCTTGCACATCATCACCGACTACTGAAAATCCACAGCAATATCACCCTTTACAGGAGGAAAAGTCTCAATCTCTTGATTTTTCTTCCTCTTTTCTCCCTGCACAGATCCCTGGTTTAATCAGACACAGTAATCGTTACACTTTAGCCTGCAAGATCTTTGAATTTGTGTTATGGTTCAAATATAGACTACCCCAACCCGTTTCTTGTTTTAACTTTGGTTTCTGTTTTTTTTAAGTAAATATATTTTGGCACTTTCTCGGCTCCAAAAATATAAAGATTTGTGGCTTGGTTGTAAAAATGGAAACACATTAATTTTAATTTGAAGAAGAAAGTTTCATGAAATTATTTAGTTTAATATCAAGTCATAATGAGAAAAGTTAAGGGAAGAAAAAGCTTTTTAAATGAATTGTTTGAAAATATTTAAAACCTTCCCTCTCCACACCCTTGAAGATATATGGAGCTAAGTTAACGGCAGCACATCGTGGAATCTTGCTCAATGGGAATTTTCCATTATTCTCAACAAAAAGCCCCTAATGCTCATGGGTTCTGACAAAAGTCATAGTTATGAGAAACATATGGCCTTAATAATAAACTAAATCTTTGGTCAAAAATCTAAATTGCTGTTGTGTAAGTGAGGACAGAACTCGGCTGGGCATCAAGGCTGGAAGCAGCTATTGCAGTGACCGGGGCTGCCCAGCCCCTCCAGCAGGCAGGGCACTAGGCACAGACGGGAATACGCTACAGTCCTCATCTCCAACAGCCCTTTCCACCCCAGGAGCACCAAAACCATCTCCTAAGCATGTACAATTCAGGCTCAGCCAGCAAGAGCCATAAATCTAATTTTCATATTGTATTGGCACATGCACATCCATGGAGAGCACCAAGCCTCCTCCTTCCCCTGCTGAATAGCCCTATTTAAGGCAGCTCTATAGCTCAGGCTGCCATGCTGCTTGGAGACCCAAGTCCCACAGCTAGATTCTCCCTCTACAAGAGCTGTTTGTTTCTTATTTCCTAGAGAAACCACTCTAATACAAACCTTTTGAGATAATCCTCATCCAGCTTTAGCTTCACTATCGCAGAAACTTTTCCATCTTCCTTTCACCATAACAGTCTTTACTTCCAGCTCCCTAGCTAAGAGCATTATGAAAGCAAGAGAAGAAAAAAAAAATTAATTGGTTGCTTCAGCACTCAATATATCTCACCTCGTGTAATCAGAAACACCAGTCACCTACAAGCTGCATTTCCCACATCTGCAACCCCCCCCAGGTTGATGTAGTTTATGTTAATTAGTAAAATACATGCATTTTTCACTTCTCCATTGTAAGGCTGCATCTTAGCAAGCATGAAGCGTGGGAAGAGACAGATTTCACACAGAAACGTGTCCTTTTGTTCCAGGCTTTTGGCACAAGACGTTTAGGGCCTCTGGAGGACCTGGTTCCCTGAGCCAGAAAATCAGACTCCTGTGGACAGTGCTGCTTTCTCCATCAGTGCACTTTATAAATCCTAAGTTCCTTTGAAAGCTTCATTGATAGAGAAACCAACTCTGTCCCTGAAAGACACTGCTGTGGAAGGGCAAGGGCACCCTTTATTCAACCTATGTTTCTCCATGGGTTCCCAAAAATGCCCGGTACTTCACAATGCAGCTTCTTCTATGAAACGAGTAAAGAAAATGTGTAAAGCTGAAATATTGCAGCTCTATAGATCTGTCTTAAGCACCTTGCTCTTGTTTTTGGTGGCTGGATAATGTGTACCACAGGTGTGAAATTCTATATCAGTTGCAAAAGTACCATGTAATGTGCTAAGAATTTTTTGAGGAGTTATTCTGGTTTACACAGCAGATGATCACCATTCCTCCCATTCACCCGAGCTGAGACCCTGACCCCTACACAGCACAGGCAGCTCCTTGTGGCCACATGGATCTCCTTTTTCAGAATCAGAGTTTTTCTTGCTTTTACCTGTATTCCCTCTTTTTGTCTCCTCCCTCCCGCTTCCCCTGTGCCACACTCAAACCAGACATGGGTCTTACACTCTGTACAGCGCCGTAACCTGAAATCCCACCAGAGCTGGGATTTTTTCCACTTGAAAACTCCAGGTACAAAATAGACCTCCTTGTGTGGGACCAGAGGGTAACTTGTTGCCTGGCTGGTAATTATCAGGGGTGTAGGGTTGCACATGTAATTACGGGGAGGTTGGAGCAGGCTGAGGCCGTGAATTCTCCGCTATCTTCTTGAGGAATTGAGCGCTGAAGCTGCCTAGGTACATGCTCTTTGCCAGATTAAAGCTGTTCCTCCTCATGACCTTGATGAAGTGTGTTTGTCTCTGGTAGGGAACATATCTCAGGCCTTAAAAACTCACAACTGGAAAAATACTAGGGAAATTGGAGCTGGGACCCAATAAATGCTACTGGCTTGGGATCCTAGAGAGGAGATATTTGCTGGCACTCAATATCAAAAATCGCTCATCGCTTCTGGATGTCTGATTAGTCTCTATTTCCTCTACTATTTTTGATATAGGTGATTTGCTGAATGATCTTCTATGTGGTTTGCAGACTTACACCAGTTACAAAACTTGGAGAAACAAAAATTTCATCCCAGATAGTTTTGAATTCCTTTCCTTTTGCGTTTTTCCTTAAAAACAAAGGACCGGATTTTGACTGCAGCCTGTTAGATATGTGGTTGTTTTTAATTTATTGTCAAAATTTTACTTTTGATAGCCATAACCCAAATGAAGGAGGAGAAAACACACAAGGAATTTGCCATCTCTTAAAGTAATTTCATTCCACAACTTAAAATCGTTACTAACCTCTGCAACACTTAATTAATTGAAATGACTCTAGCTGTGGGAATCTGTGGTGAAGAGGTCTCTAATAGTTACATGCAATTCGACCTGGAATTCAGTTAGAGCTAAAAGATACTTGAACAACATTTTTCAAGGAATGAAAAATAAAGACCCTGTTGAATTTAATCAGTCGTCCACTTTTTTTTATCCTGCCTCTTGTTTTCCCTCAGGGATTTGCCGCACGTAATTCTTTGCCACTGATGTACACAAAGTATCTGCCTAAGCACAACTTTAGCTTCAGAAGACAGACAAAATAACAGATACAAGACTAGTTATTTTGTTATTCAAACTATGGAAAAGTCAGTATCATTAAAAAGCCTAACTCCAACCCACTCTAAAATGTTCCTTGGCTAATGAGAATGACTCATGTAATAGTTATAACGATGACAAGCTCTTTGTAAGAGACACTCCCTGCTCATTCATATTTATAATAGCAAATTGTGATATCCCAGACTGATTAATAAAGTTTGTGCTGCACTATATCTCTTAGAAAGGATTCCAACAGATTTAACAGGCCAGAGTCTCCAGCAAATACACAGGAATTTTTCTATCCATGGCAGAGACATGGCTGATTCAGATCCAGAACTCGCCTGTATTTACCAGCAGCAATAAGAAAGGACTTGGAGGTGCATGGGGGGAACACAACTGAGTTATGTTGGAAAGCATAAGGTAATCACGCAAACTATGTCTGGTCAGAAGAATGGTTCTAATAAATCTTTTTAGCCATTTAAAAGGAACACAGCAAGTTTATGAACTACAAACAGTTGGAGTGATTCTTTAGTCCAGATTGCAGTCATACCCCTAAATCCTAAAACTAGGATGCTCAGGGAATCACAGGCTGCTAGCACTGTGTCCTGCAATTATTTGTTGTTGGTTTCGTTTTGGTTTTCCCGTTTGCTAAAAATCTCTAGATTTCTTCATTAAACAGCAGGTGCTGTGCTATGGCCATTCTATCCAACACATCTTATAAGTCACACTATGCCTCTGAATCTGTCCCAGTGAATAAAGGGGAAAGGAGAAGGTGAACAGGAAAAATACCCAACATACAATTATACAAGATTTTCAGACTTTGAACCATTGTGAAACAAGGATGCAGACAGAGCTACCTTATCAAAACTAACATTGCATCTCTCAGAAAAGATGTCACAGCTGTCCAGCCTAACCTAGGGGAAGACTAATGCAATTATGTCAAGGTATACTGAGGAACCCACAGTGCTATAAATAATAATAAAGGGTAAATAATAAAAAAATAAAACAGAAACCCCAGAAGTGAGATGTTTTAAATGAAAGGTGATGCACTGTGAACTTAACACACTGGCCCTTTAGCCTTTCTGTTAACAAGGTAATCTGATTGCCATTGATTTTTTTCACCTCTGTTACTAAGAAGGTGATGGAATGGTGTCCACGCAGATGTATTGAATCAGATACTAAACAAAGAGCAACATAAAGAACAATTATCAGCAGCCTTGCCTTCAGCTTGCTGATTATGACATTACTGAAGAGACAAGGTCTGGGTGACTTAAACCAAAAGGAAAAAAAAGACTGAAGAGGAGAGGGAGGAAACTGATACACGTTTACCTTCTGTCTGGGTACATACAGTTCTTTGCCTTTACCAAAATATGTATTTCCCCTTTGCAGCTCGATACGTGTCAGAGTGTGATCTAGCTAATTAGTTTGATCATATTACAGAAAAAAAAAAGTACAGAGGCAAGGGCCAATCAGTAGTTCGTGTGTTTTGAATACCTAGAAAATTCTGTACAGAGAATTTTGTGTTTATGATTTTGTCTGCCTGAGTATTACTGGGCTTAATTATTGCCTGCATCATGATTAGGCAGATTTTCCTAAGGGCTTGGGAATACAGAGGCTGTTACAAGGTTTGGAGTAGCTCAATAGGCTATTAATAGGCATATATATAGCCACGTTTGAATGACGTACAGAGGAATGGTTGGCCAGATTCTCACAGGGTATAAAATGAGAAAACACCATGCATCCACACAGCTCTATTGATTTCAAAGCAGTTGGGCCAATTTACACACGCTGAGAATCAGGACTGGATAATAGGAAGACTAATGCTGTAAACTCTAACCTTGTGGTATTAGATTTCAGTTTGTCCAAATGGCACAGGCTGTTCAACTTGCATTTCTAGCGGCACAGTTTTACCTGACCCAGCCTGTGTAAACAGCACAGCCAAGTAGCTCTGGTGCTTGGCTGCCTTTATGTACTAGCGAAAGTAATGACGCCTAGTATGTAGTATTATTATTTTATGACATCAGCATAGTATGACATTTTCTCAAGGGCAGCCCATATCCCTTGCCCTCCTCCATATTGGCAGCCATCACTAATTGACTGTGAAAGTGGAGAATTCAATGGTTTAAGGTGATCTCTTCTCTGAACTCCAAAAGAGTTTGTGGATGGAAATCAGCTGAAGCAAAACATTGGTTCAATTACACTGTCAAAGGATATAGCTCCTGTACGACAAAGAGGTAAACACTTAAAGAAGCCAATCCACTACTATGTATCACTGATATTATCGTTCTATTTCAGATGTGAGGATCATGTGAATTAATAAAAGCCAGCACTGACATGACATAACTAAAATAAACCGTGATGAGCTTCTATTGCTGTAAGGAATGAGTATTACATGTTTGGTCTGGATAACACCCCAGCACCCTGGCTCACGAGGGTTAGCAACTTCCCCTGTCCAGCTGAAGGTACCATTCAAACCGTGTCATTCACCGAGAATAAGACAGACTATTTTGTCCTTGATATCAAATCAAAGGGCTAAATTGTGTTCTTCTTACTTAGGTTGAACAAAACTTTCTCATCTCATTCCCTTCGTTGGTTTATTCAGGGCATAAAACATTGCCTAATACGAATAAGGAAGAGAATCCATTTGTGTATTCAGTGTCCATGCACGTCTGAGTGTGTGTTTTTTACTGCGTAATAATTGATGAAATCTTCCAAAGACAGCCTAAAGGACAGGTACATAAGCTGTAGGAATCCAAATGGACATACCTTAAATAGGATCCCATGGTGCTTAGACTAGTCCCACTGAACTCTAATTATTGAAGAATATTTGCTTTTGCTTATAAGGGCAAAAGCTGGTTGATCAGATATAGGTGAAAGTATTTAACAACAATTTACTACGGGTTAAGCACATTGTGGACTTATCTTCTTGACAGCTGAATAGTATCTAGAGGAAAATAAAGTTGCACACTTTCTCATCACTGAGGAAAAGCTTTTGCATCTGTTAATCATCCTGAATGGTTAGTTGTTTCTTCAGCCTGGGGAAAAAAATGAAGCTTCTTCTAGCATGCATGTGCAGTTAACCGAGAGCTCAGCATTTTAACTTTCTGATCATCCACCACAGAAATTAATTGGACCTCGGTCCTGAGGATAAAGGTAGAAAACATTGGTTGGGCATTATGCTAAACTACTTCGTAGAGCAAATCATCAGATATACAGGTGAGAGGATGCCCATGGGTTTGCTTGTTTCATACCTCCCAAATCAAACACAATCTCTTCCATAGAAAGTTCACCTTTGATATGACAGTGTAAGGGCCAAGGTTGCAGCCAATGTCCTTACCTCAACATGTCAAAGGGCATAACATTATCAGCAGCTGCAGCCAGGAAGAAACACAAAATGATGGAAAAAGCTTTTGCCCTTTCTAAGAGAGACCTAGAGTTTTCTACAAAGTTTGCAGCACAGGCTGCTTAGGAGACAGCACTTCATTCAGAAGAACTGCAGGAATTTTTTGATTTGTTTTTTAGAGACTCTGCTTTTGGATAAGGGAAAATTGTTATCTTTTCTCCCAGAAGTAAAACACATCTTGGTCTAAGAAAATATATGAAGAGCTGAGAGAGTCATCAGGGCTCCACTAAAGGAGTTATTTTATCAATATGAAAGGAAAAGCTATGGCTGATTTCAGAGGGCAACAGCCCAGGACATAGGCTTTATTTTGAAACACAAAGGAAAATAGAATACAAATTACTATTCTTAATGAGTTACTCACAAGGGAAGAATTCCACACTACATACCCATCTGAATAGCCATGGAAAGACAACAGGCTGTAACAAAGTTTTAAAAAAAAAGATGATCTCACACCTGAATTAATCCGGAGACTGCAGAAAATTACTGGAACTATCACATGTATAAACTGCTAAAATCTCAGATTGACCGTCTCCAAACTTGAGCTTGTCCGCATGCCACCGCGGACACCGTAGGGTGTGGGGCAAGTAAACAGCCATAGTTTGATTAGCTGGCAAAAGCGTAAGCAGAGATTTTGCCAAGCGATGCCTATTTGAACATTGCTCAGTGAAATGGACTGTTCACTTGGATCATGAAAGTATTCAGAACTGGATTTCACTTGCCGGTCAGATAATTCCCAGCAGGTTCACAGTCAAAGGAACTTTGCCAATAAATACTGAGGGATCCATCCTCTGGATAAGAAATTAACTTCAAACAAAGAACTATACAGTGAATAACTGAAAAAATCCTTGCCTGTAACCCCAATTCCAAATACAACTTCTGTTTGCTAGTACAAAGTCAAGACATAAACTTGGACCTGAATTTCTAGCTGTTTAGAAATTGAGAAAACAAGAAATTCATAAGGAAGTTTTGCTTAGGGTGTTGATTAAACATTTTTCCCGATTTCCTTCACTTCACTCCCAGCTTCTGGCTGTGACCAGAGGCATAATTACTGTAATTAAGGCTGGTTATTGGATCCAACCCAAGATGTAAGAGGATATACCATGTATAAATATATAGTTCTTCTTAATTGTCTTCTATTTAAGAATTTCAAGGTGCTTTAAATTTAATCTCATAGCACTTTTGTGAAATGACCGTTATAATCTTAGTTGGACAAATAAAGAAACTGAGGTAGAGAAAAGATTTATGTATGGTCACAACGGAGATATGAAATAAATCAGACACTGGAAATGAGCTTCCTATCATATAGACTTGTCCTTGTTCTTTTTCCATTAGCATGGCTATTTTCTCAAACTTTTCAGCTCATCACCAACAGATTAAAGTGATTTGGGGAATCATCCAAGTTTCTGGACGTGATTTCCAACTAAAACAGAGACAATAAGTATAATGACGCCAAACTTCTACCGACAGCCAAAAGTCAGAATTGGACTTTACTTCATTCAGGAAGGAGATGACACTGGGAGAAATGTGGTCAAAAGACGAAAAAAATAAATAAAGTACCAGAATGGAAAGGAGAACCTGACCAGAGATAAATGATTCCTCTCCTGAGATGTGTTTTTGTTTTATCGCAATGACCTTTCAGAGAAAAGATGAAGCCAGCCTCAGGTAAAAAGAAATAGCCACATTTCATCTACGGTTAGCCTTTGCGACCTCTGAACTCTGCTTTTCTATCTGAACCTATTTCCATGCACCATTTCTCCTCACTACAGATAAGAGACTTCCAAGTGCCAGAAAGAAACTTAGAGCTTTCACAGAAAGGTTAGCAAGCAAGCATGACTACTCTTTAATTTGGGAAATTATCCCCCCTTGATTTTTAAAATATCTTCCCTCCTGCATGCCACAGGAATCTGATGAACTGCGCAGGAGCAATCGCGACACGCTGCACATTTAAATGTGAGATCGCGTGCATACCGGAGCATGTGTGCGTGTGCCCACGCACGTGCATACGTATGTTTGTATAGCATATCTCATTATCGTATCATCACTTTTCAGCTATCTCTAATACAAGAGTCAAGGGGTTTGGGAGCACACACAAAAAAAGAGAGATTTCTAAGAGAGCAGGAGATTGGGCCGGGGTCATCCGAAAGGGTAATTATTGTTAAATGTCAGGTTAACTCTGAAGGCCTCGGCTCATCCAACTGAGAGCAGATTAGCCCAGATGGAGACATTTTCAACACGGTTCTGTCTGACCAATCAGCGACAGCTGGGATTAGCCAAATACCTTCTCTCATCTGCTTGCTCACAGAAAGGTCAGTTTCTGCTCATTGCTTCCCTTTTAAGATGTGCCTTTCTTTTCCTTTTTTTTTCTTTTTTTTTTTTTATTTTTTTTATTTGTGGTGGCTATATGCAGGAAATCAGGGTCCTTTTATCAGCAAATTAAATATTCAACATCTAAAACCCACTCCTCTTTTTTTTTGGAGAATCAAATTCATTCACTTTCAAGAGCACTTTTATCTTTTCTTTCCTTTCCTTTCCCTTTTTTTTTTTTTTGAATGCTGCATAGAGATAAATAAAATATATATGTAGCTATCAGACCCTCAGCTTGTGCAAAGTGATGTTGCTTCATGGACTTCACCTGAGGTGTATTGATTTCCACCCACTGAGAATTTGGCCCAGTATTTTAGTATCATTGCGGGACTGCTATAGGACACAGATTATTTTTCCTTGTTCCTTTCCTGTTTTGCCTTCCTTTCTAAAAAGAAGTCTTTGGTAATTTTATTCTCAGCATTCATCTATTTAAGAGCTACAGTTTATGTCTTCTATCTAGGGGGGGGAAAAAACCAACAACCCCAACAACAAGTTAAAACAAAACAAAACAAAGAACTCTCCCTGAAGCCAACCCTGGAGTGCTTTAAAAACTAATCGTCTTTTATGTACAGCCTCTTTTCCCAGACAGCTTAAATAAGTGCAAACATAAAACTCAGTGATAAAATGAACAGAAACTGAAACAAAAATCGCCCTCAGAATGTATTTCCCAATAATTTTTCTTCCGATCCCTAGAAAGTTCTCTCATGCCTTAATTATTTTGATTAAGAGGGAGATCCTTTTTGTCTCTTGTTAATTTTGTTTCTGGATTTCTGGTGCGGGTTTCAGGCAGAAGTGGCAACAGCAAAATTATCTAAAAATTTTACTGGCTTGAGTGTCAGTTACACTAAGATACCTTTATAACAGTCAGGTAGTATAAAGGGGCCTTTAAAAAGCTTATCGTCACATTTACATCCCCTTTAAAACATTTTTTTTCCCTTTCTATTTCTAGGGCTTTGTAAAAAGGCCTGTGTGAAAGAATATTGGACTTTACATGAATTATCATCGTGAGAGCCTGATCCTGATCACTGATGACGCTTTGCTATTGATTTTTCAAGTGAAGTGATCCGATCCTGGAAGAAAGGGAATATTTCCTCTAAGGGCAGAAATGCTTTCCACTGCTGAGGGAGCTCAGTGTAGAAATTACAGGGAGTGCTGGGCACCAAACAGGAGCAGTGCTTGATAACTCTTGCTCGGGGTATTTGCATTAGCAGGACAAAGCCTGGTGAAAAGGGATGAGAAACTTGGAGAAGAGGAAATGGAGAACTGGATCACTGGAAAATCATTTCTGAAAACAAGACAAACGGAAGTATGGTTTAGCATCCAAACAGAAGTTGGAGAAATCCTCACGTTTAGGATATTTATAGTGGAATTGAGGAAGGACCTACAAGACACTCTGAGACAACTGGACAAACGGACTGACCAAGAAAGTGGTTTATCAAGTCTTTTGCTTCTGCAGTTCCAAGGGGCATCCGAGTTCCTCTGACCTGGGCTGAAACGAGAACCTAAAATATGAAGTAATTAAATAAGCCTCCCAGGGAATAATATCAGGCGAACTGCAGTCTAACTCTGTATTCTTCAGAGATATGAAATGCACAGATAAAATCTCAGTAATTGTTATGGGCTAAATCATGCCCTTGAACACAGGCCCATCTAGGGGCACAAAGAAATGGAAGATCCAAAACTTTTTCATAAGTTGCCTAGACTCTGAGTCCAGATACAGACAGAAATATGTGCTGTGAAGGCATGCCATGATGGAGCAGGGGCTTCCTTCATCCCCAGTATGCATCCAGTTGAGCAGAAAGGAGCTGCTAGGGAGGAATACAACATTACTGGCTCAAATATTTTTCCCCAAAATGTGTATGAGGTTGCACTCACCCATCCTATCTTCTAGTTTAAAAGAAAAGGGTTATTATTACAATATTAATGGGAAGGGATGAATTGAATAACTCAAATTTACAAAGGGGGTTAACAGCAGAACCAAGTTCTGGTTTTCCTTATCAATTCCTTTTTGGCTTAAGAATATCACTGGTTCTCTGTCTGCCAAAGCACAGTGGTTCCCTTTGCAGCATATATCCTTCACTCAAGCAGGTAATATCACCAAAATTAATTATTATTTCACTTAAATAGCCCTGCCCATCATCACCACAAATTAAATGCAACTACTATACAAGTTGAAACCATTTGTTCATTTAAAACACGTGTCCACCATTGCTCTATCTGCCAAGCCTTTGAGCTCTACCATGAGTTTGTATCTAGATGCAGTCAGGCTTCCTACTTCTTCCTTAAATATAAGGGCTCTAACAGGCATTGATAATCTGTGAATAATGATGAGTTTTTACTTCACAGGCATTTTCACATATCAAACTCTATTGTACTATAATGATACAAAACTGTTTCTAAGGTAAATATCATTTTACTCCTGATCATTTTATGGATAGGAACAGAAAAGCAAAGGGTGAAATGATTTGCCCAGTGGAAAATAGTAGGTCAGTGGCAGATTTCAGAGCAGAACCCAGGTGTCTGGAATCGTAGGCTGCTTGCCTACCCATTGGACCACACTAATTCCCAAGAAGAGCTCAGCCTTGTTATTTTTAAGCTCACTGTCCTACACAGCTGCTCTTGCACTTCTTACACTGTACTTCTAGGAAATTAACATATTTAACAACATGTCACATACAAAAAATAAATGCCTTTGATAATCATTTGAATCAGGCATACAGGGAGACCAAATTCTTTTTAGTATTCAGAGCAAAGCATCTTATCAGACATCTACTTAAAATATAACACAGTTTCTTTATGTAACTGTATTAGTTTAATAAGCCACCGTTTCAATAGCATGGAATTTCTTTCCCAGAATCCTGCCAAGAAAAAAAACTGAGAGAAAGCTTTTATTAAATTTGGGAAGAGAAGAACCTAAGTTAATCTGAATGTGAGACCCAAAAATGCAAACAGCGAATCAGTTTATGCATGAATCCAGTAGACTCATACTTGAAACTAAATTCTAATCTACACATGCTTTTTGCTCTACGTACACTAAAATTTATATCTCTCTATATATATAGACATATAAATATATCTCAAGTCAAGCAGAGAAGATTCAGTGAGGTTATGAAAATAAGATTCCACAGGAAACAGCTGAGCTCAATTCTGTTTCCCAAACCTCCCAAGTTGTAAAGTTGTTTAAGAAAATCATATTAATTTACTGCAGAGCTAATTTAATAAATGAAAGTATTTGAGTAACTGACCTTCCTAGTACAACTATAAATTGTGGTGTTTGAATTCACATGGAGCGGGAACAGACCTCACCACAGAATATTTATGAAAGCGTAGGATGAACTTTGGGATATGACGTGCAACTGGACTGTAGCATGTCACACCCTGCGCTGTACGTCTTATCTTGCCCAGGATATACTTCTAGTCCAACTCAGTGCATATGAGTCTTGCCCAGCATTGCTTTGCCTGTTATATCGGAGGGGAAAGAAAGGGTCTCTTGTATAACCTGGTTATAACACTCTTAGTACTTTGAGATCTTGAAGTAAAAAGTGGTGATCAATAATGTAACCAAGGTAAAACACATGTAAACAAAATGTGTGCAATACAGAGTATTAATGTGTCTATGATCAGCCCAGGCCTAAACCCAGGTGAGTTTATCCACATTTTAATTTACCTCTACCAGACTGACGTTACTGTGTAAGTGCAAATCATTATTTACTACTGATTCTTTATTTCTTTTAATAACTCTTCTGCTTAATTTCAGGGCAGACTTGATACGGGAAACAAAAGATATGCCTTGAAAAAGTCTTTGGAAACCAAAGGAAACCAAAGAGAAACATCTCCAAATGGCCAAGCTTGGTTCTTTCAATCCGTAAAACAAAATATTTTTGATCCAGACTCTAAATATCCCCTAACAACCACATTTCATAACGAAGCTGAAGAAAAAATATGAAGTAGTTATAAAATGGATATTACAATTTTTATCATTTTAACAATAGACTTAAATCATAATCCAGGATCTTCCTGTTCATGGAATTATATTAGAAAAACAGACCAATGAATGAGATGTTACCAAATATGATTTAAAATGGAAAGTATTTTCTGTGCAAGAACTTTATGCTTTGGAGTGTCTAGAAGAGGTATATCTTAGCCATTTAAACCAAAAGTCTCCCAGTACTAAATAGTTAATATTTATAGGTAACTTTGCAATCATTACTATCAACAGACAAAAAGCTACAATAATCCGATTGCCATCACTTTAACCAAAGCCCGTGTCGTAAACCTTGTAATTTTCTGCTGTCATGCTCAGGCACTTTCAACACATTTAAATTAGAAAGGACTATGCTAATTTTGCTTCATAGCCAGGGTAATTGTTGTAAGACATAATTATCTTTTTTTTTTTTAAAGGATCGTTTTATTCTCCAGAGTTGTTTAAATTCAGTCTCAGTTACTGCTCGTCCTTTCATCCCTACACTGCATTCTGGCTCCCACCTCCATTAAATTATTCTTTTCATCTTCGTTAGCTGGAGACAACTTAACCCTCCTTTCTGATGGACATTTCAGGCCCTGGCATAACTCTATTAAAAGCAAGAAAGTATACTAAGGACAAATCTAGTTCTTTGTTTCCTTCTGACCTTCCTGAAGAGTCGTCAGAAGGTTTGACATGTTAAGTCATCTTTGATGCCTGTTTAAAGTTATAGCCCAGAATACAACCTTCTTTGAGTATTGATGCATTGCCCTTAGAAAAGAAGCAAAGAGTTTAAGCTTGATAATACTGAAATACAGCTAAGCACAAAGAGAAAATGTGGACTTTCCACCAGAATAAAGTCCACGGGATAGGGCTCACCCTTTAGCTTATACCCAAGAATTTTAGACCAGGAGATTGGCAAGAGTTTCTGCTTCAGCAGCAAGCAAGATGCATAGACTGTAAGTCCAGCCAGCAGACGTGTGACTCTGCTAATTGGTCAAGTCTGCTTTATCGTCTGCTCAGCCCATTGGCAGGTACAACAAATCGGAGCTGCCTTACAAACCGCCTGCCTTGTGCTGCTGCTGAGAATATCGTATGGTATGTCCTTACAGCAAGTAAATTGACTGCTCCCTTGTTATCAGTGGTTGTTCCAGGGCACCTGGAGGTAGAGCTAAAGGAAACAGTCCTGGATGAAAATACCAGTGATACTAGTTACTGATTAAATGCTAGGAAGTGAATGGAAGCATTGTTTGCAGTCCAGGTGGACTGACATTGGCATGATGACATCTTCTGATGCCAAATGGAAGACCTGAGCACAAAAAGGAGAAACATTTAGGCTTGATGCCAGCAGACCTTGGCAAGTCATACACTCTTCAGAGCATGTCAGCAAGTCAGTTCCTGGGCATGTTAAAAGGCGTGCCTCAGTAATTGAGAATCTGATGCCTCATCGGAGCTTCAAATGTCTCCTGTGGGGTTGCTCTAAAGAGTTTCCAGTAGACAGGTTTTTCTTTCCCTTACATGCTTTTTCTCTACTAGAAGTTCAACAGTACAGCAGGGGAAAAAGGGAAGAAATTTCTAGCAACAAAGGTTCAGATCTATTATAGCAGTGACTGTCACCACACATCAGTTGTCACAGATAGGACTCATTAAGGAACATGTTCTCTGTGCTATAGTATTGGTCCGAATGAGGCAGTAAAGAGGCAGTGCAGTTACCTGACCTGAAGTTACCTGAAGGGTTAACCTCTTCTCCCTGTGTCCATAGTACAAAAGGTCGGTTTGGGGGTTTATGGCAGAATAACTTCTTGCTCCATTCTTTAGCATACACCTACATGACCTGATTTGCCCATGTAGGACTTGACTGACAGTGTTCCTGTCCCCATGATAACCCCACTGCTTCTTTTTTCTAGCCTTGCTGTCACCTTCTTGTATCTTTTTATGCTATCATGTTTTTTTAAGGAAAAAAGAAAGTCTCCACAGTCTTTATTCTGTTTTTGTTTTTTTTTTCTGTTCTGTTCTGCATTACTGGACTCAAACCTCATTGTATTGTCGAAGTAATAAATTCGGCTTGCGTATAATGAAATGATAACTAAATAATCACTAATTCAATTGGTAATAGTAAAATCTGCTTGCACTATTCAAATCTACTTGTACTAATACATAGCCAGTGAATATCTATGACAGGAATCTTCTCTTAATCACATTAAGGATAACTCCGTTGATTTTCCTAGAATGACTGGATCTTTGCAAAAGAAACAAATTGAGCTCTTTAATTGCCATTCTTTTACCATATAGTGACATCCTTAGGGGTATGCCTATGGCTGCAGTCAAGAGAACCACATGGCCCTTGAAGGTCTCTCCATGTTACTGATCAGCTGATGAAGGAACCAGGATCTGCAGTTTGATTTGTCAACCCTGAAGTGGTCAGGCACTTGGACGAGATCATCATTGTAGGTCCCGTCCAACTGAAATATTCTATTCTATTCTATTCTATTCTATTCTTGGCCACATTTGCACAGAGCTTAGATTCTTGAATGGGGAGAAGTACAAAAATCAGCTGCCTAAATGATAAACTGAAATATCTCGGGATATTCGTCCGTGCTAGCATTGGCTGAAACAAAGAATACTGATGAAGGAATGTTTCTAATTAGGAAACTCTAGCAGTGTCCTGGGATGAACGAGGAGTGAAAAGCATCTCACTGGAAGCTCTGAACTCAGATGTTTTGTTTATACACACGCACATGTGTATACATGCACTCACACACACTCTTCATTTTCAAATGCCACAAGTCATTTATATCGCTGTTAATGACTTTGATGAGTTACACGTGCAGTCGCTGCTCCAGGCTCTGTGTCTCCGTGTTCATATGGCATTAGGGGTTAACTTAATTCCTGCTGCAGTTGTCATGCTGGAAATGCCCAGGATTAAGCAGAGATGGCTGGGACCAGCAGAAGTACTGGATCTTATAATGCCGTATTGAGCAGCAGACCTTGTCATCTGCTCAGTCACAACCACTGCTTGGAAGTGCTTGCAGAAAGCCAGGCCCCATATTAACATTCAGCACTTACTCCTCCGCTCAGCAGGAAAAGCTGGGGTTGTTGTGGTTACTGGTAAACTTGAACTTCTCATGAGAAATAGAGAAAGATTTTACAACAGTCGTAAAAAGTTCAATCAGTTCATTTCTGCAGTGGCCTGAAAATATAGTCTCATGGTGACATTCCTCTTCCAAAAGAGCTTCTTCTGTATTTTGCTGAAAGTAACAGGTTCTGTTCCCCTTCACTCAACACTGAGACACCCATCGTAAGATAAAAGTCGTAAGAGAGACGGACAGACTGAGCAAGCTGTAAGTCATTGCAGAGGTGGGTAACCGGAGACAGACACATTTTCTTCCATCTCAACTCCCCCCTTCCTCTCTTCCACCCCACCTTCATCCTCAGTGCTCTGTTATGCCAGGGCACCCGGGGAGTATCTGTTTATGGACATTTATCAAGCAGCAAATAAACCCTCAAGTTATTTGTAAGCGTGGCATTTTCAAGAGGTATCCTTGGTTGTTTAACAACATGCAGTGTTTTTGTAACTGCAGAAAAGGTCCTATGGGCCATTAAGCAATCATTTATTGGTTAAATATCTCCATGCCCAGTAATGAATTGCTATTTTGTAAGAACAAACATTTCCTTTCAGTTTAATTTTCAGATTTTGAGGTCGCAATGGTGTGTGCTCTAGAGAGGGAATAAAGTCTGGGACCATGACATTAATACACTCCCAACTTTTACTTCCTTCGCCAACTGTGACTAGACCTCCAGTACATTAATTTCCCTGCTTTTCTTAGGCCTCCAGCCTCTCAAGGAGAGATATGTGTGTCTTCACTACTCCTCTTGTCTGCTTAACTCACTTATCACTGATTTTTACCTATAGTGAGATAAACATTGAATTCCTTTAATTGGGTGTTACAAGCCCTGCCCTTACAGATTCTTGAGTATAGGACAGCCACGAGGTTGGTTTGCTATATTGTTTCAGTTTTCTGCTGTTTTCTTTAGTTCTTTTTAATTGAAGAATTGCAGTCCTGGATTAACAATCTTGGAAAATTTATTCCCTTGTTTGTTCCATCACAGGGACTTGTACAGAATTTGCAAAAGTGTCTTAAAAATAAATCATGTTTTTCAATGCGGGGATTTTTTTCACTTTTCTGAAGAATGTGCCTTTGAAGATGAGGAAATAGATTCTGTAACCTCTATAATCCTTCTTTTCTCTTAGAAGACTCTGGATCTAGCCAGTGTCAGTGACTCTGATTTTTTTGACCCCAGTGAACTTCATGCCCTGCAGTTTTCCAGGAGCACCTCAGACTGTTTCGTTGACTTGGACAAAGTATTTTTAGCTTCATGCTGTGAGTGGGAAATCTGAGGTATGAAGATCTGAAGTGCTGGAGGCTGCGTGGCTGAGGAGGGAACATGACTGAGCAGAGGCCAGATCCATGGCCCAGTGTCTGACCCAATATGGCACGGACAAGTCAAAAGACCCAATCTGAGACCTGGTTAAGGACCATGTTCCCAGCTTCCCCTCATCCTCGCAAGTTATGATCTAGTTTTTTATATTTTGCAATGAATGGGATCATTAAAAAGATTAAGGAAAATGTGGTCAAATGGGCAAAGCGGGTAGCTTTGATTCTATCCTTGGCTCTACCACTCAGTTTCTGGGATGGCCTCTGGCAAGTCTTTTTGTCTTTTTTCTCCCTCAGACTGTTAATTTACAGTCTCTTTTTTTGCCTGAAGGCACAATGGGGCAGTGACAGCCTCTGCAAAATGTTAGTCCAGTTCCTAGCATGATGGCTCACTGCATAGAGCAAAAACTATGAGGCACAACCATAATATTATTTTTATTCTACTATTCATTACATTCACTGTAAGCACCCTTGCAGCCCTTCATTATTGTTTTTACAGAAGAATGAGGAAACAAGTCCTGGGCTATTCACAGGGTTTGTAGCTATGTATTTGTAATTTGCTGGGCTAGAAGGAATAGTTAAGGCAGATGTGTGTTACATGGATGTGAATACGACCCCACTAGTCCCTGCTATTAAAGCTCACCTAATCTCTAGGGAGGAAAAGTGAGTCAAATTTGATACAATTCCTGCTAGAGTCAGTAGAAATATCCCAAGTCTTTGGGGAATCTGCATACTCACGGATGCCCACACTTCACTGGCATGCACAAGGCCAGAGCCAGCAAGCAGAGCAGAGGACAGAAGCAGCTCCATCATTTCAGAGAAATCGCGTGTCATGGCCACAAGGGCTGTATGTGGAGGACGAAGTGGAGTAACTCAGGGTTGGTAACTGCATGAGAGCGAGGCATTGCAATCCAAGAGAGGAGCACCCATGCGAACAAGGTAGGCCTCACCGAACAAGGTAGGCCTCACTGAATAAGGTAGGCCTCGACCTGCTGGTTTCCAAGCAAAGTACTTCCAGTATCTAGTTAAAGCAACTGTAGTAACAATATGAAGTTCAGTACTTGCCACATTAATACTTGCAAAAAGCAGATTAAAACCCCTTGGGAAATGGTACCAACACCATTCCCACCTCTTCCCAGTACATTCGGCACGTGATCCTGGGGCCCGGGCGCAGACAGGGTGCCTGGGAGTGGGGCAGGGCCCCTGCCAGGGCCTGGGCGCACACCGCCTTCCCCTGCGAGCAGAGCTGGGTCAGAAAGCATTGCGGCACTCAGCACAAAGTGATCAGCGGGACCCCAGCGTGTTGGAGGAGGCTATAACAAAAAAAAGGGACCTGCACCCAGATAAGGTCTTAATAAGCAAGTGAAAATCCAGAGTAAACAGACTGATGGAGCTGTACAGAGGTGGCACTACCTTAACTCATTGCCTGTTTACTCAAAAGTTATTTTGCTGTGCAAATGAGCATCAGGAAGACCACCTATTGATTCGCTTTCTTCCCTCTAGACACTTACAATCTATCAAGCATGGAGAGCAAAAGAAAGAGAATGAATCCGCACTGTGGCACAGCAGAAGTTGCTTCGTCTGCAGGCCAGAGAGAAACTCTTGTTTCTGCCTTGCTCGGCAAGGGACGTTTCCCTGCGTTTGGGCAACACATCTGAATAAATCCTTTTCTCCCTATTAAGTCATCAGAAGGGGCAAGAGCCTGCTCCAGCCTCCCCGCCTGGATTTAACCTCAACGGGTTAACTTCATAAAACTGCAGCTCTTTATTCCAGCCTGCGATTTCCCATCATACTTTAGGACCAGCGAACCGTCCCTTCATTGATGGCACCTTTTGGCTTCACAATAGAAGCCAATTTGTTAGAATTCTTCACAGGTCAGGGGCTGCGTGAAGATGTGGAGGGCGCAGCAGTGGCCGCTGGAAAATGAAGTTGTATTCGCTTGGCAAATTATACGTCTGCTGCACTTTATGGGCCTTGATTTCCTTTCCCCTCTCTCTCTCCCTCTCCCTTTCCACCCCCCTCCCTTCATCCCCTCCCTTATCCTCTCTTTCTTTTTTTAAATCGGAGAAGCGTGTATGTGAGTTCTCGTCACATATCCAGTTAATGTAGGTTAATAGATTGATTCCAGTGACACGGATCATAATGAACAGTAAATTGTTTTATCTCTTAAGTCTTATTTGGTCAGCCAGGAAAACATATGAGGTAATATGGCTTGGACTAAATGGACCGTATAATAGATCTCCCTCTAAAGAATAAGGACAGGGGTGACAGCGCCTCTTATGATTAATGAAAATAATAATGGTCCTGAAATTGAAATTTTTCTAATTTTTTTTCCTTCTTCTCTCTTGGCTGCCACCAAAAACTTCAGCCAGCAGATGATTTGTGCACAATAACCACCTCTGACTTCTTCCTCAACTCCTAATACAAGTTTAGGGAGTGCTGGGGAGGGAGAGTTGAAGAGGATGGATGGTTGCCTACGTTCCTAAGAGCTCGGCTCAGCAGTAGAGTAGCATATAAACACAAACTGTTTGCTTTTAACCCTGGGTTTGAAGCAGATGCTTTCAAGTGCTTGTAACTTGCCCAAATACAGGATTTTCAAATGGGTCCAAAGGAATTGAGGCTGGAACATCCACATCATTGAGGTGCTTTGGAAATACCAGAATAATGCCTTAAACCTTCAGACACGTCTGTCTGTTTATTTATGCAGGAGCCCCTTTCTTTATTGCTTGTGTGCAGCATTCAGAATGATTTGTCATTATTGATGAATATTTACACTTGTTCAGTGTCAGTGCTGCTTGCCATAATAAATGTATAAGAAGGTTAGTTCCCCAGCTGAAGAAACAGATTTGAGCAGAATCAGGCCTTTTACAGACCAGTTAAGCCTGGTTTTTTCTTAGGGATTTCACCAAAGTGCTTCCATTTGGCTCAAAAGAGCTTTCAAATAAGACTTATGAGCATTTATCTTGAACAGCATCAGATGACCTGGCAGACAACATGAGATCTTTGTCACTTATAGATAGATAATCTTTATCTAATGACTGTCAATAAGAATGGGGAGAACAAATCCAAATGGGATGAGTAAGGTATGTGCACAAGTATCAAACACTATAAAACAGCATGACCAGAAGAGTCATTCAGTGGCACTGGAGAACATTGGTGCATGTGTGTGTGCTTGTGTAATTCCCTTCTCTCTTCCAGTAAAGCCATAGGTGAACAGAAATACAGTACTGAATATAAATTTAATCCTCAGTTCTTTCTCCAGGATATCCATATAAAGTAAAACAAAAGTGAAGATCTAGAGAACTGTCTGGTGGAGCATCTTTCTACACAAGCATGGCAATATGATTCAGTGTACATATGGCCAGTTACAACCAGATCTAGATTTTGCACCTCCTCACTACTTTTTATGGTGCTTATCTTTTTTTCTTTCCTTTTTTTCTTTTTTTAACTTAATTCCTTTTAAGACTATAACAAACAACAGTAAGTGCCTTGTCCCTTTTATTCCTCTTTTATCTTTGTGCTTTATGGCTTCTTTGTTGTATCTGCTTTCATTCTTATAGGATCAATAAAAGGTTTGTAACATTGCAAAGTTTTGGAAATCAGAAATTGCACTTAAGGAGTGGGATAATAGGGATTGTTTCCTGATGCTTCTGCAGAGAAGAAACAGTTGCATCCTCTTTTTTTCTTTTTTTTTTCGTCTTCCGATATCTAATCTCAATATCTGCAGTCATGCTTTTGAGTTTTACACTGGCTGTCAGCAGGCAATCAGTTCAGACGTTCAACTCCTTTGGATTAACATCAAGCTCTGCAGTTTGGGTATATTAGCAGCAGGGTCAATCACGGCAGCAGGAAGCAGTCTGTGCAATAAAAAAAAAAAAAAAAGAAGAAGAAGAATAAAAGGAACCCTCTGAACTTCAAGAGTCTGGAAAACCCAAACTGAGACTAAACTTCATAAATATCCCTAATCTCTGGTTTAGAAGCCAGGATTGTTTATGATTCATGGCATTTGATGACATTTAACAGCATGCAACCCATTACAGCCCTTAAGTCATTACACAACACGGCAGAAAATGTCATCAGGTGCCACAACAACAAGGCAGGTTATTGGAGGGGCAGGGTTCAGTTCAGATTAGTTCAGACTTCTGACGGATGCTAGCCTAGTTCCAGACAGAACCCAAATTCTGCTTGTCAAGCTTATCTCTCTAACAGATCATTCTTGCTCTCTTTATGTTGTACAACTTACTCCCTCACAGCTCAAAATTCAAATTCCCCGCTTCTGGTGGAGCACTGGCAAAAATAATGATTATTCTTATCCATGGATTGAATTATGTATTTTTCTAAAAATAGATGGGGTCAGTCTGGACCCTTCCTGAATATGCAGTGATTTACTTATGTCTGACATTATGTCTTAGTGATTTGGCACCTCAAGACGCTTCTGCTGGTCCCCACTGCAAAGCAGGTCTGAGAAGATTATAACTTCCAGGGATGAAATCAAAGTGTTAGGCATTGGTAAGGGAACCCACAGGGTTAGTGACCTACAGCAATGTGTGTGAATAATGTGCTTCATAGCCATGTTTCAGGGTGGTACAATTAACCTTAATAAAGTTACTAGCATCTGGAAACAAATGGGGCATTAAAAATCTGTATGAAATATTTAGCTGGAGATCTTCTCATAGTGAGTGGAGTGTGACATGCCAAGTCCTAATCTTCTGCACCAGGGGAGAATTTCCTCCAAGATAAGGAAAGTTTACACAGATTCTTAGGAATAAATTGCAATAGGCAGAAAAGGAAAGAGTTTTTATGGTGCTGTGCTGATTTGAAGAGCCAGCTTCAGAAAAGATCACCTGTATTTCTTAAATTTGAACTTGAATGATGTAATGACTACCAAGAGCAAAGTCCACACCATCCAGAAATCTGAGAAGTTCCCATACCTTTACGTGTACCTTTAGAACCCTACCAACTTTTCAAATCAGAATAGAAATTTCAGAAAAGTCCTGTGAGGCAGTCTGAGGACCGCGCTTTCCAAATGTTGCTGATGTCTTCATTTCCGATTCTAAAAACATGTGAAGCATCCACAGAAGGGCAGGAGAGTGAGTATTAATGGTAAGTAGATGGTGACCAAAGGAGACAATGAATCTTTGCAGCCTGAGAAAACTTTGGCTGTTAGATGTCGTTTTGTGTTTCCATTTGATTTATCTGAACCAATTTAGACTCCTTGTAAATAATTGCAGCCTAGCTATCTTTTAGAAGCTTTTAAGTGGCCTAAAGTTACATACAGTAAGACACAAAGGCAACATTTTAATCTGTTGACAGTGTGTCTTGTCTGGTCAAAAACACAGCAGTCATATACAATTAGCTTATTTATCTTGGGGAAGTCTTGGGGCATAGATATTTGATTCAATGTATAGATCATGCATAATAATAATATACATGTACCATGTGCCTGTGAATATCCTTTCCATTTAATAGTGAGAAGAGGCATGTATATATACACATATACACATAACACAGCACTGCATTATTTTGTCTCTTATTGAAGAAAAGAGATATTAAAAAATCCAATGACTGATTTTGCTTCTTGAACCAAGTCAAATATTTTCTTGTCAGTATGCTCATAACTTCAGACTGCAGAGGTCATGGCCTTGACTTTCTCCTTCAGATGGTTTGTGAGTGGAATGTCCTTGAGATTAAGGTTCCCTTTGTTTTCCTTGGGAGGGGCTTTGCTTACACTGGCAAGCAGCTGAGACTTGCCAAGGTCCTCCAGACTCTGTTTATTAGATTTTTATCTTCTTATCAGAGTCTTCCTCCTTAAATCATGTCAGCATTTTACCACTCTTCAGGGATTCCTGGTGTTTTATTGTCTCTGAACTGCTTGGGGGGTGGGGGTGAAGGAAGATATCCTAGCAAAAATAACATTTATATAATGGCAGAGATGGGAAAGATTCAACTGCCTCCTAAAGATTCTCATCCTGACCAAAGTTACCGATAAATGGCCAGATTCTGTAGATTTAATTAAATCTATATTTAAACAAAATTCCATTGATTTTGTTGAGAGTTTTGTGCCTGATGAAGGACTTTATAATTTGGTCTGGCATTCCTGCCCAACTCTGACATGAGAAAAAGCCAACACAGTTGGTTACTGTCCTTATATTGTTTTTCTTGGCAAGGTGGAATTTCTTCTTGTTATTATTTTCACATTAAAAGATACACTGTAACTTAATATAATAATACTGATAAATATTCAACCTACTGGATTCAATTTCTACTAAAATCAGCCAAATCTGTCATTTAAAGGTGATACACATAAGTCTACATATAATTAGCATTTAATATGTGTATACAGATATATACTCTAAAAGATCAGAATCTCTATTTTATCTTAAATTAAAAATCTTAAAGACGCCTATAAATCTTAACATGTAGCTCCTCCCAGATCTGCTTTGGAGTAAATCAATTATGAAAAAATTCCTTTTCCCAAGGTCTCAGCCAGGGAGTGAATAAATCCTTATCATAAGCAAAGCAAGCGTGCATCATCTCTAGCTTGAGTGCTTTATATGGTGCAGGGGAATGTAAATGATTCATGATAAAGATATAAGCAAACCACAGTTTGTGCCACATATGCCTACTCATTAGCAGTGGTTAAATCTCAAAAGGTTTGAAAGCACATGAGCCTATGGTGTGAAGATGAAGGCTCATTTTGAGTTCTAAGATGTTGGTGAAGAAGTTAACCCTTTTGAGAAGATGACCTGGAATAGAAAACGAAAGAGAAAATTCAGCCACTGGTTCAAAATATACAAACACCGTGTTTTACACACAGTGTAAAACAGCATATCATCATTAAAGGTATTAGCCTGTTGGCATCAGTTAAAGATGTGCTCAATCTGGTAATATAGCAATAGGCATATTAAATGCATAGACAGACAGACCAAATTTGTACTAGTCTTTGAAATATATTCATCTTGGGATTGCTGTCACACTTTGTCAGGAGAATGAATCAGTGGGACTGTTCATACTTTTCTGCTTTAGGTAACTATTCTTTTGATAATGAATCTTTAATGATAATTGCTCTTCTAAGGAGAGCATTTTCCACCCTTGTTAAAGCAATACTTTCTTGTGGAAATGTGCTTAACATTAAAGCTTCAAGATTGGTGTACTTTTCCAATTGATAAAGATCTCAGTGAAGGACAGAGACCTGAAAATCTGGGACAAGTGTCTAAGACACAGAAGATAAAAATTAATTGTGAAGAAAGATGTATGAGGTGTTATTTCTGATGCTCTTTACAACATGTGAGAGTAACTTCTGTAGTCCTAATGTTAAACCTTACCTCAGCTAACCTACTATACTTCATAAAATGAGTGAGAAAATATAATTTTAACCATCTTTTATATGGACAGTGTAAAGCTTCAAAATAGTTCCAGTTCAGGGACAACCATAAACCAGATCATTCTATGGTTTGGTAACAGATCACATTGACCACTTAAAAACAATGTCTTTACAAACTCAACACAGTTATGGCAAAGTTACATACAATTGCTTTAATTTTACAAACAAAAATTAGCATTTTTTCAGCGTTAGGTCTAGGAGAAGTCTTTGTGCCAGCAAAACCCAGCAAAGCTATGGTTAAAACAAACCCCATTTTGCAAAGCTATTCAGTCGCTATGAGAAGTCCTAGACATGTGAGCCCAAGTGTTCAGCCAACCTTGCAGGAACACACTCGTGCTTACAGTGCTGTGTGGAGGAGTAACAAATGCCTGCCAGTGCTACATGAAGGAGGAATCCATATTTTTAAGGAACTGAATACCAACTGAAAACCAATGAACACCAGTGGGATGAGGTTTTGTCATTCCTGGAACAAAAGCAACAGGTGGAAAGTTCTGAGCTATGCAAGGCCATGGAACTGGTGTTGTTTCTAACTACCTGATTGCAATGGCTCCAGCTTATTGCTTCAGCTAAAAATAGCTGTGCTGCAAAAGCAAACTGGGTACGTATGCCAGGTCCAGTCCTCAGCTGCAGATTTGATCCAGAATCAGCAGGACTGGGAAAGGAAACAGGAGTGCAACCATGCATGTGGGCAGATCTCTGTGCAAGTGTGAGCATGAAAGACTGCATCACAAATTCAGAAACATGATGCTACTAAACTAATCTGGCAACTGAAAAAATGTTAGGTTTGTTTTGGCTTTCATTTACTATAAAAAGTTTAAATGATAGAGAGAAATTAACGTCCACTGAGTTCCCTCCCCTGCCATTGCTTCACAAGAAGGTGCCCTCTGTATATAACTTGAGAAACTGTAAATATTTTACCAGCAAGTAGTTTCATGACAGTTAGAGCCATGTGCAGGAACTGTTGCAGCATGTGCCTGAGATGTGACTCTTTCAGTGAAAGTCTATTTACAGGATGTAGCATGTGATTTTAATTGCAAGTATGTTCCTTCTTCCTTTTAAATTCCTCGTGCTTTCACATATACCATTAAAAGATTGTCATATGAGCTTTCTGTGCACTCTTTGGCATGTCTTCCAGAATGAGAGGAGAAAAAATTCCCTGTTAGTGCCAACAAAATCACATAGCAAAAATGAGAAACAGATAAGACAGCAGATTCAGCATGAAGCAGAGTGGGAGAAGGAGTCAGATAAGAGGAGATCCAAACTTGTGGGCTTTCCACACTCCACTCATTCCTTTACAGGCTTGGTTTTGTTCCCCTTCCTTTCTCTGGGATCGTCTTCATAATCCGACCTCACCTCCAAATGTGGGGCATTTGGCTCCACTACCCAGGAAAGCTCAGGAAAGGACTCAGTAAAGGATGAGGGATTCAGGAAGAGTCTCGGTGGCTTTAGCACACACATTTGAGAGGGAAAGTATCTTTCTGGGCACTGTAGGCAACTGAGCATTGCCTTTGAAAGTGCAGAGGGAACAATAGTGCAGGTTTCAAGGCATTAGGCTTAATAACACTCAATAATTCAGGCTTTCAGATTTATGTGCACCATATAAGCAAACTTAAAATGATTTTACTATTAAAAAAATTGACTGTATTTTTAATGAGCTCACTGTATATTTCAGTGGGAAACATTCACGGTCTCCTCATTCCTGCTTCAGGCTGGTGGTTTTTCACTAGCTCTCTCTTTAAAAAGAGACTCTTATGCTGGAACAAATGATAAAAAAAGGCAAACAAAGAATTGCATAACTACAGTTTGAGTTTTGCCAGTAATTTATGGCAGTGCCTGCTATTTGCATTTCTTTTGCCTTTGAATGTAGTTTATTTCTTAGCCAGAATTTTTTCTGGCCTTGATGAACCTTCTAACAAAGTTCTAGTTCATTTTTGTAGGGCAAATTTATAGTTAGGAATCTCAAGGAAAAAATATATAAGGAATGTGATATTTGCCTCATAACAGATAAAAACCTCCCAAACAACCCTGACATCATAATTTCTCCATGTCAGTGTCTATCTACCTTGTACATAATCTCTGTCATCACAATGTCTTATTGGATATAAGGAACATCAAAAATTAATCTAAGCCACAATGTCCTGCTATGGAATCAGATCCAAACTCCTCTAAAATTTGAGGTTACTTTGATGTTGGCAACAGCAAAGGTTGCTCAACTGAGGTGTTGAGCTCAGCCGCAAGGTTATAATTTATATTCAGAATGACACACATCATCTGTTCAGGAGTGAGAAAAGATAATCTCACAGGTTGTTCTACTGAAATAAAAAAAAAATATTCCATTAAAAAAAGTCATCATTATTTGACCCTGTGTGATGTGCAAAAGTAGTATTTAACAGTCAGTCCATTCCATGATGAGTATGATCCTGCATTTTTGGCCAATTTGTATAGTACTTTCCTGCTTGATTTGCATTGTACGTTTTCTACGTGATAAGGCCGTTTAAATTGTCAAACTAACTGGAAAGTAAGGGACAGATCAACCTAGCTAGTGTCGGCACAAACAATGTGACAAAACAATGAACAAACATTTCCAACTGGCAGGCTAGGATTGAAGAATTGTCACATTTCATTTTTCTCAGTCTTCCTCTGTGCTCCAAGATGATGTAGGAAGGGTCTAAAGGTTTCCAGCCTAAAATAACTCTTCCATAAGCAGTTGTATAAGAAGAAAATCTTCATAAATATCAATAACTCTACACACACGTATTTTCTGTAATTGCTTTTATTTGTGCCATTGAGAATGCTACGCATCATGGCAAATGGCTTGACAAGAGACCTGATGTCTTTCAAGTAAATGATCAGAGTGGGAAAGCCTGCTGCAGAATCACTATATTGTACTCTGGAAGTCATACATCATGTATGTTCCACCATGCATACCGGTAAAGACACAGATGTCTTCTTTAGTGCTGGTTAAGAGTGAGGAGCTTTCACTGGATTTGAAGTGGAGCTTCATATTCTCCCTGTAATGCATCTCTGTTTTAAATGGCTCTTGTTTCCAAAATCATGTGTGAGCAGAAAGTTCAGAAAGTGACATTCTCTGAGTGGTAGTAAATTGTTAGCCTGTTTGCTTAAACCTACTTGCTGGGATTAGCTCTGTCCTACTTTGTACGTTCTGGATTGAAGGTTAGACAAGGGTCAAGTGGGCGATTTCAACACTATCTGATACAGGCTTACCCCCTCCAGTAAGAGGAAAGCTTTTCAGTCAATCCAGTCTAATGCTTCCATCTCAAACTCCGCTTTGTTTTGTTTGTATGTGTAAGGAGGTTTGAGGGCAGGAGGGCACAATTTTAAACCCTAATTCACAATTCCATAACATCCATCATTATCTGTCTATGTGAGGCTATTATTGCCTTGCTTACAAAGCCCACTGTTCAAATACACCCAATTCCCCAGAAAAGGCCATGTTCAACTGGGCTGTTCCATTGTTGAAACGTTTCTGACTTTTTCACCCATGTGCACACTTATGGTTACAGGAAAGACCAATATTCTTACCTTAGGCTGGGATTATCTAAATTGCCTCCAAAATCGAGACAATAAAACTCACTGAAATGTGGTAGGAAATAGACATGCAATGCCTTCACCAGGCACAAATAACCCTCCCCAATTTTTTAAAGGCCAAACCTCACCCTCATATTTGAATCAGGCTGATTTGGTGCCAATGAAGGAAAATTGACCATGAGAACCATGATCCACCCTCTAGCTGGAAGCCTTAATGGGTGGATAGGCAGACAGGTAGGCACAGACAAACACCAACCTTTCCCCCTCACTCATTTAAGACTCAGATATAAGTCCCACTGTAAAGAAACTATGCAAAATGAGGAGATCATAAAGAATTCATTATTATGGCCTTAAATTTTATTAGATCATTTCTTTGGCCTGAAAATAGCAATGGGTCAAAGTGTGCCTTTTAAAATATAAAAATTAACTTTTATTCAAGAGACAGAGATAAAACTTGCAGTCTGAGGTATTTTTTCTTACTGAGGTTTTTCTTTAGTTATGCTCAGGAAAACACAGTGAATGCAAACCTTCCTGTTCCCGTAGTCTACACGAAGCAAATTCTCCATGGATTTGTTTAGGTTCTCACTAGGCGACATGGAAACTAAGCCTGTGCTTTGAACCCCCAATGCCAGCTCCCCACCCCAACCCCTCAGCCTCATTTCTCCCATGGCTTCATTTATATGCCGTTTCCTTTTGAACAGGTTAAAATTTCCAGTTGGTGGGGGAAACATTAACCTTAAATTGGTTGTCCTTAGATTTAGTTTCCTTCCTATTCCTGAAAAAAAAAAAGGGAAGGGAAAGGGAAAGGAAAATGAAAGGGAAAGGGAAAGGGAAAGGGAAAGGGAAAGGAAAAGGAAAAGGAAAAGGAAAAGGAAAAGGAAAAGGAAAAGGAAAAGGAAAAGGAAAAGGAAAAGGAAAAGGAAAAGGAAAAGGAAAAGGAAAAAAAGGAAAAGGAAAATAAATACGACCTTCCTAGGCCAGGGAGATCAAAGCACACAAGCCACCTCTTTGGAGGTCAACCTGAAAAGATTGACTGGTCCTCAGAGTAATGTGGTGGCCCCTCGACATTTATAGTATTTTAGTTGCTGAGGGAGAGAATTGAATTCTGACCTTCCTAATTCAGCAACAGAGGTAAGAAGTCTCCAGCACAGTGAAATTACACAGCACATAAAGGAACTCCCCCTTCAACATTATTTATTTGGGTGAACACTCTCTGTATCACAGAAAAGGCTGCAGCATGCTTATTTTGCAAAGGGATCATTTTGTCCAGTTCCAAAGCAAGCACATTAGAAGAATTCCGCATAGCCTTCATAATAAATCCACCCAAGGCCCAGCACCCACTTGGTGTTGTGTACAGGGTTTTTTTATTTATTTAACCGCCAAAAAAAAATTGCACACATAATGAAACAATGTCCTTCTCCTACGAGAGGAGAGTTCAATAGTTTAATTTTTGTTAACCAAAATCCCTTGTACTAAGGTAAATTACATTGCATTTTCTATTACTAGCTCTGTTAATTGTCAAGCAATAAGAGTTTATGCACTCATCCAAAGCAGCAGAGAATTTCCCATAATGTTACAAAATAAAACCTGACAAAGCACAATAATCTTTAGTTTATTGATGTGCTACTAGGCTGTGGAAAGCATCAGATCTATAATGTGCTTTTGGTTAGGAAATTGGGGCCTAGAAAGATATATTGGGAATGGCAGAGGAATGTCAGGTTCCAAGAATATATATACATATCCATGTGTATGCATAAACTAGGGTGTTTTTTTCTAAGGAAAATTATGGTGAAAGACTTTAGCATCTACAGTAAAGGTTCTAAGATTGAAATAATAACAAACAAAGAAAGCAAAAAGTCTGTGAATGCAAATAGGACTTGTTAGCTAGTAGTGTTTCAGACAGATAGTATTTAAAGAAAATGTGAAAACAAAGTAAAGGCAAGACTTACTACTTTGGATGGGATATTAGGTGCTTCACTATGTTGTGGTTGACCTCAGCATCTGCAGTTAGTAGATATATGTCTAATAGTCCTGAAAGAACATCTATCCACATGTACTTGTGTGCACCCAAAACCTGCTTGGGTTTAACTAGACAGCCTCACTTCACTGAAGGCTAGAAAAACTCTTGGAAAGATTGCAAATATGATTTGAAAGCTATATTAAAAATAGGTGGTGATTTGGGAAGTTCAGGTTTGAGAGAAATGCCAAAAGAAAATCAAACCAACAAACCCATGGACTTTTAATTCCTTCTTTTTGTACTGTGCTGCGTACTTATGGGCATTAGTAAGAATATATGACGGGCTAAACCAGAACTATACAGAGTCTTTTTCATGCAGATAGGGGCTTGCTCAGCCCATAGTTTGAACACCAACAAGCTAGAAGCCAAGTATCTGTGACTGGCAGCATACTCAGGCTTGGTTCTGTGGTATTGCAATCCAATGGCTCCCGGTCATCTGGAGTCATACAGAGTCAGCTCACATCTGCCTGCAAAAGACCATGTAGACATTACCATTAGCGGAGGTTCTGCCTTTCTTTCATGCCCTCTTTCAGGATCTTTCTTGGGTATGAGATTGCAAAGTGCAGGCTGCTTCTGACACTCAAAGCCCGGGTCCATCATACTGACATTTGTTTTTTCTGGTCTTGATAGAGCATATTTATGCCAGGGACAACAAAACAGGCTTTTTCCATTTTCACAGGAAAGAATTAAAGGGTACTTGTATTCTATATCTACCATGGTTTGATGAATAGCTGATTATGTATTAAGAGGAGGTTCTTAGTAATGCAGAAGTGGCTAAAATTTGCACTTTTCCTGTATATTTTCCAATGAGAACCAGCATGGCTCTTGCCCTTTAACAGGCAATGATGGAGGATGATCATGTACATTTCTGCTTCTCAGAACATTTATTTTAGTTACAAGGGCTTATAAGCAAATAAGGAGAGGGAAGAGACGGAGAAAGAGGGGGGTATCTCTTTATTGTCCTGATTTTGCATTGAGAAAGAAGAGAAACAGAGAGAGAGAGATTCTCTACTTTGCAATAAAAGATGGCAAGGTGATAAATTAGTGCTCTCAACTGAAATTGATTACTTTGTGTTCCTATCCAGTTCATATGGCAGCAACACAGATGCTCTGAAACACAGTAATGACACATTGGAGAAAACCTATCAGGTTGGCCTGGTGGAACATTTTTCCCTTTCCCTCCTCCCAGTGGCTCAAAGGATAAACCACCGTGTGTTCTGCCTACGCTAGGGAAAGTTACACACACTCAACACCTCCAAGACTCCCACTTGGAAACTTTTCAGCCAACCTAAGAAGCCTAAATGCTAAAATGACGAATGTCAGTGATTTTTTCTCTTCTGTGCCTGGATATAGTTCTAATACTCGGAGGAAACAGCTTATGTAGCAAAAGGTTGAAGTAACATCTAGTCACTTTAAGGCAATTATACCTGAGATGATGCAAAGAAAACAAGCAATGAGGCATGTTTTATCAGCATTGTCATTTGAATTTAGCCTTACAGGATTCCAGCTGATAAATTCAGGGGGGGTGATGCAACGGGTATTGGGTTTTAAAATAATCATTTGTATTTCTGCAACGGCTAAGCTGGTATTTCATCTTCGCTAAACTGGGGAATTGACTGCTTACAAGGTATGAGGTATAAGACCGTTACGTCCTTCAGTAGAAGAAGGAATCTTGCTCACATGCAACAGGATTGTACTTTAGGTAGAAAAAAAAATCTTGAGAAAAAATGCTGAGCAATTTACTTTTCTCATCTGTCAGATCCCCAGGTACTGAATGCATAATTAAGGAGAGATGCCAAGATGATGGACCAAACAAGAGCTGGAGGACATCAGAATAGCACCCTAAATTTCTACCATAGATAACCAGGCTCTACAACTAGTGAGAGCAGCTGGAATGAAGGAAGGCCCATGCAAGAACATGACATTTACTGTAATTATTCAAACTTATAAATGTCATGAATTTCCAAAGTGATCCCTTTGGTAGAAATGTTCTCTTTGGTATGAACCTACTCTCTTTTTTCTTCACTTGGCTTCAATAGAGATGATCAAATAAAGTCAGGAGCCTTTCTTAGAGAGAGAAAGTCAGCCAAAAGACTGAGTCCTCTTTACCCACATATATTGCTGTATATACCTTGATGTCCCAGCATTTCTACTGGTTTAAATCAGCTCAGGCCTTGTCTCCAAACCATTTATCCTGGCAAAGGAAGGACAGAAAGCCTTAGACACCTTTGCTCACGTATGAAAAACACCTAGTAGTCACTGCAACTTGTCCAATCAAGTGGCCTCAAACCAAAGCTGTTCATAAACTTCAAGCAAAGGAGAATCAGAGTTGTCCTTTAAAAGGAAGTCTTTCATTTAGCACTGGCTGTATAATTTAGATGAATGGGGGGAGCCACATAAAATTATACTTACAAAAATTTAAGCAGACTCTTGTTGAGGTAGTTTTCTTACACTTCCTTATATTGTATTAAATAATAAATTATTTGAATAGTTCTATTATCTGTCCTTAACTGAAACGTACAGTGCCTGTCCTAGTTCCTCAAAAAGCTTGTTAATATGCAATCACCTAGTACAACTGCTAAGTTTTTAAAGGTCACCTATGTTTTATTCATAAAGGGTGGTTTTCTGGAGGGAAAAAGGTTACAGTGTCATGTAATATCATATTCTGATAGAGGCTCGGCTTCAAAAATGTATTTCCTAACAGTTTGTAGTGAAGAAGGTAGATTTGTTTGGGGGCTCTTAGTTTGGCTGAGACCTGCCATGTACCCCAAAATGTTTGCTGGATGGGAGCAGCATATCATTTTTGAGACATATTTCAAATATTTAGGCATTACTGGTGTCTCTCTTGTTTCCTCGCTACCTCAGTTTCAGGAGAAGAGTTATAATGGCCTGATGGCATTTGTTTATTTCTGTTTAAAATACTATTTTAAATGATAGTAACGGGACACTGCAGATCAATTTTGGGATTGGAATTCAGCATAAGTGTAGCCTAGTGGAAAAAGCACAAGCCCCAAAGTGATGGATGACTGTCCAAGCTTTCATATCGAAGTCTGACCTCGGTGGCATCTGGCTCTATGGTAGGGTTTCTTATGCCTGCTTTATGACAATGGAATATAGGGTGTGCGTAGGTACCTTTATTTTTCACAGGGCCCTGCATATTTCATAATATATTGAGTATTCAACTTTTGTCTGAGAATAAATTCCCAAATCAATGCTACTTCCAACTTATGCCTTAAATGGGAATTGTTGTCTTTATTCTAGAAAACTCATTTCTGTCTCTAAGGGACAGAGCAGAAAACTACTCTGTAATTCAGCCTGGACCCAGGCTATAAATTAGTTTCCACACTTCCCATGCTGCATCTGGGTAAAATTCAAGCCTCTGCACCAAGGCTACCTGACTCAGAAGACCAAAACCAGATTTTGCAGAAACACTGATCCATAAGATGCAGGAATAGGTGTTACGGTTTCCACAAAACAGACACAATAACTTTCGGGGAGGTGTGTGATGGAGGGACATTTTATTTATTTGTCCAAGTGTCCCATATTTGGTTACCCAGCTGATATATGCTTTCCCCTGGGAAGCACTCACTGAAAGGAATTAATTTGTTTTTCTTTATGGATTTTGTTTGCCACAAATGGGTGGTACGGCTCACCATTAAAAGCAGTTCATATAGGGAATGTGACCCGAGTGAGTTAATTGGCCTGTTTCAATGAAAAGCTCCTGATTTAAAAGTTCCAGCACTACTGGCAAGGGTGCCAAATTCAGTGAGGTTACGAAAATAAATGTGAACCCTTCAAAACACTTGAAACACAGGCAATTGATGGAATAAAACCATTTTGCTTAGGACAGAGTAAGCTGACTGTTGTTATTCACTCTGTCTCCAGCTGAACTCAGAGCTAAAAGCCACTTTACTTGCTGATCTGTGGATCTGCTGTATTATTAGCATTTTATTCAATTTTGGGAAACGTGACTTTGCATTTGTAAGTGGATGGTGAGGCTCTGCCTTTTCCAAATGGACGAGGTCTTTGGAGTTATTAAATTATTGAGGAAACAGTTTGTCCCAATTTTCAGACCTAACTTGGCTTACTAAACAAATTTCAATGTAAATAAGGTTCTAAATCTATGCATTCATTAGTACTGTTTAACAGCAATGACATTTCTTTGGCAAGAAAGCTTTCTTTGAGAGTCTATTTAGCCTCAGGTCACTTTAGCTGAGGCCCCAATGGCGAAGAGAAAGAGAAAAAAAAAAGTGTTCATGTCAATAAAAGTTTTGTTTTCACTTTTTCTTTAATGGCCCGGTACAAAACTTTAGTTTGGCAACTGATAGAAAGAAGAGAGCCAGAGTAAAGAATGTGTAAGTCAAAATTGTACGGAATCTGGAGAGCAAATAAAGCCTTTTTATTCTATGCTTTTATTTCCCATACCAGAACATCATCTTAGCCGTGTCAAGATTGCGTCAGCATGAAGATACAGGCCAAGAAGGGATAGCTTTGATCAGAATCACCCTGTGTGTACACACAGGCAGACATACGTACACACCCAGACACGCTAACCTTGGAGGAGGGGATTGTTTCATATAATAATAACAGTCAGAATTCACCGCTCCTTCCCACTTTGTGCTATCTGAGTCTCATGTCTAGCAAAAAGTCTACTTCATTAGAAATCAAGGGCTGCAAGACTGCAAGTGAAACCGTCTCTGTCACAGACCTGTGATCAATGCGGACTAGAGGGGCTTCATGAAGATCAATGAAGGAAACTTTCCAAGAGGAAGAAAGGATTTGGCTGTTAAGCAGCCTATAGGTATAGATATCTACTATGTAGAAAGTCTCCTCATGCTCCACTTGAAGTCTGCATATTTAGGATCTATGTTTGCAGTTTTGCTGTGAGCTCTAAAAGCAATTTCCTATCTCAGAAAGATCCCTCACGGAAAACTGAAGCCTTCTAGTGAATGGGAGAATTTGATCACATTTTTTCCTTCCCAACTGTTGCAGAGTGTGTGTGGCATTGCTATAGTCATTGCCGCTGCCATTCTGTCACATAGCATCCATTACGCGCTTTGCAAAACTTCCCTGCCTCTCCAGGTGACTATAAAAGTTGAAACACTATACAAATGGCCACATTTCAGCTTCTTGACTGTGGACTAGGGTAGCCTAGAAAAATAATCTGCTACATATTTCATAAATATACATAGGTATGAGGTTTTGGGTCATGGGAGAGTAAGTCTTTCTAACATGTGGCCCGACACTAAGAAATGCTGAACTTCTGTCTCTTTCACTGTAATACTTGTGTACCCTTTAATTTATTTTTCTTTAAAGCACTGCTTTTTTATGGAAAAGGGCTCTTTGCACTCAGACAAGTAACAAGAGACTAGAGACCAGGACCACACTGAAAATCAGGCACGCATGTTCCATCCCTAAAAAATGTCCTATTTGTAATTTCAATATAAATCTGGGTTCATAAGTATCTTTGTGCATCTGGTCTCAAACAGCTAACTTTACGGTGCAATATACAAACACGACAAGAACAAGAACAGGGATTTGAATTCACATTTATCAAGTTCAGACTAGCACATTAATTGCTGGACTAGCCTTCATTCTTGTTATTAGCTAACCTGTTTGAGGGATAGTATTGCTGATTATTAGGGCACTGAGACTCACAGTGTACATGTAGTGCTTGCATTCAGTCCAGTCCTAGGGTGATGTCTTCTACCTCTCACCAATGAAAGCAAAAATATTTCAAGCATGAGGTGCAGAAATTTTTTTTGTCCTTTTATCTTTTCTGTCTCTTCCTGCTTGAGAAGCCAAGTGCAGAGCCTGCGGTTGGCAACTGATGAAGGAAAAAAAAAAGAATGGAAAGATCTCTCCAGTAATGTTTGCTTCCACTATATTTTCTTTCCTATAACTAATTATTCTGGCTGGACAAAAAATAAAATAAAACACAATAAAGCACAATAAAAACCTGGATGTCTATTGGATTCCCAAGTTTGCTAGAAGCCAAAATTTTAGGTACATGAAGGGGAAGAAGAAACAGTCCTCTTCATCCCTCAGCCAAAATATCAACATCACACTTGCCAGTTATTCTCCACTGTGATTATCTGATTGGCATATAAACTGATAATTCCCATCCTGCACAGAATGGAGCACGCACACACTTCAAACAAACTATTCCCTAGTGCTCGGCTTTATCAGCGCCTCAAAACAACAACCGTAAAACACGTCAGCTAAATTTCCCCCGTAGGCATAGCTGTGTCTGAGGTTTTATGTGCCAGCCTCCAGCAGGTCTGAAGGGGAGGAAGGAGGGAGCACCGTTTCCAGGTGTTACTATAAGGCTACCACAGCTCCACTAGTTTTCCATCACTGATCCTCCCTTCATCTTCCAGAGCTTCTCCTTAGCTATGGCAATGGGTGAAACCCTGGAAATGATTAGGATTTTCATGCTTTTCCACAGATCCAACATTTTTGCCTCTGTCACCCTGGAAGGAAGATTTTCACTCTCTGTCTTTTCCTGTTGAAGGACACTAGATTTCTCCAGGTGAGGGAACTGGTGCAACTAGAATTTATTGAAGGTACATATAGCCTTCAAGTTCAGGAGAAAGTCTAAGAATTATAGAAGTGGTTGAAATAATAATTTTTTTTATTATAACTAACTGGGACTTTTAAAAAACTTCAACAGGGAAGAGGGGAGGAAATCCAATAAAAAACCTCTGTTATTATATCCTTCAGATATTCCTTTCCTATGTGAAACACATGTCCAATTATCACAAGAAACATACTTGGATGATATTCTTGACTCAGCTAAAGACACCACGCCTATAGGAGAGTTAATGATGAGATATCTCAGGAGAACTCTGACTTTGGCTTACCTCGTGACTTTGAGCAAGTAACCTCCATCTGGGCCCAGCCTTCAGATTTACCATAACTTTTAGCAGAAAAAAACCACAACCCAAGATTCAAGTGTGGTTATGTATTAGAAAATTTGAGATAGAAATCCAAATGTAAAAGTGGATCAGGGCTAATCTGCATACTCCCACATTTCTGACTGTACTAGAATTCCTGTACTCGCATTATTGCAGCTTTTCTTCATTTATCTGATTGTAGAAAAATTAAATCTTTGAGAAATGCCTTCTTTCAGATGCATGCCAGGTTTTCGTAGATGCTGAGATCAATAAGATCTGCTGTACCTTAAATGAGCTGTCTGACTGTATCCTATAAGGTAGGGGCCACATGTGAGGCACAGCCACACGAAACACCCTGACTGCATCTTGCCTAAATATCACATGCTGCTCTGTAGTTCTGGACTGTTTTCCAGGATAAAAACATTCAGATAAAAATGGATAAATATGTAGATGCTTATCTCATTCTTACAAATAAAATCTCAAACCATTCATGGCTGCTTTCTGCTCATTTCCACTTAGCTTTATGTATTTCAATGTTAGGACATACATGATTTTCTGTTCTCTGTATATTATTAAAAAAAAAAAACGAAAAATCTAAAACAGCCCATACTTTTAAAAAATGGCCTTCTATAATATGGCAGAAAACCATTCCAATGAAGATGCTGTTTTAAAATCTTTATTAATTATTATCGTGATAGACATTTCCAAGGAATTTCAATTTCAGAAGCCTCTACGGTCAACTAATAACTTATTAAATATTACTCAGTCATTAAATATCTTCAGTTTAAAAATGAATATTTAGGGGATAGACATCTGGTAATATGTCTTAATCCTATTTTTAGATTAGATCCTCTTAAGAAATTCCCATATGCTTTTAGATAAAGCTTGAACCTTGCTAATCTTTCTGAATTTTCTCTGCCTGCTGCTACGTACACAACGGCCCTTAAAAGCTGTATTTAGGGGTCGTATTTAGGTTCAGATTTCGCAAGGTAATTGCACTCCCTCATTTTCATGTTTTAGTACTAGAACCAAAATAAGGGAGGCGGTGGAAGGAAAAAGCAGGGGGACTCTAACAATAATGCTTGCCTATTAGCAAAATTACCACAAACGGACTAAAAGTCAGAATCAAGAATAACCCTGACATTAATGGAATGCTTATTTGAATCAGTTGGATAGAAAACTGCTCAGTGTGTTGGGACTAACTAACAAATATATGATTAAATTAGCTCCCAGCATTTAAAAAATGCTTGAAGTGATCTCTAGTATAAACCAATGGTGGGTGGTGTCTTTAGCAATGTTCTTGGATTTTAACAGCATTGCTTTATCTAAATATATTTCTTAGAGTCACAAACCCTAAAAGGTATAAAATAAAGTAGATTGAGATGGATTAGGTTAATTAATGGGTATGAACTGGCCTTTCACCTCAACAATTGTAGACAAGTTCAACCTAAGAGCTTAAATCAGAGTTTGCTGTTCTAAGCTCTAGTAGACATTAATTCACATCATATAATTTGGCAGAGTTGGCCCAGAAATGAACTTGCCACGGATTTGACCCTCCAAGTCAGAGATGGGGCAGCAAACAAAGAAAAAAAAAGGAAAAAAAATAAAAGAGGAAAACCACAATGTCTCCCAGCTGCTCCCCTGACTTGTGGGTAAAGTAAGAGCATGTTTTGAGGGTTTACCCACAGGGATAGTACAAGCTTTTGTGTGGAGATGAACACTGCGGACCCGAAAGGCAAAGCAAAGCACTGCGGGGAGCCGGGGGGTGCGTTGTAGAGTTTCAGTTGGAGACTTGATTTCAGGAGTCCTGGGCTCTTTTGGGGAAACTGCACCTTGGCAAATGTGTGCTTTGAGCTCCTACTGATGGACTTTGCTTGTTCCCACAATTCCTCCACACTTACAGCGATATAACAACCGCAGCTTTACAAACATCAGCACATTGCATACACAGCCACACAGGAGTTACAGTATCAGACCAATTTCTCTGCTCTTATTTGCATGCCTGCAGCTCTGCAGGGGGTTGCATGCATAGAAGTGGAAGAGAAATAGATAAAATGCATTAATCCTTTTGTTTTCTTTTTATTATCTACCTGGAATTCAGGCATGAAACCACCAGATCATTATTCACTGATAACTGCACAGGCAATAGCAAACTGTTCCACGAATAAATCTTTTGCCTGAATAAAGCAACAGCAGTCGTAACACACATTTAATGGATTTATCAGTTTTACATTAAATGCCTTTTATTTGAAAGCACCAATTAATTTCATAGATGTTCCCTTTAGGTCTAGGCAGCACAGTTTATGGTGGTCTTCTGCGGTAGCCAGGTTCACCTGGGGAACACCGGCCATTTCCATGTACACGTGAGCATCCACCGCGTTTCTTTGACTATAATAAGCAAATAGAGCGAGCACCACCTCAATAAAAGCAAACGTGGGAGTCTGTCTGTCTTTCACTTTCCTTCCTGGTGCCCCACTTGCCCTCCTGTGATGCACACCAGCAGCAGCACCAAGCCCAGAGCACCCCGGGCTCACGGCATCACCTCGGCCGTGGGACCCCGCACAACGCCGCGCCAGCACGAGCCGCTCGCTCCGGCAGAGCGGGACGGTATGAATCAGAGAGCTGTGAACAGCTGAGTGGCGGATGGATTTAAGGGAAGCCCTCTGTCAAAAACCAGACCAGAAGAATAAGACGAAGCACTCCTCCGGGCCTGCAGGACCGCGGCAGTTAATAGTGAATATTTGTACATTTGGCAGCAGGATTATTGTTTCACTGCTAATGCGATATGACTATTTTTTTTTCAGCCCTGTGTGGCTGTAATATATATCACAGCCTTTTCTTGAAGGTTATGGTTTAAAAAGAAAAAAAAATGAAAAGGAATGTAGTGTTCTAAAAATAGGTTCATGCATTTGGAATTGCGTTCAGAGACCAGCAACCACCGATACTGTCACAGCCTGACTGCTTTTAACTTTTCACATGCTGCAGGCTCTGTGTGCAGGCCAGTTGAAACAAATATCCTCTATTTATATGGATTTGGGATACACAGTAACAACAAAAGGAAGGTATGCAGGGGACTGACAATGTCTAGATCACTGCTGCAGTTAAATACGTCAAAAATACGTTGCTTAAATAAATTTTGTCAGAAAATGGGACTGGACAAGGAACAAAATCACGGACAAATTAGTTATTTCCTAGTCTTACTTTTCCATCCAGTTCCACTAAATAGTTTACGCATTAATAAGGTACTTGAGTTCTTTCAGTACTTTCAACGGGACCTGCACCTTGGAGGGAATTTCAGTATGAAATTCTGTTAACTTGCCATTCTTTAATCAACTTGAATTGAATTCAGCCAATAACTGTTTCACAGTCCAGTTAATACTTCTTTATCTCTCTTGTATTTATTTACTATAATTCTGTACATAACTAAGTCTATTATTTCCTGTCTCACTGCATCTTCTCTACATCTTTTCCACTCAAGATAGGGTTCACAGATGGCTGTAAACCTCGTGCTGTCCTAAAAGGGAGGTTTCCCCAAAGTCAGTCTATGCATGGGGGAAGATAAGTCTGCAAAAACAGAAGAGGTTGTGGGATTGGGAGACCAAATATGCAGAGGTTTCATGCTGTCACCAACTCTGAATATATGCATTCCCAGAGAGAAGACATTCCCCTGCCTCATTACAAAGTGCTCCTGCTGATCAAAAGAAAGGTAGGAAGATATTATCAATGTATGAAGCCACTCTGCCCTTTCCCCTCCCCTTTTTTTATTTAGCATGGCTCTTTTCCAGTTTGTTGAAATTCTCTAATTGACCTGGGTTACTATTTACTACTTTTGCAAAACACAAGCTAAATTTGTACTGGTAGGATTTTACAGTCCTTGCCTCAGGAGCAAAAAAAAAAAGTGGAAAGAAATCAAAGATGACCAACACTGACAAACCATCATAACCCAAGTTCAGTTCAGGTGAATGCAGGAATCTAGGTCAAAATCTTGTCCCACTAGGCTCTACAGTATAATCAGAGTAGAAAGGTCCTAAAATACTCAGATTACTCCATTTTATATTCCAAGTGAGTGAGCAATTAGAGAAAGCTCCATAATTGCATTAACCAAGCACAAATTTCTCACTAAAGCTTTTCACTGGGGACTCTCAGCATTCAGTTGCAGTTGCGCTAAGGCTTACTGGAAGTATTTCCCTTCGCGAAGTTAGATTCCTGTCTGGATGAGGTTTTGTGCTTACCTGACGTACGCTCTGGGATCTATTTGCCACACTGTGCTGTAGACAAAGCTTCTTAAAGTTGCGACCAGGCTGCATTTTATATAAATACTGTATTTAGCATCTATAACAAATTTCACAGAGAATGAATAATCTACATGAGTAGGAATGAGGAACGGGAAAAGCACTGGCTACTGATAGGGGGCTGCATGGCATGCAAAATTGGGTCATTGACTTCTGGCCTTTGACAGTCTTGAGGTTAGATCTGGCTTACATCACAAGTGAAATGATCATAGGGGTTTTGCTTCAAAAATTAACACTCAGTTTGATTGAGTTTGACAGAAATAGCACACAGATGCCAAGAACCAAGTCAGACAGAACTGGGTTGTTTGGTGGTGCATCTGTTGATGGCAATGCTGCATTCTTTCATTTGCTCTGAGCCAACAAAAAAAAAATACCTGTGACATAAGACCATTGAAAAAAAAATAGCATTTTTTACAACATCTGCAGCACATAGAACACAAATTGTGAATAGGTTGGTGGAACATAGAAGTGAATATACCATTTTTACAAATTAAAGCAAGATTTACTTTCAGATTAGACCAGCCTAAAATCTTCCTGGTAGAGAATTGACTTAATCTCACCCTGACATTCTAGTTGTTAGATACTATCTAGTGAAACTCCAAACCTCAAAGTCCAGTTGGGAGCCAAACTTTCAATATTTGTGTGGTCTAAAAATCAGAAAATATCTGGTCCCCCTCTCAGAATACATCTTTTGTCTGTAAATCAGGGGAGAACTTGGAAAAAAACAGGAGTTCTGTGAGGATTTTAAGTGCATCCTCCTTTTAGCCAGATCTAAATTGCCATCAGGATAAGAAGTTTTTCTCATGGTATTTCAGCCTCCACGTCTGCTCCCAAACAGGAAGTGCCGAAATGTGTACAAATAACTTCATAAAAAATAATTTGAGACACCACAAGTAAAGAGAAAAACATTACACTAACTTTCTCATCCTTTAAAACAACTTGAGCTCCATGAGAATTAAATACAAGGAGCTCCCACAGAACATCTCCCTGTTCCTTCTCATAGAAGTCCTCAAATGTGACTTATGGAGGGTTGAGGACATTGTTAATGCTGAAAGGAGGGGTTCAAATCTATTCTCTAGATTTAGTCACAAAGGGTGGGGGTTTTTTGGGTAAAATGTTTTTTACTCTATGGGCCTGGTCCCGAACTCCTGAGTCAAAGGAATACCCATTAGATGGGGAAAGCTAACAATGTAATTGCATAGAAAAAAAACTGATCCTGGCCTCAGCTGTACTTTGAGAAGATCCGAAAGAGTTTACAAGATTGGCACCGACTTCTTGAGGAGCTGGGAAAAGTGATTTGCTTATTCCCAGCAAGACTGAAACGTTTCATCCAAAGAGCAAAAATACAGCCTGTTGCTGTAACTACCATACTTTTACTTTATTTAAATGCAGAATACTTTTCATTATGCCAGAACTAATAAAACTCTAGCAAATGTATCACACTAAGCCTTCAGAAATGGAATCAATTCTGTTTGGTTTTGGTTAGTTTTATTGCCGGATCACTATTATAATGGGAGATTTCATATACCATAGTTCCAAGGAAGGATCTGGTTTGTTTCTCAGGGTTTCTCACCAGACAGTAGGTAGGGGCACAATGCCAAAAGGAGCCCTATAAATCCTCCTGTATAGATGCCTGGCTATGAATTTAGTGGTACTTTTTAGATGAAGAGTTAGTGATCAATTTGCTGCTTCTAAACAGGTACGTCATAGGAATAATTCGGACATTCCCTCATACGTTTTTGCTGATTTACTTCTGGAATCAATTCCAAAAGGTGTCCCTGAAATAGAGAAGTGAAGACTGAACTATCATATATTCATTTTGCCACATAGACACTGAAGGAAAACACAAAAGCACTTGGCTGAAATGTGTTATGAGACCCTCAAAGCTTTCCAGAGTATCCTGTGAGTCTAAATGAAGGGCTCCGTTAAACAAAAACCAAATCCAAAAGTTTCTCTTGTGCAAGACAAGGGAAATTACTTTGATGCCTAGAGACGCAAAGACAGAACACATGGAATAAACAGAGACACCTTGGTTTCTCTTCCTTCTGCAGGAGGTAGAGCCAGAAATCTTCGGGTCCTGGATGGTTTGGGGGATATATCCTCTTTTCTGCAGTCTTTGTAGATGCTCCACTTTTGCCCTGTGCTTTGTGGCCCATGGTTTCAGAGGTGGCCAGGGAAGCTGGAGAATTTGGTCTGCTTGGGAATCATTCTGGTCTGTGGCACTGTCAATCTTCAACCTTGTCCACCCTCGCTACCTAAATCAGCACTAAATAGTAAGCACGATTGGGAACGTTTAAGTCAAAATGCTCTTCTGACCAGATAATTCCCTTTTTTTAAGAGGTATTTTCCCAAGGGAAGTGTCCACTTTGCCAACAAACAAAGAAACCATAACCCACCGAGGAAATCTAGCCTGATGGAAGAGGCTTGTTAATCGCTCTTGTTAATAAGAATGGTGTTTTGTGGACAGACCCAAGAGTTGAGCTCAGGTCTGCGTGTAAAATACTGGGCAAACACACCTAATTTCACTTGCAGGGAGTGTGAGGTTGACAAAGCCTTCCAAGAGGAAAGCAGTCCCAAGCCAGTGTGTTTTCTTTTGATTCTTTCAAAAACCAATGTTTTCTGGAAATCCCTTCTGGAAAGAAATCACAGCTTTGTCTTTTCACACTCTTTTTGGATGGGAAAAAGTCAGAAACATGGAAAAGTCTGCACATCACTAAACTCTAGCCATATGATATAAGATTACATGATTATAATTAGGATTAAACAAATTTCAAAGTGTTTTACAAAGTATTTTGCTCATTCTGTTTGGGTTTTTTTTTCTGTAGGGAAACTGAGGCATAGCCAGGAGAACAGATTGGAGCAGGAGAGTTGCAGGGTTGTGAATAGAGCACAGGGCTCCCAGTTTCTGTCCAGCTCTCAAAATACAGGGCCGGTTACTACAGTGAGCGTGATCCTACTGGAAACATCTACACTGCCTTTGATAGCCATACTTGAAAAGGGAATCAGGTCCACCAGGCACTTGCACTCAAGCTGATAGCATCTATTCGGTGCATCCCATACAGCACCCCCACTTCAGCCACAGGCAAACCTGAGTTTGCCAGTCCTCTCACATGCCATTGTCCCAGCCCTTTACAAGGGCTGCTTGATATCTTTAGACTATTAAATAGTCTTAAATAGACCATATCTATTTTTAGATATTGTCAACTTTTTTGAGCTACCTAGGCAGAAGCCATTTCTGTGGTGGGACGCAGTGTGGGCAGGACTTCAAATGTTACCACAATTTGGCCTTCATACTCCAAAATAGATTTAGTTTAGATAGATACCTGCTAACATCAATAGATCACTTGGGGACATTTTGAAATCATTGTACATATAATACATCGAGACAGCAGACGTCTGCCTGAAATCTCTGCTTGCCCAACAGCACAAATTCCTAAATGCTCAGAAATTTGGAAAGTAGCGACTCAACAGAGTTGTCCACCACCCAAAGTAGTAGGAGCAGCAGGTGTGATGGAGTTACATTTCATCAACGTGACATAAAACATGGCTCAGTGACTTTATTTTAAATACTGTTCTTTCTAAAGCTTTCCCTTATAAAACTACAGGCATGGAGCTGTCAACTGGGGGAAAAGGATACCTTTAAATCTAGCCTGGCATGCATGTGTATATTTATTTTTATAAGTGAAATATAAACGGACATGCTGAGTTCCAAGTGCTTGATGGATAAAGGAATTAAATGATTTCATATATCTCTCTATATAAATATACAAAAAACTTTCCCCGATGGGTCACAGAGGATTTCATGTGGATGTGAACTCTGTTTACTGTTAGTATTAGGGAAATAGTGGCTTTTTAACAAGTTACTCATGCCTGGAAAAAATCCCAGTATTGCAAGTTGTCCTAGATTCTCTGCCAATTGTCCGTGGGAATCGTCAGGATGGGAAAAGTTCAGATGTTTTAAAGAACCAGCTTAATGGAAAATGGGAAGGAGAAAAAAAAGCTACTGTGTCAATCTCCTGGGTAAGAAGAAGTAAAATGTGACTTGACTGTTTTATTTCTTCCTCTTTTTTTTTTTCCCCTTTCCTCAATGCTTTTGGATTTTATTCTCACCCATGCAAAGAGTTTTGTTCAGGCCATTGGCCCTAATGAAGAATGGCTTTGCTTCAGTTCTTTGGGCAAAATCAACACCAGAGTCTCTCTCTATATCTTTGGCGTGTAATTATAAACTCTCAGGATTCATTCTTTTGAGCCCGTCAGAGTGTTTAGTGCTGTGCAGATGCCCGGGGAGCCCTGGGCTCTGCCTTCAGGGATTTTACAATTCAGAAGGTGATCTCACATGCTTTTCCTTACCCCACCAGCCTGCAAGGAGCAAGTGTGCCGGGGTGAAGGGTAGCGAAAGGGCTGAGGACCGGCATCCCCCGTGGGGCTCTTTGAGGAGAAGGAGTCAGCCCCTGCAGGATCCCCCCCAACACCCACCCTCCCCCCCCCAAAATTTATCCAATAATCACTTTTTTCCTGTTGCAACCAAGACTTTTAAAACTCGGGGCATTGATCCTGTCACTCCGGAGACCACCAAGTGACTAACAGTACTGGAGCGAGAATCCCTCATGGATGTCACATTTCGAGAAGCATTAACCCACTGATTTAGCTTTAAATAGCAATGGTGTTACAGAACATGTCACTAATTATTTGCTTTCCAGCAACAGTGTGGTGCCTTCTGGTACGTGCACACACAAAAAGATGAAGGTTAAGTAGGGGGCTTTCTTCGGCTTCGAATAGACACATTGTGTCATCGTGACACCCAATAAATCCACCCGCCATAGGGGGGAAGGACTGCGCTCTTCCACTTAAAATCCCAGGTCCAGATTTTGCAAACCCTCTTTTTTTCCTTTCTTTTTCCCCCCAGCAGCTTGTGCAGGTACCCCAGCCTGAACCTTGCAAAGGGGAGGGGGTAAAAATCTAGAACCTGTATCCGATCTCCGTGTCACACAACCAGATTCAAAAACCTTATTTTGGAAACAAAAAGGAGCATCCAATATCATCTGGAAACAAGCTGTTAGTCTGGATGCATTTTTAAGATACAGTGCGGGGGGAAAATATGGATTTTGTTGCAGATCCAATATTTTTTTCTTCTCAAGACCTAGCCAAAAATTAGCTTCATTTAAAATAAGATTAGTCATTTATGGGAACTGGTTGTACAGTTTGGAATTTTTAAGGGAGTAGAGAAAGCAGCTTTTCAGTATCTTAAATATTTATATTTGAATAAAAAATTATTGAATACATCTAGCAGCTATAGAACTTGACATTATTATTTTTCTTTCATAAAGTTTTGCTAAACGATAGCACTGCATGTTCAAATGTCCCCACACACACGCTCCCTCGCACCCCAGCACTGGTATTCCCTGATTTTGGGAATTTAATTGTCTTGGTTTTTTCAAAACACATTTTGGGCTTGCAATGGGAGATGCTGCCGGTCCCACCCAGCATATTTTAACATATATAAAACTGAGCTGAATTCTTTGGGGCTACTTTTGATTTATAAAGTTAAGGGGGTGGGGGAAATGCTTAGATGATGCTGGAACCCAAAAAATATCCATTGGATTTTGGGGGATTTTTATTATGATTATTGTTATGATTACCATTACTATTATTAGAACAGGAAACTAATTCTTCATGTGAGATAAAGCCTGTTACCATTTTCACACAGAGAAAAAAAAATAGAGCCCGGTGTCAAGCAGCCCCAGAGTCTGTGTCATTCGCATTGCGCAGTTTTTATTTCCTTTTCTGGCCCCGGCTACGCAGGATTACCGTGTGATGTTTCTCCTCCGCAGCGTGCCGCTGAAATGAATAAGATGCTGTTTACGACACCGCTCGCAAAGGGACACGACAGAGTACGAACATGATGCAGCCGGGTTGTGCAACATCCTCTCGAAAGGGGCTGAGCAGAGGGCTGGGATTGCTACTGCTTCTCTGGAAAGGGATGGACTCCCCGAAAACTGCTCGCTGCCGATGCTCTGAGCATCCTCCTGCACGAAGCCCGGTGCAGCGCTGAGGCAGGGCCGGGGGGGCTCTGAACTTTGTACCTTCAGAGGAAGGCGAAATCTCCGCAATGGCTTCAACTAAGTCTAGCACGAAAGGTTGGGAGCAGGGACGTTTATTCTCCGACTACACCCAGCAGCAGGCTGAGAAGTTCCCAGTGGCTGTCACACAGTGAAAGCTTCCTTAGAAAAGGGGCTGTTGACGAGGTGATATCACCTTGCCTATTTATGCCATAGCGGGGTTGGCATAATTCGTTACCTGTACGCAATTTGTGGGGCGATTTTAGCAACAGTCATTTCTGCTCCTTAAAAACCAACATTAAAAAATAAAACCAGGCAGATAAGATGGTTGGTGGTAAATCTCACAGGAGTCAAAACCCTGAGAAGCAGGTTTCCAGGTAACTGAGTCCCCCTTTTTCCACTGAAATTTTTAGTATTATTATTTCAGTGCTGCCAGATATCCCTATTATTTATTATTTTGAATGCATTAGTGAAGACAAGCAGAGCTACAGACAAATAGTTCTCCAATTCCAGGGAATTTCTGTGTCTTCCTTTTTATTTGGTTTTGGTATGAAATGAAAAAGTTGTTAGTCTGCAAAAAACACACTTTCAACCAGAAAATATGTGCAGCTGGATGAAAAAAAGTTGTACTGTGAAACATCAAAATATTTTCTTTTGATTTTGTTTTGTCATTTTTAAAATTACACTTAGCTTACATCTTGAAATTTTCAAACCCTCTTGTGTGTAAAACGTGGAACTTTTCTACCTGAAAACATCAAAATGGATTTTTTTTTTTTTCACCTGAATGCGATGTTTAGACAAAACCATTTTCCCTTTCCCACTAATCCTTTCCCACTAATACTCTGACAGCTTGGAACAATGAAAAAATTGTTCAGTGAAAATTATTGCTGGACATTTTGAAGTCTTTTATCTGGATCAGGGACCTGCTGTGTGGGGTGCGACTCTGAGAATCTCGTCTTGAAAACAAAGTGACCTGTTCATCAGCTGGTGTTTATACAGAAAATTTTCAACCCAGGGGTCAAAATCAGAAGTACATTAGAGTCAGCATTTGTTTACTGGCAGAAGATCAGTCTGTAAAATAGCGGTTGTGTAGATTTTTACCAGGTTCAACTGTTCTTTTGACTTCTATCCAGACTAATAATGGGTGTTCAAGTTTCCAGCTGAGTGTTCAATGCTGGAAATACTTTTGCTCTCCAGCGTCGCTGCCTTGACTGCCCTGGCTGAGGCACGTACAGAGCACCGCCGCTCGAAGGCATCTCTTCCAGGAGGAGTTCCCAGCTCGGGACAACCTCTGTCAACAAACAGCAATTTCCAATGGCACAAAATTCATAATTTTCCATTAAAACACCTTGCAATGCGAGCATTCAAATGCTTTAAGCAGGAGACACAAACCCCCTTTTCACTTTGCGGATGGCAGGGGTGTTCCCATCACAACCTGCCTAATAAAACCCCCTACCAAGGCTTTTGCAAGGCTCTAAGATTAATATTGATATAATGTCTCTATATTTCTACTTGGCACCTGTTGAATCGTTGTACTTGCCCATTAGCACTCCATTTAACATCAGAAGTCAGTTAATAAATTCTTCCTTCCTGCATAGGAAATTGACTAAAAGACACAAAATTAGCTTTTAAATTTTAAAGAATTAAGATCTCTACAACTCACTTTTTTCCTTTATTACATTACCTTGAAAATGAGTGTCAAGCTGCATTCTCAGCACTGCTATAACCTGGTAAGATCCTTTTGCCTTTCAGCCCTCGCATTTAATGGATGGTGTGGGGGAACAATGTGCATCTTTTCTCAGCCTTTGCCCTCGGGCAGTTCTCAGGAAAAAGCCCAGCTTGGCCAATTGTCCAGGCCTGAGGCCTGAGAGGTCAAAGAGTTCAGGCTTTTGTGCTGGGATGCTCTTCTTGGATTTCTTTACAGTCTTTGTCTGGTAATAGATAAATAACTGTTGGTTCGGGGTTTTTCTCCCCCCTTCTGCAAACAAAAAAGGAGTATCAGCCCCTGAAAGGGTAACAGAGTAGAGAGGGAGATATTTCCCTTCTTGGACACTTTTTATCATCTTTATTTTCAGATCAAAAAAGACAAAAGCTCATTAGAAACACTAGTTAGCTATTTTGACATCTTAGCAGCTAATCCTGGCTTTGTTTCTGAAGTCTTTCTGAGAGACGGACTGTATACCAGGACCCCAAACCACACGTTCATCACTATATATGAATGTCCAGACCTGGACCTCCGTCCTAGTGAAAGCAGCTCCATACCTGCCGCACCAACATCAGCCTGAAACACCAAGCTGAAATGAAGTAAACTTTGGGCTTGGTGCCCAAGCCGCCTCCAAACTTCCCAACTTCTGCCCATTCCTGTTTCCACTATGGAACAGTTATTTCAGAAATATTATTACAGTCAGTCAGCCTATCTCTGATAAGATGTCACATATTCAAACTTCAAAACAAATTGTTTTAAAAGGTAGCTAGTTTTAAAAGGAAAGTTTAAAAAGTCAGATATTCAGTGTTTGGGTGGAACATGGAGGCTGAGGAGAGGCTACAGATGCACTTCAATGCAGTGCCAGGGTAATACGGACGGATGCACATAATTACTGCTGGTAGACATAATTTCACTTTTACTTTTATCTTGTTTTTTTTCATGTCCACCTGTCTTGCCGATGATGCCTCTTTTATCAAGCAGTCTTTGAGGATATAGGTGAATCCCACTTGTCTCGCTCTTGGGAATAACCTCATTTACCATTTGCTAGGCACCCTCAGCTCACGCTTCTCTTTAGTCCAGCCAAAGGTTTGGGTTAAAAGGGGAAGGTTTGGCAAACCTCCGTTACTTCCACGGCCTTGTTGTTGAAATCGTAGAAGTCCAGAATCAGGGTGTGGAAAGCCGTATTGTATAAACACCCTAATGCATGACACATGACTAAGTGATAAATCCTGACACGTTTACAAAACAAAATGAAAATCTTCATTTGTCTTTAGGAAAGGGAAGTGCTCCCACGTGTTTAGACATCTGCACACTCAACATGTGGCAATTATTGCACTGAGGAATTGGAGCACTTAACTGCTGCGGCAAATTAAGGCTCTAGTGATCAGTACCTTCTCGACACCGCAAACAAAGCAATTGGTGGTTTTAGGGCTATTCAAGTCGAGGGATGCTTCTGAATGGCTTAATCCCATCAATATAGATTTACCTCCAGCCCAAGCAGTATCAGTTGTTTCCGTTTCGTTTCCGTTTCATTTGACTGTACATAACCATCGTATCCTAAAGCAGTTTGTAAGCCCTACTTTTGTATGTTTGCTTAAGTACTGAAATTAAATACACATAATGAAGCCATCTGCAATGAGCAGAATTAATAACTGGCATACCATATTGCTCTGAGATTGTTGACTATACAAACACATAGTACACACACACCGATCTCCAAAGAACTTGGCATTTCTCAAAACTTTACAGTGTTTGTTTGAATATATCCCAAATTCTTAGTTCCCATGGGATTCTTATTTACTTAGACTGGAAAACTCACCCCTAAGTTTATCTCATAAAATAATCTTTTAGGCATCCTGTAAAATGTTTCTACTTAAAACAAAATTTAAAAAACATAATGTAATATACACTTTAAATAATTTGTTTGGGAAAATGGTCAAATGTGGATTGTAAAATGCCAAAAGTGATTTATTGCAGCAGTGATTCCTCTTGTATATCTGGATATATCAGTCCCACACATATGAACCATCGCTAGCTACGCCTTTCAGAGTTGCCAGTGTTTGTTTGTGGGTGCACAATGATCCAGTGCTCGGTTGTGATGACCTGGTATTATCTCCCAGGATTTTCTGTGAAAGCAAAGAGAAGCTAAGAAGCAATCAACACTGGATTGTACCTGTCTTCTATACAAACATGTAAGGATCGGATTATTAATGCCTTCTCAGGCGAACCTATGTTTGTCTTTATTTCACAAGCAATTTTCATATCAGACTGAAAAATCAGAAGAAAAAGCTCTGCTGAGCCAAGGTTAAACTGAACTTAACCTTTGAACTTTTACGAAGAATGTAAAATTAAGTTTAAATTCACTTTTATGGAGTGACCTCTTTTGACAAATTATGGCATATATACACGCACACACATACACATGAAAACACAAATATACTTACATAATCCAATCAAAACATCCATTTAAATTACCATGAATGGATTGCACTTTCCCACATTTCCTTATAAACTGAATGTCACAAAATGATAGTGCTTTGGTAGCAATTGTATTATATCAAGTTTCTTTTCAGGTTACCGAACACCAGAGGAAATCTAAGGCCTTTCAGTACATTTTAAGAGGAAGAACAGAAAAGAAAATTAGTCTAAAATTAGTCTAAAATTGACATTTGTTTATTTTTTCATGCTTACAATTACAGTGGCCAAAGGGCAAGTGAAAATGGGCCATATTGTATTAGGAACTCTGCAAACAGAGAATTTGAGTCTGTACCCTGAAAAGCTCAGCATCTAACAGAAAGCGATAAATAACTCCAATTAAATAAGTATCCATTCAGGTCCTTTGTTTTGTGTGTTTGCTTGATTATTTAAATCCTTCTGGGTTAAGGGGGAGTAGTTTGTCTATTTTTTTTCAAGTTAAAAAATATCTTGTGAGAATGGCTTCCCCAGGGGAAAAAAATACAAGGGGAAAAAAAAAAAGATTGTAGCCTCAGAGCAAGTAAATAGAAAAGTAGAATAGGGAAATAAAGGGAAAAGCAGATTTGGCCTTGAAGGTGTTGAAGCTCTAGTGGCAAATGAGAGGTAACAATTGCAGCCGTGGTTTTGAGTTTTCTTTTCTTCATTCCATCATTTCAGACTCTCCGTTTCCTTTTGTTGATGTGAATTATCAAACTCCCCGGGCGTACATCGGACACCTCTTGCTTTATCAGATTGGCAGCAACATCTGACTCCCTAAGAGGATGTCACTGACACCGCTTCTTCGCACGACCAGGAGGAGGTGTGCCGAGATCAGCATCACCCCACCCCAGTCACAGCAAGGTGTCCTGCACCCACCCAACAAGAGCTTCAGCCTCTTCCCTGGAGGATTCAACATCACTTTTGGGAGGAGCACAGCTCTTGACCACAACAAGCCTGTTAAAAGCCAGACCTACTTTTTGCCAAAGTGGTTGGAAAGGTTTTTTGTTTCTCACAGCAAATGAGCCAAATTCTGGGGTTTCATTTTTATATATATATATGAAAATAATGCTTTGGGGCTGTTACTAACTGCACAGAAATAAATCACTTTTTGTAAATCTACTTAAGCCATTGGCTAGGGAACAATTTTCTGTTTGTCACAGTTAATGATGTTCGCGGGCCTGAGAAAGCCCTCTTTGGGCCTGCTAAATTATTTGTCATAGCAGAGCTGTGTCACCACTGGTACATCGAGCCACTTCGCTCGCAAACATCTGTGTTTAAGTTGCTCTTCCTGCTGCTGAGAGCATCTCCGCTGCCCTCGCGTGCATTAACGCCGTGCCAAGGAGGCAGTGATGCAGCCAGCCGGGCCGATGCACGCTCAAGCAGAGCTCTTAAAGAGCAACCAGAAGGCCTTTGTACGGGGGCCACAAAGGCTCTTTTAATTTGTAGCCCTTCTCAACACAACCAGCTCATTGCTAATGCTGCAGCAATTGCAGCCTTTCCTCCAGGCATGGTGGCACCGGGCTGAGCATTGCCCTGGTGGGGTGCAGAGTCCTGGAGCTGACAGGTCCTGTATTGCCCTGCCGCAGCAAAAGCCCCTGTGGGGGCTGCATCAAGGGGGATGCCTTGCTGGGACCCCTCCCAAGGGTGGCATGTACCCAGTAGGCCTGGAAAGGAAGACAAGAGAAGGAGTCTTAATTCCCCAGGGCACCCCTAGGCTGGCTCCTGTATGGAGGTCCCATCGTGATGCCCCACGAACAGGGCTTTGGGAACTCCTCCTCTAAGGGGCAGGTTTTGGCGGAGCAGTTATCACTAACAGGTAAAGGAGGTCATTGGCACTGGTTATTTAGCACATGACAGCATCCTACACATCCTAAGATGAGGAGATTCCTGTCTTTATTTGAAGTGAAGCATGGTAGGTAAGCATTTTCCAAAGGGAAAAAAAAAAAGAGAGAAGATATAAAATCAAACACTCAAACTAAGAAAGGAAATAAAATTAGGGCCTTTAATCTTCCTGACATAGCCAGAGTATTGACAGAATTTCCCAGCAACAGATCCTTTACAGACATGTATAGCAGCAAGTGAATTGGGATGCATTTGCGGTACTGCGTGTTCACCGTGTCTGTGCGTTGGGGCCCCTGCCTCCCTCCACACTCTATGTTTCCTTAGGGGAGAGATGGAAAATGCCAAAGAGCTTGCCCGGATTATGGCCATAGGAAAATAAAACCTGCATCTGTAAAAACGAGTACTGCCTTTTCACCTGAGGATTGCATGGACGGGCAAAACAACCACGTGCAATTTGCACATTTGTAAGTTGTGCACAGAGCCATTGCGAGGATGCGCAAGTGGTGCAAGCCAAACAGGGAAGATGTGCTTGAGTTGCACCAGCATTTTGGAGTTTCACTGAGTTTAAGTAGCCCAGACTGATAAGAACAGTTTTAGTAAAATTATTGATTTGTTTAGGAACAAGTGGAGAACGACTCACGTCATCCTTTTGCTAACACCAGAAAAAATACAGGCATAACTAAACTGAGTGGCACTGATTTAAAACCAATGTGAGGAGAATCAGGCCCAATGGGTTTTAAATTTTCTATTAAAATGCTTACTTGCATTTCCTCAATAAATACAGTCTATTTTAACGCATGGGAATTAACCTCTTTAATGGTGCGTGCTTCCTTCTGGTTGATGTGGGAGCTGGGTATTGATGTGTGGGTAAAGATTATGTACTTGCTTCCATGGGACTGGAGCTGAGTGCGGTCTGGGAGGACTGCTGGGAACTTTATGGCAAGCAAAGAAATTCCTCAACCACTCTTCACTATATTGAGGAAAACCCAATTAAATCTGACCAGGGACAGCTATAATTTGCTGTCCTGTTCTTTTGATATTATTACTGTGCTATATTTTTCACTAACTTCCTCCACCTCCCACCCCGGAGGGTAGCATGTCTATATATTTCTGTTTCCTGCAGTTACACTATGATTTGGACATGTGCTCACCCATTCTTCCTAGAATAGCTGTGCATCTTGGACAAAAAAAGAATTAAAAAAATAAAATTATAATATATCCCTAACGTTTTGCAAAGCTTTGTGGGTCTCAGTTTTCCATACACATCACTGCAATTTTCCTTCATTCAAAGAGGAGAAGACTACAGGACTTAAGAAGGGTGCTAAAGGTCTCAGTTTCATTCATGCAAATTTGGAATAACTTCTGCAATTTCTCCCATGTAGGATCAGACCTCCCATTTTTGTAATGATTGAAAGCAAATCTGGATGGCCAAACATACAACTTCAGATAAAATCATACATAAACCCTAGAGAAAACTGGATTGGCAGCTAAATTTTATATATGGTCTTTATCTCCATCTTGCCTCATGTTTTTGAACTTGTAGGAAATTAGTGACACTTAGAAGCAGATGTGAGCTGAGTGAACTGGCTTTATTTGCAGTAATAAGAAGGAAATGTGTGAAAATGAGAGCTAAAAATCTTCCCTAAGCAATCCCAAACAAAACATTTGACTCTCTCTGGAAAAGAAGAGAAGACAACATACACATGACAGATGTTGGTTACATTTTTAGTCACATCACTTAGTGCAACACCAGGAGGAAGTCAGAAACTATGGAGCTGAGTACAGCAAAGGATCAGCAGAAAAGCGTGTAAGGTGGCTCGATCATCAAAATGTTTGAAGACCCAGACCATATTTCAGTAAACTTGCTTAACATCAAAGGGAATACCTTGTGAAAATGTAAGGTTTTGATTATTAATCCCAAATTTTGGTCTGAAACCTCGGATGTATTCAAACCCCAACTCTAAAGCCAAACTCCAGAAATGGAGGTCCACACATAACGAAGCCAAAAAGGAAAAAAGTTGTGTTGTGCACCAGCTTATGAAAAGTGCAAATGAAAGGCAGGAGATGTTTCCTTCTCCAGTCACATACTGCAATTCTTTCCTTTTTCTTAGCCATTTTAGAACAATGGACCTTAACTTGCAGAAAATGTAATTTCTTTCTTTCTGTTGAAAAATAAATTCAGATGTGTGGATTGACGGTGACACCATGCCTGGGCTAGCACAGTCTGCCCATGGCACTAGAGCTGAAATGTTTTACTTTATGTTGGGGTATCACATAAAGAGTTTGCTAAAGAAGACCTTCACACGCTCTTTCAGGATGAAAGCCAAAGGTCCTATTTGCCTAGAATGGATCGATCGGTTCTCTGTATATCTAGTTTAAAGGATATTATCCTGATAACTTTGCCAGACTTTGCATTTCCCATATTAAAGGTGACCCAGAGCCCAGAATTTAATTCACCAATAAAAAGATGTAAACAATCACTTACACAATTTCGGGGGGAGGAAAAAAAAAAAGAAAAAGCAACATGAACCCTGCACATTTGGCTATTAGACCAACTGAAATTAAAATTATTGTTTTCTTCCTCTAACTCAGGAAATCTCATTATATTTATAGCTGATGTCACAGAGAAAACTTTTACAGAGAGCAACATCGATTAAAAAAAAATCAGCTACGCCAGTTCAGGTGAATGGAACAATAATAAAATATACTCCCTTAAATATTACCAAGTTCTCATCACATACCCCAGGATTAAGCTGTGTGAATGGGCAACAAGAAAAACCCAGGAGTCTCCGATTACAGGAAAGAGCCGCTCTTTATTTATTTAATTTCCTCCCCCTTCTCACTCTGGAAGAGGGAAAAAAAAAAAAAAAAAAGCCCTTGTAACCGACCCCAAGAGCTGCCCCTGCTTGAGAGTCTGAACACAGGAGGAACAAGATAAATTCCTCAAAATTCTAATTGGGGAACAGTTGACTTAATTGGTGGCCATTTGGCAGACAATGGGAAAGGAGCCCTGGCTGGCTGATGGCACCCCAGGGGGATATAACCTTGCAACAGGCCAGAAAGCTCTCAGGGACAGATTGTTTCCTGAGAAGGAACCATGAGACCAAGGGTTGGATTAACCCTCCAACTGTCAAGCTTTATTAGGAGTAATCAAGCTAGATATAGCAAGGGTTAAACACAGGGAACTGAACTGGCAATGATGACATATGTCTCTTTAAAAACAAGGAAAGCGAGGAGGGGAGAGAGAGAAGGATTTGGGGAAGAAAATACATCTAAATGAACCGCAACGTCATTATTTCTGGTTCAAATGAGGTATTCGCTGGCTGTTGGGTTTGCCTGCTCCGCGGTGTTGCGTGTCACCTCCTCAGAGTTTCTGGCTTTCCCTGGGTTTACAGGCAGTGCTTAATTCCTGATGGCTTCTTTCGCACGAGCCGGAGTCAGCACTGAAAATAAAGTGTTGCTGGTTTCTAAGGGCCTGATCCTGCCCTGTGCTGAGCAGCCAGCGCTAAAGGCCAAGAAAGGATCAGATATTTAAAGGTGCACAAAGAGTTTGTAAAAGTGGCTTTGTGCCTTACTCCCAGGATGCGCAGAATTGCAGAGAGAGGTTTTATTAAATCAAAATTAAATCAGCTCCCAAGATTTGGGGATTTGTGAACCAGAGGCAGGCCGAATACTTTTTAAAACCCCGCTGAGCACTCCTCTTCCTTGCACACCCCAACCCAGAGCCTTTCCCAGTCGGTCCCTTCTGGCTGGGCTGTGGGTCAAATTTTCTGGATGGAAAGAGCAGATTGCCATGAGAATATTTTAGGTACCTGAACTCTTCAGCAAACACATCGAGAGCATCCCAACAGCTCAGTTTTCGTCTTTTTCAATGCATAAAATGGCAGCGTATTTATGTTTGTAACACATGTGTACAGCAGAAAAGAAGGAAGGGGGGGGTCTGTATAGTGTATATTATTTTCATGATTTAAAATAGAAACAATTAACCTCGGGGTCAGGCATTCCCAGGCAGTTAATGACCACCTGGATTAAAAGCCCTCAGCTTTGCCTCAGGCCCTCAACTCCTGCAGTCAGTCATTAACTGCTGGAGATTCCCCTCCTGTCAAAAATCACTGTTTAATTATAAACATGGGACTGAACCCAAATTGTCACTCTCTTTTGCCCCTGAATTTTGGAAAAAGTCAGAATTTGAATTCAGATCCAAGCGTTGCTGTTCAGGGGCATCTCCGCTTAATTATAAACCTATCAGTTAATTACTGGCTATAAATTTCTGACACCCAATTGGTTATTTGACAGCTTGCTAACACTGCAGCAGAGCCCGTATTTTGGTCAGAACAGAGTGTCCATGGCAACCCACTGGCCAAAATGAGGAAAAGGTAATTACTGGAGTTATTTCTCTAGTTTCTTCATCAAAGTTGCTGCCAAACCCTGTTCAAAGACAGCAGTGTTGCCCTCCAGTTTGGGAGTTTCTTGCCTGCTTATGTCTTTGACTTAAAGATCCTTCATTTTCCTCAAATGTTGCAACAGGTCGTTACTTCCAGGAATTTTTCTCGGTCACGATTGCTCAGATCTGAGCGGGTTCAGGACGCTGTGGGAAGCGAGGGACTGTTCTCCAACCCCTTCTCCCACCATGCCTGCTCTGAGGTCATTGCCCTGCCAACTGCGAGCCTCCAGCAAAGCCAACAGCATCATTAACTTTTTTTCTCTATTAAACATTCCAAGAAAGAAAAGACCAAAAAAATAATAATAGGGAAAAAAAAGACTAAAGGATACTTGGGCATGTGAAGTATTTCACCTGTGTTTGAAACCAAGAGAGGAACCGCTGGCTGAAAACCCACTGCAGAGGGTTGACCTTTACAATGGAAGGTTGCAGAAATCCAATTTGATCTGTAGCCACCTGTCTGCCTCTGCCCCTTTCTTGAAATGTCAATCTCGCGGGGAAATTTGGTTATATAAGAGAAGAAAAATCCTCATAGGCAAAAAAAGGAAGCTGCTCTTAAATACAGTCCTTTCAATTCATATTCATTCCCAGTTAGTGCAGCAAAGCAGCCACAAGCCTTCTCCATCTAGGAAATTTGAATGAAAGTTGCTCGTACGGACGTAGTCAGCAACTGCGTAGTTCAGTGGAGATTTTTAATTTAGGACTAAGAGAGAGAAATTACCAGCAACAGATCCAATTCAGCGTGCAACGTGGAATTTAACGGGGGAAAAATGTGTGAATAGCACCGGATATAATTTGAAAAAAGCAAATAGTGTTTGATTCTCACTATATTTTAGCAATGTAATTGAGCAGACATATGTTCAAAAAGGGTTCGGGTACAAAAATAGTACCTCAGCACTCCGCAGGCACCAAAGTCTGAAATCCAAACTCGCAAGCTGGGAACTCCTGCCCAAGCAGGGATTGAGTTGTCCTGAAATTCCCCCGGGAGCTCTGCCCAGCCCCAACCCGCGCAGGTGGGATTCTGCCTCTGCCCTGGAAGCTGCGCGGCTCTGAACAAAGGCATGAAAGATTAATCCAGTGGGGAGAGGATTCGGGGCACCGGATCCCAGGAGGATCGAGGCATCCGTTTGCTGCCCTGACTCAGGCCATCTCATGATACACCTATTCTTTGCCTTTCTAATTATTATTTAACTAATTAGCAAATTATTTGATCAGAAAATAGTTTTGAATTAGCCTTATGAGGAGCCTGAACTTCCCCAGGGCTTTACCCAGCTGCCAAAACCCGGCTGAAACCCTGCCTGCTTCCCCTCTCCCCCGCGCAGCTAGCAGCTAAAGCAGATCCAAAAACCCCAGGATCGCACCCAGCCTGAATTATTGTCTTTGTTTTCCCCTTGCCTGACAGTCTAAGCAGAGTCGGGTCCCTGCGACTCGGTCCTTACAATTTGCATTCTCGGTGTACAGTCCTGCCTGGCACTTCCCATCTAATAACTGCGCCTTTTGTTTATCTATAATCCACCCCTGTCACTGTATACCTGTAGTGCACCTTTATCTCCAGGCCTCGTATCTCCCGTACAGAGACCATTCAGCCCTGGGGCTTGTCAGTTTTATGATTCATGGGTATATTGTACCTAAGATCCTACAAAGAAAGTCTTGAAGTAATTTTTTTTAAAGGAAAAGAAAAAAAAAGGAAAGAAAACAGGTATTTCAGATGGCATGCTGTGTGAAAGAAATCCCTTATTGACTAGTCTAATCTTGTATAATGTAATCTAATAATAAAGCCTGTTCCCAGAGGTACTGCTCAATAGATGTTATAGTGTTAAAACATGTTTTATGCTGTGTTCTGAAACATATTAAGTGTAACAAAATTGTCCAGCTACTTCTTACATACCAGCTACTAAATATGGCATGAATGCTGTCAATAAAGTAAGCAGTTACTATATTTGAGATTTCTCCGAGGCATAGGATTCAGTTATACTTTCAGTAATCAATTAATTGGTTGCTCATTACTGGCACAGATTGCTTGCAGCCTTTCAGGCTACGCTCCCTCTTTGCGCTGGGTGTTGGACTGCGCTGAGCATCCCACCCCGCACGCTGGGGCCATCGGTCCAGAGGATGCTGGGCCACTGCCTGCTGCTTTAGGTGCTCATCATCCCTTCTGCGCTGGGAGCCACCTCACAGCAGGGCTGGGTAGAAAAGGCCCCGTGCAACTGTGCAATGCAGTCCTCGGAGGCTAAATTTTACTCAACATACTGGGGCAAGTTAAATAGGATGTGCCAGGTTTCAGGCACTCTTTATCTCCCCATCTTTTGGAGCAACCTTTGCCTCAAGCATCACATCAGGTTCTTGTCTTGGACCTAAGAACATAAAAATCTCCTCCTGGTGATTCTCTCCAAAAAGAAAAGGAAGGAAAACTCTGTGTTCCCAACTCACGCTGTTGCCACGGTTTAGTGTACAGAGATGCCACACAAAGAACTGCCTGACCAGAGGGATATCCAGCTGTGGGGTGGGATGCGCTGCAGGGATGGCAGTGATACACAATGATATGCAGAAAAAGAGCAGGAACTTCTTCAGCTGGGCTCAGTGCCGCTGGAAATGGCTGTGTAATGACACTCCAACTACCGCTCCTCCAAAAAGGTACCAAACAGCAGCAAAACAGCAAGGCTCCCCGGCACGAGGAGGGGTCAGTCACGCTGCCTGCAACCCAGCCCAGGCAGAAATTTCCAAGTGACCTCAATGACGAAAGGATCTGTCTTTCTGAGATGCTTTTCAGATTCCAGATTCCATCCTCTTTCTCAGTATATGAATTTTCTTTGAACAGCTGCTAGTTTTTTCAGTGTAGTCATAGATCAGAAATTATATGTCTGGGGTGTCTTATGATTATTTTTTATCGGGTGTGTGAATCACACAGAGTTGTTTCTGTTCCTTGATTAAATGAGTGTGACTCTTAGAACCAAGTTTTTAATAATAAATGTTGTATTTACAAATTCATAATTTGCAAATACTCTCCAGGCTTCTTTTAAATTGCTGTTTTCATGGAGACTTCTCTCTGCAAACTGACTTGTACAAGTTTGGTTTTATGTGTAGAAAGCAGACACAAAATGGGAGTGAAAGCAAGACAAGATAATGCTGTTGGGTTTTGTTCCCTTGAATGAAAATTCTTGGAAAATTAGTTGTTAATCCTGTTATAGGTGTAGGGAAGATTCGAAAATAATTTTATTGTTGCCATATAAAATGACAAATTAAATCTAATATATTTGGGCAACAGCTATTCTACTGGTACTAATATTATACTACTGGTAGATTTTAATAGCAATAATTAGTACAAATATTATTAGTGATTTAATTGCCTGATCTGTACATATATTGTACGCACACTAGAAATTAGCAAAACAGAGAACAGAATTACATACTGGCATCTATATTTTCCATATAATCATCATAAAAGCATGCATGGGCTCTATGTAAAAAAGTATACATGTTCTCCTGAAAATTATGCCAACAATTGTTTTGAAGTGTCAAGATATGTATTATTCCTTCCAGATTTGAGAAATAGAAAAGCACTGGCCATGAACAAATATGAATAATTAAAACAGGTTCTCAGCGTATTTTATGTATGCAGTTGCTACTAGCATATGAGAAACATTGCCTTAAAATACGTGATATAGCATGACACAATTAGCAATTATTTATCACAGTAACAATCCAAATTGTGTCCTCAATATGCTTAATTGTATATTTAAATTAAATGCAGGCAGTCCATGTAAAGTAGAAATCAATCAATATATTGTAATTAATATAATCGTATCTCTCTAGGGGTCTAGCAGGTGCGTTAGATACAGACAGAGATGCAGACTGTATAGCTTCTTAATACAACGGGACATTCACGTGGTAGGAGGGCCTGAAATACAGACAGTAAATACAGGTATATATTAAGTAATATGAAACATAGGTACGTTGTTATGGACCATGAAATTGTTAGCCTTTATGTAGTCCCAGCATCTTTTCAGAGTACAGTAGAATTATCACTCTAGAAAACATTATGTGTTGACATCCAATTGGTACTTAACAATAAAACAATTGCCTTATTATATCTAAATTAAATCCTGTTTAAGATAAATTTAATTTAAAGTGTGGCTTAAACGGCTCACAAGAGTGACAAATGCCCTGAATGAAGCAGTCCCAAATCATTTGTACTGCTTTATTATTTCAGCCAGATAGCTGTTTATTATTTTGGTATTATTATTATTTTAATTTACTGATACCCCGTCTGCTTGCGTACAGCTACTTGAACAACCAGAACTACAGAGCTGTCAGATGCTTTCTAATTCTAACCCAGAGCTGCTAACATTCCTCAGAAACTTTCGCAAGCAGACAGAGTCATTAACATCATTTGACCATTTCATTTCAGGATTCATTTTACACAGCTGGAGCTGAGCTGTTCTGCGAATAAGACATGCCTATAATTGACAAAACACAGGACTGACCCTGAGCCAGCAAAAAAAAAAAAAAAAGAAAGCGTTACTTACATCAGCTAAAGGTGCTTATACTTTTGGAGTTTCTTGCGACAGATTGTGTTTTCTGTATGTTGATTTGGTTTTGGTTTTGGTTTTTGATTTTTCTGAGAAAGAACAGCTGCAAAATAATCCTCATCCAGTGCATATTTTAAAAAGTATCAGCATCAAATAATAATCTATAGCTGATGCAAGCTCTCTGGACATGGTTACCATCACAGTATCCTGTTAGATTCTTTCTGAAAAAGTGACTTTTCTTCCTCAAGCAAAAAATCAGACAGGTATGGTCTGCATTTTATATTCTAGTGAATGGAAGCCCTCAGCACTCCAATTCCCTGAAAATTTTCCACATTGATTTGTAACCTTTGGGGGAAAAATTCTTAATTCTCCATGGTTTCTGATCACTTAGGCTTTTCTGGGCTTGGGTAACACAGCATGCCACATGTTTTCCTAACAAATTGCATTCGGACACTTTCCGACACTTTCATTATTTTAACTCAGGTAATAATTAGTCACTGTCAGAGCTAAGACTTAGGTTGTGCAAATCAGAATAAATTTACCTTGCTGTAGCAGCAGTCACAAATGAAGCAATAAATTAGAAATAGCAAATTGTTACGGACTTAAGAGATCACAACTCAGAATCGCTACCTGAAATCCAGGAAATGTTACAGCGCTGCCAAGATTTCCCTGAGAGCTTAATTTTTCCAGATAACTTTGTGTTTCGAGAACGTTATTGCAAAAAGCCCTGGAGATATTATACTCATGACATTCTCTAAGAAAACACAACGGGACTCGGCTATTGCAAAAAATAAAATGACCGAAGACTGGTTCTTATTAGTATGAAATGCATGTCTTTTGAAGGTCTTCAGGGTTCAGAGGCTCTCCCCCTCCCCAGCTTCCCTCTCCCTTATCCTTACAGTTTGTATAGATTAAATGCATAGTGCAACCCCATGGGTTCTCTGTTGTAAAGCTATGTCTAATATGAGGCCACTAGACACTGTCACATAAAATCCATTAAAGTCCATCAGATGCACTGTCTTGGTAACATTCAGCTCATTGTCATTGGGCTGCTGCAATGAAGCATAGAGTGCCTGCTTTGAAACTTGATTAAAACAATTCATTAAAAGTAAGGCAACTAATCAGAACACAAGGGTTGTCTTCATTGGACTTGAAAAGTTCATTAGGGCCCCCACTATGAAAAACGGGAGCGGGAAAAAGAAAGAGGCAGGAGAGAGAAAGAGAGAGCCCTCCTCCTCCTCCCCTCCTTTTCTAGCTGTTATCTGGGGGCTGGGGAGCCAGTGTCCTTCCCCAGTGCTTTAATTGGTTTGATCTGATCCTCCAGCATCGTCCCCAAGCCTTCGTTTGAAATTGTTGGTCATTACGGTTTGGTGCCTCTTTTTTCCATTTTCTTAAATAACTATAGAAATGCTACCGGGCACCGTTTTTTTCCTGATTTCACCTCTCTCACCAAAACCATAGATTTCATTAGACCTTACGCCTTCTGAATAAAAGCACAAGAAACAACAAGAAGCAGTATCTCAGTCTCTTTTACAATGAACGCTCAGCTGGTTTTCTGCCAAAATCTCCTCTGATTTAATTTTTAACCCCCCAAAAATAAAAACACTTGAAATTGAAAATTGCTTTGAATTTGTCAAAACAAAGCCATTCTAGAAACCATAATTTACGTTTTTGAATTGCCAGAAAAATATTCAAATTTTTCATTTTTGTTCTGAACAAATTTCTTCTCAGTTTCAAAATGAAAACAGCTCTAATAAATCAGTGTATTTTGGCCAAGCTCTCCTTTTGACTCTAAAATTCTGACTGACCTGTCCAAAACTCATCAACTTGGGTACCTGAACATAAATATGATCTTTCTTCAAAGTCTCGTTAAAAAGAAAAAAAAAAAAACCCTCATGCAAATGACATCAGCGCGTAGAGGCTGCTTTCTAGCACTCCCACACAACGTTTGAGGATGCAAGGGGCTGCTGCAGGTCTGGCATATCATGTCGGCTGTTTGCAGAGGTGCATTAGCTCCTAATCTGAACAGGTAAATAGCAGTAAATTCACAGAGCCTATTTCACCAGTGTTAATGTTCTTGTGAATAGTAATAGCGGAGCACCACTCCAGACATCCTTCAGGAGGGCTGTGATTTACGTGATATGGGAAAGGTCTATTCTCTTTGTTCAATATAAACCATAAACAAAATTCGTCCAAATGACTATTATGAAAAGTAGCTTCACAATATTGCATGAATCTTTCCACATCCTATATCTTATCTAAAGTTTATGCCTGGAAGATGAACTACTTGTATTGCAGGAACTCTATAGATTATCTCCATTACCGATTAAATAGACTGTCTTTTTCTGTGCCTCCTGCCTACCCATTTGTTACCTCCTTAAATGAGTGAAGGGTCTTTTGATTACAGGGTTCTTTGCTCAGGAAACTACCATATTTGCAAACACAAATGCATATATACACTCTAATGAATAATGAAGGTTATTTATTGCTTGTGCTTGAAATAATGGTTGATTTTGGAGTGCCTTTCATAAAACCCACATCAGAAAGTGTGTTATGTCCTGACATTTTCATTGCAGTTCAAGTAAAATAGTCCTCGGAAATTGTCTTGCTACCAAATTGCAATCATAAAGGCATGGCTTCAGACTCTGAGAATCACTTCAGATTGTGAACTTCTGGATAATATATAACATAAAGAGTTTAATTGAATCAGCCAGTTGGGTTTTTGCCCAGAAAAGTAGAAATTTAAATGCTGATGCAGCTTTCGCTTCCAATGACACCAGTCAGCACTCCTTAGATTGGATTGTAAATAATCTTATTTGAGGATATGCAGTATGATAGGGATATACTTGTCTGTAAACTTGCTAGCAAAAGTAATTAAATAATTCCATTGTGTACTAAGACATATGAAAAATCACTGACCCCAAAGAAAGATTCGATAAGTATTTACCAGCAGCTAGAAGAAAATACTGACTTTTTAGCAACTCTTGTCTTATTTTGGAGTTGGTAGGAAAAAAGAAAACAAAATAATAAATCAAAACGCAGCAACAGCGAAATCTGTTTCTGACCCCGTTTGAAGACGTTTGTGGCAAATGCTTTTCAGCCCACTTGGATGCCAATGTGAATCCACTGTCTGAATGCAAGCTTGGTTCACATCCCAGTGTTTAAAAGTTCATCTGGATTGGTGTTCTTCAGCTACAGCTGATACAAACAGAAAAATAAATACAAATATGTCTCCCACCTGATCCAACATAAGGTATTGCATCCATTCAAGACCAAAAAAAGGGAATCTGGTCAGTGTTTTCTACTGAAAACCATATCTACCCCCAACTTACAAATATCTCAAAATTTTTTATTTTCCAGAAGTTTCACACTTGCTTAATGAGAAATGCTAAAAGTGAAGAATGCAACAATTTAAAATTGTACCTTTAAACACTTGTAATACATTTAATACTTTCTTTTGCTTTTTTTTTCTGAGACAATGTGAAAATTAAAATGAACAATTGAAAGAATTAAGGGGGTAAATAGAAGACAGTGGAGCAAAAGTTCAAAAAACTGAAAACATTGGTTCTGTTTAAAAAGCACAAAGCTGCATATTTTAAGGGTTGGAGTTTTTTATAATTTAAAATACAATTATAACTTTCATCTACAATTTTTCAAGAAAGTAAAAACCTGAGTGAAGGGTTTTCGTGAAGTTTCATGAACATCTCCAAGTTCAGTGAGGTGCAGTTATTCAATGCAAGAGGCATCTGATCTGAAGTACGAGGGAAAATGTTGCCTTAGTCAGAGACAGCTTAGTTAGGGTGGGAGATGATGGGCCTTTTTACTGTAGCTGTTAGTGTGTGTAGGAAAGCTAAAGAATTTGTATTAAGTGTGAATTAAGAATTCACACTTCAGATGTTCTTGTTTCCTTACCAATACTACTCACAGAGCTTAAATGCTACCGCTGCCTTCATCCATTCTACTTCATCTTGTAGCATCATTAGTCCATACAAACTCAGTCATGTGTGCTAGACTGGATCACTAATTTAGTTCCACTGGATCTCTAAGAACAGAATTTGAGAAAATCTCAGGCATTTCACAAAATGACGCAGAGCTCCTCTAAGACATTGAATCTGTACCCTCCAGCATGGGTACTTTGCTGCCAAAATAGTTGTTTACAGAAAAGTTGTGACATCAGAGACAGTTGACTTGTAATTTTAAAGATCATGTTTCACCTAGAAGTATAAAAGTGGCAACTTTATGGATCTAGTCAAATTCCAGTTGGAGTCATCTTCCCTTCCTAGTGCAGTTAGCCACAGTTACAATTACAAAACAGAAATTTCATTCTACTTGGAAAATGGCTCCCTGTTGTAATAGCCAAGAATATGTGTCTTTGGGAACATTCACTCTTTTTTCCTTATCTTTATTTTCATTAAAAAGTAGCAAAATAGCTGTTTGTCACTAGTCAAACTTTTTGGTTTTGCAAACTACAGTGAGAGCTCTCAAGATATCTCATCAAGCTTCATTTTATAATACCTTTATTGTATTTCCCTGCACAGCCTTTCTGTTTCTTTTCCCTTTGCCTGTTTCTTCATGGTGATTAGCACATGCCTACAAGGAAATCATCTGTAGCTGGTGCAAACCTCAATGCACTTGTTTCATCCAACTGAAGATATGACCAACCAAATCTTTTGCCAGAAACACTCAAGATGCCTCCAAAACATTAAATTTGCTAAATAAAATATAGATGCATCTCTTTTTTCCAGTTATCATCCTACTAAAAGCCTCTGAGGGCTGAAAACATGATACACAAGAATATATGGACAATATGGACAAGGTCACCTTGGTCACTGCACAAGGTAAAGTCTACCTGGCCAAGGCAGTATGGCTGTGTTGTGTTCATTTTCTTAGTAGTTCAGATGCCAGTAGACACCAACTCTGCACTGTTTTTCAGTGCAGAATTAGGCATACCTTCACCTGCCTCTGTAAAGTAATACTGACCTTCATTTTGCCACAGGTCTGTATCAAAAGTAGCTCAGCCAGGATGGAGAGCTAGCACCCCCATTTCTCCCCAAAACTTATTAGCCACCAGACCTACTTCAGCTCCAAAAAATGTGAATATGTATCCAAAATCAACTTTGCAGATGGATTTTGCTTCCATTAAATTCCATGGTGAAAAAAAGCCATATATAGGGTTTAATTTAATTATGGGCATATAGCACTTGCAAAAAAAAAAAACTTCATATTTGGATTTATGGAATTATTTTACTGAAAAAGAATTACGTTACATATTTAAATCCCTGGTGGCTACTAATGTTTTATTAAATACAGTGTAAATCCAGCTGCGACCATGCAATAAAACCTCCAAGGGGCAAAAAAAGAGTGTGTTTTATATTTGATTTCTGCACGCAACAACTTGGTCTCCTGAATACTGCCCATACGCCATTATGCTCTCCTTGACATTGATCTTTAATAGGGGCTCAATATGCTGAACCCCTGCTTAAATGTACAAAAGGAATACGGTAAGATTATGCACTACTTCTAAAATTTCCTATATCTGGCCCATTCACAAAACAAAAACTTGTGCTAAACTATTGTACAAATGTATTTAATGTTGGTTAATAAAATACACAGAAATTCAGTTTGTAGTAAGAGAAGTTCGATTTCATTACAAAACTTCAGGAAATAATGATGTGACTCTGTGGACAGCCACCCATAGTAATTAGCTGGAGAGTAAATCCATTTGTTTTTTGCTTTTTTTCATCAGGACATGCATTTTCACTGTCATGTGCCCAGGGTTTGAAAGGTTTACATTACATAAAATTAGGACTATATAAACGATCAGCTTCATCTGTTTTCTAATATCCTTGCCCCTTCCCTTGAACAGAGTAGCCTAATTGATAGCCTCCATTGTATGCAATGCACGTCAATAAATACTGAACATGAATGTGAATCAATATTGTGTTAGTACTAGGATTAAGCAAGCTATTTTCTCCTTTTTTTTTTTTTCCAGAAGAGATGAATATAAGTAAATAAAATGACTGTTTGTCTGAAATTCAGCCTGGGGATTTAGTTTTGCATTTCCCTGTAGAAGCACAACATCAGAAGTCATTCTCATCCCTAGTACTTTGACCCGATGTGGACAACAGAAGCAAACACCTCGGCGAACTGCTGGGAAGGACAGCCCTTTTCACTAAAAAAACAGGTGCCGTTGCAGAGGCAAAGAGATTTGACTTCTGATATCTTCTTTTTTTTTTTTTTTAAGCCACAAATTAAAGGACAATTTATGAGAGCCTAGACAATAATTTATAGGACCAATATTGACCGCTCTTGACCCTGTGTGTTATTTTGCAGTCTAAACAATGCCAAATCGCTTAGATGACCCAATACCATGCCAAAATCCAGAGACACTTAATATATATTACACAAATTTTTAAAGCATGGCAAAAACACAACCCAGTGATAAATGACCACAGTATTTTAGATCAGTTCTTGCAAATGCAGAGCACAAGAGCTTCAGCAAGTCTCTAAGGTTTGGGGAAATGAGGATTGGAAAAGGAGGTACATAATATTAGGACCTGTTAGCCATTAGATCAAAGTTCGGATCTAAGCCCAGAAAGACAAGAGCTTACAAAAAAGCTCTGGACCAGTCATTGCCCATAAACACTCAAGTGCTTCAGATGCAGGCTAGCCTACTTGCTAAAGTGCTTGACATTGCTTTACGTGCCCTCAGGGGAATCGCCTCTGCTTTCCGAGGGGTCAGAACTTGTTATCCCAACGGTGACAGACTGGTGCAGAAACCCCGCGCATCCTCCTGCCCCCTTCCAACAGGCACTGCCAAGTCCTGCCTTGCATTTATTGTCTGCTTCGAGACCAAGGGTGATTGGTTTTGGTTTTGGTTTTGGTTTTCCAAAAGCAACTAAGTGCAAATAAGTGGATCTTAGGTGTTTAAGAGACTTAGGAATTTGAAGTATTTTTTTCCAGAAACGTTTAACTATACAATCACCTCCAAAGACCTGATCTTCAAAGAGACTCAACACTAATGTAAATACCAAGGTTAATGGCCAAATTTTCTAAGGAACTAAACACTCCAAGGCAGTGGCAATATTTGGCGTTGTGAGGGCTAACTTTTACATTGAATATGTTCATCATCAGCATATTTATTTAGGAGGTAGTAACACTTCAGTATAAATCCTTTCTGTCCCAATTTTTTTACAGAAGCAAAATCTATGTCAACCACATCTGAAATGACTGCCCTAACAACAGGTCTTGGTAGGCAATAAGTCTTTTTCAGAATTGCCATTATAACTATTATTTTATACAGAATGTTTTCATTAAAGGAAAGGCTGGTACACGGGTCCCCATTTTACTGACCTAATCACACGGTTACAGAATCATTCCCGTACTTCCTTTAGTAGAGGTTTTGGGTTGATTTTTTTTTCCATTGCACATTTATTTATTCCCAAGCTAGATGTATGGGCATTTCTATATTGAAAGTTAGCAAAAACTTTTTAGCTATATATATTTGAACATACATATGTATGGACATTTATACATGCAAATCTGCATTTGCTAAGACTGTATGTTGTGTATGCACAAATGCATAATACGCCACAGGTAAAAAAATCACTTAGTGACCTCAAATATGTGCTGCATTTCTTGCAACTTTAACTTATTTACCTTTATACATAGAAAGGGAAAAGTACCATATTTTAAGGATGTACTTTGCAGATTATTTTTCCAGTAGCAGCAAACCTTTCCTGCACAACTACTCACACTAGATGAATTATCGTTTTCCTAGCTTGAATCTACAACAGTTAATTTAAATGGTGACTGTGGAGAATGTATGGCTAAATCAAGTCTTCAGTTGGAGGGCTCAGCTTAATTTTCTGTGGCATCTTGCATCACAATATGTCACATCAGTGTGGCTGCATGGGTGGATGGGATACTCTTAAAGAATGCATCACTCTTAAGAGGGTTTTTCTGAAAAGCCAAATAAACAAACAAACAAAAAATTGTTAATGAAGTGGATCTCCATGTGTTGATCTGTTCTTATGATTAGTTCCTGTACCAGTGGAGGAGTTTGGGGAGAAAAAAGGACACAGGTTTGCACGGCACAGTCATTTCACATGAGCCTTTTGAATTCCAATCTGCGCCTGCAATGTCTCTTAACCTGGAGCACTGCCCCAAAGTACCTGAGACATTGACAAGCCCGCAAATTCCAACTTCTTTTTTTTATTTGCCTCCCACCCCTTTCCCCTTTGTTGCTATAGTAAAAATGTTTCTACTTTTCTACATCTGTCTGCTGTTGCCAACAAAACACTGGAGAACAGGAGGTGATCTTTCTGTTTTCGTTCCAGCAGCCTGGCCCTGAATGAGTTTAATCGGCTGAGAAACGCGACTGAAAGGGGCTTTGCTACCCTTTCTAACTTCACTGCGCTCAGGCTTTCTGTAGCCTAGAGAGTGACACCCTATGCCTTATTTCACTGTGGATTATTTAGAATGCTTCAATTGTGACTTGTCAATGTGGTCCGGGGTAGATCAAGGCAAAACCTCCGACAAGAAAACAGCAATGCGAATATGATGTGACTGACTGCCACACAATGGACTAATACCTCTTAATTTGGACTTTTAGCAATCGTTTACTATCCTTATGCCCTTGAAGATTCCAAATCCACTCTTACAGAGAAGAAAAAAGTCCTTTTCTTTTTTTCCCCTCTCCCTCCTTCCCCTCCCCATAACTCGAGTGTATCGATCAATATCTCCGTATGCATTTAATAGCTTTATTTCAAAGCACTTTACTCTTAAAAGCCCCTCTCACCAAGGCATACTATTGAAATACTGTGCAGGTGTAATTAAATAAGCCAATTTTTCGCCCTGGACTGTATCCCTGTTCTCTTTGGCATTAGAACTACAAGATGAGGCTTGGTCATTTCTTATCTCTGGGCAGTACTGGTTTTGGGTTTGTCTTTTTTTTTTTTTAATTAAAAAAAATAATTAAAGTGAAATTAATTGGTTAAAGGTTAATAGATGTAGAGATTGACATCCTTAGTAAAAGTACTCCACCTGAAATGACAGTGCAGGAGCCTTAATATATTACCAGCTAGTTATGCCTGTACTACACCCAGGAGTAATATGGCCAGGGCATCACTGAATGCCAAGTATCCTGTGACTTTGCTGTGGAGACTGCTTCAAAGTTATTCAGTTACTGCTGGATGCTGTGACTGTATTATTTCCAATGTTCATTAAGAAATGGAGGGAAACCATTTATTTCACATGGGAAGTTTTCACACAAGGGTTTTTTGCTCACTTCAAGATCTAGGAAAACAGTTCAAAAATAGCATTTCAGAACACCAGTGTGAATAAATTTCATACATCTCTTTTGATATTGTTTCTGTTCTTTATCAGGCACTTTTCACTAACACTTGTCTGCATGAAATTTTGCCCACAAAAAAAGCTGCAGGAGAGCCTTGTGGGCGCTCGTACACATATATTTTCACCAAAAAGGTTAGAAGGTCAGTCAAAAGCTCTTTGCAATACGGGTGTCATCCAATGAAGACAGAGAAACATAGCTATGCATCTTAATCAGGCATCCTGAATAGGAAATACTTAAAGCAACAGACATGGTGAATAGTCTGTGATTAGTCCACAAGCTGAAATCGGACCACATAAACCACATGCCAAATTATTTTGATTTGTGAACATATTTGTAAAGATCAAAATTTGTCAATAGATAAGTCACTAGCAGAATAAAGGTATAAATTTCTCAGATAGATTGTTCACAAAGGATAGAGTGCAGAGCTACAACCTGGGATAGTATTGAACCCGATGACCTAGAGGTGAAGGGCTGGAGAGCCCATAACCAATCACCTTTGAATTCAGTGTACTGGACTGTCTATTTGAAAATTAAACAAAGACCCAACTGTAGTAATTGTGTCACCTTATGTACTTAAAGTAATTTCCCCAGCTCAGCTCAATATCTGGAGGAGCAAATGGAGAAATTGCCTGTTGTGTCACTTCTCTTCTCTAAGGCTTTATATCTACTCAATTTTTTCCTCAGTGCCTTCCTACCGCTCTTCACAAAAACATTGCAAAGTTCCTTAGAACAGGCAATAAAATGCACAGATGGCTGAGCCAACAGAAATAAAACTAAAATAAGACCTTTGCACAAATGTGAAAAGGTGAGACAAAAAAAAACCCAACACCTTTGCATAGCTGTTTTCTTTAAGCATTGGTCCATTTTGGCTCTACTGGAGTTACTGAAAAAATATATTTATTTGCCAGATCACTGTTGTAATAGAATTGCTTTAAGTTTTTTAATTAAAAAATCTGAAAACAAAACTTGCTATGACAGGTGTCAGTCATCAGGATGTGGCATAAACATGACCCTCTAATTCTATGTGGTTATTGACTGACTAAAACTCCAATATGCCCCAGCATGGACTAAAAGCATGGTTACCCTCCTCTGCAGCTAACATTGGCTGCTTGAAGAAGAGGTTTCATTCAGACTGCTCAGGCTTAGTGCCCTCTTAGGGCGCTAAGTAGGGTTTTCCAGTCCATGGAAAGTGCTTTCTTGCCCCAAACCCCTAAGAAAAGCCCAAACTGTTCTTAGATGAGGTGTCATTAGCATTGCTGTCACTTCTCTAAAGCAAATGTGTGAGATGCCTTGAGGACCCCGAACCCGGCAAGGCAGCAGGGCTAGAGAAAACACTTAGACTGATTCGCAAGCCGTGGTAAAACAAAGTCTTCTCTGATGCACCCTACTTCACCCCAGCAGTTTGGCTTTGAGATCATTTCCATATCTGGCAACCTCCAACCTAGTGGAACAGACTAATAATGAGGGCCAAATTCTGCTAAATCACCATTACTTTCTTGGAGCAGAACCATTTCCTTCACTTTGCTTCTATAAAACTATGGGCCCTTTCTACCTTGGCTGAGCCATGTTCTCAACCAGGGTAAGTCAGCATAGATCCACTGAACTTCAGTGGATGCATATTGTTTTACAACACCTGAAACACTGCCAGAAGTCATAATTATTATAATAGTAGTCTAAAAAACTAAATTTCCCTATTAGCATGAAGATGCATTTAGTTAGATTCTGTTTTTTCAGAGTCCTATTTTTCCAGCATGTTCCAAGCTAACAAGTGACTTAAACCCGAACAGAACTGGCTTTAAAGTCTCCTTCAAGACTAAAAATAACCCTTTCAACTAATTGTGCTTATGTTACCTCCTTCAGCAGCAATTATTTGGTTTCATCCCAGCCTTCCTACTTACCCATAATTACCATCTCCTTTGACATGGTTAACTAAAAGTGAGTATTAATATGGATTTAATGTTGTTTCAGAAATTGGTGGAGCTCCGAGGGTGCCAATGACCCTACTTTCACTTTGTACTAAAAATGTGTTGATCTGTGGTTTTTGGCTGCTGCTTGAATTTGACTTGAAGGTTGAAAGTAAACACATCACTCAAGCACATGGTGCATGAATTAAGGTCTTTCTGTCACCAGCCTCTGCTTTTTTTTCCCTACTCCCTGGGTCAGGCACCCCAGAGTCCCCCCCCCTTTCCCCTTCCCTCTCATGGGACCCTGGGGAAATATTTCTCTTGACATGAACTCCTGCGGAGCTAACACCTGCATTTCTTTCAGTGCACATTTTCATGGGGGAAGTTTTGCTTTTTTCTTCTTTTTTTTTTAACCGTCCCCAGAAAATATTTCTCTAAGAATGATCAGATTTTCCTAGCCACTCCAAACACAGAGACCTGTTGCATTTCCAACAGAGGAAAGCACACTGCTTGACTTTGAATTCCCTTTGGCCAGGAGATCATCTTCCAAAAATATGTGTGTTAAACGAACACTGTCCATTTTTTAATCTGCAATATTATGGGTTGTGATGGAATTGCAGACATAGCAAAGCCAGGTTTTTCTGCCTCTTGGAATAATAATAATAAAACCTAATGTGGCAAATTTCTCTTGGCTTCCACATATTAGAATGCATTCAACACATCTTTGACAAGTTTACACCTACAAGGGTTTGCTGTGTCGGAAACCTCCCTCTTAGATGATGCAGTTTTTAACAGCAAAAAGGACCATTGTTTGTTATAGTTTGAAGTAGTTCCTTGAACAAAATAAAGCTATGCTGTAAAATAACTTTTCTCAGCATAACTGTCTACACCAGGGCTTGTGCTGGCACAAATATGTTGGTCGAGGTGTATGGAGGGGGGATTGTTCTTTTTTTGTTGTTTTTACACACTAACTGACATCTTTATTCTGGGGAACAAAATTAAGTGTAAACCAAGCATTACTGTCTACAGCATTTTCTTGGGGTCAGGGTTGCCAGGGAATAATAGAAGGCGAAAGCTTCCTAAAGACATATCTTTGTGGAGTAGGGATGGGGGTTCCAATTTACTCGTCTTCATCTTATTGAGGGCAATAATTTCCCTGAAGACTTTATTGGCAGGGTATCACTGCAGAAAACGTTTGCTGCCGGCAACCCTATTATTTTCCATGAGAAATACAGTCCCGTGAGAAAGCACGTTCTCACTCTATTTCTGTGGGAAACACCAGGAGAAGAAGAATTCCAAATCCCGCAAGACCGAGCAACTGGAAACAACACCAGAAGCCCTCTTGTTTGTGTAACTTATTGCAAAAATATCAAAGCGGGGGGGGGGGGAAGAACATGTTTTCATAAAATTTTCACTTTGCAAGAGCTCAGTTTTTAAAAAACCCTGGATTCATATTTGACAGCCCAAAATCCCAAGGATGTTCAGTCTATTTCAGTTGTCAATTTACGATCTTTAAAACATTTTTAAAATTGACTGAGCCTTAACTACGTCCTACCTCATCTTGTACTAGCCAAGTTTTACAGATGCCATCTTAAAAATCAATTCAAAGAACAGCCATAAACTTGAAAGCTTCCTATTTGAAGTGTATATGGCAGAATGCAATTTTGTTTAATTTTAATTGACAGAGATGTCAGCCTAAGAGAATATTTTAGAATATTAGTAGGAACAGTAAACTCGTGCCTTGACACTTTTATGATATAATGGTATAATTCTTGGGAAAAAAATCACCACTGTCAGGATTTACACAAAAGCGGTACATGTTTTACTTTTTCCTCAGTAAAGGAGTGACAAATGTATTACTAATTACACAATTACTTTATTATGTAGAACCAGTAATAAAACCCTTGACGTACACTCAGAAAGTCTTAGTTTCATTAAAAAAGACAGGATTTCTTTTTTTTTTTTTTAAATTAGTATTACAAATTTTCTGGTGCAGTTTCAGCCTGTGGGATGCAGTTCAGTTCACTGCCCTGCATTTTACAATACAAAAAGCATATTTACAAGGCCTGAGACAAATCCTCAAGTGGTGTAAAACTGCTATGGCTACCTATTTGAGCAAGCTGAGAATTAGACTTGAAGAAACATGATCAGTTATTGCAAAAGATCCAAACACAGTGATTTCTGTTAGTCTTTTTCTTGGATACTGATTATTATGAGTCTTTATATTTTTTGATAGATAAAGCAACTTCACATTAAGAAATAAATGCATGACCTAACATAAGCTACTCATGCGCCAAGTCCAGATGAAATAGAAGTAACATAAATAGGAAACTTCCCTAATTTTGAAAGTGGCCATATTCTGAACCTACCTCTTTTTGCAAAAGTCCACAAAACTGAAAACTGAGTCCTCAATCCCCCACTTTGGGAGTGGATGAAGTCCTGCTCCAAACTGGACCCTACTGTTCCTTTGCACCACTGCTGTAAAGAAAATTTCCAGGCAAAAAGGAGGACCAAAGTAATGCAAAGGCAAACTGAGGAACTTGGTGTTGCTGTACAATAAATATAAGTGTTCCCTAATTCCTTAAGGCCTGATCTAGCAAACTACTTAAATATTCAGCTAACTTTAAGCACATGAGTAATCCCTTTGACTTTAAAGAATTAGTCATGTGCTTAAAGTTAAGTATAGTGCCCTGCTGTACTGGCACCTAGCCTCCAAAACAAAGTATGGCAGCAATTTAGTGATTAATTACTGCCTACAGATGGGCAAGCCAGTTGGGTTAAACAAGAATTGGCCCAACCCTTTGCCCTTCTCCAAAACCAAATCTGAATAAAGGTCAAAAGAGTTTGGTTAAGGATGTACTTACCAAACTTTCAAACCTTTTGAGGACCATCCACCACTAGTAAAGGCTCTCACATTGTAACCCTCCGGGAGTCCCATAGGCGTAGTCGGTTGTAAACTCATTTTCCTATATGGTTAGGCACGCGTGCGGGGAGGAGGAATGAATGACAATGTAGTACGGCCAAAGCTGGTGTTCTGTGACCATGGAGCTTTTAATATGGAGGCAACGGAATCAGGATTAAGAATTGCAGCTGCTAAGATGCTAAACCCCACATACAGCTCCTACAGCTCAGATGTTATCAAGCGTAAAATCTTTTGAATAAAGCCTTACATGGGGGCACCATTGTAAACTGCTTTCCCAGTTAAAGCCTTTACATAGCGGTAAGAGGGAAAAGATTGTATTTTGCCGTATTATTTTCAGTAATATGTCAAAGGCCACTGAAATCAATTCCCATTAATTTTAAAGGACTTTCCATAGTAAAAATAATGCCCAGTAAAAGCACTATAATGAAACTGCTGCTTAAACTATTCCACTCCTTTAAGAATGGCCAGCAACTAATTTTCTTCCATGAGACAATACTGTACAAATTCCAGTGTTCATTTCCACTACAGAAGCTAAAGTCAGACAGGTTTCTAATGAGTAAGCTCTGAAGGAGTGGGTGTGATTTTGGAGTAGTTTTTGCTATAGTCTCTGTTTATGTTTGCTTATACCTAATCCAAATTCCCTCTCTTTGGTATTTATATCGCTCTCAGTATGACATTGGCATCACATTCTAATCCGAGCACTGCCACTAACTGGAGCTGTGGCTACGAGTAAGTTTTCGTCTCAGAAATGGCACGAGGAAAAAATGACACAGTTAATATTGTAGTCATTTAGGAAAAAATGATAGAAGTTATAGTTTTTTAGAAAATTGACATAGGATTTCTGTGTCCCACTGCCAAATGGGTTGGTAAATCTAGGTGAAGGCTCCCCATCAGGAATGTAAGATTAATCCCTTTTGTTAGAATTCTGTTCAACTTAATGCTCTAATTCTATCCATGTGTGCCTTCCCAAAATCTCAGGATCGGTCCCTACACAAAGGAGCTTCCAATTTAATAAAACATTTCCATTGAAACATTTTCAGATTCCTGGAACCCAAAAGTCATTATCATACCAAGTCCTAAACTACTCCCTGAAATGCCTTAAATTGTGCCAGCCGAGTCCGATATTCAGATCATGTTTTCCAGAATACTTGTAACCTAAATGAAAGTTGTCTCTAGCAGAATACTTCTTGTTGGTTTTCCTTACGAGAGTCATCCTGAATGTACACGCATGTACACCATGGTGAAACAACCAAACCATTTTCCAAGGTTAGCAGCTACTCCCTAAAGAATAAATGCTGGTCGTTGACCCCATGTACAGGTGACTGACTACATTAACTACGTATGTTGTATTAATTCATAACCTGTGGTCACTCTCACTTATGTGTATTTAGCAGATACACAAACGAAAAAAAAAATGCTAAGCTGTTTAAATTTTTTTCTCTAGCTAACAGAGAATAAAAGGTCCATGATAGAAAACTTTGTCCATACAGAAAAGCATAGTAGAGATTACGTACCATGGAAACTCAAAAGACAACACAGTCTTCGGCATTTTTCTCTTACATATTCTTGCCCTTTTTGGTGTTCACTTTCCTGGCAGAAATGTATAGAATTTCATCCCATGCACAAATAGCAATGGTGTTTTCAATTTGAATGGGTTTATACAGTTTTGTTGACTAACGAAAAACAACCAAAACGAAAATCGAGGCCACAGATTTCCAAGACTGAGACCAGGGTGTATAAGGAACTTCTGTAACGAGCAGCATATCACAAACAGCAGTTTCTGACTGCTTGAAAAGTTAAACTCACAGCAACCACGTGGGTGGAAACACCATCAACAAGAGAAGGTATTATGAGAGAGAAGAAATGGACTGGCAAAAGTAACAGGAAGACTGGAGATGAAGAGATTTAAGAAGTGAGAGGAGGAAACAAGGAACTGATGGGGTTTTTCTTTATTTGTTTTGTGAAAGAAATGGGTGGGAAAATAAAAGTCTCCTCCATCAGGTTTGTCCCTCCTTATTCACAACAGGCACCTGGCCCGTATGAACGATTAACTGCCTGCTTGTAAACTGTTGTGTTTTGATATTAAGCCATTTTTAGCTGCAGCTTGGCCAAGTGATGTGTGTGCATCTGCCACCCTATCACTCAGCTACGACTTCTATCGTGCTTTGAAGGGAGCACCACACCTGGCTTGGCATCTCCCATGCCAGCTTTCAGCCCTCCGAAATTTGCATTGAGTTTAGGGGATTATCATACTTTAAAATGCAGGCTTTGTAAACAAAGAGTAAATATAGTCATCACTAAAGCAGTATAGTAGTGCTTCGTGCAGCTGAAAAACAACAGTGGAAATGGTAGGTGGCACACCTTTCTCAGGAGCTATTTTTAAATGTATCCAGTATTTTTTTGGACAGTATAAAAACTTTCAGTCATTGTTATTGACTAACAGGCTATAAAACCTGAGGTTTGAACAAAAAATTGAGCTCATTTTTGTGATCCCTAAAAGAACTTCAAAGCCACTACAAACAACCACATAAATGCCCTTTCCTTGATTTTCCAGAACTTTAGATAGCTTACTAGATAGAGACACCTGAATCAAAATCTATTGAACTCAATGAAAATATTTCCGTTGACTTCAATGAAAGCTGTGTTTAGCCTAAAAATGATCCATTACGTAAGGTAAACTTGCCCACTGAGTTCTAGCTAGATCTAATTTTAAGAGAGTTCAATTGGAAATCTTCACTCATTCTTCTGGATGCTGTGAAGAAAAAGGCTTCTTTATTCCTCAACTCAGACTCATTAGGTTTAAGATCTACCATAGGACTTACCACATCTGCCTAGCAACTATGAATTAGCCTCCCTTTTTCATGACTTTTGTCCTCTGCCCTGCATAAAATCAAGCTCTCTGCATTTGGGGATGGGTTGGTTGTAGGTTTTTCTAACATCAGTATCTTACCCTGCTTTATTGGCTCCAAATTTTTTCATAAGATGCTGCCAATAATGATACTTGACAGTCAAACCCTTCCTAAGTAATATCAACATTACTATGTATTCTAGTAACACAAAAGAAAAAACAAAACAAAACCAAACCAACAGCGGATTTTTAGTAATATCTGACATGATATTTTAAGGTAAGCAATAACAAGAATGTGTCATATGAACATATAAAAGAATGCAATTCTGAAATCTGTAAGAAAATCTGATTTGGCCAACAGTTTTTACACAGATTATCTGTTAGCTTCCATTTTTAACAAACCATGTTATGAGATCATGCCTCTCTGTCTCATCTATCAGCCACTTTCAATTTTGATGACAGGAGGAGGAGGGAAAAAAGTCTCGAAAGATAATAAAATCTCTTGCAAGTCTCACAGACACTTAAGTTTCATGGAAATGGGGGCTGGTTAGCAAAAAGGAAAGTAAATTGGAGCCCACACTGTAGAAGAGAGTGAAGTAATCTATGTGAAGAAGCTACAAAGGACAAAGCTGTGAAAATTCTGTACAGTTCCTTGTACTTGGCTTTTGCTTCCAAGCAATGTTTTGGGAGGCTCACATACTGATAAAACTATTGAGCAAATACACATGAGCCGAGATACATGTATTTTCCCGTGACGATCACAACACAGTGGATGTAGAGGCTTGGTTATGAAGGCAAAGTTTTGGGAATGGCCAAGTAATCTGAAAAGGCCAATCTCCTAGTAATTCCGGTTTTCTTTGAAATGCTGAGAGATTTGTCCTTGTGTAGAAAAATGGGAGTGGTTCATAGGCTTTGTTGCTTGGAGGGAAATCTCCCCACAAATGACCTTAAAAATATATTTTTACACCCCTATGGGGCTGCACATTCAAAAACTACGACAAATATTGCTAGTCAAAAGGGATTTGCCATGAAGCTAAAATGCAACCTGCCTTCTGCAGCCCTTGTTCACCCTAAATAACAGTTTGCTCCACAAGCATTTCTGCTCACTTCTGCAAGGGCATCTGACTCTAGTCCACCAAATCTGTCCCAAAGCCTAGATTGAAACCCAAATCATGGTTCAGCTCCACCCTTTTAAAAGGGTTTTACCTGAAGAAAGTGTTAAAAATGAGGAGGCTACCAGATTTAATTCCAGGTGACCTAGGGTCTATCACTAGTCTTCTCAGTGACTCTGGACAGGTCACTTGGTTTCCCGTGCCCTAGTTTCCTCAGCAATAAGTTGTATCAACCTCCACCGTGGATCAGTCCCAGATTTGAAGATGAAAGTCACTACACAATACACAGGCATTATTAGTTGTTGTTGTTTTTTAATAGAATACCAAAAGTGGTCTGTAAAGCATAGCGATAGGAAGCACATGGGAGGCCAGAAGAGTAAAATTAGATAAATTGGATCACTTAAACAATAGAAATAGAAAACCTTTCTTTCATTTTTATGTGATACGGAAGGTTCATTATGTGCTGTATTGACAACATAGTATTTTTCAGTGTCACCTCTTCATTAAAAAGTCATTTTAAAGGCAGTTGATGGATTCCAGTATCATACTATTCATCTAATAAAAGTATTCATTATTTGTATATTTTATTTCTTTTTCTGCTGATCTGGTAATCCTTAAATAAGATGTCCCAAAGGTACTGATTCTGATCTCACATCAGTGTATATTAGTAAATCCATTAAAGTTAATAGGTTATTGTCCATTGATGTAAGAAAATCAAGGCTAATGAGGCTACTTGAGTATGCAAGAATTACAGGATCGGAACCTACTGTAATTTAATATTTTGGAAGGTTATGTGCCTTTTCAAGATAGGACATAATTTTCCTTAACATAGCTTTCAATAGAGGTGCATTAGCCTCTAGTGGCAGTAGAGGTGATATATTGTATTGCTAATTTAAAGGATTATGCATGAAAAGTGAATATATTGCAATAATTATGAAGTCTTGTTTGACTTCACTTTTCCACAAGTGTACTTTGTCATGCTTTAAATACTTCATGGATTTGAAAAGCAAAATCAAGATGCTGCAAATTGGGGTGAAATAAAAAGCTTATTAGCACATTCTAAGAGCAGATTTAGGTTTGGAATATTTTCCGTGTGATTGCCATCATTACTGCATTTATATCCGAGCAATGCCTCCACCTATTTGACTGCGAGCATGTGTGAGTTCATGTGTGCACACGTGTGCAGAAGGGGTCATGACATTTATTAAAGCAGTCAATAAGGCACGCATAGGACAGGCGTCTAACCCTGGAATATATTTATATTTATACTCATTTCTGATATGGAAACTGAAGAGGAAAAATCAATTGGAATCTAACGTTTCATTGTCCTTCACCTTGACTCTTTGGTTTAAAATAAGTAGTTAAAGAATAAACATTGCTGGGGAGAAATAAATAAATAAATAGATGAAAAAGCCACTCTCTAACATTATTAGGACTTCCAAAGTAAATAAAAAGTGGTAGAGCTGAGAGCAAATTGCTGCAGTGGTGCCAGGGAGAATCCTGATTTTAGCACCGCTGTACCAAATTTGTCATTTAGGAAAGCTCTTGTTCCCTTTATTGAGTTCCACTGTAGTGAACAATTTCTGCCTGCATCCCTCGTGTGTCCTTTTGGTTTATTATCTTTCACTGTGAATTGAGCATCCACAATCAGTTTCACAGGAAGCCTAATTTCACACACTGCTTATACATATGATGAGGACTTCCCTCTCCCTCCCCCCTTCCCCAACCCTTCTCCCAATGTTCTTATCAAATGAAGAATTGTGGATAAGGGTTAGGTGCAGATAAACATGAGTGTAACACTTCCAGAAAGGTCATGATCCCCCCATAAGGTGCTTCTTGTTATGCCTGACCTTCAGATTTTCATCATCAGCCCGCCTGACAACTTAATAATGCAGAGGTGCAGGATTCATTTCTCCCCTCTGAGAGAGCCAGTACGGGACGCCCTTTTCCCTGATTATTTCCCTGCACTCCCGGCTGCCCTTTATAAGCCAACCAGAACTCCATCAATCATGCTCTTCTCTCCTTCCCTCCTCAGCCCCCAGTCCTGAAAGCTCGAAAGCTGCAATGTCCCCTTTTGTCTTGCGCTGCTACACAGCTACAACAACAGAAAAGGCTCACCGCCTGAGAACACCCTTAGCAGGCAGCAATCCACCTTCCTATTTAAAAGAGAGAGTCTTTCAGCTTTCGTCCATGCTGACTCTGTTATCTTACAGAATAACTCTTCGTGGGCTCTGCTAACTGTCAAAGGAGGGAACAAATTTAAGCTGAAATCAGAAGTTTTGATCCCATTTTATTTGGTCCTTTTTTTCCCACTTCCCTTTTTATTTTTTTCCTTCTTGTTCCTGCACTTGTTTTTCTATAGTTTAATAATAATTAAATGAAGGAAAAAAAACTTTCCAGAATTATTCGCTCTTTTTTTTTCTCTTTCTAAAGGTAAGGGAGAAGCAAAGACTTGATATATTCAGGGTATTAAGCATGTCAGTTTATTGGAATGAAATAACACAGAAAAGTTCAGAAGAAAGTCTTCTTAGGATAGGAGGATATTGATTCAGATCAGATTTTAAAGGCTGCAATAAACTCATGTTATAAAATATGTATTCGCTTCACCCCCAGCCTTACTAGTGTTTTTTCAGCCAATGATTCCTAGAGTGAAAATGGGATGATAACACACCATGAGCATCTGGTGAGAGCGAAGTACAGTATGTTCCCTGACAGAGCAGGGATATGCCAAGGCCATCTCCTATTGCCTAAAGCAGCTACCATTTGTACCTCCAAGAGGGGAAGTATCCCCTGGTAAGCTACAGCTCAGCTGGGTATGAGAGCTACACCATACCCAGCAAGCCAGCTTAGATCCTACCCTGCCCGGTAGCAGCAGGATGCAAATCTGTGCCCAGCTGGATAGAGAAGTTAATGCGATAGCCCAGCTCACCCATTAAGTCACTGTGCTTTATCTGTAAGAATAAATAAATAAATAACAGAGCTGCATGAAGCACCGTAAAACCACTCGTTTGCCAAATATCAGCATTGTGGCTGAAATTAAGTTTTCCTCACTCCTCCTGTGCCTGGATGCACTCAGATAGCGCTGGTGCATGAGAAAACCTAAACTCATGGCTGTGGGTTTTTTTAACTCAACCGCCACCTCCCCGTGGAAAGTAAAAACCTGCTTAAAAGCAAAGAAAACAGCCTCAGCGCTATTCAGTCTCCCAAACAGGTATTATGGGAATAATTGGGAAGCCCCTGAATAATGTTTTACCATCTGAATTATTTCATACATCATAGATCTGGAAAATCCCAACACAGATTTGGAGCCTGTAGTGAAATATGGAATTGCATTTACTGCTTGTGAAAGCTAAATATCTCTTCAGAGCCTTCTTTTTCTTAATTAAAAAAAAAATAATCTTTCTATGAAGATCTTCCTTCAAACTAATAACATGTCAAAGATTGTAAACTGCCATCAGAAGAGAGCTGGAAAGACTAGCAAATGTTCAGGAGATGCAAGAACAGGGAGTTTGCCCTAAATCCCATTGAGTCGATTAGTGTTGCTTCTGACTCCAGTATGCTTTGGACAAAATCCCAAAGGAACATCTGGTTCATTTTCAGACTTTTCTCCAGTTCAGTCAAGGGTTTAAGACAAGTCTAAAGAACATCTCAGAAAGATCAGAAAATGTGAGTCAAAATCAGAGAGTTGGGAAAAAAGCTTAAGAAACAGATGAAAGAAGAAGGAAGGAAGGATAGAAAGGATGAGGCACAATAGGAAAAGGGAAAGATCACTCTGAGATGCTGGAGAAGAAAAACAGATGAGTGATAATGATCTACGGGTGGGGGAGAACCTGTCTGAGGGAGAGAGGCAGGTTTGGACAGCAAAGGGAAGCACAAACAAATGGAACAGAAAAACAGGAAGGAAAGCGAAGCAAACTTGTAGATACAGAGGAAAAGCGACAGGAAACCTGCAGTGCCCAGTATCCTTTCTTGACCACTAGACGCAGGAAATCACACTTCAAAAGGACAGCCAAGAACATGGGACCTGATAAGAGTGAGAAAGATGCCATTGCCACCAGATCAAAGTGTTGGAGGGAGGCAGGGAGGGAGGAGATAGAAGGAGGTAAAGAAAAGGAATAAAGCACAAGAAGTCGATCTTAAAAGAGTCTGGAGTTGTTTGGTTTTTTTTTTTAATTTTCATCCCAAAACATGTCCAGCTTGTGTCTCTAAGTGGACAGGGGGACTCCCTGGAATATTAAAACCACTCCCAAGCCAAGCTCCATTTAAGCTTCACAACCTGCAGCAAATGCAAATCCTTTGCTTGGCACCTCTTCTTCATTTCAGTCTTCATCAGCTGCAGCAGCAGTGCCAGTGGCTGTCCCCAGCCCTTTGGCAAGGCTTTCCTAGCGGTCCCTCACCTGGGACCCAGGCTGCTCCACTCCCCTCCAGCGCCCAGGCTCCACACTCACAGGGGCAGCCCGGGGAGCTGCCGCAGTCTCCAGGTGGCATCTTCATACGGCCCCCAATGAATGATGTACAGAAGGACACGCAGGGTCAGGCTGTCCTTTGGATTTGAGTTTCCCTCCGTGAAACACTGATTTTGTAGGGAGGAGGAAGATTGTCCTCTACTGACATTTGCCAAGGGAAAATGAGGAATAGTTTGGATCCCGACCAGAGGGCCATGGCTACATCCAAACCCTTGCAAATTGACTTGGCAAGAGAGGATTCTCTCGAGGAGTGAGGAAAACCAGAGAGATGTCAGTCAGGGAAGTAAACACCATATGCTTGTCTCACAGCATCTGACGGTAGTGAAGTGGACAGAGCAGAGAGGCTGGCAGATCTGAGAAATAGGGCAGTGTAAATCAAGACACATTTTCCTTTCTTTGCTTCCCAGAGGAGTTCCACAGACATGAGCAGTGTATTCCTCCTAAATCCAGGGGCTCTTCAAAGCCGATTGGTGTTTTCCATACTGATTATTTACGCTAAGCCTTGATTGAATGAACTGTAGGTTACAGAGAGGTGACTTTTTTTGAAATGTATGAGATAAATCCTTCTTCATCTAGAGGGCAAAGAGTTAGTGAGAGAAAGGGAGAGACTACAGAACCATTTAATATGGTGTGCTTGGTTTTATATAAAAAAATCATCTCCAACTTCTTTTTCTCTTCCTCAGTGATGAAAATTCTGCAGGCAAAGATTGTCCATTATCTTCAATTTTCGTAGTAAAATGTTGCCATTTGACTCATGTGAGGGTAGCAAAGATGGGGGGCAACTGTTCTCTGGTGCTCCTTCGCTCTACTTTCCTATCTATTGCCTCCTTCAGTTGAAATTTCTATCAGGGCCACAATTCTCTCCCTAACCTTCTCCAGAAATGCTATTAAACAGTGGAGACAGGCTGCAGAGATGCCAGCGAGACTCCAGTCCATGAGTGAAACTCATTCCTTAAGTCCATCAGTAATTCACCCCATCAGGTTGCTATTGTTTTAAGAATTGGTTTTAAGTATTTTGAAAGCTTTTTGAAAACACAGAACAAAGATTATAGCTATGGAAATAAACAGTGGAGAAGCCAGCCTGCAGACAAAAAGGTAACTTGTTGATAAGACAAGTTGGTGGAAGGAAAAAACCTGCTAGAAAAAATTATTGAACTTCAGGTTAGAGCAAAAGCTTCTGAAATGTGTAATGTTGTATTAACTTATCCCAGACATATTTTGACAGCTAGAAGAGGAAATAGCTGAATTAGAAGTTTTACAAGTGTAATCTCTGACAGGTTTTACACCAAATATTTACCTTTTTTATTCATCAGGTTAATAAACTCATAACCTCCTCTTGCACCGGTCATTTCCTGATAGGATCCAATTTTCTCCTATCTGACTGCAACATGCCCATGTGTTCAAAGCAAGTTTCAACCACAGGTGTATCTTCAGAGCCACCATTCAGCTCGGAGGAGCTGGCTCTGAAGCCACCAGCTCTGAACCATTTCAGCTCAGAATTAATGGGAGATTTACTCATGTGATGATCGTAAAATTAAGCTATTCAGGAGTGTCATTCTGTTCAGCAAAGATTTCTATTCCTCTTGTTAGCTCAACACAAGAGTTTCCTGCCTTTTACCTTACAATTAAGAAAGCTTTCTGAGCCTTGACGGTTCTGTCTCAACTCTTAGCTCTAGAAAACTGATACTGGGAATACAAAATTCTTCCTTTTCCTCTGATTCATCCCTTTTTATTTAACATGTACGTAATGCACACAATAAGTCTAACTGTTTGAGTAGCTAGTATCAGTATGACTTAGAAATGACGCTCTAGGACACGGATTTTATTTTGTCTGACAATGCATGTTCTCTCAGAGTATCTAACATGAACAACCATTAAAAATCTCCTAATTCACTGTAGTAAGAGTATAGCAGGAATGCTATCTGTGAGCAAGTGAATAGTAAGCAAATACAGAATATGCCAAACTGGAGAATTATTTAAAAAACCCCAAAACTAAATTGTCTATACACCTAATGACTAGTTTAAAAATGAAAATTTTTATCAGGGAAAGTTAATAAAAAATAAAAGCAAAAGAAAATTATCGCAAAAGAATCTGAGCCATAATCAATAACACACAGAAAACTTTTTTTTGTTTAAATACGCTAAATATTCTAACATAATCAAGTTCTTTCATATCAACTCTAATCCAATGGTTCTTCTTTACTGCATTCTATTTTTGATTTACTATTTTAATGTTAAAAATTCCTCCTGACCAAAGACATATGAAAAATCCATATTTTGTCATTGTATTATTTTTATATTCTTTTTTAATGATATGGTATAAAAATCCTATTCTAATAAAGGACATGTGTAGCATAAATACACTAAGACACTTTTATATCAATGGCAAAAATCTGTAGTCATTTAATACCCTGGTATGATGGATAAGAGCTCAAAACCAGCTTCAGAGGAGTAACCTTTGTGCTAAATTAACAAAAATAAATATTAACTTCTGAAATATGTGATAGAAAATCTTTAATGCAAAACCCCCAAAGTATTCATTCAAAAAGATGTATCAGTTCCTAACCCAACTCAAATGAAAATGGTAATTTTCATCTATTAAATGTTTTCCCAGGAATAATCATTTTATTTGCTGAAAAGTTGACCAAAAGATCATGTCAAAACTAAGATTTGTGTGAAAAGAGCATATCCTGCATGAAACTGAAATATCAATTTCATTAAGACCCCTTTATACGTTTCTGCTAAAGCCCTGTCTCCTCAAGTCTTCCTAACAAACTGCATCCAGCTTCTTCATGTCCCAATTCAGTGATCAGTACTGCTGCATGGTCAAAAATTTACTTTTTTTTTTGTGGGAGTGCTTTATTTCTCTGCTTTTTTTGCCAATATGTTCCACGTTGGGTCTCTTTTGGTAAGCAAACCCATATTTTTGTTTAAAAAAAACCAGCGAACCTAGCAGAAAGCATTTTTTTCTCTGTAATAATACATTAGCATTTCATTTCTAATATTTCATATTAAAAAGGCAGAAAAATAATTTTTTCAAACTTCAAATACATTTTCAAATCAGTTTTTAATTGCTTCATTCTGCCACTCCACTGCAAAATCTTCCTAACACCTCCCAGCGTGATTGTTTCCTGCTAACAGAGACATTTTGCAGACAGATTGAGTGTCAATATTATTAGCAGCAAATTATTCACATTGCGTGAATAGCCTTATAATCCTTATTTACTGTGAATATTCAGGAACCTATTGTTTTTAAAAAAATAACTTTTAATAAGCTCTCATGGTTCTGATGGCATCTTACGGATGTTATGAAGGGTTTAGGGCAGGAGAGATAAAAATGTTATTCTTCTGATTCAAAGAATGACAGTGACACCAATACCAAGTTTGTCCCTAAAATGCTAAAGACTGCAGAAAACAAGTGTAGCAACCTTGTGTCCGTGCTATCGGGCGCTAGTACTTGTCTGCTTGTGTGGTACATAGATAAAGGTAGGGAATGAGTAACTGTATCAACCGGTTTGCTCCTAAATTAGCCTTTCACTGTTTATTTTCCAGCTAAGTCAATTAAGCAAGGTGGTGCATCAACATTCAGTATGTGCTGATTTCAGATATATTGGCAGGATTTTAAATAAACACCAATGAAAGGAGTATACATCTGTTAAAAAAAGGCGAGCTCTTAGGCAAATAAATACTAAAGATGTCATGCTATAACCCAAAAACACAGGAATTGGAAGACTGCTTTGTTGTTGTGTCGGTATTTTTTCTGCAGATGACTTCATTTCCCAAATAGCATTGTTGGTTTTTTTTTTAAACACAAAACTTTAAGCTTTTTCAGTTACAATGTTGTCTTATTTGAATACATGCATAAATAAATTTTGATCATCTGCTTCAAATCTAACTTTATGTGAAAGAATAAAGAGGTAGTTTGAGCTATCTAATTAAAACACTGAAACCTGCCCCATTAAATGATTCCAGTTTTATGTCAACATGTGTGCTGTTGTAATTCAAAGAACCTGCTTGTCCCAATTCAGGTCAAGGTTCATACAAATTGTGGAAGCAGGATCTGCAAACATATTTTTGGAAGGGCACGTCCTGATCAACAGGGTTATGCTCTGCAGGCACGTTAGCCCAAAGATGTGTGGATAAAATAGAAGGGGAAAGTGAAGTGTTCAGGGTCAGACAGCAAAATGTGACAGGATCAAGAATAAAACTCGGAGACTCTAATTCCCAGATCAGTGTTCTACCCACTGTATCTATAAATATGGTGTAATACCTAAATAACATTTTTGATGCATTTGGCCCACAGACTGATTCCTACCTTTATCTCCCCCTCTTGTCTGATTAGTCGAAGCTCCATTTCATGGATTTGTTTCTGCCATACTACAAAAGGTTAAGAGATGAAGCCCACCAGAACAATGACTTTTATGGACGGCATTCCTCCTCCTCATCCCCCCAGCCTCTGCTTTATTAAATATTTGATCAGTTGGCTTAAAAATTAACCATATGGTGCTGTTTGTAGGGTATAGATTCAAGGCTTAGGAAAGGCAAGATCTATTTAGCCTGTCTGGGCAAATTATTTCAGTGTGAACATCACAGTCTACTTACTGTCATTAGTGGAACGCGAGCAGGAGAAGGCTAGGTAACTTTTTAAACCATGGACCTCCAAATAAAGAAACAAAATTGCCCTAAGAAATCATCTGATGACTGAAGACAGTTGCATACAGAAAAAGTGTGAGAAGCCATGAGTGCATTGATACATTCCCAGTGTGTTACTCTACTTAAGTCTGTTCACCATCACCATTAACTGTACAGTCACTGGAACTGGGTGCCCTACAGCATCTGTGAGCACCCACCTTAATTCAGAACATTTGTTTCACCCATGCTTATGCCATCCTACTATTTGGTTTATGGAAACATATAGGCAAGTAGTTCTTGTTCAGATAAAGGTTTGGGGAATAGATATTCCTACCAGGGAAGTGGCTATATTCCCACAAAGGTAGTCTTGCGTGGATTGAATATTTGATGTTCTTTCTTCTCTGGCTCAATAAAAGTTATGCTAATCCAATCAAGAGGAAGAAAAAATAACATGTGATGTATGTTGCTAATCATCTGCCAACTAACAATCCTGAGCATTAAAAACATGAACAGTTTATAGGGTGAAATGTGCCAGTGTACAGCCATGCAAATAATTACTAAAAAAGAATCAATTTTTTAAAACGCTGCACGTAAGCAGAAAAAATATTCATCCCAAAAGTCGCTGTAATATGAATAATTTAAGCAACTCGAATAAGCAATATTAAGCATCCTTTGCAATGTCACCGAAATCATAGAAATGGTAGTCAGAGATCTTCTGTACTCTTCTGACTCTATGACCCATGGGAAGTCATGGTACCTCTGGGTGCCATGAGTACCAGGTACCTCTAGGTGACCTGTGAGTTTGTGTATCTGTAAAACAGGTAATTTAAATAATATGAATCTAATCTCAAGGCTGTTCTCAGTCCAGTTAATGTTTGGGAAGCGTTCTCAGATCGCTGGATAAAAGTGCTATATTAGCTCAAACAATGATGATGATTATCTTTCAGGGATTTTTATCCTCAGTGAAAAGCAAAAAGAATTACTGGCCAATTTGGTCTACTAAATGCTGAATACTTGGAACACTTCCCGTTCATACTCATTCTGTGGCTTTCCTGTGTCTGACTTATGTTTATCTTCATTAAGTGGAATAATGCAAGTCAAAATAGCTACAAGTAAACTGTCTGCTGGATAGGGAACAGTTGTTAGTTCATGGGAAATGGATCGTAAAAAATGTACTTCTCTGACTTCAGAAAAGAGCTCTAGATGGATCCATTTCCAGTTCAAAACTCCTTAAAACATACTGAGCAATCTCACCTGATAGTTCATCACCATCGTCACGTCTTTCTAGTTCAACAGGGGATGGATTACTCTGAAAGTTTTTGTCTCTATCAAAGTTCACCAGAAAGTCCTGATTCACATGGGAAGGCAGGGAGAACATCTTCTATACTTACTGGAAGCCCGTTCGAATAAGCAATTGTCCTGGGTTCTTTGAACTTTGGAAGAGGTGGAGATGCAGTCATATAGAAGATGAACTACTTCCCTTGAAGGAGTACAGCACATATCTGTGCAGATTGATGGAGTCATAAGTCACTAGAAGCTAACCTGGGTACAGCCTGAGGTAAAGCTGAAAGCTAAAGTCATTCCAGGTGGGCTGGTGGAAGGAAAAAACAAATCCTAGACATTCACATATGAGGTCGTAACTTCTGTTCCATTGCAGCCCACATATAAATATTTTAGATTTATATTTTAGAAGTTTTAAGCCTCTCTATAAAATGCATTTAACGTCAGGTTTTATTTTAAAATGCCTCTCGAGGTGCCACACTCTCTCAAGGCTTTCAGGCAAATCTCTCTTGACCAATCCAAATCCATAAGACAAACCATATGATTCCAAAATACCTTCAATTGCCTCCTGGATCATATGTCCACATCTGAAAATGATGGATATTCTCTTCCCAGCTGCAGAAGAGGGAATTTCTGCATTAGGCTAAAAACGCTGTGTAAATTGCAAGGGAGAAGGGTCAGCTTTCTAAAATTACAGTGGTCAAGGCAAGTCAAGCACTTTAATGGCAGGCTCAGATCCAAGATCAAAATCGTTTTACAAATCTCCAAGCAATTCTACCTAGAAACACACGGAATCTCTTGGTTGGTTTTACGGTGAAGATAGCCAACGGGCAACAAATTCTCAAAGCTAGAGGCTAATCTCCCTTCACAATGGACACAAAGCAGGTGCGCTCCGTAAGGACGAAGCTGTGCCCCAAATTTTGTTGACATAAAACAGGAGAGAAATTTCTGATGTGAAACGGTTGTAAATCACAGGAAGATCAATAGAAAAGAAAAATTCAAAGTTGAAATCACAGTTTTGAGCTCACCTTGCTGAAATCTCTTTGTCTAAAATATTCTTAAAACATTAAAGACGGTCGATAATAATAGGAAAAAAATATTCCATAAACAAAGTGGGAAGCAACTATGGAATTTATATGATGTATGACAATTTAAATCAGTCAGTTACATTATCCAATTGTACTCCTTTTCTTACCTTTTTTTGTACAATTATCCATGCTAAGATATCACCTTCTGTAGTCTAAAGAGAATCACTCTCATATTAAGTGATACACAAACAGAGGAGAATTCATTGGAATATGTGTCATTATATATTAACATTAGTGATAACACCACATTAATAATTAATATGAAACCAATAGTCCATTTGGTCTGTCTATGCAGCTGAGTCATTACTTCACTAAGTCTTGTCTGGGAAAATCTTTTTACTTAAAAACATGTTGGATTGGACCTTAGTAGAATTAGTAGAATTAAAGCATTCTCTGGAAAGAACGACAGTATAGACTGCATTTCCCAGAGAGAAAAAAAAAGGAGGGGGCAAATTTTCATGAGGTTTTTTTCTTGTTACATTTCTCCATTTAGCTTGGAAATATATGAAAATGGTGGGGCAGAAGAAAAAAGTGTTGTCTGAAGATCTCTGAAATTACAAGATCTCAAAGCTGGAAGCTAGGGGATGCAAATCAAAATGAATTACTGCTAAGCCAAAGAAAACTATGCTGAAGTTTGGGGATTGGTATAACTGCACATTCTTGCCAGATATCTATCTAAAACTCTTAAGTGGGGAGCAAATCTTGCAAGATAGCTTTCTCACAAGATTTCTAATAGCTTCTGTTTTTAGAGAGGCTAGAGATAACAGGAAAACAGTACATATCCATGTTATTTTGACTCTTGCAGCTAAGTGCTGGCTGGAATACAGGGGACTAATTCCAGAGCTGACGTAAATAAGCTTACTCAAAGACAGCGAGACAACACCAATTTACACAAACCATGGTTCAAGCCTGGGAAATTCAGATACATGCAGAAGTTTAGATAAGATACATCTAGGCAAATATTTGAGGTATGTATACACATCTATATATAACACTTTCTAAACCTCTTTAATCTCAATATACGTATATGAGCTGCTTAAAAATAAGACGAATCCGCTTTTGGGAACTGAGCTGGAAGGACGAGAGAAAGTTCAGAGAAACTCCTAGTACTTCTGATTTATCTCATACCTACAAGTTTAGCCCCATAGGGCCCAGTGAAGGAGGCTACTCTCCCAGTGTGATTACTGGGAGGAGAAGGAGAGAGAGAAAAAAGTCCTTCTGCCAGAGGTGCTCTGAGCTATACTCTGGAGGATCTTCATCCCCCATTTTCTAAACAGGGCTCCTTAGGAATGATGGCCATATAATTTAATACTCTTAAATAACCAATTTCCCTAAAATTATGCCATTTGATAGCCCCAGAAAATCAAAAATATATGAAATGGAGATGATCAGCTTAAGCATAAGACTAAACATTCCTGAATTTTAATTCCAGTTTGAAGAGGAGACATACTTCTATTGCTCTAGTCAAGGAATAAAATTTTTTGACTCAATTCCCCAGTCTTTAGAAGGAGAATGGGCCTATCTCCTAGACAAACATAAAGGTTTCATTAGTATTTAGAAAGCCTGTCAAAGATGGATTCTTCAACGTGTTTTATTTGTTCTGGTCCCCCATGTTTCTCAACCTATTCCCCATCCCGCTAGCAGAGTAACATGAAACAAGAGCATTGCAATAGTGTGCATTTTTCTTGGCAAAAAAATTAACCGCAAAGTCCAGGGTTTGTATTTTTTTAAACAATATTCACACAGGGCTCAAATTATGCGCATAAACATTGCTAATGTATTTACTATTAGTCTGTGTGACACCTTATTCCTTTAAGTTTGCATCTCTTGGCACGGACTAGGAAAAGTCGCTCCTCTCTGAGAGGGCTAGTTAAGATGTATCTTGCTGTTTCCCCGTATCTTTAGTATGCAGGGAGCGCAGAGATGGAGATAAAAGGAGAAATGTCTATCTTTGAGTCCTCTGCAATACAGAATAAGTTATCAACCTACTAACATGCATGTCTGAATAGACTCCTTTGGCAGGAGGGAGATTTTATCTGTCCTGACATGCGAATTCCTCCCTCATGTCAATCCATGAAAGTACCAAAGAATAAACTCTCTAGTAAAATGAATGTGGCATACCACTGGGACTTAGAGAGCATCATATTTTCCCCTAGCTACTTTTTTTTAATTCTCCAGCTGAATCCTTGATATCCATATAAATTAGTAACTCTGAAGAACTGCTTGAAAATCCATTGCTTTAATCTCATAGGCTTGGGGAGGGTGGCTCACTCCACTAAGGCTTGCGAGTTTGTTGTCTCTCTATTTTTCCTCTTCAACTGAGCAATGTGCCATCAGATCCAACCCCCGCACAGAAGCGTTCAAGTAGCATTTGTGCTGGAAGCTTTGCAGCTGTGCAAGTCAAATGAGCAGGCACTACATTGCCCTCAGATCTGGTAGGCCCCAAGGTACAGATATGAGCAGTCAAAATGTCCTATTTAGCATCACGAAGCGCCCACCCATGCGCGAGGGAAAAGGATGCAATGGTTTGAATGAAGCTGAACACAGCTGCAGTTATTACATTTTGGGGGCATGAGAGGGAAAGTCACATTGGTCTGTCTGCAGATGAATTATCAGTCTGGTTTCACGAGTACTTGTCTCCGTGCTCATCACCAGTGTGAGGACTTTTCATTCACCAGTCTCTATAGCACCTAGAACAAGGCTGCTTCTCTGCTGAAATGGATCCCTTAGTCTTCACTTATGCAATAATTTCACATCAATAGTGGTGGTATGAGGAGAATAATAATCATTTTTATAGAGCAAAACATAACTGAAATAGTAAAAAGGCAACAAAAAAGAGGTAAAATAAAAATGATCCATCCTTTCTTCTTTTGGTCTCCAGTGTTTATCCCGAGATATTTATGATGTACTACATAACAACATATTGGTTCTTATTGTATTCTGTCGAAGGCAAGAAGTTATACTTTGATTTGTGTTTTGCCTGAGCTTTTGTGTCTCAGTTAAGGAATTTAAATGTTAGACAATTCTTACCACTTTTTATTAATATTTTTAAAGTAGTCTCTTTAGAATTAGATACACTCCAGACCATAATACTCTTCTTCACTTTGCCTTATTTTATTAGCACTGCATACATTATTTTCACCTGTTCTTTGTGTGCGGCACATCCGATGCTAGTTGCAGTCCAGTGGACTGCTTATCTTCCATTCCTTTTCATGTCTGTACATCTATAGCTGGAGTTTTGATTTCAAAACAAACGTAAAAACTCAAAGCAAATCCATCAAGTTCTTAATGGCCTGGACATAAAGCCATGAAATAGGCTCGTGGACAATGACAACCTATTCCTCTTTGTGACCTTCCAATGGATATTTAGGGATTTGATAGGAATCTACACATTGAACATATTACCAGAACTCTAAATTTTAAAAAGTACACAGCTGAGGACTACATAAACAAATATAGCAGCCTAATAATCCTGCAGACAAGGAGGGCATGAAAATACAGGAATCAGGTGAAGATACTGGATGCAGATCAGAAGCATATTCGATTAAGAAGAAGCAAAGGTATTGAGGCACTGCTACGTAACGGGCCAAAGGACAGCCCTCCAGGATTTCTGCAGCCAGCCTGTGGTTTCTTCTTATAGTTTTAGATGAGAGACACCCCCTCTTTCTTGAACAGCCTCAAGGGATGGATGACCGATTGTCTTTTTGTAATTGAACCAGGGGTGGAAGATCCTGGAGAACAATCCCGAAGTTGCCAATGGATGTGCTACCACCAGCAGCGCGTGCTTCTGCCTTTAGCTCTCTATCGGAGGAGTCTGAAGCTTTGCCACAAAAGTAAGTTGATGGCAATGGGTTGTAATGGTACCTCACTCATTGCTTTAAAATAATCATTTCCACCCAAGGTGACATTTTCAAACTTCTGTTTTCAGGTCTTTTCAGCTAAGCTAAACCAAATCTTTTTCAAAAACTTACAGATGAGAAAAAAAAAAACAACCCACAACCCTCTTTTATTTTATGGATCAAAGGATTTCCCAAGAGATTAAGACTTCTCATTTCTAATATTGCAAATTCCTCATTTTGAGTGCAGAACTAGAAAAAAAAAAGCAACTCAAGTGTTAGGTTTGGAGTCTGGAAAGGTATTGGTGAGATTTTCCTTGGATCTGAAAAGTAGTGAAGGAAATAAATATCCAAAGCATAGATACTTATCCTCTAACTCTTTCCTTTTACCCTGAATGCCAGCTGGAAAAGTAGAAAGCCTGGAAATGTATGTAGCATTGAATGAAAAGTTGGAAATGCAAAAGCAGCCGGTTAAAGGAGGAGAGTCACACACTGGGTTAAATCCAGAGCGGAGAAAGAAAACAATACTGATCAGCTGTTTCATATATCTCTCTCTCTAGACACATATGCACATACACACACAAACACAGCAAATGTGCTTGATCCTGCCCTTTTCTATGCAAGAGTGTATCTCAGAGTAAGCGATAAATCATCCACTTGGGCATATGCACACAGAAGCCAGTTTGAAAAATACAAGGAGCAGAGGAATTGCCATATTGAATCAGACTATTGGTCCGTCAAGTTCGGTATGATGCCTCCAGCAGTGGCTAAGCCCTGATACTTCAGAGGAAGGCAACCCTCAAAATCCGCAGAGCATTTAGCTCCGTCCATGGGTGGGGGAAGGAAAAATATTCATCCTAACCCCTGCAGGCAGTAAATGTGTGTCCTATAGAGTGGGTTTGGGGTTTCCTTATGCAGAGCTGCAACTGTAATTACTAGTTTGAAGCAGGACAGCAGAACAATATTTGCAAACATTCATTCACATAAAAAGCCGCTGATTCACTTTGACATCATTTGTGACCCTTTTCCAGGAAGGTTCATTGGAGCAAGTGGGTTTGTTTATGGAAAGCAAAAGTTTGCTAAATACTCTGGAAGTGCTTCTCTGAACATTTGTTTCAGAAATGACGTGCTCAACCTTTTCATTTATCTCTACGCCTTTCAGTCATCCACGCCGGAAACAGAAACAGCGCCGTGCGATACGCACATGACACAGGTATGAAATCACGGCTTGACAACGGCAAATACCCAAAGTGAAAGATAAAGAAATGCACAACAGATCAAAACACAATGTATGGGGAATGCCTGAAGAGGGCTGCTACTTTTTCAAATAAACCATCCCATGACCAAAGCTCTCCTTGAGGGACAGCCTGACATTTCTGGAAAATCATCCAGAGTATTTAACCTGACCTCCTGTGTCAGCAAAATTCACAGGCTAAATACATACTTCTGGGCTGAATCCAAAGTTAGTGTAAAGGGGAGAGTCTTCGTCACCTGTTTCTAGATCAATTCAAATACGCCATGTGCCACTGCAGAGTTAAATGTCGAGGAAAAATACTTTGCTGTGTCCTTTACTGCTCACTTACGCTCACATCTTTGATTGCCCCTGCTCACAAAGAATTTTCTTGTGCCAAAATTCATCTGCAACAGAATCCCTCTGCAAACCCCCAAATCCATCCCTTTTTATGACTAAGAAGGTAGCAGTGAGTCGTGGATGGCTTTCATGAAAAATTGGTGGTGTATCTAGTTTAACAGCACATAAAGTTTACATAGGACTTGTCTTCCTTGCTATTAATTATAAGCAGGTGTGAGGGACAGGAGGCTGTGCAGATAGAATGTAAAAGTTTAATTTCAGACTGGGCATCCTTTTTTCTTAGTGCAAAAACAAAGGGTGGGTTCGCAAAATAAAAGTCTCTGGGGTCAGAATGATGCTGTTACATTTGTACTATAAAAGACGAAAAACCCCTATGTTAAAAAGATTGTAACTATTAAAACTTATCAGCCCACTGACTTCAACAAAAAGGTTTAACCTAAAACATTTATCTATTTTAACAAGTCATATCTGCTTTTTTTTCACACCCTTTAGACTCCCAGTGCCCCCAGAACTGCAACCCAGACACTTGATTTCAAAACTAGATTTGCTGAAATTTAGTCTGGGCAACTGGCTTGGGTCCATCCTGGCCTCCAACAGGTCCATGAGTCTCAGGGAACTAGTCAGTCTGCTTGGTTCGAACAGGAATTTCTCAAGCGCAGGTTAACTGCATTAAAATGGAATAAAACTTCTGTAATTCGGCAACCCCAGGAGGCAGAAACAAGGGTGTGAGCCTCATCTTGCTTCCCCAAAGCCCTCTCAGCCTCCCTTCCTTCTCCCACCTCTCAGATCAGCCTTATCAGCATGAACTGCGCAACGCAGGGAACAGAACTCAATGTGATGTTCTTCTGTTAAATCAATTCCTATTACAGTTACAATTTGTTTTGTAGCTTCTTTTGTGGCTTCTTTAAAAAAAAAAAAAAAAAAAGAAAAATGTCTCTCCTGTTGTGATTTTTTTTTTCTCTCCCCCAGTTCCCTATCTCCTCCCTAGGGCCTCAGCTTGTGCCTCTGTGTAAGTCCTGGGGTCTTGGGTGTCAAATGTCAGGCCTTGTACAGAGCTGTCAAAGAGGAGAATAGGCTGAGATGATTGATGACTGCAAAGCCTGAAATCCAAACCTCTGCTGCAAATGCTTCTTTTACAAAAAAGCTGGGGCAACCCACAGTGGCTATATTCAAGGTCAGCTCGCATACCATTACACCCACCGCTTTGGGCTTCTAACAAGCCAACGCATTCATAGAGGATTTCTCGTCTCTCTGTCCCTGTGTGTGTCTCTCTCTCTTTCTCTCCCTCCCCTTACTCTCCTGGCAACCCCCTGCCAAAATTTTCAAGCACTTAATCCCAATAAAAAAAGGCATGGCCTTTTTTTTCCCCTCCCTTCCCTCCCTTTCCTTCAGGCTGCATTCGCTATGAGGAGCCACGGGCTGAAGCTTAATGCTGCACAAGTCAGATGACAAGATTATTAATGGGAGCAGGGCAATGTCATATCTGATTTCATGCATATTCATGAATGGAGTCATACAGCTGGGACCATGCGCCATGAAGAGACAGAGCAAGAGAGAAACTTTTACACCCCCTCCTTGCCGTGAAGAATCTGATCCTGGAGATTAAGAGTCCTGCCTTGCAAAATTCAATTGTTCTCTTTATATGTTAATAAAAAAGGGGAACTGCTTGCATGATAATAATGACGTGGTGCCAAGACGGTACGAATATCTCTTTTTTCCCTGTCACTACAGTAACTGCCCTGAAGCCGATCTTGGCCTGGAGAATGTTTTCTGAAAAAAAAGGACATACATTATCACCTAAAACCAGAATGATTTCCAAAAAGTCCCAGCATAGGTTAGGAAAAAAAAAAAAAAAGAGAAGAAAAGGAAGCTTTGCAAATACTCCAGAGTGCACCCTAGGCGAAAGGGGAGACGCTGAGTACAGGAGAACTCTGTTAGGGTTCTGATTTGTACTTAGATAGCGCCTGTTCGAAAGAGGTGAGACATGAGGGTTCAAGTACTAATGGTATTTTACTCTGTAGCTTTACTCCGCAGCTAGCTCCTTTTGCTTTTTCAATAGTGCCTTACAAAACATGAGGAATTTTATTCCCATTTTACACCTGGGTAAATTGAGGCATAAAGTTATTATGGTTTATTGGCTCCATATCTGCCTTATCAGAAAGGTTCCCATTAACTTAGCAGGATAGAACCTGTAGGCACTTGAGCTGAAGTCAAGAAATGAATAGGAGAGCAGTAATGCAGCTATACCAGGGAGCTAATTCCATCTTCTGTTCTATGTTGAGAAATAACACATCTTCCTACAGGACACCAGAACAAATAGAAAAATGTAGGCACTGTGACACTTAGCAAAAGATCTATGGTATTTTTCCCTTTTCAAAATCCATCAGTATTATTGCTGAGGCTTTGTGAGAATTAAACTCTGTTATACCTGCCTCGCACACTATTTCTAAGTAAAAGTCTATTTTTCAAGCACTTAAAATATTCCATTCAGCTCTGCAGCAGCATCTACTTGTGAAGAGACAGAGGGACCCCGTTCCCGCGGACAGGTGAGGACCAAAATAAATAACAGAAGCAGCGTGTGCAACTGTGAAATCAATTTAGAATTTAATTGCTGAAAACCATCTGACAATAAACTATAACAGTGCATGAAATGGTCCTGTAATGGAAGTGGTGGCTATTCCTGGAGTCATTTAGAATTAGTTGTGGATAAAGCACAAGATTACAGTAGGAGACCAGACTAGATACTGGCCCTAGCAAATAGACAGATGACTTCTTTGCACCTTTAATTGCTATCATTCAAGGCCAGCAGCATATTCTCTCATGAGGATGCCAAACAATCCACGTGATCCAAATGCTCTTTGGTACAAGCTGATCTGAGTTGCCCATAGGGCTATCACAACAGGCTTTCTGGCACAGAGTGACAGAATGGGAATGCCTGGGCAGATTCAGGCTTTCTGAAAAGCGGTGGGTTTATTCTGGTTCGGGGAAAGGCGATGAAGACAGGGATTATTGCTATTTTTCCTAGAGGGCTCATTCCATAACCGTGCACAAATACATTCTCAGCTATGCAACTCTCATTGTGAAGTATATATATTTAGAGAGATAGTCCATATCTAGACAGGAGCAGGAAATAAAACCAGAAGTATCTCTAGTAAGAACAATTGAAAACTTGCTGGGCTGTGGCTCCAGCAGGTACAGTTTAGCAAGGGTTGGGAAAAGTGGCTGCAGTGTGCAATAAATCAAGTTTCACAGCAATAGCAGGGCAATACATCTTTACTGGGTAGAGCTAGGACACATTTCAGGAATTTGGCTCTGCCACTGGACTAGCAAATGACCTTGAGTGACTCACTTTACCTCCCCATCCCTCAGTTTCCCCATCTCTAAATGAACAGCAACAACTACCTTCATTAAGTGCTTTCAAAGCATTTTATAAAAGCAAGATACTGCTGTTATCACTATGCAGATGGCTATGACTGTTGTAATCAACTATCAGATGATAGTGACAGTCTTAAGGATTCCTCTTGAGCCCATACATAGCATACTGTTAAATACCAAACCATGTTTTAATTTCTATATTTGAGGATGTCACCTCCTATCGCTAATCACTTCTCAAGTAGTGGTTAATTTAAAGGACTGAAAAAATTCCTTTTTTTTCATTCAAACAAGCAAAGCAAAAAAAAAAAGAAAAGCGCCCACAACTGATAGAGATTAGAGCACTGGGAAGAACATGACAGTGATATTAGAACAGAGGAAATAACATGTTAATGACATTCAATATTCTCCCCGTGTCAAGTCATCAGCATTTTTATTGCCACTTTTCCTCCGAATACAGTATCAGAATTTATTGAGACAATCTGTCTCCATCACCTGTGATATAATATATTTTATTCAATAAGATATGGAATAATATTTATCTTTCAACTCCAATGACTACTTTTAAGGGCCATAACAGCTTTTTACACAACAGTTACAAGTGTAGAGTTTGTAAGTTTTAATGCCAGACCTAAGGGCTACAGAGACTTTCCCACCAGGTAGAGAAAAGTGAAACCAGTTTTCTGATTGTTTGCCCTTTGCTACGTTTCTCATTCATAAAAAAGCTGGTGCCAAAAAACAAATGGTCCAAATGCAGCTCCTGTGAGCTAGTTGTTAATGGAAACTGAGGCTAGGAGAAGCTGGTCCTTGTCATAAATTCAGAAACTCAGCAGCAGAGCTTGTATTTGATCTCCAAGGGGGAAGAGGACAGCCAAGAAAAACCTCTCACATTATTGCAAAAGGAAGGCAAGCAGAAGAGAAGCTGGAAGGGTGAAATGAAGAAGGCTGAGGGTTTATCATCTGTGGTGTGGAGTGCATGCCTGCAGTTTAACAGAACCAAGCCAACTTTTCAACTGGCCAGTCTGGGTAGCAATAACAGCACAGCTTTGCAAATGTAGATGCCGTATCCCTGCTTCTGCAAATGTATGGTTTTCTCATGCTCCTGAGGCAGCTGCATTTTGCAGCTATGGAGTACAGGGCCGCTCCCCCTGATTCTGGGGTGATACTGCAGAAGTGAAGCTTGGCTGCCTTCATTAGACCCCCACACCGCCTTCCCTCAGGCCTTTCTATACCAGCAGTTCGGCTACTCTGTTTTGATCCTCAGTCAGCTTAGGGTCCCTACACAACCACGCTGACATTATACAGTATCCCTTAAATAGCTGTAATTCATTCCACAGCCAACCCTAAACAGCCCAAAAGAACCAGAGATAGAGCGGAGTTTGGCTTCAAAACAACTCTCTCCATGTACGTGAGATATTGCCAATCTGGGGCACATACCCTTAAAAAACAGAAGAGCAAGGAGAAGAACCAGAAATGCCTCGTTTGCTAGGCTCTTTTTTTTTTTTCCTTTTTTTTTCTTTAACAGGGAAAGAAAGAGCAGTAACGCAAGAAAGAAGATGGAAACCAACTTTGAAATATAGCCACAGCTGCTCCTGTTCTTGCTCTCCTCCCTTCCCTCAATCACTCTACAAGAAAAGGCTGTGTACTTCAAATCATTTCCTGCCTGCAGCATCCTGATAAAGGCAGGCTTCCTGCCATTTGCCCAGCGAGCTGGCACTCTGTCCTGTGCTTGTTCCCCTTGACATGTCCTAAGGCCTTCAATCAACCTGCTCTGCAGATCCCTTAGCTAGCTGTGATCAGAGACACCAGATGCCATCAAAGCTGAGAAGTAGCTATGCTTGTGCCTACAACAGCATCCCAGGCAGCAACACCACCCCTTAAAAACAGTTAATCCCCTCCCAGCCCTGCGTTCCTGCTCTCTTTTTCAAGCAGGTCCAGCTTGGCTGACTGGCTTCAAGCTGTCTTCAGAAGGTCGTTTGCACTGCCTGGGCAGCCCTGGCTCTTTCTTCTTGAGTGGCATTCCTGCTGCCTACCGAAAAGAAAAATCACTTGGGCAGAAGTGAGGCCCATCACTTTCTCACAAATCAGAGCTTTGGAAAGGGTCTGAAGAGCTCTCTCATTCCCTTTGTGTATCTCCTAGCTCATCAGGGACAGACACGTGCAGCAACAGCCACAGCAACATCTTGTAAAGTTGAGGTTCTTGAAAGCTGGTGCTGGAGGAGCAAGGAAAACATCAGCAGAGAGCAGGGAATAACCTAACAGTGTCAGGGCAGGAAAGCAGTCAGGTTTTTAGAGCCCAAGTGTCTGTGACTCCACACACGTTGCCAAGAAAAGTTAGGAGACTTTAGGAGTTGTGTATGCACCTCTGGAAACCTAGAAATGCTGATCTGTTTTCTCTTAATAGTACTTCTCAAAAAAACTCGTCTGCCCACGTTTGAGTAAGGGATTGATTTGCAGTTCAGTGGCTGTGGTGGAAATTTGACTGGCCATGGGCTCGCTGGGGTACCCCTCCATCTGTGCTCCTCGCATCGCCCACCACCCTTGTACCAAAGCAACAGGTACGAGCAGGCCACATCTGCCTGGCAACAGGCAAATGTCATTTTCAAGCACATCATGTTAAGCCTTTGTCCCTGTAGTCACATCCATCTAAACCTACTGCCAGTTTATTCCCTTTAACTAATCCCCTATTAAACAGCCAATGGCAAATATAAACCTTGTTTTTGAAGTTGCCTTTCACGGGCTAATGGAAACGACATCGCCACAGTCGACATCGGTGCCTGCTCCCCAGCCGCCCCAACCGAGCTCACCCCGGCTTCCCGCAGATCACAGGTTTTTAACGTTTTCAGCGTTGCAGTGCCTGTATCCTGCCATCTGCTCCCACCCAGGTGTCCAGGAGTGAGGACCCGGTAGAGGGGCAAACGTGGAAGCATGGGCTCCTACCTTCCTGGGGCTCTGTGCACCTGGGTGCCTCCTCCTACACCCACAGCCACCGCCAAGGAGATGGGGGCTGATGCTGTCAGAGGACCTCTCCGGTGCCCACGAAGGCGTGTTCTCCCTCTCTCCCTCCCTCCCCCTTGCTCTCTCTCGCACATACGCACACTCCTCCTCTCTCCCCAGCAGTGTGGCTCCTTGCCAGCATATTGCACTGCCTCCGGGTATCTCACACTCCCTTGCTTGGCTGACTCTTTACTCACCTGGCCCCATCGGATCTTTCTGATTTCATTCCTGCCTTCCCTTTAGGCACAAAACTTGTCGTTATTACATTTTCCACTCCCTGCTGGGCCGTTGCTTTGCCTTCCTAATAATTCAGGATACTTTCAAGTAATTTGGGGTGTTTAATTTGAATCTTTCTTTTCTTCTTCCTCAGTTCAGAGGGAGTAGGCGTGTATGCAGAGGGAAGGAAGCTGCTCCTTCCCTCTCTGTGCTTTAATAGCCCTGCATGCGTGTACGCATGTCATGTGCATGTTGTATCTAATGATTGATATAGGTAGTCTATATGCATATATATACATGGTCTGATCGCTGTGAAGTTCTGGCCACCCCCTTCTCCTGTGGCACTGAGACATGTTGACCTCCCATTGCTTCCTATTCACTTGACACCAGGGTGTCTGGTTTTATCCAAATGAGCGGTTGAATGAAGTTCTTGGCACAATTTTTTTTACTTCAGAAAGGAAGACAAAGAGGTCTTTCATTACTAACTTGCAGAAGGCACTTCCCTTACCTCTGCTCCCTCCCTCACGCACCTCAGTCGGCAGGCAGCCTGGTCAAATCAAACAGGGAAATCTTGGGGGGTAGAAAAAAAACCTGCTACAATTATTTGGCATCCGATCCTCATTTACTGTGCACACATTATCACAGTCCCAGCTCATATAAGAAATCTGGTGTGAGCAGTATGGGCTGGATTTGGCCCATCTTATTTATTCCAACAGAAGTACCCACAGAGTTTTATAGGACTTCAAATATTGCAGAAGCATTAAAAGTAAAGCAAACAGGTGGCCTTTTATTAAAAAAAAAAGCTGAAGCTTTATAGGCATATAATATCAGACGACGTACATAGGAAATATAAAACATGCATGGGGAGGAGGCAAGCAAACACTCGTCAAATTTTCATTTACAACATAAGCTCCCAGTCCCATGCCTGATACATGAAGTTGGACCATTATTTCCCAATGGGGTCCTGAGAAGGGCTTGTTCTGTCCTGAGTTTCCCATTCTTCTGGGCACAGTGGGAGACCCTGAATCTGATTTTGGTGTCTGCTGTCTTCCCCCTGATGGTCTGCTGTCTTCCCCCTGCATCACTGCAATGGTGGCAGAGCTGTACCCTCACCTTTTTAAGATATAAGGAATAGAGCATCTTCAATAGCAAGACAGCTTTATTGGTTGATACTTCTAAGCCCAGGCTAATTTGCCTTCAGAGTAGGGTTTAGAAGGTGCCTATTCTTCTATCATTTGGGGAATTTTGCACAAGGCTCCTCTGGTAAGCTTTTTATACACCTAAGAGAAATGGAAAATAAGTCCCACAAGACAGAAGACTGGACTTCATGGGAGTATCTTTAGTGTTATAAAAACATACACAAAAATGTAATGTGACTCCCAAAAACATTTACCAGAGGAGAAACTGAAGAAATGCTGAATATTTTGCTGAAAAAAGGCATTGTCCTGCACTCCAAGAAAATTTTTGACCATCGAACATCCAAATTCTACCTATTTCTGTATGCCTAATGTTTCTTACTGGATGATTTTAGGTACTTCAGAAGAAAATAGTTAAAGAAGATATATAACTTGCAGGACCTTGGATAAGTTTGAGCCATCTGAAGCTGTACTCTGGTGATGATTTCTGGTGGGCTTCAGGTTGCCCACCTACACAGCCATCCAGACTAAGCAAGTCGTTTGGGCTCCTTCTGTAGACCACAGACAAAAGTTGGCCCTCTGAAATGACAATTCCTCCCTATAAATTACAAGTAGCTGCATTTTTCCAGTGACAACAGTCAATCTGGTTCCATGCTTACTGGAGAAGTGGAGGTAACTGCGTCCTAAAACAGGTGAGATTAATTGTCCTGTCAAAGGGTTTTCTCTTCTCCATGGTCTATAGAAACAGCCCGCAAAACTACTGATGACTAGACTAGAACTAGAAGACAAACTTGGATCAGGATAAAATTCAGAGGTGAAACCCACCTTTGTGGCTCTGAGTTTCCAGTGAGATCCAGCTCACACTTCTACTCTAGAGGTGCTGTGAGGCCAGGGATGTTGCCTCATGCATATCAGGGCATTTCAAAGTGCTATTCAAACTTCATGAACCTGGGTGCCAGGTAAGAAAAGCCTGAACAACACATCCAGGGATGAGCTTGGAGCAAAGCTGTCTTCCCTGTGTGCACCATAAATAGCAGTGATGCCACTACGTGTGCACATTAAAATGTTCCTGCTGCCTAATTTCCTGTTCTCTTTCTCTTTGAAGTTGGCGTAACAAGCCCCATGACACCTTTTGGTAGACCCATGGCAGGCAGTGGTGGAGATAGGAGAGGTTACAGACCCTTGTCAGTGCCAACTGGCATAGGGGCACCAGGAACATTTTAAATTTGTTAATCCCTTTTCAAAAGATGCAAATTGCTAAGTCAGTTCTAATGCCAACTTGGCTGCTTCTCTTCAACCAAAGAATTTAATACAGCAGAGGTCCCCTGAGAAGGAAAAATAGATTAAACCCCCCCTAAAACTTTGGTAGTTGGTTTTACGTACTGTGAGCCTCAGGCTGCTACTTGAATTTCACTTCAAACGTTTACTGCAAAGTATCAGCTAATTTTTTCTATCTGCCTGGTTATTCTTTAAAGGAGAAAATTTCATTAACAAACCATGGATATAAAATATGAAATCAGAGATCAGCTACTGCAGAGGAGAAGCCAAACATCACTAAAAAGGATTAGTTTCTTTCACTGTCTAGAAATTTCTCATGGAAGACCTTGGCTGCCCTTTTGATATTAAAACTTCCTAACAAGTATTACACAGGAGTTTTAAATTAGAACTTGCTGTCATTGGGACAGTTATAAACTCTTAAATATGTCCCTTTGCAAGTTGAGCTCCTGCAAAATGCATGTATGCACGGTGGAAATCATTGGGAAATGGGTGTGTATTTGTGGAAGATTGCCAGTCGGACCCATTAATTACCGCAGGAATTCTGCCAGCTGATTTATAAAATGAGCACCCAAGTTATTCCAATTAATTCCCATAATTCCACTCTGGATAGTGAACCACTAGTCAAAGTAAAATAAAGTTTGCTCCCAAGTGTGACCTAGGAAAACCAATTTTCTTTCCTACCGCGAATTCAGTAGAGTTCCTCTGGTTTATGCTGGGGGAGAGGATCATTGCTTCCCAGGTTGCTTTCTAATTAATAATTATATATAGTGCAGTTGGGCAAGGTTACAGGCCCCCTCCAGTGCCAGTTGGCACAGAAGCACCAGGAACATTTGAAATTTATTAATCCTTTTTTTTTTTCAAAAGATGCAAATTGCTTAAAAAAAAAAAAAAAATCAGAGAGGAGAGAGCAGTACTGTGAGTTTTAGGCACAATCCCGAGTCAGGGGCAGAGGCACCTGCCTGCTACTAAGAAATATTGTCATTTCCATTTCCATGGCTTTCTTTTGCCCTTTACCTTCTGATATTGGCCACATTCCCAGCCATCACCTGAAAGCCCAAACAGTGTTCCAGGAAGCTGTAATGTGCTTGTGTGTGTGTGTGTAAGGGACTTTTGGCTCCCTTGAACGTCTGTATCAGGCCTAGGAATATATGAACTGTGACTAGCATACCAATCACTAGAGGTAACTGGAAACTCTATTTTCCATGGAAATTTAAAATTTGTATGTGAAAAGTCAAATCATTTTGGTGTTTGAGCATTCTGTTTCAACAGGACATCAAGGTTTTCTGCAGAGTGAACATATTATTTCAAAGGGGGAGAGGGGGAAGAGCATATTGTTAGCTCAGAAACAGTTTCAGACTTTCAAGAGAAATTCCAAGCAGGCTGCTAATAACACTTCAGTGGTATCTGGCATAACTGAAAACTCCACTGGAGCCAATCAAGTTAAGCCAGTGTAAAAATGGCGTAAGTGAAAAGAAGCCGGTCACGTTAAATTGGAACGAATTTATAAAACCGCACTTCCTTTTCACCTGTTGTAGAGGGTCTTTTTCCCCCTTCCTGGGGAATCAATCTATTCTTCATTCTATTTCAATTCCATTTTCTAGTCCTTAAGCCCATGAGCAACACGGCCCTCTCTGGCTTTGAATGCTTTATAAAAACCAGTAACAAAGTACTCACACAATATTTTCCTTGAAAATACTTTTGTTCTAAACATACAACTTCTGCTTTGGACTCTAAGATATGTTTTTTTCAATGTATAAGAGTAGAGCCAAACAGAACCCGACTCTACAACCTGTTATCCAATGAAGTATGTGAATTTTCCAGAACAACTTATTACATCTGTTCTATATCATCATATCTTAGGTTTTTTGTGTTTATGATGTCATAATCTCCCAAACCCACAAAGAAAGCAAAGTTTACACAGGTCAATTGCAAATCTTCCCCTCCTCCCAATTTTTTTCTTTGTTTGTTTTATTCCATTTCTGACAACAACAATCTCCTTTAATTGCCGGTTCTGCCAGCCGCACAATGGACCTTGCCTTCTGTTATCTGACCAGTAGAGCTCATAATTAGTGCTTAATTATAGTTTATAGAGCCACTTTGGTCTGATAGGAAAAATCTGCTTTGTTACAGTCAATGAAGTATTTAAAGCTATGTCCAGGGTTGGGATAGGTTTATTAAACACTTGGGTAAGCAATAATAAACTAACATTGATTGAGCAACTAGATAGCTTTCTTTTATGCGCTGGTTTAAAAAAAAAAAATCCAGATAGAATTAAAAATAACTTGGCATGGTAATGGAATGTCTCCGCTAAGAACGCGCGGCTGCCAGTGGGGTCTATCGCGTTGGATGTAACTCAATCTCAGCTCCAGAAAAGAGCACTTTGCAAAATATGTGGCAGCATCATTGCTATTATCTGAAAAGGAGGAGGGAGAAAGAATTCACTAAGGTCCTTCAGTCTGTTCAGAGCTAAATAAAGAATGATACTGCTGAGCATGGGTGTGTTTCTAGGGGAAGCTGCCAGAACTAATGAAAAAGCACAGAGTTGATTTTCTTTTTAATTTTGCTTCCCTGCTTTCCAAGTCTTGCAGGGGAAATTGGAGATTGTCCTGAAATCATGACAATTTTGAGTTTTACATAGCAAATTCTGGTACAAACACAAACACATTTTATCTGCCTGCAGGTGCCCTCACACCTATCAGCTAACTTAGACAATATTATTCTAGGCTTGGTTCCAGTCGGTCTGCCAGGCCACACAGACTGAAATGGGGAAAAGTGAAATAAAATAACAATTTTTGAGAAATGGAGGAGGGAAAGGATTGTGCAACATCATTTCTCACTAGTTTTCATGGCAGGTAGTAGCCTGTCTAATCACATCATTCACCCCTCTATACCAACAAAAAGATTAACAGGAGGTGCCTTTTAAAAGACACAATTATTTTTTCACCAGGTGCGATTTTCAGAGGGAAATTATTTTCAAGATCTGCATAAGAATTCAGTATATTCTCGGGGAGCAAAACTGTTTGTTGAGTGGGTTACATTTATCAAACCCAAACCACTAATAATTTCAGTCATATTAACTCCTCTCCTCATACAGGTATTTTCCTCAGTTCGTTCCTTTTCTCCTGAAAATATGATGCACATTTCCCTTTCAAGATATGATGAGATTTCCCCTTTTTCTGGGGAACACAATTTTTTTTAGCCTTTCTTGGGGGAAGAGAGAGAAAAAGAAAGGAAAAAAAAATCTGCCAAAATGAAATTGCCAAAGAAGGTTTTTCTAAAGTGACAGCGGCATCCTTCCTTGTTCAGCTGTGGACAGGTGGAAGGCCACTGAAATGTGCAGCCTCGGTCTATAGCCGGGTTATTCCTCTCATAAGTTTTATTTCTTTATCAGGCAGGATGATTTCATCATACTTGAAATAAATAGCTAAACAGATGATTTATTCATCACACAAGGTAGAACGGTGATTATATTTGACTTTTTTTGATACACGTGGTTGTGGTTATTTAAATGGACTCAGATTAGAACAGGGTTGGACGCCTCTGAAAGTTGCATTTGCCCTGCTGCTATTGAGTTTTCTTCTGTCTCTTCCCAACTGACGAAGTCGTACTGTTATCAGCGGTATATATAACACTGTAACATGGTATCACCATATCTGGGGGAAATGGAATTTGCACAGGATGCCTGTGCTGAGCTCATAGATGAATTTCTATTGTCCATTATCGTTTATATCTAATATGAACCGTGCTACACAGCTCGTCTCTAATCCCCATGCTTGTTAAGGAGCTTAAAGAGTAAAATCAGTTGATTTCAGGGCCTTTTGGAGTTCAAGGTCAAAGTGATTATTTCCTTTTTTTTTTAAAGGCACGGACTCATCACAGTTTCCAAAGTTCAGTTCTTTCCTGGTTCCCTAATTAGAAACCGTACCAAGAGCATATCTGGAGGCTTTTATACATGAGATCAACCCCTTGCCCTGGGACCAATTACGGAAAAATAGCTTTACACATTTCACTGTTTGAATACCCGATGATCATACATGCTGTCGTGTTCTACAGTGAAGCCACGATAAAAATCATACCATTAGCAATTTTGGTAGTTTAAAATAAACATATTCACACCAAAGCATAAGCCCATCAAGCACCTCTCACACAAATACAGTCATGACATACACTTGCATGCATGAAGTCACATACATTGGAAAATTATAGGAAAAAAATATTCATAAATGAAAGTCAATATTAGATTTTCCTCTCTTGGACACCTCTCACTTTCCCTTAGCAAAATGCACAGCTTTGTGGAAAACCCAAAAAGCAAGCAAAAAACCACAAAAAATCTCAGTTTTCAGGTAAAACCAGATATTTCCACAGAAAGTATATGTTCCCCATGATTTTTTTTTTGTTTATTTAAAACCTGATCATCCTTAGTTATATATAAACATGTATTTACACAAATTCCAAATTCACGCACACTGCTAGTATAAAAGCATGGTTGCACAAGTAAGAATTTGAATTACTGCTTTACGATCTTTATAGCCCTGGCACATATATTCGTACATATCATATAGGTAGGTATAGATATACATATGTAGACAGATGCAAAGACAAGCAGGCAATAAGCATGTGAACCCATTATCAGAGCCTGTCCCTATGTGTAAACTTAAAACCTCTTGTAACCAGTGATTTTCTTTCAAATTTAAGCGGTATCTGAATGAGTTAAAAAAAGGGTCAGAGATTAGAAGGGATTGTTTAGGATTCAGGAGACAGCTTTACATTCCCCTTTTTGAGAGCTAATAAAATATATAATGCATGTATGTCCCTAAAACGCTCTTATTGCTCCCTCTGCCCATCAACGCTTTGGTCCCCAAGTTGCTGCTAGTGCTGCTGATGTGAGCCCTGGCCATTGACCTCCTATTAACCTCTGTAGCAACCCACAGATATTTAAACGAAAGGCACACCGTGGAGCGGTGCCTGAGCTGGTGAGAGACAGAATCAGCTCCGCTGGGCTTGAGCCCATCTCCGAAGCAGAGGGTACAGGAGAAACCCAGGGAGTCCTTTACTAAAAGGGTTCTTCCATGCCATGAGCACTGGAGACCTTTGCAAAGGCTTGCTTTACCTAGAAGCATATTAGGAATTCAGATGAGGCAGTATCAGCATTTATCAGACATTTAACTTTTAAGAAAGTGCTGCCTAAGCGTGACTTCATAAGTGGCTCCACGCTCTTGAAACGCTGCTGAAAGCCTAATGGAGACAGCTCTGTTACTTTCACCAGCCTTGTTCAGTGCTGTGTTCAGGACAAAACACTTGACTTCTCTTTTTTTTCTTTCTTGAAATCCATAATGAAGACCAAATACCACTTCTTCCATTAATTAACATGGCTAGAGAGTCACAGACCCTGCTTGATCCTTTGAACTGGTGCTGATACTCGGAGCCCACTGCATCTAAGCCTCTAAGCCATTTGCAGTATCTATCCTCCTCCTTCTCTGCTGTGCACAGCTTAGAGAAAAGGGTTGATACTAGGTCAATAGGGTCAGGATCTGCTGTAATCCTGCAGGAGAGTTCATGACAGAGCCTGAGCATATCAAGCCAAAAAAAATGTTTAGATTACCTCTCACACAGATCTTTTTTTCTAAAGTGATTTACCCCCAGGTTTCACAGGGCATCCTAAAGGAATATCAAAAGTAATAGACTCCACAACCATATTATTTCCTTGGGATATTACCAAAGGAAATCCAACCTTGTAAAAGGACTTAAGTGGCACATAAGTGGTCCAGGCCCTCTTCTGTGGTAAAAGTTTCGCAAGATTAAAAAAAAAAAAAAAGTTGTTGTTCTATGAGCAGCGGAACTAATGATGCCCAGTTTTTTCAAGCATGTCCTGCACATTGCCTAAATCACCGGACACAATACTCTGTGCTGCCTCCCCCTCCTTGCCGTCGCTTCAGAGACCCTTCTGACGTCACCTGCCTATTCAGCTCAGTAAAGGGCCAAATGCACTACAGCTGGTTCAGATCGACCTGTAAACAGTTCGATCTATACGTCTGCACTGCCTGAGTTGTCTTTTCTTCCAAAAGGAAAACTCTCCCCTCCACCAGCTGCCAGTTCCCTAAAAGCATTTAGTATCATAACGCTAACAAATACCTCTATTCCTGTGCCAAATTTTGCTGAAACTAACAGGAAAGTTCAAAACTTATGGAGGAGAGACTGGCAGATGGATGGACAGAGTCAACGATATGTTACTAAATATTAACAGGGTCTTCCCCAATGCCGTTTTAGCTTAATTACTCATATCAGCACCTTCTCAACTAAACAGATGAGTTGCATCATGGCCAAAAGATCATGAAATAGGACCCTTGTTGAGCCAATAAGAGGAAATGGGTAAAGGAGTTCATGACCTTCAATTTGAATCAATCCTTACCAGCTTTTTAAAATTCAAACAACCATTAAAAGTAATTCCAAACAGATTCTATCTGCCATAATAGTGACTAGCATGCCCAAGAGATGGTATTTAAAGTACCCAGTCACTAAATTTCATAGTGCTTTATAAATCAGTATCAACACTGTGAATTACTTCTGAAAGCAAACTTGGCCTCTTGCAAATTCTGGGACCAATTCTGAAAACATAGAAATGTTTCTGCCCGCTTACATCAGCCCAGCAGCGAGGTTAATCTAAATGCCTGGAAATATTTACTTTTATAAACCCCATTGAAAAGTAATTCAGTGAAAGTACAAAGGGGAAGAGGAAATAGCTATCAAACTACTTTCGTTTCATCTTGGAAAAAGGGGTGCCTGTCCTTGCCAGTCCCTCGACGCTGGGGCAGAAGAAAAATATCTATTCTCACCATGCCAGGAGCAAACAGTAGGAGATGGGAATGAGAGAGGTGCTGTGAAGAAGGCAATGGGGAGAAGAGGTCGGTTGGGATGGCTAAAGGCAAGAGTCCAGCAAAACAAAGCGATGAACATTCATCCGGCTCACGTCAAAAAAGACACGTAAGGCTTGTAACATATTGACAAATCCTTCACCAAACCAAAACGCAAGTTGCAACTTGAAAAGCTAAAGCATGCAAACACTTGCAAAATAGACCCTACAGCACTAATTCCAGCCCTACTAAGCCAACCAGGGTACTACTCCTTTGCATGAAGCACAGCTAGCTTATTTCTGAGAAATCATCTCCCAGAGCAAAAATGCAGAGTTTTTTCCTGGCTCTATTAAGGAAACATGCCAGTTTCAGGCTTCCAACAGGGAAAGGGAATAATAAAAAAAAAAGAGTTTATAAATTATGAAAAGCAAGTTGACAGTGTGTCCTTATAAATATGAAGATTACCTATGCTACCCTCATGAATCTGAAAAGTCACAGTTTAAAAAAATGGTAAAACTACAGATTCAGCAAACTGAAAAATAATGGGCAGGTTTTGCTGACCAGGGAATAGTCTGCAATTTAGTTCTTTTCTTGTTTAACATTTACTGTATATTTCACCATCCAGAAATATTATTATGTTTACAGGAAAAGCCCCATTTTCCACAGAAAGGTCCCACTATTGACAATATGAATATCACAGTGAAATACAGTCTGATACCTTGGAATATCCTCTGAATCTATTTAAAGTCCCCAAGGAAAATCCCCTTTTTCTAAAAACAAAGATATTTGTTATGTCAGCCAGCATATATTGACACACAGTTATATATGAGTGTGTGAGCCTGTATGAAAAAGTCACGCATACAGTTTCTGGCTTACAGTTACTATTTCTAATAGCTCACCAAATCATAGTGTTGGGAAACTTTACGGACAAAGTGATGGACTGATCGGTTTAAGAAAGACATAAACATGCAAATGAAAGTGTGTTCTTTTTCTCATCCGATGCCTATATATGTAGTACATTTTACACTATAAACTATGCTGATCTCAACTGAAGAATCTAGGCACTGCTGTTACTAACAGTTAATCTTGTTCTAAGCCACAGCAAGTGCTCACTTTGTGTTGATAATCACTAGAGTCAGTGGAGCCTAAGATGTCCCATCTAATAAATGGTTTGAAATGTCAAAAAGTGCCTTAGTCCCAGACTGAAATGAAAGTTCCAAGTCAGGAAAATTTTCACAAATTTAAAACGGACAAAACGCTCCATTACCAAAAGTCAGTTTGAAACTTCAGTGTCAATTAATTCTGGCAGCTTTTGGAACAAAAAGACTATGTATATTTTGATTAGGAGCACAAACAACATTGAAACGGGTCACTTAATGCTTTCAAAACTTCCTCCTTTGCAATATTTGGAGGCTGAGAATTAAATTGAAGCTGGCCTTTTTTAGCAAGAAAGCAAGGAGAGTCAGACTTCCCTGAAAAATTCCCGGTTACATCTGCTCAAAACAGCTTTGGTTTTCTTGGGAATTATTTTCTGAAACACACCAAGTTTTCTCTATTAGTGCTGTATAAATATCATCTCCAGTGCAGAGCCTGGAGGGAGTTCAGGAGTATGACTTAATCAGAATAACTAACATGTATTCAGAAGTTTGGTTTGGAAAGTAACTGAGAATACTGAATAGATTCAGCCAGCCCTTCTTTGATTAAATAGCTTCGTACTTTACAAGGAAGACAAGTTCTCTTCACCATAAAACCAATCTTTTCAATCTGAAAAGGTGTCCACCAGATCTGCATTCATCTTCAAAGTCCTGTTAAATTTTGGAAGCATGGAAATAAAGAAATGTTGTAAGAAAAAAAAGGAGTCATAATTTTGAATTATTGAGCAAGGTTAAAATTTACATTTTCAATTTGGGAGATGAAAAATTTTCTCTTAGAATGATTTTCTGCTGGAAAAGATATCACTTTTCCTTAAATATATCATTTCTATAGAAAAAAAAATTACTTTGTTCCCCAAAGTTTGATTTTCTGTCAAGAAAGCTGAAATGATACTTCCTGTAAGCCAACGTAGAAAGTTTTTGTCCAGTTTAGATTAAAGCTTGTGCATTAATCCCACTCTGCAAAGCTGGAACTATAACTGCCTTGTATGGATAAACAAGGTTAAATGCACAAAAGACGACTATAAAACAGCTGTATCTGAAGGAAATAACCCAGCTGGAATCAAACCTGAAGGATTTCATGTTCCCCTCCCAACGATCGGCAGAAGCTTGTAAGATACCTGCAGGACACCCACAGGAGACTGTACCTACCAATGAATGGGGGAAAAAAAGGCAAAAAGCTGCCTCCAAGAGAAGCGGAGATGCTTTTGGGCACAGATTTCAGCATCGTGGCCTGAACTCTACCTAGGGGTGAACAACCTCGTCCCCTGTGTCTGGTAGATCCTGACAAATTTGCAGAGAGCCCCTCAGCACCAATATGTAGCGGCATAATTTCATCTGAGCCTTTTCCTTAAGCTTTCCTCCCCCCCCCCCCCCAGATTTACACCCTGAGGGAGTTTTTGTCATGTGCAGTTTCACGTGCAGTGATCGACTACAGATATCAGGGACTGGATAATTCAAGACTGATTCACAGCCCAGTTCAGTCTGAACAACTGGAGAATGGGCATCAAGAAGTTGTGAATCACTGTGGCTGTAGCATCTCAGTATCCCTTTGCAGGTCATTTGTTTTTGTTTTGTTATAAAACACACAAAAAAGTTTTGAAAGTTTTTTTTTTTTCATAAAACAAAAATGTTATGAGTTTTTTGTTATTAAAAAAACCTAAAACACAAAACTATCAGTTTTCTACAAGTTCTTCTTTGTCTCCTAAAAATGCCATCTTAGGGCTATAGAGAATGGAACACTTCCTTCAGAATGCCATGAAATTAATTATAAAAATAATAAAAATAAGGGGTGCAATACTCAGTCCAAGTCCTCGTCTGACCATACAAAGTGTGAAGATGTTTCGTTATGCAGCACAGGGTCCTGGATGGGAGGGATGGAGGACCACTGCAAGGGTCGCTGCCTTCCCTCCCAGCTGCCCAGCTCCACAGCAGAAACCCTTGGGTTGTCTTGGGGCAGCAAAGGTTTTGCAGCAAATACAATTTTCTTGCTCTGCTGCTAAATCATGCAACAACTCTGGAGATGCCCGGTGCAACCACCCTGGCCAAAGCAGTTAGCCCACCATTGCGGCACCGAGCCCAGCAACCTGTGACTGAATTAAAGAGATGGAAGAAACACTGCCCTGGAGGGACGTGACCCACCAGCTTTTGGATTAGTCATGAAACTTCCCGGTGCAGTGGCCTTGCGAGTGGTTCAAACAGAGGCATAGCACAATGAATGCTCCCATTGTGAACCGCAGTTGGAGTTTGTTATTTTATCTCTAAAGCTGTCTTGTGTTTTCCCCTTTTCTCATTTATGTACTGAACATAGGATTTTTCACAGCATACTCTTTCCCTCTAGTAAGCACCTCGACTTTTCTAGACCAGTTCTTACAAAAAAAGCATACGACGTACTCCTTCCTTCCCACAACAATTTGGTGTCACTTCTCCCCTCCGGAATAGTCTTCTCTTACAGCCAGCTTTCACCCCAGCCTCCATGAGCGGGTGCAATAGCCAAACCAGGGATGCTCATGCCATCACACCGCTCTCTGCCTCCCTCCTCCCTGAGCCCAGCACCGCCGGGCTGGCGGATGGTCTTAGACCACCCCACCACAATTTGGGACCTCGCTCCTAGTTTAGTGACTCTCCGAATCCTGGCTGTATCAAAGCCTCTGCTTGCGCCGTGTGAATCCAGAACAAATCCCGGGGGATCAGCAAATGGCTTTTAAAAGCAATTTGATCGGCGAGTTCAGTTTTTCCTGCATTTGTTACACAGCTTGGAAGGTGACGTGTTTAACGTGGCATGACGGACCATGGCCAGGGCTGCCCCTCGGGCTGTCCTCGGGTGACAGATGCCTGGGGTGGGGACAAAGGGGGTGATTTTGGGGAAAACTCCTGCCCTACCACCAAAACCTACCCAGACCATGTTCCTTAACCTCCAGCAATTCAATAGTCTTTGGCTATGGGCAGGGGGAAAGGAGGAGGAAGTCAGGCTCCCAAAATTGATTTCATTCCAGGTAATACTTCTTACACAACAATCTGTTCCTTTCAGAAGGACACAGATTAGGGAAGTATTTGGTCAAGGGGCAGTAGAGGGCACTCCAGGCCAGATCAGGTTAAGTTTTGGTCACTTTATCTCTTGTTGACGTAAAGGCTCGAGGCCATGGCCTGGGGTTTTCCTGCAGAAATGTGTTTACAAGCAGGTCAAGGACTTGCAGACAGATAACCATTAGCAAAACAACTTTTCTATTGACAAAAGAGCACAGAATAGTGCGTTGGCAGATGAATTCTCTTGTTTCGTTAAAAAAAAAAAAGAAATTAAAAAAAGAGAAGTTAAATCAAAGGGCTGCACCCCATCTGATTCTCACGACCGTGTTTTCTAGCTAGGATTTAAGATCACAACTCGCTCCCCATCCACTTGCAAAATGACACTGAGGACTTATGCCAAAGTGCTGTATTCAGTAATAAATCGAGCTGGGATTTACTACTGGTCAGCAAGCGTGTGAGGCTTGTTAACGGATTTGTTAACTCCAATTCTGCTTCCAAATGAGAAATGTCTGCAGGTCTCCAGCCCAACCAAACGCTCAGCCTGGGAAGCTCACCTGGTTTCAGGTTTCCTTGCAAACTACCCCGCAGCCGGCAGCCCTGCTCCCATCCCTTGCCTACCCCCTCTCCAGCCCCTAGCAGGTTCATCAAAAGGTTTTGCGAAAGTTCAGGAACCGTTTGAGCAAACCCCGGCCGATTTATGGGTTTTGTGCACAAAGCACGTGAGAGCTGCAGCTGCGGCTGAAGGAAACCCGAACAGATCAGCCTGAGTTTTGCCTTGGCGTTCGGCATCCGCTCAGAATCCCCAGCCTCGGAGCTTAAAGTAGATTGATGCCAATACTTCTGTAAAAATGTAACCTACCAAAATTTCTATAGCCACCTTTCTACCTAAAAGCACTGTTCTGTATGCACACGACTAAGACAGGATTTTAAACAGCCACAAATACAGCAGACAACAATTTTAACAAAAAATAGTTGAAAAAAATGCCACTCAAGAACCATGGTTATTTGCTACCTGTCAGTCAGGGTTAGGATATAACCAGCGGGGGAAGTGGCTTCTCGGAAAGCCTTGTTCAATCTTCCTGGAGGAATTTGTGGTCTATTCTGTATACAGTTTGTGGTATCTGAGTCACGACCTGACTCTAAGACATGCTGGATTTTAAATGACAAACGCTGTCTCTCTGACGGAGGCCTCGCGTTAGTCAGAAACCAAATGTGTGTGCACTTGGGAGAGCTGGGACATTTGATGCCCAAACAATAAAGCAAGCAAAACAAAATGAGCTAAGCCAACTGGAATCAGCAGAAGAGGGTTCGTGTCATTCCTCTGGCTGTACTAGCGGGTTAAAATTCAGCCCGTGGTGCGAGTAACTTATACATGAGCTGGGGGGAAAGACTGGTGCGTGCCTCTGGGGGCACAGCCACGTCTGTGGTTTTACACACGATGCAGGAAAAGTGTAATTATTTTCAAGGACATGCTGGAAACTGAGGGGAAAGTACAGATGGGTTAAATCTGAGTTCTCATTAAAGTAGTGACAAATAGACAGTTTGTTTTCTTTTGAGTTTCTTTTTGTTCTTCCCTCCCCATCCCTCTCTCCCTCGCACAAACAACCGCCCTTTGCGTCGGCAAAGGGTCAGGAGGCTCTTGCAAACTTCTGCCTGTGGAAGCTGGACAATGTGGCATGTGCAGGCTCAGCATCGAAATACCACTAAAACCCCTGCCTTTTGCCCTGGTCCTCCCTTTTAAAGAGACAGCCGCCGTAAAAAAAAGCTATTTTTTCAAGGAAAAGCTGCCTTGTCTTTATTAATCAAGACACTAAGTGCCACTCCACTGCAGCAGCATTCCTGTTTCTCCAACGCCACTTCCCTCCAGCCCCATTAATACTATTAAAAACTCAATAACTTTTTCTATCGCCTTTGTTTAAATCATATTCCTGTATGAAGTATAGCTATTAAAATATGCCTGTAAACTCTTCCTATTAAAATGACATTTTAAAAGGCTTGATTTGAACATGGCTATGTCACTTAAAGTGGAAAAGTTTCTGCGAGTTCCCTTCCAAGCTGTTAAAGATTAGCTTGATGTAGATAAGACTATTCCCCAAACTCATTATCTGTCTTCAAAATGCACCTTAAGGACTACTTAATAAAGTCAAGGTTACGTGAAGAGTATTTCAGTGAAAACCAGTGAATGACTATTAATAAATCTGCATTACAGATTGGTTATTTTGTCTCTGTCTTTCATCTGAGCAATAGATGATCCTTCTGTTCTTTTTTTTTTTTTTTTTCTTTTTTTTTTTTTTTTTAACAATAAGCATGTGTTGCCTCCTTGTACCGGTCACCAATGAATCAGAGACAGCAGCAGTAGTAGAGAGCATTTCAGCATGTTTACAATTAATGTGATCTATGCAATGTAAAATATTTTGCAGGGAAGGGTCACATATCTCTGGCCAGTGCAAATTAAATTATGAGGATTCCTGATTGGGCCAAGCTTACATTTAAAAAGAAAACGATCATGGTACTCTTGTATAACTGCATTTTTGTTTCTCCTAAAATTATGTTTCCTATTTATTTCAGTGCTATGGGTATGAAATGTTAATCCTGTGAGCTCTGGTGCCAGATAGCAGCAAGCCATCCAGAAGTGAAGCACTACAACTTTTTGAAATAGGAAAACTATTTGGCAGGATTTATTCTCAAGACGTTCTCATCTGCTGTCCATAGCAGTGCAGAGCTGGCGTTTTAAGAGTGAGACTGGTGTTGTAGGGTCCTGCGGTACCAGTGCTAAGGACAGTCACAAAGCTTCATCATCACCTGTTTCTGACAGAGCAGATTGGCAAGTTCCTGATGTCTAAGGACTGGAGTCTTATCCTGCAGTTGGTCCCTCTGATCCACCCACAGAGCAAGGGGCACTGTCCTGCCCTGGGTTCGCATGAGGAGCTCCATCCCCTCTCCTCTCCATGCAGAGGATCAGGCTGCTCCAGGACACACTCGTATGTCTCCCTATGGCTGTCAAGGGGAGTAATATGGGAGGGAGGAAAACCTATCACAGTCAGCCTCGCTGGAAATTTTGAGTGGAAATCTCAGGATTAATTCAGTCTATCTTTTAGATTTCTCAGTACCTCTAAGGTCTAAATACTTTTTTTCTTTTTTTAAACTATTTCTAGTTTCAGCCGAAAGCGGTCAACACAGAAGCTCACAGCTGTGTATGCATCAAAAGGAACCACGCAGATTTTTGCTGGACTGACTTGCTGGAAATTGTTGATTCACTCTACATGGAACAGCTCCAAAATACAATCGGTTACCTGTCATTCAACCATTTCAGAGGAATTTGCATAACACAGATGTTTCCATATTGGCCATGCTCTACCTTGTGCAGTAAAGATTCGCCTGATTCAAGGCCAGCAAAAAAAAACCAAAACAAATCTGTGTACATAATCACTAGCTGCCCCTTCCCTTTATCTTTAAGTATTTCCATGAACTCTATGATTGTTAACTCTGGAGCATGTATTTTTGAGGTGACTATATTTTTGCCATATATCTATCTCATGTATTAAGCCCCTCAAAAACTTTTGTGTACGTCTACAGGGATTACTGCACACAACTGAAATCCTACTCAAGCCCATGCTCTGGGCTTGCCAGATGGAGAGCAGCTCTTGTCCAAGAGGCACATACTTTATTAGCATGATGCTGAACCTGAGCCTCTCAGCAGGGTATTTTGCCTTGATCAGAGTAAATTTAAACTTCTCCACACTGCCAGCAGAGGCAATCCCACCACGGTCTGCGTATGCAAGCGTAAATAATAACAGCAGCAGCCAACAATTACTCTGCAAAAGCTTGGATCTGCTTACAAACCACAACACAAATTTTAATGCTGAATTTAGGTTCTTCAGTTTAGGGGATTTACACATAAGTTATGGAAAATCTGGTAATTAGGAGACAGGCCCTTGCGAGTCTCCTCGTTCTACTTTCCAGATGAAGTCTGATTCACTCTGTGTTTCACCTTTAGGAAATTTTTACTTCATGAAAGCAAAAAGGCAGCACGAAAGCAAAACCATCTCAGCCCTTCTAGTGCTGCCCACTTCCACTCTTGATTGAAACACAGAAGCGTCTTAGAGTGAAGATAGCGCAATACCAGCACAGGCACTGGGTCTTACAGGGCAAAATTCCCGCTGCAGAGCTGGTGGGCCCAAGGGAGGCATCATTTTGTTGCCTACACATGGCCTGACAAAAGGCTCGGAGAGAACAGGCTGAAAGAAGATGTAAATCCCCCAGAAGATCAGGGGCAGGACCTTGCAGTAATGCTGGGAGCTGGTGTCGTCGCTGCCTGGGAGAAGAGCTGGGCCACCCTGAATTATCCTGAAGGAGAGCTCTTTCTGTGTTTTTTCCACAGATAGCAAAAGATTTAAAACAGGTGAGTGGTATCACACAACCTAAACCTTTTATTCTACATTTCACATCTTTCTGGTTTATCTAAAACTCATGCTACATTGAGTGAATTAGGAGGTTGATTGAAAAGTACATTATATACTAGTTACCTGCGAGATGTGCACTTTAGAAGTGAAGGTTTAGGGGCAGAGGAAAGGCATATAATAAAAAGTACTGTACTTTGAAAGGTCTGAGCAATGCTGCAAGAAATGGCATTACCTCACAGCTGTCAAGGCTCAGAAGTTTTATTACCAAGGAATTTCACTTTTGCCTCTTACTCTTAACACAGTGACCAGTTCTGGGACTGAGAGGATTTGCTGATCTAATATAGATAGTGATTTCGTAGGTTTGTTCAGATTTATATAGACAGCACCCTGGGATCAGGAATTACATTTAAAATGTAATAAAATGTTCTTCTGCACTTTTACTCACAAATACTGTACTTAAAAAAGTAAACACCAAATAATCTCAGATATCTTTCAAGAAAATGTTGACATAGCTCCAAGAGCTCATACAGATGACTGAATAGTTTTCTGAGTAAACTTAATAAACTCATATTCTTATTCTTTCAGTGTAGCATGAAGTATCACACCATGGAGAAGAGAGAAAACTAAGCCATATAATTTAGCAGAAATCTATTTTAAACATATATTTCAACATATGAAAATGGAATATAGACATTTATGTAGGCATGTTTTTATACTACTTACAGTCTTAGACTTTAAAAAATGATAGTAGTTAAGTTTCACCCATGTAAATGAATCAAATTCACGTTGCTAAAAATTTGTCCCTGCTCCTAAAGCGAGACCTCAGTCCTTTGCCGCTCAGCAGCAATGTTACAATGATTTCAAGGGGCAGGATTTGACCCCCTATGTGTTCAGAAGGACTTTGTGTAAGTTAGGAGTTTTAGCACAATTGCTCCTCTAAGTAGTCAAAATGATTCATCTACATTATCTGTCTTTATTAAACAGTCATTTACCCTAGTGAGTCCCACTCAAGGGAATCTTTATTATTCAGACAAGCCCTTACAGTCATAATGACACAAAATATATAGGAATAGTTAATAATACTGTTAATCCTATGTCTGTGGATAAATATCAGCTGGCAATTTTATATCAACCACCCACTGGAGCAGAGACAAAAATCTATAGTTTACACGAGCAGGCAACCCATAATAACGTGCCAGGGATCTGGTGAATACTATAAAGCAAGACAGACCCTTGGGAGACACCAAATGTGGATTCTTAATATATTTTGCCCAACAATTTAAAATTAAGTCTTTTTTACAAGAATTAATAAGACTGCTGAAGACTGAGCAAAAAAGCTGTGTCATTTAAACCCTATTGGAGTCCATAGCTGTGCCAAAGCCAGTGGCCTGACTGGTATTATCAACCTAAAATCATTTAGGAACAAAATACCAAAAAATACATTCTCTGTTCTGCAGAGTACAGATTCCAACTTAGAACCTAACCAAATAATTGATGGTGCCAAGGCCACCTCCAGTTGAAAAACACTGCCTTTGCAATGATTTCTCCCTCAAAAGACTGCACATGGACAATGCAGCTTAATAATATTGGTGTGTCTCGAGTCAGAATCCAAAACTAAGTCTGCAGAAAGGCCTCAGGGAGGCCTTTTTGTGTTTGAGAATATCTACAATCCTTTGAAATTTTCATAATAATGCCAGTCAGAGCCCCCACTTCTAAGTCATAGGGAGGTAGAAGGGGGTTTCCAATGTAACATCAGATTGAAATCCCTTCATAGGACTTGGTGAGCATTTTCACGTCCAAGGCACTTGTAATTTCAGATGTGTTGGATGCTGAGAAGGCTCTTGATCCTTCAACTCTTACTTGGTGGAACAATGTACATTTTAAGATTTTTACATCACTTATAATAAAGATCTTAGTTTTGTAACGGTCTTGAGGGAATGGACCGCACGCTTTGTGGGTTTTAAACATCTACTGAAGGACTAAAACTTCACGATTCATGAGGTTTTGTCAAGTCCTGTGTTTCTATGCAACTGTTTTTTTAAGAAAAGGAAAAACTTATCATCCCTCATAGGCTACTTCAGATAACAAAGAGGCCTTGGGGTAGCCTCCAAAGGCACTGTCCTGCATCAAAGCAGTGCAAAACACTTCATTTTGAACCTACAGCTGAAGCAGTCCAAAAGTTTGAGTGAAATAAAACCCATTTTTCTCTCTCCATCTGTTTTCGGATGTTCTGTGCCATCCCTCAGTGTAATACCTCGGCTATGCGCAGGTGAATTAGAGCTGCAGAATGAACACTGCAGGACTTTATGGAGTATACTGCTCTTTGATCTCCCTGGTTTCTGCCCATAGATGAACACAGCAAGCTAAGCACAGCAATTAGCAGTAACAGCTATTAACAGGCTTCACAAAAGACACAAAAGGACACAAGTAGGTGGTTTACAGCATGGCAGATAAAAACAAAGTCGGTACTTTCTTTTGCCCTTCCCTCCTCCAGCAAATTTAAGCTAAGGGACCAGAGGGCTAAAAGGCAAACAGTCCACTTCTAGTAAATAGACCTAAAAAAAATAAAATATATTGAATCTGTGGATAGTCCCTGCAGCAGAGGAAATACATTTGTCTTGTCCTGAACAAAGACCTCTGTGAACAAAAATTTTTTGGGAAGACTGTTCTTGACTTCAGTGCTTTCTGAGTTAAGACTAAAGAAATCAACATGGACATCACCATAAACACTTAGATTTCATTGCATGAGGAAATTCAAAGGAAAATCAGACACTGACTGCTCTGTAGAAGCAGAGTAGTTTCCATTGGCTCTATTGCCCAAGTAGAGGCCATAAACAACAAAACTAGTTATATTTCTGGACAACTGTTTACAAGCCTGTCCTCTACCCCAATCACTTCTATGAAAACCCAAGGAGAGTACCCTAAGCCAACCTTCCGCTGTTTGATTCTGGTGCTCAGACCCCAGCATTAGTTGGGCCAAAAGACTGAGCTAGGTCATGTTTCTCGAGGTTGTTCCCTGTAGACCATTCAGCTGGTTAGCCCAAGGTGTACCCCATCACACCCCTGCCTTCCCAAATACATCCCCCACTGCCTGGGAAACAAGAGTTGGAGCACGAGTGCACTGCGTATGTGATATTTCTGTACTGTAACTATGATAGATCACCCTGACTTTTCACGCTGTTTTAACAGTAGAAGCAGCCTCCCCCCTGTCCCCCACAAGCCAGTAAATGATGTGGCCACATTTGTTTGGTGTTGTTTTGACAAACAACACACGCTGATTAGAATACCCCCATCAGATGATAGATTCGCAGACATGGTCTAACAAAATGCATTTTTCAATACAAATACCAGTCTTTAGAGACAACTCATAAGAGTACTGCATCAGGGATATCTCTAAAGCTGACACGTTTACAAATATATATATTTATACTATACATACATATATAGGAATAAAAAGCTGGAAAGAAAAGGGAAAAAAAAAAGAACAAAGATGCAATAAATCAGAGAACATCTAAGGATTTTTAGCCATAAGCTATTTCTTAAATCAGGAAGGAAAACATGCATTAATCAGAACATTAGCTCCAGACAGTGCAACAACATCAGGAACATTGCTACTGTACAGAAAGTCATGAATCATTATAGACCTACAAAACATTTATATAACTTTAACATCATTATTGGTTTTGATCAATAATATAACACATGAAAGATAACAGGTTCATAACTTTCTCCCCCAGTGTGAACTCTGGATGTGTAAAAATCTATAGAAATAACAAAAATAATAATAAATAATTTTTACTTTTTGTCCCCCAGCACCGTGTCCAAGGGCATCTCAAAGCAGATTAGAGACAGTGGCTTATTTTCCACAGCCATTTGATTCCAGTACTGTGTAATCAAGGTAGTCAAAGAGTTGCACTGCAAAGACTGGCTGATGATGCATTGAACAATTTCTGCTATGCATACTGACCGTATCCTCCTGCCCATGACGGTGGGTAGGTCCTGAAGAAAGAGTAAGCTAGAGCAAAGATTTTGTCCAGTAGAGCAATCCCTACATGGACCTCTGTAGCAGGCTGAATCTGGAGGAACCCCTGGGATTTTTTAGACCCTGAAGCACTCTAGAGTGTGGAAAAAGACAATGCAGTACCAATTTCTCTCTCACTCTAAGCTGCACTGAAAGTAAATCATTATCCATATTTGCTAGATGGGGAAAATGAGACACGAAGTAAAACTTAGCAGCACAATGAATTCAGCAATAAAAGTCTAAGAGATCTCTTTTTTGATGAGTAAAAATCTGTTCTTGATGCATTTCCACATTTCATGACAGTTAGACTACATGTGTTTCCCCACTTTATCCCCTCCCCTTAGAAGTGACTTTATTCACGTCCATGAAAGATAAAGAGATGTTCAACTTGCCTGCTACAGTGCTGCTTCCCTGGGCAGAGAATGTCCTCAGAAGACAACTTTATGATCATTTACTTTCTTTTCAGCCACTGACTTCAAGTGGTTATTCTGAATAAATGGAGAACCAGAAAAATCAAAGACATGGATGCTATACAAAATGTTGAGCTACATAGTGCCCTCTTTAATGTCCTCCCCTTTTCTTTCCAATTAATAACTCTGGATGTTGTTAACTAATCTAACTTGGACCTGGAAAAAGCACTTGGCTCATATCCCTTAATTGGTATCTTTAGAATGGTGCAGATGACTGTAAATTATCAAAAAATCTGTTAAGTGAGGAATGGGACCCTCCAGCTGAAGGAGTTTCCATGGCCTTGCTACCTGCCAGTTTTTAAGATTGAGTGCTTTGGTGAGGTGGGAGTTATATTTAAAAACTCTATATATGTTTATAGCAACTTAGCCTTAAAGGGACATTTTATCTTTTCCTCTCAGGGAAAAAGTGTTCTTGGATTCAGTTTCATTTAACCACCTTTTGTTCCAGCTATTGGTGAAATTTCTTATGGCATTGATTGCTTGAGGTTTGCTTTAATCCCTTCCTTCAAGAATGAGTCGTGTAACGTATTCACTACTAAGACACATTTTTGAGAGCTAGCTGGGGAAACATGATAGAAGCAGATATATCAAAAAGATAAATTTTCCTTTTTCCCCCCTCACTGAAACATGGTATATGGTTAAAATCTAAGAGGAAGCTGGTATGTTGTTGTAATACCCTTTCTTCACATCTCATCTGTAGAACCAGTCATCTGATCCCGATTCTTCTATTATTGTAACGGGCATAACACGGATTGCAATCCAGTGTTGGGATAAAGAGCACATAAAACCTTCAGAAACATTTGTCAAGATTTTCCCTTATACTTACAGATGTTAAAACCAGAGGCACAGAAGCAGAGGACTCTTAACACATATGCTAATGGACACCAAGTGCTAAAATGATTTCTAATATGAATGCCTATAAAATAAAACTGATATTTTTGTAAACACTTTTCTATGACCCTTTGTCGCCCATAAACTCTCCCTAATGCCTGTGCTTTTTAATGTTAACTTTATCTTAAAATTTTCAGAATCGGAGTCACTAATATAGCTGCTTGACGATGAATATAGCAAATATATCCAAAATTGTGTAACAGTTTTGACAAATACTTTTCTTTGTTTGGAAAGTGCTCACTTTAACTAATCAACACTCATCATTATGTGTCTGGACATGCTAATCACCTAGTATTTTTTCCATTCCCTGATTGGAAGTCTGTAAATTATGGTAAGGAAGATAAATGTGTGATTATACATGTGCTTGAATATTTCTCAGATTAAGAGTTACTCTTGACAAAAATTGTATATATTCAGTGATTCAAAACCATATGCATAAGTATCCACTGTCTGAATATTCACAATAATTAATGATGTGATCCCTTCATATACACTAAATAAAAGCTGGCACTATTATTCACAAAGATATCTGGAAATTTATTTTTGTTATTACTCAATTGCACTTTCAAAATTATTTCTGAACAGAAAAGTGAAAGTCATTAGAAAACAAGTATATATACACCTTATACACATTACTTAATAGATTGCCATATCTTAATCATAATAAAAAGATAAAATAAAGAAAAACAAACAAAAGGTATGAGATGACTTTCCCAGCAGCATTAACATATCAGTATCTCAGCTGTGTAAACTGGTGTAAATCAAGTTAGGTCAATAGAACAAAACCAGCTTCAGACCTCTGAGCCCTTCTTAGAAAAAAGTACTTACACTTTCTGCTTATAACAATCTTCCAACGTGACCATACTTGCACTTTTCAGGGGTTTGGTTTTCTTTTTTGGAGATGGAGAAGTGAGACTTTAGGGGAAGGATTTTCTTTTTGGTTTTGGTTGTTTGGGTTTTTTGGTGTTTTGGTTTTGGTTTTTTGGTTGTTTTTTTTTAAATAATTCTCCCTAAAATAGTCCTCAATCATTTTTTTCCCCTACTAAACAATGAGAAAGGTCTAACTCTACATGTCAAAACTCTACCTTTAAAATATTATGCAGCACAACAAGGCAGACTTGTGGTATGTTGGTTTATTAAAACATATATATTAATTTGGTTATTAGTCATAGAGGCCTGGAAAATTCACTTAGTTCTTCAGACAGGACAGAAATCAGTGTCCTTAATTACTTTCTCTGAATGTGATAACTCTTCTCAGTAGGTCTGACGCCCAGAGAAGCCAATATAAGTCCACAGTCTTTAACACTTTTGGACTAAAACATAGACATCATTATTCTCCCCACTCTTTCCTCTGCTTCCTCAAAACAAGAGAGAATTACATAGGCTGTTTACAAGCCCAATAGACTGTGCAATATTGGCCTGTTTTCATTACTGGCTGAATCAGGACATGAAATCTGTATATCTGAATTCAAGAGGGGTTTGTGTTGGCATCTGGTCTCACACTCCGCACAGTAAAATTTAGCTATAGACAAAACTTAATTTTAAAAGGATGAGAACTCCTTCTTAAAAAAAAATTAGAAAAAATCTTCAGAGTGAATAGGATACTTTCACTTGAATAATTTAGTCATTAAACATAATGTTGCTGAATTAAAATCTCTTCCTTTGTCCTCCTGAAACTTCCACAGTCACAGTGAAGTTTTCTGCAGTTTTGAGGTAGGGGTGAGTTAGAACTGTGTTTTTTCTTTAAAAAAAAAAAAATATGTACTTACAGCAGGAGCAGCTTTGAGAGCCACACTCACACACACTCTCTCTCTCCCTCTCTCTGTTAGGCTTCATTTGATAGCTATGAACTGTGGATAAAGAATAAATATGGCTTTTCAGTGCCCTAGGACTCTCACCTGACTTATTTATGTCTGACCTGGTAGAACACCACTGACCTTGGAAAGTTTAATTGAGGCTGGGATTATATGGCACTGCTTGAGGCCACCTGAATTTAGAGGGTGTGACACACACTTTCTCTCTCTTATTGACTCTCTCGTGTCTGCTAGGGGATGCACGTGTGGGTGCGCGTGTGCACATTTGTGCACCCCAAATTAAGCCTAGTAGTGGGGAAATACCCCGTTGTAAGCCTACAGCGTGCGGTATCATAAGGGAAAAGATTACTATTGCCGGGCAGACAGCATGAATGTGTTAGGGTTGTTTGTTTTTTTGTGGATTTGTTGTCTTTTTTTCTTTTCCTGGCATGTTTTCTCTGAGATCTGATTTTTACAGTTGACTCTTAACTTTTTATAACCCCATTCTGCCTAAGAACTGAGAACTTAAAGCATGAAGGGGAAGGATTATATGGACACTATTTAGACCCACTTGTACATATTGTGTTTAACATTCTTTAATTAAATTTAATTAAAGCATATGATGAATGCTGATCATTTTCACTCATTTAGGTTTTCAAGAAAGTTATAGATGCTTAAAACTCCCCCCATTTCAGTTAAATGTAAAGAAAGTGGAAAAAAAAGGCAGAAGAAAAAGATGCATAAGACTGAAAGGTGGAATAAAATGAAATGGCATAGATATCTGTTAGCCAAAGAGTACTATCTTTCCTACTGGAGATTGTCCCTAGATGCATATAAACAGCTCTCATCTGGGTTTCTTCAAGGCAGAGGCCAACAAATATGCCGTATTATGCATGGAGTCCTTTTATGGCACAGACTATTGTCCACTGGAGACCGAGCAGACACCACTAAGCAAACCTCACCTAAGGCCACAGGCAAGCGTCAAGCCCAAAGGGGATTCAAAAGCCCTCTCTCTTTTCCAGCCTGTAACATATATTTTCCCTGTCATTCAAAGTTTATCAGCCAAAGCCCTGAGACAGCCTTACTTGAGCCACACAGGTAGATGTGAACGTTGTACGTTTGGAAAGGTTAAAATATTCCTGGATGGAAACAGTCTATGAAATGTCCTCAGAAATAAAACGACTCCATGATGCTTTCAAAGCCAAAATTATCCATTCTATGCCTTATTTCTTATGTGCTGCCTGGACTGAAACTGTGACCGTTTTCTGTTTGTAGGTGTCATAGGAAATGAAATGAGGAGAGGGCTGCTGTTAAGAGCAGCCACAATTCCCCTACCTCTCTCCAACAGGCTACGCCATGAATCAGGATATATTTTATTATTTTTATAGTTTTATACAGTGATGCAAAGCTTACCTGAGTCCCCAGCAAGGTGATACCAAGATCTAGACACATTAAAATCCTGGACAAGCTGTCAATTAAATATGTGCTGTTTGCAATTCATGGTCTGATTCCCAGTCTCTGTATTACTAAATCCACAAAAATTGCCAGCTAGGGATAATTGCATCTGCACAGGAAAATATCCAAGATGGGTGAAGAAAGCACAATAGTAAAGCTATCTGCAGCTGTCTCGCATCATCGGTGACATCCTACAGACACTGCAGACAAACTGTGTTTTTGGAAGTCTCTGGTGAACGGAAGAGATTTTGGAATGAATAACAGACCTCAAGAGGGAATTCTGCCTTTTTCTCTCTTTTTTAGCAATCCCTCTCTTCCCACTTGGTGAAGCAGCAGCTTAAGTGGCAGACCTTTCCAATAGCCAAGAATAACACCAGTCCATGTAGCTGAACCATTTCAACAGATCTACGCTATGCTCCACAAACCATTTCAATGCGCTGCGCTATTGCCATCCGAGAGCCTAGCTCTGAACATCTGGGAAGCTGAATATTCACCCAGATCCAAATATTGCTACTACTGATCACATTAAGGTTTACACTGTTTTTAACTCAATTTCCATCCAATTCACCTGCAACCAGCCTTTATCATGCTTTCAGACCTACCGGTCAAGATTTTAGGATTCACTGACTTTTGTCAATACTATTCTTATGTCCCTAAGCAGGCCAATAAGGCTGTCCCACAAGAGTATAATCAAGTCTTTAAATTAAAAACATATATATATTGAGAGAGTCTCATCATTAATCTGGACCTGACAGAACTGCATTTATTCATTATAAATGGGAATGGGGAAATAGCATTAATACAGATACACTCCTGAAGCGATAGAGACAATAACAAAAAAAGTGCCAGGAAAAAAAAAGAAAATCTGTGATCCTTATTTATTACATTTTTAATAGAAAGTCAGTGGAGGTCTTATCTGATGTCATTTGGTTTGGGTTCCATGGTATTTTTTGTATTTGACCAAATTCCCTTATCTTCTCATTGCTTGTGTTCTGCTCTGCCAGCATCCAACAAACTGATATACTTATCTTCAATTTTATAATAAAGTTTTAGCTTCCACAGGATAAAAAAAAGAAAGAGAGAGAGGGGAAAGGAAAATTGTGTCTAAGATACTAAACATATCAGGCATGTGTGAGTGTCAAGGAATCCAGCAGTTAACCTTCTTACTAGAGAAATTTTAATTTTTAAAAGACATTTGACTCATAGACTCATGACTCTATTTTTCTTTTATTCAGATTCTTAGTTATCCCTATTTATATGGTCATATTAAGAAAACTGTTATGATCTCAGGCATTATCCAGTGTATATTTTAAAGGAAGGTTGGCGATCATTAGTCTTCTGTGATTGCAGTTAATAACCAAAGGTGAAAAGATAATTAGAAATGACAATTCTGAGACAGGAAATATAAACCAAGGGCTAACGAGCAAGTTATTGTGCAAGTGTCCATCTTCTCTTTAGAGCTTTATTTCCCACTCTGTCATGACATTTTTCCCTTCTCTTTCTTCCTTAAGTTTCAGGCTTGCTATAGCTCTTCCCCATCTCCTTACCACCCATTCTCTGCATAGCTCTACCAAAAATGACCTGAAAATCATTAAGAATAGCTGTCTCCCCTCTATACTTACTCTTCTTGTTCATTTCTTCTGCTGATCTCTTGTTAAACTTGATTTACCTTAATTTGATGTGAGTATATCCTTTCTTGGTTTTATTCCTTCCTCAGAGGTCCCAACTTAGACAGCGTCTTTCATCTCTGTAGAAGCCAAGGCCTGACTTGCAAAGCAAACAAACCTCCTTCAATCATCCATTTGCTTGTCCAACTTATAACCGAGGCACATTTGCTTAGAGTTGAGGATAAAGACATAACATTTTTGGGCCTTTTTTTTTTTTTTTTACAATTAAACAAAAATAAAAGTCCAGAAATCAAAACTAAAGGGCTAGAGAGATGGAAGAGAATGACAATGTGAGTCAGGAGCCAGATTCCCAGCTGAAATAAATCAGTCCCATCAGCCACAGTGGAGCAACACCAATTTATAACACCTGAGGATCTGGCCCAAGGTTAGCTTTATTTTGCTTTCATAAAAAAACACATCAATAAAACTGGAAAACAATGAACATGGCCCTAGTACATCAAGCTGGGCTGGGTCTGAAGAAAGGGAGCTAACTGGCTTATTATATAGATGTTATACTTTGACAAAATGTGACAACTACACCTTTTCATTTCCCCAGTGGCCTCCAGGAGACTTAAGATTTAGTATCTTATAGAACACTTTAAGCTTGAGAAACTTCTTCTTATGGTTTCTTATGAGTCCTGGAGGCTGTGAAAGAGATTACAATGCTTTATATTAACTTCTCTCAGCTTGCGAGAGATATGCTAGTGGACTGATACCAAAGTCTCCTCCTCATCACTGATCTGCAGAAGCGGTACATCTGAAACTACAAGTCCTTCCCCTCCAAGTCAGAAAACAAGCCATCTGCAACAGCAGCTCCACATTTTTTCACAGCCCTGCCAAGTTCCAGGCCAAAAGTGTCAGCGTTGCCACGGCTTCTGATCTTGTGCAGCCATCAGTTTAAAATGTGCAATTTCCATGCACATCTATTCTGGGCTCAGTGCAATTTCAATCCCCAGGACAGCCAAGGCATGGTGAGATCAAGTCTGCTTTGTCTGTTTCAAAGTCAGGTTGACTGAAAAATAAGAAATAAAAAGAAGAGAATAGTAAGACAGAACCAAAAAAAAAATTCTTATATGTTTGCCCATCCTTCCTTTTTCCCCACCTGACAGGGTCTGGAAAAATCCATTGGAATATTTTGTTGTGGCGCAGTGGATGAAAAAATAAGCTGCTGTGTCGGGCCTTTTGAAAGGCGTGTATTACCTGCATGTCATTCGGCTGTCCTCAGAGAAAGTGTATATGATTTTTGGTGTCTGAGTTAGCACACAGTATAAACAGATTCAGATCTCCCCAAGGTTCCACAGATGGAGATCCACAGAGGAGACAATTTGTTGTGAGCCACCCGAGCAAGGGAGGTTGTGGCTCTGCTACACACTTTTGTGCTCTCTTCGTTTCTCAGTTTCAGCTAACGAAGGGAATATTAACATGTACCTCTTCAAACCATGTTTTCTAGAGACTCATCTGGAGCCTGGGGAATCCTTCTCAAGTCAGAATGAAGTGCTTTGAGCAATTTACTGACTACTCCTAAGTGATGTACAAGCACTGAAACAACCCTGATTTCCTCATGTCTGAATGTCAAAGATTGGTCCTGACATATTTATACTCCTTGTCATGACATCTCTCAAAATCATGACATTCTGGGAAGCAGAAACATCACCAGATGCTCTTGATCAGTGCAATGAACCACCCACAATGTCTGTTCTTCCCAAGATTCTTAAAGCAGCACAAGACTGGAGAGAGCTGGACCCACTTTAGCTCCTGATTCGACAAATTTCTGAGACATTTTGTATCCTGCAGTGGAGAGGATGTCTCCAAATAGGGATGTCTGTCCCTACACAACAAAATCCCCAAAGGACTAATTATCACTGCCTACTGTTAACTCCAAAATCCCACTTTTGGAGAACCCTTCTCCATAAATTGGAAGTTCCATACTTTGCACATGTGGGAAAATTTAGTTCTGGGATGTGTATTATGCTCCATACCTTGGAGGAAATTGGAGTCCTTGCATCAATCCTTTAGGCTGAGAATTTCCTTCTTGAGGAAGTGGGAAGTGGCTGAGGAACACATTGAGCTGAAAGACCACAGGAGAAACACAACACCATGGAAGTATTAAAATAATCCAGATGAAGTCCTGGGTCGTGAGGCTACAAGCCAGTCCTGCTGTCCTCTTTGGATAAAGTGCTCTAAAGAAATAGGACAAAGAAGTTTTTTTCATTATGTTACTTCTAAGTGTGTTTACAGTGTGTCTTACCTGGAGGAATAATAGCTATCTGGGCCAGCACAGATCTAGGTTGGTTCTTATCTAGGCCTTGTGGACAGTTTATATTCTGCAATATAATCTCTACCACGCAAAGGGCAAGGTTACTCTTAAGTTTCTCCCATGGTCAGAACCCTCTTTTTCTTTTTCTCATGCCGTGCAGACAAATTTAAGACTTTGCTGTGCATCCATAGCTAAAGATGAGAGCAAAGTCCTCTTTTTTCCTGTCCAGCACAGGAAGCCAAATTACAAGGCCACAGACCGAAATTCCCAGGGACCTCCAGTACAAAACACTTCCATACAGCACTGTCAGCTTGACAGTGAAGACCCTACTACTTCAGTTAATATCTTATGTGACCAGTTGGTCTGAAATCAGGCCAAAATCTTTTGGAAGTTTAAGTAGCCTTTTTTTATTTCCCATCTTTATATTTTCTTGAGCATGTAAAATTTTTCAGTCGGAGCAAATGATTCCACTTGAAATATTGTAATAGGTGTCCGGTTCCTGTGAGGTTTTGAAAATATTTTTGCATCTATAGTACATTCACCCAGACAAGCATCAGAAAAACTTCACAATTTGAATGTCTACCAACTTATCACAAATACATCTTTTTACACTCATACTCAGATCTTTGCATGTGGAAACTATCAGATCTTGCGTAATGTTCCTGGGGGGGGTGCACACATGGACATACATCTGTGCACATGTGTCTATACATAGATATGCACTTCTGTATTTTGCACTTCAGCCTTTTTTTTTCAGATTTTTTTTATGCTTATTTGCCATTTCCCCTAGCCTGATTTCTTTTCTCCTCAGCCCACTAAGTACCTCAGTTTCAACTGTATAAGAGGCACAATTTGATTTACAGTGTTAAGAGATTTTAAACAATACATTTAATGCCGCTAGGGGCCTGAAGCAACATCCTGAAGCAACAGGCTATCTTCCCCTAGGCTTAGAAATTAAGATTCACTGGAGTATAAAGGTCAATGGGAGACTCGGGAAAGGGCAAATGGTCTGGTATGATTACACCATGTCTGAACCAAGCTGGCTTTCCCAACAAAAATGTGTCAAGTAATACAGACAACTCATAGATACGAATTTCTTCTCTGTGCTTCTGCCAGCGCTATATTTGAAGAATCCTGCCAAAGAGTTTAGTCCCAAACCTTGTGTTTTGTATTAAATAACAGGATTTAATAAGAACTGTTTATATTTTCATGACATCAGAAAAATGTAATAATAACCTATGAAAAAATTCCTCTTTCCCAAGTTCAAATTTTAACATATCCTGAAACACAGAAACTGAACCACAACTGTTACTGAATGACAACCAGCAAGAAAAGGTCCATCTGCAGCTCCTCCTTGCCCTTCTCCAGGACTGTGCATCCAACCTGTGGCCCCTTCCTTGCTTGCATTTTTTCTCAGGACAGTTCAACAACACACAGAGGACCAGATGAGCTAGCAGTAGTCACCTCTGTACATCTCCTTTGACCAGTGGACGTCCTTGCCCTAATGAAACCAGGACACCTGGAAAAGGTGACCACAAAAGACAACATAATGCAAACTGCTTTTAGGAATAACAATACGCTCCCAACTGCTCTATTCCATGGGACATACCCACTCCTGATCTTGCGTTTGTGCAAAGCAGGTATAAGCAATAGCTCCAGCATTGAGAGATGCTAAGCCTATAGATACCACTGTGTGATATTAAACCAGAACTTCCTGGAGGCAACAGACCTATTAGAAGGACACAGTAAATGCAGCCGCTTGCTGCCACAGTGAATATGCTAAGTGGCCTGCCCATCCAACAGTTGGGAGCAATTGAGAGATAAAATGACTGATTTAGGTTTTGGTCCAGTGTAACAAAAGTAGGAGATCAACACATAGGATTAAAAGCAATTAGAGGTCAGATCCATAACTCAAAGATGCAATGGAAGGTTTTGACTGATGAGGAGAGACACCTTCATTCGGGACATTTGATGAGTTTGCTGTCCCAGATGCCCATCCTACTCCTCCTTCCACAGCTATGTGAGCTATCGAGTCAATCAGCTCCTGAAACACTGCAGTTTGCCATATACTGTTTGAAAACCAGCTAAAATTGGTGATGATTTACCATAAAATGCTATGCTGTAAATGATGGTGTGTCAGGGGCTGACTGAGAAGCAGTATAGATATCATTGCAGCAGAGGCAGGGTTGGAGGCAATAGCCTCATCAGACATCCCAAGCAAAGCCATTTTGTCAATCAAAGCCCTGTAACAGACCTACACATCAGGATTTCAGCGTATGAAATTCACTGTTGTCGAGAGATATGACAAGGCCTCTGAATTCGTGCAGACTTACTTCAAAATACGACTAAGTAGTTGTAAGGGGGATGTATCTGTTGCACTGAACCCTGTGCAGAATTTCAGTCTAAGGGGTCTGTCCTCTACAAGGGAGATCTGGTCAGAGATTACAGATTACCCAAAACCATCTGAACCTCCCACAGATTCTTTTTACAAAGGAACAGAAATTAAAGTGAAACAATAAAAATAGTTCTTTTGCACTCTCGTTGTTTTCCCCTTCACCAGACACATCACTATTGACTCAATTATGTAATAATAACAGCAACAACAATAGAAATAAGGGGTTGGAAAAAAAAGGTATACCTTTTATGTTAGCAAAAAGAACAGTTCTATTATAATATTAGCCACATATGGTCCAGTGTTAGTTACCAGACCTTGAAAACCAGGAAAAAAGGCATAAATAAGAAGGTTAACACAGTTCTGGCTGAGTGGGGAAATGAGAAGGCCAAATGTACATTAGTCAAAGAAAGAAAAATAATATCCCAGAAAATGAATAAGAGATAACTATCCTCAGAATAATACTATATAAATACATTTGCTGTAGGTCACATAAAAGATTCATGGCACACACATGTACAGGTCAAATTACCTTTAAATATTAAATTTCTTTCCAGCGGGGAAGAATTTCAGATTTATGCTGTTTTCATAAAGAAAAAGGATGCACCCCATGCATTATTATTTGCTGACAAATGATAGCTTCTGGGTTTGCCTGCAAGATGTAGGCTAGAAACAATCGTTTTCATGATTAAAAAAAAAAGAGTGAATCATCATGAAATTCATCTCTTCCCCAAGAAGTTTCTGCTTTCTTTTGGCTCATTAAATCAATATTTTCCTATTGTGGAACTATAGAAGTTAGCGTTGGAGAACACCTATTACGTCACTTAAAGTAGTCCATTTCCCTGCTAATGTAGTATTTTTTCCCCTGCAGCATATTTAGGGCAGTTCGGCTTTAAAAGATTCAGCAACAAGGTTACGCTGTTCCCTGGAGACATGATTCCACACACACCTCAGTGTTCAGACATTTTCATATTAACAGGTCTAAGCAGGAATAACAGAACCACAAAAACTTATAATGAAAATAAGGTATGAACTCAAAGCTCGGCAGGCAATGGCACAGAGTGGTAAATCTATCAAACAACTGGTAACAAACTATTACTTCTGAATTTATGGTTCCAGTTTGGCCTTTATCAGTTGAAAACAAATGTGTTATTATCTCTTGGCTCTTTGATGGTCTCTGTAGAATGAGCTGTGACTCTTCCAGATGGATAGATGTTCAAAGCGTGTGACCAACTTCGCACGGATGGCCCTGGAAACTGAACCCAACTCTTGATTACAGTCAAGCAACTCATTCATTTAAAATATGTCTAATGGCCTGGTACAAGCTCATAATAAAAATATCTTCCAAACACATTATAATATCTAACTAAAAATACTCTAAGTGTCTTTAATAATATACAGATAAAGATTCATAATCAGTCTTAATTGCACTGCGATTCTTCACCTAAGGTAGGAGAAATTGATTTTCCTTCCAGACTGGCTCAGCCTGTGGAAGCACACCCTTTGCTTTCAGCGAGGCTCAGAGTGCCACCAAAACCGGGGGAACACCAGAAGGTGTTGGCAGGCTTTAGCTCGCTTTCAGAATGGAGCAGGAGACAATCAGCAATACTGAATTCTGGAAGAGATTAACCCTTTATCTCTCTGGTTCTAATGGCATCTACTTAGAAGAAGAAGAAGAAGAAGATCACTGCTGTTATTTTCTCTACCTAGAGAGTTTAAGAGATTTTTGGCTTTCCACATATACTCAAAGTAATTGCATGGACCTGTTCACTTTTAGAGCTGAGTCATAGGGCTCTGGTGGATTTAGCAACGGTGAACTCCATCATTCCCCTTCCTCCTCCAGCAGTTTGAACTAATATTTCTGACTGCAAAGTGGCTGAGGAGGCACCTTCTGCCACCCCTGCGGCAACCTCTGGCAGAGAGGCAGTACCGGAGTTTGTGGGTCAGAGCCTTCAGGCTATGAACTCCCAAGCAGAGAGGCAAAGTTCAAGGCAGAACATATTGCACAGAGGAAGCTGCCTCCATGAGCTGTGCCTTGGAAAGTACAGCACACTTTGTCCTCAATCATTCAGGGGTAAATACGGAACCAAGGCTAAGTCGCTTCAAGGGACTTCTGTCATGCCTTGCCTGTTTGCATGTAAACCTTGGTCCTGCAGGAAAATCCCACAGTCAGATTATTGATTAATCTCCCTCGCTGCCTCTCCGGCAGGGTCTAGGGAAAAACTCCTCCCTCGGCTATATGTTATGTACCAAAAGAACTGTCCTGGTAAGGGCTTTCATGAAGTCTTTAGCCACTGGTCTGCTGCTTGTGCAAGTTAGGTCCTATGGCAAAGGTGGTGGTAAGATCCTCCTCTGGCTCACCGCAGTCTTGGTGGCCTCGGTCTGCTGAAGGCAGTACCAGTTCAACCAGCATTATTTCCTTAGAATTATTTTCAAGCACAGGATGTCCATCATTTGCAATTAAAACCCTATTGAGACTTCTTGAATAGGATTTTTTATATTGATTTAAATCAACAGAAATAATAAATACAATGAAGTATACCACTTCAGCCAGGAATTGTCAGACATGGGAGCTTAACATTCACAGCCCTCAAGTCTTCATTAGACAAATAAAACTCAGTGGGTGGAGAGACCCATGGAAGGCAAATACAAAAGAGGCATGTTACACACGGGTGCAAATTTGTTTTCCTTTCACTGCAAGTGAACGCTCAGGGGAAAATATCTGCAGCATGAGCCCAGCTCTAATTTCAGTAATCCCCACAGCTTCTTCTGAGGGCAGGAAAGCCATTCTTTCCATTCATGGGGTTGACTCTTTGTTGCCACCATGCTCCAGCCGCTCCTGCAGACCATCTGGAAGAAGTGAACCAGCTAACCTCGTTTTCCGAAGTGCACATTGCTCCAGCCACCGTCCCTCTGCCTAAGGACACAGGCACAGGAGATTTCTTTCTCTTTTCTCTTCTTTTTCTTTCTTAGTCTTGAGGCTTTTAGAGGGATAGTGTCCATCTTTCTTACCAGAGCCCCTTGATCTTGGTGTGCTCTCTTTTCCCTTTCTTTACCCCCGCATCCCTCCCTGCCTGCTTTGTGTTTTATCTCTGCCTGTAAAGTTGTGTGATTATGGATAGAGAAGTCACCATACAAACAGGATAGAATTCACCACAATGGCTGTTTTGTTCATATACATTTCACTGTCTGTCTCTTGTCGGAGCGTGGCTATCATCTTCTACTAACAATATCCCTGAGTAAATGATAAAGTCAACTCTGGAGTAAAGCTAGACGTTTTATCAGCATGTTCAAACTATCCCCTTACAGCTCTGTACTTGCCAACTGCACATCCTTTTCCTACACAGAGACTCAATGCACATTAAAAAGGCACTTATTGAAGCTGGTGTTTGTTTGCAGAGAGGGTGTGGATCCTCTCGCTGTAGCAGTCACCCTCCATGTTTTTTCCCTCATCACCCAGAGAAAACTGGGTGATGCAGTTATGCTCTCTGACAAGCTCTTGGCTCAAGTTCGAGGTTACTTTGCTTCTTGCCAGGTCATTCTTCTTCATTCCTCCACTGATGCTAACTGATGGATTTCCCCTAAGCTGACGACGGAGTTGATCTAATGCCTTGCTGCAGGAGAAAAGTCACCGCAGACACAAGATAAAAGATAGGAAGCTCTGAGGTCTGTGTTGGCTGGTATCCTGAAGCCACAAGAAATTGATAACAGGGGACCCTAATATACTATCCATACGTCAAAAGGCAAGAGAATGATAAACCTCCAAAAGTCTTTCCCACTCTCAAATTTGGCGATCAGATTAATGCCGTGAAACAACCCCCTAATAAAACAATTGCATCCACATCTTGCCAGGCAAGGATTAGCAGCCGTCTGTATTGATAAAGTTTGACCTGTAACAAAAAGTAGAGCTGTGAAGCAAAGGTGGTTCTTATGTTCATTTATTTCTCTCTATAACATAAACCGCAGTTAAGGTTAGTGGTTTTGGATGTGAGTGCTATACTTTGCCTGGAAATGCCCTTATTATATTTGTGTCTCTGATGTTGGGATCTGAGCAGATTTCTCACAAACGTAATTCTTTTTCAAGGACGGTATCCCTTTCTCTCCATCCTTTTCCTTCTGTCTGTTTAAAATAAAGAGCCTTTGCAGAAGAACTGCTCTGTCTTCTGAGTTTATATAGCAGTTAGTGCAATAGGACCCTAATCCTGGCCGGATGTTTAAGAGATTAGAAAGGAGGAGGATGCCTGTTTATACAGAAGGCTTTCTCTTGTTAGTCAAATAAAGAGAAATTTTCCTATTGGTTTAATTCTTAACTGTTTTGACCTCTTACATCAGGGTTAAATTTGGCCCTTTGTTCTATTGCAGAGTAAGACACTGTGAGAAGAGATGAGCTAACTACTTAATTTAGTTTCATAGGGGTTGATGCAAAGGTTTGCGTTGCTCACAGTTTCCAGCTTCCTACATCCCAAGCTAATTCCACTTCAAGCCCAATGGGAGCTTAGCACCTGAATGAGCATAATGTCTCAGAAGTCAAATAAATAAGAAGAAAAGGATGAAAGATTGAATTTAAAGGGAATGAAAAACATTTTTCCTTGTCTGAGGATGTGAACCCTTCCAGTTTTGCCTGAACTTAATATTATTGAGCAGAAAAAGACTGCAGTATAATGATTGCTTATCTCTCTCTTTTCTCTATTTCCCTCGAACAGTGGTTGGGAGTTTTCATTTCCTATGTCATTTATAATGTGCTGAGTTTTGTATTTTTGTTTTTGTTTGGCACGTGTGTTGTGAAAAGAGGGCTTGTTACAGATTGCATCACTCTTCTTCATCCCCACCAGCATTAATGATAAAGTCACTATTTCTCCTCAGACTGCAGCATGTTCTGATGAGGGCTGGATGACTTGCACAACTACATACAGACTGTAAGACTCTTTAACACTTGGTCACTGATCTGAATCCAGGCTATATCAACAGCAAGCTTAGGTAAAATAATGTCTCTTCTGCTTCTAAAAATGCCCATTTTCTGGTAATCTCAACAGAAGGACCAAGGACTGCATAACAGTCTTGAAACTCAAGCCAACCTCTAACTCATAAAAATGGTCTTTCGAGGTCAGGGTTATGGCACATTGGCAAACATATGTGTTGGATGTGCTCGACAGTACCTGCCCTGTTCTGTTCATTATCTAAGAATGTCCATCTGGAATTGTAGAAATTACCACAATTTTTGTTTTTTCCATTCTGGTCCTAATCCAATTCCCACTCCATTTCCCATCAACATCTTATTAACCCCTTGCTATGACAGTGACCAGAATGTTGAATTTTCCACAAATTTGTCCCACTGAAAACCTTTACTGCTCGTTTAACTTTTTATCCCAAAGCCAAACCAGCTCTTGACTAAAATCCTGCAATTTGTAACAGTAACATTTATAAGAACGCTTTCTTCTGCATCATCTTTCTAAAACATATAACAAATGCTGTACCATAATTGACTGACTGTCCCAGGTCATTTCTCCTGGGGACATTAGAAAAAGTTTAGATTTAAGATTCATATTGAAGTGTTGCCATCAAAGCAACATAAAAGTTTTCTGCAATGTTAGACGCTGTTCTGCCTCTGCCTTGCCTAACAAGTGGCTTTAAGACTGCGAAGCAGCTGAACACATCTGGCTTCAGTCACCTAAACTTGCAGGTCACTGGATTGCTCTGTCTGTTGTCTTTTGCCATAAGGATTTTTCCCAACCAGATCGAAAGCTTTTAAGTAGCTGTATGTTTGTGCCAAACACTAATTGAATGAAAGGGTAAGATGTGAGCCAGATGCAACAGGCTAAATTCCCTCTTGAAGTTAATGGAGTTACTTCAAATTTAAACCAATGAATCTCCAATGAGGATCTGGCCTAGACGTTCAGTTCCAAGAAACAGCAAGACATATTGAAAAATTGATACGTCCTCGTCTGAAGTTAGAGAAGGAGCAGAAGAATCTCAGAAAACTGTGATATACAGATCAATTAACTTTTGATTAAAGATACTTATTTCCTGTTACAAGCAACACTTTGTATTCCTCAATTCTGCAAATGAGTGAAGAATTTTGCAGAAGTTAATTTTTGTATTTCGCTGGAAATACTTTGCTTGAGTGTCTTTTATCTGATTTTTTATGTCAGTAGATTGACCATTTTGTACCTGCATAACAGCTTATGAAACGATGTTTATCAGTTATCTTCCTCACTGTCAGTAGGTACAAGAACCAATTCTTTAAGACACATCTCATTGGAAGGCAGCATTCAGAAACAGCGGTGCCTCAGTGGTAGAAATAAGAAAATATGTGGAGTTGTAATATTGGAGAAACTTCCCTAACATTATGATCTAAGTTAAACCTGTAAAGAAATAATCTTCTCCACAGCAGGTGCTATTTTCCTATGGAGTTCCCAAATTAATGGGGGAGCCCATATGAATACGTAACGTAACTTTGTCAAGAAAAGTGTAAAAAGTATACGTGGATTTGAGCAGGAAGATTTCTCATACTTAGGAAGTACTACTATTTTATGTTTCTTTTCCTATTTCAAAGCAGTTTTAACATGAACTGAGATTTCAAAATAAACTTTTATTATGAGTCAAAACAAAACATTTCATCTGCGTAACATCAGAGTATTCATTCCCACAATGACCTTTTAAACTTGAAAGAATTGCACAATAAATACTGACTTTCCTTTCATAAAAGTCACTTGAAATGAAAAAATAAATCTATGCTTCAGTATAGACACATGATATTTCAACATTACTGAAATACTTCGTTGCATTGTTTTACAAAATCAAATGTCATTGAAAAGGACGTTTTGCTTTAAAATAGATGATTTTGCTAAAAGCTGCATTTTGACTCTCCAGAATTGTTCAACAAAAATTCTAGCTGGCTTGAAATCAGGCTTTCTCCTTTTGAGAAAAGTGGAAGTCGAGGCACTGGGTATAAACCTGACCACCCATGAGAGGTTTGCTGTTGACTTCAATACAGCCCAAATTTCCCCCATGGAATTCAATGGCGTCATGAAATTTAGAAGTACTGGCTCCACACTATTCAGTGGCAGCAAGAGATTAAAGAGGAGTTACACAGGATGGTGATAGTAGAATGTAATGTATATGGTTCAGATTTAGTGCATATCACAGAATAGGCCAGAGAGGTGAAAGGGGAGCTGGGCAGGAATTCCAGCTGAACTAGCTCACTTGCCCCTAATCCCTGCTATCTGATGAACTACCCCTGGCAAGGTCCACAGTAGTACAAAAATTATGCCAGTGTTCATGTGTCAAAGGTGATAGAAAGCTAAAAATCACTTTGCATCAGATGGCTGTAAAAGATTTCCAAAGTTTGTCCTGGATCAGTTTCCCCAGCCATTGAAGAAACAAAAGCAGAGCTCCCCATCAGTGCATATCAGCACTAATTCCTGTATATCGTTTCTGAAAGGCTTCAGCTCAGAGACTCGTTTTGTCCATCAGCTTGGCTCAGAGGTGTGTCAACAGGGGAATACGAAGAGATCAGACTTAAAAACACTGTCTGGATTGGAAAGCAATCCAGGGAATGAAAGGGAGGGGGGAGAGGAGGAAGGAGAGGGAAAAAAAAGAAAAAGAAAAAAACCACACACACACACACACACACAAAAACCCACAAAAAAAAAAAACAACACAAAAAGAAATTCTTTTACATTTATGAGAATAAAGTAGATTCCTCTGGCCTGACAGATGAGCATACCTGTAGGTCTACATACAGACTTTGATAAGCACTTAAATGTAAACAAAAAGAATCAATTTGCATTTTCCTTTCTGTTGCCAAACATAATGCGTCATCTTACAGTTGCCATTAAGGATTATTGCTATCTTAACACAATGCCTTGGACAGTTTGTGCCCATTGTTTGCTTGCTGCCCCAGAAGAAGATCTCAGGCTGCTGGCATTTTTGCACTGATGTTGTCTTTGTCCTGCTTTAATGCCATTTTCTGGGATGTGCTTATTCCAAAAATGTTCTTTTCTAGACCTGAAAATCATCTTCCATGAAAACATGTCACTCATCACCTCCTCGTGCAGACTTATTTAAATGCTGATGGTCTCATCTCCTATATGCATATTCATTCAAGTTCTGGGGTGACCAGACTCATAAAGCTTCTTTTGACCTTAGTGGAGTGTAACCTGGGCACTATCTTGGAGTCCACTTATGCCATAATCAACATCTAAATTAGTAAATTCTTTTCTGATCTATGGCCTCCCTCCCCCTTTTCTTCCTCTCTCTCTTTTTTTATAATTCCAGGGAAAGGGAAACAAACCACAAGTATTCATTAAGCAAACAGCTGTGGACTGGAGGAGATCAGAAGTGCAGTCTGGAAACCATGTGTGCTTCTCATGTTGCAATAATTGGGAAATGATGATCAACGGCAGGTATGGAAACACAATAGTCATAGGTATGCGGGGAAAAAAAGAATATATCCAAATTCTGCTCGGAATAATAGATCCACTCTGAAATCTACTTGATCACTGAAGAGCTGGTTTGCAGCCTAGAGAGCACAAATAGGCAGCATGTGAGACTACTCAAGTGCTGACAGAGTCCCCTCCTCTCAAAAATATATTTATATAGAACATAATGCAAATGTCAATTAAAAAGATTGTGTTTAGCCGCCACATTTTATTTTCTTCTCAACTTGTGATGTAATCTGTTCATCTGTTAGCTGTTCACTACATTAGGGACCAGCAATGAATGTGTCGCAGAGCGTTCTGCTCCTTCTGAATTACCTGAGCCACACAATTTTATAAGTTCTCGCTGATCTGCCCGAGAAAGTCTTGCTGTCTCATAATGCCATGGGACAGTTTAACATGTGAATCACTTGACTGGTGTCCACAAATGAAAATCACATGTCTGCGTGCAAAGAATTCAGCTGTCTTCACATTTTGAATGGAAATAGCCTTCTTTATTTCACAGATTTTTTTATTCACTTGAAGCACCAAAGACTTTGACTTGTTATCCCACAATAAATTATTCTAAACCAGCTTAAGCTATCTGGTCCATATAATTAAGGTGGCTTGAGTAAAAGGACTTTTTGTTTTATCCTGCATCCATACACAATGGGCATGTTCCAGCATTCATCAGATGGGCTGTGGGACAATCCTGACCAACACTTTCCACCTCAGAGCTGAAATCAGCAGCACTGCAGATACTTTGGCATTGTAATAATCTTGTTATAGTGTTATGCTGAATTGGAGGCATATCTATAAAAAAAATTCTCATTTTTCACTCAGTCATTGACCTCCCTGTTGAGAACACACACATGCACACATAAAACCAAATTATATTATTAAAATACATCTGGACTAAGAACTTGGATTAAGACTGATGATCAGCTTTTCATAGGCTTCCCAGCTGACTTTGGCAGTACACTCCAATCACAACTGGCCAAAGTTGGCTTCACCCCAATACTCAAAGGTTTTATTCCTTAAGATGATGTTTTTTAACAGTGAGTGCCCCACCTCTTTACCTGTTTCCCTAATAAGAAGAAAACTGAGCAAAAGCAAATTCTTTATTTTCCCACTCTCTTAATGTGGGACAATTGTCTTGATAGTGAGTGATCTCCCAAGAAGAGGGATAGGAAGAGAAAGGAACAGATTCAGTGTTTTCCCTCATCATCAGACTCAGAAATACTTCTTTTCATGTAACCATCACATGTGACTGCTCTGATAGGTGTAAGTATTTCTAGAACACTTTAGCACCGGACCTTAATCGCTGCTATGCTGAGCACCAGGACAGACCTTGTCCTGAGAATAGGTCACTCTCTGCTCTAGATTGGGTAGAACGACCCTGGAAATTAATCAAGAACCTCAAAATAATTACCTTTTAAAGTAAATTAATATATGCTGGTTTTCTTTCCCTTTTTCCTTTTCTTTTATCTTTTATTTACAGTTATCCTTTTATTATAAACAAGGTCATCCTAAAATTATAAAGATACAGTAAAACATATGCTTTGGGGGTTTAGTGCTAACCCTGCAGAGTCAGTTTTTTTATAGGAAAGCGCTAAAATTAAATAGGATTTTGTCAAGTCCAGAGGCCTTCCCAATGTGTTTCAATAGAGCAAAAAGCCTGCTCTAGTGAATGAATACCCTGTTATAGTGAACAATCATTTGGCAGCATAGGTTATTTTAATGGACACATCACTTTAAACGAAGCCTTCACCATCTGTTCTGCCCTCTAATTACAGATGCAAAAAGAACATAATTCACAATTGCATCATAAAAAAGTAAGATATAAGTGATTTAAATGCATGTGTATGTTCTTTATTCAATGCAGCATGCAGCTGTTATGTTGTTTTCATGTTTCAGACACAAATCAGGATGAAAATGGCTCTCCTTTGATAGAGTGAATTCCCTCACACAGGACATTTTGTGTGCAGCAAGCAAGAATTCGCTAAGGGCAAAATCCCTACTTTTTCACATAAAAACCAACCTCGGACTCTGTAAGAGGAAGATGGAATTTATATCCCTTAGCCAGCGGATGCGCAGGGCTGCGAGACAGCCTCTTCACAGCTACTCCCCTGGAGTACTGACAGCAATAGCAGTCACTGATGCTCCACAAGGCTAATCCGGAGGTTATTGAAGTCCCAGAGGGGTTAATCCATTGATACCAGTGGGTCAGAATACAGACACCTATATGGAACTTTTTTTTTCCTTTGGTGTTGCAGCAACATATTTCTCCCTGCATTGCCATGCCCTCTTCCTAGTTTGGCCCATTTTAATTCCCTGGGGAACACAACCTTGTCTTTGACCTGTAACCCAGCGTTTCAGCCCTCTTGAACACCTCGCTATAGGGCAGGAGTCATGGCAAGGCACTTCCTCCAGCCCCTTGCAGCAGGCTGGGTTTCAGCCTAATAGAAGATTTCACAGTAGCTGCACAGTATATAGCTCAAAAAGAGAAATTGGAGAGTTCCTGCTGAGTAGGAACTCATCTATCAGTGGCAGCAAAAGGCAGGAATATGCAAGCAAATAATCCATTCTAAAACTTAAATGATGCCATAAAATGAAAGAAATGCCAATTATTCTCAAGTGAGTCAAGATAGTTAAAGTGCAACCTTTTATTGGACTAACAAATCGGTTAGAAATAAAGCACACAAGCTTTCAGGATGAAAATGTATTTTCTTCAGGTGTTGGCAGCTTTTAAATTGATCTATGGTCCAATCCAACTTTTTCTTAAGGATCAATATGGTTCCAGACATTTTATTCTTTCTCCTTTTTTTTTAGTCTTTTTGATCCAATAAGTTTTCTTTAAAGATGGCCGTTATTTTTTATCTACTTAGAAAAAAACCAAGTTTCAAATGAAAAATATTTTATTTTTTTCACAAGCCCATAAAATTAGGATATTTTTCTTTCTAGCTTCAACAGGAAAGGCAGTTTTAACAGAACTTTATTCTCTGTGTAGTTCTTCTTAAAATTAAAAAAAAAAAAACCTTCTTATTCCAAGTTGAAGATGCTTCTTTTACAGCTTTGCTTATCTTGATACAAGAACTTAATAACATCTTGATTTAGCTACACATTTAAATATGCATCTAACTTTAAACACAGAGTAGTCTTGAACGATTTCAGGAAGACTACTCTGTGCTTAAAGTTAGATGCATATTTAAACGTGTATTGTCAATACACGTTACCATCTCAGCTCAGCTGACTCCAGAAGATGGTTCTAACTCCCTTCCGTTGCTGTGGAGAATGAACTCAAAGCCAGAAGACTCTAACAGCTGCTATGGCTTGGGTCTTACAAGTGAGTCTTACTGGAGTAAGCTGTGGTCTTACTGGAGTCAGATTTTATTAGAGTACAGTCTATTGTATAAGATGAATGTGAGGAATATTTTTGTCTCACCATCTGTAAAATGGGGATACAAATGTTATCACCTTTCTTTGAAATGTCTTGAACTCTGCAAATTTAAAAAATCCCACATGAAGGCTTCAGAAGTATCTTTTTATAGGTAAGGTGGATGAAAAGATGAAATTGCAAAATTTCCATTAGCTATTTTTGTCTTTCCCTTTGCAGTCAGTTTATGAGGTAGTCAAAACATTTCATCATTCAAAATACTCATCAGAAGTAATTTGCGCTTTTCTTTTTCCAAAATATTTTCTGCTCCTCGTCTGTGTGCTGCAGATGTCAGCTCTGAGCAAACTCACATGTGGCGGGTATCTGGCCGCAGTGAAGGACAGGACACTTTCAGCTATCCTACACATGGCGTTTGACCGTTCTCCCCATATGTCATGGTATTACAACCAGTATAGTCAATTCTGTTTGATAGCTGAGCATATAAGATGAAGTAAAAGAAAATTGGTTAGGTATGTTGGACCTCAGACAGTTTAGACTTAAATGTAAGTCAGAGAACTTCAAAATCAATGAGAGTTTTTACAAGGCAACAATTCAGGAAAAGAGTTCACAGTGCCAAGACAGCTGTGTACTGGTAAGAATCCTAGCTGCTTCTTTGGAATAAAACATATACTAGAAATAAGGCAATCAAGCAACTCCTCAAAATGAAAAATTACAGTAAAGCGTCCTTAAAATAACAGAAGGCTTTGCCAGCAGTTCCAGGATTGGTATTGGTAGTGTGCAAGATGCCGCATTTCTTCTGAGTAAGCTATTACTGTCAATTCCCAAGATAAAGAATATTGACCAGCATTGGACTTTCCCAGTGTCATAATGTTCAGCCAACATAAACAGTTCAGATTGAGTCATTGTTTGTCTCATTTCCAAGACAGTTTTCCAACGTATGCTAATTTGTTTAGAGAAAAGAATTGCATGGAGGAGGATGCCTATTTAAGCTTAGTATCCATTATTTTCCCCAAGCAAACAGAAGGAAAATCTTAATAGCAGAAACTTACAACATTTTAAATATGTCCTCTGGAAAGACTGGCTCTGGAAGGGGAATCAAAAGGCTAATTTTTGGGCTGAAATGAGCTGGGTTTGACCTGGGATCAGAGCAGGGGGTGGGAGAAAGGAGACACATCTTCATGTTCTTCAGTCTGCTTGTTCATTCTTGGGGGAATCTGTCACACCCGTGGGGATGCTCTGATCCTGGCCAGCTGGAACAGCTTTCCGACGAGTCCTGCCAGCCCCGACTGTGAGAATGTCCTGAGCCTTTTTCAGCCATGCTCTCAGCTCCCCACTCTTCACAGGGCAAGGAAAACGTGGCACAGACCCAGCTCTGCTAGTTTTATACTGCACAAAGACACCTCTGTGAGAGAGGACTCTTGTTTTGGCTGCTTGGGACCATTTTACTCTGCTTGAAGGAGGGCTCTGCCCAAGTTCTTCAATTTTGCTACTGAACATTTCTTAAACTGTTGAAAAAAAGCACAATAATAGTAATTGGAAAGCAGGGAGAGAAGAGGGGCAGAGCAAAGTAAACCCTTCTTATCCTTGCTATGATTTAGAGCCGAGGATCTCTCTGCACATTAGGCAGCACTTCCCCACAGGGGTTGCAGAGACGAGTTAGGTGAGAAGGAAAGTAAGATCATATCTCCAAGTTTCTGTATATGCTACTGGGCAGATCACTCCAGTCTGTATGGGGGAACCGTGCACCCACTGAAGCAGGGATGCCTACACCACCACCCAACGCGACTGAAGGGAGAGAGGTGCATTAAGGCCCCTAAACAATTCAATGCCTCCCCTACCTCACATACAAAATCTTTACACTGCTCTAATTCCAGCACCTCTTTGGCCCTCAGCCCAGTGAAGGACTTGACCCCTTTCCAGACCTGAAACATGCATTTACATACACTGCAATGTGTCTGCCTACGTTATAAGACCTGCCATATAATTTTAGTGCCTCTTCTTTCAGTGAGGTTATGGGAGTATGGGCAATCTGGAAAAAAAAAATTAAATGCTAAGTATAAGGAGATGGAGTCAGATTTTTAAAGATACTTACTCACATAAAGATGCAGATAGGTGCCAGCTGGTTTTCTAAGCTGCTTTAGCCCCTAATTTCAGCTGACTTCAAACAGCTTTGAAAATCACACTTTAGTAACCTGAGTTGATTTTGCTGACTCGGAAATAAATCTCAATTGATTTCTTGAAGTGTGAGTGAGCAAAGAGCACCCTCAGCAGCCTTCGACTTCAGATGATGCTCAGTGCCCCAGAAATTAGGTCACTCAGTGCTCAGGAGGATCACTGAAAAATGCAGGCACAGAAAGAAGTGGGTAGTGTTTGCTGGGGTGACTTGGGAAAGCAAGAAGTTAGTCCCTGGCCAAATTGGCTAGGACTGTTCCCAGGGGACAGGTTCTGCCCCATCGCAGTCAATTGGACTTTGTCATTGACTCCCTGGAGTTAGTAATTTTGCCCAGGACTCTTTTTTCTGCCAGACAGCTGTCAAATCCACTGGGCAATTTTTTTTCTTTCTATTGAAATGCATAACATAGTGATGGGGTAGACAGTTATACCATTTGCAGAGGACAATGCTGAGGCAAAAAAGCCTCTTTTCCTGCCTATCCCTGATATCTCACAGAGCTGAATTTATTTTTCAAATATATGGTTTCTCATCTTCTGTTTAGTTGCCAAGTCCTAAGGGCTAATAGGACTCAAAACAGTCTGAGAGAACTTGCCTGCCTTTATTTTCTTAGATTTGCCGACAACTTATCAAATAGACACAAACTATACTCTTTAAGCATACAAGGCAGCCTTTCAAGTCAGTCCAAGATCACAGGTCAATGAGAAGCCAAGAAAAAAACTCGGCTAGGCTACAAGGCCTGAAAAACTAACAATATTGTTAACTTGGAAAATGGAAGTAATCATTGTCAGGCAGGACCTTTTCTGTGAGGCTTTCCTCCAACATACCTCCGTACAAAAACAGCTACAGGTGCTCCTGTGCTTTTGACTCTTCGCACTGGGGAGATACCTTGTTCAGCTTTAAACAGTCTAACTTAAATACCAAAAGCGATCTAGCCGAAGCAGCATAGATCATAGGCGAGATTATTTTGCTTCTCCACAGCCCTCATGTCCCAGGTCTAACATTTATTTTTCTTAGAAGTATAGAATTCCCCTTAATACATTTTTAATTAGCTCATTCATCCTCTGTGGTGTCGTTACCACAAGTCCATCACGGAGAAGGAAAGAAAAGGGTCAAGCTGGACAAATACAAATGACTCGGGATGTTCTGCTCATCATTGAATGAGTCACTGTACAGGATGACATGGACACATCCAACAGGGCATTCTGCAGCCAGTGAGCATAGTACCAGACAGAGCATTTTCTAAACAGTTGAACTTGGCTATGGCCCACCAAGTTCAGATGTGAGCAGAAGTCTCATCATTCCTAGATTTCCTCCTTTGCTGTCTGCATTGGCAAAGATGCTACTATTTCAATTCTGTCTCCAATATGTATTGTGATTCTATCTACTTTTCCCAGTGAAATATTCATGGTGCTGGTTACAAGACACTGAAGGAACTAATGAATTACCATTTTGCAAGACAATTGCTTGCAAACACATTCTGGCAAGCTTTTGTCCAGGAAATTGCCACAGAAAATTCAACACTTCTTCCTGGTGTAGCTCTTGTGGGAGCATTTAATTTTTTTTAAGGGTTGTTGGGGTTTTAATTCGTAGAAATTTCTACATTTTTCAGCTTCTTTCCAAGCTTTTCAGGCCATTTCCAGCTTTCCCACAAGAAAGAAAAGAAAGCCACCATAACAAAGCAGGAGAAAATCACAGCCCACCTCGTTGCTGGGGAAGAGATACCAGGGCTTGGGTTTCATCTCTCCTCCTTTTGCCCTCTACTACCTCTAGCCCGTCCCCACCCCCAAGAGAAGGAAGATGGTTCTAGCTGCTCGAGGTAATAAAGTAAGGCCTGGGAGGAAATGTTGTCTTTTGGGAAAACGCAAAATTGTGTGACTGCATTAAAGTCAACACTATTTATCTTCACCTCTTGTCCTATGGGACGACAAAGGGACACAACTGTTAGACCCAACCCCTCTGTGCAGCTGCAATGCAAAGAGGGCAGGGACTGGTACTTTCAAGTGTCAGACCTTTTGTGCCCAACTACTAGTTTATGAGGCTGATGTCAAGCATCTCACTCAATGAAGCCTTTGTCCTAGGTGTATAGGGCAGGACAGTGGAAAAACTACCCTGTCTTATATCCCAGGCTCATCCATCTTCAGCTCACCCGGTTGCTCCATTTTTTTTTTTTTTTTAGACTACCCATTGCATTGCTAGTAAGGATTCCCCCCTCCCGGGTTAATGTACTGGAAAATTGCTCTGCATGTTTATGTGGGGGTCCCTTCCAACTGAAAGAGAAAAGGAAAGAGGAAAAAAGACTATTTGGAAAGAAGAATATTTTTCCCACTGAACTCACAGGGCAGACCCCAGCTTGTGGGTTCTGACCCTGATTAAGAGAATTTCAATGACCTGCTAGGAGGTTTATTGTGAAGTCTGGCAGAATGCACTTCCGAATGAAATTTTTTATTATTTATAATCACAAAGGTGGATTTGAATGGTCTACATTCCTCTCCTTCACCAGTCTACTCACTTCAAGACCCCGAATTTAAACCACCCCAGATCACCTAGATCCAGTTTGCTTCAGTTCTCCTCCAGCTCCTGGACCTTAGCCAGGTTCTCTGTTTTGAACCAGTCCCTTTTTTTTTTTCTTTTATACAGTTAAAACTGTATTGTACAATACAAATTTAACTGTTGTTGACTTTGGACCCAAGGATAGGGCAACACAAGTGATAGCACGATATGAGATAACTTGTAGCTGCTGCTGGATAAAAATAGCCAAAATACACGCCTACAAACAAAAAGTTTCCAGCGTTGAGGCTGTTTTTAGCTGAAATAAAACTTTACGTGGTCTCTGGGGATTGAGCTGAGACTGACTTTGGACAGAAGTGAAATACCACAAATGTCACAAACAGTGTCCGTAAACAAGCTAAAAATCAACAGTCCTATTTTCCCAGGTCCAGAAGAGTAGCCACTTGCTGTATGCTCATAGATACCCATAGTCATGGATTGAACATCATAAGTGACTAGGGTAGAGCCAGGTCCTAAAAGGAACTTCTTAATGCATTGAAAATGCTCAACGCGTAATGTTAATGCTCAGCTGCTTTTCTGCTCCCATTAAATGGGGTAGTAATTTTTGTACCTTGTTCAATGAGATAACCATGAGAACCAAATCTTTAATCTAGTCTGTCTCTTCAAAGCTGCTGGTACTGGGAAAAATATCCACAACTGTTTATTCTTCCTTCTTTCAGCAACACTGCATCCTGTAACCCAAGAACTAAACTCCTTCTAGTTAGTAGGAAAAAAGAAAGGAGACTTTTATAAGTAAAAGGTCTTTAAAACACCTTTCTCTGGTTCCATATAGTTGGAAGAAGATCTTTCCAGTTCTGGGATTATAGTTCATAAAGCGATGTCATTTCTAGTTATTGCTTCTCAAAATTAATTTAAAATACGGCTGTGAGGGGACATTAACTCCTCTTGTGTATAATAAGGAATTTCCATACATGGAGTTTTCTGGTATAGCCAGTAGTCACAAAATCTACCACAGAAGTTAGAGTGAGGTCCTACCCTTTTTGTAAGCTTCTGGTTACATCTTGGCATTAGCTCTTTCGTTACTAAATATAGATGCAGGCAGGGACCAGCGTTTGCTCCAGATGTTACGACTGATGGTGTGCTCAGACCAGGGGGTGGACTGAGCCTCACCTCCCAGAGCAAGGGTTTCCACCCTTCCTATTCTCCTTTCTAAGAGTCAAGTGACGTCAAACACCTCGTGACCACAAATCCTGATCAAATCGTTGGCATGGTTGACCTGTTTATTTGGGTAGAGCATAAAAGAATTTCGGCAAAACTGACAAACCAGACTCAGATAAGGGGAAACCTTCAAGTCAAACACAAACGTTAATATGAACACCCGTAATCTCCCAGTTTGTCCCCTTCCGTAGGCAAAGGTCAGGAACATTTGGTCCCCACAGACCCTTAACAAGCAGATGTTACTGTAACATGTCCAGGGAATCAAGCATAAATACAACCCCTGACCCCAGTTGTCAGCTGATCCGCTGAGACTCTTAGAAATATACTCTTAACTTTTATAAATTCCCACTTTTTCCCACCGTCCCACTCCATTCTTTCCATCCCCTCTCCCTTGTGTCTCCCAGACCCGTAGCTGCCGAGCGGCGCTTGCACAGTTGCTCGTGGCCTGACCCCTCTCTTCACCCGGGTCAAAGGCCCGAGACCCAGGGCAGAGCTCTTTTCTTGCTAAAGGCCAGCTGATGAATCATTCCCAACTTGAAGGGGACAGAGGAGAGGGGAGGAGTTTGTGTCTCAAAAGGCCCTCAAACAACTGTGGCCTATATATCAGCATTTACACTATTCTGACACTCGCAAAAATTCACTTTCCTTTCTGGGAGTGGCAACAAAAAGTGAAGTGTGGGGGGGGGAGTGGAGGAGCTGAGAGGCACTCCCCGGAGAGCCCGGGGAAATGCCGGAGCCCGGTCCCGATGGCAGCAAACGGGGATCTCCCTTTGTTTGAAGGGAGACGCTAACGTGGGCATCGTTCAATTCAAAAAACACTTCTGTTGAATCGGAAGGAAAAGGGGGTTTCCAAGGAAAGTTTGGAGAAACTGCACCAGGCTACTACGGAGCAGGTCCTGTCGGACCGGGCAGCTTTGTCCAGCGGTGGGAGCTGTCAGTGTTTCTCAGCACTCGCAAGACAGCTTCTCCTCCTTCCGCTCGGCCCCATGTGGCGTTCGATTTTTTGCCTGTAACATCTTACCTCTCCTTCTGCCAGATGATCCACTGCAGACCTGCAGAGTTCATCTGCACAAAAATGTTTCGGTTCTGGACTGTGTCACACCGTCTACCGAGGAGGGACTGTCTCATTCTAAATTAGCTGCAGGAATCACGAAAACCAAACCCAGACACCTTCCAGCACCGCCGAGACGTTGCTTCGGCTTTCCAGTGTATCCACCTCGGCATGTGTGACTCAGGCTGGCGAGCATCTGGAGACCGCAGGAGGAGGGATGCGTAACACTCCCTAGACGTTGTTTATTTTTGTTTGATTCCCTTCACCTTTATAAAATCACAAAGACATTTTTGGCATCACACCAGGCTTTGATTTGAAGTGGGGATTTCCCTGTGCGGTTCGCATTCCCTCTCCGGACACTGTTAAACAATAACTGCAGGAGATGACTTTTACCCCTGACCAGCATGGATGCTTGGGCAGATGTGGCTGTGGGCTGCACCAAAACACGTGTTTCCACCGCATCTCGGCAGTGGCTGCCTTCTCAGCTGGCCTTTTTCTCACTCCCACCCAATTATTTGATTCTGACAACACATAAAATAACATGGGACTTCTTTATTAACACCAGAAAGATTTAAACTGTTAATTTCCCTTCTTCAAAACCAGGTCCTGGCCCAAAGAGAGGGAAGGGCTGCTCCCAGTGCAGTTTGGGATTTTGCTCAGCCTCGTTTTCTATTTCTCTTTATTTTAAATAAATGCCGTTATTTTGTCTGCAGCTGTTCTTTTTAAAGTATTTTATTGTGCAAGGTGATCACTTTAATAGGTTATAAATGTTAAAATATCACATAAAGCATTATCCAGATCTCTTTCCCGAGAATTTCGGCTGGGTGTATCTATGTCAATACCAAGTTTCAAATATTCTCCACCACATGTTTGATTGCCTCCTGACCGAGTTATGGACATGGCGCCATGTCAGGTGTTATTTTACTTTCTGAAGTAAAATCAGGTATTTGGTTTTGGTCTCTTTGTTCAGGCGGGTGCCATTACAGTTTCCCATTCTTTGGGGTAGAAGCTGTCTTTTAACCCACTCCTTGAACTGGTTTTACTGGCTTGCTGGGTATCAATGGTAATATGGGGGTGATTACAATAAACCATCAGTTATTACATATCTGTCACATCCATTTTAAGATAGAAGAAAAAGACTTCTTGCTCGTGTTGCAAAGGGTTTACCTATTTTATTGATTTTTTTTTTATCGAGGTACATGTGTATTAGGGTAGGAGGTTCAAGAAGGGATGTGACCTGCATGGCTTGAACATAGAAAGGATCTTAAAATTTAAAAATATACATTAGTGTGGCTGGGTGATGTATTCCGTAAAGCACAGTCTTGATTTAAAAGTCTATCTAGTGTGGACAAGTAAGAAACATGGATTTGTTCACACAAAGACATTGCATCCTGGTTCCAGAAAAGTCAGTGAGAATTTTGCCATTAATTTTAAATGAAACTAAGGCTTCACCTCAAAGCTTTTAATCAAAAAGTGTGAGCTAGCATGTTCAAACAATGCCTTCAAATCCTAGTCGAGACAAAGTCTAAGACTCTGACAGGAAAGAAGGACCTTATTCAAAAGCTTTTTACCCAATCTCCTGGTTACCAGAGAGATGGCTGCAAGCTCCAGTTCTGTCCTCCTGAGCTGCTGGTCATGCACAGTGTTCTCCCTCAGCAATACCATTTCTTTTAGTTTATCCTGTAGTGGCCTTGCAAGAAAAGAGTACATCTGCATGAACCAGAAGCTCAGTTACTGTCGTTATTTCTCCCTGGGACATAGCAAGGCTCTTTTCTGCATCTTCCAACTTGCGCAAAATTCAGCAATGTATTTCTTCTCTCTACTACAAAGATTACACTTACTGTGGGTGCCTCCAAAAATACACTTACCTTCAACTGGTCTCTCTTGATATGCAGGCCCTGATGGTTATACCTGAGACGACCTTATTTTGTCCAGATAGGTGCCTATGCTTATATGTAAACCATCTAATAAGGATCCCATCATCATGTACTAGATCAGCAGATGATTTATACTTCAGATCTTTGCCCTTCATCATAAATAAGAGAAATAAAACAAGCGTTTAGGGGAATACAGTAAGCAGATTAGGGGAAAATTGAGTCTCAGCATGGTCAAAAATAATTTGTATGCATAAACATCAGAAAGAGAATGGAAATCTAGGAGTTCAGTGTACTGGAGATTATTTTCTGGTAGTCTGACTTTGAAATCTTAGTAGAAATGAATTTTCCCAAGTCTCATTAGCCCTCCAGGGGTGTTTTATCACTTTATAAAATCTTCAGATGATCCAGTAGAATTTGCTTTCCTGGGACTGATTTAGCCTGTGCTGGCTCCAGCCCATGATGTAATGTAGAAATCATGCATACAGCCATAATGGAGAGAGAATCCACAAAAGTACCCACAACATTTCCGTACACATAACTCACAATTTAGATCAAGACAGGAAATGTTTTTCCCATCCCATGTGTAAATCTGACATTTAAAAAAATGTTCCTATCTCAAATCAAGACAAAAATATTAAATGGCCAATATTTTTAGACACCAAAATTCCACACACGCACCAAGGAAAAGAGGATTAGATCGCTTGAAGCATTTTCTTTCCAAATGGTTTAATTTCCTCTCTAAATCTGTATTTTCTTTCACACGAGTTTCCCTTAACTTAACTTACATTGCAAACAAAACAACAGATTTTGGTCCAGGCAATGGAAGAATTTTTAGAAAGTGTGGAAGTGGAGTAATTTACCAGTTTCATCAACCCTTTTCTTTGCACAAGAACTAAGGAACTACAAACATTTTTTTCTGCAGATTAAAAAACACTTATGGGAAAATAAAAGCTGCATGTATTTCAAGTTTCCAAATTTTTGCAGACTTCTGGAGTTTTCTCCCATCTACATTTACTTACCCTTTTTCAGATTTCTAACCTCAGTTACTACCATGCCACACAAATAGCAGGGGTCAAGGTTGAGGGCAGAAGCCTAACAGGAGAAAGGTTGAATAACTTGAAAGCAAGAAATTGCAGTTTTCAAGGAAGAAGCTTAACAGGTTTAGGACTTCTCAAACACTCACAAGCTGTTGTTCCCTACTTACTTGGCCAGGTCAGTGCTGACTTTACATTTTTGATGGTCACATATTTTTTCTTTCACTGGCTTTCTACACAGTCTATCTAATTTTGTCCTTGCCCTTGTAAAACTTTATCTTTTTACTTAGGCATATCACTCCTCTCTTTTCTTCCTTCGTTGTTTGCCCTTCCTTTTTTTGTTTTCTTTTGTGGTTTTTTTTTGTTTTTTCTCTGTTTGCCTTGGCCTTGTATATATGTGTGAAAGCTAAAAGTGTAAGTCTTCGGGGCTATGCAGTATCTAGCATATTGGTGCCCCTGTTCACCTGTACCGAGAGAAGCAACAATAATACAGAGCATACTGACTTTTAAAATCTGTTCTGTGTCCTTGGAAAAAATCTTCCCTTATCTTCATAATTGATCCTGATTCCAATAGAAAAAATAAATCAAGTTTCTCCCCATTTTGGATATGTTAATTGTGAGAAAATGCTATCACTTTCTATCTAAACAAGGAGCCATTTTGTCCTTTGTATGGCGCTCTCTTTGTTGTTGTATTTCTTTTCATTTTTTAATAAAATGGAAAAAAGATGAATTCCAACTATAAAGGATAGGGAGAGTTCTGAATTATTTCTATAACTATTATAAATCCTGCAGCTGACCTGGTTAGTTGTTTGGGGTTTTTTTACTTGATGACATGAATTTGAAGCAGTTGCACAAAAAACTAAACACAGATAGAGTTAAGGTAACAGCAGCAAAAATACAGAAAGTTTCCCAAAAGGACATCATAAAGTTGGGAATAAGCTGGTTCCACTTATATCAGCAGGATTGGGGTAGATTTTTTGTCTTCCAGGACCAGGACTATTGTCAAGGATATTTATCTGTTGAAGTCCTTTGCCCAGAAAGGAAGGAGTTGTGAAGCAGCAGTGGCTGAAGACAGACAGATACTGAGGCAAGGTTGCTTGCAGTTGCTTTTGGTTCCAAGATATCCAAGGAAAATTTCCATGTGCAGGCCTCCTTTTTTCATTTTGTTTTTCCCTATGACATGGTCATTGCCTAACAATCATATTTAGACTCCTACAAGGGACGGATACAGTCCGACCATTGCTACCAGAACCGTAGTAAGCAAATGGTGCTCAAAGCTAATGACCAAAAAATTCCTACGTGACGTCCAGAGCTTATTCCTGGGAAGAAACTACCAAGAGACCACAGGGAGACAAAAGGCTGAGCACATCCTGTGCTTGACCCTTGGAAAACTGTCGAGAAATGTCAAATATGAAGTATCCCAAGATCTAGGAAACACAGTGACTGGAGCGCCAGCTCACTTGCAGTGAATGTCCACAGGAATTTCTCTCCTGGCTTTGCTAAAAAGCTAGTTCTGACCCTGTAGCAGGAGAGGTGGGTCCCCTCAGTCTGAAAGGTAGCTGAGCTGCTTTATGATGAGAGTGCCTCATGGATTGCAGGGATCGGCATCCAGTCCTAGGCTGAAGCTCAACTTGCCATCTGGGAGATTTCACAGCACTTGAGAAAGTTCACTTTCTTTTTCCCTTCATTTTTTTTTCTTTTTTTTTTCCCCCAGTTAATTGCTAAAGTTTTCTTTTTACAGTAGCTGGAAAGCAAACATTCACAGAATAAGAAAACTTCCTTGTGCCACAGAACAACATTACCACGGAGGAACAACAGCTTAAACTGTGCTTCTCCGTGTTCAGGATATGTACTTTGACCATAGGCCATTCATCATGCGTTGCAGCTATTGCCAGTGGTTAGACCACAGACATCCAATTGCTCAGAATTAGCTCCATGACATTCTCTGGTTAAGTTAGTGCACATGGCAAAATACATCATATACTTATGGTTAAACTTTAAATGCAACTCTCAAAAAGTCCTTTCTGCAGGACTTCTTAGTGCTATCTCCGACAGTCAGCTACTAACTCGTCCTTTAAGCAAGTGAACATGGTTGTTACCAGCATCTTTTTTACTGGTCTGATAGAATTAGAAATGTAAGCACTTGGAAAAACTAGAGGAGTAGGCTCAGCCCTGATGGAAATGTAAGGGCTGGAGAGCTGTGATCATGTTACGGGACAGACAGTACATGCTGTTTTGACTGACCCTGGAGGGGAAGGACCACATACATTTAAGCTACCTTTGCCCTACCAGTAAATTCAAACGTGATCATTGCAAACAGCAGAAGCATCCTTCAAGGCTATAAGAAACACCTCCATGATGGTAAAGACAGGTGAATATAGAGCTGTGTTTTTATGAACCCTAAACAAACACTACTATCATCATGGGGTATTTTTCAAATGGGAAGGCACGTGCAGAGAAGGCATTGAACTCACTTCTGAGCCACAGAAATCCCTTTGGATTGGCTGCAGTTGTTTCATGAGTAATATACCCTCTTACAGCAGTGGGACCCTCTTCACAGCATCTCCATATGAAACCAGCCCAAGATGTGCTTTATGCTCCAGGAAAGCTGGTCTATGGTCAGACACTGGACTAAAATTCAAGTTTTCAGTGTAATCCCAGTTTGGTAAGGGCCTGTGTATACAATTATAATAAAAAATCCTGTGATGATACCAATATGCCCAGCACCCTGTTGGGAAATCAAACACAGATCCTAGGATTTACTAAGACTATATGGAGCAAAAAGAAAAAGAGAGGGCATGGGATGGGGCGAGAAATTCGAACACTTTATGTTTCACATTCAGTTGATCTAAAAGACCTGATTCAGCTCTGGTAAAGGGAACTATGTTGCACCAGACAAGAATTTGGCCAAGATGGTCTTTTTTTTCCAAATTCCTTAAATGGTTAAAACTATCCCATATGCTGCAGAGTGAAGAGAAGCCATATTCATGTATTTTCAATTTCGCCCAAGTATAAATATTCATTGCACTGCCTTTTTTCTGTTAAGTGAAATTTCAGGTATGTGAAATTACCTTGCCTCACAAAATTGCCTTACTTTCACAACACTAATTATAAGTAATTACTTGCACTGTTCCTTTAAGAATAAGAACATTATCAGCCCACCTCAGGGAATAAATATGCATCTCACTTTGATGAAATTTGCACACAATACAGGTCAGGTAGTTAATGAAGCCATAAACCATAATATGTCTGAGGCACTAAACATCACCTTATTCATTTGGCCTTGGTGTTTAAGAGAGCAAGAGATGTTTATTGCCATGAGACACCCTCCTCGCCTTTAGGATCACCATTCATAGCCAGCTCTTTGTAAATAAACATATAACCTTTGCAATGGTAATTTAAGACTGTGCAGTAAAGAAGATGCAGTGAGTGCATGGAGAGTGGAAGAGAAGATAAAAAACCTCATGAATAAAGTCGAAGGCTGCAGGCTAAGGTGTTTATTAAGTCCCAAGCTGGTTTTTTCCTTCACTTTTCCTCTCTACTGAAATAAAAACAATGATTGCTATGATGCTTTAAAATTAGAGCACATTTGTCGTTTTTAAAAGCAGCTAACAACTGAACTTCAACTGTGCAACAGCATAATAGGTGTAGAAAATAGATCTGCCCCAGGCCTAGCCTCTTCTGTTGTGTAATCAGCCAGTGAGAAAGCAGGAGATCGGCCCAGATAATGTCAGTTTTCCACTCTAGAGGGGCGAACGTATAAAAGGTATACATTAAAATGCATCAGTGAAATACTGCAGTCCACCAGGCTGACTTCCTGGGACAGAGCACCGTGCAGAGCGGGTTAACTTTCCAGCCACGGTGCCGTGTCTTTAGTATGTGTCACAAACAGAATCCCTATATTAAAATGAATAAAACCTTGAATCATAAAAAGAAGACTTTACATTTCAGCCCCAGGATCTCAAAGCGTTTTGCAAGGAGGGATGAATTAAACCTTCCAGTGCCCTGAAAGGTAGTGAAAGGAGATAACTCCATCTGTTTTATGGCTAGGAAACCGATACACGGGGCCCTGGCCAAGGTTACATAGCAAGTATGAGACAGATAATAGTTAGATCTCCTGATTTCTGTTCCTGTGTTTATTCCTCTCACGCTCTGAAAAATGATATAATAGCTTTCTCAAAAATTCTCATAATTCTCATTAATCACTCTCTACTATTTCTACAGCAGAAAAGGTAATGGTCTCCATGCTCACATGCCAAAGAGGTTTGACAAATACTGCAAATCATCTGTTTTACCTGTGACCACCAAATCACGATGAAATCACATGCCTTCTAGGTCTTGCTAAACAATCTGCAAAGAACAGGGCTGATCTTTTAACTCCACAAACCACACGAGTACTGACCCCATTATTGTATTGCTTGAAACAATGCACACAAACACAGAGATGTAGATACCCAGAGCATGTGACTCTTAATTGCTTGTTACTATCTGTGATGGAAGGACTGTTTGGAGATGTTCAGTGGTATGATGGTGTGGATTCTTCAGTGCAATCAGCTTGTTTAATCACAAGGGCGTTTAAGCTAACTTTAGTTCCCCCAATTACTATTTTTATTACAACTTCACTTCCCATGACAACATAGAGAAACCTCAAGGCTGTTCTATTTGTCTGTGCTTGGCCTAGGACCCTAAGCTGCCTTAAAAATCAAGTGATGGCAAATATCAGGAAAAGGCGATCACCCCCTTCCTCTTCATCTAGGTACACTATGCTCAGCAAGGTCTATCATCATCACTTCTACAGCAGCACATGAATCAGAGATTGCCATACCATGGGACATTACAAGTGAAAAATCAGGAACTGCTTTGCATTGGTATCACAGAGTAAACAGTTGAGATATTCTGGTGAATTAATCTTGTCCCTTTCAATATTCACGTGGTTTGCAGTCGTACCTCCAGAGGACTTCTACACCCCGTTGCATCCACAGCAGTCAGTGTATGTAGGTTAGAGAATGAACTTGCTCTGCTGTGACTGGCTGCTAACAAGGAAAGTGGGTAGATCCAATAATAAATACACTATAATGACATAATAAAAGTTTGGGAAATTGCAGGAGTCATGTTTCTCATTCAGAAGCAAACTTAAAATAAACTTGAAAGCCTGAAAACATCACAATTTTTGTCTGATGAAAAAGTCCCAACTGAACAGCTCAGTGAAATGACTTTGCAAGAGTATATGAAAGACATACCACAGGCAAATTGAGATACAAAGTTTGGGTTTTTGATCCCAGAGAGAGAGAATAATGTGTCCCTCCATTTATCCATGAACTCTGCAGCTGGCAGGGGCTGCGTTCTGTTAGTAATTACCATGAACAGACGAGGGAAGATTTTTTTTTTTCCCCTTTTATTTTGACCTGCAGTTAAAGAAAATTTGCTTGTTTTATTTTAGGTTTAAAAACGATGAGGCAGCATCAACCTGTGTTTCACCCCAGAGCTGTTGATTTTCCCTTGTCTTCTCCCCCTCCCTTCCTTTCTTCCTCCCTCCACCCCCCAGCATCTTAATTTATTTCAGACTATGAGTGTGCAGATTCCCAATTTAGTGAGAACAGTTTGCTGCCAAGGCCCTTCGGGGGCTTTCTCTGCAGTTTATTTTCTTAACTACAAGCTTCAGGTTGTTTTGTGTGTGCGAGTGGTGGGGAAGGAAGGAGGGGACTGCATTCCTTCCTCCAAATTTACAACACGAAAAGTTCAGATTTGCTTTTAGCCGACTAAGTTTTGTCCTTCCTTGTCCTGCTCTGTATTTTGTTGCTGCCTTCCTTCAGCAAACACCCAGCTGGCAGCCTCGGCGACTCACGGAGTAAAAGCATTAGACACATTTCTTGCTGAAATGGTTATTTCCCTCTGCTCCCTCTTTTTCTCTATGTGAAATAACTGCTCACAGAAGTGTGACAGGGACAGCACTGGGTTCATGCCGGCTTTTCCCAGCCGCACTGGGAATATCTTTGATTAGATGAATTATCTGCCCCTGCAAGGTGGGATACCATGGGAGCCCTGCCTGGGTCCTTGGCGGGTGGAACCACAGGTGCACCCAAAGGAGCACTCTGGAACTGCTCAAACATCCTTGGTTTTAGCAGCACACCTAGCAAAATATCCATTTTATTGAGCACCTGATGTGCCACCAAGCTATTGAGCATCTTGAGCTCTCTTTTTCCTAATGGGAATTTTGTTGGGACAAAAATAATGATGTTTTGGCCAGTTGTCCGGGATTTCTGAACCACAGGGCTGGAGCAAGGGGCGGCCCAAGCAAAGACCCCCAGTGTCCAGAGGGTCCCCACGATGTCCTGCGGCTGTGCGGCAGCACACGCTGCCAGGGTCTGGCTGTAGTGGCACCCGGCATGTGCACCCCATTAGCCCCAAGGATTTCCCGGGCGGAAACACAAGAGGCCTTGCCTCGCTCCAAGTTTTAAAAAATGTTGGTTGCTGTTCAATTGGGAGTAAAGCCAAAAGGATAACAAAAAACAAACCTGTTTCCTGCAAACTGGGAAGCCTGTGTTGTGGCCAGTTGTAGCAGCCTGCTGCCTTCCAGCCAGGGGACAACCCTGGAGAGGGACAAAAGGTCCCCTTGGGTGATGGCCCCTGCTCATAGGAGCTACACCACATCCCCCGCTCCAGCGAGCACAGGAGAAAGCTCACACAACCTTTTCTCTTTTACTCATTTACTTCTTCACAGTCCACCCCAGCAGCAATTATTCTTGGATTTGCTCTACTTCTGGGGTCCCCAGCGGCATGTCCCCCCCGAAGGGTGAAAAAATGGTGAAAAGTGAAGGAGCCTGTCACAATAACTGTCACAGCTCCAACACCGCAAAGGTATCAGCCACTCGACCCAAACCCAGATCGATCCTTAGAGGAATACGCATATTTGATTTCAAGCTGTTGAACAATTAGAAACAAATAGTAAGTGCAGGAAACCCCAGCATGTTATCAACAGTCCTTGAGCAATAATAATATAAGGTTCATTTCACAGAGGAAATTATTTAATACAAACTATTCACTCAACTCCAAACACAGGACGGCAATATAAGAAGAATATGAAAGTAGCTTTATTTTTACAAAAAAATAATCCTGGGCAGGTTTTCTTTAGGGAAAGCAAAGCTTCCCTCCCATTAGCCCACTTCCTGCAATTCCACAGTGCGATTGTGTGTTGGGAATATACCCAAATTTATTTTTATGCAGATTACAGTAGTCTCATATTTCCTTAATACAGTTTCATAGCTGATTTCCTTTGCCCATGTTAGCTGAAAACTGTTTAACATATGCCTCACAACCAGCTATTGCCAGGCTTGGGCTAGCTTAGGGACTCTTCTCTTTCTTTTTTTTTAAGAGGGGAGGTGGGGGTAGCGGTTGTTGCAGAATATTTTTGTCATGCTGTTTCAACTGATGAGCTTGAAAGTTATATAAGGGTATTTTTCACATTCCCAGAGTTACATACATGGTGGGTTTTTAGTTGTCTCCTTCCTCCTTTCATTTACTTACTGCCCGATGATTGTCCAGTGCTTCAGGTGATTGCAAGGGATCTGGGTTTTTTTTGTTCCTGGCTCCAAACAGCTGTGGTCAAAAATAAAAGGGACTTTCACGGGACTGATCCAGAAGCCATGACTGGGACTTTCAGCCCCTGTGGATGTAGCCCTCAGCACAGCACCTGGCCACTGTGCTGGTCAAAGCCATTCCTGCAAGGTAGCCTCCTCCGCTACGTGGGATTATGGGAGAAGAAGCGGAAGAGTTGAACACAAATAGCAGTGAGGCAAGTGTTACCTATGACAAACCACCTCTCCTTCGTGCCCAGCGGCACCACCACTCTAAGACTACGTATGCCACAGGACTCTGGTAAGATGTCCTACATGATCTGGTCTCCATCATCTCAGGGGAAAGAGCATTAGGACAGGCTGTGTCAGAGGGAAGAGGAGACAGACAGCAGATCACACTGGGAAAGGGAAAATTCTAGCCCAGAAGAATGGAGGGACCAGATCAAACAGAAAAAAAACACTCATGTGCCATCTGCAAGTCCTTTGTGGTCAAGTCATGGAACAGTGGGACACAAAACAGGAGAGAGATGAGAGAAAGAGATATTTTCTGCATTTGTTCCCCTCCTTCTAGCACAATGTATATTGGATCAGTTCACCCAGTTTTTCTAACTCAGGGAACAGATGGTGTCATATTTGAATATAAAATGAGTTTTCATTTGCTTTGCCATAAAAGAAAAAAAAACACAAACAAACAAGAAAAAAAAGAGCTCACCCAAAAATGATGCTATAGGTTTTTTTACAGACCTGTGGTCTCAGTTACAAGCTGAGCTTGTTTCAGTTCCCGGATCTAATTTGTGGTCTATTATGGTCCTTTTATGCCTGCAGATGTACAAAATGAAAAAAAGTCCCTTCTACAAATGGAAATACTTTTCTACTTAGACAATGTTCATGTTTTGGGGAAAAGTGAAAAACTGTTTAACCACACTTGGCAGCAAAATTCCAACTGAACAGGCAGAGAGTTTGCTGTTGTTGCTCTGTGCTGTGTAGCTTTGAATTCAATTAGAATTCAAACCCACTCCTTTTTTTAAGGTTCTGTTATGTTATAGGAAACAGCTTCCGAAATGAATACTTTTCTCATGGTACATCTTGTCAGGAGCTATGAGAAGGACTAAGAAAATGCAGAAGAGAACCTCTTCACATGGCAATCCCAGGACAAAGATGAAGATACCAGATTAAAAAACATAGGATTTAAGAGACAAATGGGCTGTGGCTGCTGTTCTTCTTTTCCAAGGCGTGAGTTTCATCCCTGAAGAGCTGAAATAAGGGATCTGATTAAACACTCCAGTTGAATGCCAGTGTGACTTTGTAATGTCATCGTGGTAATCGGTGGAGTAAGACAGTCACGAAAGTAAACTCATGTAGCAACAGAGGAAGCCAACAGGTCAGATGAACAATCAAGACCTTTTTCTGAGTCTATCTGCAGTCTTTCACTTGCATCACTTTTCCCCTGTTATGATGCTTATAAAAGTTTTGGGCTGTTTGCAGGTGCCAAAATATTCTCGGAATAAATTTGCACTGAATTTGAGACAAGCTGACTGAAGACCTCTCCTGAGTCCCTTATTTTCTCAAATTCCACAATTACGATGTTATTGCAAGTAAAGCCTTTTTTTCCTCTTTAATTTACACTCTGCTGGCTTACATATTACCCTCCAGCACATCTATAAAAGACCTTGGTTGCTGAGGTGGGGCAGGAATTGAGTGGTTTAGGATTTGGTAAAGGGATTGAGGAGTCTTTCATTTCTAGGTCACTAGTTCAAGACTGTCATGACTGTAGGCTGTCTACTGACCTGTGTTAAATATATTGGTGGATGTTGCTTATTCCCTATCAAAAAATCACCACCACATTTGGCATTGATTTGACTTTATAACAGAGTGGGATTGGTATGCATTAATCAGAAATGGGAGCACGTTGCAAAGCTCAGATCAGGATGTGAAATCTCCCAAGGTTTGAGAATGGATGTGTTTGGGGTTCTGGTCTGACTTCTCTAAGCAAAAAGTCAAACAGTGAAATGTGGGTTTCAAATTGTCTAATAATTTAGAGTTGTTAAGAGCCAAGTCCTACTTTTAATTTTAGCTGTGCTGTTTCCTTATGAAAAGTGGTTTCTTTCTCTACTTCTCACCTGTCAAACTGCAAAAAAGCTCCCAGTAAAATACCTTTTTTCTTATTTAGCTTCCAGAGATCCCTGAAGACAGAAAGAAAGGAAAACATAGAAATTAGGAGATTATTAATGACTCAATCAACTACGAATCTCAGAGGTAAAAGGGAACCGTTATCACTTCTGGTGTATTTTAGCTAAACATTGGAAGACATACCGAGAGTTTGAAGCTTTGAGTTCATTCAAATTAAAAGAAGAAGAATGATATTCCCCAAAGAAATTCAAAGATTAGACCTTCAAACAGGTTTTCTTTAACACCTCAGACAGGAAGCTCCCCTACCTTCTCTTTTTCTCGTACAGACACCACACACTTCAACAGGCTCTTTGACCTTAATGGGATGTTATTTGCTGATTTGGAGTCTCAGTCCCAGCAGTGAGTTCATAATAAGAGTTAGCTGAAGAAAGGCTGCTTCCCTACCTTCCAACGATTGCGTGCTTTAAACCATCAAGCTACACATTGCTTCTGCCAGCTCTCAGAAAGATGTCAAATTGAGTAAAAATTCAAAAAGCAGAAAGCTCATTGAAAGTACAAACTCAGCTAAAGTGTTAAAATGCAGCATTATCTCTGGTTGGGAGGCAGCTTTCATAAACGGCACTGAAAAGCAATCAAATTAGAAGATAAATACAACCTGGAAACAGCAGGAAAAGTTATACTGAACATAAATCTGCTTGTGATAATTTTAATTAAAACTGAATGTGATACAGTGCTCAATATGATATTTCCTTCATTCCCGTTTATTATTGGGATTACATTTGTATATTCTGCTCAGCTGTAGGCCTGCACCATCAAGTCCAAGGGAGTTCAGATACAGTAAGGCCAAAACAAAGGCTAAAAGAAAGCAGGCAAGCAAAAAATATTTTTAAAAAAGGGGAAGAAGCCCAGTTGCTTTTGTAAACCTTCACCTCTCACAGCCTCCAGGATGCTGTGGTGACCACCTGTTCCACACCTGACCATATTTTGATTTGGGACCTATTAGCTCTGAGGAATTTTCTTCTTTGAATTTTGAGATTAAGCGTGGGGTTTGCTGGTTTGCCCCTGCTACTGCCTCCCCCCCACAGTTTTTCTGGATGCTGTCAATAGGCCTTTCTCTTTTTCCTTAATCTCCTCTTGTGACCAGGTGTGGCAAGGAGTCGGGTTTGCTCTGCTTCCCTCATCTCATTGTGGGCTTCAGCCCTCGGTGGATATGATCAACTTCTGCTCTTACCCTTCAGCTCGGCAAGAAAAGGGCAAGGTCCCTTCCCGAGGGGTGGCACAGCTTCTCTGCGTACTTGTAGGATGCTGGATCCCTGGGTCTCCATCAGTCCCTAGCTGCAATCAGTACACTGTCTTCCCACTTAAATATTTTGCCATGTGTCCAGAATAACTAGATTATCTACACAGCGCAAGGAAGAAAACAGTTTTCTGGTGTTGGGGGGCAAAGATTTCTAAATATCTAAATTTCTAAAGTTCTCCTCCTACTGGGAGGACATCAAAGATTTTGCCGTTTTCCAAATGACTGAGCAATCGAAACAAGCCACCCTCCCTCTCCCTTCTTTAGGCATGTTTGACTCCAGGTTTACTAACAGTGAAAGCATGCTACACTGGTGTGAAGGCAAGAAAGTGGGAACTGGGAGATGGTACCCCACACTTCAGTTGAAATCTTCAAGCTACAGCTTTCTCTCTGCCCTGAGCTGCTGCTTCATAAATCACCATGGCCAGCATTTTCCTTGCTAGCTAGAGAAAGCTTAATTTTTAGCTTCAACAAATTAGTGTTCCCTCTGGAATTTGCTTAGTATGGAACATTCCCATTCCACCCAGTTATATCTGCAAAAAACAGTCATACGGATAGGTACAGTACTTTGCATAGTCTTGATTCTTTATTCTCCAAGGTGAAGCAGAGTGGGAATTTGAACCTACTCCCAGTTTTGCCTACCTGGTACGGCTTTATTGTACTGAGGAGCTTGAGAAGATGATCTATACCCCAGCACTGGCACACCTTGGCCTGGCTGAAGCTTTGCTCTGATTAAAAGGACCGTAGCAATTCAGTAAAATGGATGGAGATATTTGCAGATGGCTGGGGAATGGGTGGGCCCCTGTATTTATTTATTTTCTCCCAGAATTTGCTGGCGGGCCAAATATTTCAGGATTGTGAGGTCTGAAGAGAAAGGAAGACGTTTGACTGTTTATGGGAATCCTATTTCCCTCGTCTGGGATGCCTGTGCTTCAAGAAATGGTATCATCACGGGCTGGGGATATCTGCTTACAACTTTTGAAGGAGATCTTTAGTCATAGTATATCAAAGCTTTAAATGAACATGAAACCAAGGAGACAAAATGAATAACTCACTCTAATGGAATAGCAGATGGTAAGATCTCACAGCACATCATGGTAGTGTTCCAGCATCCACTATATAATGTTTCTTTTTCTGAGTGAGAATAGTGCTCATTCTTGCTGTTTAATGTCTACAAGGTCTGGTAGAGACTAAATCATAAGAGCCACAGACGTTTTGGAAAGCCTGAAATTGGATAAGTGTCAGTCACTATCACCTCCATCAACCTTAACTTCCTTAGTCACAATGTAAACAGCTCTACGTAGTTTTATTTCATCATTTACTGAGATGGGGGGGAAAATATATATCCTAAACACTTCTGGACAGCAGCTGTGGGCAGAAAATATATAGGATAGCGAAGCTTGTGAAGTGTACAAGAAAAACAGTGCTAGTTAAACATGTCTGAAGATTGGGAATCCCAGGGCATTCATGTGCTTCAGTTCAGAAAAGGGAGGGATGTTGCATTTCACAACAGAAAGTCTTAAAAATAAAATAAAATAAGAATAATTGCTCTGGGGACCCGAGTTAAAATGCAGGTGTTTTGAGGGGAACATAAACATTTTTTCCTAAATGAGGCGTTGAGGGCTGGGAGAAGGGCAGTAAAATTAGTGGAATTACTGCCTGATTTTAACCAGATGATTGCTGCAGTTGGACACCAGTGCGGTTTCATTAGGGACTCTAATTTACAAGCCATTCGCCGCATTCCAGGGGAACGCAGCAACTCCCCCCCGCTCCTAAAGAATGCCAGCGCCGAGCTTTATGGCAGCAATGCCTGACTACACGCTTGCTGGTTTGGGGGCTTTTTTTGTCATGGTTGCTATTGTCAGTTGTTTTTTTAAGGCCAGCTTGACTGTAGCTCTGCGGCCAAGCTTTTCGGGAAGGGAGAAGAAGAGTCGCACTGCCTTAACCCGGGCAGGTAGTCCCAGGAATCTGTGTAAATCTCCATTGGCGTGGAGAACATATGGTCCTTCTACTAAGAGCTGTCCTGATTTATACATAATGTGCAATCAGATATATTACATCATTTCAGTGTTAGATACTAGTATATTCCAGATATAAAATGACCCTTTTCCTGGCCTTCCATTAGATCCTAAATTGTCATTAAAGTACAGTCCTGAAAGCCTGAAGCAGGTGAGGTTTTGGCCTCATGTGACCTAGCTCAACATAAATTTGTCTGATCTTTATAGAGGCAAATGGCCTAATGAACGCAGTGGATAGAGGAGATTTCCATGTAGTCAGCCCTTGGGATCTGGTATTACTTTCAGAGGTATGAGATTTCTGCCTCAACCCACCTGGCAAAGCAGCAATAACTTCTTTTCTTTAACAAATAACACACAGCTCTCCTACATTCTTCCTGTTCACCCTGCTTAACCATCTTCTGGACCTATCCACACCACATCAGCGTAGGTTTCCAATGTATCCCTGAGTTTTATGCCACTGCCACAGTGCAAGTCTCCAAAGCCAAAAGAGAGTAATATGAATTCTTTCCTTGTTTTGTGGGTTCAGAGCCCTCTTTGTAGAGGATAAGGATCCTTTTGACATATCATTATTTTCTGTTTTTCTCCTATTCCTTCTTTCTATTGCTTTTTCTCACTGAATTTCACCTTTTCTATCAAGAGCTGCAAAGGTTCCCTATTTTGTCCAATCAACTTCCTTCCCTCTGCTGCTTGCAATTTTATTTTACATTTTCAATACATCTGAGTTTCATTTTTCCCCAATGACTATTCTCTTGGCTAACCCACTCTCTAATTTTGGTAGGCTCACTGAGGTCCAACGGCCATAGTTAATGTTTGCCTGCTGTTAATCCTAACCCTCACACCTAAATTATGATTAAAAATAGTGAACAGAATCCCAAAGCCGGAGGGGGTTTTGAGTCTGTCACCAAGTAGTTATAATATGTGCATGTTACATATTAACAAAGCCCACAAATGCAGGAAGTGAGGTTTCCTTTCAGTTGTAATATTTATCTCCCATTTTTTGAGGGCAGCCATTCTGGTCTACCGCTGCCTCTCCGCTGCTCCTGTCAGATCTCACAAGTTCTGCTGGGTTGGCTCAGACATGTATTTCAATGCAAAACCTCCTATTTAAAACCCAAAACAGATTTAGTAAATAATGTCCTTCCCCTGAGGCAGGAATGAGCTAGCAGAGCAGGAACCGTGCCGACAGAGGACTAACCTTACATACGAGAAAGGAAAAGTGCAAGTCCCCTTGCACTAATTCATTCTTTGGGATCTTGTGTCCTACTCAAGAACCTCTAGTGAAATATTGTGCAGTCCCCATCTTGAACAAATTCAAATTCACCTGGCCTGCTTGAATCATTTAAATGATTCTTCAGGGTTTTTTCACTTTTTTTTTTTTTTAATTACAGAGGGCTTGTGCCGGTGTAGGTAAAACTGAGCACTTTATCCCACTTCCAAAGACACTTTGATTGAGAAGATGTGATTTTCAGATGTAGCTTGCCTACAGAGCAGTTCTAATTATTTCCTTCCAGTATTATTCATTGAGTATTTGGATAATTTTTTTTGTGCCAAAAAGTGTTTGTGAATCAATCCGGCATCCTGTCAATGCCTTGTTAACCATAAATATTTGCTAGCAGCCTATATGATCAAGTGGCAGCCTACAACTGTTTGCAAATGCTTCTCTCAAGAAATATTTGGAGATCACTGTTCTTTTCGCTACCGGAGTGTGTGGGAGTCTCCTGAGTTGCAGGGTGATGATGTTAGTCCAGAACTGACTGAAGCTATATAAATTGTACGATGACTTGTGGCAAGAAGTACATGAAGAATAAAAAACACTTCCTTTCCAGATTCCATTTTAAACTATTTGTGCTACTATTCGTGAATATGCACCAATTTGCAAAGTGACTCGGTTGTGCAAGTATCTGAACTGGTATGGCCATCCAAACAGCAACCATGTGCTTTCACCCAGTGAAGAGCTAACTTGGCAGAAACCTAACGTCAACAGGTGGTTGCCTTTAAACGGAGTAAGTAATTTCATCACTAATCTTTATTTGCAAATAAAGAGAGGTTTGATCAGGCACATTCCATTTTTCACTTTGCTACATCTATAGATTTGCTGAAAATCTTTGTGAATGAAAAATATTATTATGATAACTTACTATGGTATCTTTCCATTCTTCTACAGTTCTGAGATGGCAAAGGCCCTGACACACATCTTCCTGTAGTTTATAAAGCAGTTATTTTGACAGTCAGACTATCAGATGAATTGTCATGAAGCCACTCTGATTTTTCTCAGTTCACCCTTTGAATGATAACAGACTTCATAACTCGGAAGACCTTTTATTTGTTTTGTTGATGTTGTTGCTACATAGTCAGGATTCACTGCACCATCAGGGCATTTTCAAATGTTTCGTGACTCAAGTGTTTTATTCTTCATTGACTTTCACTGGTACTTAGGCTCCTAACTCCCCTGTTTTGATTAGTTCGGAAAACCAAAGAAACTAATCTTTAAGCACAAAGGATGTGCATCAACTCTCTGTATTAACCAATTTATAGGAGTCTCTCTTTGCTACTAAAAAGGAACAATCTGGCATGAATTATTTCCCGTTGCTATTCAGAGACCTTTCAAGACTTCACTTCTTGTTTTCATAAGATCACCTTGTATAATTGAGGGCTAAAATGCAGCGCAATTTGTTCAGATGCCTCCCCAGTCTGCTTATCATCATCTCATGGATATGTGCAAGTTACGTGAAAAAAAGTTGAACAAAAGAAGAAGCTGAAAATTTTCTAACAACACAGTGAATCCAGGCAACTTCTGAAGATCAATTTGTTAAATAATCTTCATTCTAAGCAAAATTTGAAATGAGAGAACCAATATTTCATATAGATGAAAATAAAACTTTGAAATTTAGTTGATTTACTGAAGAAAACATTGTTCTTTTTTGTTACAATTCTTAAACATTAACAAGATTCTGTCTCATCAGGAGAAAAAAAAAAAAAGGGATCTTTTGCTCCCTTAGAAGTCTTTTAAGAATAAATATTTGGGGATGTTTGGACAACATGAAAGCTGCACTGAAAATGTCTTCTACAGGACTGACTGATCTTGAAGGGTTTTTAGAATAAAATGCCCTGCTTCATAAAAAAAGTGCTATTGATAAAGAGCTTCAGATAAGGTTAAAAATCAGAGCACCATGACTAATAAAAAAAGATAGCACAAATCTTATTTCTCTTCATAGTTTATATGAGTGTAATTGAAACTACTGTCCTTTATGGATTTGTTTATTAGATATATGATTTATAATTAGAGGTGTTGTAAGATTAGAAAGATTTAATATTATACAATTAACATTATAAGAAAATTACTTTTGCATAAGTCACTAAAAATGTGATGTCCTCATTGACAAAATACAAAACTTTGCGAGACGGAGTGAGTCAGACGCCCAAGGCAGGCGGCTGATGCTGGTAGGAAGAAGACCTACTCCATCTCTGCTGCAGTGATCCTGAGGAAGCTCTAAGGTGAAGCAGAGCACAGATGTTGCACGCCAGTGCTCTGCTGTCGAAAGGGGAAAAATGACTAATAGCTTTCACAAAAGGCCAAACAAAGTGTTATAAGCTCCTAAAAGCTCCTAAGATGTGTTTCAGCCTTTTTCCTATAATTATCTCACTTCTAGGCTAAACTTGACAGAAAACCCACTTGCTTTTGTAAGAAATACTCTTGTTTAGGAATGCAGATGTTGCTGAGACTCAGAAGGAAGCCTACTTTCATTTGGCCAGCTGTGTCCTAACAAGATGTCCACAGACTCTTCATTGTACCCTTAACACTTAATCCAGGCAGACAATGACTTAATGCTAGCTCTTGACACAAATAGACATTGCACTATATCGAATAAGGCTGAGGCCATCAAAATAATTCTCATTTGAGAGTAAATGCAGCCTGAACCCAAGTTTGGGAGTCTGCTGAGTAAACACTACCAAAGGAGAAATAAACATGTTCTGTTGGCCTGAACTACCATAACTCTCTCAGTTGCAGAAAGAAAATACAGCACAAGAGAAAAAGGAATGTTTAGACATAACTTAGAGGACGGAAATTTTCTGTTCATGTTTAGAAGATCTCACAATATCTGACCACAGCCATGTGTGCTAGCTGCTATCTACCCCTTACCCAAAAATATGTTCAGGCAGATGGAGAATGAGATTGCTGGGATTTGATTATCAAAAATAAAACCACAGACCTGGATGAGCTAATGTTGTTCCAGATGCATTATCTTATAATCTCCAGGAAGAGAGGAAAGGAACATTGAATCCTCCCTTAAAGAGGTCTTTCAGCAGGCTTAATCTCCCCACTGCATGAGAAGAAATTGCTGCCTAAAACTGGAGGGGATCTCTGCCCGAGTCCCAACCAGAAGAAAAGTCGGGACTGAAGGAACATCAAATAGCAGAGTGAATCGCAAGTTTCCATTACTCTGCTGTGACACAAAAAGATCCCTGGGTCTTTTCTCTACTCTGTATTGTTCAGAAAATGACCCCAGGTTGATGGCCTATTATTTTTCTTTTTGTTTATTCTTGTCCCAGACCACCTTTCCTCTTTCCCCAAATTCCTTCTATCTTGCATCAAACTATATTGCAGAACTCAGCCAAAACAGAACCCTCCAAAAATCTAGAAAGAAGGGACAGTATCTTCAAACAAAATCCTTATTTAGGCATTTAAGCCCTTAGCAGAGGGGTTGGTTTTGAACAAAATTCACTTTAGAAATAATTCCAGGATGATTGTGATATCTTTAAAGTCCTCTAACTCTCCCTGGGAGGAGTAGCCACATCGAGTGCATTACACTGGGCGCTGCAGCAGAGCCCACATTGGTACTTCTGCATTTGACCCACGGGCCACTGAGCTCACTGATAAGGTGGCTGCCCTCCAAGGAGACATCCAAAATTCCAGTCAGGTCCCACAGCAATTGCAGGGTCAGCTTTTTTGCCACATACGGTGACCATTAGCTGAAAATGTCGGAGACCAAAGGTCACTGCAGTGCCCTGGCAGTATTCATATGCTTGAAAAGTACCTGGGTGCCTTTGTGTATCCCAATGTTACTGCTCTTACGTAAAACCAAGAATTTGCTTTTTAAAACAAGATACATTTTCTCTCTCTTATCCATGCCATATACATGCTCTGCCTTCAAAAGAGTTATCTCATATTTAAAATAATGTGATGGGGAACAGAATTCATCCCTCAGTAAGCTGAAGGGGGAGAAAGCTGTAAAGCAAAGGATTCTCCTACCATTGTTACTTCATTGTTAAAAGGTGAAAACCTCAGACAACGAGGGGGGGGGGAGGGAAGAGACAGTTTTAAGGGCTTTTAAAATATCTAATGCTCCAGGATCTAAATTGGCAAGGAGCCAAGCAGTGTCTTAAAGGGACAAGCACTTTATTATACTTTCTAATTCTTCCAAAGTCTGTCTGTAGGATATATGAGCTGGCTCTAATATGACTACTCTATTCTCATCCTCCAGTGGTATACTCTGGTCTCAGCTCATAAATTGAAAATGGAAGATCAGTAAATCAGCATGGACTGTTTCAGAGGGACATTGTGAATTTCCAGTCAAATCTTCTGGTTTATCTTAAATATTTCATCTTAATGTCACCTTTACAAAAAATCTTTCATTCAAGTAAGTTACAACATCCAGTTCTAAACTGATTACACTCCCCCACTGACCTTCTGGAGAAGGGCTTCCACAGCAGTACAAATACCACATTGGCAGCTCTCTGCTATAGCTTAGGAAGGAGAATATTTGGCGTTGCAAAGATTCTTAAAACCCTCCCAAGACATGTTGTGATGCATAAACAAGGCAAGAGGAGGTCCGCATCACTGTAACACAGCACGGACACCACTGTGGCTCTTGGCCAAAGCTCCTTTCCAGGGTCTACTGTTTCTGTGGGGGAGTCCCATGTCCTTTATACCAGCATGACCAACACACTGATACTCAGCATAATCTACTGGGCCAAACTTATTTTCTGTGTTGCCACAAATTTCAGCAGTCTAAGCAAGGGGAGCCATTTTTTGAGGCAGGAGGGGATACGGTAGTGAGAAGGATTAAAAAAGAAAGATACAGATGAACACTCTCAATGAGTCTCTCAGGTACAGTCTGGCTGAATCTCCTTACAATAATAATAGCAACTTCCTCCCCTGAGGAGGAGCAGTTCCCCAAAAGCTCGAAGAAACACCTACAAGGGAAAGATTTAACTGAAAAATTGTATCATGAAATGCATTATAAATGTCATTCATTTCAACCAATTTCAGCCAGTTGTACTGGGCAAAAAACAATGGACCCTTGAAATACAATTCTTCTGTATTCTGCTGCTAAAATAATTGAGGAGTTACCTGAGAAATATGTACTGATAAAATTGCTCGGAGAGCTTGAGTCTATCTTCTTTCTTTCTACCCTGGCCTTATTCTTTTATCTTCTGAGTGGAGATTATTTTGTTTTTCAGGACTTTAAATGAAGCTGGGAATTTCCATGGCTGCTTATTTATACAGGGCAATACTCCACAGTTAATTCACCCTGACAGGAATGATGTTGAGCTTTCTTGCCATATGATCTTGTATTTAAGATCCTGTCAGTTTTGAGGACTCTAAATAAACCTTCTTTTAAATATTTAATACTCTTCAGTGATATATGCCTTTAGGCTCTGAGCCTGGTCCAACCATCAAAACTTAAGAGTTTTCTATACTTCCCATCACCACAGTCATCCCATATAAATTAAATTTGCACTCTAAATTCTCTAGTGGATTCCAAGTTGTTTTCTTCTCATTTTCCATTCCCCTATATCTAGAAAGAAATAAAAACCTACCTGAGTTCCTTCTATAGGACTTCTGAGGTCTTTGTAGAGTAAAGTTATTCCATCCCACAAATAAATAGCCAGAATATTTTGTGATAATGTCTCTGATGATGTGAAATGCTCAGGTTCTCTACATCTTGCTTCCGTTTTTTAAGGACCTGCACATGGAATGCTAAAAGAATTCAAAGAAAGGATGATTTCTCTCTCTACTACTTTGGTCTAGTGACTTCCTCCCTTTTGTTCTGGTGGCTACAGAATAAGAGAAACAACAGACTCCCTGACACGGAATGGAGATCTTCATGGAGTAAACAGAAGCCACCTTGCAATACTGACCCATTGAAACGCTATGGTAAATGTGGGCCTTGACCAAAATAGCCAAGAGCCTGTTGCCTGGGAACCTCACCCAGGTCACTAAGAGAAACATGGGTTAAAGCTCTTGCTTTGAATAAGATTGATAGAGGCTTGGACCTCTGTGTCCACTGACTATGCCAAGTTATTTTTTATTTTGACCACAACTTTCATTGCAGACCTGCGGAGCTTTCCTTCTAATTAAACATATTAAGTAGTCACTCAGCCTCAAACCAACTCAGATCCTCATTCAGGCTTCTCAACACTATGAAGGAAAAGGGGGCTGAAGGAGTTGGTAGATCAGAGGTTTCCTCTCATCCCTTCTCTCCCAACCAGCATCCTCAGCCATCAACACAGTTCTCAAGGTACTTAAGGACTGGGTCCTTCGAGGCAAGATTTATTTACCCCCAGTGCTCAAAGTCCAGCAGAACTTGTCCTTTCCCTGTATCTCCCCATTTGCACTTCTGGATGTGCACACACACCCCTCCTAGAAAATCTGAAAGACACACAACAAAAGCCTGACCCAAGAATCACAGGATGTGCTCTGAACAGGAACCCAGGCAGATGGGATACCTGTCACACACCCCAGTCCCATTAATAGCAAAGGCAAAAAGCACTAGCAAGGGCCTTCATCAAATGGAAACATAACTAAAACAAACAAAGTGTGTGTCAGGTTCAGTTCAAGAGAGGATCCCAGAAGCTAACTCATAACAGCTAGGACAGAAATTCAAGCTCTTCTTTGACAGGAATTGTCCCTAACTTTAAGTAAAACTGTTTAGACTTCACAGAACTTGGCAAAATTGCCTTTGAGTGTCAGCAGTGAACACTGTATATTCTTCTAGGACTTCACAGTACAACTGTCAGCTGTCTGTTTTCTTTCTGCTATGTGTAGAGTTTATACAGACACTCCCAGAGGAGCCTTTAATTGCATGTCATGACAAGTCTCCCAACCTCTTTGCAGCTCTTCCACTTAACACATAGTGTAAACTCACCCAATCTCCCTTCACTTTCTCCTTCCCGGATTTCTCTCTTGGAGCTCTGTGGAGGCCTGTGTTGAAGCTTCATTATGATGGAGTGGACCCAGTGGAGAACTCTATAAAAAGCATCCGACCCATTTATCAGGACAGATCTCTTTAACAAGTCTATATAAACCTCACGTGTTGAAGGGCCCTAACCTGTGACTCAGAGACAAAACTAAAACCTGAAGTAACTAAGAAAGAGGAGGGGTTTTTTGATCACTTAGTCCTACAGTTTTTGACAGTTGGTGCAAGAAAGTCACCAGATTTTACTAACGACAGCACTGAGTGGTCCCAGCAGAGAGACAACATGGTTTCAGAAAGAGCTATGCAAACACAGATACCGTCCCTGCCCCAGAGTTCTTATAATATAAATAGTAAAGACAGTGGGAGGGAAAATAGAAGCGCAGAGAGGTGAAACGCGTTGCTCAAGATGACACGACAGCTCGGTAGTCACTACAGAGTATCGGCTCTCAAGGTAAGTGTTTTTGTAAAAGATCTGGTCTTGCATTAAAAAAAAAATAGTCAAAGCAATTCTCATGGTAAAGATATTGTAAAATCTGATTACACTTGTAAAGGGATTCTGTAGAACATCGTGTCCCAGCATGCCATATTATTCCCTTTTTGTAATTCTCAGAGCAAATTTCCTCAATTTTCAAATCTAGAGAGACATTTCCTTTTTACTGCTTCTGCCTCAAACCAGTATCCAAAAATTAAGGTGCGATAGTGAAACATTTATATTTAAAGCAGTGTATGTTTGCATCAAATTCCTCCCCCACCCATCACAGCCATGGTTTAACTGCGCATTTAAGCACATGTTTAACTTTAACCACACAAGTAGTACTATACACATCAATGAAACTACCTACACTTAAAATTAAGCACTTGTTTAAGGGCAAGATGTAGAGAGACACATAGTGGGATTTTTAAAACCCCTTGAGCATTCAGTGGAAGTTAGGTGCTTAATGCGCTTAAGAGACATTTGAAAATCCCACTGAGATGGTGTATCTGCAGCTGAATGCCTCTGGAAATCTGGCCGTGAGGCTCAGAATGATACAGTGATTGATTGCAGTGAGAATTACACCTCTAATAAGTCCTGATTACACAGAGAATTTGCAACAGATATGGCTAGAATTGGTGCAAGGATTGGCTCCTTTTTCTAAAGCACCTCTTGGAGCTTGATCCAAAATAGCACTCGGGTGATGTGTCATTCTGTGAGCTACACGAGCAGTGGCTCTCAGAGGACTCACAGGACCAGTCAGCCAGCTTGTGGTACATTTATGTTTACTAATTTCCAGACTTCAGCTATATGGGGCATATGTCACCCTGTATAACAGCCAAAGACCCCAGTCCTCTCTTCCCTACACTACCTCACCAAATCCTCCGGCAGAGGCATCTCCACACTCTTCCTTGCTAGTTGACCCTGGACTGATCCCCCAAAAGAACTCAATGGACCCAGGCAGAAGCACTGCCTGTGCCGAGGGCACTCTCCAGCTCTGACAAAATCAGCACTCACCCAGCAACGCATCCAAATGCCTGAGGACACTCAGAAGCTGAACAAACACCTCTAATGAAGCAATATAATTTTTCTAAGCTAATAAGAAGAAAGTGACCTGAGCCCACAGGTATGAACCCTAATGGACAACAAGCCAAGGAGATAAGCCCCCGTTTTCCACACAAGCTAACAGAGGTCATGCTGGCCAGAGTTTGAATCTTTCTGGCAAGCAGCTCACTGCAGCTCTACACCTGGCTGGGTTTAATTTGTTATTTATGTCAGCTTTGCATATTTGTAAAGTTCAAGGGTTTATTGCCCTGGCCTGACCTTGCCAAGTCAGAGCTCACATGTGGTTCTCTAGTAGCAATTTCTTTCTAATAAACTTTACTTGAAAGAACATGTGTGATAGATTTTGTTGATGATTAAAAAGAATGGGGCTATGTTCATTGTTAGCCAAGCTGGTTTTGAAGTTTTGTTGGAAGTCACCTCTGTTCTCATTTAAAAAAAAATGTCCCCTTCCCCCTCACCCCTTTATTTTACTGCACACGCTAATTATGTTTCATGTTGAAGCATGTAGCATTGTTTGTGTCTATACAGTAAAGACACTCCCCCCATATGCTTATTAAGATCATTAAATTAAATAGCATTGTTCAGAGTTGTTCTTTAATCAGAGCATGTGCAAGCACCCAAAACCTGGGCACACACAAGAGCATGAAAATGCAAGTCTCTGATGTGCAGACATGTAAAAAGCAACCAATGCCTGACACATTCTTTACCAGCCCCAAAGACTGTTGCTCCTAATTTGCTTTGTTTTTCCCTATTAACAAAGGAAACAGCTATTTTCTATCCCTAAAGGCTGTGTAACAGGGTACAGTCCTAGCTCCATAGGAAGCAACGCCAAATTCCCTTCACCTTCAAAGGACTCAGAAATTCATCCCCTTACGCTCAAAAACAAATAAGCCGGCGGTTCCCTGAGAAGTGGAACTTCTAAAACCTGATATTTTGACCTTTCTGCAGTGTAGATTCTCATGTGGCTAAAAACACGATTGTGCCTCTGTTGTTTTACCCTCCTACTTCATAGTGAGCAATTCCAGCCGCCCGGGTGCCATGCAAGCTCAAGCAGTAGATGCACTTTGGGGACCATATAAACTGAGGACTTTGTGCTTGTGCCCACGGGCCTATGTTTAATCCAACGCTGCCTATCCTTCTGCCAAATGAGGTTGACATTATCCATCGAGTTTAAGAGTTATTAGAGGTACATAGACAGACAGACAACATGATTGCATAAATTCATTTTCTTATAAAACCCCGCTGAAAACCTGATAACGTTGCTAGCCCATCCTGAAACCCTTACTTCCCCTACAACTATTTATTTTCCCACAGCTTGTTATGTTTTCAGCTCAGGCCCTAATTCTGGACAGACAGCATTGAAGGAAGTTTTCATCTGATGTATGACAGCAAGTTAGCATGTGCTTTTGTGATTACTTGAAGAGCATGTATGTGCAAGTACTTTCCTGAATCAACAGCTTTGATTGTAAATCATTTGAGGCAGGATTGCCATTTATTAAATGCGTGTACAACGACCTGCCTGAGATCCCTAACACTACTGTAAAATGACTAAATAAGTAAATAATAGTGACATTCATGCTCTGACAGCAGCTGTGAGACTTTCCATTAAATGAAGAGCTCAAGAGGCAATTGCATCTAATAGTCAAAGCAGGGACTAGGAAACTGAATTTCTGGTTGTCACTCATGGAGCAGCGTCAGGATGCACTGTAGGTTACTTTTGCCAGAAGTGTCAGTTCGCAGCTCCCTCCGTGAACGGGACACTGGCCCAAGGAATTGTCAGCCTGACACGAGTCTTTCCTTTACTAAGTGGCAAAAGACACTAGTTTGAATTACGTTTATTGTGGGTTGGCCTATAAAAGCTGCAGGGCAATCAGCAATGATCAGCAATGTGCCAACTGATTGTAAGAGCTCAGCCTTCAGTCCTGTCTGAGATTTGCTTTTCCCAGTGCCACTAAAACAAACCTTAAATCTTCTTGCTTATCTTCCTTTTGTATGAGGTGACTTTTCAGAAAAGCCAGGCAATTTTAGCAAACCATAACAGATGTGTATGCAGGTTTGTATGTATACATATACAAACTCCAAATATTTCTTTTTCTCTTTACTTCAGCTTCGCTGTTTCTTTAGCACCCCTGCTATCTCTGCCTCCATTCGCAGTCTTCTCTTCATGTTCACTGTCCTTACCTTTCCCATCTCTTTCTCACTTCCAATTCTTCACTCTGCAAATTTCATATCTTTTCAGCTCTAAGGGTTCCTTCTTGACCCTACCAATACCCCACATTTTTGTCCCAACAGCACCCCTTTCTCCTTTTACAAAGCTTTGTTATAGTGTTCTCACTTGAAATGCAATAGATAATTTGGCAAGAGCACATTTTTGCAAGGAACAACAAAATTAAGGGGATCTAAAGCCAACTAAAGAGCCCCATGTTCAGTGGGTAGGCAAAAAGATACAACCAACAGCAAAGCGAAATTGGGGGTTCCAAAGCAAACTGGAAAAGCTTCAGCAAAGACCTAGCCCTTATTCTGATTACAGCTTAATTGGACACCCTGGTGTTTGAAGGGGCTCAGTGGAAAATAAAACAAATGTGCCTATTGTTCTTAGACTAAGTATTATAATAATAATCATTCTTTAAGCATCAGTAGTGCCTTTCATCTAAGGAACATAAAGCACAGTGCAAACATTAATGAACTAAGCCTCTTGGTGCTCCTATAAACAAGGTAGATATTTCAGACCCATTTTTTAACATAAGCGTGAGGCCCAGGAAGGATAATAGCAATTTGTTTTTTACATTTGCAGTTGGTTACTTAATTCTGTGTATATTTAGGCCCAGCAGTAAGCACTGCTTGATTTTCAGAAGTGATAAGTATCCCCGGTTCCAATGGCTCTTATCATGTAACATCTCTAAAACTGAAGTCCTACTTTAGTTGCTTTAAAAGTATGTGCTTAGATCCCCGTCTCAAGATCTCTACCAGAATCAGACCACAAGTTTGTGCAAGGACTGGAGAAATTTAAGGCTCCTGGTTCCTAGTCCCTTCATCTACACGATAGTCTACCATGATTTTCATAGTATAGCTAATGTCCTGTAAAGACCTAAGCACAGACTTCACTTTCAGCATGAGCAATTCTATTGAATACGATATTGAACACAGTGAATACAGTTGATTCAGCGTGCAGAGGTTTTTACAGGATTGGGCCTCAAATATTTCCTTTCTAGTCTTTAGAAACTCTCAGATGGTTTCACATACCCACCCAAGAGTTTAAAATACGAAATGGAGCTAAATCCCCACAAAACTTTGTTTTATCAACCTTTGCTAACTCTTCGGTGATTGGTTAAGAAATTTGTAAGCGGTGTTTCCCAGGCATTGGCTTAATAAGAAGCTTTCAGCCTTGCTCTCAGCCAATCCAAGTGCTAAACAGAACACTGCCCAATTTATTTTTTTAACAAGGTCCTCTACTATTGAAACCAGTATGAAGTGCAATTATGGGCTTAACATTCAACTGTTAAATTATCCTCCCAACATCTTTCCAGGCCACTCTCTTAGCTCTTCAGAAGAATATTTTATTGGAAAGGGTAAATGTATAAAAATCTACTGTTAAAACACTTAACAAATCTCCCCTGTCAGGCCAGTAAACTGTAGTCCATCCACTCTGATCTGAGATTGCTGTTTCTCTGCTCCCCCTTCCCCACCTCCCTTTTCTTTGTTTAAAATATGCTGACCACACAGTGACCTCTCGTAACCCATTGGTCGAAAATTACAACCAGCCACACAAACAAGCAGCTCGAGGTCAGAAAGAGCAGGGTCTGCTAAAAGTTAGTAATCATACATTAATTCCCTGACATAATTAATCAAAATGAACCACCGTTATCTAGCGCGGAACCTTTAACCTATTACAAAGGGGTCAATTTGCAAACCACTTGAGCATGGGAGTTTGGTACAAATAGCATACTCCCTTCATCTGGGATGCCCTAAGTAGGCAAAAATGCCTTTGAAGTCCCAAATCTACCAGATTTAGATATAATTTCATCAATCAAGTTAAAAGGCTGCCTTCCCTCCAAAAAGGATTTCATGTAGATCTGTCATCTAGCTCTGTTCAGTGGGTGACTGAAAATCCATTTGTTAGGCTCTTTTTGTCAGGATGGAGTAGGCTGCAGTTGGCTCTACATGTCAAAATAGCTGAAAGTTTATCAAATTGAAGGCTAAGAGGCATGATTTGTGTTAGAACCTGCGCTGGTCCGGTGAAGGAAGCAGTAAATCTCGGCTTTGTTATGCCAATCAGCTCCAATTCTGGAACTTAATTGTGTTTTCATTTGATATGACTATAATTATATCTATATAATGCCTGCAGCTATTCATAGGGAATCAGAGACAAGACTTCACACATCTGTACAGCTCCCAGGACCATGCTGCCTTATGATCCTTTATGCTTTCACCCAAGCAAAGTCCCTGTGAATCAGTAGTATCTCCATCTTAAAAGTAGGGAACTGAAGCCCAGAGAAACAGAGCCCTGATCTTTCAAGGGATTTTAGTGCTCAGTTCCTTTTCAGATCTTAAATTCCCACTGAAATCAGCATGAATCAGGCATCTCAACAGGAATCAGGAGCCTAAATACTTTTAAGACTTGGGTTTAAACGGCGTGTCCAAGGTCACACAGGAGGAACTTGCAGCAGAGAGGGGAGCAGAATCCGGGTCTCTGAAGTCCACTGAATCAACTTTCCTCCATCAGATTTAAGATCCCTACAGTCCATGGAGTCTCCCTTGAGTGTTATCTAATCCGCTTTCATATGTACCAATACAAACACTCCTCCGTATGTATATTTAATGTATTTATTTATTGCATGCAAGAATGGATGAGCTGTAGAGTTTTAGAAGAATATCATCTTATCCAGTGATATCATATATCACACAGGTGAATCTCAAGGGGTTTATGATGTTACCAAGACCCCAAAATAGAATTAATTTTAAGCCACTCACTGAATCTCATTTTCTGTGTCATATAATATATGACCACAAGAAAGGTGTCAAAAATATTTTAAATTACTTTATATTAGTATTAGTTCAACAACTGCATTTGGAAAGTATCACACCTACTTAAAAAGTTTCTGGGAAATGTAAAACAAAGTCATTGTTAAGGTCAGTGTTTTAGCAGAGGTCACTTGAACTACAATTCCCAATATGCACATGGAGTTGACATGTCTGGCTTTTAAAACAAAATCACAATTCATCATCTGAATGTCAGATCTGTGGCTTATGAGTTCCTGGTGTCTGAATGATTATGACACTTATAAAGTATATTTTATTATTACAGCCCACTCATTGCCACTCTCCATATGTGAAGTGATGGATATTTTAAATGTAATTCTACTTATTTATATTTATATCTTACTAGTGACAGGTAAAAAGCATCAACAAATCACTGCAATTTTTAACTAGTCAGAGACAAGATTTATTTTTAGTATAGTTAGTATGCACACTGTGGTTATTAGGAAGAATGATTCCCACCCAGAGAATCATTGTTTAGTCATGTTTAATTAAAATAAAAAAAAAAAAAAGCAACCTCAAAACACTCAGAAATGTCACACAAAGGTAAAAGGGACAATGGTAGATATGCATATCACAATAAGTCTTTGTGTAGAAATAAAGGCCCAGGCTGTGCTCACCTCTCTGCCTTGACTGCCAGAAAGGCTGGTCTGATGCAGTGGTCTATGACCCAAGAGCCAGGAACCGCACATTTACTGCAACATCTTCCAGTGCTGGAAGTGGCCACTGGCAATTAAGAGGCTAAAGCTGTCATTAATAAGAAGAGATAAGACTGCCTGCAATATACTACTTCTTCAGATTGTTACCTTTTCATATTAATTAAGTACCTAATTAATTTATTAATACTTTAATTGTTCAAAAAGTTAAGACTATGAGGGACTTATTTAATGGATAGAGTCCTAGATGGGAATGCAGCAGTTCTGGCTCAGGCTCCTCCCCAGCCACTTCATTTTCTGTAGATTCATGAGTAAACAGCCTTTGTCGTAAAAGACCAGTAATGACAAAGAGGTGTTTACGTATGGAGGTGAACAGGGCCACGTAAGTTCCTGAACAGAACAGAGGTTTGGCAGAACATCTCACCTATGTGCTTTCACTATAATGATATCGTCATCAGGACAAGTTAGCTTTGTACAGTCTGTGAGATACTTTTGTCATTGCTAGAGAGACCTTCAAGAAGTGCAATGCTTCTTCTCCAGCCCAACAATCCTTCCGGTCCCTAAGGAGAGCTGGCATCAGTTCCCAGGGCAGCTGGACAGTGTGCCAGAAAAAATGGGGGATGTTGCGGTTCTACAGCTCTTCTCCTTCCAGAAGGGCTAAAAACCATGACCCAAGACCCAAACTGCCAATAATGTAGGGCCTGCTTCATCATTCTCATTTCAAAGACCCTTTTGCACGTAAGTTTTGCAGCTGCTCCCGGCCACAGCTCTGTTCATGTCTCTCAGAAAGAGCAGGGATGGACATGTGCTGTAGGGTGGGATCAAGGGCCAAGGTGGGAATGGCCTCTTTCAATTCTGGGCAACTCTGTGCCATGGAATAGTACAGCTCTAGGATGCTGAAAAATGGTTGGCAGGTCCCTCCCAGGAAAATTGGTGCTTTGCTCCATGCCCAGTCCCCAAGTGCGTGAGCTGAAAGACTAACATTCGACTGTTTGTAGGGAGATTTTGTAGATTGGAAGAAAACTTTGGCGCTTATCTCTACTTCGCTCCATGCACTGTACCAAGTCACCGCATGCTCTAGTACAAACTACTGAAACCCTCACTTAGCGTATGTGTAAAATGGATATAACTATAATTAATGACCTCCAGGGTCTCTGGTAAAGCCATTTAGCATTTGTCAGGCACTTTGTGGGCTTTTGGGTCAAAAACAATAAGTGCAAGGTAGCATCATGAAGAGTTTCATCCTCAAGTTATAATAATATATAATAGCAGGATCTTCGAGTTACAAATAAAATCACATTGCAGAAATGTGTAACATAGGAAATGTGACTGGACGCATCACACATTTAAATAGACTTAAGGGTGTATAACGCGTAGATGTATTCTGGACCTGGGCATTTACACAGTGATAAGCCTGTCCTTGCATAGGTAACTTCTGTTCCTATTAACAGATGGGAAACAAGTGTGAAAACACCAATTGCAGCAACTTACTTCCAACGGTAGGTTGCTCTAAGGTATGCGTTACTTTGAGCTTATTCAATAATATCACAGGAAGGACAAAGGGGTTGCTGGTAGCTCATTCTGCAAAACTGTCTGAGCTGCAAAGGCTTGTGAGTCACACTCCAGAGCATCTGCAAGGAAAAACACATTACATTTTCCAGGCCACCAAAACTCCTGCTCAAAGTGGGAAACTCGCACATGTTCAATCCACTCCCTCCCCCACACACCCTGTCTCAACTCCCTCGGGATAGGGAGTTTATTAGTTAATACTCGAGCTTAAATCTTCATCTGAGGAAGTGATGAGCATCTAAGTCTCTCCTCCCTTCTTGCACAGAGATGAAAGTTTCTTAGCTGGCTTGTTCACTCCAACCTCCCCCTTCCTGGAAGAGATGAATCCCTGCTGAAGAAACCTGAAACCTCTGGCCACCCAGCATATCCTTCAGAAATAAAAGCATCTTCTCTGAGAAAATGCATGCATGGAATGAAGCACAATGCAAGGCAAGGTCTGCTTGCATAGAGCTGTAGGAAATGAAAGGTAAAAGCCAAAAAAGCCAAACGGAGTGGTGTTAAGATAACAACAGGACATTGTTTTGATCCCAGGAGATCCTGTGGTTTTTCTTTTTAATAGTGTCACTTAGAGTAACTTATAAGGGAGGCAGGGAAGGTGACACAATTTTATAACTCTGCAGGGGCTTCACACCATGGGACAAGATTCCTATTGTACTGAGGAGTATTGGAAAGAAAAGGGGGAAAAGAAAAAAAAAAAGAGCTTGCAAAGCAGATCTAAAATTACACCTATTCTCAAGGAAGATACAAATCTAGGCCAGAAGGATTGCTCATTACAATGAACTCCTAGGAACTTTTTTAGCAAATGCTTCACAGGTATTTATCAACCTAGCTGAGGGCAGGTGAGTAGGAGCAGAAAAAAAAAAATCAGCCTGCTTTCTCTCCACAAAACCCCCAGCCTAGTTTCTACAACTGATCAGGTTTTCTTTTCCATCTCCCCAGTCCAAAATTTGTTCAAGAAGCCCCCAGTTAATGGGAAGGGTATGGCAGGTACATGATAGAAAGACAGGAAATTTCAGACATAACTGATTCTCATGACTTTCCCACCCAAGATCACGTTCAGGCAAACACAAAAACACCCTTTTAGCTAACGGGGACAAAGTAAAAACAGAAGACAGGGTTTGCAGGGTCTGTCTGTGCATTACGCTCAGGACTGGATCAGTCCTCTGAGGCGCAGCCCCTGCGCACTTCTCCTCCCGAGTCAGATCCCCGCGTTTCACATTGCTTACTGCAATCCGTCTCTGCTTGATGTGTTTTTCACTTGGCCAACTACCTTTACCCAGCTGCACCCCACAGGGAGGTAGGACAGTTCTAGTGAGTCCTGCTAGGGTTTCTCTATCTCAGAAATAGAAAATCGTGTACTAAACAGCGGCTTTTCATCTCTCCCCTTTCCTCAGTCCCATCAATGGCAGCAGAGGTGGGCATGATCCATAGCACCTGGACCACTTGAGGTACCTGGTGTACCCCATACAGGTACAGACAATAGTTTCAGAGCCCAGTGCCAAGAAATCTGTTGCAAATTTCAAGCCACAAAGTTGGAACAAACCAAAGATGCTGCTGCCCTCTTACAAGAGAAAATCATAAACAGTTAAACCCAAAATAACAGAAAACAGGCAGATTCAGAGGAAGAAACAAAATGCAACAAAACTGTGTGGGCATCTGTGATTTTTAAACGGTAATGTAAACCCATGACAATAATTACAGTGGGATGGCCCCCAGTGTCCCACTATTATTATTGGGAGGTGAAGTCTTCAAAGATCTTTATCTGAGCTAATTTCAGCTATTCGGTACAGAACTTCTTTTATTCCCTTCCCACTCTGCATCACACAATGCTCTTTTTGGTGTTTCCGTTCACACAGCGGGCACTGATCCCTGCTAGGAGAGGTGTCAAAACTTCTAATAAAATGACTGCTCACGCAGAAAGTCTCACAGCTGAAATTTTGGAGTCGTACAAACTCCCACACAAAGCAGGGCTGTCAGATCAGATTGCAAGGTGTCAGTTTACTCAATTCAAACCTGAAGTTCTATTAAAAAAATGCACAACAACCCCCCCCTACACACACACACACACAAATGGAAAATGTCAATCAAAAGTAATTAATAGTTTTCCTTCCTCTTTCGCACTCTAAAAAACGCCAGGAGACAATATTCTGTGAACTCAAATGACTGATGAATAACATTTGTTCGAAAATCAGATGCATGGTAAAATATTCACAGGCGTCATCAGTGCTACCTGAAGACTATACTCCAGACGCACGGCTATCCCAAATTCCTCGGCAGTGTCTGTGCTGAAATGTGCTGCTCAATGTAAAGTTTCAGAGGTGACAGAAGGCGTCAGTACAGATGGGGAGGACAGATGTGGGGTTAAGCCAGATGTGAGGGAAAGAGCTTGGGGCCAGATTTGAGCCTTCAGCACCCACCACTTACGTCAAGCAACTGTGAATGATCTCATTTCCCAAGTCATCTAGGGCAAAATATGGCTTTGTGTAGAGGAGCCAATACTTATGGGAACTTATAAAAAAATAAAGAATCCTATTGAGCTTCACTGAGACCTGCAGAGATTTAAACCAAGCTCCTCCTCCAAGCTGAAAGCCAGAGTTCTTCATTTATCCAGCAATATCTGCGTAAAAGGGCACTAGTACAGTTTGCTGGCTCTTCAACTCAACATCAGACAGTGCACCAAGTGCTGGAGTGCTACTTTATACTTTCTTTTCAATAATTAGGTGTGGATTTACTCACAGAAGGATATAGAAGGATATATTTCTTCCCCTTAGCCCACTAATTCCTATGCCATGTTTGCATCTAGCCATATCATGGATCTCAGCTGCATATCCCTCTTCTCCCTCCAGCACAGCCATGGATGTGTTGGAACCAGTCCATGTAGATGGAAATACATTAGTAGACAAGAAACTATGAATATAGAAAAGAAAAATCCTCCCATTTCCTTCATATTCCTTGCTCTGGGGAGGAATACCCCTGCTTTGGCACAGCTTTCTTCCACCTAACTAGGGATTTTGAGGAGACAGACATACCTGGCTGGCAAAGTTAGCTGTCTCCACTTGCCCATCACCCTTGCATGGGGGTTGTCCCTAACTCCCTTTAGCCAAACTCATCTGGCTGAGCTAAGAGTGGCTATTAAAACTGTTGTGCAATTTTTTCTTGCTATTTCCCATTCAGTTCCCTAAGTAAAAGCATGATCTTGCAAAGATTTATGTTTAAGCATTACTTACCCAAGTAATCTCCTTAAAGTCAATTGAACAGCAAAGAGGGGTTTCTCAACATACATGCTGAAGTCCTGGCATGGTTATGGGCAGTAAATGACTTTATATCGTCCCTTTTCACCATCTAACACCTGCATTGTTTTTATGGACAGATGCCATATATGTGTTCTGGTTTTTTCCCAACCTTTTTTTATTTTTTTCTCCACATTTTTGAACATATTGTCTAAAATACTCTTCATACCTCCTTAATCTATTCTGAATGGCAAGAAGTAGTATATGATACAGGTAGCTCCTCCCAGTCTACTTGCAGGCAATCTAATGGAAAGAAGGCCACTACTCTGGATATCTTTAAAGCACTGGGCCTGTAAGTTGCTGCTGCTGTCGTAACCCCATAAAGCTCTTTTCTTTTGTTCTCTTCTTGAAGCTGGTTCCTAGTACCCTTCAGACATTTTATTGATCTTTCTCCCCCTCTAGCTCATACATGCTAATTGTACCTCTGTAGCAAAACAATCTTATTATCATGTTAATTAGTGGGAGGGTTGTTGAGGGTTTCCAGTTCATTACCTGCTAATTTCAAGATAAATGAATCCACAGGTTACTAAGTAAATAAGGTCACCTATCAAGTACTTGTAAACGTGTTTGTAAACAAGGAGGGGAGATGGGGAGGGAGAGAAAGGGAAGTATGTTTGGCTTGGATAGTGGGAAGTAGCTTTGGATACGGATTTGGCATCCCATGCTGGGGTGACTCCATTTCCCTTGAACTCATTTGTAATGGAAAGCGAATGTTTGCTGTCCACCTGGTTCCCCAGTGGGACGTTTCCTCCCTGCAACTACTTTGTGCACTCAAAGGGCTCTTTGTGAGCAGATTACTCATTCGGAGGTTTGGTTTGATTGTTGCTGCCTTTTGTGGTGAGAGCCAGGAGTGAGGACATGCACTAGGCAATACAGCACCAAAGGGGGAACAAAAAAGCATGGTAGTGTGAGTCACAGTAACCTCCCCCTCCACATGGCTCGGGGTTATTCATATTGCCTTTATACACAGGGCAACCGGACAAAGGAATTCAATGGGAGAGGGGAAATAAACAGTCAGATCCTCAGCTGGGGTAAAATGACATATTGCTTTGAAATCTGTGCCTTTACAGCATGCCCCAAATCTTCAGGAAAATGACTGAGTGGGACGAGTGAATAAAAGGACCATGTAGAAAAGCATATCTGAACCAGGGGGATTGCAGAGGTAAGTTATCAGGGGTCAAAATGGAAAGTGATACTGAGCAGGCTCCCTTAGGCTCTGTCCTCAGACCGGTTCTGTTCAATGTGTTCGTTAAAGCCAGTGAAATAAATATGTGTATTCAATGTGGGTAGCCAGATCACTGAAAAGAAGGAGAGCAATCTAAATAGATCTTGATAACTTGGAAAAATGGTCTGGAAAAATAAGGTACCAGTCCCTAAGGGCAATTTCAGAGTCCAAGTCTGAGTGGGAATAAGGTACTTGAATACAGGGTGAGCCTAGCAAGGTGGTGATACTTCATTAAAGGACGTGAAGGGATGAGCAGATCTCAAGTTAAAGAGGAGGGAATGCTGCCTTGATGTTGTGGAAAAAGCAAATGTGATATTAGCATGTATAAGCAGGAGTATTGCCCGCCAGACTCCTGAATGACCTCCAGCCCTTGCACCACTGGCTGAGGCCAGGTTTAGAGGGAGAACAGAAAGATCAGAGCTCCAGGGAATTTGGCCTGTGAAAGAAAAGACTGAATGAACACAATTGTTTTAACTGAGGGTCTTCAGAAACGTAAAAGATGAAAGAAGGGAATAATCTACCCTCCAGAGCCAAACTGTCTAGGCCAGAAAGTAAAGAGTTGAGTTTACAGCAAGAAGGATTCAGGTTAGGGGAAAAACTCAGGTGCCTATATATAAATATTTAATGTCAATTTAGGGACCCAAGGATACCCAAGGCAGGCTGGGAGACTTGTACGCTTGTGATGAGGCTGTAAGCTTGGCAAGATACCATAAGAGTTTTAAAATGAGAGTAGAGACTTGTCTTTAGGCATCTGAATCATTCCCCAGGTAAACCTTCTTAAAGCTATGGGCAGTGAAAGTTTGCTTGAAAATGCTATAAAGTCTTTCTGTTTGGAAGAAGACAGGACAGTCTGCCTGCCTTGGAGAACTGGGATCCAGCAGATTCCCACCCAAAACCACCTTGGGTCTTTCTCATTTTGCACCTAAGTGAGAACTCACCAACTAACCCCTTTTTCTGGCTGTGGTGCTCATGGATTCAGCTTTCTATTTAACCCATGTCTGAGTCTGTTTCAGAGGCTTGGAATGGTTTAAAGTTGAACACAAAATCTCCAAGGGTGGTCCCGTGGGTTAGACCTGAGGAGACACAAGAGCTGGGAAAATTGCAGTGAGTAATTCATCTGCCCCATCCCACCTTTTTCTCTGAGGGAGATGTCTGAAAACACTCTTCTGGTTTGCCAGACTTGATTCAAATTCTGTTTAAAAGATACACTTGTGGTAAATTTCCTTTTTTTCCCTAGTTGCTTTTAAAGTTTGTTATTTGTGCCAAGAGCTCTGTCGTATGAGTCACCTGATCTTCTTCCACCAGCTGGATGAGCATATAGCAACTTGTATCATCAGCTTCCAAGGCTGAATGATCATGAGAAACAAATTTAAAATTGTTTTTTGCGAGCATGCAGGATAGAAATAAGCATTTGAATGTTTGCTAAAAACAAGTGCAAAAGCACCACAAAAACAGGCCAGGCAAATCCATTTAGTTTTCTTTTTTCCCCTCCATCTTATTTGAAGAGCTATGGATTTCTCTATTTTACATGAATCAGAAAGCAGAAATAGCCTCTCTTTTGAGTAGTGGTTGATATCAAATGCCTGTGAAACACAGCAAGCCCTTCTCTGAACTCTGAATTGCGTGTGCATTTATTTGGATACCAGCAGCTCAAGGATTTTACATTTCAAGAACAGCAGTCATGAGCAATATTCAGCATGATCTTATTGTTGTAACTAAACAGCTAAAACATATGCATGAAACATAATCAAAGGGGGTTCTGCATATCTATTTATTTCATTTTCACCTGCTTGCCATATAGGGTCAAAACGGACTTTGAGAAGCGATGCTTTCTGTGTTAATTTTTTTAGTGTGCTTGGGAATGTTGGGGTTGTTTTCTGTGGTTAACTGTATAATTAGTCCAATGCTTATTAAAATATACTCAAATGTTCGTATCATCTAGTTTTGTCTTCCCTTTCAGAACACCTTTAAAGTTTCTAACTGTGTAAAATGTAGATACTCCAGAAGCATCGTGTTTTAGCAGTCCAACTGGCATTTGAAACACTGAATTCTCCCTTCTTTTTTTTAATTAAGATAATAAATTGGTCTTAAATTATCCCTGAAATCAGACCAGTGTTGATTACAATGGGTCTCATGCTGTGACAGCTCAAGATGATGTTATTTTTATTCCTTTTCAACGAGATCTTAATCTCTCCCTGCGTGTAAACAAATTGTCACAGTAACCTTGTTCTTTAATCTCCCAGCTGAAGACCTTTAAAGCATTGGGAGATAACAGATCTAACTGAGATTTCATCAGCTTTCAGGCTTTTACAGATATGCTGCATGCCTCTCCCACTGCTGCAGTCTTTAAATGTTGAAGGAGAGAAGTGCACATTACACTCAAAAGCTTTCCTTAAACGTTTGAAAATAGTATCCGCCTAGCAACATGCGATTCAGGGCTCGAATCCACAGACAAAATTTGGATGCAGGCACAGCAAGCCAAATTGCTACCTGTTGTAGCTGGTGCAGAACTGCCCCACTGTCTCCCTTGTATCACTCTGGCTTACCCCGGTCAGCCTTGCTAGAAAGGTCAATGGGGTTTTAATGCTCAGAAGAACATTGTATGTCAGGAAAAAACACCGGCTTGCATTTCTTATTCTTCTCCTAGCAAAGGAAGACAATTTCAAGGGGCTGTTAGTAAAAAGAGGAATGAAAAGACCAGAGGTAACTTGCTTTTTTTTTTCCCACCTGCTTTGCAAATATGAACTAATTTATCTTCTAAATCAACAGATACATAATTATACCTAGTCAGCTATTACAAATGAGGAAAAAGAGGCAACAGGCAGCAAAGTTATTTGCCTAAGGCTCTGCAGCCTGTCTCCGACCTGGCTCACAAGCAGTGAGCAATTGCCCACCCTGGGGAATCCAAATCTTCAGCCTCACTGCTCTCCCCTGACCACTGTGGAGCAAACTCCCAGGATTAGCTAACATCGATAACTGATTTTCTGCTAAGTTCCCAAAACTCTTCCTTCCACTGGCGCATGGCAGGGATAACAGTCAACTCCACCTGTGAATACTTCTTTAAAAAAATAATGTCAACAATCTGTATGTTAGGCTACTTCAATGCATTCAGATGAGCATTTTTCATGTTTGAGGGCATGTAAGCATCATTATTCATAGTGGTAGGACTGGGAATACTCAATAGCATCCATAAACCTGGTGTGCATTTCCTTACAGGTGAACATTATTTGTGAGTAGACATATGGGTATATTTTCCAAACACTATACAGGAGCCACTGCACACACAAAAAAATCTGTTCCTGTTAAAATGGCTTTTGCCCAGGCATCTATTGATGTTTGGAAAATGTGCTCCATTTATTTACTGGCATGCCAGTTATTTGTCTATATAACAATGTTTTCTGTCAAGTCAAATAATTTATTGTTCCTACAGTTTAAACTCTTTCATTGAAAATTCAGCCAAAACTATTCTAAGTCTGACAGAAAGGCCTCTCTGCAAACAACATAGATATCTGCATCAGGTTTTCAATAATATTGCCCCAGATTTACTACTGACTTTCATTTGTTTTAATATGCTTCCACATCAAATTTAAAAGCACTTCATATATTTCAGAGTATTTTAAAGTTGTAGCAAATATGTGTTAACAGCGTCTAAGTACCAAATAAATATATATACATACATAAATATATATATAATGCAAATTGGTTTTTATTAACATTACCATCAACTGAGAACTACTTCTTTACTTCTGGATGTTTAACTTCCTAGAAATCTGAGTAAACAAGCACCTTTCAGAAGGAAAACAGGCAAAACTCAGGTGAAGAATCTTAAGCTGATGAGGTACATTACACACAAAATTTCTTCATCAGAAATAATAAAATGATTCAGCAGTGGCAAACAATAATCAGGTTTCTCAATACCAAATTATTCTGCAAATGTCTCTCAGGTTTGTCAAACTATTGACTGAGAGAAGAGCCACAAAAAATTAATCTGAGAATAGAAAATAAGTTTGAAACATTGCCTTTTTGTTCAGAATTATTTTTTTTATTCTGAAATTCCTTCAACTTTATTTTTACTACCTTCTGCCATTGAAAATTTAGGCAAGTGGACATAATCAGCTCAGGGATGTTTTCAGAGAATCATGGTTACTTGTAGTTTTCTGAAAATATTTTAAATAGATGATAGGAAATATTTACTTACTCAGTTATTTACCAGCAAGCTGGTAAAGTGGCAACGTACAGAGTGGAGTTTGGGAACACTTACCAGCTGAAGTTTGAAACTGAACAGCAGTAAGCACTGCTTGCAGCACGAGGGGGGGGAAGCTACTGTTGATTATTCCCTATTTTTATATTTCGCAATTTCAGTAAGTTTAAAAAAAAAAAAAAACCACCACACCACAAACTTTGCCCATGATTGAGAGAGGTTTGATTGCTCTAGAGGCACATTCTCCCTGTGACTATGTACTTCTGACCACATGCCAAACTCAATTACTGAGTCTCCCCGTTATCTCCATCGTCTCCAGTGACAAGAGAAGGGACAGCCACCAGCAAAACCTGCTCGATGTGAAACCAGGGCAGGAATTCAGCCCTTCACAGCTCTGAAAGAAGAAAATTAAGTTATCCCATTGCAGCAGAGTAAACTACACCTTCCTCAGTTGCTTTGCTCCGGATAATTCCTACCTGCCTTAGACACATATGTGAAAAAGTACTTAAGATTCTTGCATTATCACATGAGAAATACACAGTTTTTCCTCTACTCTGAAACTAGTTCCCAAGTCACTAAACATCCATCCTTTCTCCCTTTAATCTTTCCAGAAAGAAGACCTCCCTGATAAAACATCATTAAAAATGTATAGTGGTTTTAAGAGCTAAAGGGAATGGCTTTAAATGTAAATATCAGTGAGAGTCTCTGGTTTAGTTTCTGCAGCTGCAGCTCAAGTCTATATACTTAGTACCATCTATTTCTTATCCTAGCACGGGCTAGCAAAATACCACAGCCTGAACTAAGCATAACTTGTCTTGCAACTTCTGTAAGAGTGAAGATCAATTTTCTCCCTGAGCAGCAGACTAATTCATCAGCAGAGTAGAGACTAAAAGATGGCAAGAACAAATAGCAGAGAGCAGAGAAGAGATACAGAGAGAAAGGAAGGGAAGGGACTGGAGGGAAAATAAAGACAAAGTAATTTGCTAACTAATGCGCCCCAATGGAGGTCCCAATTCTGTGTCACCTGGGAGGGAAGAGGCTGCACCTGTGTGCAACCCCACGTTACTATTTGCACAGCAGTAAGCCCCAGAGGTAGAGCAACTGCCTACCAGGGACTGGCTGCGGTGCAAGGCTGCGTCATCTGTCATTCACTACGCCCTTGGCATTGGCTTGCCTTTCTCATATAAACGCATCCTTTGCTCTCATTCGTGTATTTTGAGCCTTCCGAAATGAGGAGAGACAGGTATCTCCATCCACCATGCCGAACTGACTTCCCCGTGGTGCTGCCAACACAATTTTAAAGCAGTGTAGATGATTACTTAAGTGAATTTACACATGATGGCAAATAACTATGCTTAATAAAACTGAGAGAGCCTTAATGATTTCATTTTGGTGATTTAATTTATAAAAGCAAAGCTTAATCATTTAATAGCATCATTAAGAAAACACCACAGGAAGTTTAGAAATAAAGAATCATCCATATCTCCTGAGAAATGAGTTTTCTTCTAACATTCAGCTCATGACAAAATAAAATGGAAAGCTTACAGCTTCTTAAATAATTGCGCTTGAAATATAAGCAATCCCCAAAGAATCCATTCAGCCTCATCTTCTGCAGCACAGAAGAATTACATTTCTGTTCACCACAGTGTGAAAGAGGCTTCACAAGTAAGAGACACCATTGGTGATGGGAATGCTTGTATATTTTTTTGGTTAAAGAATGCCTTGTGAACAAAATGCAAATGTCAGAGCAATTGAAAATAAATGTTTGTTTCGAAAGCAGCAGTTTAAAATAAAATCATATTCTGTCACCACATTTGGCAAAATGACAATGGAAGCATCCCTTACCAGCACATGCACAGAGCATGTGTCTGTGCATGCATGTGCACACACGAGTGTGCCTGAGTTCCAAATGGAAATCTCCAAGGACTGGATTAACCAAGAGTTTGCATTGGGGTAATGGAAAATATGACCTCATTAGCACTAGGTTTGTCATTTGCTCCATAATACAAAAGTAAATTACAATGTATTAATGCAGTTAGTGTTGTTTTTAATGTGCACTGGGATACAATAAAAGTTTTTATTGGGGAAGTGTGATGGCATGTTTTCACTACAGCATTAGCACTGGTCTTCTGATAGGGCGGCCAGTCATATTACCCAGTGGAACACTCCTATAATGATGTAGTAAAATTTGACTCTGATATAGTAAAATCTGTTTATGGCAAAGCTGCTTTTTCACACAATCAGGCTGGGGCAGGGAGCAGAAAGGACATAGCTAAAAGAATTCTTTTATAGCTTTATTTTCCTAGAAAGTGCTTAAAAACAAACAAACAAACAAATATTCCTAGGCTTCCGGCCTGCCCAAAGGAGTTACCATGCCATATTCTCCATTTTCCTTTGCATAGTTCCTTTGCTTCCTCAATTCCTCTATAGGTTTGTCATCCAGCAGCTGCCATAAATTAGTGTCCACATCTTGGTGAAGTAGCCTAAACAGGACTATTGTAATTTAACACACTTTTAATAGGCTTGTCGCAGAGTTTTGCATGTACAACCCAGCCCGTGTAAAACAACCTCAGGCACATTCGTGGCTTTAGAAAGGGAAGGTGATGGCGGAGAGCAGGGGGTGGGGTGGGATCCTTTCCTTATTGAATACAGAGCTTGCTTGTGTTTGTAGCAGTGCTGGCAGCCTGCACCCTCCTGCCCATGCTGCTTTATTAAGTTACCAAGAACAGGTTTGTGGTACTAATGAAGGTTTGCAGGTGCTATTTTTAAGCCATGATTTTGCCTTTCTCTCTTTCCTAACTGGACAAAGAAAGTTTCATGCATTTAAACTTGGTCTCATTGGCCTTCCTAGGTAGTGACTAGCAATGGCCATCTCATCATCACCTGACCAGACTTCAAGTAACACCAGCCACAGTTGTCTATCCAGCTCCCCATGACCAACAAGCCACACTCCACAATTGCATTGATTTCCAAACTCTTGTTTCTTATCTTTTTTGTTTCAAAAAGGAGGCTGAATCAGGGTTTCTGTAGCAGTAACTCGGTACAGGCTGAGCCTGGGCTAGGGTACCAGCCTGCACCATGACTGATGGCTGTTTTGCCTTCAGAGCCCTAGAAAGCCATGCTCATTGCTGATGTGACCAGGGGACAAGCTGGTGTTTGGACTGGAAGTTATCATGGGGGGGAAAAGCGGCCCATTGCAGTATCAGTAGTCATCGTTCCCATTCCTCCCCCAAAAAGTAGCAAGAGACTTAAGCCAGGAGCCCAGCTCCCATCCGCTGCCTCTCTGCTCTTTCTCCTTTCTCCTCCTCTCGCCTAGATCCAAACTTTCATTTTTGGGGAAACTAAATTGGATTTTGCTTTTGCTTCTGAGATGCATTGAACCAGCTCAAATATCACTTTGGAGGGATATACGAAAACAAGAGCTGGAGAGCAAAATTTGCTAGGATGAAGCTGTGAGGGCCATTCATTAAAATAAAAAGAAAAAGATAATCTGGAAGTCCTGAATAAGGCTCTGTAATGAATGGACCCAACTAGCCTATGCCTGTGGCTCTCTTGCTAGTCTAGTGACAGTAGTTGAAAGTTATTTATTTGTTTGTAATATACTTTTCCACTGAAACACTTTAGTAATAAAGAGACATGAGGGGAGACACATTAGAAAGTGTGCCATACATCAAAATGAAAAGTACCACATAAGCTACATGATAAACGTAGGATAAAATGTACTTTGTATTCCACAAGACAAAGCAATAAGGAAAATGCTGTGTCTGGAGTAATTCTGAGCTTGGAACTTCTGCTGGTTATTTATTTTTATTAAGCAAATATACAACCCTGTAAATGTACCTGGTGCTAACTAAACAAGAATAGCATACAGTCCCGGTTCTGAGAAGTTCACAGCCCAACGTGGACAAGACGCTGCGCAAGACAGACAAAACAAAAGCCTATGATTCAGAGAAGTGTTGAGATGTTTTAGGTGGAAACAAGCAGAATTTATAAAAGAAGCAAATAATGTGGCTATTGAAAATCCACGTAATCATTAACAGATATAAACACATCTTTTCTCCTTCCCATTTATTGATTTATTCCCTGGTGGCATGCTGTCTGAATCCTACACGGCGAGTCCTGAAGCAAGGACAGTTCTTTGTGTTATTTGTACAGTTCTTAGCACCGCCAGGCCCCGATCTTTCACCGGGGTCTTTTCTATTTCTTTTTCCAGCATAGCTAATATAATGAGCAGATCTGAAGACGAGAATGAGGGAAGAAAAGCATCTGCAAGACAAGAGTCAACAAAATCTGAGGGTGACACCAGGGGACACTGGTTGGGAAGCAAGAGAGGAGGAACAGAGCGTTAAAGCGGGGACAGAGGCAGCGATTATCTACTTCTCTTACTTATTTGCTTAGGAGCTCTTGCAGTTTTACTTGAAAATGCACAAGGAGAAAAGAAAAAAAAGTTATTTTGACTTACAAAAGCGAGGAAAGGTCATTAGGAAGACTTGAGAACCAATAAAGCTCTTTAAATCCTTCCTACTTGTAATGCATAGAGCAAAGCTTACAGGAAAGCTGCAGCTAAGAAAATTACAAATGGTAATGCTATTATTTGGCATATAGTTGCCAAAGGCATTCAATATAAAGATTTTACAGAGGTGTCAACTGATATATAGCAAACACACAAACAGTCTCCAGCATTGTAACATATGCAAGGAGAGCCGAGGCTAAATATTAAGCATATGAATTATATATTCTTGCAATGTGAGGCTGAGAAAATGCTTGCTGTGCACCATAGTTAAAATGAGCAATAAATACCAGGGTCAATGCTGGCAATGTCTTGTTGTGGAAGGTTCCTCTAAGCCCCCCTCTCCCAAGTTTGGGTTTCAAACCATTTTCTGCTGTGTTGGATAATGAAGTGATTAGACTGCTCCTTTCCGAGACTGTTACATATTTAAAACAGGTTCCACCGCTGCCTCATTTTAAACATCAGAACCTGTTTTGGGCGCCAGAAATGTGAAACATGAACATCAATAGCTTTCTCCTGCCAAGATAAGAGCTTGCTGCAGAGGCCAAACATATGTCTTTCTTTCTTTCCCCGAGGAGGTTTCTGGATAAGGAAGAGGTGTGTCTGTACCTGAGCTGCTTAAAATGACTCAGCCACATATGGGCCTTTTGTAAACTTCCCTTTGCTCATTCTCCGCGGGGCAGTGAGAGATTTCGGACTCAAAGTTATTGCCATCTGGGTTTAAAAGGATGAGTCTGCCCGAGATCGGCCTCCCCAGCAAAAGTGGTTTTAGCTGCTGGGCTCTGACCCCCGCGGTAGGTGCAAGCCCTTACGGAGGCGGCTCTGCAGGGCGCTTCGCTTCCTCAGGAAGGGTCATCCCGAGGCTCGCCCTTTGAAAGGAGCAGCAGGACTTTCGTGATAAAACGCGCCGTGCTTCATTGCGACCCACGTCGGCGCCAGCAAAATTCAGGTGAAGGAGACGATAGCAATGCAAATGCGAAGCGCTGCTGTGTTTTAAAGAAAAGCTCTTGTGCCGGGCCAGGAAAATCGGGATCTCGCTTTGCTCACCAGCCAAGGCGATGCCTTTGCCGCCTCTGAAGTGCTGGAAGTGCTGCCCGTGCCTGACGCGCTGTGCGAGCGCCCGCACAGACAGGTCATGCAAGCGGGACAAGACGCAGCTTTGTATTCAGCAAGCTTGCCCAAAAGGCAAATTAGTTCTTGCAGCTCAAGTTTAATGAACAAAAAGTGCTCGTAGTAACCAGACTCTTGCCTCCCTCAAACAAGGTGGGGTAGTGTCAGGGCAAACTCAGCGGGGGACCTGAAGAAAGATTTTCCTTGTGTTTCGCTCTGCTTGACCGACTCTGTGCAACAAAATGCAGGTCTGATCCACCCTTGGCTGCCTTCCCGCTGTCTCTGCAGAGCAGAGAGACACCTGAGACAGCCCTGCGGCCGGTGGACCAGGATGTGTGCCCTCCTGCAGTGACTGCCACTGTGTTTTCCTCCTCTCGGGAGCAGAAAGCATTGATTTCATGTTGTGCCCTCACAAGACAAGAGTGACATAGCCTAGAGGCTCCCCACCGCAGGCTGCTGGCTCCCAACCCTGAGATGCTCTCTGGAGAGAGAATCATAGCCCCTATCCAATGTTTCCCAGCCAAGCCAGCAGCTGAGATTTCTTCCGATCCTTTCTGCTTTCCACGTGGTGTATGAGAGCTCTGCCCCTTCCAGAGCCATCCCTGCACACTAGATGCTTGCTCATGACTTGAAAGTGCAGCCCAAAAAGCACCAGGAAATATAATTCAGGTAATCCCAGGAACCCCATCTGAGTGTAAAAAGTGACAGTATTTCTTTTTTACTTCTTCAAATGTGCGTCATCAAAATCAGCATCCCATCAAGCCACCCTTACTGTAGGGACATAGGGATTCACGCCTGGGGTGGTGGACATAAAGCCACAGGGTGACTTCAGTTTCACCCTTTCTTTTACATTTAAAAGGCCTTAGGCATGGTCTGGCCGTACGTATACAGCAAATCCCTCCCCAAGCACTGAAATACAGCTGCCTTTAAAATGGAGAAGTAAGAGAATGTAGTCCTGGATAGACATAGGAAACAGCCCAAAAAATACAGGGAGTTTTGCACAGGGAAAACGATCGTTCCTTCATGGATTTTGGCTCTGGTGAAGAGTCAGGGCTCCTAAATCATTGGAGTCAGCACCATCCAATTTTTAAGCAGTTAGGCACTGACAAATAAATGCCGCATTTAACTGCCTCTTATTGAAATTAATAGGAATGAACCATCCTGGCATCTTTGAAAAATCTTTCTGAAGTAGCTTAGGTGCCTAAATATCTTTAACAGCATAGACCTAAGCAACTTTTCAAGTACCAGTTAGCTGCTGTTTCCTAATGTTTCTCATAGCACTAAATCACATTAAATAAATGGGGTTTTTAATGAATGTGAGAGGATGGGGCTTCAGCGGCCAAATTCCTCTCAGCCTCGTGCGAAGAGTGGCAGTAGCTGTGAAGCCGATCTTCCCCCAGCCAGCTGAAAGTCAGGAAAAAATGTTGCACCCAAATTCTGCCAGCCTGCTTGCCAGGGTAGCACACGGACGGGTTTTATTGCAGTGCTGCCCTTAATTCGTGAGGTTTCCTGATACTTTTTTTTATTTTTCCTGAGACCCTGAGCTTGCAACAACCCCAGCTGCTTCCCAGGGAGGTGGCACCGATGTCTGACATCGTCTCTCCTGTACCGAAGCAGCACACAGCAAACCGCAGGCCTCAAAAACCATGACAAACAAGGCCCTTCTTCACACAGGCTTCCTCCCATTCGTCCCTTAAGCTCCTGATGAGCTTGAAATAGCCCATTAGTTCCATGTTAGAGAGAGATGCCTAAACTGCACTGCTCCCTCAGAGACATCTAGCCACCAAAAATCCAAACCGGCGCAAGCACAGGGGTTGGAGGGAGATGGAGAAGGGCTGCCAGAGTGAGAAATAGCAGCTAAATAGCTGCTGCGGTCATGAGCTTGTTCTCAGCCAAAGGTTTTAGTCCATCAGAGTTGCTGTGAGAAGTAAAGCGAAGGGAAGGCATTTGGGAATGCTTTGCATCCTTTTGTGTTTGATTTTGGATGGCTTGGGAGGCACAGCGTATTCAGATCCCAATGTCATTGTTTAAGGGGTTGTTTGTTTTCATTCCCCTCCTCCCAACACGGAAAATTAAATTTGGCACACAGAGACCGGGCACTGATGACTCTTCAGGGATAGATTTTTATTACATTTAGGAGACAGTCAAAATAGTTTTTGACATTATTTTATTCTAGGAATTATAACTGAGACCCTAAGGGATGGAGACATGCAAAGCCCACAGTAAAGCAGTGGGAGATGCTGATTGCCCAAGGCTCCTTTGAAATCCCAGATTATGTTATGGATATAGTCACACAATTGAAAGTGATCCACTTACCACAATTTAACCAGTTACTGCCTGCCAGATGAGGCGTGGGAACTGCTTTCATGGTCTAAGCAAATGTGTTAACTTACAAGTTGTGGTACTTTAAGAACGTGCACGCGGTTGCTGTGGCTCGGTCGATGGTTGGTAGCTGGTGGAGCCACAGTAATTCAACCATCTCAGTCATGTGCCTGTACCTCATGGAAAGGATATACTGCTCGTATCAGGACAGCACTTCTAAACTTCAAGCATGTGGTGGCCTCAGCGTATCTGCGGCTGTGCCTGTGTGTATGGCTCACGATGCTGAAAACAAACTATAAAGGGTAAATGAAATAAATCAATGGGTGAAGGGCAGAAGGCAGTAATAATACTAGGTAGAATGAATAATAGGTAAGTAACACATGTTTTCTACAACTGCTGGATGTCCAGAATTGTGATTATTTACTAAATTTGAGGAGGAGGGAGAATTGCTCCATTATGGACATACAAATATTTGTTATTGCATTCAAACTCATTGCAGTTTTATTTTGGGGAACAAAATGGCACATGCCCCTAATCTTAGGCTCTATTTGCACATGGTTGCAACTTTGCCTGTGCAAAAAACCTCCATATGTAAAAAATTCAAAAAACTTAAAACGTGAAGATATCTTTCTTTGAGAAACTTGCATTGTTTAATCTAACATTTGGAAAATCTAAAACAAACTCTCCATATTTTTGGATCAGGAACCTCAGCTGGCTACTTGAATTGAACTGGCCAGCTACATCTTTTCCACAGCTCTGTATGCAGTTAATAATAGTACTACTTTGAAGTTAGCCAATTCCTTTCCTCTGACAGTCTCACAGTGCTTTTGAAATGTAGCTAGATGTTATTATTCCCATGTAGTGCCTCAGAATAAACCGTGAAGAAAGTAAATGATTTGCTGAAGGCTACAGAGTAAACTAGTGGCAAAGCCCAAGTTTTCTGTGTCCTAGTCTATTCCTGTAGGAATGTGACATCCCATTTTGGGGTCCTAAAACGCTATATATTCCCTTAAGGAGGCGTTTGAAGGCTATTCACTCTGGTCCTTCCTTTATCACATGGTTATTATGGAATTGAACTGGAGGTATCCCCATCTCATATGGCCAAATGGTAGGTGCGTGTCCCACGTCATGTGAGGTAGGAGCTGCTGTGGGACTCAGAAGAAAAAAAGCAGCAGGAATTAACCTCAGCATCACAAAATCTGGCCAACAGCTCACTCCCTGCCCCAACCAAAATATCAGCCAGAAAAGAGGGCTGCAGAGAACAGGCTCTGAGCAGGATAAATTGTTGTGATGGGCTGGGAACTATAGATATGACACTGCTGTTCTTACTAATACACCTGCCATCATTCACTGTGTTCATTATCACAACAGTTCTTGTATTTTTATTCATCAGTGAGAGCAAAATGACCGAGCCTCTTGATGCCTTTGTCTGTGAAACACTTTTGTCTGCTGCTTTTGTATCACCTTTGCCATCGCAGCTATAACAAATCACCTTGTTAATGTTACAGTGCTTGTTCTTGTGGCCCAGGGTGATCCCTTGTAGACTGGTGGGCAACACTCACATAACTATAATCCGCCACATTTTCATGCAATTAGTATGCGGCAGAATTGTTCTCAGATACTTACACACATACAAAAAGATTAAATAAGACCCCTTTAATGTCATGAATTGTCCTGTTAGGAGTTAATGAGGTCTGGTAGGTTGCCAAAGTCCAACACACAGAAAGCTCAGGCAGGCCAGGAGGGAGAAAGGGAGGAGTTGCTGGGTTCAGCCAGATAGACCTTGAAGTGCAACAGCTGTGCCTTGTCTTTGAGGAGAGGATCAAGTAGAGAATATGAGATAGGCAAACGTTGGCTTAAACTTTCTTCTCTCTTTGATTGTCCTTGGACATCTGCCTCATCTCCTGTCAAGAATGTTTGGCAGCTGTGAGCCCAGAATAACACTGCCGCTCAGCCAGGATGCTATCGCAGTCGTCTAATACTTTAAGCCAACTAGTCTCTGCTGTGTGCCTCGACCGATACTGAGCTATGCTAATGCCTTGAGCTAACTAGGCTTTCTAACAGCCCGTGAAATACATAGAAGTGGGGTCTGTGGTTTATTTTCCTCACGTGCTAATTGGCTTTAATTGTTGGCCAATTGGATTTCAAGTTTAGAAAAAGGTGCCCCAGACAAAAGAAAAAGTGTTAACTTAAGACCGTGGGAGAGACGAGCCATTCTGTTCAGTTTCTAATGTAGTAGACTTTATGCAGATGCATAAGTCTCAGGGCAATGGCTGTCCTAGAAAGATTTCTCAAGCATAACCAATGTGGTTTCCTATAAAATATATGCTTCCATACAGGCTGAATGGCATTAATGTTCAGCTGTTTGCTGGAGTGTAAATTCCCATCTTTCAGAACCAAAGTGTTTGTGCTCATTTTGCCTCAAAAATAAAGGGGTAGGTAAGATGAACACTAGGTTAATTCTGATATTTCAGCTGTTTTAGGCAGTGGCTTTATAAGTAGAAGTGCTTCTGCAAAAGCCAGCCTTTATTTTGTCCCCACAGTCATGTTGAGAGAGTAGGAAGAAGGGCTTCCATCCTATATGTACCTCAACACTTGTCTAACAGAAACAAGCCCTCTCCGAATAAGAAGGGCACTCAGGTTCTGCACCCATTCAGCCTCTGAACAGCATATCACATTATAAGATTCACTCTCTGGTGACACCAGTTTTATTACCACTGCATTTCCTTTTATTTCAAACGAATTCATGAGAAGAGAATCAGGCCACATAAATAGACCTGTGAGATCAACCAGCCTAAATGACTTCTGTGTAATCTTTAATGTACGTATCCTCCCAACATACCTGGCAGATAGGGTAGTGCTATTATCCATTTTTTGCTGAGGGCACGGAGGGAGAAATTCTCAGAGGTAGTTGGGATCATAAATACCTATGAAAATATGTGCTAGAGAGACTAAAGGCCAACTTTTCAAAACTAAATTAATAGGATTTGGGCACTTAACCTGCTTAAGCACTTATAAGAACTTGCTGAAGAACTACTGAAAACCTGATCAGAAGTGATTTGCCTAGGTCATATCGACTGTTTTTTGCAGAGCAGGAATCCATGTCCTAAAATCCTATGATAGGAATTTAGTGCCATTAGGACCCAACCAAGCTCCTGAGCAAAACCTCAAACAAATCCTCATCATTATCGCTACATAAAACATCTAGAAATAGGAACAGATTATGGCATTGTGAAGATCTGCTGATTGGCAGTGAAGTTTTCTGCCCCCCTTAATTTTACGAAGTGTATCCCTTAAACAAAGCTCAGTTCAACCTATTTTCACTTGCCCATCCAGATGAAGGCAGAGTGATGCTGTTAGATAGAAGCAGCAAGTTGTTTTCAAAGATATGCAACATCCAGTACCAGATGTTTATTAATCAGGCCTCAACCTTTCTCTTTGACATGATTTTTCAAATTGTTTTGGAGATCATTCTGTGGTAAAGGCCCAGATTTTCTTCCATTAATTCTGGTTATTTAGTACTACCCAGGCAGCACAAAAAGACGGTGTTTGGCCCTAACAAGCTAATGGAAAATTCTCCCTGGTGAGGGGAGTTTTGGCAGAGGTTGGGATTATTGGAGGTGGGGGTGGTAGAATAACCTACCCTATTCCAATTTACAAGTAGTCTTTGAAGGGCTATAGCTAGTGATACTATGTTTGTCAGACTGCCTAATTCGTAGCAGTAGATTGAGGTTAATGCACATGCATAACAAGAATTTAAAAAGCAACCTTTTTGCTGAAGATCCATGCATTTTTTGTGCAAGCTACACTAAAAACAAGGATAGGTAATAAAGGTGTTCAGGCACATGCTCATTCTCATACAAAACTTAATGAAGTTTTCTCTGGCCTTTGAGTTCTAGGGCAGCCGATATATCTCCTCTGGTGCCTTTATCCTGGTAGTCCAGGCCTGCTTTTATTGCAGCAAATACAAAATTGTTCTTCAAGCCTAGGCCTGATCACATGAACCCTTAGGTCTCAATCTCTGATGTTGTGGTTCAGTGTTTTAAAAAGTTCAGCTAAGTGTTTCCCACTCAGGTGCATTTTACTCGCCCGCTCCAGATGGGATCAGAGCTGAGAACGCCAGACCAGAAAAATGTTCTAGCAGTAGTTCCAGCTGGGATGAGAAATAGAAGTGTTATAAATCTCATGACTCATTGTCCTAACAGAAGTATGGGTAATTTGGATAAATTCAGACAGTGGGCTGCTTTATCCAAATCAAGCTGGAGCTATGAACATCTTGACCCCTTTCCTTGTAAAAAAGGTTTTCAACAACAAAAAAAGGATTTTAGTTCCATCCTATCTTCTTACCCTATGTAAACTGCTATAACAAAAGGAAAAACAGAGGAACTATGCAGGGGAGTGACAAATTCACCAAATTCCTCTCTGTTAAATCTAATGCCTAGTGATAATATCTTGCTCTTCTCTATGAAACATGATATTCTCTCCTGATTTACAAAGCACCAGGGGGGAACATACTTGCAAAAACTTCCAGCTACAGTGAATCTGACCTGGAGCACTTGTCTTTAGGGGCAAGACCCGAGATCAGCCTCCTCAGCAGTTCAGAGTCACCATGGGATTAGCACGAAGGGGCTCTGCTGCCTTCTGCGCAGCCACCTGCGAAACGCTGGGTCAATGCTCCTCCCTGCTGCCCACGGCCATCCCGCCCTCTCTGACAGCATTCATGGGAGGTAGAAACAAACTGCCCAAACTAAACTCTTTGCTTCTCTTTCAAGCCATATCTTCTTCCTCCAAGAGCATCTCAGCATCCACAATGTGAAAAGCGGTTGATAGCAGCTCTGGAGATGAGACTATCACAAGGTCCTTCCCCTGCCTACTTATTTTCACTTGGGATTGTCCCAATTTGGCTCCCTTTGTGTCCTCCGCAAGAGATCATATGGCCATCACCGAGGAAAGCTGGACACTAGACACTTTCTGCAGCTAGTCAACACGTCTCTGGGCTTTGTCACGAGGGTTAACTGAAGGCTGATGCCAGTCACCTGCTCTCGCGCGGCAGTGAAGTGTGCTGCTTTCTAGTGCTCAGCGGTTCCCGAGAAGCTGCAAGTGGATGCGAGTGGCAGATGCTAACAGACACCAGAGAGCCTGAATCGCCAGCCTTGCCTCTCACTGACAAATTGCACCTTCGCCGCAAACATTTCAGCGTGTAACTTATCTCCCAATCGGAGCGCTGGCCGCCCCTCTTTGCGAAGGCAGTGTCCTTCCAGGTGGATTATTTTCCACTCAAAGACTGATGCCTGCAACAGCAATCTTGAAAGTCTCCTGCTATCTGCTTCTCACTCTTCACGAGACAAGACAAGACCACCCAGTGATTCGCCTGAAGAAATATTACACCAGTCTGTGGGCCGGCATGCCTGAAATCGGCCCAGGGAGCATATCGACGACGAGTTACCCAGCTTAGAAAACACAAGGGGATTAATAACTTGGACAGTGCGCTGGATAAAACTCAACTCAGAAACAATTCCCCGTCCAAACCCCATCAGAATTTTAATCTTTACAGACTTTTAGCTCCGTAGCCCAATAAATCCTTTCCATAGTGACTCATTGTTACCCTGATCTTCCTTATAAAACACACGGTGGAAACAGTGTAACATTTTCCTTTCTTATTGCTCTCCTTTGTAAAACCATCTTTCCCTGTATCTCGCTGCCATTTGCCTGTTAGTCATGGGCTTCACTCCTGAATGAGCCACTTAAGAAATGTTACACTGATGTCAAATTGATACATGTCTTGTGAATACTTTATACTTTCTCTTTCTTTAATGTGAAAGGACAGTGTTCAGAACCGATCAAAAATTGGGGACGAAGTTTCAGTCAAAATGTAATTTTTCTATTGAAAAAAAAATAACCTTTAGCGGAAATCAGAATATAAGAGCTCACCCAAGGCCACAAACATTTTCAAGTTTCAAATTTTTCTTTTCTTTTGTCCTTCTTGGAGAAATTTAAATTCCCTGTAGAGGACATTATTTACATTTCTTAAGAAGCCCTCAGAACAAATTTTCAAAATAATTCTCTTGCCAGATCTGGTAAGCTGCAACTGCAAATCAGTGGGTTTTACCTGTGAACTCCAGCCTGGTAACGTGTTTTCCCAGATATTTCAAATCTGGGAGCCCAGATATATAAATCAGCCCCGGAGGAAGAGTGACCAGATTTTATACAAGTTCTGAGCGGGCAGAGCGGCAATGACAGGAATGAAGAACAAAAATAATATTGTCCTGTGAATTAGCTATCTATCTCAGGCTGCTCCCTTCCCTTCCACAGCATAGCAATAGCAATAGCAACGTCCACAGAGGACTCCATGAAGCCCCTTTCTCTAGTATATGTTGCCTTTTCAGGATCAACATGCCATTTATGGTGATGTCATGGTAAGTGAATCTCAAATTCATTCAAGTTTCTAATGTTTAAATTGAGTGAGAACACAAAGACATCATTATAATGCCCCAGGAGCAATGCAGAGAAGAAACTGAAGTCCTTGTTGAAGCGATGTAGCAAGGTGTGTAGCCCTGAGCACATGGGCAGCTTTATGAGCTACCGTATCATTCCCCATAAGCTTTAAGCAGTCAGCTTATGTTTTGAAATTCAGCCTTCAACACATAACAGAGTCCTTGACCACCCCTCTATAGAAAACAAAATCCTGCTTATTTTGGCAGATGTTCGTTTTTCCTTTAAAACACACTATTCTATCTTCTTTCTGACCATTTAGGGTATTTTTCCTAAGCGCAACGTTATTGTGGGTTTAGCCTGAGATGTGAGTCAACCCCCTCCTTTAAAGCAAACTGATTTCTCCACTCCTTTCCCTGTGATATCTATTTTGGAGGCTCTCAACTCCCTGGTGGGCCAGTGGGACATCCCGCAGCCTCTTTACGGCTGGTGGTCTGCAGGAGGGAATAGGATTACATCTCTCAGCAGCCAATGGTGTTGCCTGTAGGTTCAATAAACGGGCTTAAAAAAAAAAACACACACACACAGCATGTCCTTCTTACTCTGCTTTGCGTGGTGTGACTGAACCTGCAGAGCCAGTGGGAGCGAGTTCTATAGTGATAACAGTAACCATTGACTTTCCCTTTCCTGATTTCACCTCTTTCATTATGTTGGAGAGCTTTGTTCCAGACTAGGAGATTATGCAACGGGCTGAGGAGGAGATGTGACTTCAGTGAGATATAGCACACAAAAAAGTGTGACAAATTGCAATGACAGGGGCTCCGATGGTAGCTTGTGATGGAGTGAAATTAAATCCCTAACCAAACAATGCAGCATTATGCTATATTCTATAGGCACCCTTGTTGAGGGTAGATTGAGAGAAAAAGAGACGGGCAAAAAGAAAGATGCACACATACTTTCCTCATCCATGTTCCCAGCTAGCCCTTTCCCCTGGTGTCAGTTTGGGAGTAAACAAAAAAAAAAAGGATCCTTAATGCTTGGGCGCAGATGTAAGAGATGTGTGGCACAGGGAGAAGTGTAACGGATGTAACGGAGAAGTGTAAGAGATGCCCAGCGAACACCCACAGATTGCAGTGCCATCCCCTGCTCTGCTCGGGCAGCAGGGCTGCCTCCCGGGAGACACGGCTGGGACCGCCTGTCTCCATACCTCCACACACAGCATCCCAAGTAATTTGCCCTCCTTCCTAATTAAAGTGCTCCCTGAGGAGCGCTGGAGGAGGAGGATGTGTGTACACCTTTGTGCTCAGCTGCTCCAAATTTCCTTGGGCAATATCGCAGGGTGATCCTGATGGCTTTTTTCATGCTAAATAACTGACCTAGACGGCCTTACTGCCCCATTCATCTCTTCTACATAAACAAACTATTCATTCTCCAAGGAATAGGTGCATCTGTTCACTCAGGCCCAGCTCCTGAGGGAAGCCAACAAGAGACTTGACACTATTTAAGGAAGAAGGGAGCACAACATGCTGTTAGAGTATCTTTGCTGTCCCGGGGCCATCCAGGTGTTAAATCACTCAGTGGCCTCTAAAGGGTCCAGAGCCAAACACGGAAACAAAAGGCAAAGATGGGGAAGGAGAGCGCCAGATATCACAGCTCACACTATTCGTGTTTCTCTTTTGCTTGCTGGGGTTTTCAGGAGCAGTATATTGACGGGACGGAAAATGAAGTTGACTCTAGGAGGCTAGGAGCACTCAACACGGCTGCAAACTTTATGAGCTGGTCAGCATTACTAATGTTCTCAGAGTAACACTCTTGCAGGATTCCTGAGCTTAGTTTCCACTGGAAAGAAACAATAGTTCAAGCTGTGAAATGTTTTACATTCAACTTCCACCTCTCCCCCCCCTCTTCAGTGGAGTTGCCATGAGCCCAGACTTTAAAAACATTTCAGACTTAAAAGGTTAAGATTTAAGTGCTGCTGATTTTATCTGGGCTTTTAACTAACATAGGCAGGTGGATTAGAGATATGTGTACAATCTCCACTCTAGACACTTGGGTAAATATGCACAAGTGCTGAGTGAGCCAAGGAAGGAATCTGATGTTATTGTCTATTAATTTGAAAGCAGAGATTAAAGAAAGTGCAGAAATCAGTAGTGTAAATATCAAAAAGGATTTCCATTTATATGTAAGAACATTACTCTAGCAGTCTGGCTATTTCAAATAACATGAAAGCTTTTTTTCTGAGGAAAAAGAACTGTGAATTTGTTTAAATTTACATATTTTCCTCTCTCTTTGTTTGCAGGAATGGTCGCCATGCTTGCAGCAAGGAAGCAGTTTGCTTGACAGGGCTGGGTTTTGTTCAGAGCCTGCATTTGGCTGGAGGACGTAAAAACCGCAAAAGTATTTCACAAAGTTACATGACAGGCAACCGGGCCGGGATTTCCTCCTCCTCGCGTTCTTTTTTTCCAGTAATATTTGTGATGGTTTTTTCCTTTTTTTATTTTCACTGTACAACAGCTTGAAAACAGAATCCGATTTTCTACTAACATTTTTGTTATTCAGAAATATTCATGAAAATTTGGCAGAAATAACATGCAGGTGACGGGGCATTCAAAACCATTTTGGCGGTGGCTGTTGGTCAAGTGATGTGACTGCCCATCCAGCTCATATGGTGTCACTTCTGTCTTCTCCTTAGATGCCTACAACCAATTTTTTAATGAATGATGACAATAAATAGTGAACATCCTCAAAACAAATTAAGTGCTTACACTTTCTCGTAGAAAAGAACAAAAAAATTGTATCTACTCTTGTTGATATGACCTATGTTTTTAATATTGGAAGAAACAATATTTTCTGTAGAATTGGAATTAAGTTGTGTCTGAATGTGAGAGCTCTTTAAAAGCAGACTTCGGGCTAAAATATCAGGGAATTCTCTACTTTTATGAAAGCTTTACAAATTCCTGGAGGTCATCTGAATACTCAAAAATAATGCATAATATGACCCCATGAATCAAATAGGCCAAGCTCAGCACTTTTTATTAGCAGAAATATTCATGAATCTTTTATCCTCCTCCTTAGTCCACCAGCTCGTATTTTCACCCTGTTCTCTCCTTAATGCAACATTTCGTAGGAATGCCAAGAAAAAGGAACCCAGCTTCAGGTTTAATTGCTAATATTTCTAAATTTAGTCAGCATAAAATCCATCTGAGGCTCCAAAGATTTCCTCTGTAATCTGCAGAACCTGAGTTTGAATCTAGCCCAAGAGAGCACCACAGCAAATAAATACCATCTGATCTCTGCAGAAATCTGACAAGAGTTCAACTGTTTTCCACCTTGCTACAAGTATATCAGAGTTGATTTCCCAATGCAATGCTGTAGGGGAAAAAGTCAATTAAAATGCAACTGTCCCAATTTCAGTGAAAGTTACTGATCAGCAGGAATCACTATACATGTGGTTATTATATTTTTTTTTTTCTTTTGTATTAAACAGGCCAATACTATGTTCTTATACTCGCTTGTTTTATGACTCATGTAACACTGGACAAGCAGCAGTGACTATGAGCCAAATGATCCCAGTTTTCCACGCAGCGATACGGCAATTGCCGGACTTGGGTCATTCCTCCCGTCTTTCTCACCTGTTTTTGTGACCATTATGGATATCACAGTTAAACTCTGCAGTATTTGGCTGAAGGCACACAGTATGGGATTGCCAGTTTTGTTATGTACCAGCACTTTCCCTATCAGTGTAGCCGAAAGGGGATTAGGCTAGACAGAAAGAAAGAAATTCTGGAAACCATCCAGGTTTGGTTATCATTTCATTCTTTACTTTGGACCGTGTAAGTGTCTTATGGAATATTTCAAGTTTTAACAACCACAGAAAAAGGGAAGCTTTTCCAATTCTCTTTCTCTAGCAGCTGGTATCACAGGTCTGACTAGGTAGGTTATTAGCCTCAATAAGTTGTCCCAACTATTGCTAGCATTATATAAATGTAGACAACATTATCTGTTTGAAGACTGGATTTGCACATTTTTATGCAGCAGCTATTTGATTTAAATAGAAAGTTTTCAATATTTCAGTGAGAAAGCCTCAAATGCAACAATGATTCAGTTTGGAGTGGTTTTTGCTCAAGATTACAAATGGTTTTTTTTTGTCAGATCATTTTGCAGCAAACATTTGGAAAATTTTAACATGGAAAAAAACTCTAGTTTCCACCCAGTTCTAATGTTAAATGTCCGTAAAACGCAGAGGAATCTCCCCAGTGAAGCACTTAAGGTATCAGGTCCTCCTAATCCAGTAAGATTAATTATCATGTATAAGTAAATAGGAATTGTTTTTAATTCATTTCCTGATGTAGGAAGATTAGGCCTGCAAATTAGTTTGCTCCAATACTGAATATTGAGACTACATCAATAATTACTGAATAAAAAGCTGAGCCCTGGGTTTTGGGCTCCGCTGAATGGTTTGGATCAAGAGTTCATTCAGACTGTGTTACAGATAACAGCTCCACACAACATTTGGCTCAGGTTCAGTTTCCTTGAGTCTAAGGCCAGGATAGACCTTCAGTTCATCTCTTTCGACTCTCTTTCTAGCCCACACAATTATATTTCACTCACATATTTCTAAGCTGAGCCCAGTGACATTAATTAAATGAGAGCATTTCAGAAATCAAGAGACAAATTTGTTGCCTGCTCTAGGCAGAGAGCAGGAGAGAAAAGCGACACCAGGCCTTTGCCATGGCAAAGAGCTGATAAAGGTGACTACTCCTGGGATTTGTCTCACGTAACTTTACATGTCTATAAAGTAGATGTCTACATCTGATCTCATCGCACTTGTATTCCACTGCAGTCAGTGGAGAGAAAGGGCATTTCTAGCGCACAATTCATCTGCTCTGCCTACTTCAGGATGAGACCTAGTGCCCCATTTCTGTTCACTGAAGGATGACCACCTCAGGTATGGACAGCTGTGATACAGATATCTGAGAGTCATGTAAGAACATCCTCACCTTTCGTGACCGTACCACAAGCTCTAAAAAAAGGGCAGCTTTCAGGCTCTTAGGGATCCCTGCTGGTTTAACCAAGCAAAGTTTCAAGACTATCATTCCTTCCAAACGCAGGAGAGCATACAGGTTGGTCTTTCTAGTTTGGGCTTGCATCTACTGCAAAGGAGAGCTGTCTATCATACAACATTATCTTCAAGGCTAAGATGGGGCTGACTGTATTCTTTTTATGAAAGTGAGAATTGATATTATTGTCCTTTCGCTCTCATGAGAGATGCTTAATTTGAAAAGAGACCTTGAATTTTGTTAAACATTACCAGTTTCTATTTTATTCTAGATTATTATGTAGATTAGGCAATGTCTGACACTGAAAATTAAATATGAATAACACAAAATAAGAATAAATTAAAAGACTGCAAGATGCCCTGGCTACTCCAGCTTTTGTTGTAATATTCCTAATACTACATGACTAGAGATGCTGGTTAGGAGAATTCAGTTTGATCCCTACGGAAATGTGCTAAGGAGGAAAATAAACTATAGAAAATGTGAATTTAGGAATTAAAAGTCCTACAAACCATTGTCTTCTGCTTATCTAACCAGGATTAGAAAGTACAGACTAGTGCAGTGCAATCTTTTCCAATATTTCGTCTCAGCCATCATGTGTTTCGACTCTCTTCTGAAAGAATAGCCTCTAGGAAGAAGGCTGAGTGCAAAATTCACAGCACATAAATTAGCCTCTTTCTCCAGCTAGTGGGGTATTGAGAGGAGATTGGAATTGCTTTGTTACTCAGATGTATTTGACATACTCTTTTGCCATTTTTTTAAACTCTCTTGGCTATTAAATGTTTTGCCCTGAATAGTTGTTCTCCCTCTTTAAAGCTGAACTGCTTTCCTTAAATCTAATAAATGAGCAACTTGGCTTGTGTGAGCAAATGCAGCAGTTTTCACAAGAACTTGCATCCACGCTGGTGATATTGCCATTTGAAAGCAAGAGTATGAGCAATCACACAAAATTAATGGAAAATTGGAACAAAAGAGGGGCAGGCAGGGTGAAAGCGAATTCTTTAGAAAATATGAATGTCTGTGGATTACTTAAGCTTAACTCTCCACCTTCACGTAGGCGCAACACATCCTGTAGCCCATTGGAGAATCTCAACACGTTACACGTACAGCATGCAAGACACATTAAGAAACTCGATATTAGGTTTCCCACTGATTTCTGAGTGAGTGGATGTGCGGTTGACTGTCTGCCTTTTCCCTTTTCCCAGCACGCCTGGATACCTAGTTTTGCTGTCATCAGTCCAAACACATGCTCTATTTTCCCCTCTTTCTAAGTGAAATTCTTACTCCCTCTCCCCCCTCTCGATACATTACTCTTTCCTGTCTCTTATTGCTCCAAACAGTAGTGCCTGCCAGGAGTCTGAGATTCAGTGCGTCTATAGAGCAGCCTGGGAAAGGGGCAGACAGGACAGAATTGCCCAGCTTTGGCCCAAAATGTGAGGTTTTCAAATTCCATCTTAGTCCCTTGAAAAATCAGGAAATAAAAGGAGCAGAAGAAAGTGGCTTGCTCGGCTCGTGCATGTGTCAGTGCATGTGTGTGTGCACACTTTAACCTGGAATCTATACCGGTGATTAAATGGTCTTTAAATCAAAGCCAATAGATAAATAAGGGAACTATTCCAAAACCAAGGGGGTTAAAAAACACTCTGCATGCACCTGCTGGAGACGCTGTGCTGCTGGCTCTACATTTCAACTCTAACCTGTATTTGATATGGTGTTGTTGCAGCTGTGGGTTGGGGTGGTTTATTTAAGTGGCTCCAAATGCTTGTCAGTGTGGCAACCAGCTGAATACATAAAACAGGCTCTCCAAACCCTTTATGGCCCAGGGTCAGAGTAAATGGAATAATAAAATCCAAATGCTTTTGTCTCATTTTCCATCACCCAAGCCTTCCGCATAAATCTACAGCTTTGCAATGACCTTCGCATTCAGTGTCGGGGATGAGGCCGCAGGTCTGAGATACATTTGGTCTTCATCTTAGGTCTTTAAAAGCTTTTTCCAATTAATTTTAACTGACTTCCATAAGGATCAAGTACAGTTTCCTCCTCCCAGCCCCCTCGCTCCACATCCCACCCCCTTTCTCTCCTGCCCGGCATCTTCTTCAACCAGTCATTTGGGGGAACACTAGAGAATAATACTATTGATCACATTATATGTGGTAGCACCAACAGCAAAGACATTTACAGAATGAGTGATTTAGCAAATAGGAAGTGAGAGATTTCTTTAAGGAGTTTTAATGTGATGTCTTCCTCACTGCTGGTTGTCTGGTTTTCTTTATTTCTCTAGTGCCACATTATCCCCGCTCAGATGTCATCGGGGGGACCCACAGTCTCCTCTACACATGTTTACAAAGGGTAGGTCACTATTAAACTAAAATATATATGTTTGGGCTTAGTGATCAAAAATCACCTTGTCTGGAATTAACTGCTGAGGGCTGCTCCTTCCCCCCTCCCCATCTGATCTAAATTAGTTGTAAAGTCACTTCTATGTGCTTCAATTATAGTGAAGAGCAACCCAAACCTCTGTCAGAAAGAAGTCCTCAGGACACTTCCAAACATCCTGGCTTTAAGAACCCACGGATCTCCCCTCCCAATTCCCCAACAGGATTTTAACAACCAGCTAACAAAGTGGTGCCTAAAAAAATGCTCGTTCCTAGTTTTGCACTTAGTGAAGTTGGGCCAGGCTTTGAGATCTGTAGTGAGTGTTAGGGGACACATTCACAGCCCAGAGTTTCCACATTTATTGTGGCTCCATTGAATTCTGTAGAGCTGAACAGATCTATATGATCAGAAGGCTTGGCCCAGACTGTGCAGATACAGTCAATAAAACCAAGTCAGGTACATCGCTACTGGGGACTCGGGTTCAATTAACCTTAGACAAAACAAGGAACAAAAATATCAATAAGACGGCTGCTTTCCTGTGGCCTGCCCAAAGGAAAACAAGAGCTAACCGTGATCTCCAAAGAAAATCCATATTTCTTGAGATTTCCTGTCCAAAATTTTAAACATTTTAAAAATTAAAGAAGTTCTGATCATGTTGGAGCAGCACCAAAAGTCCTGTCTCCCTAATCAAACCAAGCACTCCTACCTGATGCTTTATGAGATTGTTCCATCACTAATGCGAACTTCTGTTTCAGTTCTGACAGGAACATCAGCGAAGTTTTGAGACACAAAACTTAAAATTATAAAATCCTTCACTACACGATGATGTACAGCAAGGAGACACACCTTCTCATAAGACCCGATTCTGTTATTAATGACACTATGAATCAGTAAGGCCCCTAACCACTGAAGTTCATGGAGTTACACCCCTCGATGTGTTGAGAAAATGAGGTTCTTCGGTTGGAGTCAGCTTCCCCAATTCTTTCTTGCTCAGTGAAAATGTCCTTCCAAGCAACAAATAGGCCAGTAGCTAACAGAAGTAGGGTGACTTGTTTTCCCATGGCATCGAAGGCTGTCCTCGGAGTCTCTGGTGTCCAAGAAGCTGGAAATATCAGCTGAAGCTTTGCCTGTGAGTAGAGCATTGGCAGTGGTTCTCTGATGTGGATTCTCTGGTAGATGAGTACTGATCACAAACGATGGTCTTTCCCTCAATGGGTGCATTATTGAGCCTCTTATCTCTGTTCAGCTGTTCTCACCAAACTTGCAGGAATTTAATAATTTGCTTTTTTAAATCTGGCTGAAATTTCCTGACAGATTCAGAATTACAAAGGGCAGACAGGCGGAGGAGCAGGAATGACCATCCAACCGCACACGCAGAGGGAGATCAGGAGGAAGTCACTCCTGTAGGAAACCAAGCTAAGAATAAAAATTGAACTATCAATTTTTTTCTCCTTCAAAAATGAGAAGAAAGGAAATCATACACCTCATGAGGAATGACAGAACCATTCCTTCTTGGAGACTATGGGATTAAATGCATACTACTAAAGGTTCACTTCTGTAGCCTGAAAATGGGATCTTTATGTTAATTAATTTGAATGTGTGGATTAGAGACCCTGATTTTTCCATTCCAACTCATGTTAAGCTTTATATTTACTATGTATGAAAACTATCTATGGCCCTATCAAAAAGTCCTGAATGGATTTAAAAAAAAAAAAAAGAAAGAAAGAAAAAGAAAACTCATCCAGTTAAACAGAGAACTGTAAGCAAAAAAAAGGAAGGAAAAAACAAACAAACAGAGAGCAGGTGTTTAGCCAGTCAATTAATTTATATGGCTTCTAGCACGGCACAGGGCATTAACACTACCCCGGCACTGCACACAGGTGGCAGGGTGCGTGTTTGGGAGGGGGGCAGGCAGCAAGACATACTGTGAATTTTCTCCCTGAGCAACGCGATTACAGAAACAACTGCAAATAACTTTGTGCTGATCCCCAGCGATGCATTCAGCAGTCCCTAATCTTCCGAATGTCTGCCTATGTGATGGTATGAAAACTATGGCATTCCTTCAGCCCTCACCTATGGAGACACATCTGGGCTTTTCTATCGATTCTTTATTTATGGGTGTCTGTTTGAGCACATTGAAAAGAGAGTCAAATGAAGATCACTGATACAACCCTGAGAACGTAAGAAGATACAGAAACACTGGCAGAAAGTACAAACAAAAGACACACTACACATATTTCCACCTGGGGTTTTTAAAAGTGTTTTTCAGGCATGCACGTTTATAAGAGAAGGAAACTGAGGCACAGTTTGACCATGCCACGTAGCAGGGGCAGCAATCGAATCAGATCTCCTGCCTCAATTCTCCACTTGAGCTCCAGGAGCCTCCATGCCTTGGTTTCACATGTGAAACTCTAAAAGCTTAATTGAGAGGCTGCGTTTCCCCTGGAGTGGAATCAAATGAAACACTCAAGCTAGACACTCAAGTAGGCTTACTGGTTTAATTTAAAAGCAAGGGGGACTGGTAGCAGGGAGTTCCCGGTCAGGGGTCATTTGTTGTGGAATATACTTCTCACCTTTGTGTTCCTCAGGGCTGGGCTCTGGCAAACTTAATGACATTTGGCACGTCCACCTGCTCTATCAGTTTATTCTTGAATTAGACAGCTCAGCCTAGGGTGACTTGAGAGCTTCATTGGGTCTTGAGATTTATTATTTTTAGGGGTTTTTAAAGAAATCTTTGGCTTTTTAGTGTTGGATTAGTAGTAATAGTGGTAGCAGTAGGAGGAAGAGGACCCCACAATGTATAAAGGGGAAAAAATCAATGCAAGGCATGATGCAGTTTGCCTGGAGGAATGACGTTAATTTGGAGCACTCAGCTTTACCCCAGCGTCTGCTTTGTGATTATATAAAAATAGGAATTTCACAGGATCTTGATCCAGGAGATGAAGCTGACTTCATTGCTTTTTAAGACTTAGGATTTCAGACCAAACATCTGTTTGAAACTTGAGATGAAATTCACATGATTTAGACACGAAGCCATGAGTCAATTAGATGTCCAGCATGCATGGTCAAGATCCTTGGCTCTGATCCTCTGAAAAATTAGCACGTAAGTAATTTTATACACATAAGAAGGCCCAGTACATTCAATGGGATTACTCCGGGTTATTAAGCTTTTTCCCAGGGCAGGGTTCTCAGTTGGAACCAAACCACAAACCACATCAAGCTCATACAGTTCTCGTACAAACATTTTGCACTTCTGAAACCAGAATAATTTTCTCTTCAGGACTCTTCAATCATCACTCAGCAGCGGGGATACTCCTGATGGAGGTTTCGGACTCCACCAGAAGCCAACGATGGGGCGAAAGGTGCCAAATCTCCCAGGCAGCACCACTCTTGTTTGCACCCCACCTGGCCTGTTAATAAAATCTACAACAAGGGACACCCGAGGCACGTCACTGTTGGAGCCAAACTGTTTCCAAATAGAATGTTTTTTTTCCCCAAAAGCCCTTAAATATTGTCAATAGCTTTTCCACGGTATCAAGCGCTTTTCGCAGAGCAATTTCTTCCCCTCTCCCCCCTCTGATTTCAAGAAAAGAAGTCCCATTTGGTTTCCAGAAGGTGGCCTGATCATCTCCATGAGCTATGGGGATGTTTGGAGAGGAGGACCGCCCTCTTAAATTAGAAATTCTTGTCAGACTCGGCGGGTGAGAGACCCACGTGCCCTCATCTGGTCACAGAGCACAGCACACTGGCACATCAGCTTCTGAAGCTGCCTTTTCAGTGCTGACCTTTATATTAATGCTAATAGGGTTTGGAGAAATAAAATGTAAATTTGTCTCTAAATGGATTAGTCTAGGCTGGGGGTGGGAAAGAAGGGTGCAGGCGGGGGTATTGCTTGGAGCATTCGCACTAAAATTAAAATATTTCTGTTCCAACACTTAATTTTATTAGTGGCACATTGAAGTTGCCTGAATGCGTAATACATTTCTCAAGTCCACTCCGTTCTCACTCAGACTCTAAGTGTGTGTGCATGCACGCACTGCCTTGCCAGAGTTATACACCATATTTACTTAATCGACGTCCTTTTCCTCTCACGAAGCTCACATTTTGTCATCAGGGTTGTTTGTTGGTTGTCGCATCCCAGATTCACCAGGGAAGGAAATAAACAGCCTCGCAAGCTTCAGCTCTGCCCTGGGAACCATGAAACTACAATCTGGGCCCAAAATAAAGGCTTTTTTTTTTTTTTTTTTTTGTTATGCACAACAGTATGGGTGCCCATTTCTTCACATCAGTGGTGTGTTTACACACAGGAATTGGGTAATAAGGTTAATTGGTACTTACAAGTGCTTTACCTAAGCAGAGACCTTAAGAAAGGTAAGTAAACAGCAGTATTCCCACTTTTTAGATAGGGAAACTGAGCCATAATTGGCAAAGTGATATTTGGTTGGGATGACTGGAAAGGAAAAGTGAAAAGGGCAATATTAACCCTAAAAGTACAGTTCCACATTTGTTAAAACATTAAAGCATCCTTCTTGCTCTGCTTGAACTTCAGGAGTTGACTCTCCACAAGCAAACTCAGGAGGGTTGGGAGTTTGTTTTGATCAACTGGGATAATTTCTTCTTCACTGGGACAAGTCTGGGGCTCTCTCACATGGTGCAATTTGTTTTCTTTTTTTTACAAAATAATTATTCCGTGAAACTATACAGTTTTCTTAAAACATTTTTATAGGAATAGATCAGCTGTGGCAAAAAACATTGGTGAGAAGAAGTTATGATATCTCATTTCACCAACATCAAAACATTTCTGTTAATTTCAGTTCAATGTTTATATTAAAATATGAATTTTCATGTTCTGTGTTTATATATTTTTTCTTAAATTGGCACCTAACTGTTATTTAATGTTTTAATACAGTACACATTTTTGAGAGTACCTTTTTTGGCTTGGAAAGTAAAAAAATTTCAGCTATTCATTCTGACAGAGACCGAGGTTTTCTGAAATGTCAGCATTTCTTTGGAATAGAAACTCTGGGTAGTAGCCAGGTCTAAGTCCTTCTTATTGTAAATGAGGCCATATTCATTAGACATCCAGCCATGGCACACTTATCTTACACGAACATATATCTACAGCATCATAGCTGGGCCAATGCAGAAATCAGACTTGGCATACGGGGCTGACATAGATTCATTCCTAATGAAACACTTCTGTGTAAAAGTGATTAAGCTAGCAGCATGCCAGAGAAATTACTCTAAAATCTATTGTTTTCTAAGATCTGATCTCTGGACTTGTATTTGAAACCACTCATAGGATTCTATAGGCTGACAGACTCCTATAGAGTGACACAAAGCTTTTCTTTTTGTATGAAGTCCTATAAGATTTTTCCATAACTGGATAATTCCCAGGTTAAATTAATCAAATGGTTCAGCACAGAAACAGGCAAAAGTCAGGAATCAGAGCAGCAGTGATTTGGGCTCCTTGTCGCTGCCTGAGCTGGCGTTAGTAGCTGTGCATTAGATACGGCTTAAAACACGGTGCAGATGTGAAGCACAGAGGTACTGTATATACACACAGGGTCCCGTAAGGTGAAAAAAAGTGGGCGGGGGGGGGGGAAAGAACAGATCATTCAGTAGTGGAAAAGTATCTGATTGCCTAATGTAAACTGTGATTAGTGGCTCAGTGCCTGGACAGTGAGTACTTTGCAGGCCCCCAAATACGGTCCCCAAATCAGCGTGTGTGCTGCCAATCTGTCAGGCAGTCCAGCTGTAACACTTTCTGGCATTGCAATGTCTTCAGCTGGTTTGTGTCAGAGCCGGCCAGTGCAGGGGGAGGTTTTCCAGAAGTTGGCTATTGAGTGTCTGTCTGCCTGGATCAAGGGTGTTGCCAGTTTAACATCCCAGCAAGGGGCCACCACATCTGGCCGCGGAGCCATTAGGAAAAGGGAAAGGTGGGGGGGGTGCTTAGGAGGGGGGCAGCCCCGGCAGGATTCGGATCTGGGAGATAGCCCCAACAACGGTAAAGACCACCGGTCCGAAAACATAGGACTTTTGGAGAAAGGTGAGACCACCGCATGGGGAAAGGTTTTGAAGTGCTCAGAGCACAGCCGAAAATTCACAAGTGACATTAAACTCCCAAGTCAAATTGGGTCTCAAAAGCATGAGCATGCAGACCTCTCGCTAAGCCTTTTCCTCCCTGTTACAAATTGATATTTTATTAGCTCAAAGCCAGATGCTTCTCCTTAAAACAGATTAATCTCCAGTTCATCATATCACTAGAGACCGAGCGAGGCGAGGGGTAGCAGCGGTGCCAAACATGTGCAAAGTGAACAAGACCCCCAGGTACTGTGGGGGGAGAAGGGAAGAGAGGAAACAATTTTTTTTATATAAAGCACCCGTCTGTTTTGATTTGGTACCTTCAATTTTTTTCAGTGCAGATGGATGGGGGGGGAAGCAAATTCCATACAATAACCCTGGCAGTTCTGTGCCCCCCTCCCCAAGTACCGTATAGGTGGTTACTGCTGCACAAGCCACAGCAATCCTAAAGGATAAAGCTGTTCCCATCCAAGGGGCGAGGCAGCAATGCAACGGGGTGCAGCAGAGGAGAGGAAGGCCTGGAATAGGATTCTTTAAGAGGATCTTGAATCAAGGGTTAATTGTTTCCAAATGACCACTGTGTGGGAGATTATTATGGGATGGGACCCATTCAGGATTGGTTTAAAGCTGCTGGTTAGATACCTTAAAAGAGGGCTAAGCAGCAGCAGCTGTTTTACATTTAAAGTGACTGAAGTGAGTAGTGAATTACTGTGGGAGACAAATGAGCCCATGACATGATTGGACCTGGGACGGCTCTCCCAAGTGGCCACTTGTTTCATGAGAACTCCCACCCCCGGGCTCTGCATTTGAGTATCAAAGGCACAAATAACACCAATTAATTCAGATTAGCCCAAGAGAGAGAGACGGCCAGGTTAGCTGCCTGTTTCTGGATGCAAGAACCCCAATTGCTGTCATCTCTCCTGTCTTTGGGGTGCCCCTCTGTAATCCCAGAGTGAGTAAAACCAGCTCTGGTTTCATCTTGTTATTCCAGGTTGTTTCTCTAGGAAACCACAGAGAGCATCAGCGTTAAGTCAGAAGCCAGCAAGGCCAGCAGAGTCGTGTTGGTGTAAACTATTTGCTAGCAATAAGAGCAAGAAATGAGGCAGCGTGCTGTGGACCTTGTGTTTTCTGTCCAGGAGTTAAGGGTGAGTGTGGGCCCTGACACAGTTCATTTCAGTATATCCTAATAAGTACACAATCAGACTGTCGTGGTGCAGCTAAACACCACCCAGACGTTCGCTCACACACCCCCCAGTGGGATGGGGGACAGAATCGAAAAAAAAGGTAAAACTCATGGGTTCAGATAAAGACAATTTAACAGGACAGAAAAGGAAGGGGAAATAATAATAAAGATAAAGGAATATACAAAACAAGTGATGCCCAATGCAATTGCTCGCTACCCCCTGACTGATACCCAGCCAGTTCCCGAGCAGCGGCTGTCCCCCCCCCCCCGGCCAACTCCACCCAGGGTTTTTTGTTCAGCATGACATCATATGGTATGGAATACCCCTTTGGCCAGTTTGGGTCAGCTGTCCTGGCTGTGTCCCCTCCCAGCTTCTTGTGCACCTCCAGCCTCCTCTCTGGCAGAGCAGTATGAGAAGCTGAAAAGTCCTTGACTTGGTGTAAGCACTGCTCAGCAACGACTAAAACATCAGTGTGTTATCAACATTATTCTTACCTAAATCCAAAACATAGCACTATACCAGCTACTAGGAAGAAAACTAACTCTATCCCAGCCAAAACCAGGACATAGACTCAACTTTTCTTGGGGACCCCCTTGTCCCGCAGCATAAGGAAAACATAAGATAGATCAGAATTAAGAGTCTACAGATGGGATAAACTGTCTGGACTATGTTTTACCAGTCATGAATTTCAAACCAAAGTTCAGTTTCCAACAGCTTTGCAAGACATGCAGAACTTCCCTTTAACCTTTTTCTCCTTTTTCTTTTTCTATATTAGCCTCAATTTGTAATACTTAGGTAGGGATTTTCCTGCCTCCCACCAGAACCTTTTCTGTCTCTACTAACATGCAGCTGCAATGTGCACAGAGCCGTCTGAACACCCACACTGGGATTCGACATTCAGGTCGGTGACTTCCTGGTGATACCAAGGGCTTGCGTCAACCTTCCCAGAATCGAAAGGAAGAAACAGCCCTGTATGCTATTTACCAAACTGCATTAGTCAAAATACTGCATTTTAAAAACCCCTTAAGTTGTTATACATCATCATATAAGTCATCACAAAATAGTGAGTATGAATTCCTAAGAATTATGTTGACATGGAAATTGTCAGCAGAAGTGCTGGGAAATTTACATCTCCTCATATATCTGTACTCGTATCCTCCATAGAAATTAACATATTATAACGCTAATATTTCAAGGTAATGTTTTCTCATGAGGATGCCATATTTTACCAGTTAATATCATCTGCGTAAAAACTATTCAATTACAGTATCAAGCAACGTGTGATTAATACTAATATCACCAATGTAATGGCAACTTCGTAAGGTGTCATCATAGCTGTTCAGGCAGCTGAAAATGGCAGTAGCAGGAAAATCATTCTTTTTAATTAAAAAAAGAAAAGTTCTATGTCCATGAAAATGAACAGCCAGTGATATCTGGAGTGCAGTCCTACCCTGCCTGGAGGGTGTAAGTTGGGCCACAGATCTTAACAGGACAAGGATTTCACTCCTCAGTCTTCATGCTGATGTATTCAGCCTTGAGCTCCATCCTTCAGATCCCTACAATATTTATTATTAAACGTAAACATGGGAGGGAGTTAAGTCTTTTACCCAACCAGCAAGGTAGCCACTCCTGATTTTTTTTTAAATTATTATTTCAGAGGTGCTGTTGAAAAGCCATTGGATGCTCATTTCTCTTTGCTTTTACCTACATCCAGAAGAGCAGCACTGCAGGTATGATGGACCTTGGACAGAAAACTGCATCAGTACAAGGGATTATCAAGGTGTGAGGGAAACTGAGCTAGAACTACAGACTTTCCTAGGAAAGGAAACACAGTATTTTTTTTAAAGAGCAATAACCCTGCTTTGGATCCTGAGTCCTGTGAAGGACAGGGGTTCTCGAGAGGAAGAGTCCTGCAGGAGCCCAGAAAAAGCACAGAAATGAAGAAAATGGCACGATATTATCAACTGGTCACAAAGCTAAAGCATCCAGATTTGAAAACTGCTGTAACACACCATTGCAGCTAGAATAGCTCCCCTTCTCCTTTAACCTGCAGATTTGTTGCCAAAGCTGAGTAGTTCTGTAATGAATAATTTATTCCAAATCGTTTCCCCCTTCATAAATTGTCAGAAGGGGATCACGAATTTTTTTAAAATGTATATGTTGTATGTACAACTGATACCGTCCAAGGGGGTTATAGTAAAGCCGTGGGACTTGTATCTCACGTGAGCCAAGTTTTGAGAGCTTTCTCCCGGCCTTTAGCCCAAGGGAGAATTTCAATCTATTCAGATAGATATGCCGTATCATTGTGTGAATCATTTTGGGTCTGTAGCTCACCCACATGCATATTCACAATTTCAAATTCAAGCTGTCTTGACAAGTTGCTTAGGTCACATGGGCCATATCTGTTCCCAAATTGGAAATGGGCAATTTGGAATCAGTTTTCCAGCCCCCCCCCATCCAAAATTCTCTTCCCACAGAAAAATCTGTGGCGTACTCCCGAAGTTCACTCTTCCAGCCACGCTCCTGTCCACGTACCTCTAGGAGAGGATTCGTGGAAAGTGCTGCAAACGTGGCCCAAGTGAATTGGTTTGAATGTTCGGATAGTACAAAAAATGGTTTTGGCAGCATTCCCCTAATTTATTTCACCAATTTAGGCAGATTTTACAAAGGCAGCTAAGCACAAAATGAAAAGGGGACTCTAACAATTCTGAATCATAAACACATTTTGAGCAGATTGTGCAAAGCAATTCAACTAAAATTAGATTATGAAAAGTACACTAAGTAAAACTGTATTATGGAAATGTTATGAAATTAATTAATCTAAGAAGCAGCATTGCCACCAGCATGTGCTGGTCCTGTAAACTTACGAGTGTGTTTGTTCCACTCTTAGCTTTCATTCCAGATGAAGTTAACATGAGTCAGAGATGTGACATTTCTAGGTCTGTGATCCCAGTGAATGTTGTGACCTATTACAGTTTTTCATTTGATCTTTAATTTGAGTTTGGTCAGTGACACTTGCATCCACTAAGAATTGCTCTGGTGACCATAGATTGACAGCTAGTTACGATCTGTACAGCATTTGTTTAATAGCGTTAGTTACCGGTGTGGGTTGTTACTTAGCTAAGCCAATAAATAATGTATTTTCAATTAATAGACAAATCTTAGAAGGATTTGTACAATATGTATGACTAAATGAAGAAACACATTATAATTATATGGTAATTTGTTAAAATGATCATTAATACTTCTGATGTTAATTATCTAATGGCAAAAAATTACAGAGGGTACAAGTAATTTGCCCTTTGTAATTGCTTATTAGGTTGTATGATAATCATTTTGTTTTCTTTGCATAGCACAATTTATCGCATTTTTCTTCTGACAGTAGCTGAAGTGTATGTGAGGTCAAAAGTTATTGGATACTTTTCTTAAAAAATGAGACCACATTTTTGGTGGAAGTTCAACAGAGGACATCCAACCATGATTGCTACATGCAGTTTTCCCTTCAAAAAAATTTGAAAGATCACAATACAAAGTGAAAATTATAGTTTTGGGTATAGACTATATGCACATATTTATATAAAACAACCATTTTCAAGTGGTTACCACACATTGCAAGGAACCAAACGTAGTATGCTTGTACTCCTGGTTCTGCCAGTGATTTGCTGTATGACTTTGGGTTAGATACATGACATTATCTGTAGTTCATCACAGCTGTGTACGTGACTTCCAAAAAAGAGCTTAAGTGCCAAAAATTATTACGGATTTTATTGGCTTTCACCTCTGTTCATTTTTCCCACCTTAAGGGTGAGTAAATGATCCCTCAAATACACAGGCTCTGATTCACGTCTTTCCTCCTGTTAATCAAAAGTAGATTTTAAAGGCATTTTTTTCCTGAGAAACATACTCAGAGAATACGTGTTAAATCCTGTGAATAACTTATTCGGAGGCATGGAAAGAAAAAGTCAGATTGCTTCATTTTAATGTTCTTGAAACAAATAATTTCATTTTTTATTTCAGAAGTACATTTTTAGCACAAACTTAGCCAAACTTAATTACATTTTAGAAGTTTAAAAAAAATAATACCTGTCAACTAAATGAAACATTTCATGTAATACAAATCTTTTTTTTTTTTTGTCTTTTTTTTTTTTCCCCCACCCAGATTTAATTTCAGTCAGAAAACTGAAATTTCCCTTCAGGCTGACCCAACCAATTTCTTTTCCTTGTACTTTTCAAAGAGCAAACAGAAAAAAAAAAAAATCAGTTAGCTTGGTTTTTTGCATATACTGGGTATCTCTGAGAACTGGTATTCCTTAAAAAACACTGGCACTTGAAAATACATCCCCAGATGGTTTCTCACAAACCACCCAGAATCAGAGATGAAGAGGGCAGGACGGATCCCAAAGTAGGGAGGAATCCGAAGCAGAGGCATTTGGGGGTAAAGGAAGCAAGTGGGAGAGGCATTAGAGGCAATGGGGCTACTGGGAAAGAGGGGGCCCCAGAGTAAACTTCCCCTCGCATTACTTACATATGCATATAAACCACACTGCTGACGAATCACAGTTTTTATAGATAATCCGTGGGTGATACATAGGAAAATATGGTATTCATCAAATCCTGATCAGAAACAATTCCACTGAACTCAATGGGATTGCACAGGCATAGAACAGATGTGAAGGAAGGAAGAGTCAGAATCAGGCCCACTGCACGTGCACACAGGCTGACAAGCACGTAGTATTTTGATACCAGTTTGGGAAAGGATCCCCCATTTAAACCTGGAGTTAAAGTTGACTTAATAATGAGAACTGTAAATATGGAAGTTGTCATCAGTAAAGCTCCACTAGTATGTTTCCAGGTGAAAACTGATGTCTTAGGAGGGAATCTTCATCCAGCAAAGCATCACAGGTTGGCCATCATGATGGCAGATTTTCTTACGGAATGATGCCCAAATGGAAGTGATTACGTGGAGAGTAGTGGGAAGCAAAAGGGCCATTCACACATAATCACAGAATAGATGTAGCGGAGATGGGTGTCAGCCAACGTCCTGGATCCAAGCATATTTGGATGTGAGAGAAGTTCAGATCTTGATCCAAACTTTGTTGTTCAGACCTGCCTCTCACTGTCAGGAGGTGGCTTCTGGCCAGCTCCATCTTCCATGAGTGATTCCACTTCACCAAATGACAGGTGGGATGTCCATTTAACTTAATGGGTAGGAAAAAAAAAAAAACCCGTCCTTAAGTGGATGCTATTTTTGGTGGTCTTTAATAGGCACGCGAGGGGAATAGGAAGATAATTAGCCCTTTTACGCTGCTTGTCCCCATACACCTCAATTTTCTGACGTGCTCCCTTTTTCTGTGGCGATCCCCCCACTAACTGTTCAGAGGGATGTTGACAGTCTCCCTTTTAAATGCTCAGCCTTTTGAAAGGTTTTGCTCTCTGCAGGCTGAGCTGTCTGGCACACAGCCATCGACAGTGAGCTGGAGTTTGCTCTTAAGTCCCAGTGCAATCATGCACTGTCTGCTGCCTGCTGTTGCACAGTGCTGCAGGAGCTTAAAAAAGACTCCTCCGGTCCTGTCAAAAAGACAACCGAATTATTAAAGCAACAGCCATTCAGGTGTTCGGAAGGACTGAGGGAAGCAGGGGCAGAAATTGATGTCAAGGACCGATCTGCCACTTACGCTAAAATGCAATGGGGTAGGAGGGGTGCGGATGTTGCGGGAGAAAAAGGACCAAATATTGCTGTCTGAATTATGTCACTAAAATATTTGAGTGGAATTAGGTCCCTTATATTCCCTGCTGAGGAAGCTTTGGACTACCGAAGTTTTTAAAATATCCAGTCCTAGCCTGAGTGTCTAGCCTCTCTCTTTTCCAGAGATCCAGGAAAATGTGGGTAATCCTCAGAGAGATCCACACTGAATAAAAACAGCATGCAAGAATCCGTTTTCCACAGCCCAACCCTGTGAGATGTAGGCAATAACAGCATCCAAAACAACAACCTGAAAATTATCTGACACCTAGAGATCCCCAAACCCCTTTGGTGAGGTTCGGAGCCTCATGTGGGAGCAAAGTTAATGTGTGACTCTTGTTAACGGCAGAGCGAGGAGAAGGACAAAGGTCTCTTGGCCATGTGCCTGTTCCACCTCTCCCACCCTGTTTCTCTATAACTCAAAACTTAATAATATTTGCTTGTTATTAAGCATTAACATATCCTAACCTTAGCATAACTTCATACCCTACTGATTCCTGAACACTCACACTAATTCTATATTTGTGGAAATATCATCGATTTCAAGCGATTATCTTTTTGGCTACCCAGTTTCTGAACTCTAAGAGGATTTTCTATGCAGGAGACAGCTAGCCTTCCATTTTCCAAAAGTCAGACCCTAAATTAAGAACCAAAAACACAAACCAGCCTTGAAAACTTTGGCTTACTTCATCCCTAGGCATGTTGTTGCCTAGAAATGTCTTAGTCGCAGCAATTTCTAGATTGCTAGACTTCCTGCTGTCTAGTTTCTTGGCTAAGGCACCAGACTTCTCATGTTAACAACTTCTGGAGCACTGCTTCATCGATACGGGAGCATCCCCTGTTAAGGTGGTGACATAACCATACACTCGGCTGCTTTTTTGGGGGAGGAGAGGGTGCTTCGAGCTCCTGCTCTGCACGAATGGCTTCCTTCAGCCCTCACAGCTTCCTCAGCCCCCCTGGGCTGCCTTGCCTGACTCTGAGCTTCCTATTAACCCAGCAGCTTGGCTTAAAAAAAGCAAGTCAGCATTTTGCTTGCGGGATGTATTATTTTATTAATAAGAAATATAAACTCTTGCAAGCCCGCAGTGGGAAAGACAGTAGAGGAAGCTGCCTAAGTTGACAAGAAGCACTCTTTCCCCACCTCCAAACAAGCTTGCTAGGATGTAAGGCAACATATCCCGCATTATCCAGCAGCCTTCTGAATGAACACTTTCCACCCTGTGACAGAACGTAAACTACTTTAGCCTTATTCTCCTCCTGACAGACCTTCTAATTATCTCAGCTGTTTACAGCGCTCAGGCCCTCTGCTACCAATTTCTCCATTATTCTGACAGTCAACAAACTAGACCTATTAGAGCACAGCACAATTCTTGCCCAAGGCAGGAACTTTGTGAGACCACAAATCGTCTCGGTATTAAAAGTCGGTGCATAAGAACTGCCCTCAGCTTTAGCGCTAAATTGCTGGTTTGGAGACATTCATTGCTGTATATTGTATTTCCACTATATTCCACTTTAATAGACTTCGTGCTGAAGTGTGTAAGAAGAGTTTTAAAGCCTGAGGTGGCAAGTAGACCCTTTTTTTTTTCCCCATTTTATATATTTTTCCATCTTTTTTGTTTGTCACCTTATATTGCAAGGTTGGTTCACATACATAAAACAACACTGCAGTCACACAAGAATATCTAACAGTTAGTGGGAGGCACACATTTTACCATTAGAGGTTAAACAACAAGGCTTGGGTAATCCAAGATTTGTTATTCTTTGATTTGTATAGGGCTTCAGTCTTAAAATTATTTCTTTCGTGCTTTGGAACATTTTATTTTCCTATTTGGCAAAGCTAACCTCTTTTGTTCTTCTAATCTTCTGGTATCAAAGTAGTTAGGGCCAAATAAGAATAATAGATAGAGAGGGAGATTACAGTTTCTATTAATAATTTGCATACATTTGTTTAAGCAATGTTTATTCAAGGTTCAGAAAGCTCTTAGAAAATTATATTTATTAATTAGTGTACACAACACTCTATAAAGTATTTATGTATGGCCTATCTCCAGACTTCCCTTCGTCTGAGTTTGTACACACCCAGGGATTTATTTTGACTAAACACAGAGGAACCGTCTGATTCAGGTATACTTGTACCTGAGACCTGGACTAATTTGCAATATTATCTTAAATTCAAGGTGTCTACAGGTACGTACTAGGTTCAAATCTCTCAGGTAACCTACCAAGGCACAGAAATAATTCCAGGTGTCTAAGATACACATTATTATCAAACTGATATTAATGACTAATCCCACTCAATTAGCCCGAACAGCAAAAGTTCCAAAAACCATTTTCCTGAGCCATTCAATTGATTCTGACTCAGTTAGGAATACGCTCGCAGCAAATTTCATTCAGCCCACTATTTGCAAAGCAAAAGTGGTTACATTTATGAAAAATTAAAGCTTGTAAATTGAAAAAATCTTTTAAAGACAAAACTGAAGAGAAAATACATAAAATGTACACACTAGGCAGCATGTTGGAAGGAACGTGTGCTTTCGTTGAACTATGTTACCTATGCCTGGTGGAATGCTGGAATATAAAATGGCATGTTATATTAGATTCTACTGAATTTAAATTCTTCCTTCAAGGCATTTATAGTGAAATAAAATATTTTCCTATGAAGACTCTTTGAAAAGTGACATTGCTTTCAGCAAAACCTTCTTGGAGACAACTTCCAGTTTAGTGACACAGGGCTGGGTGAATTGTTACCTAGCCTATCACAAGAAATCGTGTAGTGGACATGCACATCATGGAACAACAGAGAGAAGTCTTAGCACAGGATTTGTGGTAAAGTCTGTTGCATTCCTGTGAGATCAGTGTCAGTACTGAGGTATATTTAACTCAAAAGCTGACCACTTAATAGCTTTAAAGTGTTCAAAGTTCTTAAGTTCTTCCAAACACAGCTTTGAAAGAGAAATGTGTCTGTGTTGTGCCGTGGTTTCATGTTTCATCTTGCAGGATATACTAATTTGAGCTAAATACTGCTGTGACTTGGTGAAACAAAAAATAAACCAAATCATCAGACCACATTGCTCTAAACCCAGATAACTTCGGGAGAACTATGTGAAATTTGAAGTTTTGCTACTGAGATTAGGAGCTGCTCTATTGATTTCCATGGAACTTGCACGCAATGGAAATTAGCACAGGCTACAGTCATTTGTCATCCTTTTCTTATTTGTTTCCAAAATTTGATTTCCTGTTCAGAAGAAGGGCATGTTCCTGGGTCAAAGCCAAGCTGAAAGTAACTGGACCCTAGATGGCACTTTTAATTGGCTTTGGATCAGACTCTCCAACTGGGGTACCCTGGATTACTGTCAGCCCGAGGACTACTTCTCAGCACAGAAGTCTTATGTCCACAGTCTTAACCATGTCTGAGTAACACAAAGGTAATGGCGTTTTTTTCTGTAAGCTGGCAGAAAATACTGCTTTCTGCTATCATAACCAAGAGGGAGTCAGAATACAAAATTGGACCATGCTGGAACTGGTGTCACGCAAAGGGAAATAAATAGGATCATTGAACTTAAACATGGATGCAATGAAAAGTGGTTAATATTATTTTTAGGGGACCTATATGTAAATAAATATACATAAATATATTTAAAATAGTATATCAGATGTTGCTTTTTTTTTTTTGCTTATTTTTTAATCTGAAAAAAAAACATGTTGACAGAGCATATAAGTCTTTTTTTATGTTGACCTTAACGAAAGAGTTTACTGGTAAGTATTTTCAGAGTATCTTTTAAGTAAATAAAACACAAAGTAATTGAAAGAGAATTTCAAGCTTGCAACCACAAGTATTTGTAGTGTAGACCGAAGTCTAAGCTTTGGGTTCATCCAATTATGGTATCAAATTGTTACTATGTATATGATCAGCTCAAAGGGTGTGGGACGACAGTCAACACATCAGCCAGAATATTTGTAGGCATGTCATTATGCGCTGCGATCTTTTCAGCTCTCACAAACTAAGCAAGAATTGTTTGCAAATCTTGGCAAAACAGATGAGCTGCTTAGTAACGTCAATTGGATATTCAGGATATAACGTGCCTTCCTCTGAGACCATGCAGAGCACCAGGGAAGTGCTGGCGTTAGAGGCTGTTTCAGACACAGCCCCTCTTAACTGTTGCTCAAGCCTCCGTGGCACTTTTCACAGTTAAAATATTCATTTTGGTGACCTAGCCAATGGTGTATTCGGGAAATTGTAGTTTTCCTATATAAAATAGCTGCTCCAAAATATAACTGGAAAATACATTCATTCTTCCCTATTGCATGCCGTAGACTACTGAGAGACAGCTTCAGCTTTATGATTTCTGATCTGGACCCCTCTCTAGCTCCTAAATTAATTAAACCAAACCAGTGGGATAGACTTAAATTCACATTGGCTTCAGGGAAAAAAAGTAACCCTTGTCTATCATGGGAGGCTGGCAGCAACAGATTACAGATTTAGGAAGCCTTGTTCCTGGTCGTTTCTACAGTTTCATTAAAAAGATATGCACGCTAATCGTGGAAATGGGAGGCAACCTAGAAAAAAGATGTATTATTATGAGAGGCTGGGACATTGTATTTGTGCATACAGCAGGGAAAACTTTATTGAAATGACTGCTAAAAACAGCCCAAGAGCAATGTGGGGAACGACAAGGAGGAAAATCCAAAGCTGGAACCTCGTAAGGGGAGCAGCGGAGTCGGAGTCAGAGATGCAGAAAGGAAAACAGGTGAGGGTCAGAAAGATAGAAAGGAGAGAGAGCAGCACTGGGAGAAGACATGAGAAATTAGATCAGAATCTAAAAGCACTCAGGAGAGCAGGGGAAAAGGCAGAAATTAGAACAGGAGCTAAGAGGAGAGCCGAAGAGGCAATAAAAACTCAAGGAGGAGAAAGAAAAACTGCAAGATGAAGAGAGGAGGACGAGAAAAAAAGGACAGGAGATAAATATGAGGCAACATAAAAGGGCCTTGACCTCCAGTTTGTAAAGGTGACGTGATCTGTGGTGTGAAAGAAAAGAAATACTTTGCATTTTTTGAAATGGCCGTGAAGAGAGGACCAGGCTACATCTCAGAAATCAATATCACATTTTATGCCTGCTGCACCCTTCACGAAGAATCAAGACAACATTGATTCAAGTAAGTAATATTTCATTGAAAACTGATCTTGGATTGCATAGCTGTGAGGGACCGACTCTGAAAGTCCCTCTGTGGTGTCTGTGCCGAACAGGTGTCATTTTCGGGATTGTGTTAGAAGTGATGTGGCTTCATTCCCGGTCCACGGAGCACGTGGAGAGCAGAGGACACGTCACTTTAGTCTTTGAGAGCAGATGATGCTGCATCAGAAGAGCTGGCTTGCTCTCTAGGGTCATTAGTCTGTGTCTGTTAGTGTGCGGTGAACAGTCTGGAAGGTTTGCTTTGTGGCTGTATTCATTTCAAGCGGTTAAATGATTATTTTAAGATAATTAGAAAAGCCTGAGACCGATATTTTAAATCTGCTTTCCTGATCAATTGTAGCAGTGTTAGAGCTGGTGTGCAGTCATGAGGCAAAGGACCGTCTCCCTGGGCTCTAAGGCCAGGCTCTGGTAATGGTATTAACTCTTTCTGAGACTTTTTTTCCCAGTGTTGGAGAGTGTAAAACCTCCCCTTGGTTTTATTTCCCTGGCCACTAATTCCCTTGGGAAAACAGATTCACTGTTTATTTTGCTAGCAGATCTCGATGTGTTTCAGCCTCCTCATACTAGCAGGGGTGACGGTGAAGCAATTTATAGCAAAACCTGTGTTGGAATTCCCTTTTGGAAAATCACTTTCTTATCTCGATAAAATCGAAGCGTGTGTGGGCAGAAGGATATACTGGTCGGGGAGGAGGCAGAGAAGATTTTTGAACATAAACCTCTATGTATCTCATTGCAAACTGGCTTGGCCCACTCAGAATATTTAGCCTTTTACATTAACCTAGAGCACTAATGCGGTATAGACTTCCCACTGAGCCACGCCACAGCCCGTTATGAGCATCACACAACTCAGGGACTCTGCGGGAGGTGTACTTCTGCCATTTTGCTTAGTTCTTTGGGACGAACGGAGCCTCAAGCCTCCCGCTTACAAATCCCGGGAGGTAATTTACCACAGGGAAAACTGCAGTGCAGGATTTTATTGCCCCAGAATGAAGCGGTTGGGGCCACCTCAATGAAGCTGAACTAGGCAATTCTGTTTCAACAGTGTCAAAATATCTTGTTTCAATTGAAAATGCATAAACTAAATATTTCCACAACTTTTCAAACTGCCATTAAGGAAACAAGGACTCGCCATCCCAACTGGGGATGAAAGCAAATGTTGAGACCTGGACTGTGGCTCCATAAATCAGTTCTTCTTCTTCAGTCCTCCATTAGTGTAGTACTTTGTTACTGCAGATATATGACAACTCATTTTGAGTATCAGTGAAAATAAAACCCAACTGAGAGCTTGATAGGTAGTTGCTGAGAGCTCTGTGAACCTGCTCTTGAAGATGAGCTTACATTCATGAGTAAGATGGTCCTACCTCTAGCAAAGCTGGTCTAATGGAAGACGTGTGTAGTCTTGGCTTTTGACAGGAACATCCACACCAATTTTGGGAAGCTCTTTTGAATGCAACACTCAAGAAAAGCTGAGGCAGTGTGTTACAGTATGACTGAAAAATGGTCACAGGAATTATTGACAGTGAATCTAGACTCTGAACATTTATAACCATGGTCAAGCGTGCAATATGATGTAGGAGAACATGTTATTATGAATGAGACAGATTGGCTCTGATGGTATGAGGGATGATAATGGTGAAGGTTCACTATAGTTAGATGACCATCCTCAGCCAGAGACTTAGGAAAGCAAAGCCCCTCATGTCTGTGCTATTTCAATGGGCAAAGGCTGCGAAGATGTTCCAGTGGAGCAATCCTGGAGTTCCCTTATCTCAGTAGCCACCAGTGACCACTTTGGGGAAGCCTGGCTTCTTAGCAACAGGGAATCCTGAACCACTACCTCTTCATGTCAAACTTTTTCTCCCCAGGCACGGAATATCCTAGGACTTTTCAAGTGTGTGTATGGTCAGAAGCTAGCCTATCAGAGTGCAGTGCCTCCTTAAATATGTCACCTCACAGGACAGGTCATCTGCATTTCAAGTTAATCTTGAGTTTCACACAATTTCTCTCAAAAATGAATAGCTCTTAAAAATGAATAGTGATCTCAAGTCAGGTCCTTTGAACATAGTTTCAAGACAATGTCAAAAATTAATGTATAGTTATTGTTCAGTAAACAGTCCAAAAATAGTTACAGACATATTTTGAAAACAAGTGAATGAGGAAGACACTTTGCAGTTTTAAAAGTAATACAAATGACTTGTGGCTTAAGAAAATGCCACGTAAAATGATTCTGCATATATGTGTCCATGCACACGTGCATGTCTGAGTATACATTAGAGAGACAAAAAATTAACAACTATTGCAAAATATGGTCAACAAATAATGGAAAAAAAATGCAATGATTATTTGTCATGAATATAGGTTACTGATGAAAAGTGTTCATCATATTTCTGCCTTGCCTAAGCCTAATACAAATGTGGAGAAAGTGGCATGACCCATTGAGCTGACATTAAAAGCTTTAAATTGAATTACGTTGGCAGAAACCTTCAAAAATTGTCTTGGGAGGAGAAAAAAAATTCATGACAGAGCATAACAGATGTATGAAATTAAGAGCATTTAGGAAACATTATCTTTGCTGTATGATGGGAAATGTTTCTAATTGCACTCACAGGGTGCCTTTAAGATGTGCTGTTTTTATTTAAGAAATGTTCTTTATGATCTGTTATGGATTTTCAGCAGAAATATATAGGCAAAAGAATAAAATGCATATTAAGATACATGTTTTTTGCAACAATCAACTCATCCATTTTCACCGTTCAATGAAACAAATTGTAAAGGCAAAGTTATTGAATCTATAGGAGTAGGATGACAAGAAGAAATCTTATTGGCTAATGAGGAACCTGTACCATACTGATGGATGTAATATTCCAGTGCTCATGGGTGGTCTTGTATCTCATATCACAATCAGACTGTGTGGATTTCCCAGTACATCTGCACCTTACTTTATGTCAAATGTTACTGTTGTTCTTTTCCTGGCTACTGGATGCTAATTAAATCCAGTAATTGAGATGCAATAGCAAATACTGTATGTGGATTTCAGCATTATTAATAATCCCTGTGCTGCAAGGCTTTCCCAACCAGCACTCAATGTTCAAAGTCCTCTTCAGCACATAGTGAAAACTAGATAAAAATGCAATGGAATTTCTTTTCTTGCATATTGCAGAATCTCAATTATTTCCTGCTGTGTCATAAACTCCCATAGATTTAATATGTATTGAATCAAATTTCAATAAGAGGTATCTTCTAAAATTAGATTTCCCTTTTGTGTTTACCAAGAGGTTCACAAATGGAGCTTTCTAATGGATAAATACAGTGTTCCAGGCTTTTTTGCTGCTTTTGCTGCTTTCAATGGGAGTCATCAGTTTAAGGACAAATATGACCGTCCAATCAATGCCCTAGACTTGCAGCATTGAGTCTAGACCTTATCAGTTCCTTTTCACTCCATACTTTACCTGATTTCCATTATGATGGGACTTCTCTGTTTCCTTTTTTCTATATAAAGGGAAAAGTTCATACTTACAGATGCACTTAAAACCAAACATTACAAGGAATCTGTCCAAAGTGGAATATAGACAGAGAAATTAATTCCCTTGTCTCCAGTGGGGATTAGAATCAAAATGATGTATTCATTCTATATGGAAATTCCGCATTTACGGAATGTTTGCCATCTCTAAACATAATCTCTGAGATTTATGTGGTTCATCCCCTGCGGTTCAGGGATCTGAAAAAGAAGCAGCAAGATCCTGCTTGAGAGGCTGTAGCGGTTAACAATGGTGGAAAGAACTTCTCCTGGGCAGTTGGAGACTAAGAGTGTGGAAAAGCTTATAAAAAGGTTTGGACCATATTCTGGGGAGCACGTCTATCGCTGCTATTTTGCATGGTGGTCCAGACAGAGCCTGAGAACCTTGCTGCTGCTGAATGCCTCCTGCAGGGCAAGGATTGCCTTGCATGGGCCATGTTTCTAACACTCTGGCTTCTCTGGGAGAGAGCATAAGAAACTCTGGGAGACTGGGAACTGGATGTGCAAACTGCACTTGCTCCTGTATGTCACATCCAACCAGCTGTTTTTGTCTCATTTGTCAGGTCTTTTCAAGCAAAGCCTTTCTATGCTATGTCAAATTCCTTTGTTCTGCCTCAAAGTATGCAGTCAACTATTTGAGAGGAAGGTCATATGTTTGTACACAGGACTGCATGTTTGCACATGGGACTCAGACTGTGGGTGATCTATTGAGTATTAGAATTTGATATAAATTATCAAAATTACTCTTTGGAAAAGGATACTGATACTTTCTACTTGCATATCACTTTGCATCTTGAAAATGTTCTGTAAACACGTCTCCATTATCTTTGCTTGGTATTTAACATCCTTACCTTAGAAGTGGCAAAAATCCAGACTGCAGTGATTTTCTGGTGACCTCATAGGTTTATTCCTCACCACAGATCATGAATCAAGAGTTACAACTATAAAAGCCATGTCAATTCATTTAAAGTAAATATTCAAAAACACATTGCATCTCTTAGACTTAGATGGAAATAGAATAAACTATTTCTTTGTTGTACACAAAAGAAAATAAAATGTTTACTAATATCAGAACTGGTTCAGCCCGTTAATAGTGAAAACTGACAAGATCCGGATGATTATCTCTGACATAAATTTGAGCAGGAAAAGGATTTGTTGCACTGGAAACTCATGCTAATGGAATAAAAATGACCCGAGTTGTCTGACAGATGTCAAACTCAGTGGAGTCCAGAATGACTTAGAACTGTTCAGTCTGCACCAGAGAAAACAAATTGGCTGAATGAAATAACCTCTCATTCAGTTCTATATTTTTTGTCACCAGCAGTAAAAATAAATAAATAAAATAATACAAAAACCCTTTCCTAACTTTCTCCAAATGAAATCATCCAACTATGTGAGCATGTTTCAGGTTCATTGCTTATACTCAGAAAGGGGAAAAAATCAATAAAAAAACAAGTTACATGAGCTAACTCCGAATTAGGATTATTCTGTTGCAGTCACTTAACTTGCATTGTGAAGTTTGCATTTTAATTTCTTTCTGGGAGGACGTCCACCAGTAGAAAGAATACGCAATAAGTAAATAACCCACCAAATCTTATATATGTAAAAGACAAGGAAGACAAATATTCTTTGGAGTGCAAAATTGGTTTCACAGGCAGTAATAGAGAGGAACTAGTAAATAAAAACTCAGACAGAAAATTGAGAACAGAAGTTTAAGAGAGAAAAGGCTGCTAGCTAGGAACAGAGATCTGATTGCTAATTGTATTGAACAACACACATAGCTCTGAGCTGAGTTGTGAGGGGCTGTCAGGAAAAACAGAGGAAGAGTGCAAGTCACGGGCCAGAAAAATCATCCTAGAGTATTGCAAATAGCCCAGAGGCTGTAGGTTGAGGAACACAGGATTAGTTTAGGACTTAATGGCTTCATGAAGGCTACATGTGCAGTTAACGCATTAGACCCAAAAGATCTAGGCCTAAATTTTCCTTTTATTAATACTTACCCAAGAATTGCTTTGTATTTAAAATTATTTAAGAGTATAGTTTTTCAAAGTGAATATTAATTTCAAAATAAAAAATGAAAAAGACAGGACTGATTATTTTCAATTAAATAGTTTTATTTTTGAATTAGTGAAATTCTGTGACCTGTTGGAAAAAAATCAAAATATTATGTAGTATATTTATGTTTAATGTATACATTAGTGCAAGTAGTCATTTTTGCCCTGATAAAACATGAATGAATCCTTCTCATTCCTTGAAAAAAATCCTTTTCAAACTTGTTATTTCAATAAGCCATTAATTTCTGGGTTAGACTGTGTTAAAGTGCCAAAAAACACACTGAAAAGGATGAAATACTTCATTCGAAACAAGTAAACTTAGCAAAAAAAAAAACAAACCACCCTACCTTTAGCCTGAAGAAATCTTTATAGCACTTGTTTTGGAATCCCTTTAGTTAACAGATTAATGCTTTTTATCCAACATGTTGCATTTTAGAAGAGAGCAGACAAAAGCACTGAAAATATTTCCATCTAGTTCAGTGGGTTCAGAAAACTCATTGACTATAAGAAGAATCCTTCGTAAGCCTTTATTTGCACCAAACCCTCTGGTGCGCACTTAGTGCTAGCAATGAGCACGGCGATTAAAGGGATTCTCTGGTCCCCTGCAAGTGTCGTTAGCCCTGTTGTGTTGCTGGAAACCAAGGCACAAAGACCGTGGGCTATGTGGGAGCAATAAGATCACCACAGTTTCAAGAGCAATGACCTGACGTCTCATAGCCACCACTTCCAGCACAAATAATTAAAGCCTGGTTATCCGTCAGGTTCAGCCAGATTCGCCCTTGCAACGCAATCCTGCTGCCTTCTGGAGCAAGTAGCAAGGACCCCAAATTTTTGGAGAAGAGTCTCAGACCACAGGTCAAGAGATAATGTATTCTTCTTAAGCATACAAACAGGCACCAACCACTGAAGTAAATAGTTTAGCGAATTATGAAGTATTTATTTTTATCAGTCTTTTTGTGTTACTGACATGTAGAGAGAATTTTTTTTTCAACTGTTTCCTCAGATTACACACACGCGCGTTTGACACTAGCATAAAGGTAGTGTAGTATGTTATTTGGTATGTCTCTTTTTAAAATATAAAGTTTTCACCTCCTGTAGAGAAGTCTCCCACCACTCCTGGGGAGCTGGCAGCTAATGAAGCCAAAAAATATCGGGGTTCATTAGGCATGCAAGCATTCTGGTAAAATCAAAGATCACCCTGGAACTCCCTCGAACATATTATAGTTACCATTAAAATCATCATCATAGTATTTGAGGTTAGTAAAACATATTGCTTAGGCTATAAAACATTCTAAACTAGTATCCCAAATGTCTTGCCTGAAGCAAGCACTTAAATTAAAGTTTCAGACAGCTGGCACTGGAATCAAAATAACAGTTTTGCACAAAGAGATTAGATAAACATGATTATTGTTTTCATAATGTATTTTGTCAGCGTGCAGTATTGTGCCTTGATCCGTCCATTGTACTTGGGCATGATTTCCTTCACTTTTCAACAGGTAACTATATTTCACTGTGGATTTTTACAGAAAGCAATTCTAATTGATCTGCTGCTCTTGAATAATCTAATCCCTAATTAGTTGAGTCTGAACATTGAGAAAGGCAGCATTGTGTGCTTTAATTAATTTCCATAATCCGGAATTTTTGTTTGCTTGCCTTATAAGATCTTTCGGTTTTCAAGGAGAGGCTAACATAACAATATCACTACTTAGCGTATGAAAAAGGGGGCAGTGTTGTGGATATTTGATACAGCGTGATTGCAATAGCTACGCATAGTTCTTAATTAAGGCTAAACCCGTTTCCTATTTACCTTGAGTAACAATTTTAAGAAGATGTTCTTCCTGCATTTATTTCAGCTCAGCTGCTCCCTGCCTCTTCAGCGCTGTGAAGATGATATGCTCTCCTTCAAGTTTCTCTTTAGACCAGACCTCCCAACCAAGTAGCATGTTGAAATGTATAGAAATAAAGTGCCAGAAATATACTGCAGTGATCTCTTAAGCAAACACACATTTTCAGAGACAGATCTCAAAACATTCTATGTTTAATACCCTCTTCCAAAGCCAAAATGCAGCTTCTTGAAAAAATCTCAAAGAGACTTCTGCGTGCTTTTTCCCAAGTGGTTAGCCAACAAAAGATCTTTCCCCAAAATGCAAGCCTTCACCCAATGATGACACACACAATTAGAAAAGAAGAACCAGGATTAAGAGAAGCTCCTGCTTTGCAGGGATAGGAATGTGTTTGGGTATCACTGGAGAGCGAAAAAGCATTCTTATGATTCATGTTGTTCTTTTGTATCATTTTGTAGCCACTTCTTAAAGAAACATTTAACATAAATGTTAACAAATATTCTAATTTTGGAAAACACTTTTCTTGTAGGCCCCTTTGAATATTGTCACTACAGATCTTTCACTCAAATGGGAAATTAAACTTTTATGACATTGTCAGGAGCTGAGCTCTTCTGCCTCAACTTACACAATTAGATTCGAGATATCTAAATAAACTTTATATATACAGCATTCACCTGCTTCACAGGGATGTTATGGAGCTCATGAAGACTTGCAAATGACGTTGAGCCATTCTGTTGAAAGTATTTGATGGACAAAATGCAGCTCTCTCACAAATATAAATTAGGAATTACCCCCATTGAATTTAGTGGAATCAGTGTAAATTTATTGCACATATGGGATTGAGAGCAAAACTCGTTTTTGTTTATGCAAACTAGTTGTACGGTTTTTGTTAGTGTGAAAAATGGTCAGTCATTCTCACATTTGTGAAAAAGATTTGTCAAGCCAGCACAGACCAAACAGGTGCCGTTCAAGGTTGCCCTTTGCTGTCCACACCTGCAGTAAAATAACCTTTGCTTCTCTGATGGGAAGTCCACATGGAACTATGACCACCAGGGCACCAAAAGGTATAACTAACCTTTCAGCTCTGGAAGGCAATCCATTTACCATCACCTGTGGCCTTAAACATACCTTGGCTGGACTCAGGTCTCCAGAGATCAATGTGTTAAGACATTGCACCAGTGCACACAAGATTTTGGACACTGATCAAGGGAAGAACAAGATGCTGAAAATCTAAGAAAATTGCCTATACTGATGTTCAGCCCTTTTCTTTCCTTCCTTGGACATGTCTCTTGCTTTTAATTAAGCTCTCAGATTCATAGCTTGGAGATCTTTAATAACTACAGAAAGTGCTTGCGTGGCAAATTTTTCACTTCTAAGAAGGATCCTCATAATAAATGTTACCTTCTAATTTATAGGTAAACTTAACCTGATTTTACCTTTACAGTAATATATTGCATGGCCATTTGTGTGCAACAGACTGATGACATAAAAGATTTTAACTTTTAATAAATGGTGAAAATGTTGGATCACACACCTCCAACACACTGTAAGCATAGCGCCTGCTGATGAATTAATCTAATTAACAAAGGTGAAGGTTTATAATTGGGGTTAACTAGAATTTAACTGGTCATTGTTCATACCCCCACTGCATTGTCCCCTAAGTAACTCACTCTGGTAGCCCTCCATGGTCCCTCGACCCACCATCAAACTCAGGGATCAACCAGCTTCAAGGAAAAGTAGATACAATCATATTTCCAAGACGGTAATAACAGCAGAACTTAATGGTGTGATATTTTTATACTGTTTGGGAAAGAGACCCTATTTTTTCTTACTCATAAGCCCAGAGTATTTTTAAATAGTTCAAGTCCCTGTAGTACTTCACAGTTTGCAGCGCAGTTTAAAAAGTAATACATCTTTTCTTAGATGTACCCCAGATTCTGCCTTTTAATAGACATGATAATGAGATTCTGTGTCTTCATTTCCCAGTGTGCAGAAAGCTCAAATAAATCTTTGATTGTTCACAACCCTGGAGAAGGCTCCCAAGCCCAGGAATGTAATGATGTTTCTCTAAACAATCATTGCTAATGAAATTTAAGTGTATTTAAAATATATAGATGCGTGTGTGTATATATATTAGTACTATCAAAATTGGGTTTTATTCATTTTGCTTTGTAAATTTGAATCTGATTGCAGTAAACTTAGCTCTCCAGAGATTCATTTCTAGGAGAAGGAATGTCCTGAGTTATTTCTCTGACCTGCAAGACACACATTGAGCTCCCGCTTTTGAGTGAACTCCCTCTAATAGGGAAATCAAGGGATGTTTAAAAGAGCCATTCAGCGACTTCTTCATAAGATTAGGGACCATGTCTCCCGACCACTGCTGAAAGCATCATTCAGCTGACTGCAGTCAAATTGCTATAACAGCTTCAGAAGGACAGGGTGTCCAAGTAACTCGAATGACCGCTAAAGGGCAAAACAGACAGAGCAGGCATAGGGATGGGTAATAAAGGGTTAAGCGATGGTTAAGGTTAAGATACTTCAGAATGAAAACAGTGAGGTTTTTATTATCTGAGCAGCAGTTTAACCTTTTTAAATAGAGACTTGGTCAAAAAAGTCTTTCCATATCAGCATCTTTTATAAGGATTATATGTAAAATGTCCCACAAACTGCCCCCTTTCTCTCTGTCCGTGCTATTAGCCATTACCACGTGCCAGGGTGTTACACAGATACTCAGACCCATAGCTGATGAGGCTGCTAATGGGAATTCCTTCACAGCAAAAGCATGGAGAACCCAAAACAGTTAATCATCAGCCTTACGACAACAGTCCTAAGACAATAATGGGAAGATATGGCACTCAAGACCAAACTGTGGCAGCCAGGCTCAGCTTGATGGCTTATTATAAAATCCAAACTTGGCAAGGTTCAGTGAAATGTTACTCAATATCAGTCAAAAGCACGAATAAACCTGGGCTTTGCTGTACGTGATCTGGGCACCTCTAAACCTGTTTGTCAAAAGAGATGAAATACTGTGGTTTCCTTTGGCTATTCAGACTTGTGGGTAACTGCATTCCAAGATAAAATCCACAGGGAACCTTTTTGTAGGAAGGGAAGCTGAAGAGCCATCAACATTCACCTGTTAAGTCGTCGTTCTGCATAGTTTGATGCAGGTTGTTGAATGCAATTATCGATGTTTAGCAAAGACACATATAACATACTTGCCTCAGGAAAAAATGCTAATGACTTACACCCTCTGTAAGTGTTATATATATTTTTTTATATATAGATATATTTTATATACCAGTCTGAATGGCATTGCTTGTTTTATTTCAGGACTCAAATTTGTCAACAAAACTTACCAGTTTATTTCCATTCATTTTATATTCATATGTATCCCAGTCATTTTAAGGAAACAAATGATCATGCACATTCCTAATTTTTACCAAAAACTGACACTCTTCAGAAATGCTGCAGGAAAAGCATTTTGATTGTAATGCTTTCCATGTCCTAAAGAAGCCTGATAGGACTTTGGACATCCCTGACTTCTAAAGGTTATAACATAGAGAGGCTTACAGAAGATAGCAACTTGCAAAGCCATAGGGAGGATAGAAATCTCATTCCTAGGCAGGAGAAGAACCCCTCGAGCATGAAGGGTGGGAGAAAAAAGTGACAGGAGAGCTGCCACAGCCTTTCCTCCCCCTGAGATCTATGCAAATCCCAAGTAGTATCCACCTGGGACACTCTACCTTTTCCCGGATTCTCAGAGGATCTCTGGTGGAGATTAGTAGCCTAAAATAATTAATTAACCTCATCTCCATTCAGATTTCACCTTTTTTTTTTTCCCTTCCCTTTCCACCTTTGACCATAATCTTTAAAAATCTTACCAACAAACATTTCCCTGATCTGAAAAGAATTCCCTCTGCCACACAGATTTAAGTTGTATGGTAGCAGCAGTATTCTCTCCTAAATAATTTTTTCTTTCTAAGAAAACAAAAAAACACCAAATGTTTTTTTCCTGACTACAGGATGGAGTGCTCAGCTGTTGGTGCTTGGTTCTGATGTAAAAAAAAATAGAGAACTAGACTCTTAGTGGTGGTAAGCTCGCATTACCCCATTGCTTGCGTTACACTTTACCTATGATAAGGCTGTGTTTGGCCCACAGAGCAATCTTTTGTATAATTTTGGCGTAAATCGTGTCTCCTTCTACTTAAACAGTGGCAGACATCACAGGAGAAGCTGATATCTCTTAGAACCAAGATTCAATAGGATCACATCAAGGTATATTTTATAACAAAACTTGATAAAGAAGAGTGGGGTCACCTATTAATCAGAAAATTGACACAATGATGCATTCCTCAACCTTGGAGGAGGTTTCTCTCAATTCTCAATTTCTTTCTTCAGCATATGGCCTGAAAGTGAATCAGAGAAAAGTAATCACAAAAGAGAAGGAAAAAAAAACAAAAAACACCAGATAAAGAACAAATACCTGCAAAGCCAGTTAATTATTGGAGTGGCGCTGGATAATCAAGAGAGCTGTGGCTGACTATTGTTTACAAAGCCAAGACGGTCTGGGAGTCTTGAACTCAGATATGCCAAGACAGCAGAGTTAAGACCTGGTCCTATCTGGCAAACAGCTGCAGCCTCTTTTTAATTAACAGCATATTCCTGACTTGGTTCAGCTTGTATGGATGGAAAGGTGTTTCTCAAGGAAATCAGAGTAGGGACAGAATAGGGAAAAGGGGAAAAAAAAGGGGGGGGGGAGGGGAAAGGTGAGTTCAGGAGGGCAATGAGGTGGGGGTTAACAACACTGCTTAAGATCAAGGGCTGAAGTGCTGAGATGCTGCCAGACTTGAAAACTTTAATTTACTGTCACTGTTAGCCCCCTTTGAGGTTTATGGTGGTATTTATACACACAGCATCAATCACATGAAACAAGGAGGGGATTTATAGTTTGTTTTAAAGACTGCAAATGCAATGTAATGCAAATAGCATGCCTCATGGGCATTTACATTTAATGGGAAAATTACAGATGCAAAAGATTGGTAGAACAAATTTTAAATTGACTTTATTACATCTAGTGCTTTTCAGAGAATACTATTAAAAAAACACGAGGAGATATGGTAATGGAGTTCTACACTGTGGCTTGACAGCTTAAATTCCACTTAACTGACTTTGCTTGCATCTTTCTGTTTACATTACTTCTTCCAATAAGTTTGGCTGGCAAAATCTCTGGATCATAAACTGATTAGAAGCTTTGATTCTGCTTTGTTTCCTTTTTAGGGTTGGAGCATTTAATGTGTAAAGCTGATGGTATCTCTATAACTGTTTTTAACTAAGGTGCATCATCAGAATTGCTTAATCTAGACACAGTCAGGAACAGCTCTTTGAATCCATTATTGCCTTAATATGTGACCATACATGCATCCTCCTTAATTTGTATAAGTTTCTCGTATCTCCCCTATATCTCTATAGATACAATAGAAAAAGATGGCTGCATTACTTTGCTCACTGATGGAGTGAACATTCAGAACTAATCACAGCTATTTGCAGAAAGCCCATTCTTTCTCAAACCAAGTTTATTTCCCAGTATTCCCGTGTGGCTCCGAACACTTCTTCTGGAATGAGGATTGTTTGCTGCTGGGGTTGAAGGTTGTTATCATCAGTTGTTGACTTATGGTAGATCCATCTGAAAGGTGTTGGTGGGCCTCAAACTCACCTTCAGCAGACCAGATGAAGCCCTGGTTCAAACAGGTGCAACTCTACTTGCTTCAGGGAAGCTGTGCCCAATTACATGAGGACTGATTTGTTTTTAACACCCTGTAATGATTGCTATATTCCCCTCCCATTCAGGCCTCAAATGAGCAAATAATTTAAGGTGTTTTTTAAGCCCATTCCTATTGAGTGAAGATTGAAGCACACATGTTGGTTTTTAGTCTGTTTTAAAGCCAACGGCACAGCAGCCTCTCTACGTGCGGAGACCTGCATTTATCTGGCAGAAGCCTTCCACTTTTTGTTTCTTCAGATATCCAAATCTTTGCTGTCACACAACATACCACCCTTGAAACGTCTTTCTAGATCTGCTCATCATACTACATTTTAGCCATAGTATAAACAAATGTGACCTGACCTTCAAGAACATAAAGCACCGATGTGGTCAAAGATTACTAGAGCTTAGCTTATTAGGATTGTGTCTTTCCAAGATTTCAAGCAGAACCTCCCTGAAATGCCATCCTCTTTTTTTGTTTCTATTCATCATAGAATTGTAGAATCGTTTAGGTTGGAAAAGACCTTTCAGATCATCAAGTCCAACCCTTAACCTTGCACTGCCAAGTCCACCACTAAACCACATCCCTAAGCATCACATCTACACATCTTTTAAATACCTCCAGGGACGGTGACTCAATCACTTCCCTAGGCAGCCTGTTCCAAATCTTGACAACCCATTCAGTGAAGAAATTTTTCCTAATATCCAATCTAAACCTCCTCTGGTGCAACTTGAGGCCATTTACTCTCATCCTATCGCTTGTTACTTGGGAGAAGAGACCGACACACACCTCGCTACAGCCTCCTTTCAGGTACTTGTAGAGAGTGACAAGGTCTCCTCTGAGCCTCCTTTTCTCCAGGCTAAACCACCCCAGTTCCCTCAGCTGCTCCTCATAAGACTTGTGTTCTACATGATACATACACATACACCCATAAGATACCCTTTAAACTTGTTATCACCAAAAAGCCATGATTAAGAAAGGAGATGATTTGCCATTCATTAGTGACTCAACTAATTCTACTGAACTCAGTGGAATAGTTATCATCATCTACAAATACCTCTCCAGAACTTTCTTCTGTGTCCCTATTTTCAGTTCCTGTAGGTCTCTCCTTCATCTAATAGGGTAATACCTATAAGAAGACTAATAACAAACTATGTGGCATGTCATTGCATTTATTAGTGAGGAACTGAGTCAGACCGTGTTTATTCTTTCTCCAGTTCTGAAAGATATATTCTCCAGGTGTTGTCACCCATAACAAATACATAATGGCAGAAAGCAGTCTATATTAACATTTGAGCTAATGCAAACATGCACTGTTTAAGCAATTCACCTGAGATTGACTGCCTTGCTGCTGTGACTTTTGTTTAAGGTTGTAATCCCATGTGATGACATTCTCCTGTGCAGAAGTAGTACGTTAGCACCACGCTTGGCAATGTCACGATGATGAGGAAACCATAGACTCAGGAAGCAAGAGCAGAAGGGAAACAAACTTTCACACTCAGGAACCATTAATGAAGTAAACACACTTGAACGTTGACAGGTAACTCGCAAAACCACCTACCAGTTGTTCCAAATCGAACCAACACTTATCAAAAAATGCAAACCTATCTGTAAACAAAATTTAGAATCATTTTAAAATTAGATTATCCTGTGATAGCCATGTAACTAGCGCCTGAGCAGACACAACAGCTTCAAAACAGAGAGGGAAAAGGCCTCTTTTCCTCCTGTGCGGAAGACTCTGCTTCCGTTTTATATCTGTTTCTGATGATCCGTAAAGAAACTAAATTTACTGCAAGGGTGCACATCATAATGCAGAATCCTAATCCTACAACACTGCTGAATGTCTTTACATTACCGTTAGGCACTATAAGTATCACTGTTTTCAATAAACTACTCACCAATTTTAACCGTAACTGGAAAAATTTGGAGAGCTGAAGCTAATATTGTGGTACTTGGGAACACACACACATATGTCCATGTAACGATGGGTAAATCCATGTGTTCATGTGTGAATAGTTATCAGAGTAGCACAAAACTAGTGAATTGTTTCTTGTTGTGAAAGGCTATCTAGACAAACATGCACAAATCACAATATTTGGACCAGTTTCACAACCCACAAATGACATGTTTCTACAGAATTTAATGAAATGGCAATTTAAATCCCCCCAACCTCAAACCATCTTTCAATGAGAATTAACATTTCTTCTGGAGCTAAAAAATTACACTGACATGTTGTGTACCAAAACTGAAAAAAAAAAAAAATATTAAACCCCTTAAGTTTCAAGTACTTTTGTCTTTCTTGATAAATATTTTCCACCTCTCCAAAACCAAATATTATTCAGAGTTTAGCCCAAGCTGCTGAAAAACACCAATTACATCGCAGCACTCTAGGATCATCATGTGAATTTAAAGGCAAATACTGTCCAGATAGCACAAACCAGCTGCCAGTCACTGTGTCGTAGGATATTCCCTCACCTTCTGTTTTAGTTTTATGCAAGATTGTTTTCTTTTAAAATGGCAGGTTCCCTCCATTCCTTCTTCTCTGCTCACAGTGAGACATGTCATCTGATACTAATTTGTACTTGCTTTGTGTTTTGACTTAATTTGATTAATAACTATATCCTTTAATGGCAGTGTGACTTAACAATATGCTATTATGTTGGTGCACTGCACTTCGGCATCTAGGAGCAATTCGTCTGCATCACAGCAACATTTTGAAACTAATTCAAAGAGGCATTATTCTGTACCTCTTTACCACAGGGTAGAGGTCTGCTCTTCTACTGGAATTGCCAGCTTAGAGCTGCAGGCCAAATCTGTGTTGAATTTATCCAAAGACTTTTCTTAGCGCTCACGTTCCAGCCTGAATATCTATAGAATTGTTTTACCCCTTTTCTCACTCTCATATTATTGATTGTCTTTTGTGTCTTTTTTTTTTAAGTTCCTTTACGCATTCATATTTTAGATATTTTAAAGAGTTTAGTAGTACAATACTTCAGGCAATGACAAAAATGTATCAGTCTTGTAAGACTTTATCACGGAGCTTACAAACACAAAAAATAAAAAAAAGTCCTATGAAAGAGACAGAGAAAGGAAGAGAAAGAGAAAGATAGAAAGCAAGCAAGAAAGAATTTATCATACCCCAAATTACAAGTATAACTGATCTTTATGGTGTCTTAAGAGATAACACATGTTTTCTGTTGTATAGGATGAAACTAGTAAATAAGGTTTAACATGCCTGTGGGGAGGCAGGGAAATCCAGTGAATTCCAAGCAACTCCAGATAAACTCCAGAGAAGGTGTAATTGCACACAAGCAAATGTGGATTATCATTATCAACACAAGAGAAGAAAATCACAGAAAAAAAAGAGAAAGCCAAATTTGAATCTAGGGCAGTGGTGGGTTCTTCTTGCTTATGTTGTTGAAAAGGTTCCATTCTTTGAAGAGAAGGAAGATACATAACTGGGGATAAAAAAAAGTGGCGAGGTTTCTAAAAAGATTTTAGGACTAAGGGAATGGGACTACTGGAAACATGCCAGAGGAGCCAGCATTTGGGAGAAAGAGGAGCAGTCGGATGGAAAAGGGATGTATCGGTGTTGGATTTCCCTGTTACTGACCTGGAGTCAGTAACTGCTGTTCAGGATTCTTGCTTCTGCAAAAGAAAGATTTAAAATAACACCCATGGTACCACAAAGCAAACCTGTCTGAGTATTGAGGCAATTAAAGGATCAAACATATTTTAAAGAAAAAAAGAAGTAATTGCCCTTACAGTGGAAACAATGGCAGTAAAGTTTATACATGATGGTTTCCTTTGTATTAGACCAATGCTTGCCACATGCCAAAACATAAACCAGATTGCATAATATGTAGGTTTTTCATAATTTCCTCAGATTAGGTTTTTATTAATGCCTGTCAACAGCAAATGATAGGCATGTGTTGCATTAACAGCCGCTAGAAGCCATGCCAGTACTGACTTCTCTGCAAATCGAAAGCCTGGAGGAAGCTTAAAAGCCCATTGATTGAAGAGGAATATCAACCCCATTTGCATTAAATTTCTGAGGTTTTCACCTTCGCTTTTTTTTAACTAACTACAGGTTGTTTTTACATTTTCACTAATAATAGTCAATAATTACAGGGTTATTAACAATCATCTGGAATAAACATATCTGATTATCTTCTCCAAGGTGTTCTAGCCATTTTTGGTTATTTTTAAACTTCCTGACTTAGATCATCTTGAGAAATTATTTTCTTTTTATTTCTCTGTCTGAATAGCAGAAAAGAACTCCCTGTCTCCAGGCCTCCACCCTCCACCCCTCCTGTTCATGATAATCTGTAAAATATGCTCATAGTAAAGCAAAGTAACAGGAAGAAAATAGATTCCATATCAGTAACTGGTATGAGCTAGACCTGAGGGATACGTTTGTCCAGTTTTGGAGTCCACATGAGCATTATAGATTGGAAAAGGACTCAAAGCTTTTAATGTTTCAATTTCTTGAACATCAGGAAAAAAAACATGATTTACAGACCCTTAAAGGAAGAACAAGGCTGAAATTTTTAAATGGGAAATTGCTTATAAAACACTAGTGTCTAATTGGTGAAATAAAAGAGTTCAGAATTGCTTTTTCTGGTAGGTAGCATTCCCAGCATAAAATAAAAATACTGTAAAAGTTTGCAAAATTCTCACCTTAAAAATGGACACACTATGTTCTTTAGTGGTTTTTTCACATCATCAGATAACCACTTAAGTCTCTAAAATTTAAACATCCATTAGATCAAAACAAACGAATCTAAAAAAAAATACTAGTAGGAATATCTGGGGTTAGAAGAACATCCCAAACATTGATAACATGGTATTCAGGGAATTTATTAGTTAGGTCTACAGCTGTTGGCCTGCTATTCAGCTGAGCTGTATATTTCTCATATACATTTCATGGCAGGAGCATTTCATTTTGATGAGTGGAAAGTCCATGAGAGTTTGGCCCAGACTGCACAAATGTGAAACAGAACTCCTCTGTGTTGGGCTGCATATTTCTGGATTCAGCTTAATTAATGCTGCTGACACAAATCCAAGTTTTCGGTGAATGTCCGTCAACCTCAGAGGAATTTCATCCAAGGACAAGAACAGAATTAAGGCAAGCAGATATGGGTCAGCTCTAGGAAAGACCCATTATTTGTGCATGTGCCACTCTTCATCAGATGGAATATATTTAATAAAAGAAGGATTTTATTTCTTTTTCCATTCAGGTCAAACTGAAATCAAAGTCAATATTCTGATTGGCTTCAATATGGCTAGGAGTTGGGTTTCTGTGATTTTAAGTTTTTAGGGTTATTTTCTTTTAATACTTTCTCTGCCTCCTTGACTCCCTTTTTAACTCGTGGATGTTCTCCATGTTACTGTGCCTGTGGAGCTGGCTGGGCATTGTTCCCCCAGCCCTGCCCATGAGATGCTGGGTACCCACTCAAGTACAGCTCCTGTGGGCAAAGGTGGCAGAGCAGGGCCATGTATGCTTAAAAGATGGGTTAAGATGCCAAGCAAATTGAGCCAAACCTTTAGCATCCAGCTTCCCTGTTCCCTCTATACACAGAGCTCTCCTTTACAGGAAGACAGCCCCTATATATATAGACTCAGACAGACGGCACCACTGCCATCAACAAAAAAAAAACAGCGTGCAGAAAAGCCATCTCTGTTGTTTGTTCAAGGCAAAATTCTTGAACCTACAACAGGAGATAATTGATGGGACAGGAAATTTCCAAAAAGGCCACTTTTGCTGGTTTCACTTTATGTACATCGTCAGCCATTTTATTGTCATTGAAAAATTAATCCGGCCGTCTAAGCGAGTCAACGTTTTGCCTCGTGTGCAATCAAAGCCCACACATTTTTTATTGTGCTCAACAACCCACGCGGGGGGGAGAGGACTTTCCAAAAGAAAAACTGACAGCTCACTCGGGAAAAGACTGAGTAAATAGATAGGACGTGCACGTTGCCTGAAGGTCAGCAAACTCCGGCTCCTGAATTAACGGCAGATGCAAATTCCAGCCTCAAAGCTCAGCTCTGACAGCTCCCCTCTGACTCCCACCCAAATTAATATGGCCAAGCTGATTCACCTTCTGATACTCATCCCTTCAGCTGTCCTGAAGCAAAGAGTGCGACTCTTAATCCACGTACAGACCCACCACCTGAGAGACGTGCCAGGTGATGTGCTGGGCATGCTTTTTACCCCAAAATGGGAACCATCCACAGGGCTGGCACTGCAGGTATCCAATTCTGCTTTTGGGATATTAGGATTCTGGAACAAGATATTAGGACCTTTGTGTTTGCAGGTGGTGCGTCAGTGGTCATTATTATGAGTGGAAGGCTGTTGGACCATTATTAAGAAATAGTGACCTGCATTTCAAACAAACCTACCTAATCAGTGGCTAAGATTTTGCACCAGCTGTTTAATAATAGTTTGTCTAATAAAATATTCATATTATCATATATTTTCCATCTTAGAGGATGATCAGAATGTCATTTTAATATTTTCCCACTACTAAAATAAAATTTTAATTAAGGCTAAAGATATATTGCCTACGGAAAGCTAAACTGTTTAAAATTATTAACTGCTTGAATACTTGTTGCTATACTACAAGCTGCCATAAAAGAAAAGAAATTAAGTACATGGGGGATTAACGCAATTTTGAAAGCTGCGTTCCCCTCCCTCCTCCTTTTAGATACGCCTAACTGAGCCATAACTATTTTTCTCCACTCAGCCAGACTCCAGCTTTGTGGCTTTTTTAATAACCTGGCTTTTCAAGCTTGTGCCCCCGAGAGCCTTTTCATTTCTGCCGCACTACCTACAAGCAAATTTCTTCCAGTTGCTCAATAGCCTAATGCCTCCCTTTCTTCGTTGTTGAAGCATTTCATTGCAGTTTCATTGACGGGGAGGTGTTCTGTTACAGTGGAATCAATAGCTCAGGGCTTCCCAGCACACCGATTAGCTTGTCAGTCAGAGCCTGGGGGAGGTAGTGTAAATCCCAGAATACCAGGGGCCACCAGTTTGAAAAGTAAGGAATGCAAGGAGCCCGCATGGGTTTTTCTACCACCTGTTGCTCTGCAACATGTGCAAAGTGTATTAACTTCTTTGCTGCTACATGCCTTAAAGGTCAACTGTGATAGAAGCTTTAAGCTTTTGGAATATTTTAATTCATTACAGGAATCAACTTTTACTGATTTGCGACAAAGAGCGCCTTACAAAAGACATGTTTTTTTGGTGGTTGGGCTTTTTGTTGGGGTTTTTCAGTAGGTTTGCGTTTGGCAACATGTTGGTTCCTCTTTCAGCTTTTTTTTTTTTAAATCACTACCTCATCTGCTTTTTCATTATGTAGGAATAGAAACCAGTTTCTATAGCAAATGTGGTTCCTTCCTCTGCCCTCCCTTCCACCACAAAAATAGTATCAGTTTAGATGATCCAGACTGTCACGAGGGGGATATTTCTTCTTTCACCAGTTTAGATTTGAGGAGGATGAAATTATGAAATATGAAGTTGGAAAACTTCTGCTGTACATATGCTCCTGGTGCACAATGCCTGAGCGGCAGCGGCTGCGCTCCCACCGCGCTGTCGTCCCGGGGGGAGAGCAGAGTGGCTCCAACTCCTTCCAGCCCTTTTAGGGACTTCTGGTATTGACTGGGAAAAGTTAGAGAAGCTCAAAATTGCTCTTCAATAGGCCATCAAGCCACCTGAAGCTGACTCCCCTTCAGCTACCTCTCTCGGATGCCTCTGTTGGATAAAACCATGTCCTAATGGCTAGGCAAGGCAATACAGAGGTATATTGTCAGCACTCGTGGTCTGAAGTGGTGAGTGAGCAATATATCTCTGGATCAGCCTCTAGGTCATTAAACACTGTCTGCAAGAAGTGCTCAAATTCTAAGAAAATATATGTAACCGAAACTCCTCCAAAGACAGCCATTAAAAACAGAGGCACAGGCCCTTTGAGCCAACCTAAGGAAACCCTATTACAGACATTTATTATCCAAAAACCACGTCACACATGACCACAAAAGGAAATTCTGTGCTTAGAGCATAAAAGCTTGTGCTTTGGAAAGGTTTTGCTGTCACCACATTTGGGTTTGCTCACAAAACCTCTACAAACTCACCACAAACCACAAAGTAAACCTGCACAGTGCAAATTGTGCTTATTAACATAATTCCACAAAATTAACTCAATAGAGCTTTTTTAAAAATTTTTTTTTAAAAAGAATGGCACTGGGATTTTCTAACTAATAGCATAAACAACAGCTGGAAGCTTTGGGCTGTCCAAGTGGATTCCAGAGTTTGCATTGAAAATATTAATCTTTTCAATAGAGAATAATCTTAGACTCATGTCTTTCCAAATGTGAGGAATAAAAAAAGTTTACATTAATTTAAAGACCCTTAGTGAAATGCCCTCTGCTTTAGAGTGACGAAGGAATCCAAGTCGATCTTCTAACTTTTTTTCTTTCACCAGCAATTGTAAGCCTGCTTTAATTTTAAAATATAAATACGCATCTTGTTCTTTTAAGCATATTGCTCCAGACATTAAGTTGCTTAAGCCACACACCAGAAGGATGCAACCAAACTTTGTAGACCACATATCTTTTATATCACCTGGTAATTAATAATCCTGAGAATGTCCATAACAAATCTCTTTTTTTTTTTTTTCCTCTTCCCCTCCACCCACTAGTGATAGTGCTGTTAATTCAGCAAAATTAGTAGTCTTGTGTTGTCAGAACAAATCACTCCCACTCGGTTATGAATGTGGTTACTCAGCAAGACTGCATGTTCAGAATTTAAGGGATGGTTTTTCTCTCTGTTTCCATCTTTCACTTCTTTTCCTCCCCCTTTATGCATTGTACTTGTGAACATCTGATATGGGTAAAATTGCACTGGGTGATTATTTAAATTCAGCCTTTGACTGCAGAAAAATACTCTGTGTCTTGACACTTCTTTCACCAAAAACCCAGCCTCGTGTTGAATCAAAGCACTTGCAATAAAAGCATGCTATCATATATCATTTCCCCCATTTTAACCAGTAAATGTAATTAATTATTTCTTTACCTTGCACCTTATAGACAGTTACCTCAGGCATCTGAAAACAGGTCTGCTACTTGTAACCACTTGAAGCTTCTGTCATCGGAAGGGGATTACCCTGTATTAGTTATTACACACACACGCGTGCATGCACACACACACACACACACACATTATACTCCAGAAAGGAACTCGAGACCGCCCAGCCACGAGCTATCAACGCCAGGCTGGGCCTGGGGAGCAGCAAACCCCCAGGCAATGCAGGACCCGTCCAGCACGGCACGGCCTGAAGTTTGCACTGACCAACAGATTTGCCCTGCAGAGATCATGTTTCAGGGCAATTAAAGGTCTCTTGTTAGCTATAGGCTGGAAAAGATGTAATTATACATAGTGAGTAGGTATATGTATATGTTCACTTTTGTACTGTTAATACTCCAGGTTTAGTAAAAGTGAATAGACCAGTAAACACTTTCACAGACTGTTTGGGAAAACATATCCAAACTAGGGAAAATAAAAAAAGAAAGAGAAAAAGGTCATTCATAGGTAAAGTGGTATTGGCTTTCAGACATATTATTTTTTCAAATTATCACTATTTATAAAACTCATGAATGAATTCATGAACAAAAGCTATAAAATATTCATGAGCTTTCTATAGATGTGGAAGTTTTGGCTAAACAGGAAAATACACGTGCAGAATATACACACACAAATAAAAACACATATACAAAGAGATATAAATTCCACTCACATCCAGCTGAGAAACCTACTAGTTGGACCCACAGACATGTATATTCTTTTATGGTAAATTGGAATAGACTCTAAGGGCATCATGTCCAAATGATTATGTGCGTGGGCGTCCAAACATATTTTTAACACAAAATGCTTCTGTACACCAAATTGTTTGCTAATCAGGGTAATATTCTATCTCATACCCTTTCTCTCTGTCCCTTCACCTATAGTTTTCTCTAGCACTGCGCATACAACACGTGCGCTGAAAAACTTGTCTCTGTTAATCGGTGCTGCATAAGCTAGGTTATACATTTCGTATCCAAATCAACACCTACAGCCATCGTGACTTCATGTGTTTGGATTCTGTCCTAACTGGCAGTAAAAGCTGTCATTAGGAGCAGGAAACAGTATGAAAGACCTTTCACGGCCTCTTTCAGCATGCAATGTCATCTGTTACCATGGGTTGTATAGTACTGATGGCTATAAATGCCACTATGAATGATGCAATCTCATATGTGATGATGAACTTGAAAAAACCTTTGTTGAATTTGTGCTTAAGGTGCTCATATTCCGGTTATTCATGAGCATCCAAAATGTTGATCACCAGCCGGGTGTTTCAGCAACCCCAGTGGCAATGCTACAAAACTCACGCACAGCCCTTCCTGTAAAAGATGGCACAAATAAACTCATTTTATAGATTCCATGAGAGTTATTTGTCAGGCATGTCAGCTGCGGCTCATTTCCCTAAATTTCGTAACCTTTCCTGGTGGAAAGGTTTAGAAATAAAATTTGCAGTTTCCCTTTCCTTTTCTTTTTTTTTTTTTACTGATTGCGTTTCTCTGTGCAGTCCTCCTGCAATCATTTTGTTCGGATGTATCTATAAATACTTTTTGGATACCCAATTGCTCCTATATGTAAACCAGCTTATCTGTCAGCAAAGCAATTTATTTCCCAAATTGTAGGTGTAAGGCAAAGAATTGGGTGAACCCCAAAGTGAGGGATGCGGAAGGCTAGCCAATGCTCTGCACAGTTCAAGAGGACATTGTGGACAAGTCTCCCGTCGCTGACTGCCAATGGCTCTCCATCACGAGCAGCTGCAACCTTTCCTACTGCAGCCACAGGCCGCTCTTAGGAAGCAGCTGCCAATCATGCTGTATTGTGCGGTGATTTTGTGCTGTGACAAAATATCCCCACCATAGGCTATGATGAACTCATCAAATGTATTCTTTCCTGTAAATTAATGGAACTTGAACCTCAGGCTCCAAAGGCAAAGAGGTCAAGTTTTAACCCGCGAGAAACTGAACTTCAACAGTGTTGAATTTGCTTTGTTCAGAATCAGATTTTGCGACTCTGAGTGGTTAGTTGTCTTGTTGGTCTTCTTCAGGGCTGGTCCACCAGCCTGGATTACTACTGTTGGGGCCTTCCATGGCAAAGCAAAGTCATCTGATGGTTGCAATCTTCATTATACCTCTGGGTCTTCTTTCTGGAGGAGAGAGTTATACATTTAGTTGCCAGTTCTGAAAGATTTTGAAGTAAAAAGTACCAAAACAGTAATTAAGAAGACTGGAAATGAATGAGAAATGTAGACACGGCTAACAAAGCTTAACTCTGCTCCAGAGGATACAAAGAGCATTTAGCTAACAGAAATACTAAAGAAAGTACGAGCTCAGGCACTTTGCACTACCTGACATGCAACATCATGAAGTTAAGGAGGATGGCTATAGCCCGTAAGTCCACAGTCAAATCAGACTTTCAGCAGTGACTTTGGAGCTCCCCAGTCTATTAATTGTTAGCCAGAAGAAAATCCTTCATAAGAGAGTCTAATATTGTGTTAAATATAGAACTTTGTCATCTCATTTTCCTTTGTGCAAATCATATGGGATATAAGTAGATAAGAAACTGCACTAAAGTAATTTCTAAATATCCTTTATTTTTTCTAACAAGAATCACTGACAGTGTGTAACAATTTATTAACATCAACTATATATAAAATAGTAACACGCGGATAATTTGGAAAGTAGAGTAACGGTTGAATATGTGGGAATTTGTAAGAAAGAAAATTGGGACATATGGAAAAGAAAACCTAGAAAAGGAATAAGGTGGAAAACAGAAATGAAAAGTGATAAGCTGCGTGAGACAGATGTACGATATTAATCGATGTTGAAGTAAGCATTAAAAAACGAAGAGGCGAGGGGACTACTGAGGTGCAAGTAGCCACTCCCGTGACCCACCAGCCCAGGGCACTCAGCTGGCCCTGGGGAGGCTTTGCAAGCTAAGGCATCATATTGCACTCGTGCCACCCAGGACCTTCACCCATGCTGGTGACTTGGAATAGCTGGCTGTGATTTTGGTGCCTCTGAAGTCAAACGTAAAAGTCTCAAGTCTGCACACAACCTAGGCAAGCACTTCACCTGTTCCTATGCGCTAAATATAACAGCACAGTAGTTTTTAGAGTCTTTATACTGTTTAAGCTACATCTTGGCTCTAAGTGCCTAACCTTAGAAATATCCCAGTCTTTTTACTTCTTAACCAAATAAGCGAAGATGTTCAGCTTCTTTCTTCCTTCTTCTCCATGTACGAAGAGGTCATGAAAAAGGCAGGTCCACGGGAATTTTTTAAACGGCACTGAATATGCTTGCACAGAAAGACAAGAGATTTCACTGTCAAAACCTGGGGCTATACAGAGAAAAATAATAAAAAGATTAGGGGAGAGGAGGTTTTCAGGTCTAGAACCAGAGCCTTGTAACGAGGATAGCCCCTTTTGTTCTCATCTCTTTTAACTTTCTTTTTCCCTCGTAACAGTTGCCCGGTGGTTATGAAGAGTTTCAGTCCTGCATTTCAACTAAGGGGCCCTTTTTTATTCTCTCAGAAGAGGGCTGTCTCAAGAGCACCATGCTGAAGTGCTAAGTTATCATCAGGCTGGGTCTTTCGTGCAACTGTTTGTGTGTGTGTGAAACAAGCTCTCAACATGTTAGTAAGAAGCCTTTAACCCAGATTACGCCACCTCTCTTTCTATAGTGTTCTTTTAGGGCAGAGTGTGAAAGGTCACCCTCTCAGGCTGGATAGCAGTACTCAACCAATTACAGTGCACCACTGTTTCCACAAAAGAGAGTTTCGAGCTCACAGCTACAAAAGATTTTACGTGTCTGATTTTCAAAAACACAATTACAAAAGAAGGAGGCTCACTTATGTCTATTTTTGGGCCCTGAATGACTTTTTTGTTAAAAAAAAAAAAAAAGCAATTCTGCTTCTCCAAAGAGGTCTGAAAAATGTGGCTAGCCCAGCACCTATGCTATTTAAAGAGCAAAACCTCTAATCCCCCAGGTTCAAGTAGGTGTGATTCAGGAGTCCAGTAGCTGCCAGAATAATAGGATGGGTTATCTGAGTATATGAGTAGGCTGGCTTTATGAAAACAATATTTACAGCAAGTGGTATAATGACTTTGAATTACACCTTACATTTGCCTTGCGTTCCTGACACATTGAAAATTGTGTATTTCTTTTGCACAGATACATTTTCAGATCTAATTCACCGACTAAAGTTTCATCGTTATCCTAAATGTAAGTTCTTCAGAAGTATGCGTGAGAATGAGCCAGCAGCCCATGTCCTTCTGCAGTGGAGTTAAGCTGAAGCCAACGCAATGACATCCGTGTTGCTCATACCAATAGGGAGCTCACTGTAAATGTGGTTAGAGTTAATCCTTCCCTGCGCATTAGACATCTTAGAAGTCCTAAGGCAGATAGTTCTCCATTCAATCTGAAGACCCAGTGCCTTCCTTTACTCTGTGTGGTTAACGGTCTCTCATCAGTTAGGGAAAAAAAATCTCAAATGCTTTTAAATTGTGTGGCTGAGTATTCAAAAGACAGAGGATTTAGGCCATCAGCTCTTCCTAGTTAGTTCTCAGGGAACACTCCATGCTTTCAGCCTAATTGTTAAATAACATTACAATGAATATTTCAAAGCCATCTAGGAGTGCTGAGTACCTGCTGCAGTCAAATCAAATAAGCACCTGGAAAATTTCAACCTGGAAGTCTCATTATTTCCAATATGTCCATCACAGTGGCACCTCAGTGCCTGTGTTTAGAAATTTTTTTATTTTTCCCTAAGAAAGAAGTATATTTTCTATGCTCTTTCTTCTGGACCCCTGGAAAACCTATTAAAAGCACAGAAATTGAGTGTCTTTTGTAGAGGGAGGTAACAACTAGAGGAATTGAATAAAGCATGATATTAGAATTGGCAGTAAAATATTCCTGGGACCACAAGCTGTAGATGAATTGCTACAATAGCATTTATTTGAAAAAATTAGGACAGGAAAAGAAAGTTTTATTGTAGGTCATGTAAAAGATCTACAAAGTCAGAGAAGAAAACCAAAGACTGGTGTTATTTATGTCAGGGCAGAAAACAAAGTCTATGGGATTCCTGAGAAGCTCCATGGAGATAAGAGCCGCCTATGCTACAACCTCCTTTGGTGATTCTGGGAGAACTGGTTAAAATTCCTGTACCTCATTGTATGTATCTACAAAATGATTACTGATGTAATTCTCAAATGTGTTGTGAGATTTACTTGGCAAGTTTTGGGGATTCTTGAAAGAGAAGAGCCAAGTGAAGTTTCACACCATCTCACAGAAGATATATGCAAGATTTTATATGAGCCTATCTACATGCTCCTATATGGATTCCCCAAAAGATAAAATAAAACAGTACTTGCTACACATTTCCAGCAATTGTCCCATGTCTTTTTCTCCTCTTCCTCCATTCAATGAACTGTTAAAAGGCCAAGAAGAACTGTTGTGCAGATGATACGAAACTGAAGAACTTGTGGTAGGTGTTACACATTTTGGTACCATCTGTGCTATCTAATCCCAGCCAAAACAATCTCCTGTTCTTATGTAACTCTGAATCTCACTGGAAAAGGGGGGGAGTAGTGTGACTGGCTCAAACCTTCCTGTGTAGGAGTATTATTATCAGTGTTTGCAAATTTTTTCCCTCTTTATAACTACCATAACTCTTCTTTAAAACCCCTCATCTGGCTGCTGGCCTACTACAGAGACTGAGCTATCTACAGAAAAATGGCTCATGTTGGTTGGTTCACTTCTGGTGTGTTGGAGGGAATCTTCACTCAAGAGAAAATCGTCAACTCTCACAAAAAGTTCTTTTTTCATTTCCTTACTTTCTCACGTTGCCTTGCAGTGTTCTTCGCCCTCCTTTGGGTCAGGAACACAGACAACATCCTGATGACACATTTTGTAGCACAACTCAAGACAAGTATTTCCTGGAAATCATTTGGATTGAAACCACTTGTGGTAGATGTTTCCAGACATTGATGCCATTGCAGCTTCTCATAAGACCTGAAATTAGTTTGGGGTTTGTTTGATTCTTTATTTTGTTTTTAGATTCAATCCATGCTCTGATCTGCTCTCAGGGAGCTTGCTCTTCCCTAAAAGTTTATGGGAAAACCTGTTTGTGCAAGGGGTTCACACATGTACACACATTAGTCATCTTATATGTGACATACATACGATGTTGTCATCGCTGTCAAACATAATAAAAGTAAGGCTAAAACACTTAGCCACATATTGATCTGCTTCTGTATCTCCTGTAGTATACTTAGTGTAATAAGGTCTTTCTACAGAGCTCTAATGTGGGGAACAGCATGTTTCCTGGAACTGTTTGCTTTGGAAACAATAGAGGAAGCATCTGATCTCAAACTTGCCCATTGTTCTGCTATTCTGCTGTTGCCATATAATCCTTGGGAACCTGTGGCCTTCGTAAGAAACACAAAGGAGAATCTGATCAGGCTAGCCATTACTCTTCACAAGGCCGGTTTGTCTCTGAGATATTTTTCTATGGGAGAGATATTTGAAAGGGCCATGCTAATAGGGGGCAGAGAAAGGAGTGGTAGAATTAAGAAATTAAAAATCCACTCAGTCATGAAGCCCATCTCCTGCCCAGTGCAAAATGATGCCGTATGCCTCATTTTGTAGCGCTGTGGCAACTCCTAGCAATGGAGGTTTCCACAGCGTTCCTTCATAGATAGTCAGGGAATAAGCCTCTTTCCCAGAAGCCTACTTTTTTTGGTGTCAATATGTATTTTAATTTTAGTCCAACACACCTGTTTATACTGACAGCCTGTGCAAAATATTCTGTGTGATTTCATTCATCTACTGATTAAAAAAAATTTACTGAAAGATGGGAACTCTTGCAAATTACATAAACTTGATTACTGTAATTGTTGTCAAGACAAACAAAGTTTGCCTTATAATGAAGCAATAGATGTAGCACTCTAGTCTTTCATTGTGCTTCTGAGCAACACTTTTTTGTATTTTACTGCCCTTGGAAGATGGCATCTGCAAACTGACTTTTTTCGCAAATAATCCGCATGTTTGAGACAGAGATAAATACACAGCAACTGTACCAAAAGGCTAACCTCCATGTCTGTTTACTAATTCCTTACCTTCAACCTACCCTCTTCCCTATAGTGTTGGGTTTTTTTTTTCTGTCTCTGCGCTTCCCACATTACCTGGATCAGATAAATGCATGCTCTGTTTAATCTTATTAAAGCAAAATCCACTCAACTATCTTATAGTTAAGTACAAAATCTTAGCTCCAGAACATTGGTTTTGCCCAGGGATATGGAAGAGATAGAAGTGCTTATTCAAGGATAGATTGGTCTCATTGAGACATGTGGTCAACCTGCTAATAAGTTGGTACAATGCGAGATTGTACAGTCCAACTTCAAAGGAAAAGTTGCTGCTTTTTTTTTTTTTAAGGTAACCACGCAGTTTGCAGGAACAGAGGTATTTATTGCCTCACCTTTGATTTTTTCTCTTTCTTTGGTGAGCCACAGGAAATATCTGGTTTTTCACCACATCCATCTTTTAAAAAAGAGGTGGAAAAGATAGACATACATGGTTAATCAAGGATTTAAAAAATTATCTCTCCTTTGGTTTATTCATCAGTAATCCTGTGTATAATAAAAGCGGATCAGGTACCTTTAACAAAACGGTATTTCTAAATTACCCCTGGGTAATTCAGAATGGTAGGTATTTTAATCTCTACAATCCCTAGTATGTATCTATTTATTTTCACTGGCTTTTGGCACCAAGCTGGCAAAAATCCAGTCCCCACGGCAAGAGAACTATCAGAAACAATAGGAACTTCAGAGAGGAACACAGACAGTGAAAGAATGATCAAATTAACAATTTTTTTTTATTTAGTTTCTGCTGGCATCTAGCTGGCACAGACACACACGTACAGATACACACATCAAGTAATACAAGGCAAGAAAAAGCAAGGGAAGAGGAAGAGGGAGTGAAACTGGAACACAATACATGTGGAGAAATCCCAGCAGACCTACTACATTTTATTCAAGTTTTCTTGTTTTCCCAAGCCTCTCTAACTGGCATTATTCCACTGCAGAGAAGCACAGAAGATAAGAAAAGCTGAATGAGAGCGGCACTGCCCTGATTCCAACACGCTCTCCGTGTGTCTAAAAGTCACTTTGCCATCCTTTTGCCAAGAAGTACTGTGTGTACGTGTCTGCGTGAGTGAGAGAGTTTCCAACATCAGGGACATCAGTGACTGTATTTATTAGCTTGTTTACAAATGTCAACAAATCTTTCAAAATTTTATATTGTGTTTATAAGGCTTGCCAAGTCAAGTCCCCAAAACTTCACAAATGTTTTAATGGTATAGATAATGCAGTTATTTAACTAGTAGAGGATATCAAGCTGGTAGGATTCACAGACAGATTGGAGAGTGACATCAGATAAAAAATTATCTTGTTTAATTGGAGGAATGGTCTTAAATAAACCAAGATGTGGTTCAAGAGGGGCTAATGTAAAGTGCCACATCCTGTAGGAAAGACAGGTAGCATTTCTGTGGAAGATGATCTAGGAGATATAGTTAGTGACAGATTAAACCTGAATCAACAATGTTAGGATATTGGAGGGGAAAAAAGGAAAATGTCCTACTGGAATGATGTGCAATCTGTAGAACACCTGATGCTTCCCAGCATCAGGTACCAGCAGGAGAACTGGGGTCTACCTTTGGTACTGTAATACAAGAAAGGTTTGTACCAAACAGAAAGGGTCCCCTGGACAACAACAGCAGAGATGGGAGGTCCAGGAAACATGACAAGCGTGGAAATATTGAGGACTTAAATTTGCTCAGTCTCAGTAAGAGAAGGAAACAAATGGTAGCAGCCTTCAAAAATATAAAACTAGATATAAGGGTGAAAGGAATAAAATATTTTACATGTCCACTCTGACTAATAAGATTTGGGGTAGATATCAAGAAACATTTAAGGACATTAAATACAATTGACTGCTAGAATAGACCACTTAGGGACCTGTGGCATTTCTTAAGAAAAAGAAGCACAGGTACGTTTTGTCCAGACTGCTACTTATCCTGTCCTAGCACAGAAAAGGACTCAATAATCTCCTGAGGTCCTTTCCTGGCTCACTCCTGATGGTTCCACGACAAAATTTAGGAAATGTCAAAATTACGGGTGTCCGTTCCTCATTGTCCTCCACACAGCATGAGCTCCAGCTGGGAAGAATTAAACAGCAAGAAAATTATCTCTGCTCTCAGTTCTGGCATCACAGCAGCTCTCAGAAAAGAGGAGGGCTAAGTTTCAGCAGAAGTCCAGCTTGGTCCCTCCTATCCCAGACACAAAAAAGCTCACTCTCTTCTCAGTCATAGCACATATGCAATCTGGTTATACATACAAAAGCTGACACAGACTCAATGCATGCTCTATCTGGAAACTTGGCTACCAAACTCCAGTAAGTTTCTGTGGACCATGCATGAACTGGCTTTTTTTTTTTTTCTCTCAGAATCTTAAATACTAGATGAGAAGTGGGGCAAATTTTCCATAGGGCAGCAAATTGCACAAAGAGAGCCACCCTGCCAAGTTTCATCCCCACCCTCCAGAGATGGAAACACTAAATCTTTTCCATTAAACTGGTCTATAATGCATGAGCAGAACAACAAGTTTTTCTGTAACATGCCTGGACAATTTGACTCTAAAGAATTTTTAAGAGGAAAAAAGTGCTAATTTCCATGCCAGAATGCAAAATTTCAACCAAAATTTTTGAAGTTTGGGTAAGATAGAACTGAAAACTGAAAAAAAAGAGCCTGCTGAAGGTTAGTGGCACACAATAACTAGAAGGAATAATGTAGCATAAGACTGAAAAGAATTTCCAAGGTCAGTTAACCTAGCTCTCCACTATGCAACTACATTGTGTAATCCCATTTATAAATGCATTGAACTCTAAGTTAAAACTAGTTTCATTACTTGCCTTAACTGCACCTATTATAAGGCTATTCAAGAGTGTCAGTCCTCCACTGCCCAGAAATCTTTTTTTAATTTCTAACTTAGATTTATTCACCGTCAGTTTATCCCATTTGTTTGTGTGCCAGCACTGTTTACTAATTTAAATAACTCTTTTTTCTCACTTTTCTACTTCTCTGATGTATTTATAAGGAGAATCATATGCCATATTCAGCAGTACTTTCTTGTCCTGCTTACGATATGTAACTCATATGGTGTTTGATGTCTGCTTTGTACCCTAAGAAACCAAAGATGCCTAAATTCATGTGTGTACCAGTTCAGGTGCACTCACTGCAGACGGAATATAAAGTGACAGATCTACAGAAAAAAACTTTCATATAGGCAAGTTATTTCAAAAGTGACCCGCGCAGACCATTTTTCTGAAGGTTCAGGTTTTGGCCATTGCACCTGGTGAGCTTAGTGTGATCTTACCATTTTTCTGTTGCTACAACAGTGCTGACACTTTGTGATGACAGAACTGCTTTTAGTTCTGGCTGTTAAAGAAACAAAAGGTGAGTCCTTTAGCAAACAGCTTCTGGAAGCAGGAAAAGGACATCAGGAGCTTATCATAAACCTCATTAAAAGCAATTCTGCTCTGTAAGACTGTGGAGAGAGAATTCTGGATGAGAGAAAACAGACAGGAGGGAGCGAATGGGTATGAGGTATCGCTCAGAGCTCCCAGCTCTATCACTGTGTGGTCCAGTCAGGATAGATGCTACTGCACTCCATTACAGATAACAGGGGCTCTTTATAGAGCAGATGAGAACAATCCTTGAAACACAAAGAGGAAAGAGTTCAAAGAGACTGCATTTCTTGGAGTACCGAATCCAAACTCCAGCTAAGAGCAAAAGAAGAGCCTGGGGAATCTGGGGACTTTGCAATGATAGTTTAATTAGACTAGTCTTATCTGTACAACAAACGTGGCAGCTCTCTAAAAAACTCTGCTTTTTTGCTCCTCACTTTCAAGTCTAACACTTTGCCCAGGACTGGAATAGCCTTTTGCCTGGTAACAGGCACATTGCCTAGGAGCTGGACAACATCTATGCACTAAAACTTGAAGCATTCATCTCTAAATGTGCAGCATCTTTTATGTAAAAACAGAATATATTCTGCAAGTTAGCCACTGAATAAGGGGATTCTTTCCAAAAATTCTTAGGAGAAGCTGTATTTAGCACATGTATTTATAGCATATTATTTTACATATTTTGTACCTATCTGTCTGGACTTTCTTTTAAAAAATGTCTTATTGCTATTAGTCTAAATAAAGTCTCTCAGATGACTTCCCATCATTCCTATTTCATTATCCAGCTGAGTGCTCTTATCTGGATATTTAAAAGTTTGTTTAAAATTACTAAGATTTCTCTGTAAAGTTTCCAGGGGAAAAATAGAAAACTCTTAACTCCATTTTCTCATAGCATAAGAACAAGGGGAGAATCAGTAAGACTGAAAGCAGCAGATGTAGAATTAATAAAAATAAATACTTTTTATTAAAATAGTTTGGTAATTTTACTGTCAAAGGATATCACTGAGGTCCAACACTTTAAAAAAAATCACATAGAAATGGGCACCCTCCAGGGATTCATGAGAAGAATGAATATGTACTGATCTACCCATAACTAGGAAGGGATGTCACTCTTAGAAGAAAAAGCCACGTATCTCCATTTAAACTGGACAGCTGAAAGGTAGATGCCGACATTAAGCCAGACCACGAGAAATGAGCTACTTTAATGAAAACGATATAGAAGTCCTGCCAGGAACGTACTGATGTACCTGGGAGTTGCTTTTAACGAGAGACTCGGTGCCACCACGCAGGGACCCAGCAGCCCTCTTGGGTCCTTCCAAATTCGCTGTCCCTCCTTGCTGAGACCCACGGAAGGTTAGATCTGTACCACCAGTGGGGTTTTTGGTCTCCAGTGTACTTTGCAGCCCTGTGAAATGTATAAGCTCTGTGTGTCACTGGGCCCACAGGTCTCTGTCCTCCTGCAGAGTTTACAAACTCCAATATATGTTTCATTCACAGGACTTGTAGGCTTTATATAGTCTGTATATTGAGGTCTTCAAGAGTTTTCTTAACTACATAGCTACTATTTAGCTGTAGAGTCTTAATTCCAATGCATAAAATTTGGATTTCTTTAACCAGTATAGGATTTTCTTCATTCTTAACACACCATGATCAATGACTTCAGCCTTAACAGAGAGGCACCTCTAGAGATATCAAAGGTGGCAGATTCAGCTGCTCCTGAAACATCTTAGTTAAACCTGTATGACAGATGATGTTTTAGAAGTGAAAAAGTTTAGATACTTTTGGCAAAGGTAAGAATGTTTTATTTTCCGGATTGTCATTTGGAAAGTGGAGAGGGAGATCACTGTCAAGTTTGCCCATCCTTTCTTGAGGGGGAAGAGGGGACTGGGGTCAGAAACTTCCCTTCTGGCCACAGACAAAACAGAAAATCCAGGAAGATCAGATGCATTTTATTTAAGCGAGAGAGAACTATTTGGGAGAAAGCAGGAGGGAAACGGCAGGTCCGGAGTGGACAAGAATAATACACTAAGCGCAAGGTTAAGAGAGAACAACACCCTTGCTCATAAGTAATAGCTTCCTATTCCTGGATGTCCTGTGCATCTGGAGGTGGGGGCAGTCCCAGGAACGCTCTGCGCTGCACAGACTGACACACTTTTACGGGACAAGGCATTAAAGGCAGCCAGCGGGTGGGAAAGGCCAGCGGCACAGCCGGGGTACCCACCCTTTTTGGAGACCAGGTGAAAGACGTCTGCCAAGGTCAGGCATTCAGTCACCAGGTGGTGTATTTAATTTAAAAGGAGTGTTAACCTTGTTTACACAAAATAACACCAATATGCAGAGAAGCAGTAAATCCATTGTCGTTAAACAGCGGGGAGGCTGGGCTGCGCTGGCAGCCTGCCCGCCGGGAACTCGGCTGGCACCCGCCGAACGCCGGCATCGCCGGCCGGAGAGCCCAGGCCCGCGAATGCTGGCAGCCTCGGCAGAAAATGCTTTGCGGTATGCCCTTTCTACCCTCCAGTTGACTCTTTACATTCTTGTCAAATATATTTAGAACAAGAGGTGTCCACTTGAAGGGAAACATTTGTTAATCACTTAAATGCAGGAGTCTGGCAGCGCTCCAAGTTTACATTTATAAATATGTAGTATCTGTTTCCAGCTAAACAAGGAACTCCTGACCCCCTTCACCCGCAATCCAGCAAATATATATACATATATAGGAGGGGAACTTGGAAGGGGGGTGGAACTGGAAATGATGAACAGAACCAGCTTGGCCGAGGCAGGACCAGTCCACACACACGCCGCCCCCCCCCCGCCGTCAATTTGTTCTCCGCCTTTGTCTGCAAGTGATGTAGATAACAGCGCAGAAAGAGGATGATGTATCTTTAAGTAATGAACAGATTAAAGTTAAATTCCTGTTGACCGAGACAGTTGTGTTGACATTCCTGTTGTTTACAGGCAGCTGTCTCTACTAATGACACTTTGATAACTGGAGTGAGCTGCTGCTGGGCAGGGGGATGGGGGCAGGCAGAGTCAGCCGGGTTAAAGAATGCTCTGTTTAAAACCCAGTCATCCAATTAAACATTAAAGCTGGATCGGAGATCGTCGGCAGCGGTGCTATTCGGGAAAGGAAAATTCTGGGCTTCTTTTTTAACTTATGCTCAGATTATGTGGCTTAGAGGTCAGCCTGTCCCAGTTTGCTAGAGGATGGGGGAGATTCCAAGAGTGCTTAAAATAAGCCAGAAAGCAGTAAACTCTGTCAAGCCATCCACGCACTGCCATGACTTGGGCAAGCACACACAGAGTCGCCGGCGGCTGGTTGGGACCAGGGTCACGCAGAGGTCCTGTGGGACGAAGCCTCTCCCACGGCTTTTCAAACAGGCGGCGAGAGAGAGAAAAGATCTACCAGCATCCCACTGCGGCATCACAAGTCCCGTGATCTTCTGCCATCTTCTCCGCGTCACTCTGAAATAAGTTGCTTTGCAGGACACTCTCTGCTGTAGTTTTGTTCACCACTTGCTCTTAAATAAATATGTTTATCATTAACAGCTCCCCTATTTGGCTATGGGCATCTCACCAGCGAGGGCTAAACTGAAATCCTGGAGCCAATTCCTGAAGTCCTTGCTCGGGTCAAATTCCCAAGGGGAACCTATAAAGCCCAAGATCCACCAGGTGATAAACTTTAGATGTGTAAATAGTCTACTAGATCTCCTCGTCTGGTGAAAATTAAACAGATGCTTAAGCACTCTATCAAATCAATGCCCAAAGAAGATAGCACAGCCCATCACTCCAGGTCAGACCTCAGCCCCGACTGCCTTTGTACCAGCAAGGTTTGGTCCTACTCAGATCTAGAAAGTAGCTCTTCGGATGCTGAAGGCACCGAACATTATGTTACTGCCTCAAAGTTTCCCGCACTCCAGAGGACAGCTTAAAATGCAGATGCTTCTTTCCCATCTTTTTGTTAATGAAGCCTAAATTTAAGGCCTTTAAAACAATGTGATAATGCCTCTTTAATTCCAAATCAAATGCCACATGCTCATTAACTATAGGCATTCATAGAAATCAATGGATTTATTTTTGAATTTATGAAGTCACTTTAATGGACTTCAAACTCCAAATAAAAGTACCAAAAAGGCAGCATTTCCTTCCATCACTAAAAACATCACTGCTTCTGTAGTAGAAGCACATTTCATGCAGCAAGAACGTTTACAGTAAGCACAAGTTAATTTAAATGAGTATCAATTAGAGGGAATGTACCTTACTAAGAAATCTTGGTTCCTTTTATTGATCCAGACAATTAGAGATTGAATCTTTCTAAAGTTAAGAGCATCCGTTGGTTTGACATTTTTTCATAAAATACGTCATTAGGAATGGGAGGAGTGTAGCTGTGTTCCACATAAGTTTGAAATATTTGGTAGATGGAAATACACACATATTTGAGGTAAACTCCCAGCATGCATGCAAAAAAGCCCAAATCTCTTAACAGCACAGAAAATCACCATTGATCTCCAGAAACAAAAGTCTCGCTTAAAAAAGTGTCATCTGCGCACATGCCTAACTCAAGCTTACTTCATTGCAAACAGCACGGTGGCCATCTGCAAATCAGGTCGTAACCATATTCAGTTTTACCAGACAAGCAGGGTTACATCAGCCCAACTTCCAGTGGGAGAGTCTCCAAGTAAAACTTGGAGCTGCCACAAGAAATCACACGGGGGGTGAGGCAGTAGCTCCTGTCCTCCCCCGAGACTCTGTGTTGTACCAGTGCCTCCGTGTTTCTGATAAGATGCCGGACCCAAGCTCTGACTTATGGCCACTTAAAGATACTATAGCACTTTTCACTCGCAGGAACAAGAGTGTCAGAACCGGTGCCTTGGCTGCAGTCCAACTTGGTAATTACTTTTTGCATTTCTAAACATCGCTGGTGTAGCAGCGGGCAGAGGTTATTTTCTACTATTGAGTAACACCAAGTCACAAAGAACGGCCAGAAGAGCTGGCTGCATTTCAGTGGGAGTGGGAGAGATCTCTGCAGTCTGTAAAGTGTTTTGGGATCCTTCAAGATGAAAGGTTCATTAACAATTGGAAGTTAATATTAGCATAATAATCAGTCATAGCTCTTCTTGTAAAACCTACTCAAGAGATCCCACGCTGCAGGTTTCCATTCTTCAGTGCAAATTTATACGTGTTTCTCAATCTGCAATAAGCAGAGTCCGGCAAGAATTTTCCATTTGAATGTTTTTTCAATAGGAAATGCAGTTTCTTAAGAATCAGGATACTGCGGGGTGGAAAAAAATTTAACTGAGCCCCAAATTGCTATTTCTGCATTTGGTGATCAGAAGACCAGAATTCATTTTTAATTTGTTTTCTCTGAAAAAGAACATATCAATTTGCTGAAATTATTGAAATGTAAATGCTGCATAGTCAAAGACTTTCTTTAAGGAGTAAAATTCAAGAAATATCATTTTATGATAAGAAAGGAGATTTAATATGAATATATGCAGCCTTTGAAAGGATCAATCTATTTAATGTGGAAAAAATGCAAAAATAAAAAATTATATTTTCTAGATTAAATGTTTGAATATTTCTTTTCCAAATAGCATTTTTTCTTTTGGAATTCACTTCTATTCAGAAAGTATTAAATAGTGGAAATGCTCAGAGAGCCACACAGTTTCAGGTCAAGGTAAATTTTTAGCACCGATTCAAAACAAAAATTTCAACTTGCCAAGGATCAAACAAATCAATCCTTCTGTGATTCTAATACATAAAGATGATGATAGTTACATTACTTGCTATTATTTGCTTCCCATGCTCTCTCCAGGACCGGACATACAATTTCCATGGCAATATATGCGATTTTCACTAGTAACTTTTTTCTAGCGTGAAGTGAATTAATACTTACTATATTGAAATGAACAGGTCTTTGATCAAGGATACTTTCACCCGTTGACATCTGTTCAACAAGACATATGGAGGGGGAGCATGACAATCAGATACAAATTTGAATAAGAAAATGAGGCGGTTTTCTTTTTCTAGACGCTCCAGTGGAAGAAACGCATATACCTACGCTGTACTTCTGCTGGGCTTGTCGTGCTGCCTGAAGAGGTAGTCTCAGTAATATCATCAGTTTCTTTAATGAGTACTTTTTTTCCAGGAAGAGAAAAATAAAACTGAACCTTTTAGGAAAAAAACCTGCAGATAATCCACAGGGTGGATTTTTTTTCAGTGTTCTTGTTTTCATTTGCTGAGGATGTTGGGTTTTTTATGTCTTGGAAACTTAGACATCAAAAGCAAGTCAGAATAGTTGGACGCTTAACTAATTAATTAGTTTTGGTCTAAGTTGCAAAAATATAGACAACAAATTTCTTTCACTCTGAAACCAGACAACATTGAAAAACACGAGTGTCCAATTGAAATAAAGTAGACAGGATATTAGCCTTTAAATTAAAATTCAAGTTCTGAAGGAAAAAGCAATTTTCAAATTTATTAGCAGGGTGGGATGCTACAGCAGCAGAGGCAGAGAACCTTATTTCAAAAACACACCTGGAATGGGAAAAACAGCAAATTTTGTAAATATTGTGCAAGTGAATGTGTTCTCAGGTTCCATAATGCACTGTAAGACATTGGTATTAAAAGCCATTCCCTGAACAACTTTTTTTTTTTTTAATTACTTCAATCATTCAACAATTAGTCACAAGTTTGATGTTCGCTTTTGCTGATCATTTAGATTTCAAAGGCTGAGGAGGAACCGAACTACAGTAATTTCATCTTAACTCAAATGTCAACCTTCTTACTGAACCTCGTACGTTAGTTGGAGTTTTAGTTAGATTTATGGTGCTACAAGACAGACTTTTCACACGAGAAAATGGTGTCTTGATTAGTACTGAATGTGCATCATGAGAGATTCCTTGGATTACAAAATAATGACCAGTTTCTAACCAGCACTCCTGTGTCTTTTACCTTTATAACACTATCAACTAACTGAGTTGACACAAATTACCTCATTTTGGCTTTGACGCATCATTTTATTTCCATTTACCACTGACTTAAGCACACATAATTACTAACTTAGGTCACAAACAAATGTGATGGACAAGTTTCACACTGAGTAAAATGTTTTATTACATGGCATTACTATCAATGTAAGTTAATTAATTAAAATTAACATAAGCTGTTGGCTAATTGCAGCCCAGGAGAAATTCTACTGCACCCAATGGTATAACATTGGAAAATTATCACAATATTTTAAAGCTTGACAAGTTCCAGTGAAAAGCTGAACATTAATAGAAGCAGGTTACCACAGTAAATAGACCAATGCTGACTTTTAGCATGGAAATATGTATGCCTTCAGCTTTGCAATTGGTGCAGAAGAAACAGCAGCAATGCTGTTTTGAAATTTTTTCTGTTTACATTGCAATACAAACATCCTCTAAATAAAGTGGACTTTTTTCAGCAGTCTTCTGACTACAGCTGTATGAAATATAATCTTTCTGAGGATAAATGCAAAAAAAATTATATTAATGCCAAAAAAAGGATATTAAACTCTTTTGTGAGGAAGTGAAGAAGGAGAAAGCAAATCAGTTTATTTCATTTATGTGACTATAAGGCCCAGGGGAGATTCGTTTAGTTAATGTTGCCTAAACAGAAATTGGCAGCTCCATAAAGGTATTTAGGAACCTAATTCTTACTTAGGTGCCTAATAAGTTTATGGGAATTTAAATCCTTAAGTCCTTCTGTGGCTTGCTTTCATGTGCTTCCTTGTTGATGGTGACATTTGTAAAAATTAAGAGATTTTTTCCATTTATTAGAAGCTTGTTCACAAGAAATAATTAAACAAGGGATGGATCCACCTACATTATTTTGAACACCCAAAATTCAAGATGCCAATGAGAATCCTCATGTTCACCAGAACCACCAAGGAGGTGCAATGGCTTGCTCTAACACGTATGTTTCCACTCCACGGCTTTTTGGCAATGAAAAAATCTTGAAATATCACCACCCTTGATGGGCATGAGACACCACAACAGATGGACAGAGAAGAAAAAACAGAGTTTTGAAAGCAGAGTTTCCCATCCAAGGCAGTCTGAGCAGCCTCCCCTCATGCCATTGTGCTGCTCCAGACAGGATTAATGAACGTGTAAAGATAGTTTGGGGACTGTAATGAAATACGGTGAGCACAAACAGAGAAAATATGTCTTTACCTCCTGAGTAGGTGTTTGTGGCATTTCTCTCTCCTGAGGTCGCAGTGAGCTGCCAGGAGTGTTGGTCTGGCCGGCCTCAAACCCACAACTGCCAAGGACTCTTTCATGACACCGCCAACAGAAAATCTTAGAATCATAGACTAATTTTGGTTGGAAAGGGTCTCTGGAGGTCATATGGGTCTAACCCTCTCACTCCAGACTGGTCCAGCTTCCAAGTTAGATCCAAAACACCAAGTTGCAGTACCTATCTAGAGCTTCTGCCTAACTGCATACAGTACGTAGCCACAGGGTTTATTAAAGCTCCCAAAGAGCGTTTGCTGGAAGCAACATCTGTTAAGAAAGGCACTACGTTTTTGTTCTGTTAATACAATCTTTTACTTATCTACTGTCAAATGTATAACAACTATGGCTGTTTATATAGCTGCTTAAAACTAGCACATTTATTTCAATTAAACTGAAAAATGCAGAGGAGGGGGGAGACTGTGAGGTTACCAAGTTTACGGGAATATATTAATCATTGACCTGGGCAATATTTAATGCAGTTTATTCTCATGTCCAATCCACACTCGTTGACCGGTATACTGCTACCTAATGTCTATTCCTATTTACCCCAGAGTCACACTAAGCTAAACAAACTACTCTCCCCTTGGCTTTCTTTGTAGGCAAACAACACCCAGTATTGATATGCCTTTCTGTATTTTGTTTGCTGTTTTACAACCTTATAAAGTCTGCTTTTCTATCTAATACTGCTTTTTAAATGAGTTAATGCGAGGAGAAATCAGAATGCATTACCTATGTCATCTTTATTGCCTCCTGGTGTTTTGGTATTCCTGGGATGATTTCACTCCTTAATGAACCTCCAAGCCCGAGACAGTTGAGCCATCTAAGAAATATATCTTGGTTTGGTCTCCTACCCACTTGGCAGGCTGTAACTTGTGGCAGCACTGAAGCATAGCAACATTTTGAAAGGTAACCATAATCTGGTTATGTTCACAGTTGTGTAGCTTTTGTTCCCTTATTTGTGTCCCTCCCCTCTTTCTCATTTTCTTCAGCAAAGACCAAATTTTATATGCATTTCTGCAAATCATTTTTTCAGGGTAGTGCTAATGCACAGGGGAAAGGTTTGGCTTCCATGAACCTCACCACCTCTAGGACAGACTGACAGTTCACAAGCTTTCCCCTAACCTGGCATCGCTCCTGCAGGCTGACACCAAAGCTCCCACACCAGATCTCCACCCCACCCATGGAAACTGGGGCAATGTCAGCTGCTTCCTAGCATGAGAACAGGGGAAAGAATTAGGCTTTTTGACAGCAAAACCAGGAGCAATTCATTAGTGTGATAAACCACAGAGACAGATTTTGTATTCATCAGGATCACAGGCGTCCTTATTGCCCCGTTTTTTCACTATACTTTGGTGGAAATTCCAGGCTCAGCAAGCCTGATGGTTAAAATTCCATGGCCCAGATATTTTCTTTCACTTTTATTGCAAGGCGGAAGATTAAATTCACGTTAGTCCTTATTTGTCCAGAAGTGAAAAATGTCATGAGAGTCATATAATGGTTCTTTAAATTGACTATAAACTAACCCTACAGATATCCCGTGCAATGAGGTCTCCTGGGCCGGTAGAGCAGGATGGGGGGGGGGTCAGCTCATGTTGTCTCTAATGTTTTGGCTGGGTAGGTGCAGAGATCTGTTGTTGAAATGTATTGCTGAATTTTCCACTTAACACTCTGAAGATTTACACCAAGCCTATTGTACTTTGGCTCTCCTCCATCGCCTGGGTCCTGTAAGCAACCACTGAAAGCACAAAACCCGCTACATTAGCCTGCTACCGTGAGCTCAGATGCAATATAAGGATACAAAGGTGTGGAAGAAAGACACAAGCACAGGAATGAAAAGCAGAGTACCTCTTCTAATGTATTTATAATTCTTATTTTTGTTTGCATTTGATGTGGTAAATCCCAGAGAAAGCTAAGGGGTAAAAAAAAATTAAAAAAAAAAAACCAAAAACACCCTTTCTGGTTATTTTATTCATAACAAAAAATATGGAATACTTCTTCTAAGGGTTGGTGTATCATGAGATTTCTGTTCCGCTCTCTCTGACTATTGACAAAAGTAATCATGCATGTTGTTAGTTGAGAAAGTAATATTCTTTGTCTTTCTAAGACAGACTTTAGTCCTACAATGATGGGTCAAAGGGTTGTACACTGACCTGCAAAGGGAAAAAAAAATCTCCCATAAAACTAAATGTCTTTCAGAGTTACAATTATTTGCAATTATCTAATTCAGCATAAAAGGCAAACATGATGTCACAGGGTCTTTGATACTATAAAAGGCTCTTTTTGTGAACGGCCTTTGATCCTTACTAATCCACACGCCAGGTATTGCTGATTTAATTGCCTGAAAGGTAAATATAAATTACTGAACAGATCTTTGTGCTAATTTTATTTATTGCAATTGGGTTTTTATTGATTTTTTCACACTCAAAAATGTTCTTGCTGCTTTTCTATAATATTTTAATGAGGTTTGCATAGATACTTTTAATTACATAGGAAAAGTAAAAACCGTTGTGAACTTGATAACATCTGCTCAGAAACACATGCGATGGAGGGAACGGTACTGACTTCATCCTGTGTGCAGTTGTGGGGGTGTGTGTATATGCATGTGTGTTCTGCAGGAAAATGAATTATATCTTCCTGAATATGTCTCAGGAGTAAAATTTCTCACATTTAAAACATATGCAGGCTTCAACTTTTAATCCCTGTTGAAAAAATGAGGTAGTTTATGCTATTGATGCAATTCGTTTTCTTAGACCTCCTGTCCTTTCACTTCTTTTAATTCTTTATCATCTTATTTCTTTTGGAGCCAGTAGCATACCTGTATTGCCAGACAAGTGTAGCATAAAGGGAAATTGAAGTTGATTTTGCATGACAAAAACTTAATATAAAATTGATGTAGTGGAATAACTAATTCAGGGCTACATGTGTAAAAGAAAGAGCAAAAAGAAAAACAGAATCCTGAAAAATAGTGAACAAAAGTTTCTAAAAATTGTTTCCTACAAGCAGTCCTTGTGCAATCTCCCCTACAGACCATGCAGCTATCAACTGTAAAGCATCTCTCCTATGAAAAGCAAGCTTCAGCGGTGTGAATATTTCCTCATCCACATCAGGATTTCTTGGTAACCCTAGTGAAATAAAACAAAAGGATGCTAGCTGCAGAAAGCTTACCTGCCTTTTAATTATACATGGTATTTTAGTATTACCGATTAATATGCATTCTTCTCACAGGAGTCTAAAAAATTAGCAGGAAGCAATAAGAATGATTTTACCACACTAAAAAACTGAGGCAAGATTTACACTAAAATTACAATCTGAGACTAAACAATGACAGCCATTGTCTTGCAATAACATCTGAAAATTGAGAAGTTGCTGGCCTGAGGTGAATCTCAGGGCAGTGAACACAACCAACTTTCAAAACATTATTAGCTAACATCAATAACTCTATCTTATTAAAATCTCCAATGATAGCACACGTAAAATCACCTTTTGTTAATGGAATACAAATATGCCTTCCTCACTGCACTGAAATCAGGCTAATTCTTGCTTCGGAAAACATCGCAAGCAAGTAGGGGGGTTTGGAAGAGGGGGCACTCAAATATTAACACTGGTCAATGACATTAGTGTTAGAGAAGAAAGGAAAAGAAAGAAAGAAAAAGAAAGAAAGAAAAAAAAAAGAAAGGAAAAAGAAAACTCCAATTAGAAGTATCCTGGGGTTATTAGAGATAACACTGCTCATATCCAATTAAGATGAAAACCATTTTACCAGTTTAATGTGCCACCTCTGGCAGTTTTGGTTTATTAGTTTTATCAGACTTCAGAACTGAAACTCACAGTGATATGTATGCTGTGTACTGGAGAGATAAATGTTAAGGCTTAGAGATTAATTAGTATAGAATAAGATGCTTGAAACATTGTTCCTTAACCATGGGCATTGTGCAATTTCTCAGGGGAAAAATACTCTTTTTCTGAGGCAGTCCCTTCAGAGGGTTACTTTGGATATTGTGGCAGGAAATTACCTACCTGGAACAAGGAGATGTGTTAACTTGTTTTGCTACCCGTACATGCAGGTGTGTCAGATACACGGCTAACCCAACACAAAATCACCTTTCTGTGCTGTGGAGAAGATGCTGACCTCAGATTAACAGCTGAGGGCAGGGCAGTTTGGGTGGTGGACTCTCTCAGCCCTCTGGTTCACCTGTTGAGCTCAAGATTTTTTCAGTTTTACCAGTTCTGTCTCATTTGGGGAGTGGGGGGTATCAAGGAGGCAAGTGATCAAAAAAAAAAAAACAAAAAACCCAACAAAAAAAACCAACAACAACCCAAACACACTGTTTCTTTTAACATCTGGTGTTTCATCAGCAAATGTTATGAGAGAATCCTCATGTAAAGGTTATGAAGCAAAAGGAAAATCTCTTACAAAATATAGAGCAGGACCTAAGAATAGAGATTAGATGGAGGTAAAAACTAGAATCGGGTTATTGGGGAGATGAAAATTCATGATTGCTTCCATACTGAATAATCACCAGAATAACTGTAAAATCACCAGAGTAACATCTGTGCCATACAGGCCTCTAAAAACTAAGAAGTTGGGCAGCATATTTGTACAAAGCAAATTCTTCCTTTAAGAGGACAAAACTCTCCTGCAGCATTTCCACAACTTCCTCCTCTGGGTGGATCAAAAGTAGTTTTTATTAATCCCACTTCCGAACCAGGATAAAATTAGCAAGTTTGAATGAAATATGGAAATTTAGAACAGAAGTCTTTCCTATTTTTTTTAACTGACAATTTTTAAGCCAGAGAAAGCACTGAAGATTTTTTGAGGTCCCATTAATCTAAAATGTGAAACAGAGCTCAATTCTATTTAAAATAAATGCACAGAAATGTAATGATCTGAAAACCAACTGAACAAGTCCTATGCCAGGTAAAGAGAAGCAAGTGGTCTTTTTCAGTGTCTGTTTGCAGGCACTATATCAACCTCCTTGACTCATTTACGTTGCAAATCTCAATTTAACAATTAAAGAGTTGAGAAGAGTGTTACAGCTCTCAAGAAATAACTGAGAAATAGATTTTAACTTCTTGATCAGGCAACCTCTTTGAGAATTTTAATTGGTTTAACCAAGGTGATTAAAAAAAAAAAAAAAAAAACAACCTAATTCAAGGATGCTAGTGTTATGGAAAAACATACCGCTGAATATGAGGGTATATGATGAATCCAGAATTATGGAGTTCACACAAGTAGTGTTTATGTCCAAGCTGAACTATAAGAAAGTTCACTGGTTTTCTAGCAGTGAAACCTTAAAGCTGATTACAAGAAATCACAAGCAGTGGGGTTTCTTATAGACCACTGCATCCTGAGAAGTAAACACATCTATATACGTATATTTATATATATACAAACATAAACATACGTATTCTTATTACATTTCTTTATCAAAAGCTCTACTTCATGTATTTATTTTCACTCTACTTCCAGCATTTTAAAAGAATTTTAAAATCTACCACAGGACTAGAGACTGAGTATAGTGCAGTTCTAATCCCACTATTTCCACCAATTTTCTATGGGCTGGAAAAATGGAATCTAGAACAATAAAACTCAGACAACATCCTGTAGTCTAATGGCAACTAATATACAGTACTTTTAAAACATTTCAGTTATGACTATTGACAATATATATTTTATCAATGATTTACTCATGTTCTGATTGTTGCTGCTGCTCTTATTTTTTCCACTTTTTGATTAATACAAATCCAAAGTTTGAGAAACATTTTCATGAGAGCATTTTCTTTCCCTGTTAGCAGAAAAATAATACCAAAAGCTTATAATTTCATTGCATTTTTAAACAATACATTTAATAAATAAAATGGAGCCTCTAATATCAAATTAACAAATAAAAGCTTTCATCCTGGGATCACTTTGTATATTCTTAACTCAAAGTATCTAAAGAATTAATTTCAAGATTGAATCCATCACACTTATTTTCACCATCTTCAGTATTCATTTCACTGTAGAAAAGGCTGCCCCTTCTTCACAGCCACCAAAAAAAAAAAAAAGCCCTGAAAAATATCTCTGCTTGTTTAGTCACTGTGATTAATCTAGCTGAAGGTACATGAACAAAAAGAGAAGGGTCTTGAAGTCAAAAGGCCCACAGAGTAGCTGAATCTCTGATTGACTTCAAGCAATGTATCCAATTAATGTCCCCCTTCTGCTGAAATCCCTACAATAGTTTCCCTATTTCTCAATCTATTTCTCTGTGAAAGAGTTTCATGTCCACCCACATATAAGGCCCATAATTTGTGGCTAAATGGCAGCTGCAGCTCAGTGCTGGAGGCCTTTCCTCAAATTGGTCTTTAATTGGTATAATCAGGAGCTTGAATTATTGGTTCAACCAAAGGAAAAGTATTCATTCGAACCAACAGGATAGCTCTCTCTTTTTCTTTTAAATTAGCAATAAATTAATGACTTTTCAAGATGTTAAAGAGAAACTAAAACCTATGCACAAAAGATGGGATTCATTAATAAAAGCCAGTCGGTTTCATTCTCATTAAGGAGAAGAGCATTTAGGCAGTGACTTAGTCTTTAAAAAAAATAGCTAGGGAGAAGCAGTACAGACTTGGGTGGGTACAATTGAAAATCAAGATAACTTGAACCGTGACCTGAAGAGATCATCAACCTAAGAGGACTTTGGGCTGGCTTCCTTTATCCCATACAGCCTCTTTTCTTTTGCAAATTCTGCTGAATTGTGACAGGTTTTTTTGTTTGGGTTTTTGGGGTTTTCTGGTTTGTTCTAAAATGTCAGGCGCCATCTTTTAATCCTTAAATGTAGCTTGATAAATTAATTCCAGAAACTGAATGCAGTTGAAGGGCAGGAATTGGATCAGCCATTCCTATTATCCTGAAATGGACTCTGCTTCAAAAGCAAGCTCCTGTAAGGGCTCAGGTTGTGTCCTTCCCTCTGTTTATTTAGTGCCTGGTTTTAACCAAAGAACTCATCTTGATCAGAGCCTTTGGTCTTTAAAAACTTTTATAAACATTTCATGTGTGTCAAAATCATCTGCTTTTGTCAGAAAGCCAGAGCGTATATATTATAATCTCGGGATTTCTGAGCGCTGTATCCTTTTCCTAATAATAATGGTTTATTTGGGATTATTAAAATTAAAAAATGATGCTTATAAAAGGCAGGGCTCATCACCTCCTCTAAAGATTTGTAAGCAGGACAACTCCTTTCCTTGGCCATCGATTTGGGTAAGAGCACTTAAAGTGACGGCACAAGAAGCATTCACCAGTAAATGCAAAGTTATGGCTGTGGACAGCAGAACCACGGACTTGATCTCCTATATCAACAGGAACCTACATAGTGAAGGTCAGAAGGAAAACTCAAGAGTTCCTATTGCTTCAGCAAGTGGGGAAATTCAGCATTTCCTTTCTTCCTGGGATCGCCAGTGTGGAGTAGGACCGCTGTGAGATCCCTCCCTACCAGAAGGACCAGGGCTAGCAAGTAGGAATGAAATCCCTTCCAGACTCATTTGTCAAGCAAGAGCATGAGTGTACAGCAATTTGCAGTAACACAAGAACTTCATTTGCTTGCACTCTAAACAGGTGGGACTTTATTATTCCTGTTCAACATGCCCAGAAAGCTTTGCAACGTCTAAAGAGTTAATAGACATCTGCAGCGTTCATATTTTCTGCCTCTTCACAGAAAGTACAGCTCCACACACTTCCAGCTTGGTCTGGATCAGGGACACAGTCTCAAGAAGGAATAGCCATAAAAGGTCCCATGTACTCAGATACACTGAAACACTTCCCCTTTAATCGTCATTTCCTCCAAATTAGCTAAGCATAAGGCCATCTCATTTTCTTGCATGGAGATGAGATGATGGAAAGAAGCAGAGAGGTGCCCTGTGCTCCAGCTGTGTGGAGCACTGGAAATCATAGAATCATAGAATGATTTGGGTTGGAAGGGACCTTTAAAGGTCATCTAGTCCCCCTCATCGGACCCCCTGCAATGAGCAGGGACATCAACCTAGAGGCAGGGTTTGCTCCTCCTCCTGTCCAGCCGTGATCTTACTCCTGTGAAGAGACCTGTTGCACTCGGCAGAAGCAGTGGCCCTGTGTCAGGAAATCTTCAGCTACTGTTGCTGCAGACTTTAGCAGTGAATTGGAGCTACCATCCGTTTGCCGATTATATTGGACAAAAGGATCAAAATTACTATCTACAGCTGAGTCATGTGCTCTTTTAGCTTTCCCCTTTGGAAAAGCAATTTTTCAACCACTGCTTGCCAGGTCTCAATCAGAGCCCTTCTTAGTTGGAATTACAACAAATAGGAAAATAACGGTGCTTACAACATTTAATTATCATGACTGAAATATTATTGTTGTCTCTTTTGGCCCTGACATGGGGCTAGAATTCCTTAAGGTGACATTTCCAAGGCACAATGAAACATGTTTTACATGAGATTCCTTAAAATCCATCAATTATGCATGCTACAAAAACTTGTTATTGTACTCTGAGGACATGATCCAAACACCAATTGTGGTTATTGGAGATCCACAGGACTTGGATCATATCCTAAATCAGCTGTATGGCCAGCTATCAAAGTAATAGCTTTTTTTCTTCATTTTCTGACTACAGTCTTTAAAGGTTGAATCTTCCTCCTTTACTGTAATAAAAATACAGATAAAATCTGTCACTTTATTAATATTTTTACTTTTCTTCTACTTGGATAGGTTAGCAAAACTTTTTGAATTTGGTAATTTCTATATTAAACAGTGTGTGAGTGCATGTGTGTGTATGTATGTAAGCAATCCTCAAATAGGTTTGTAAGGTCTCAGAAAAAAAACCCTGTATTTTTACACTTCTCTATCTTTTCATTAATTAAAACCACAATATTTAGCGCTAAACAAAGTGAAAACGAAATATTAAGAACATTAGCCACATAAGTAACACAAAGCAGCTTGGTACATGTGGCTTTTTTCCCCATGTTTTATTAGAAGTCAGATTCCTGCCCAGAGTAAAGGGATGTAGCATCCTTTCATCCAGTGAAGTTCGACTGACTTTCTTCAGGTTTTCTCTACTCACATGTTACCACCAGGAAATTATTTACAAGCCTCTTATCAAAAGTTCTTTTGATGTTTAAGAGAGTTGTGAGTTATTTCGACACGGCCCTTCCGCATTCACCACCTTGTCATAAAAGTTAGAAAGATTGGCAGAAAAATACCCAATGAGAGAGAAGTTTAGTTAATGCAGTGGATTAGAGATTGCTTTTTTTTTCCTTCCCCTCCCTTTTTAAATCTGAATATTTAACACCAAGAGAGAAACCCGTCCTGGTTTTCGGCTGGAATAACAGCAGTTTCTGTTTCTAACCTGGGAAGAATGTGATGGGGATTGAAAAGCACCCCTGTCCTATTGTTAGACTCCCCCAGCACTGATCCTTGCTTTTAACATCATAATGAAGGATGCTCTTTAGTGGATTATCTTGAGAAGGGATTAACTCCTTCAAGACTTCTTAGGAGGCAAGGTGTTTTGAGCCCTAAATACACACCAATTGCCTGCTTAACTTCTCATCTTATTTTGAAAACTGCCCAGCTGGAATTCAAATTCTTTTCCATAGAGCTGAATTTTCTTAGTAGCAAAGTTTGAGTCAGGGGCAGCAGATGCTAAAAATAAATACTGTTCATTTAATCGTCTGTAGGCAAATGTTTCAGATACTTTGCCGAGACAGGCATGGCAGGATAAAACTCAATCAAAATTTTGCTGCAAATTCAGTAAAGCTTTAAATTCTGTCTCTGTTGCTCAGGCACATGAGAAAAGTCTCCATGGCCTAACCTCTCTTATAAGGCTTTCTTTTTAACATGACAGAGAGACATAATACAGACAGACAGATAGATAAAGTACATTCCATGACACTCATATAGATTTCTTTTTTAATTTGTATTAATATATCAATTCTCTAAAGAATTAATAGGGCTGCACATGGATGTGCCTAGTGATATTTATGCTGTAGGCGGACATGCATGTACACCCACGCAGATGTACACACATAGAGATAGATACACCCGTATGGATACACACACCCATATATCACTCACAACCCTATTAATACAAGCATATATATATATGGGATTTGGCTGCTCTACCTTGGCTTTCAACAACATCATTATCAGCATTGTTTTATGACACATTTGCTGTAGCATACAAAATGCCTAGTACAAAAAAAAGCACTGAAAAGAGGACTAATTGCTCTATAATTTATAATCAAGTGACTTCTTCAACCTATGCTTCTTTATCTTAATAACCATTCATTTGTGTCTGCCTAATTTATTGGAAGTGAAATCTTGTATTTGTTCCACGTTCATCTTATCCCTCAGCTAACCTTGTCTCCATTATTAACCCACTCCATTGTTTCATATTCTGCTTGGCAAGGAAGAAGGGAGATTCCCCCAAAGTTTTTCTTCCTTTCTTGTTACTTTTCACTTTACTAAAAACTTGTGTTCTGCTAGGCCTGAAGTATAAAAACACTTCTTTTGGTTGACAAGGGTTTTTTTTTTTCATTTCTGCAGGACTGGCTGAAGGGGTGGGGATTTAAAGTATACTTTTCACAGAAAAACAGAAGAAACTTTTACTTGGTTTTTTTTTCGCTTTTAAAGGAAGGACATTCTCAACTTTCTTGTTTTGCTCCCCCTGGTTTTTGTCCTTTCCTTTTGGTACTTTGGCAGCTACAACATAGATAATTTGCAACTTCATAAACAAGCTTTTTCAATTGGATTACCCAGCCTGGTATATGAAAAAGAGTTTGCTAAAAGCAACCAAACAGATGATTCTGAGGGCAAGTGAGTTTTCTCCAATTTTAACAAATGCAGAAGACCCAGGTGCACTCTTATTGTGAGCTAAATGAAATACTCTCTTATTCATTTTTGTAATAATAACTGTATTCCACAGACTATGCTTTAATTGTAAATAATCCCCCACATTCTTTCAGTGTAAACTCTTTAAGGAGTCATGAATTTTATTTATACTCTCTCACTCTTTGAGAGTCTTTTGTTTATTTGCTGTTTAGTTCTTTGTGAAATAACACTCCCAGAAGAAAATCCCCCTCTCTGCTTAAGGAATTAGCCCAGAGACAAAAGCAGGGAATTCTTTAAGCCTTGTTTTGTGCTAAGAGAAATGTTTGACATTTCTGTGGAGAGGTGTTTAGTTTGGATTCATTAGGTCTTAGGGACTCTTTTCTCTTTTTTGGCCTTTCAGTTTCTGTCACTGTTTTTTTTCTGTGTTTGGTAGACTGAAGAGAATTTACCAATGTGTAATTAGGTTTCCTACATTTGAATAGCAAAATCCAGTTGTGTTTTAAATAGGCGAGCTAAGCATTCCCCTCAACCAGCAGGCCCAAACCTGAAACCTGCTTTGTGAGCAGACGAAAGAACGGCAGAAGGAAGAAAAAGGCTTCCCCAAGGTTACTTAATGCTTGAAACAAACACCAGTAAGGCTCCACTAGTGCAACTCCATCAGTTGTAGCAAAGGGGGAAGCTGTAGTCTTGAAAAACATGGAGTTTCCCCTAAAACTGGGCCTTAGAATGGTAAAAAAACATATATGTGACGTGTGTCATATTATTGGTTCCTTCCTTGGGTTGATATGGCTGGAAAATTATCAGCATAAATTGAGACAGTGTAGTATTTCTTTTAACGGTATATAACAGCTTTATAAATAAGTTCCGTCAAATTAGAATCATCAGCTCAGCCTGGCGTATTTAAACAGTTTGTCAAAAGCAACACAATAGGCGATCCAAGGGCAAAAATACGTGACAAATACGCCTAAAGCTGGATAGCACAGAGCTTTTATTTTGGTTATAAAACACAGGTAAGGCTGTTAAGAGGAAAATGGGACTGCAATTCCAAAACAAAAAGAGCAAATCGTGGGTTTGTAATAAGAGATGAAGAGGAAGCCGTCCACTGAAACAGCTGTTTTGATCATTTTGAACTGTTTGTGTCGGTACTAGCGCTGGGCTGCTTTTCTTTTGAAAATGGCAGAAAGGAATGTGCTGGCAATTTCAAATTTTTTTCTTCCCAGATTCTTATCGAAGTGGGAAAATCATCCAAACTGATCTTTCCTTAAACAGTTTCCATTTTCAAGCAGTCAGCAAATGTCCAGTGAATAAGGAATTTTCTTTAAAAAAATCCCAGCAGACTACAATTTGAAACCTTGTTCTTAGCCAAAGCTGTGTTTGTAGGTAAAAACAGCCTGAAGTTGTCCATTGGGGCTGTGCAACATAGTGGAAAATCAGAAGGTTAAAGACCAAGCCGAGTACAAAAAAAAAATCAGCCCTAGAGTATACACATGCCGTCCCCTAGACATTAACACGGTGGTTTTACCAAATTTATCTTTGTACAGAAGCTTTACTCATTTCTCAGTCCTCTTCTTTAAATGTAAATAGGCTGTTAAAGGACATTTTTAATAATGAGTTCCCTACTTATTTAACCATTTCATTCAACATTGCCCAGATTTATTGACTGTCAGAGCTTTCTTCCTTTTCTGTTTTCTCTGGACTTCCCTTCTGGGTGAGCAATGTCACTGCTGAAAAACAATGTTATTTAGCTGGCTTTTTAAAGCTACAATAGTTATGAACTCTAGATCATTTTTTATTTACTAACTGACTGCTGCCAAATACAGCCAATTCATCTGGTGGAAAGACTTCATGCAACAGCTAACAAATCTGGAATATTCTTCATTGGTATATCTGGCAGTAACCACCTGTTGCGATGCCAAACATACAGTGTGAAACGTATCTGGATGTTGACAGACTTCAGTTTCATTGCAGAGCATCACTGCTATAACATAGAAGTTTGCTTTTCTGCCTTTCAAATATGCTGAACACCTGCTCCTCTCATTGTTTTCCTATTTATTATCGCTTTTTTGTCTTTAATTCAAGTCATACTTGTGTTTTCTGATTGATAGAAGAGCTCTCTGGAGTCTTTCCACTGACTTCAGTGATTTTGATTCTGGTCCCAGAGGTATAGATGCATAGGCTTTTTTAGCTATGTATTATTTGCACAGCCTTCTGCCTGTACATACTGATATGCCATTTGAGACATTACAATTTCCCCCATAACACAAGCAGAGAAGAGCCCATGAATCCTCTCCTTGAGGAACAAAAGATGCTGAAGGAAGCAGTTGAGAAGTAACAATCAGTTGGTGTGAGGCTGGGTTTCACCATAAATGTCCTCTTTTTCCACCCAAAACTTTCACCTTGGCAGAATTTGAGAGACTTGGATGTTTATTTAGGATTTCCATAAATTTCACAGCTATACAGCATCTGGCAGTCCCAGCCATGGCCGGTACAAGTGGTGTACAGTGATACCCTGTGCATGCACAACAAATCTGAGACCCTTTGGATGGCTGCATCATATTTACTGCATATGCTCAGGTCTTCCATCAGCAAGCGTGCACAGGAATCTATAAGCAAGTGCTTCTCGAGAGCCTACGGCTGCTGAGAAAGGTCACTGACAAAAATGTGAAAGCACGCAGACTTCTCTTCCCCTTTCCAGCAAGAAGCCCTTACAAGGGAGATTTGGGAAGTGACGTGACACTTTCCCTGCTGTCATACGTGGAGCTCCACAGAGGGCTTACTGCATATGTTCCTGATGAAGAGAATATTGGGATTTCCTCTTGCCTAGAAAAAAAAACAAATGTTGTTTGTTTGTTGTTTTTTTTTGTTTTAAGACATTTTTATGTTGAAAATATTTTGGTCCTGAAATAAGTCAAAGGCAATTCAGTCCTGCCTGATGCATTCTTTCGACTTCTGTAGGCTGTGCTATATCTTAAAGGATGCTACAAGATCCTCTCTTTGGCTGGGAGGACACAACTCCTTGTGGATGAAGTCCAGCCTTTAGCAGAAAATGGGAACACAGGGAGGTGTATTCTGTGGACAACCTTGAAGAGGCAAAGTGCCTGCATGGAAAACATGATCACTTGGGTCTACTGAGCAGTAGAAGTCCTAGCTGGATGAATTCGTACTACTTCCTAGAAATTCAAATTATTGCAAAGCCTTTTCAGAGAATGTATTAAAATTCCCGTCAAAGTTGGGTTCATGCATATCAGGATCCTTTTAGACAACTCAGAGCAAGTTTGTGCTCACGGTACCATTAAAACAGTAGTGTGTTAGAATGCAAAAGTAAAACTTAAGAAATTAAGTGCTGATTATATTATAATGCCATTATGCATATAGAAGGTGTAACATCAGCTAAAGCAATATCCTTAGTTCTTTCTCTTAATTCTAAAAAATATGAACTGATGATATTCAGCTCATATATGGAAGGGGGCAGGGGCTTGTTTCATTAACCTCAATAAGTTTTGGATTAATTTTTTGTCTCCCATTCTCCAATTTTTTTTTAATAAAAGACTGTAGTTATTACTATTAAGGAGGGGAAAAAATAAGACAATATCTTTAGACATAAAAGAAATAATAATTTCATTATTATGTATTCTAACATTTCCTGTAAGGCAGTAGCCCACTCATGACAGTGCCGGTACCAGAACTTTTAGAAAAGGTGCATAAAATCCTGGACAATTATGGAGTGAATTTCCCCCTTAACTCTATTAGTCAGTAGTTGGCTTCTGTCCTGAAGCATAATTGTTTATATCCCTAATGTATGGTTTCATCCTGTGCAATGTAACTGCGGATGGTCTCATTATCCATATAAGTGTTTAATAAATCCCTTTAATCCCGCTAAACTTATGCCTCAAAGATACTGTATTTTGTGGCAGTGAGTTCCACATGTTAATTAACTACTACATAAGAATGATCCTGAGTGTAATTTTTGGAGAATTTTTTGTTAGAAGGTTCACATAAATTCACTTTGACACCAGCCGTTGCTGTTTCTTCTATTTTTGTAACGATACCCTAGTTCATCAATCAACTAGTAAAAAACTGTTTTCCAAACAGTTAATTTTAATTGGATATTTTAAAGTATTCACAGAAAATGGATGCCTGCTCTGTCTTCAGCAGAGATATCATCAGAGACCAGAATTGCTCTTATCTGTTTCATGCACAGAAACACAAATACGACCTGTGAGCCCAGTTAAGGTGGGGCGGGACTTCTCAAACGCTTCACAGATGGTGCCCCAGGAGAGCCTTTTTGAGAGGCAGCATCTCCCAGTTCCTTGGCAAATTTCACCTCCAATTTGGGATACAACGTCTCAGCCCAGGAAATTATCCTGGACAGGCTGCTGACCAGTCTTCTGCCTCGCAAAAGTCATCTCTTCCATGATCTTAAACCAGCACACCCTGTTCTGGCGGTGATCTTTCACCTCCAAATTGCAATACAATATTCTCCGGTCATCACATCTCTTAAAGAAGATGGCACATACCGAGAAAAAGCTTCAAAGCCTATCACCATAATATTTAGTAGATCTGACACCACTGGACAAATCTGCAATGTCTTTAGGACACTGATTCAGTTTTGGGAAGCGAAGGGGTCAGGGTGCTGGGCTCCAGCGCTAAGCCCTGCTCTGGCACCCTCCACCTCTCCTTTCCCTCATCTCAGGAACTACCATTTTCTTTTCCAACCCAAGCCTTACCCCTCCTACGAAACAAAATTATTTCAAAGACTAAAGATTAAAGGTAAGCTATGTAAATGGTGAAGGCTGTGATATCAAAGGCACCCAGATGTACGAGAAAGAATATAGACTGATTTCTAAAAGAGGATTGCAGCCACCAAAAAAAAAAAAAAATAATTTGGATATTCACACAAAGAAGTAAAAATTCTTCAGAAGCTCCCCAAAACATATAGATTGCTCCTTTATTGTTATTGAAAGCAGTTTATTTATACCTTCCATTGCAGCATGGGCCATAGCTTTTTAATGGGAAAGAATTAAACCTAATGTTATATTTTCCAACAATTTAAAATGCTGTTCTTGCTTTTCCTCATATATCAGCTCTTATTACTCAATAAAATTTTGGGGTGCTGTTTTTTCTAAGGTGAACAACATAGAAAAATCAAATATTCTATTTACAAGACAAACCAGAGAGGATCTCTGGGTACTGTTAAGAAAATCAAGCCCACTTTTCCATAATGGGAGTCAGATCTGAGGGGACTGGAAGTTTTCATTTGAGGATATTGTTTCCATTATCATTTGTTGGTTTTCTTTTGTTGCAAAATGGACTATTTTCTGAAGTTGGCTGTCACTTTTGAAATGGAAATCGTGATGAATTATGGCACATTTTCCTTGCTATGCTTTATCAAGCTCATTAGAGATGATGCATGGTCTGAAGTTAAAGCAACAAAAGAGAAAAAGCAACATAGGAGGCTTCTCTTTCTTATCGCTAATGTTTACATATGAAATGAAATCATTCTGTTCCACTTGTTGTACTTGAGGACCACCTCTTATGGGCAGATTGAGCCCTCTCACTGCGGCTGTAGTTTTCCTGTAATTAGAACACAAACCCATTCTGCAAAATTTTAAGGGCATAAGTTATAAAACTTTTGTTCCTCATTGTCACTATCTCATTCTAGATTCTTTTTGACAAGGAATACATATGCCAAGAAGCTTTTAATACTTTTACAACGTTAAATGCAGAGAAATCTGAATTTGTTCTGGAAAAGAAGGTTTTGCAGAGGGTATTTCCACCGCAATAACCATGTAACAAAAGATGTTTTCTAAGTCTCATAGATGCTGATGCATTTTATAAAACAAGCCAAGACTTTCATCCAAAAACTAAACAGCTGTGGTGTAGTTTTCAGGCACTTAATATTTGCATAAACACATTTTTTCTTTTGCAACTTGAATCAATCCTTATAATAGAGGAAACCTCCAAACAATTGTTTGAAGGGAAGAATTCAGTGAGGCTTTTCAATATTGGAAGGAGTTCTGATAATATACTTTAGAGTAAATCTAATATCTGGAAAAGTTAGACACTATTTGAACTAGCTGGAAACATTTGCTAGAAGTGCTTCCTTATATGGGCCCTGATTCAGAAAAGCACTTAAGCACGCGCTTAACTGTTATCACGTGTTAAAGTGCTTTTCTGGATAGGGATCCGTTCTTAAATTGTAGGCAACAGGACTAATCCAACACTTCTAAAGAGGCCAGTGAAATGATGCTCTTTGATTTCACTGGACCTTGTCTGACCACTCACAGACTATCAATTCAGTGCTAAATATGATTCTGTAAAAACGGGGAAAAAACTTAAAAAGGAGTGCGGAAAGGCAGGTGTGCTCTCAAAGAAAGAATGACTGTTATTGGCAAGGTAATTTTTAAACTGACAGGCAAGCCCCTTGTATTTTGACTAAAGTGCATTAACTGGTACAGTGCCCCATGACTATCTATTGTAATTGTCCACAGGCTGACAAACCGACGTTTAATCCAGGAAAAACAGAATTTAATTGCTAAAACATGCTGGAGTTTGTAAAGCAAAAACGTGCATCTGGCAACATTGAGATGCTGCAGTTTTGAAAGCCATCTTCCAGCTTGTTCCTTCTGCACAGCGAGCAGATGGGCTTGAAAAGACTCTGCTACCTGTGGCCTTTGCTTAAAGCAGCTAGAAAAAGGGAGAGAACGTGCTGCACTTTTCTACTAGTTTAGGTTGTAGCCACATTTTCCAAGCTCTGCTCCAAAATGAAGTGAGACTATTATTCTATGCAGTCACTGCTGTGGTTTTATTTGAATTGTACATTAGCCTTTGTAGATGCCTGAAAATAAAACATCTTGAAGTTGATGAAAATGGAGAAAAGAATCGTGTTTGCATTGGACTTGTTCAATGTGCAAAACCAGTGTGGTCATCTCGATAGTTAAATAATGGGAGGAAGTGCATGATGAGGAAGCCAAGATTTTTTTTTATCTACTCCCACCTTTAATGCAGAATCACCATGAGCCTCCTTCAGAACCATTAACTTGCCTTGGTTATGTCTAGACTGTGGGGATAACGCTTTGCAGTGCAACCCACAGGCCTGACTCAACACCTAGCTGTGATAGCCACCCCTCCCCGTCTGAGCACTCGGGTCTCCTTCCTAAGGAAACCAAGATCCTCGGGGAGAAGGAGCCTGGCTTTTGCCCCAGCACAGATTTGGGATGTGGCCAGGGCATGCACCTGGACCCTGGAAGCCAGAAAGTATCTGCAAATCTCACAATTCAAACATACTTCTAGTTTCTCTACCTGTAAAATGGGCACCAGAGCTCTCATCAGAAGTCAGAAGCTTTCATCACCTGTCAGAAGTATTGAGAGGTTTATTTAATTGATGTTTATAACAGTGATTCGAGATGCCAGATGCTATAGTGCTGAGCTCTCTCTATGTAGCTACGTCAACAGATAAAGAGGAGGGAAGACACTAAAGACATGCAAAGCATTCTCAGTTTCTTGCTGATGCAAATTACCGCAGGTAATTAAGAAGAGCACTACAAAAGAAGGCAGTAGAAGTGAAAGCTTAAACATGAAGAAATAATGACTTTTTTAGAATTTAAGTGAAAAATTAATCAACTAATAAAAAGAACTTAGCATATTATAAGCTAACCTTCTTTTATAATTGAAACACATGGGCTCAACTCTAAATTGCTATGAAAACTAACCAATAATATTACAATAGTTTTATTTCTTTATACGGATCATGCAGTGTAATCATCATTGTGCCTCTTTGTGTGCGTCCCTGAAGAGTGAAAGTTGCTACATACCGATTTGCAGAATCAAACTAAAAAGCATCTCCTTACTCAGCGAGAAGCAGATCTTGTCTGGGCTGGGAGGCGTCGTCTGAAATGTTCGGAGTCAGAAACTCTGCCAGGGTCAGGACTCAGCTTTTCTTATTGATCACAGTACTGCATCGTACAGACACATTTTGCAGACCTAAAGGATCCCATGAGGATAGATAGATATAGATATATATAATGTAGATAGTACCAAAAAAAAAACCAAGAAAGCATATGTTCTGTGCAATGTTTTTTGGGGGGGACCTTTTTGGTGTCAGGTGGGTATCTTGTGCCACAGTTTCGTGCCCCAATATCAGTGGCTTTCAGTTTCTTTCAGGACGTTTCCAAGCCCTGCTTAACCTCCTCTTCATCACAGCATCAGGGCTTCTTCACAGACATTGATAAATCACCATTTTTCTCTGTAATTCTCCACTCAGGCATAGCCCCATGCAAACTTGTGATGTGTCCTAATTGTGCTGAGCGATATCACACCTTAATGACTGGCAATAACCTTTGGTTTATGTCCAGGTTGTTAAACCCTTTATAAGGGCCATAGAAGCTGTCAGATGAGGTCTGATTTTCCACTGTTGCATTTAGAGAAATATTCTTTAAAACTCTTGAGCAATTCTCTTTTTGTAAATAGCAGAGTCCAGATATTTCCTCACTATCACTACATCACATACTTGGAGAGGTAAGTAAGGAATGAGTATGCTTTCAGATAATGATTTAGCACTTGTATAATTACATAGGGATGTGTACATTACAAATCTATATTACACACTATAGGAATAAGGCCAGGAGAGGCTTTAAGAAGTTGTTTGTCCTAAGCACTGCTTTGAGGCAGAAGCAGATCTAAACCGTCCCTTACAAAGTTTGTTCAACCCATTCTTATAAACCTTTAATACCCAGGGAGGCTGTGGAAACTACTAATGTGCTCCAGCACGGTCAGAAAGCTTTCTAACTGGAATCCTCCTCTTGCAAATTAAAGCCATTCCTAATTTCTTGTCCAATTCTTAGTGGACATGAATAATTGATCCCCTTCCTCTTTATAACAACCGTTTAAATATTTGAAGTCTGTTATCATGTACCTCCTCAGTCTTCTCTTTTCTAGACTAAACAAACCAAGTTCCTTCAACCCTTCCTCATAGGTCACTTTTTCTAAACCTCTCATCATTTTGGTTGCTGTCCTCTGGACTCTCTCTGGTTTGTCTGCGTCTTGAAGTGCGGTGCCTAATGCTGGACTCTGAACTGCAGCCAAAATCTCACCAGAGGAGCAGGAATACATGATGCACTCCCGTTTCACCTCGGGATACAATAGCATCATACTGTTGACTTACATTCAGTCTGTGGTCCAGCTCTCACCTCTTGATTCTCTTCTGCAGAACACCAGCAGTATCTTTGATTTTTCCCTTTTTTATTGTAGTACTTTCAACTTGTCTTTGTTGAATCACAGGTCACTTCTCCAATTTAAAAGAGTCATTTTGAATTCTAATCCTGCTCAAAAAGTGCTCGCACGCTGGCAGTTCGGTGCCATCTGCAAACCTGATAAGGGCATGCTCTATTGCATAGTCCTAGAAGCTAGTGAATATTGAACAAACCAGGCTTAGGATAAACCCTTGTAAGATCTCTACTGACCGCCCAGTTTGATAGCAAAGAATTGACATGTAGTCTGAGCAAGGTTTTCCAGCTAAAAAGTGGCTGTGCTTTTCAACAATCAGAGCTGGGGAAGGGAAAAAAATATTCAGAAACAGCAAAGAGTAAAAGAAAAGAATTTGGAGCAAGGATGCTATAAGATCTTAAAAATAGTAAATTATCTTGCATCTAAATGACTGTAATATGTGTTTCTTATTGTGTCTACTGCTGCGCAAGCAAAGCTTAATGTGATGTTTAGATTACTTTAATAGCTTTTGTTAATAAGGCAGTTTTCCCTGCATTTTTTATTTCATTTTAGAATGAAAGCAGTCCAACCAGTGCAAAGGGGATAAAATCATCTCATCGTTGTATTTCTTATGTCTTTTATGTAACTTAGATATCTGTTCATTAGTAAATTGTGGAACGTTCGTGCATGGAGCTGTAGATGGAACCTTAGAGAATGAATCACTTTAGCCTGACCTGGGCTGAGGATGCTTTCCAAAATACAGGCTTCAGCCTAGCCTGGATTGCATGGTCCATGGCAGAAAGAACTTATTTTAGCCAGTGTTTTACAGTTTCTTGTCTCATTTCATGGGGTTTTACTGTATGTTTAATGTCCCAGGCACTGTTACTTAAGTCTGCAAGAGAAACAGTCTGTGGCTGCTGGTTTGGATGTCAGGAGTGAAACCTGTATGAAATGAGATGATGAGCATCACCTAAAGATGCTTACAGACTTTCAGTTACATGAAAGAAAGAATATCTTTCCCCTTCTCCTTGAATATTCTATTGACTTAGCCCTTTTCTTCTTGTCAGTAGTGTGCTTAATAGAAGAGCTGGTTTGCTACCCTGATCACAGGTCTGAGAAGTCAATTTGTTTCAGTAGATTTGATTACTTCCAGCAATCTACCTCATAGAAATTCACGGCATCCAATGAATTTCAGTAAAACACATCTTGAACTACATTTATAGCATGCAATGTTATGATTCCAGAATTAAAGCACCAGAGACTATCTAAGAAGCATTTCCAGACAGGCAAAAACATAAACTTAAAATGACAAGGGTTTGGTCATCCACTCAAACGTAACCTCACTGAGAAATGTGTCTAGTAAATGTAACATCTACTGACGTTCTGCTAACATGAAGACTGTGAATTGCCTTAGGAGACAGAAGTTCAGGTTTCTATGTCTAGTCTGGAAGTCAGTGAAAGTCCCTCTGCTAAAGCTCCCAGCAGGAGGCATATTTCCCCGGCTTTTTCAATTAACTTCTTGTCCTTGGTTTCCCTACCTGCAAAGGGAGTCTGAAGGTGCTCACCCATTTGTGCAGCATGCTTTTGTGGCTGAAGATGAAAAATGGGATGTGTTAGGTAGTAGACACCACATAATGGCTTAAATTAGTATAAAACGCAAGCTAGAAGAGCCACCACCCAGTCGTGGAAAAAGAGACGGAGCTTAACTTCTTTTGTCACACAGTTATACCTGGTCATTTGACCCCACAGAAAAGTAATAGGGAGATGATCATTCCCAGCCAAAAGTGCATTATTAATAGTGACTTTACATGAATTTAGTTTTTGCTTGGAAAATTAAGAAACCATAGATTTGTCTGGAGAATAGAGGTAAGCAGGAGACATTGTAAAGCCAGCTTTACATTGTGAAGCTAGCTTGCCATTGTCCTAATGTCACCTTAGGTAAGCAGAAGTCTCTTTATTTTCTCTTTATTAGAGAAAGAAAAATCAGACTTTCTAAACTACTGTGGAGCATACATATGAGGACTAATTGGTTAGTATCTTGAAAATGTAAGCAACGCTATAATGAGTAATGGTAAGGAGCATTAAAATGTTACCAAACGTGTTATATCTATGAAGAAAAAGTGGCTGAAACAGTGAAATTCCAGAGGCGTTTTCTGGGCTCCTTCTGCTTTGAGTAACACGAACACAATCTTCCTAATCCGCCGCTCCTGCTCTGACATTCCAGCCTCATGCATAGCCATTGGCAAACTTGGAACGTGCATCCGGTGCATTTTTTTGGTTGAAATGCTACATCTGGCTTAGCTGGCAAGTGTTACTATGCCTCTAGAAAGTAAGCCAAAGTGAAAAAAAAAAGGGAATCTTAACTACATGCAGGAAAGGATTACTGAAATATACTGTCCTCTTTGTTTCCTGGAAAACTGAAACTGCGTTTACAGCCTCTGACCTTTGGAAGGATGGCCCCAGAAGAAAACCAGCTACCTAAGAGTTAATGTATGCAATGTACTGTAAGTATTTCATTAATTTGCTTATTAAAAACATGAAAAGCTTTTGCCTCTTTGACACCCAAACAAAAGGCAAGCAATTGGGAGACTTTTGACCTGAGCTTATCAGATGACTGGTGTAATGCTGTCAAAGCTTCCCCACTGCATGCAAGTAGGGTCACATTTTAGAGGTGTTTATGACATTTTAAGGTTCATAACGCCTATCTTTGTCAACACGAGAATGATGCAGGTCAGCCGGACGGGTTAATGAGGCCGAGCACATAAGGAAAAACACACAAAAGAGATGAATATCTAAATTAAAAATCACAATTTAAATAACCTGTAAAGCAAACATGTTCTACCAAAAGCTAGAAATATCACAAGTTGCTTATACTTGATCATAAGCTTTGGTGCCCACTGGCATAATGTAGACATGGGAGTTGACTATTTTCAATTGTAAGGCAATATTAGAGGCAGCTTTCAAAACCTGAGGACAAAAGTGTTGTGAAAAACTTCTTATAGTTCTTGCAATTTCCTTTCACCCTTTTTGAGAGCAGGAATGTATATTGCCTTCTTAAATATCTCCATAAACAGCGATTTCAATGAAAAGGAAAAAAAATTTCCACAAATCGCCCAAATGGCTTCACAGTATGATCTTTTGGGAAAAAAAACTAGGTTGATCTTAAATTTTGCAACAAAAAATGGGCACAAGCTCAGATCATTTAAAATTCATTTAAGAATATTTGCACAAGATCCAAGCAACAGAGAAGAGAAAAACAACTAACATAACACAGAAAACATTTGTAAAATCTGGAATACTTTCAAGATGTCATAGGCTACATCGACTTTCTCAAGGCAGTTGTGGCCATAGGAGCAGATCAATAGGTTGGAGCAGTTGCTACTGTGGCTTCTTTACCTGCACTACAGGGGAGGTGGAGAGACAGGATTGTTTTAAACTCGATTTAGCCCGGATCCCTGAACTGAAATATCCCAGAGTGTGATTCCAAACTTTCTGGAGGTCTAGTCATTGGTTTGGCCTCTTATTCTTGAAGTAGGAGTTGGAGAACATTTGGCACATGCCTGGATCAAAGCTTCCAGTTTAGTTTTCTCCAGACAGAACCCAGCTTATGTGCTGCAAAACCACTCTGCGAGCTGAACCGCTGCACAGTAAATGGGACAGTCTGGGGGATTTGCTTCAAAACTGCATCACTGCTCTGAATCACAGCACTGATGTGGATGCAGTCATAAAAGCCTCCCAAAAGGCAATTTAAAAACACGCATCCCAGAGGAGACATTACTGGCAATTCCTGATTCAGTGATAAGCCTGTTTTTCAGGATGGAGAATTTTTCTCTAATAGCTTGATCTTCTGAATGCATATATTCTAAAACACTGGACGATATGTCATTAGCATCTAGGCTAAGTAAAGGGTCTACGCTCGTTTAACTTTTCATTCCAAATTTCAGTCCACTAGGTTTTTTTCTTCCTGGTAAGCATCAGATAAAATGTGCAGGGAATAACAATATTCTTTGTGCAAACATTTTAGGGATTTTACGTATATTAAACACATATGTATCTACATACACAGACTATACTGGAGGGCTAGGAAGTATACAGCAGTATGACATGCCAACATCTTCTCTGCTGGGAAAATGTAATGGAATAGGTGTATACAGGGAGTTTTCCCACTCTACTATACCAATGCTTCTAAATATTCGTGAAAGGACCCCTGAATTTAAACTACTAAACACAGCAATATTTTGTTCAAGCCAAATGTGTAAAGCACTCTGACTGAGAAGTGAGACTTTTCAGAGAGCCCAGGTGAAAGGTAATGTGAAGAACAAGATGTCATGATAAAACCAAGACATATATTTTTGTTATCTTTTTTTTTCCTCAGAAAACACCAGTGCTTTATGACAACTGAAAATTCAGAGAGATTGTTTTAGTCCCAGGTTCAGTGGTGGTTGCTTGGCTGATGATTTTTTTTTTTTTTCCTCACGATAAAGGTATTATTATGATGGCATTATTATAATGATTGTCTTAAAAGCTTTCTTATTCCCACCTAGCACTTTCACAAATTCCTTCCCACTCTCCCCCAGCATTAGGGCTTCTTGGAATTTTTAGTATTATTTCAATTATTTGTAAGAAAAACACAATGTCGTTACATTCAAGTTTTCCCTGACAGAAGTTGCAGAGATTTTGGGCTACAATCATTGCTTAGCTGAAGAAATGCCAAAAATAAAAACAGAGTCCATCTTAAAAAATAATAATAATAACTTCTAGTTAGTCTGATCGTATATGTATGAACTATTTTTCAGCATCTTTTTGATGATGAAGGTGTCTGCCTGATATCTTCTGAGATGACAATAGATCCACAGAGAGGGAAATTTAGCTTTGAGTTTAGGATGAGCACACACTCCTCTACATAAATTTAGACGTTCTACAGATATCCATAGAAGAGTGCAGAAAAGCCCCAAAAAGGAGGAAGACTTTCCCCCACTTCAGCCTCTCCCATATGTCCCCGAAGCCAACTGAGGAGATAAAAGATGGAAGCGTATCTGGTTTTAGAAGAGCTAAAAGTAAAATTTAATTTTGTCACCCTTACCTCCTGGCTCTACTATCTCCTGCCATAATATTCATCATAAACATCTCTACACGTGCATTTTATTAGCAATTACCAGTATCCCAGTGATATTTTTGGGATCACGACTAATGACTGAGATGGATGGGTACACCTTGACATGCCAAACAAATTGGTACCAATATGTACACTGTATTTCAAAGACATATACTAACAATTTTTTCTAGTCAGGAAGCAGGGTCAAGCAGGTATCTATATTGATAAACCTAAGTATCCATACCTATATTTCTTAATTTCTATCTTGATTACTGAAAATGTTTCTGTTTGACCCAATTTTTTTTTTATTTCTCTTTTGCAAAAAACAAGCTCAAAGAAGTGATTTTTAGTTATTTACTTTCATGAATTTTGCATGTGTATATTGGGCATTTTCAGAGCAAAGCCTGAACGATATCAAACAAAGCTGACCATCACAAAGTGAGATTAATACGGACCAGTGGAAAGGTATGGAAATTCACTGAGTTAATGGTGAAAGAGACCATATGTCCTCTGACACCTTGACTTGATGGAATGCCTCTCCATAAATGCTTCCTTAATGCATCCCGTTGTGCCTAGGTGTGGGATGACGTATGGTCTGCCTCCGTCCTTTCATGAGCTTTCATCCCTTTCATTTACAAGCCGTGTGTTCTTATAATGAAGAATTTTCTGTTCACCAGAATATTGGAAGAGGGCAATTAGGGGTAATTGTTCAAAACCTTTGTTAGGTGCACATGCAAGTCTATGAGTAATATTTGGATATTGGCAACTTTGGGAATGGTTTTGCCAGGGTCTTCTATAAATCAAAATATAACTCTCCTCCCTTCCCTTTTCTTAACACTAAGGTTCAAAGCATTTGCAAAGATGATTACTACTCTACAATCTCTTTTAAGCACCCTACTCTCTGATATGTTCTGACAACAGGAGTTGCACCTTTCTTTATCAGGACAAAAGAATTTCTAGCAGTATTATTTTTATTATTACAATCACCCCCAGTCAGTTCCACATCCATAACAGTAGGGCCTAAATAAACAAGCAATATACAGGAAGACATGGTCCCTGCCTCAAAATGTTTATGATCTAATTTAAGACAAGACACAACAAGTGAGTATAACAAATGTTCAACACAGATTCCAAATGTAAACATACGCTAGATAGGAAAATGGCCATAAATTCCTCTATCAAAGATAACACCTCTCAAAGTCTCTCGCACAGTCTCTGTAACATGAAACATGTCAAGCGAAACACACATAGGGAGGGGAGCGCACATGTTGGTGTTGCTGCTGAAAATTCAAGTGAAAACTAATGCAAACTAAAAGATTTTTGTGTTATTTAGGAGATACGTTCAGGCCTAAGAAAATAAAATATACAAATGACTGTGATTCAAAGAGTTGGGATTTTTCTAGTGTGGCCACTCATATAGAAACATTTTGTGGCTGATACTAAAACAATAAATAGAAAAATGTGTATGTGTGCGGCTGTTCTTTAGTTTTATGTTATCTAACATAGGAAAGACATCTGGAGTGTTGGTTTTATTGTTTGTTTATTGCTTTATTGTTTTGTTTAAAAAGGTAATATTGTCTCCTTTGGATCTGGTAGAGACTATAAGCATAACAAACTGTGATCCCGTGATTAGAGCAGTGGAGCTGGATGTATGTGGCATCTAGGCAGGAACGCCCCTGAACTTGTCCATATTCAGAGCTGGTTTGGGGCCATGCTCTGAGTCAGACTCATAGGCAATGCCAAGGGCAAGCACCTAAGCTCCCTCTGTGCCTAGATTTAGCACCCAGATATGTTCAGATGGTGGGTCCGCAACCAGGTCCCTATTCCATCCAGGGCTCTGAAAGTTAGCATGACACACCTTATAAATGTGTCTAGCTGTACCTCGAGTCATTTCTGCAATGAAACTCAAAGGTCGCATCCTAAACTGGCCTCAGTAAACAAGCTCAGGGGACTTCACTCTAGGTACAGTACTTTGCTCCGGCAGAGTATTTAGGCTGTATGCTTCTGTGTGAGTCACCTTTGAAGGTCTTGGAATAGCTGGTTGTTCTGTGATCACCCTTCTCTCTCCCCCTTCCCCTTGTCTGGCGAACAATCATAAGCCTCAAAATCAATAATTACAGAGTCAGCTTTACCAACAGGTAATATTCAGGCACACAGGTTCAAAATGTAAACATAACATAGGAAGTAAAGCAGCTGTAAATTTATCTCCCGAAGATAATGCCTCTCAAAGTCCCTTTTGCAGACTTAATAAAACAAAACACGCTGAACACCAAAGAGATTGCCTAGCAGCCTAAAGAGCACGTTGGAAATATCCAGGCTGCCTGGGCTTAGCTCCGACGACCGGCAGGCTTTCCTTGGACCTTCCCACTCCCAAATTAGCTAGAGTGAGCCCCACACCCTTTCCAGCGAGAGCTCAGTTAGTCGAGCCCCGAGATGCACGGTCTTTGTTGGACTGGATATTGAGATTACAGCTTCTGCAGCTTTTTTTACTGCAGGGATCATTTCTGCTCTTGGGTTGGACTAAATTTCCCCTCTGCTGTTACCGGGCGCTCTGCTGTGAGGCAATTCTTTGCTCAGCTTCCCTCACCTGCCTGCTAGCAGCCTTTACCGCACCGTGTTTCAAATATAGATATAAAACCCCACTGTGCAAAATACTCTATTCATCCAGGCACTTGCATGCTATTTGTTATTGATAAATATCAATATTATCATCATTAGCAGAGCAGAAAAATTACCATTATTATCTATTTAACTGGCTGCTAGTACAAAGCGGGTTGGTTTGTTGGTTTGGGGTTTTTTTCTTTTTTTTCTGGTTTTGAAGTCTATTATGAAAAGACTGTGAAAAAAATAAGAAGAAAAAGGAGCACTCTACCATATGAAAAACTACATTCAGTGTCTACAAACAAATTAAAATCAGATATGGAAAGAAGTAGCTTCCACAAGAGAGGATTAATGAATGTACACACTGGCCCGAGTTCTGCCCTTAGGTGAAGTCAATGAAAAAAAGCAAGTGCATATTTTTGGCCCATTGTGTCTTTTCTTACAATGTTTTCTTAACATAAACCCAAATCCAGGGACCAGATCAATTCCAAAATCTCTCAAGTTTTCTCTTGAGCAATATGAAATCTTATGGAAAATGATTTCTAATATCACAGAAAACAGAACACGTTCAGTACAACTGGGAACACACTTATTTCACACAAATGAAAGAAATAATCCCGCTCATTCTAATTGGAGAATATTTTTCTGGGGCAGTGATTTTGTCAGCTGTAAAAATGATTAATGCTGTAATTCAGCAGGATACTTAAGCACATGTTCAGTCAATTCCTATTCAGCAAAGCATTTAAGTACTTAACTTTACGCACATGCTCAGGAATTTCAGCATGTGCTTATGGGCAGATATGGAAGCGTATAGCATCAAATGGCACAGAGTGGTACTGAGCAGGTTTCCAGCCATTGCCCAGCAGTCATGGGGTATGATACACTGACTGTAGCGGCGTTTTGGCATCTCCCTTCATCTTGCCATGGGATTCTCTACGTGCCCTATTAAATAAGGTTTGACTATGAAATGGAGCCTGAGGCAACATTTTTATTACGGACCTAATACACAGCATTTTCAACACCAGTGACCACTAAGCCAGCCCAGTCCCTTTGCTAAGGGGATATTTTCACACTGAGCTGCCCTCTGCTTAAAAGCAGCATCAACGTGGAGACAGAGGCAAGTTTGCCACCCTGCACCTCTCAGCCTCCCTCCTCCGGAAGGCACACCCGGGAGGCTCGCCTCCCCGCTTGCACAATCCCAGTTCCTTTCCACACCGATTGCCGAGATGGAGGCAGCTTTGGTTTGAGTCTTGCAGCAGGCACAGCCCCAGCAGGCAGGATGGATGCGGTTGGGAGAGGCTGGGGGAGGAGAGCGGATCGCACATGCTGCAAGCACGGGCACGAGGAAACACATTTCTTTCTCTTGCTAGGGGACATGTGCAGACACATGCCTGTGGCTGCGATGACAATATGATGTAAAACAACAGGATTTGCGCATCCCCTATGGAAAGATACTATTTGAAGAGAGCATAGCAAGCAGTGAGAGCAGTGGAGGAGAGGAAAATCCCTACCGGTGGTGATGGAGAGTGGGGGCAGAAAGCTGGAGAAGGATGACCAAACGTATCATTTAGGTAAAAAAAAAAACTTCTGCACCATCCAGAATGAGCTAGAGCAGGGGCAAATCTACTATTTGCCAAACTCATTGATGGCAGTTACCATCTTGTCCAGATGTCCAGATGATCCTAACGTTCCCACATCTAACCAGATGGATCCAAATGTTCTACTGTATTTTTTTCCTCAGTTTTCTTAAACTGATACACGGGGTTCAGTAACAGGTGTCCTCAGTGTGAAAAAGTAACTATCGTCAACCTTCAACTGAAAATCAGCCGATACAGAGACGGCAGCAGCAAATTGCATAAGGGAAAAAGAAGTCTTTATAAAAAGATAAGTAGTTTTTACAAAAGCATGAGAGAAAAATACATACATGTTTCCACTGACCACCATAAAAGCTTTAGCATGGGAAGTCTGGAAGCAGATTGATGTTTTGTTACAGGGTGGGGGTTTTTTCCCCCGTTGTTCAGACATCTGTTGAAATCAGAGCTGGATAAATACTTTCGATTAAAGTTATACAGTCTCAGCATTTCACCACATCTTTATGAATTTTTGAGGAACAATAATTCCAAACAGTACCTGGTTTTCTCTTAAACTGTGCATATCCACATGTATATGATTGAAAGCCATCTAATTTCTTCGAATGTGTATGAAAACACATCACTGATGATGTCTCTAAACCTTACTGTGAGCAGAATTGTAGAAATCTGTAAACACACAAATATACGTCAGGTTATCAATCAATAATCTGTTAGAAAGTCTGTAGGCAAATTTCTTACCATTGAAGCCACAACCCTTTAGTGAAGACAAAACTGCACTACTTCTCTGACATGATGGACTTGTCTCAGAGTGGCCAACAGGTCCTAAAATAAAAATGCTTTTTATTAGGAATACAATTCAGCTGTAGCTTTTTAATAAAAACAAGCAAAATAGCACCTGTAAGTAAACCAGAGAAAATGCAGCATGAAATTTTACGCAGGAGACTTTTGGAATGAAAAGCTGAGCTACATATTCAGGATGGTGGCCCAAATACAGATGCACATAGAAGTATTTGTCTTCGACATGCCTGACGGAACACCAGGAATGAATAATTTCCCAGTACCGGAGGAAAAAAAAAAGATGCAAAACGGTTTTAAGGGAGCAGCTACAGACTAATAGAAAGAAGTGTGTCATTGTGATAGAAACTTTATGAAGTACCAAAACTCTATCCTATAAATGGTGTCTAATCTAAACCATGGAACAGCTCAGTCTGTCTCTTCCTTCCCCCCAACACTGAAAATAAAAATACTATTTCACAGGGGACAAAAGGGGCATAGCCATATTTTTAGTGGTTCTGGTCAAACTTTGCAAATAACTTCAGGAAATATTTTTTACTTTGATTTTCAAAGAGAACCTTTCAATATGTTATTTGGAAACCCTATATGGCCCAGAAATGTATCTAAAACTCTTTCAGGATGATAATCATATAAATCAGAAATCATTGTAAATATATAAAATTAGTGTCCTATAGGACAGAACTATATTTTTCATCTTTTCACCAAAAAAGTAGTTTGGCACAAAAACCCAAATTATTTATTAAAGTCAATCACTGAACAGGAAAAAAAATATTTTTTGAACAGTTTTATTGAAGAGAGTAAGAATAAATGAAATGGGAAAAATATACTGGGATGGTCACTACCGAGGGATGCAACAAAGTACAAAGATCATGGATGCAGGAGGAGAAAGCAGGGCAGAGTAGATGAGAAGAGAGATGGGAGGAAGGTCTGTGGGACTGGAGTGGAGGAGACAGAATATGATTTCCTAGAGGGAATATGGAAAAAGCACAACAGAACTTCTTTGTTTCAATTTGATTTTAAAACCACCATCACGTCTGGGTCACAAGTTAGCACACCCTTACAAATCAAACTGGCTCTACAAGTTTTTCACTCCTTTAGACTGTGTTACTGTGTTGTACTTTAAAACCAGTTTTTCCTGTGGTCAACAAAAAGTCAATGAAAAAGAACAATACAGCTCCAATTGCATTTTTGGTCTGCAGTTGATAACATTGCTTGAATATATTTGCACAAAATCATTTCTGGTATACTTCCCTGTTCATACATGCATACAAGTTAATGATAAAAAACTGTACCATTAATGGACCTACTAGCAATAGTCCAGTTCTTCATGATTATTATTATTTTATTATCCTTCCTAATTTAAATTTTGAATTCATTTGATTTCTTTTAGAAATCAAATCAGGGCAATTTCAAGTATATCCAAAACCTACTTTAACTGGAGATACTTGCCTGAAGTCACATAAGCAAGAGGATTGCTAAAAAGAGATTTTTACAGGAGAATAATTCATGTCAGAGATTCATAACGCTGAATTAATTTTGTGATGTTGATTGTACTTGTAGTTAACTAGTTTCTTAAGAAGACCAATAGTCTTCTTGCCCCCTTCCATCCTGCAAGTTGACCCAGGTGAACCAACTCGAGGAGTTTGCACAGACTGTTTACAGAAGTGTTTGTTTAATAGACCGATTCATATAGACAGGAACTTTCCAGAGCCCACAAAAACACATAGGTCTATAGTAAGTTCCATTAAAACTTAGGAAACTTTTCTTCTCCCCTTATCCTGGTTATCCCTGTGTGTCCATCATTCATTTCTTTCTTGCCCAGTGCCGGGAATGCCTTCCATTCTCTCTCTCACCCTGCACTTCATGACTATATGCCAAAGTTACAAGGCTTCATACAACACTTCTATTTTTAGCACTTAGCTGTTAGTTCTCATTGCATTTTCTGAGCAAGATAACATCTTCTTCTGGAGTTTTGATATGGGTTTGTTGTTATTTCCAAACTGATGAACGTGGCCAGGATTGGTGGAATCACCTGCGAATAACATGGGCTGTAATTCTGGATTCTTTAATTTTTGGCATTTGCTGTAACTGAGCAGTTATTTGCAGATATTTTTTCCATTATGAGCTAGCTGCGAGTACACCTGCAACATTAACAGATATATGGTTTACTTGCTGTGCCAGTTACAGGATGTAGCAGTTAAACAGTGAAACACAGCGGGTTTAGCTTGTTTGTACTTATTTCCCCACTTATTTCCCTCCAGTCCCAACTGGTTTAGTAGCCCTCTCACATTTAATATTCTTACAATTAATTCCATTCCAATCAAGTGATCCTTTCAAAGCCACTGTCAAGGATCATTATCCCAGTTCTCCATATCTATATACAGATGGAGAACCAAATAGAAAGCTTCGGTTCTTTGCCTGAAATCCCAGCACAATTTAAGGCCCCTTTGAGCTCCCAGGCTGGCAGTGTCAGACTGTATCCTGACCCTAAGGAGGACATGAGGAGCCCTCTGAGGGTGCCACCACGGCAGGGTGCCTCCAGCATCAGCAGGTCCCGCACACCTCGGTGGTGGGAGCAGAGGAAGGGCTCTTTCTCTTCTACACACCTCCTTCATGGAGGTGTAGGGCTGTTTGCAGTCGTCCGGTGTGAAAACATGAAGTTGTCTAATGCAGGAACCCAGTCCTGTTCCCTAAGTTAGGATCAGGACACAGAGCCCTGTAGGATTCTTCCCTTTAAGAGAATTGTTTTGCTCAATAATACTTGAATTTCTCCGTTCCCTACTCCAAAGTCTGAAAAGTCCTATTAGCTGCTCTGACAGCTATTGCTCCTTTCTACACATTAAAACTCAGGAACCCCCTCTGCTCCCTGCCCTCTCAGCTGCCACTGTCCAAAACAATCTCCTGGAGGATAAATTCTTCAAGAATAATAGACTTTAAAAAGGCCATGAAGATAAAACTTTGTAAAGAAGGAAGGAAAACCAACAGTGGGAAACTGCCCTATCTAGGTTAAATACATATTTTGGTATACATACTATTTACGCAATAGAGCCTAATGGCTTCTTCAAAAGCCATTAAGGTGTATTAAGTAAATACATAATTTGGTACGTGAGCTAATTTTGAAAGCACATTATTCTGTTTACAATACATTCTTTCAGGTCTGAAATCTACTCTTCTGAAGTGCCTGAAGAGTGACTCACAAATGGAACCTTAATCCACAGCAAGGAAATCACCTCCTAAAACCAGACCGGCTGTCTTAAAGTTTACATAGATGGTTGGAAAGAAAAGAGAAAAGAATCCAAATGAAATATTAACCAGCTGAGTGCTCTCCAGTGTACTGAGTCTATGGGATAAATCATACCACCAGTGATACTCTATCCACCTAATACAGAACATGCCATCTGAAATACCACTGCATGTGAGATCCACATGTGAGGGCACGCACTCAGATACAGCAGGAGAAGAGTTAGAGGAATGCTGCCTTTCACTGTGAAGTAAAATAAATGAAATGAAAAGTGATGTTTCAGGAAAGATCTATTTTGTATTGCATAGTATGTGAATTGATGTAATAAATGACAACGGTAATTCCTTTTTAGGGATTCATCCAAGCTAAGACTGCAGATCCAAATACTCAGACTTTCAAAAAGTTTGGATCTAGGTCTGAATTTTTCAGTTTAGGTCATCTATAGTAACAGTAAACATGCTGCTTGGCTCTTACATAGAGGGTTGTGAACCAACGCTGAGATCTCCATGAACCTCCTAACTTTTTTTTGAAGGTGAGACACAAATATCCTTTCTTCTTACGGTGTGCATTTTGCAGCAGGAATTCTCATTTCATGATGAGTGTGCACATCATTACAAACATAAAACTTGGCCCAATCCCCAGCTGTGCCCAATGATTTAAAAGTCAAGTAAAAATAGGGATAATCCACATGCGTTTCTGGGGAAGGTTATGGACTGACTTCCACTGATGGCAGCACACATGGCAGTAGATTGTAGACTGAAGAATGAGTAACTAATCAATCTGTATTTTATGACAGAGGGGAGCAATATTTGTTTTTGAAAGTCGTGATGCGGGCTAAGAGATAAAATTTTAATCTCCTGATCTGTCTGAGCACAGGTTTGGGAGCCAGGAAGTTCTATGCTCCAAATCCAATTATCCAGAAATATTGACCTGTCCTCTTATACAGATGACTCTAGCTATTTATCCTAAAACTTATCATGGTAATGTCTGATATACAGAAGTACTTTTTTTTCCATTCTACAGATGGGGAACTGAAATAGAAAGAGATGAAATAACTTGCATCAAGTCACATAGGAAGTTGTTAGAGGATCTGGGGACCAGATTACCTCAATTTTGCCTCAATACCTTGATTACAGGGCATTCCTCAGAAAGGCCATGCTGGTAACAAAACAGTGTATTTAACCAGATGTGATTAAACTCAATTTAAATGATACATACTAATAAAACAGATTTCTTTGTCTGAAAAACAGGAGAAATTTAAGACAAGAAATGGGGTGGGAGGCCTAGATTGAAGGAATAATATTCAATGTTAAGAAAATGAAGTCGTAAAATCTTTGTCAAGCATTGCTCAACTCTTCAAACCATATGGAGCATGACTGCTGGGCTTCATATAATGCCCCAAATGTTTTTCATTTTCTATTCCACCGTTCAGAGCAAAGGCACAGTGCTGTAATCCCGTCCTTCCGTTAACTACCAATTGTTTCTTTTGCCAACCTTTTTGCTTTAAAATATCATTTTTTATGAAGGATAATGTTATATAGTGGAAAACTGTAAAAATTTTATGGATAGCCTTGGTGCTGAGAAAATGCATTCTTTCAACAGTTTTATTATATATATATTTTTTTGTCCATTACACATTTACAGGGTTTTCTCCATTGTATATACGTGTGTTTTATAGTTCATTCTAGACAAAAGGCATTATGTTAACAGTCCTATCATTTAGAACTTTAATTCACTATTATGTTTTTACCTTTTTGTGGAAAGAATGATATTATTTTTTTCCTTTTTGGTAGTGCTCGCTGCTGTTAATAAGAATAATGGATGATCCTAAAGAGGGTTAGGTGTGAATAACCACTCAACGGTTCAAATGTGTCTCTGAGCCACAAGAACAAGTGTGAAGATCCAGCTCCCAACACATCAGATGGGATGATTTAACTCCAATATAAGGCAGGCTTACATGTTATGTGCCCCCAGCCAAAAGTTAACTGCTCTCTCAGTCTCTGTGCTTCCCCCATGTCATTTCAAGCATCTGTTAACCAACTCTAGCTCTTGTGACGTTCATTCACAGGTAAATCATGAAGAAACGTGCTCATATCAAAGGAATGAAATACATTTACTTCAACTTTAAGAGATGCCTATAAACTCTCTTTTGACATTCCTTCCTACTAACCAGCCCAGTCCACTCTTTTAAAGGCTGACATTTCTTTGCTCTACATCAGGCCTCAAGCCTTTAAATGTCAGCCTGGACTCCAAAGGTCTACTTATAATCTCTGCTGGTTCACAACCACCCTACGGCAACCCCTACCTTTCTTTAAAGCTGAATTCTAAGGCACGGCTGAGCTGCTGGTGCCACTTCTCTCTCCTGCGTGAACAGGGAGTTGAACAGCCCAGTCCAATGCAACATGAGCCCATGGAGGATTTCACGCTAGTAACAGCAACCTAGCCCAGAGACTGCTAGGTTACCACAGCTAGAGCAAAGCCAGAAGATGAGAAACTGAGACAACAGAGGGTCAAGAATGCCAATCAGAAAGCATGACCCCCTGAAAGCCTCCTGTTATCCGAGTTCTTCAGCCAAATGGTTTTGGAACTTTTACAGTGATTAATGGGGTCCAATTTGAGAAGAAAATTAAGAGCAAGTTTCTTTTTATGGTATGGGATTTTGATATGATATGGTCCTTAAGTTTTCAAGCAGCTAATCACATTCACAAGTAATTAAATACTGCAACTTGCCTTCTTTCTTTTCACCATAAATTGATATTTGCAGCAACACAGAACAACTGCTATACTTATATGGTTGTGAGTTATTTTTAGCTCCATTGTTCATTGTCTTTCATACATGCTAGTTAATGGGCAGTCCCTGAGCACCTTCTTTCCCCCTCTAGCAGCAAGGGAGTCCATGCAAAATAGTCATGGCAGATAAATCCTTTTTTTCCCTTTTTATTTTTTCATGAACACCTAAGGGAAGCAAAGGACTTTCTGATAATAAAAACCACAAAACCTTAGAATCGAAATATGATGGAAGCCAAAGAGTGCACTAATAGGCATAAGAAGCATACATTCATAATAACTTTTATATACTTTATTTGAGACTAGTTAGCTTGAATTATTTACACAATGATCTGAAGAAAAAAATCTTCATCAGCCCAGAGTATGAATTCATACACATAACCTTAAAAATCACTCACAGAAATTTGTGAAAACAATTTTTCCTGTCTCACGACTCAAAACATTGCACCATTTACCAGCTGCAACTCTTCTGCTACCAGACATTGAGGCAGGGAGAAGAGGTTTGTGCAGATTCATGGACGATCTTAGTGACTAGTTGTTATATTTTTCCTACAAGCCAGAATTACCTTTAAATACTTAAGTTATCTATGTCCTCCAGTAGTCATTCCCGCTAGATGCCTCTGCAGCTCTGTTTTATGTGTTGGGTCACTCCAGCTTTCTGGAGTGTTTCTGTTATTTCAGAAAGGATGAAGGGTGTCCCGAATCCAAAAGGGTGTCCCTTTATCACAAGGGTATTCTCTTCCATCTTCCTCTTTTGCTTTAGTGCTGAAGACTTTATTAGGTTGAGTGCCTCAATAGTGACACACTGGGGCTTTTCACGGGAAGACATATGTCTTATCTTCCCCACCTTTGTATCTTAGCAGTTTGGAACAGAAGGATGCAAAGATATTATGAAATGGATGTAAACCAAACTAAGCATGTTCCACTCCAACTCCCTGGTTCTTCAGGAGAAATCAACAGCGTATTTCTGCACCTATGGACTGATGATCTTCCACCCTTTGCAGGAGGGAATCAGGCCCCAGCTTACATGAGTGCACAATAACACAATGTCAGACTCCACCAGAACAAGCACTGGGCCTGGAGAAGGCTAATGCAGTGACTCAGAAGATTGTGTTAAATTCCCTTCTCATTAAATATGCCCTCTGTGACAATTGTTCTACTTGGTTTGTGCAGGCAGGAGCTATACCTTACGATGATACATGGGGACCCTACTGTCTGATAACCAGCTTCAGAAAGTTTCAACCTCTACTAGAAAAGTTGACCATACGAGACTCAAACACAGAGGTGGGCGACATCAGTCGGATTTCCTACCTAGAGGTGGCTAGATCATCAAGAATAATTTCATATAATAATTAAAGTAAATGTAGCAGGATATTTGCAAAGGGAAAACCCTAAATTTCCATTTACACAAGAAAAGACTTGCACTACTCAAGTCAGACTGTAGTTATGTGTTCACATCATTGAAGTAACAGGAGTTATAAATTGTGAATACTTATAGCAAACTGTTCTCAAATAACCTACAAGCCAGATCAGAAATTATTTAACTAATAATTTGAAATGACAAACAGAACCAAAAAAAAACCCCAGCAGAGTATTTGCAGACCATTCATAAACAGGAGAAAGAGATTAAATATCAGATAAATGATTCATTATGGATTATTCATTCAGCCTATGTGTGAACATGTGACCGGAGAAAACCAGTTATATCCATTCCCTACTTTTTTGCTTTAAATGAGCGTGCTCAGTATAGGCTATTGTTTAGCTGGGTTACAGAAGCATTTCATAAGAAGGGCTTCCCCATTTATCACTCAAAAAAAAAAAAATTAGAATTTAAAAAAAAAAAGTAAGGACAACGACCCTTCTGGAGTCTGAGTGCATATGTTCAAAGTAACTCTGCTGTATAAGCCAACAGAAAATTGGCCCCCAAAATGACTTATAAAGGGATTTTGTAAGACATGAACAGAACAGCATGGGCTCTGGCTAGGCAAAGAATTCGGAGTTGTAATAGAAAACATTTATTTGGCTACAGCTAAACATCCCAACACATGTTAGCATTTGCTGCCAATATGCTTCCTAATTAAGAACAACATAAAATCATAGGAAATCCTGTATCCCTGTCTTCATGCACTTTCCTTGTATCTTCGGTGTCCTGGCTCCGTTTCTCAAGTATAGCCTGCACAAGAAAAAGGTTAATTCAAAAGTAATGTTTTGCCAGCCATTAACTGTGTTGTCATTAACAAGATTAATGTACATTCCACTATGCATCACCAAGTGCATTCCCCCTCCTGCCCCCACCCACCCTTTAAACAACTGCTTCTATTAAAACCTAATGAGCACAGCACAATTTAAAGAATAGCACCATTTCTGCTGGGCAAAGTGTCGTCTGTAAACCATATAAAGCTGCAGGATTATTATGGATCTAATTGAAGGGCAGCTGAAAAAAAATCTGTTCTCTCTTGGACTGTGAAGTCTTGGCCATGTTTATATATTTTACCACAATGAACAGATTTCAAGACAAAGGACAGACTAGTATCTGTTTTTCTTCCTAACCCCCTCTTCCTTCAATCTCTACTCTTTCTTCATCTGAAACCATTCAGAGACTCCGGCTTATGCACAGTCCCACACCCAGGTTACCTCCAACTCATCATCCAGTGATTACTGCACAGATAAACAGTTGACTGGATCCTTCTAAACAATCATGAGATACATTTTTTTATAAGCTGCTCTTAGGGGACCCTAATTCATCAGCACGGATGGAGCCTGGACTCTCTTGCCCAGCCAAACTCACTCTGTTTTTTCCAGCGGAAGCAGCAAACAAATTGCTGGGCAATTATACACAGCGCTCCTCCTTCGTTTTCATATTGAAGTGGCCACCAGTTTGGAGATCAAGAGATCAGCCATGAGACACTTCCAGTTTTTCATCAGGTTCTTGAGAAATTTCAGAATTATTTATTTTATTTCCAGAAAATCCATACTCTCTGCCCTGCTCTTTTCCTGCTTGGTCGCTTTACATTTCTGTTTCGCCCCCAACTTTTTTTTTTAAAATCTATTTATTGCCTGTTTTTCTTGGCTCATTCTCACTTTCCATTTTTCATTATTAGTTCTTTATGATCTTCTGTTTCCTTTTTTTTTTTCTCTCTGTCATGGCTGCTCTCCCAGTTGTTCTCCTCTGGGGCCCTGAGTTTCCCTTAGCTAATGAAACAAGAGCTGCCTACCTCCCTTGCTTTTGCAATCCAGCTGTTTCCTTTTTAAAATATAAACTCATCTTTATTCAGTGAAGTTCCTGTGCAGGGTCTGATCCTTTAAGAGCAGATTGCATTTTGTGACAGCGAGAGGGAGGGAAAAAGTAAACTTTGCTGGAGGAAAAGCCCTTTGGGTAGAAACCCAACCAGCTTGCTCTTGAAAGGCAGAGCCTTCTCCAGTAAAACTGGGTCGTTATTTTACTTAGCACCTCTTGGCACCTTGACATTGCAAAAGTCTCCTTGACAGTCTCCCCTCCCTTTTCCTCCTTTAGCTCCTAAAACCTCCCACCTTGAAAGCTTAACGTTTCCTGGCCTCTGTGAAAGTGTAGTCTAACTAACACCACAAACCTGGATTTTATATGATTAGTTAGTGAAAACTTGCCAACTTTAGGTGCAGCCTGCCAAGTCAAGTCAATTTACTGTGATGCTTTGACTGTGCAAGTAGGCCTTAATCCCCCTTTAATCTCCAGTGTACCCTTGACATCATGGAAATTACTTACAAAGCTAATGTCATCAGATGATCCATGTTAGCTATTTCAGTGAATGTTCTTCTGCACAATAGAGCAAGTTTACCTTGTAAGACACAGGCCCCAAAATATTTTCGCTTAATGAGCCCAGCAGATATCATCTTACAAATGGGGAATGAAAACTCCTTCTTCTGCACTGTAACTCCCCAGGCCTCATGTGACTTGGAACTTACATACTAGCCAAGCATCAGGTCAGTGTATTTTATTTCATGTCTGATTGATTGGATAAAGAGACTTACATAGTAGCCACAACAGCTATGAGTTATTAGGAAGGCAAGTTTCCCTTTTCAACTCTGCAAGGCCCCTCCTGTGCCGAAAACATTTGGCCGACTTAAAAATTTCTACGAGAATTGTCTTTGATAGCGTGTTCAGCCATCAAGAGCATAAAGGAAATAGAAAAATAATGCCATGTTGTGCATGTGGCAACCAAGGTGAAAATTAGCATGTCTAACAGCAAGGAGCTAACTCTGTTATTATTTATTGATTTAATAATAAGGACTTCCATTTATATAGTATTCTTTATCTCAGAATGACACAAAGTGCTTCATACCTCCAAAAAAAAAGATGTGCAACCTATGTAAAAGGATCGTTTCACCCATTACAGGAGCATTACCAGTGCTGGAAGAGGGGCAGGACACACAGCAATCTCCCGGGCAGCCTGCGCTAAGGCTAAGACCAGGGTTTAAGAACAAAGTGAAAGGAATACTGTATCCTCTCGCATCTATAAGATGAGCTTATGATTTGGAGAGGAGCAAGGTCACCGGGGTCAGCTATGTCCTGTAAAAGAAAAAAAGCCTAGAGGACTTATTTTAAAGGTCTGCAGAGGTGAAGCTTGCTCTTGTGTCAGGAGGGTACTGCTCTGCATAGGCAGTTTGTGATTACGGAGTGACTCATTAGTGTCTTAGAGGGAAGAGGAATACTTATGAATGCTCCTTTCTGGATCACTTAAGAGACTTTTAGGAGTGTGTCATCCCAGCACCGTTCTACCTCTTACTCATTTAGATTTGACATTGCCCTTTGGAAGCCAAGGATTTGTCTAACATTCATTTGCGCAGGAACAGGACTTCACTCACGATACAAGATGAGAAAATAACACACAGCAGAACACCTATGAGTAGCCAGACCCTAAGAAAAAAACACGTACATCTATTAAAATGAAGGTGTAAAAGATTGTACATGCTCTGTATCTGTCCACAAAGCTGTTTCTTCACTTGCAAAGTGCAAAATTGGATGTGCAGTACCAGTATTTACATATGCCTCTGGCCCATTTGAGAAAAAAATGCCTACTTTGCTTCAACATATGTCTCCAGTCAACTAAAACTTTGCCCACTGTGAGAGGAGATCTCTTTTCTTCCCCAGACATGTGGCCCCTGGTACAGAAAGTGGCAGCTCCGTGTCAAAGGATCTTACAACATTTGAGGAAGAGAGCAAGATATTAATCCAGATTCGAAGTTTGTATGGTGAATAGGAGTCTCCATCAACAGCGCTAATCCATGTCAGCTTGTGAGAGAAAGGGGAAGTAAAAATTAACCTGAGCAACAAAAACTAAGGGGGAGTTTAATTAGGAAGGTAAAGTGCAGCTACCCTATTTGAGATTTAGCTAAAACACTGAGCTAGCAGCCTCCCAAGCTCTCACAGCAATTTTTAACTAACAGATGCAGTCAAGCTTTCAGTTTTATATTGCCGTCATAACTCATGATACACAATCTTGGGCTGTTTTCAGAAGGTCCGTAGAACGAGGCCAGCTTGCGATTTCATACCAGGGGGCTGCAGCGCTGCTCTGCTGCCAGCACCTGTGCCCGACATCTGATCTTAGGGCTGGAGCACATCCTCTCCCCCCTCTTCCCTCTGCGGGACTGGCTATGCCAAGCCAGCGAAGAAGCATTCCAGCAGATTATGAAGTACAACTATCTTGGCCCTCGCAGCTCAGAAGAAACTGGACCTAATAGGAATTTCGCACGCTGTTCTCATGGATCTAAAGCGAGCTATATGGGTAGGTCTGTAAGGCAGTTTCTGTCCATGTGCTCATCTGTGACCATGAGACACGCGGATCCCTAAATGCTATGATTAGGTCAAGGATAATGGCAGGGACAACTGCTGCGTTGAAACATGGGATCAATGAAATGAACACATTCTTAGAAAAGGTGGCAAAGACGTAAATGGGACTTACTGATGCTTCCAGAGAATGGCTTGGATTACTGAATTCACACGAGGAAGAGTGTACCAAATATGAGGGAGAGAGGCAATGTGAAAACACATCATCTCAAGTACTGCCTTAGGAATATTAAGGCCTCCTAAACAAAGACCCTTATCTCTGAGCCAGACATTTGGATAGAGGGAAGTATGAGCCTAACTCTAAGCTTCCGCAACTCTGATCCTCCTGGGACAGTGATAGGAACGAAACAGTCTCTTCAGAAATCCCTCAACACTGTTGCTCTTTTTATAGATCCCAAAGCGATGGAATGAAGAATGGAAAAGCACTTTGGTGTCACAAAGTGCACAGGAGGGGTCACGACGGATCAGGTGATTGAAAAGGAAAATATGAAATTCGTCTTCTCCTGAACTGTAAAAAGGGGGAAAAAAAAGGAAGTTCACCACCCCTTCCCAACTGAAGGATCCAAAAAGGGTTCCCTTTAGTCAGGGCTTCTTCCCAGAAAACTTTATTACAGAGTCCCCACAAAAATTCAGCAGCTGTTTTAAAGGGAATCAGTAGGCATTTCCCACCAGTTTTGGAGGTCAGTGCTCTGACTCCTGGCTGCCAGGCAGGTGTGCTAAATGCAGTTAGGGCCAGTCCCCTGAAAGGTGTTCAGGCACCTCACTCGTATTGAAGTGCCTAAATATCTTTGTGGATATGGCCTTTAGTCTTTGCATGAGCTGCGATCCCAGCAGAGAAATCTGAGTCCTCTAGTCAAGATCTTCGCTTCTGCCTGATCCAGGGTAATTCTAAGGATTATTGCTCAGAATATTGGGAGAAAGGGCTGTCATGCTGTTTCCAGGAAGACAGCACTTTAAAATACCCAGCTTACACTAGATGCACACCGGGCTCCAGCGCCAAGCTAAAGGATAGGAATTGCAGTGAAATCCTATTAACCAAGGGCATTACAGTCATTAAGTGAACCACTGATTGCAATTTTGTGTTGAGGAACAAGGGAAAGGAGATAAAAAAGGAAACTATATCTCCTGAGGGAAGGGAATTCCCTGTCCTCTCAGAGGTAAACTTCAGGCTTTGGTGACGTCTAGCAGAAGTTTCAGAAGCTAGACGTACAAGAAATGACATGTGTTATTTTTTTTAATCTCTTTTTTTTTAGTGCAAGACTTCATACTTGGCCTTGTTTGCAACCCTAATACTTTATGTTCCCTTGTGCCCTTTAATGCTGAGGGTACTGATAGGCTTTATAGTAATGCAAACAGAGAGCGTTCCACCTGCATCCGCCAAAGCATTTAAAGATTCTATTAATCTGATGTCTTAATTGTTTTTGAGATTAGGAAACAGCAGAGCCTTTGTTCCCACAGCCTGGGTGCTCTCCTAGAGAAGTGGCGGAGGTTGTTTGGTTTTTGTATATTGAGGTTGTTGATATGACAGGGAAAGGAGCATGACTCAGTGCAGGTGATTCATAAGGGTCACCGACTAGAAGCCAATTTCTTTGAAAGCTCATGACATTTTACAGATCAGGAATAAAAATGCTCTACTGGGTTGTCCCTGCACAGTAGCTTTGTGGCCACAGTGCTCCTGTTCCACCCGTCTATCTGCTGTTGTCAGCCAAAAGGAGAAATTATGTTTGCTCACAGTTCAGGGCTGTTAAATTAGGAGCAAAGGACTTTCCCTCTTGGATTTTACGCCAAGTGAAATAGGACATTCAGACTGATTATGGTTCTTTCCTAATGTCAGGACAGGGTTGGAGTGGGATGAGAGGGAACAAGAACAGAGAGGGATCAAAAAGAGAGAAAGAAATAGTGTTGGGAGGCAAATGGAAACCAAAGCAGGAAAAAGTAGGCTAGCAAATTATCTCCACTGGGTTGTTCAGGCAAGAAGGCTAGAAATTAGTGAACAAGATAGTCCACTGGGTAAGCAGTGTCCCTGCTACTCACCGTAAATGTATTGAAGCAAGCAATTACAAGAAAAGGATATGGTAAAAGTGTTACCCAACATGGGCAATGCTGTGCTCAAACCAGAAGAGAACATGGTGGAGATAAGGAACTCCAAAGGGAAGCGATAATAAGACCTAAGCATCTGTAACACATTTCATGGGGAGGTGTCTAGCAGCATAGCTTGGATGAACCAGCAATAATTTGGCCTTAGGTCTGAGGTGATAGAGGTGGGTCCTGGGTCAGAGTGAAGAAGTAGACTTTCAACATATCACCTGGAAAAATCAAATAGTACAAGTAAGATCAGATCTGGCTGCTGTATGGACACCACCTGATTTGTAAGTGTATCTGTGAGCTCCAGGATGGTCCCTCCTTTTTCCACGTTTGTCTTTTTCTACAAAATCCAAGGTGAATAATTTCACATACAGGATAGTCCAAGCTAACAACATTTTGAGTGTCACTTACCGTGTATGCATGAGCACCTGCCGGGATTTGTTGCTAGAAATGCCACTCAGCCATTATCCAGCCACAAGAAGTTTTACAGCAGAGCAGACGCTTTATGGAGTGGCATAGCTAACTCACCCTGTAGACTTTCTAGTAGCAATAGATTTTTTTTCTTCGCTTGAGACGCCTAGCTTATTTACAGAGTCAATTAACAAAAGATAACCTCCCATTGTGCAATCATCAATAAATCAATTGTGTTAATACTATCTTGGAATGTCCTCCACTATTTACTTTAATATTGTTGACTCTTGGCACTTAAGAAAGCCAGCACCTTCAAGTTTCACTTGTTTATGGGTAAATGGATTTTGTAGCAGCCATTAATAAATATAAATTGTTTTGGAAAATATTTAAGTTTGTGGAATTTAACCACTTGCTGAGCATTAAAAATTACCCCTTATTGACGATGTTTGACAATTACTTCAAGAGAGAGAGTCCCACATTGTAAGATTATACTACTGCACCTATGTATTTTGTTGGCTTACTATTCTTACAGCTCCTTCCAACTGTGAAGTGTGATTATTGACAAAAACGTATGAAGTTAAGACTTAATTAAACCATCCAGCTCAGTAAAGTACTTTTCTATTATTTGGCAGAATTGCTATCCCAAATAGTTTACTTATCCATAGGTGATGTGTTGCTGCATTTACCCACAGAGAGTAGCATTTTATTCCATGAGCAGTCCCACCGATTTCAGCTCTACGAACATGTATGATGCCACATTCATTAATGTTCATCAGGACAGAAGGGTCCGTTAGTCACACTGAATTGTGCCTGCTTCCACAGCAGAATGATTTATATCTACAGGACTGCTCAGCATGAGCAAGGACAGTGGAATGTTTCCCTAAATAGACAATATATAGGCATAGGAATGAGGCAGGGTCATGTTAAGGAAATCCGATGCCCTCAGCTCATTCTACAAGGACCTTCACCCAAAACTTCAAGAACATGCTGCTTTCGGGGCAGAATATAATGCCAAAGAGGCAGTATAGATTTTGTTGCAGGCTGTTTGCAATCTCAGGCAAACAACATAACCTGTTTTTTGGTAGGCATGGATTTTAGGTTTTTCTTTGCACCCTTGATACACTAAGAAAGATTTTTTTCATGGTATGGCTCCAAGACAGCCTTAAGAACTTTAACTTTTTCAACAACTAAAATAGAATCAGGAAAGTTGTTTAAAAAAAAGACAACTGAACATAGCAAGTGTAATTCTGATGCCATATTACCTTTGAGGTAAGAAATCAATTATTTCACTTATTCTCCAACTCTCCTATTGTTTCAGCCCTGGCAGTATATTGAATATTATGCTGCCACAGACAGCATCTTCCTTGTCAAGCATCTAGCTCCATTTTTCTTTTGGTGATGATTGGTGACTTTAAAACTCACGTGACTTTTAGATAATAAATGAAAACTGTCATTGTACTGGGGCTGCTGGGATTCACTTTTTTTCCCTTTCCTCTGTTTTGACCTCATTGTGATGTATTGTCTACTTCAGGGTGTTTGGAAAAGTAAGGGAAATACTAGGCAAGGACTTTTAAAGAAAAAACAGACCTCTAATTAGATCCCTCCAACAGACCCTGCACTGACCCTGTTTAGACAGGCATTAATGGATGGGCCTAACTTCCATGACTGTAGTGCTGTCCTGGCCAAAACTAAGCCAGACGGAGGCTTTTTGCTGGTGCCCAGGCTGCTGCCAATCTCATCTTCATCTTCACCATGGGCTGCATGTCCCTGAAGTCCCCATTATATCAGTACTGGCAGCAGGGCCACCTCATTGAACAATCTGAAAACCAACCTTATTGAGGGATAGAAAAGACAATAGCTCTCAGTCAGGTTAATCTGGCCAGATAAGTGGTGTAAATGCAAATTAGATTGCAAGAATATGTAACTAAGGCCAGAACTGCCTTTTATCAGCAGCCTACAGCTAGATTGACCATGCACTGACCATGTAACCACTCCTGTAACAATCTGCACATCTCCACAACTCAAACATTTGACATTCATCCATTCCTTTTTCAAGCAGAAAAAATTTTTGCTTAAGTAGTTTTGTTCAGAGAATACCTTTGGCTCAAACCCCACACTAGATAGTCCCTGAACTTTAGCTCAGTATAACTTCAAAACCCAAACTATGTTTCACTGTTCATATGTTTTTTGAGTTGCTCATCTGGGATATAAATCAGAATGAGCTTTCTGGACGAAAGAAAATATTTTGTGTTTTTGGAGGCCTGTAGTGGAGTTGGAACTGAACCAGTTGAATATGGGGAGGCATGAGCAGAACATGACAGAGGACTGGGAACTTGCTGACAGGGCGTTTTCTTTGAAGAAAGGGGCTGTGAAAGAAAGGACTCACAGAGCTGGATGAAACGTACAATGTGAAAAACAAGAAATTCAACAGTTTAGCCATCCTGCAGTTCAGCCATCATCACACATAGGCGAAAAATGCAATCATACCATGCAACATCTTTGGTTAACCTCTTAAATGAAGGAAACCATGGACACCGAATATGGTCTTTACCTCTGCTTCTATGGGTGTATATTGACAGCTGTGAGGACATACTGACTAAGGGAGACACAAAGTCTAGAAAAATAAGTTAGAGAAGGGAATAACTTGATGGATCCTATCTTTCACCACAAGTTAAAATGGGTTGGATATATATTGCTCTTAATTCCATAATGGTTACATTTGACTCTCTGTAATAATTCATTATAAAACAAAAATATTAAAAGAAATTAAAGGAAGAATAAGTCCTGTTCAAAAATAAGGGAATATGATGCAGATAAAATGTTTCTTTTAAATCTGGGAACAGAGATTATTAATTAAGCGATATAAAAAGGCATGTAAGTGTATGTAAATGGCCATCATTTAGCATTATGGAACTCCCAGGCAATGCCCACTGATGACAACGATAGCTGCTAATTTTTCTCGGTGGGTAAATCAATCCCCAGGTTTTTTAAAGTCTAAGGTAGCATTGCCCGCACATGAGGAAACCACTGCAGCAGTAACATGTCCGTTACACCACTAGGAAGTGCTTCTGAACATGTATCTGCTCTGCTGCAATCCATATGGTATCAAGCACTCTGTTGGCCCTCCACAAATAAATAACAAGATAGCGCATATCCCCGCAGTATGGATTTATGCTCCTGCCTTCTGAGGTCATACAAAAATAAAGCAGGGAAGTAATAATCATGGAAATTATTCTTGTGCTTTCATATATATACACACACACTCATATATACATGTATATAACAAAATCATGCCCTAACCACTCACCTTGTCAGCATATAGGCATTTAAAATATCTCCCACCTGCAATGCACAGAACACATGGCTGAATAACCCACTCTCCCACTGAACTAGATGGAGAACTGAATGATACATTATAAATAAAAAAAGTCATGGAAGCTATCAGCTACCTATTATCTCTAGATCTTTAAACAGTGTTTCAGAAGATGATGGGATGTATGAGACAACCCCTGCCCCTTTTACTCGCTCACCCAAGTGATCCCCATCTACTTGGGTACCAAATAAGTAATGCAAGCAGGATCTGTATTTAAATAATTGTGGCATAATAGAGGGAGTAAAGGCTAAGAAGGAGCTGTTCTGGTCCATTGGGTAAATATTATGATCTTTATAGTGGAAAATAAATGCCCAGCTATCTATGAAACCAATAGAGCTGTTCCAGTCTATCAAATTATAATTTGTGTTTTTAAAAAACAATTTTAAATGGAGTTGCTCTGATCTATAGAGCACATTATATAGCTTGGAAAGACTCCGAATACATATTTATCTGGAAAATTTAAACAGCTCCCTATAAATAATAAGCATCTTGGGGGGGAGGGAAAGCCGTGATTAAATATGTCATTGCTTTGCACATAAAAGCAGATGAACGCAGAACACCGCTTCCTACAGGAATATTACATTTGAGCCTCATCCCTTGTCTCACAAGCTAAGATGTGTCAAGTTAGGTCAGTCTTAGATGAGAGACCTCCAAGGAAGACCTAGTTATTGCAAGGAATGGTGCTGACGATCCTAGTTTATGCACTGTCCTCTGAGTCAGCACCGAATTCATTTTCTAGCTTGACGCTGAGGTGTGCTGAGTTGTTGTCTTTCAATGATATCTAAAAGAAAACCTACCCTCTACAACTGCAGCTCATTAAAGTTTCCACGGCATGCTTTGCAAGACTGGGGTGCCAAGCCAATGTTCTGAAGAAGTTCCAACAGAAATAATTAAATTCTCTCTCAGGTCTCCCTGCAGTTTCAATCGGATGCGGTATGCTGCTTTGGTTTCTACCCTGGTGTGTAGTGTCACTATACACCATTAGACAGCTGTTGTGCTTGAACCTTGGGATAGCTCCGTATCAGTGGTGGGTGACGCTAATTCAATGTAACACTTATCCAACTCACAAGGCTTTTGGCGGCTTAATTAAGGTGCTGGTTGAAAGACTCTCGAGAAAGTGTAGTGTATTATTATTTTTCCCTTTTAGTCATATATTTCCATGTTTATCAAATAAACAGTGGTATTATCTCAATAAAAAGCAGGAACATAGCATGGATTAATGGTTGCAGCACCACTTGTCCACATCTCTAGGCTAAGATGGATTTGACCAAGTCCTGCCCCTCAGTCTTTCAAGATAATAATGTACATCTTAAAGTCTATTTTTCTTTGTTTCCACAGTGCTGTAACTTCAGGTCAAAATGTCATAAGAGCTTGATATTCTTGCCTTTTCTCAGGTTTTGTCATACCGTTATTTAAACATAGGTTTTTGGATTTAATTTGACAATCTTTATGTAGTTGCTGGCATGGTAATTGAGTCTACTTGTCTTTTTCAGGACACCAGAAGATCTAACTAAGTCAGAATGTCTCAGTTACAGTCCAGATTTCTATTTATTACCTACCTCACCGAGAAAGACAAGGTGAGTTATCATTCAGTACAGAAAACCTGAAAGGCATTTATATGCTTGAAGTACTGTATAACCATCCTGTACAGAAGCACAGTGTCTAAGTAAATGTGTTACAGCCCAGACAAATCCCTTTGAAACAGTACTATTGAGCCCAAATTGTCTATGCAACTGAGGGTAGAAATCTAGAAAGTTTACCTCCCACCCAGGACCAAAACAAACCCCTTCAGGGATTATTGATACAATGGCTTATGACAGATTGCTCCTCAGCCTTACAACTTACATTCTGTGTGATAAATTCAACGTGAAGTGACAGTCACAGCAAGTGTTCAAGGCTGTAACTAAAAAAAAAAACTAATTTTTACTGAAGTTAGAAGTCCAATGAACGAGAAAATGTGAACATATACCTACGTATATATCAAAGCTGCAATCTCTGTAAATGCCATCACCATTACTTATGGCTGGGATGATGCTAATATTTGAAAATATTTCAATAGGAAGCCAATTTCAGACCTGCAAATTGTAATCACAAAGACAATATTTCAAGGCTTTTCTTAGGAAAGGATGCTAGTGGACCAAGGAAGAAGAAACCTGCCTGTTCCACTTATCTCCGTAGCAGATTGGATGAGGCCATCCTACACAACAGTTTGAGTGGGAAGTGCCCTCAAATTCTTTTTCATCCTGGGCTACTGCTTGTCTTTTTAAATTAGGCACATTTAGTGAGCAAAAATATACACAGAGTTTGTAATCATGAGTAAAACTTAGTGTCACCACTTTCAGCTTTAATCCAATTGTGTCCCCAGTGTAGCCTTTAGCTATTAGTAGAATATATGGAAAAGATATCTTATTTGTGCTCAGGTTAATACTGAAAATCTGAAGGACAAAAAAATTGAAGATTTACCTATGGTAATTCTTTTCGAAAAGCATTTTATTATGCCTGCATTGTGGACCTATATTTTTTCCTGTTGTAATGTATTTTAAAACGAAACCGGAAGCAAAGAATATCAGTGAAGATTTTTTTTTCTTTTACTTTCAGTGTGCCATTTGGCTGAAACAGCCTTGTACAAACGTCTGTGAATTATAAGTGGTATTTAATTTTTGTTTTTCACGTCAAAAAAATTTTAGGTAGGTAATCTTAAGCTATGAAGAGTATTTTTAGGTTATTAAAAAATGTTGACATTTACTGGCCAAGAGCCTGGCATGTAGTTGCAAAGGTCATCAATGAGTAAACAGACATTAATGGTTAGCTGGATAACTGGTACATAAACAGGTCATATTAATAATTAACACAGAGGAAAACTGGCAGTTTACAGCAAGCTTAGGAAAATAGCTAATAGAAATAACTTTGGAAAGGGCAAGGACCAATATTTAAAAAACATCTAAAAATTAGACCTAGAGGAGCCTAATTTTAAGGCATTCATTTCTTATTCTTTCTTCTCTCTCTCAACTTATGAACAAATTATTTTTTAATTCATGGAGAGTAAAGCTATTTGAATTGCTGAAAAAAGTATTGCACAGCTGTTCATTCTGCAATTGATTCTCAGACTGATGCTGTCTTGTTGATAACTCTGCAGAATATAAAATATTTAAAGAATTGATTTCATCCCCAAATATATCTGGTAAAAAAAAAAAAAAAGATAGCTCCTCCCTTTGTTCATTACTGAAAAGATATTAAAATGTATGAATATTTGGATTTAACATTCCATCAACGCTCAGTAGAGCTGCTTATTGATTCTAAGCAAAATATACTTTAAATTGCCAACAGTAAAAGTTTTACCAACACCTTTTTTCTAAGGTATAAAGTCTCAGCATTTCTCTCCCACATCCTAAAAAGTGAGATTTTTTTCTCAATTCCTTTTGCCTTGTCAGCTCAGCAGCAGCTTTCCTGTCCAGCCCTATCTGTTTATTCCAGAAATTACCATGAAGCCAGGCCTCTCTCCCAGGTCCACAATTAGTCCTAGTTGACTTGACTGTAAATAGGTCCCTGGTCATTCAGGCTAGGAAATAAAGGCAGCCAGATCTGAGACTAATTGCATCTCTCCTGGCATGTTTTCATAACGCAAACTTCAATGGACACAAATCAGTTGGCTTCTTACTTTTAATTAATATTTGAACTAAAAATGGTACAAAGCATATAGAACTGCATATCAGAAGGGAATGGAATTTCCAAATACTGCAACAGTAATCATCATGGTACTCACACTACGGGAAAATGTAGAAAAATATTTCTATGGATAAATATTACACTTTTCTAGCGTTTAAAAAAAGTGCTGCTTTTGAATATTAAGTAAAATAGTGATATCTGAACATTGAGTAAAATTTAGAAATGTCTAAGATCATCTAGAAGGTATAGTCAGAGAGCAGAGCAATAGGAGAGAGGACATATTAGGAAAGCCAAAGAAAACTAAATGGAATATTTCATGGTGCAACAGAAAGGGTTTCTGATGATGGACTTGGAGAACCAGGAGTTTTCTGTGGACCTGCAGATGTAACACAAAATTCATGCTACACTGGCAGGAGAAGAGCCTTTCTCCCTGACTTTTACCAAAATGTAATTTATTAAAGTTTTCTTAATGATTGCAGAAGTCACCATCTCTGTGTGTCAGCATATGGATTTTACAAACGCAGAAGTATTTATATGTGCATATAGTTTATAGGCAGTCTCAGGCTTACAATGCAACTCAGCCTGATAACTGGACTAAAGAACTGAGAGTTAACAACATTTCTATCATCTCATGAACATGTGACCATTTTATTTTGTGGTTCCTGTTCCCTGTTTGTCAAATGAGATCTACTTCATGATACTGAAGTCTAGTTAATGATAGTGAGCTATTAATTAATAAATACTTGTTTTATTCACCACTGTATAAATATTTCTTGTTACAGTAGAATAAGAGGAGACAAGCTGTAGATACATCCTTGTCCTTAATGTTTTTAAGATGCAGACAACTATATGCCAAATATGCCTCATCTTTTGCCACCCTGTTTGGTATGACCTGAGGCTCAATCCCACCTAAAGCACTTCACTCCCTCCCTCCCCTCATCCCATGAACTTTGGTTCTGTCCGAAGACCAACACATGCAAAGCCATTACTAAAGGCCTCTGTTTGATCTAGATTTGAAAATACATATTCACACAGTAGAAATCTCTGTGAAGGATGAAGAGCTCTCCATTTGGAGTGGGTGTTTGATTTGTTAACTGCTTGTTTCTGTGGCTCAGAAGACTCATGGTCGCAAAAGGTCAACAGTTATTGGTACGCATTGCAACAAAAGTCTGCTTAATGTTTTTAGAAATGGACCATCTTCTATTTGTCCAAATTCCTTGTTCAATACAGCTAAGGTTCCTAAGACATTTAATGGCTACACTTTAATATACAACCTATTCTTATTCTTGGACAGCTGTATTTCTTCACCCTCTTCTTTCTTAACATGTATCTTTTTCTCATAAATTTACCTTTTAAAAAAATCTATCTTTAATTAACTTTGTCATTCTTTAATCCTTTTAATGCCACTAAAATATATACTGAAGAACTTTACAGTCTGAGTCAAAAGGGCATTTTGGCAAAAGAATATTGCAGCTGTGTTGCCTGAAACATCTTAGAAGGTAGCGTCCACAGGGAGCGGGAGAGCTTGGTAAAATACTGACAGATGTAAATAACACTGTCACATTTTGGGACAAAAACCAGTTCATGGTCGTGCTCATTAAGAGCAATTTCTGTGTCTCTGTGAGGCTCCATAGAGATGGGGAGGTCTGCACCCCAGGCAGCCGAGAAAGGAGACTCGCTTTGCACCACTAATCCAGTTAATCCCAGTTACTTCAGGGTTCCTTCTGCAGCAATGCAGAATGATGTGGCTGGGAGGAAGGGATGAGCCTGAAAGAGATAGTGGGCAAGGGCAGAGGAAGCAGATCCCCGCCAGTCCTCCCATTTTTCCAGGGGAGAGCTGCCAAGCCAGGGTGACTCCAGCCGTCAGGCCAGAACAGCTAACACAAAGCGACACTTTCGTCCTCTGAAAATTTTACTACTCAGCAGAAATAAAGAAGCTGTTCATGGTGGACATGATTTCCCCCGTAGGCCCTCATTTGGCAATCCTTCCTCTGCTAAACCCACCGAGGAGATCCAAAATAGACACTCTCCGGAGGACGGGATAGAGGAGCACATGGGTGGGTTCAGCTCCACCACCCAAGCTCCATCCTGCCGTCCCCGTCAGCAGGGCAGGAAACTGCAGCACAGACTGGAAACGTCTGGACAAAAATGTGTTTGGGATTTCAAGGAAGAAAAATAAAAAATGAAAAAACCACCAAGAAAATAAACCTAGATATAAAAATGTGAAAGCCATTAAAAAACGCGGTTTAAACTTAAGAATAAATGCAATGCCATAGTCACATTCTTTAAAAGCTTTGCTCCGCTCAGAATGGCTTTGTTATTAGTGATTCTTAATGCATGAGATAGTGGTTTGGAATAAATCTTTAAGTAATTCAAAACAAGGACTCTTCAGTAAATAGTTGAAATTAAAGGGGGAGTTAGAGTCATCTGGTTTCCATTAGGATGATAAAATAGTTCACTTGAAACCTTTTACAAGATGCTTTGTTACTGGGAGGTGTCTGTGCATCTCACTCCATCACTAGCCATTTGACACAACATAAAAGGCTTCAAAAGCCATGCTAGGCCTCTTAATCAAAAACTAATTGTAATAGATATTGGGGAGTGTTAACACTGTGACCGCTAGGTTGTATCTTCAGTATATAAGCAGGAGTGAACATTAAACACAACCCTGAGTTGATAGGGCTTATCAGAATTTCAGAGTTAAGTGCTAAGTACTGCAGCCCGGTATCTGCGTGCCGTTGCTTTGTACCGCTTTTGGAGTTAATTGCACTGTAGGACTTCATCTTCCCAACAAAATTTATAGCATCGTCACAGAAATTGGAAGCCCGTTGAAGAAACTGCTGCAGTTTACAGGAGTTCAGTGAAACCACAGGGAAAAAAATTGTGGTTTCTACTTCAGCATCTAAGACATTTGCTGAGGAAGAGGGGTTCCCCCCTCCGCCCCTCCCCAGTTTACCCCCTAATAAAAATGAGCTGTTTCTCCCTCTTGAAGCTTTACTTGCTGCTAACGCTGTGGCAGAAGAATTATGGCACCAGCTCCCCAAAATGATGCCGCCCCTAAAATTGCCACTAAATTGGCATATGTGCTTGCTTTACATTCCCGTATGCCGTATTATGAGGGTTGACATGAATATTCACAGTGCTCGTGGAAACAGCTTTATTGATTTTACTGATACAGAGTGGGATCGGAGTTACTGATTTTAACTTAATTCATGCATTTTTCCAGATAACAGATGACCTTAATATTTACACACTATTGCACCATAATAAACCCAGGCCAGATCCTCTTCTGTTATATGAACTGTTGAAAATGAGAGTTCAAATTTTTTAAGCAAGGAGCTCAGGACCAGACTGTCTTACAGTGAGGAAATCAGAAATACGGCAATTTACACCAGCTGAGAATGTAGCCCACGGAGTAAAATTCCTTATCCAGTGTAGTAAAGTGCATTAAAAAGACTGCTGCTGTTATTTCTCAGGAGTTCATTATAACCTGTATGCTACCAAAATCTCTAGACAGCTGTGTTCCTTTTTACTCCAATTTCAAACAATATAATTAAAAAAGCATTTGATGAAATGTAGACACTTCTACCATTTACGCTGGAATGCTGGCACCATCTAAAATCAGCTAGTCTGTAAATACCAGATTAGGATCTGTGTAGCCAAGGTTTTTATTCTAGGAAAACATTCAAAAGAAAGTCTCAACCTTGCTTGGTGAAGAATAAGCATTATTTGTAAAACCCATAATTATCTCAAATGTTCTGAGAAGCTGGGAGAGCTGCAAATGTTAAAACAAAACATAAGGAAACAGTTTTGGACATTTAAGTGGAGGCAAATAAGGATGATGTACTTTTCCCCTATTAGTTTACTATATAAATGAGAAGACATTACAGAGTGAAATTTAATTAAAGTAATTGACCAAACTGCATTTTGTAGTAGTTATTGTCGTTAGCAGCCCTGACTCCTCTGTCAAAAGGATTTGCTGAAGATTATTTCTAAGGGGTATTTATTATGAATATTAATCTCTCCAGTAAGTACCACCAACATACTAAAATTCATTTGAAGCACTTTATGGAAGGCTGCAAACAGAAATGACTGGTGAAAAACAAGGTGTCTAATCATGTTAGCTTGGTTCACACATGGTTAAACCAGCAGTAGAACAGGGAGAGGAAATGCAATAAAAGGTATATTGGTTATATTATGATGAAAATGTGCTTAAAGGGTACCTGATTTCCAAAGAAATTCAGGCTGCACTACCAGGAAGGCTGATGACTTTGCTGTTTAAGGCAGGTTTTTATATAGTCTTGCGCTGTCTCACTGGAAAAGTCTGATTCTTCAGCCCGTGTGTTAATTCCTGTTTGATCTTTTTAGTGATTGTTTGCAGGAAGTATATAATTAAGGAGGGACAGAATTCCTACGGAGAACTTGGTTCACAGGTGCTACCCACGCTACTTATACTGACAACAGACAACTTGGATTTGGTATTCTATACCCCAAATTGTATCTGTCAAGCCCCTCTCTTTAACAGAGGGAAGGACACACTTTTTAATTACAGTGCATGCATGAAGGGCTGTATGGACTTGCATCGCTATCTCTTCCAGCAGCTTAGATGATGCAATTTCTTCTCTTCCATGCTGCTTGATCTTCTTGTTAAGAAAAAGAAAAAAAGTGGAGGTGAGATGAGAAGGTAGGAACTGGCAATGAAAGAAACTAGAAATTCTTGACCCACTCTTTTCAATTTTCCGTGCTCTGGAGACAGGATTTGAAGACTGGTGGCTGTATGCTGGAGGGAGAAAAGGCGTTTATGATATTGCCAGGGTTGCAAGTTGGAGGTTGGGTCAATCTCGGTCCCCTTCAGCCTCACCTCATCCTTTCTCTCCTCCACGTCTTTGCTTTGAACGTTTTTTCCTTCCCTTTCAACAACGCCATTTGCAACTTTCATACCACCTGTGTTTAAAATAAACACCTGACAGCAAATAAGCCCTAAGTATACACAAGTTGGGCATCCCAAGTTGTGTTGCAGCTCCAGATGTCAACTTCTCTTGTCCTTTTAATAAAGCCTCAGATCCCTATCATCTTAGCGCTCTGCCTTTGTTTTGCCAGGAGGCATTCCTTTCCCTTCCTTACGAAATAGGCTGAACATTTTCCCCATGTAAACATTGTTCCACATCTGTTCAGGCTGAAGAACATCAGAGCACCATTTCTCAGAAACCATTCTGGCTACGTATGACCAAATGTACCGCAGAGAAACCAGTGCGAGGTCAGGAATTTCCTCAAAGTCAGCGCTGGGAAGAGTTGCTTCACCCCATTGCTGCAGTTCCTATAATAACTTTTTTATAAGCTTTACCCACCTATTAGCACCAGTCAGTGTGACTGTGGCTGCACAATCCCCCTGTGTAGACCAGGGCCGTGGCAGCCACTGAACTACTGACCTGGAAGTAAAAACCCCAAACTAACTTTATTCCTGAGTAGAGTAAAAAAGAAAAACCATTTCTATTGCTGAATATGGCAAAAATCCTTAAGGGAGTCCACTGATTACACTACTGAGATTTGTATGAACTAACTAGGGTAAATAATTAGACTATATTTTAATTAATATATCAGTGCCTGCTAGCACAATATAGTTAAATTTGTGCCACTATTAGAGCTGAATGAAAGAAAATTGTCCTATTTGTGGTGAAATTATAATCATGACCTTTCCAAGAAAAAGAGAAGGCAAGAAAAACCCTGCAACTCTTTTTTGTGCTGAAAGAAGTCAAGAGGTGTCTTTAGTTCACCAAGTGCCCATGTGCCTCTTCTCTAGGTAGCAAACCTGAATATGGCAAAAGCGTCTCTGGTGAACAGGGAAATGAGCCACACACACATATATATATGTGACACAGATCACAAAATGAGGGCTAAAAATACAGCTCAATTATTCAAAGTATATAATTTTTTTTCAAGCTTGACCTTGTTATTACATTGAAGCGCCCGTGTCACTCGAAAGGGGCCTTCTTGCACAAACAAGAAAAAAATATCTGCGCATCGCAACACAGGCTTTCCCCAAAACCTTGCTCCCTGGATAACGTTGCAGATTTGGGGAACAGACAACTCCCTCCCCATGGAGCATTAGCAGCGGTTTTGCAGGACCAAAAATGATCAAGCTACAGGGTAGGTTTTTTTCCCCTCCACTACAAATCAGGCTTTCTCCCTCACTGCCAGAGAAGGCAACTCCTCACCATATTTCCATCAGGAGAAAGGAATGGAGGGATAATTAATCTTTTGGACTTCTCTGTACAAAAGAGGTGGTCTTGGCAACAGCAAAGCGGTGCCAGCCTGCAGCCCCGCGCCCATGGCAGGGCCGGGATCCAGATCTCTTATCTGAACGCGAAGTCTGTTGGAACTCCTTTATCTGGGGGATCAGCAGGAGCCAAGGGTAGGGGATGTGGAGGAAGAGCTTGCCAGCAGAAAGATGTGATGGTGACCCCTTTGCAGCCACCACTCTGATGGCACCTGAGGACCATGGTGTCCCACACCAAGGCTCCAAAGACATCACGGAGGTGCACCAATGGGTGAGCTTGAGACAGGGAACTGCTTTGCAGCAGCAAAGAGCCCAACTCTGCAAAGGAAGCCTCGCTGCGCTGGCTTTGCAGGAGGAGAGGCTTTCTGAGCCTACACTTCCCAAGGTGGCAGCTGATCTCCGCTCTGTGGCAGCCAGCGTGAAACACGAGGGCTTGATTTTGAGAAGGTGGGAGGCTTAGCACTCGCTGAAAATAAGACCCATTTAAGTTGTCACGACAGCAGTCACCTTGAAAGATTTAGGCCACGCTGCCTGGTTAGCTGGCCATTCCCCTAGCACTGTCACATTTATCAAACCCCGCAACAATTCCCTCCCCTTCAAAAAGCTGTTTATTTTTTGATCTCCCCATGAAAGTTAAGGTGTCACATTGGTTAATATTATTGCTCCTCCAAACTTCTCCCACTTTTGGCCCACACAAGGCAGAGGATAACCCCTTCCCTTCTGCCCCAGCATCACCTATCAAAAACACAGAGTGAAGGAGGCATCACACAATTCAGCTTTAACATTAATCTTCCCACTGGCTTCTCATTACTTTGCCAATAAGATGATCTTCCTCACACCACATTTCGATATATTTGACATCTGTCATAAAACTCAGGTCACACATATCTGTCTTCTGGTAAAATGAGTCATCCTACAGAGACCCATACTATACTGTTTGGGTCTTGCCAGAAATAATTATTGACATATTGTCAACACATCCAGCCGACTGTATTAATAGGAGCCATAAATTACCAGCCTTTTTTCTTCCCTCTGCCTAGCAAGGAAATGAGGGGACATACAGCAGGAAAGCAGGTACATGGCATTTGGGTGATGGATCCAGGCAGGGCCATTCAGTGCCTTCTAGAAGCTTTGCATGATTTAATCATATTTAAGAGAGTAACTAGTTTCAGAAATGATTCAAAACTAGTAATGACTTTCCCTTTGTTTTGGTACCTTTTGGTACCATACAGATTATGATCTCTCATCAAAACAGCCAGCTACTAACTCCCCAAAACTTGTAGGTGATAAACAGTAGCTATTTAGGGGAGAGAGGTTACAGACACATAGATGTTGGAGTATCCTTAGCATAATGTTATTGACTGCAATGAAGAGAGAAGTTTAACCTGTTCTTCGTACTTGCTGCACAAGACAGATGCAACTTTTCTGTTTCATCATGTATATGCAGTGCTCCCCAGTTGATTTCATTAACAACTTAGGTATACTTTAGGTTATTTTCCTGCTTTTTTTCTTTTAAAGTGTAAGCTTCCATAGCTAAAGATGAAAGAACAGAGATTACAGCCATAGCTAGAGGAGATGAATAGCCTTTCCTGCAAGCAGTATGCTCCTGCAGAGCAGTCACTGGGTTTAAACATTGCCGCAGTTCCTTCCCGGGGTTGCTAAAGTGGGTTCAGTTACCACCTACTTGGAGCTTAGGGTATCACAGGTTGCCCTTGCTCCATGTTTTGGTATCAGAGGCACAAGGTTGAGGTGGTTAAAGCGTTTTCTTGCAGACCCGGAGAGAGGAGCACAAGCTTTGCTTGAGAGCCATGACTGAGCTGTAAGTGGTACCTGGGAAGTCAGTGATAGACATCACATGATGTTCCGCTCCATCGGCTACAGAAAAAGGCCATTAGGTTTGTGTGATTAAGGTATGCCGATCTACAGCCAGGCAGGCTTTGACCTTGACCTTTAGCAGGTGAATACTACAGTTTGCAGCACTCTACTTTTGCTCTCTGGAGTAGGGACTATGATTGCCTTGTTAGAAACCAGGGAGAACGGGGACCACTTTGGGGAGGACATTCGTTTTGTACCAGCAGATCTCCGAAGGCTGCTATGCTAGAGAACATGAAGTACCCCCCACAAGAAGGCTTCAGCATAGGGTTTTGCTGAAGACAGGGACAGGGGAGGGCAAATCCACCAAATGTCACCTGCACATAGTGGACGTGTGGGAGAATATTCCTTCTTGCACAAATCCAGCACAAATCCCGATCCCCAGCCTCAGTGCCAAAACCTCAAATCTTTTTGTGCAGCCTTCATTTGTTTTTGTATGACCCCAACTGGGACGACCCTGAGAGTGAGTTACCCAGGCGAAGGGGGTCTGCACATCACAGCAATGTTCCACCGGCCCAGCAGCAGCAAAAATGTCATCTCAGTATTTTACATTTTTAGCCCTTCCATATATACAGGAGCAGTGAGAGCACCTCAGACTAATTAATAAGCTGCTCTGTATCTTTGTGCATTACCTTTCTTTTCCCTCTTTGATTCACACACAAATTATTTTTAGGAAAAGGAAAAAAAGTTTCTTTTTTTAAAAAAAAAGCAATGAACTGAGGTCTGGCTCTGCTTATCTGCTCTGTCCGTCACCTCAGCAGTGTATTAGGTTTGTGGGAAGGTGGAGGAGGGAGAAAACATGGAGGGTGCCTTCACTCCTGTCATCTCCCTCACCCCAAAAGCTCCCAGGTCCTCAACAAGCACCAACTCCCTTCCTTCCTCTCCCTCAAAAGGCCCTGGTGGTTATATTCACAAAATCCTGGTATGTATCTGACCTACTCTGTCCACTTTCCATCATTTTTGTAAGGGAAAGACGTTGTTACAAGGCAGTTTGTTTTTATGGGGCAGCTGTGGGTGGCATATACCTGGGTTAACTGACTTGGTGGCACTTCTAGCCTTATGCTGTAGGCACCATGTGATGGCACAGGCACATCAGATACTCAGTTCAGGTGTTGAGTTCTTGGGCAATTCTGGGCCAAGAAAAGTGACCTGAAGAGACCATTTTAAATCCTGCTAATTACAGTATCCCTGAATTTGCTCTAGTTTTTTTCCAGGTTGAATTTAGCAAAGATAGGAGTGCAGAAAGCCACTCATGCTTTTCTGCTTGGGCACTGAGCTCTGACACACTGGAGGATGTCTTCTTTCATTATTAACTTTGGCAGCATTTAAATTAAGTAATATCTTGACAGGGGAAAGGAAGGGAATGAAGGGCCCTGGGAATATTTTTTTCTCCTGTTTAATTGTACTGCATTTGCTGTGTTCCAAAAAACACTAGAAGAGCTGCTCTTCAGAGACCAAAAAAAAAGTTTATAAACCCCCACAAGTTGAGGTAGTTTGGCAGCACATAGAAGGATAGAGAATTATCATCTGTCCAGGGAAATCCACCCCCCGCTTCTCCCAACCCTCTTTCAGCTGGTGCATGCAAGATGTTCCTGCTCACTTCATCCTCAAACATTTAAACACTTTGAGGACCACACACCTACAGTGCGTTATTTGCAGGGCTTTCTAAGCCGAAATCTAGCGTGCATATCTGTGGGTGGGAATGGCTGGATAATGTTACCGTGATAGCTGATGATAATATTTCTACCAATTGTTAAGCTTCCTAAGTCTCCACTTTGTGAATGCTTCAGCGTATCGTTTTCTGAAAAACGCAGCCTTCCTTGCCGAGGGAAAGGTAGAGTCAATAATGTGTTCATGCGAGATTATCTAGGAGCCTCTGATTTACTCCAGAGAAAAAAGTCTCCCTTACACAAATGCACCTTTCTAAACACTTCAGGGGTCGCATGGTTCACTGCAGGATTGTGTCAGTACAGCCATAAAATAAGGCGGCAGTTCGAGCTGTCTTGGACTAGCAGCGTAGCAGGTACTGCAGAAACACAGATGTGGTGTAGTCTGAGCTGTTTAAAAGCGGCTGCTTGCTTGTGAGCACTCTGCTTTTAGTCCAAATAGACATTAGGAAAATGTGTGAGGGACGAAGGAGTGTGTTTCTTCAGTGTTTCAGGAAAAAAAGTGTGGGAGGAGAGATAATTTTGATGAGTCAAATTCCTAATTCCCTTCAGACATGTAAAGTCAGTAGGAGTTGTTTCACTTTCATCTTAACTTGCAAAGATGGGTGAAGTTAGAACAAAGGAAGGTGGAAAAAAATAAATGAGCTTTTTTATAAAGTGAGTTTAAGGAAGACTAAAAGAAACAGCAGTGTTCTTTGTGTAAGGACAAAAGCAAAAGAAAACTATTATTCTGCATAACATACTATTTATCTCAGAATACTTATTCAGACCCTGGCTTCTGGGAAGTCCTCTGCTCATCTTTTTTCCATTTCCTCTGCCATGGTGACTCTTCTGGGCTGTAGTATGCCCTGAACAAAGCACAATATCCTCCAAGACTTTGTTAAAAATACTGTTTAAGACCAACTGATAGCCCAATCCTTCTGACTTCATCATGCTTTTGCTTCATATTTTCGATCAGTTCTTCCTCTTCGTCCACTGCATCAAGGCACAAAATTCTTGTTTTAATCCAAGACATTTACAAGTTAGACCCTCCATAACCATTCCCTCCTCTCTGTTGTTTTTGTCCCAAATCAATCAAACCTGACTGTCCATTTATCCCTCAAGCAGTAGCAGTCTCAAAACTTCTCAATCTCCATAAATTAACTATAGTTTCACCTCTTAAAACACTCCATCACACTCTTATTCTGCAGCACATAGAAAATCTCCATCTTAGACTTCTTGCTTGTGACCTGCTCATTACATTTACAGAATTGTACACGATAGCATTTACTAAAGCATTCTTTTAATCCCACCAGTTTTCCATGTCTTTCTTATACAATGCCTTCTGCTTTCTTACCCCTTTAGGTCTGCTCCAAAATCCAGTAAGTTATGGGTAGGAGGGGAAATAGTGATCAAGCTCTTATCCCACCAATTCTTTTGGGGCAGGGATTCATTTACTACCACTCCCAATTTACCTTAAATTTAGTCCCAAGCTTTCCCTAACTATGGCTGTGATACTCAGCAGTTTTGCACCTCAAGCTCTGCATGAATGATCTGGGTAGTCCTGGGGCAGAGAACTTCCTTTAAGAGATCTGTGAGAGGTAATTTAGAAATGTAAACCTATTCTTAGGGTGTTTAAATTTGCCATAGAAGAGAAAATTCCTGTGGATTCACAATTCAAAATGAGTTGAAAAATCACAGTTGTAGATATTTGTAGATTGCCTGATACTAAAAATTTCTGACTTTAATAAAACCATCTGGATTCTACTGTAAAATAAACAGTAAAAATTATACTGTTCCCATTGTCGTGTTAGGCTCCCATACTCTTATCCTGAGAGATCCCCTGTCTTGAAGGAACACTCTTTCTTCTGGAGAGCACTGACGAAATAGCTTATACAAAAAGTCAGTCTATGCACAAGAGAAAAAAAAAACAGCACTAAGGAAAAGCTAAGCAATAACAATGAATCATGCATTTCATTCGGAAAGCAGAGATCTCTAGTTTTGTTTATCTTTTGTATGAACAAGTTGCCTGGTCTGGGTTCCTATTTTTTTTTTAAAGTCCCATCCCCCATCACGGCAAGCCTCCTGCCCCAGCTGACAGTCTCATTGTCCCCATGGCTGTCGTGGGAAGTCATGATAGATGGTTACACCACGACCCTTTTAGGAGGTGCATGTTCATATTATGCTCAGAGACCTTTTTTGATCAATAGTCAATTCAAACCTTTTCACTTGTGTATACACACAAATATATTTATGTTTATAACATATGTATGTATAAATAAGCGGCTGGAGAACTGTTAAGATGAGCAAAACTACTTCAATAGGTTTCAGCGTTTTGGAACCCAAAGCAGCGGTATCTCATGAGTAAATGTGGTCATTTGCAGCGTGTGCAATATTTTTTTAATATTTTAGTCAAAAGAAGAACAGCCAGAATATTTTCATAGTGGGGAGCACAGAGACTTGAAATAACTAGGTTTTGATACTAGCCATATTGCACTTCACTTTTCCTCAGCACAGAATGCCAGCTTGTTTCTTCAAATTAAGACAATATGCTTATAGTGATGAACCTTATTGGCCATCTATCTTCCTTTTGTAATCTGGCTCTCATCAAGCTGAAATGAAGCCATTTCTTCTGACTGTGGCTGATTAAACACAGAGTAAACCTAGATCTCTGAGGAGGCTCTAATGATTCTCCACAGGCCTAGTGTCAGCCCGGCACCTGCAGCATTCAGCTTCCCCATTTCCATCATAAAATGAAGCATCTGTTACAGAGAAGTGTTATCTTTTTATCATCGATGGTATCTTTCTGTTTGAATTCACCTACCCCATTTGGTATAAATTACAGCCATTTCATATGTAATGAATGGTCACACAGGATGCACTCTGGTTATTGGGGGTTAAAAGGGCACAAAATCCTTTTACTAAACCTTTATTTAACTTGGTGAAAGTTAAGACTACATGGCTTGTGTAAAACCTTCTTTCTTACAACAAACAGGAGGAAATACTTACCGCAGCTTAATGCTGAAGCATTTTGATATTGCTTATCTAAATACTGGCCTTTGAGTTTTTTGGAAGCAATTTCTGGAGAAACATTATTAGTTGCAGGAAAAAGAAACAGAGAAACATGTTCGTGCCAAAGACATTTCTGTCTCGATAACTTGATTAACTATAAGCCTGAAATGTAAAAGTAGACAAGATTTGTTTGCTGGAAAGGGTAGTTGCCAACTTAGAACCTGCTGTAAATCCCACAGAAGTCAACTGGCATATTTTCAATTATTTCAACAGCGTTTGCTTGGATCAGGCCAAAGATCAGCTAGCTGTTTACATTTTGTGTGGTCCACATGCTCCCCTATGTTTTACCTTCTTCAGGTTTCCATCTGAGCTGAAATGGGCAACTTCATCTTAGAATCAATTTATTTTCAGCTGATGGGGATTTGGGGCATAACTTTGCCAAGCGTTTTGTTGTCTCCCCCTACAACATGGACAGTCTGGACAACTTCACATCTCAAAGAATAAAAGAAAAAATTCCAAAGACTCTAACTCGGAAGTAAAACTCTGCTCATTGCTCCTTGAAGTAGTGGTATAACTGATGGGAACTAACAGTTGTAAAACGGCTAAATAATTCCACTTATTAACATGTAGTTACAAGATATAGAAGTGGGGCAACAACTGCACAACAGCCTTCCTGGTCACATGAATCTGATAGACGTTGTTGTAACATGACAACCACTTCAATAACATCTAAAGATTGCAAATAAGAGATGGCTTTCTGTGTTCGATGTAAATATAGATAAAGTCTTCAGTGAACTAAAGAACAGCATAGAGATACTCTAAAGTAGCTTGCTCAGGTATTGGTATGAGACTATTTGAAGGAGACCAAAGATCAGCACCACCTATTTCTTGGCAAATCCTTGGGGTGTTGAATCATTGGGGTGTTGAATCATTGAGGTGTTAGATTAAACTGGGATAGGAAGGGCAGTTACAGTCCAAAGCACTTCATTCCACTCATCGTCCTATGCCATGCTCTGAACAGGACATGCCACCACTGAAGTCACTATGTTCTACAGCCCAGCATAGTTCAGTAGTCTCCCCAGGCTTCACATTTCTCCTATATAATGAGTATTAATATGTTCTCCATCTCAGCAGGATTGCTTGAGATTTCTTTTCCTCATTTTTGTTAACAGGTATAGAAAATGCAATGGACATAAAGTAGTATTGTCAATGTTCTATTGAATTACAGATGTTGAACCATCAAAAAGGAAATTGTAATCACAGAAAAAAAAATTATAGCCACAGCCTCTTTGGTGGATCATTTGCCTAGTTATTTTTCATAGCACATTACAGGTGAAATAATTCTACAGCATAAAAGTAACTGAAAAGCATCTACTTTATTGTCAGGTTTAAAATTTCAAGTACCTGTTATCTACAGAGAGATGGGGGTTGCTTAATGGACCCATTGGTGGAAAAAAAAATCCTTGTGAAAATAAGGAAGAGTGAACAATTTTGTACCAACATGCATTTTCATGATCATTTTGCAAACCTGCATTATATGGCCACTTTCTGCTGATCCATTTTGTAGCAAGCAAAATCATATTGTCCTACCACAAGAGCACACTTGTTATTCAAAATAATTAGGATATGAGTCATCTTAGTATCAAAGTTGGCATTAGTGATATATGGGGCTGATGACTGATGAGTCCAATGAACGTTTGACTCATGTAGACTTAAAATATGCAGCTGAAAAGCTCAGTTAATTCAGAAGAGACACAGCATAGCAGCGATAGCATCTTGTAAAAGCAAGATCCAAGACAAGTAGAAATGCAGTAACACTAGTGATGAAAACAGCTGAGATCTTTGGATTTCTCAGAGCAGCTGAAAAATGGAAGAACTTTTTCATTAAAAAATTCAAAACTCAAGTGTTTTCCCCTTGACAAGGTACAAAATGTAACAATTTTTTTTTCTACTGTTTACATGATATTTTTATAAGTGCTGGAATTGGTTTTGTTCCTTGTTCATTTCCTTTCATTTTTCCTTTTTGTTACTTTAGTTGAATAAGTGAATGATATCCAAAATTTCAGTTTGGTTTGGAAAAGCTATAACAGCAGAAAGAAAAATGAAACTAGTTCAACCACTTTAGAGAGTTTCAATTTTCCTTTGTTCCCTTCTGTAACTTCTCCAAAATTAAAGATTTGGAAGACTTCATCCGAAAATAGGAAAAATAGGGAGAAGAAAGATGAGGAGTGCAAAAAGAGAAAAAAGAAAAATGATGGAAAAAATCCAAACCACTGCTTATTCTCTTAGAGGAAAAAAAAAGAAAAATGAGGAAATAGGTGTTTAATATTTATTTCAAACAAAAGATAGAAATAGGAAAATCTGAAAAGAAGCTTTTGCTTTATTCTCTTCTTGTGGATACCAACCATTTCCCTGTCAGCAACTGTCTGATTGACTAATACAGTGAACATGTGGCAACTATTTTCAACTGTATTTAGCTAAAAGTCTGCTGCTGTGTTTCAGACATGAAGAAGGCTTCCAATGCCCAATAGCTGTCTGTTTTTTCCAGCTTTACTATGGGATCTAACAAAGGCCATTGCACCTTTGACTTCAGCCTTTGACTTCATTTAAAAAGTAGCAATGTTTCCATATTTTAGGACAGTATCAAGATATAAATCTGTGTCAGATGATACTATTGGTTTTGAATGCCAGCTTCTGTAAGGACTTCCACTTGGTATCCCAGTCAAAAAGGTACCCCAAAACCAACTATTTTCAAAGCTGCTTCATAGAGTGGTAAAACTACTAAGAGCTTGTATTTCAGCAGCTGGACACCCTAAGGGCAAACAGAAAGCAATCAGAGCCAGAAACTCCAGTTAGTGTTTTCTTCCTCCATGGGACAGCTTTGGGTGATGCGAGGATGTTCCCCACCTTTGTGTTAGATACAAATGTTGGCTGTCATTTGAGTTAACAGGCTATAAAGCAGTGGAAACCATCACAAGCTGCATATTAACTGGTAACTGTAAAATTTAAAGGACCTTGATTCTATCTGACACCTCAGATAGAAAACTAATTTGCAATGGGTCAAAAATAAACATTTAAAAATTGGGAGGAGAATATATTATTATCTCCCCAACAATTCCAAACACCAAAGCATCTAATCACAAGCTTAATGTTAAAGGATTTGAAATCTCTGGAACCAGTCTTAGGTTTCTAATTAGGCATAAGTACAGTGCTCCCCTAGAAAAAAATCTGGCCATTTCACTCCTCTTATTCTTTTTTAAAGAGTTGCTCTTGTTAGGTTTAAAATCTAATAGTGACACAATCATATTTGTGATCAAGTATCTTCTTGCCGTAGTATTTTTTTCTTTACTGATTCAAATGCCGTAATATATATAGCCCATATATAATGGTGTCTGTAGAGGCTCCATCAATGGACTGAGGCCATTCAATCCTTTTTTCCAAGCCATCAAATCATTCTGTAGTTATTCTGGGGAACAAAAAAAAAAACCCAGCTAAAATGAAATATCAGAGGTGGATACCAACTTACATGATTGTGAAGAACAATATATGAAAAATGTTGTGATCACCACAGATGAAAAAACTTTGAGATGAAATTGGTCTTTCACAGTGATATCAGTTCGCTTCATCAACAACAGTGTCTCTGGACAATGCGCCAGTGTCATTGACTTTCACCATTTTAAAGGCCTTTAATACTGATTACTGCACAGTGAACAAAAGCTTTTCTTGTGAGAAGTCTGAAAAGGTTGATTATATGTACATTACAGCTGAAAATGGATCAGACAAGTAGTAAGTTATGAAAGTATGAACACAAGAGAATAAAACCATTCACTGGGCTTGAATTACTTTAGTTTATCTTCTTAGGCTGAATTGTGGCTGTGGTCTTTTGCAACTCAAATAAAAAACATAGATCAAGATGAGATGAAGATAACTGAGTATTGCCAGCATTAGGCAATAAAAGCAGTAGCTGGAATGGAAGAAAACTTTGATAACCACACAGAAAAATTTTTAAAAGTTACAGTAATATAGGCAAAAGTCCTCTGTAGCTACTGCAGTCAAGTAAATTAGGCACTAAGACAATAAAAAGATACAAGCCTCTGCTATTGCATTTCTTTATAAAGATGTTTGGAGCTGAAATTATTCTGGTCAGCTGAAGGGACTGTCTGTAATGTTCCAGTTAAACATGGTTTGAAAGCTTCCAAGAGATGAGAGTGGGTAACAACTTTCATATTAGGGCCCACACAGGAGGGTAAACTTCATTGAAAATTTAAGGTTCTGCTTTACACTGGGGGAAAAAAAAAAACCTCCTATTAGAAAAAGCAGTTTGTTTTTCAAAAGAATTTTCCAAGGTGCTTTAGAATCATGTTTCTTTCCATATCTTGCAAAGAAAATTAAGTTTTAATTACTTTATGCTTGTGTTAGCATGAAAGAGGCAACACAGCCATCACTGGAAGGATGTGGTATCAGAATTCGTGTTGGTAGCAAGAGCTCACACCTCAGGAGGAACACAGTCTGGTCTGCAAGGAACACAGTCCGGTCTGTAAAGTTTGCAGATTGAGCAGTCAGGAAAAAAATCTGATCATTTTCTTTAAAAACGGCATTTTTGCTCTAAAAGTCACAATAAAAAAAAACACCGAAGCCCCAGTGTTATTCCTGTGAAACAAAGCTTACACTTTTTAGAACAAAATATCCTAAATTAAATTTTAGCCACTACATTAAAGGGTCATTTCCAAAAGATGAAAGTACATTCTGTGGCAGTGTAAAAGGATAACAGAGAGCAAAAAAGAATTGCAACACACTAGTATTACTGAAAAAAGAGCGTAAGTTGTGATATCCATGAAATGTTAAATTTTCCGCTATTCACAACGCTCTGCATTCTTAATATCTGTAAAGAATGGTCATCTCAGTTGCTAAAATATAACCCAAAGGCTCAAGCCACAGGGCTAAAATACTCTAAAGTAGCCACTACATCCAGCTGATTCTGCCATTTAGCACTTCTCCTGTAACATCAGTGGTGTAACCTTAGTCCCCAAAAATTGGAGGGCGAGTTGTGCCATTGACCTCAGTCTGATCTGGCTCTAGGACAAGCAACCGTGCAGTCCCTTGGGGCTACGAGCCATGGGGAAACTCCAGGGCTCTGGAAGATGGAAACAGCCCCAGATGCCTCAGCTGGAGGATAAAGTCAAAGCTGTAACCTCTCCCTGGGGCTATCAGGAGCCTGAAGCAGTGGGGCCAGGTTTGTCTCAGCTTAGGCACATGAAAATGGAGAAATCCCAAATCGGTGCCCACCTGATGAACCACTGAAAGGTGCTAGATGCAGCCTCATCTACAAATAGCTCATGTTAGCCACTGGCTTTTTGGTGCTTATGTATGCTAAGTGCACCTTATCGTACTGAGAAATTCATGCGTGCATGTGTTTAGACACATTGCTTAGACACCAGACAACCTTGTATTAAATATTGCAGGATATGTGAGAACCCTCATGCTTTTTCACTAGATGTCACACACTCCTACGTGCACATATATACATACACATGCACATACACTTGCATGCAACAGCTATCTTCTCAGCTACAGAGAAAAACTTGCTAATTGATGTTTGTTAAAATTAATATTTTTGCCAGTCAGAATTAGTCACACATGAAGCATCCTGAGCTTCGAGTAGGCTGTCTTAATTAAAGTTTTATCTGTCACTTAATGGAAGAATTATTATCAATTTTGATCATTCTGTTTTTCTTTCGGATAACAGTAGTGTTATAGCAGTCTTTGTATCCCTGTATATAAAGCAAAATTTATTTCTGATTTCGTATGCGGGCTGATTTATTTTACGATGTTTTTACTGCATCCTAGCCTATCTTGGATACAATACTCTCACCCCACATAGCACAGAAGCCACGCAAACAGGTGAACCCACAAAAGGAAAGGATGCTGCACGTGCCAGATATTTTCATGAAATGTAATACCAGTTGCACAGCTTTGCTTTCACCTGCTTCAGACATTTTCAACTGCAAAAGGCCATAAGAGTACCACTTCTAGGGAGAAAAGAAGGTTCTACTTTTTTTTTTTTAATCAAATAATAGTTCAGTAGCACTGATTTCTCTAAAGTATGGTCTATTGCCCTTATGCAAATTGGAATAACAGCACTGACATGGATGGAATTAAATCTGGAGTCATTCAGGAGCAGCTGAGATCCAAATACCCCGATCAGTAACATTTTGTTCCAGATTGCAAAACTTCTTGTTAGAACACAAACGCTCTTTTTACGAGAAGAGTTTAAATGAGTTGTTAGTGACGTCTTCACAGAGAGAGCTGGAGAATTTATTTGTACTTTACAAAGAACCTCTTCCTCTCTTTAAAAGCACAAGTTGTTTTAATTTAAACTAATATTAAAAGTTTCTTGCCCTCAGCCTGGTGTCGGCTATACAACTGTACAGCGTCTCTTTATCAATGTAGGAGTGCAATGGCATAAAGACCATGCACTCAAGTGACAAGTATAAGTATAGTATCCTCGTATTGCTTCCCTCAGATTGCTAGAATTAATCCAGATTTACATGCCACTAATCTATAAGGGACAGTTAGTGCCCAGCTCTTTCCTCATAACTGTGGAGTCGATCCAAATTGCAGAGAAGACAAGCAGCTCTATATATTTTAATAGGAAAGAATGGATTGGTAATTCAAAATCTCCCTTTTTCCGAACAGTCCCAGATTCAGAAACTGAATCAAGGGACAATATGTCCCAGAAACTGCATCGTCACCAATACAGCAGCATAAATCAGGAATGCTTTGGTGGCTTTTCTAGGCAGTTCTTTTTCTCTTAAAAAAAAAAAAAAACACATAGCAGCCAATCTTCCTCTTGTGCCACACTGACGTCAGTAAAGACAGAAATCTGCAGCATTCTCTTTAAAGTATTTTGGCTGCATGCAGTGGAGCTTTAATAGGATCAATCCTTTCCTGACAGGTCACAGTATGCTGACTACGTTTAGTTACACTTTATGATTTCAAAGGCTTCTTCCCAAAAGATACTCCCCTCTCCCCTCATTTTTTCTTCTTTTTTTTTTAAGGAGTGCAATGATCAAAGTACTTTTAAAAATGCTATTCATGACTACTTTGAGTTATCAAATGAAACCTAAAGTGATTCCAAGCAGCATTTCATTTTAATTTAAGGGAGGCATAAATTTTGCATGACTGCTCAGCTTCCACCATTCAAACACTATAGGTAAAAAACAGTTGGTTAAAATATTTACCATTACCTATCAAACTGCAGTTTAATATGTGAATAGTTCTATCCGTGTGAAATGATACCACATGCATGCCAAAAGCTCAAGAACTTTAGACCAGCGCAAGGGTGCTGGGTACCATGCAGAATTAAGCCAACAAGATACAAGTGAAACAGAGTCATCTTCTTTGGTTTAATTACTATCATTTTATTCAAGCTTTGAGTTGTATGCAGGAAAGTTTAAAAAACTGGGGAGTTTAATTATTGCAAATGAAAGGGAGAAAGAGGAATATTTCTACCACTTTCACAGGATATCTCGAGCATGTAACACTCAATGCAGCCAATATACAGGACTTCAGCATAGATGACAAGCACTGTAGTCTCCACACCAAGTTTATATTTTTATGGTATTATCTAAAATACCCACTCAATGCAAACTGCATATTTACCTTGGAAGGAAAAGCCAAGCTGTTTCTGCCAGGATTTAAACATACTGTTCCTGGGGAATATATGTTTTCCACACTTTATGCTCAGACTACCAAACGTCCTGCACCAGCACTCATTACATGGTCCAGTGAGAGTTAAGAGCAATCTACCTCCCCTCCAAAAAAACAGATTTTTGTTCATTTCACCACTTTTTCTGAAATATAGGGCTTCTCCGGGGGATCAACTTCAGTTTATAAGTAGGTAGTATATAATGACATAATGGTCTGGGCATAGTGACTGCAAAGGTACACTCATCACATATGAAAGATTGTTACCAGAAAATATTGTCATTCCTCTGCTATCCTTGGAAAAATGAAGGGAAAAAACACATTAACTGTTACAGCAGAGAGGGGAGAGCTGCTCGCATTTGTGCCGTCAATTCTCTCCAGTTTGGAGGCTGAGAAGTTAATGTATTCAACTCCTCTTTAACGCCAGCCTTCCCTTGCGTTATTCATACAACTTAACTCCGGCTGCCTCCTCCTCATCCCTCCTGTTTTGCCTCATGCTTCTCAAAAGGCATTTCTCTGCATGGCACATCAGAAACTAAAAATCTAAGTTGCTATCTTACTTCCAAACCGAGCTGTTGTCAGCATTAAACCTACACAATGCATTACAATATAATCCATTTACAGGGTGTCTTATCATGCAAATAACTCAAGGTGCCTCACAATAAAATAAAAAGGACAAGAGGAATAAACCTTGGCCATTGGAACACACAAAAAGGAAACCTTGAAATTTACTTTCAAACACACTAAAGGGTCTTTTCTCCCAGTGAGGCATGAAGCAGGACAGGGCAGAGGGTTTGACCAAGGAATTCTTATTAGCATTTGATGGGACTTAAATGTGCAAATCCACCCCGAGACCACTGGGACACTAGACTCCTTAAAAGCAAAAACTTCCCTGATATCTTGAAAAGAGAAGATTCATAAAGGCACAAGCGTTAGAGAAAAGCTTGGTCACCAGAACATCATCTTGTTGGCTTAGATCTAAAGGAGCGTTAAGGCCTAAATGATCTGGCTTAGGGGCAGGAGCCGTAAAGGCTCCCTGCAACACAGAAGCAGAAATACTGTTTAAAAGTAAGAATGGCTTTGGCCAGGGCTTACTTCTGACTCATTTCCAAAAAGGATCCTGGTTTAAATTAATGTTCCATTATCAGTGTAGAAATAGCAAATAAAGGCACTTTTCCCCTTCCCACTTAATTTGTTTTCATTTTCCCTAGTTCTTCCTTAGACTGTTACAAACTGCTTTTTGGAAGGATGGATCGGTAGTTTCCTCCCTCTCCTTTGCTCCCCTGGGTCGGAGCGTGGAGGCACTGAACAGATCGGCTGTCCCAGGAGCAGAGCAGGGGAGGAACCAGGACCAAACCATGCTTTGGACTGTTGTTCTCCCTCTCTCCCTGAAGGCAGTGCCAGCTCACATCATGGCCCACGTTATTGCCCCGGTCAAGCCAAACAAGCTTTACCAAAATGACAACCAGAGGATGGGGCAAAGCAAATACCCCTTTTCCTCACTTAGGCACAGGAGCGGCAATAGACGCCACACGCCTCGTATGGCACCCAGAAATAAAACCACCGTAGGAGAGGCGACAATTTGAGTCACTATTTTCCTGCTCTTAAGAGCCCAAATTTTAATATAGTAAAAGTGTCAAATACTAGAGATATGACCCAGCACTAGGAATAAACGTGTGAAGATGCCAGCTCTTCTGGCAGGTTATCTGATGCAACCACATCGAATTCAACCATTTAGCCCACTGGCTACCACCCAACTGGAGACTGTGGCTGAAATCAGTCTGAGGAGCAGAAAGACTTGTTGCACCAAATTCAGGCTGTTGAAGAATCTCTAACTGGCTTACAATAACAGAGTACAGGTTTAAAACGATCAGACGTGGGGCTTTATTAGTTAAATATCAGCCAATATTAACCAAACACTTCAGCAGGACTCAGCACTGGCCTGCTGTTCTTTGATCTAAATAGTCACATTCAAGGTATTTCCTTTATTTTCTCTTCAGTGTTGACCAGATGTACATGCAGGTTCAGATTCAAAATATTTAATGAGTGTTCAGCTTTGGGGCACTCAGGGACAGAATAAAGACGACTGGAGCACCTCAAGCACCAGTAGATAACTATCACCATAGAATGGAAAGCCTGTGGATATCCTGGCCGAGTTGAACATTTCTTCCTGCTCCCCAAAAAAACATTTCCAGTATCCAAAATTTGCTGCATTTGTTTTAATTAATGGGCATTAACAGAGCATCAGAACCATGATTTAGCTAGCATCCATCTATCACATTCTAATTTTACTGAAGAACGTATAACCTATTTCCAAATCTATACTAGCTGCCATTATAGAAAATTATCATTATGTACCAACATTTGCTCTGCTTCTGGAGCTCATTGCAGCCAGTCTTGCCTACAAGCTGGGTTAAGTCTACAGTCAAATAAGCAGAAATCTAAATTGTAATTTTACATTTTTAAGACCGCTTCCTTTCTTTCAGGGTCACAATAGCCATAGTTTCTGTGTTGCTCTGAACACAGGCTCTGCTCAGATTTTATTGATCTTTTTCTTCAGGATACCCACTTCTACATTCATTCCCACTGATTTAAATCCAGAGTGATACTTAAATAGTGAATGATATTCCACATTTCTAAATGCTATCAGATTGATGCCTGTGGCCCAGGCTAAGAAGTAATGAACTCCTAAAGTTACTTTAAGAAATAAAAGACTAAAGTAAAAATGCAATTTAAATTGGAAAGCACTGTGTTGTTTGACTCCTCTTGCTTCAAAGTAAAGAGGCCAATTTATTTGCCATTTGAAGAGGATGAAAGCCTTTCTAAGACACTATTCCCCCTTCATCTATCATATATTTCTGGACATGTATGGCACCCACAGTTTGTGAGAGCCCTTCCTTGGGGATCATAGCTAATTTCAGAAGAGACAGAAGGATGTGTATCATCGGCCTTTCCAAGATCAGAATCAGGTCTGCTTTGGTAAGCTAAGCTTTAGCTTGGAGAGAGTTTTTATGGCTGAGTTATAAAAACCCTGGAAACAGGGGAGTTTATGATAGAACCACTGACAGACCCTTAACTATAGCAGTATTCATGGTTACCACTACAAGACAGGCATTATGTTGGAGGGCAGTAAAGTTAAACCTGCCCATAGGGCATTCTGAAATGTTAACTGCCGGTGCATATAGTAAGATTTTTAGCACAGGTGTACTTTCCAAATAAACTTGGCTTCCAGAAACATCCTTCTGCTCAAAAAAGGAAAGGGAGGGGAAAAAAAAAAAAGAAGGTTTTCATCTATGACACTGGAAACATTTCTATAGTTGTGAACAACTACATTTGATTAAAATCTGTCAGATTTATCTTCTTAGCAGGAGGGAAGAAATATGTGTTTTCCTCTGAAAGGAAATCAATGTGTCTTTATGATAGATGCAGAGTGAAAACAGGGATGGTGTCACTTTAAATGGTGAGGGAGGAAGGACGGGTAACCCACTGGATATTACCATTAGCTGCTGGCATAATTGTTGTGAGGCAATGCCCCCGTTCCAATCTTTTATTCTGCATTTATAGGACTGTTTTATGGCCACTGACCCAACAGTTATTACTCAGACTCTTAAGGCAGAGCATCTTCAGTGCAGAGACACTGTGATTTTTTGTTCTTTTCACATTTCTTAATTATCACACCTTAGTGAAATCTCAGGAAAAAAGTCCTTGGCTTTTTTGCTGACATTATTAGTGCTGGAATCCAACTAGCTTCTTTAACACAGCAGACTAATAGCAAAATAATTTTACTTGAAATAACACGGAATTTGAAAACTGTTTACAGCATGCTGGTGGATATAGTGGCCAAAACAAATATTCCCATTGAGATAATGTATCACCAAAATTCAAAAAAATATATTAATTGCAAGAGTGAAATAGAGCTTGATTAAAAGCAGTAACCTAATGCCCTTATCAAACTATTTGACCTTAACAAATGCATTATCAGCTTGGATTACGACATTATCCAGAGTTACCAAACAAAAGGGTTTAAAGAAACATACATATAAACATGCTGCCCCTATCCTGGAAAGCTTAGAAGCTAAATAGAGAAGAAAGAATTAAGTAATGATTGCACCCCTGAGCAACTGCACCACAGAAAGATGAAACAACTCGCTCAGTAAGACAGATTTTTGGCAGAGGAGGAGTATAACCTGTATATCCTGAATGCCAGACCATGGTCTTAAGTAGAAAGCCACGCTCTCCTTTTGAAATTATCTTAAATTTAACTAAGTAAAGCAAAATTGCCACAATTTTTAATGCCAAGTGATATTCAGCACCATTCCTTGGTCTGTACAAACCCCTTCTAATAAAATTCTGTCGAAGGAATCAACAAATGCACGTGCATCTCCAGGAAGGGTACTCAAATTTTTAGAAAGATTTTGAGAAGGTTTTACAGCAAAGGCCCTTAAACTGATGAGTTTGGTTACAAAAATAAATACCCAGTTTTCAGGCCAGGGAGAGTTTTTGAGCAGGGTTACCCCAGGAGCCTATGTTACCAACTATGCTCATCATATATAGACAAATGATAGAAAATTATCCAAGAAAACAGAAGAAATTTGGTGTCACTGGGTGGAGAGCAATGCAAGTCTGATACAGACACACACAAGGCTCTAGACACATCTATGGCAGAAAGATCTCAGTGATTGTGAATAATTCACTGTAAAGCATCGATTCAGTGCCCCACAAAAGGGAAAATAAGATACAAGAATATGAGCAGAGAATGAAAACCCAGAAAATATCCTCATGCCATGTATAAATCCATGGTAGTTCTGGTCATTCTGACTCAAAATAGACACAGAATATAACACTTTCCTGCCTTTTTTTAAGTAATGAATACCTGGGAAAAAAAGGGGGGGACATGATATCTGGCCTATAAAATCTGGAATAGAGCAGAAAAAGTAAGTGGAGAATGATTATTCACTACTTTTCATATTACAATATAGGGCCCCTGTTACAAGAAAGTATTTTTCTCCTCAACACGAATTAAATGATGGAACTCATTTTCATACATGTTGCAGAGAACGAAAGTATATATGGATTTCAAAAAACTTGAAACTTCACTGAGTAATATTAAACATCAGCTCTGGATGTCTTTTAACTGCTGGTTATGAAACCAGGAGGGTACAGAGTCCTCCTTCTAATAATCTTTCCCTAGGCATCTGTCACAGAGTATGCTTGGGTCAGGTTTTGCTTTGGTTTGACCCAACTTGCAGTTTACAATATAATGAACTCTATTATGAAATTTTCATTTAGTACATAAAATTGTGCTAATAAAATCTGTAGATGACAGGAAGAATTATTATGTTAACACATGATGGGAGAGGACAAGAATCTGATTCAGAGCAGTCTGTTATTCTGTATTTACTGTAATATAGCTAAATACAGCAAAAGTCAGGGAAAAAGGCTACTTTTATAGAATGGGAAATTGTCTCAAAACGGTTGAACCTGAAGGATTTAATCTCCACCTCTATTCAATGCTATAGCATAAAGAGGCCAAAATCCTCTGGAGTCCAGAATAAAAAAAGAAAGATCCAAGTAGAAACAAGGAAATTATGTTGTCTCTGAAAAAAAGCACTGGTAAGATAAATCGTTAGACAGCTGGGTACAACTCTACTTTCAAAAGGGAGACAAATACTGAAGTAAGACTATGGGAGATGAAAATAATCTGGGTACTAGAAACAAGCACATTGTGCAACGTATAAACTCAACTTCTGCAGTTTAAAAAAAAGAGGGGAGGAAGACTTGATTTCTAAACAGTGGTGCCTGGACGCAGGGAGAATATTGGATAACGTGGGGCATTTGACCTTGCTGCCAACAACACGACAAGATGCAAAAGTGGAAACAGAAGTTACAGAGACCCAGCTTTGAAGATGCAGTTTCCCGGTACTGAAAACCGCTAAACTTGGAGACCAGTGGGCTTGAAGTGTTTAAGACAAAATTTGTTGTTTAAAAGGGAAAAAAAATAAAAGGGTTCTGCTGTAGCTCTTAGGAGAAATTCTTCAATCTGCGGATACAACAGTACAGCTGAAGGTAAACAGAGGTGAAGGGTGTTTACCCACTTTAATTGAGACAACATAGAATTTATCTTCTGCATGGTCTGACTTGGAACACCCAGTGATTTACACACATTCATATTTGAGAAAATGTGGGGAAAGGGGGATGCTTGTGTAAGTGAGAGAGGTGCATTGCCAGCCTCAGCATCTATAGACCAAAGTCTTACTCTTACTGCTCTGTGAATTTGGGGCCTTGCCTTCTTTTATTACCTTTGTGGTTCAACATTAAGAAAATATTTATGCTTCACAATCCTGAGCATTAGACAGGTACTTGCAACATCAAGAATAATTCTCACACCTTGGTGATATAATTCAGCTTCTGGTCTTGCTTTATACCAGTATTTTTATCCTTGGTTACATCAAAGATTTTGCAATGCTAGGTATGAGATACTGAAAAGGTGGTCAAAATCTTCGGGGGAAATGGAGAGATCTCACAGGTAGTAGCTGGTGTCTGTTCTTTTCATGATCAGGATCACACTGATCATCAGATTCAGATCTGAGAAGGAAATTAACCCCAGATCAGATAATCAGGGACAGTGAGGGAATTCTTACTGTGTGGGATTACCTGGATGTATTTCAGCCAGTTTCTCTAGACATTAGTGCTACCTTGCTATGACCTATGCTCTGCCTACACTTAATATTTGGGCAACAAGAAAGGGCACAGCAGAGGGAAAAATTGTACAGTTTTAAATAGGTTGCAATCTCTGGTCTTATCATAGGTAATTTGTAGTGTTTAATAGCCCTGATATACAGGAGGTCACATGAAATCATTTAGAAGTCCTGTCTGGATTCAATTTCTAAGAATGTATTAATCTCTGCCTGGCACAGGAAAGATAATGGCATTTCCTTCAGTAGAGCCTCAGTCAGTGCCAAGAGCAGGAGTCTGACTGTCATCGAATCAGCCAGTGAAAATAAGAGGGGTATTTGGTTGTTTATTTATTGAGTCATTCCAGCTTGATATTGGCTTTATGCCAATGCATATAAGTTCAGAGATAAAGAGTTATTCCTGACGATAGTAGGCCAATCCATTTCTCCCCATTACAGCACAGAAATCTAGTGCTAAATTAAATCCAATCCCAGATACGCAGGTAACCTGAACCTCGACTTTCACAAGGGAGAAAAGGTTCAGGAGGCAAGCTGGGACAAATCCAGAGAAGGGTCATAAAGGTGCAACGAGCCAGATCCCTGCATAAAAGTTTTGCTGTCTTTCAACAGCCCAGCGCAGATTTGAATTTGGAAAGGTCCAAAGAAAACTATTTAAACCCAGGTCCCAGAATGCAGAGTGAGCTAGTGAGATTGCTCAGGAGCCTGAAGTGGCATTTTTTTATAGAGCAAACAATATAAAGTAAATAAGGGAGAATGACAACCCTCTGTGTACTCTAAAAGAAAACTAAAAGTCCCACTGGTGTGCTCTGCTTGTCAGAGAATACAGGAGCAAAATGCAAGCGTGTTAAAAGGCTCCTCCCTGGAAGAACTTTTTTTTTTCTTCTTTAAAGCAATGAAATGGTTCAACAACCTTCTGAGAAGGTGAAAAATCTTGCCTGTCTACATTTGTAAGAGAAGCCTGAATTACCTGCCTTTCCCTTTAAGCATTTTCAGATACAAATCAAACACAGATGGCCCATTATGTTTATGACCTCACTGTCAATTGCTCTAGATAGTGCATGCATTAATTATTGAAATATTTTCATAGTATACAACTTTTTAGTGTTCACATTGTCACAGATAATTTCAACTTTCTGATTAGGAGATATAAACAGTGTTATTTATGAGAATTAATCTCTCAAATGCCATAAAAGCTACAAATATACTGGACTTTTTTTTTTATCATGAATCCAGCCTAAAAGAAAAAAAAAAACAACAACCAAAAAAACCTGGCCTCAGTCCTGAAAGTCAACATTATGTTAACATTCCCTGCGATACACAAACGATGCCAAAACCTATTACAATTGCAGTAAATTTTGATTACTGGAGTTGTTTGTTATTTATGTCTAGAAGATAAAGATAATATTGGGAATAGCCCTCTTCTTTTCCATGTATAAATTACATCCATAAAATATTGTGTTTTTTAAACAGTAAAAAAACTTGATTGAGGTTTTCAAATTGTTGTGTCTATTCTGCTTCAAGAAAACCACCTTTGGCGAGTGAGCAGGCAGTGGCATTTCTTTAAGTCTCGTTTACTTCCATTACTAAAAATTGAACAACTCTAGACCAAGTCCAGAAAAGTCCACAGAGTAGCAAACAGCTCCTAGGAGCAGCGAAGTAATCATTTTCAGAATACGGTCATCAAAACACCAGTTTCCCCAGAAACAGCCCGTTGACTGAGAGTTAAGGCATTCTCCTAAAGGTAAGATTTAAGTTTACACTCTTGTGAGCAAAGAAGAGGAATAAATCCAAACCTCTGCTTCCTTGGGGATATAGAGGATAAAAGGTGGGGAGCAGCCTTTCTGCCAGCTGAGCTTTGGGGAGTGTCTTGACAGCATCAATCAACTGCAGATCCCTTGACATCAAACTGGGATGTCCTGCGTGTGAACAGCCACTAGCCCCAGGTGCAAGCTCTGCGTTGCCCACTCATCGCTGGATCCACATGCTGGATTCCTTAAAAAAAAAAAGAAAATTGAACCTTGAGTTCCTATACTATTTTTCTCCTCCCTAAAACCTAGATTCATGTTGAGAAACTTGTCCAGGTAGGATCTGTCTTCCTCCAGCAGAAAAGCATAGATATTTTTATTCCAGTTGCTATTTTAAAAAAAAAAAAAACCAGCAGATCACCTGGTGATTAAGATTGCAATAGGTATATCTCTATCTAGGAAAAAAAAAAAGCTGCAGCTTCTTTTACTTATACTTTTATTGCCTTAACATTTCTGCAAGAAAAAACTAGAAAGGGAACCCCAAATTTATGGGGTGAAGAATTAAATGAGTTAATCCCTCCTAGAATATTCCAGATGAGCAAACAGAAAACATGCCTTTTTAATATTACTATTTTCAGCAAACCCTTCCAATAAGCTGATGCCATCCAAAGCAGCAAAGGTAAAATGAGGGGGGGAAGGAAGAGAAAGAAACATCTCATGGAAGTAGCCCAAGGGAGAAATAAGTTCATGACTAGCACATTTACACCTTTCTTGATTTATTTAAGGTACAAGAATAGTGTAATATGACCTGTTTGCTTCCCTAACAAGCTTTTATATTTGCAGCAGATCAAGTCCAGACCCACTTCTTGTGGCACAGGCACCTCTCACAGCCCTACAGAAGATCAAGAGCACAGAGCTAAGCCCTCTCCAGCTTCCTGTAAGCATGGGGGAAAAAAGAGCAACTAAAAAAAAAAAAAAGAAAAGAAAAAAACAAAACCACACTATTTTTAGTTAACTTTTGTGGTGAAGCAGCAGCATCTCCTTTAACTAAGGCCCCCAACTTCACACACAATCTCCACCTCTAATTTTTCAAGTTAAGTGGGATTTGGCTTTTTATAGAGCCCAGATTTATTCTCCCTGCCCCAAGGAAGAATCACACTAAACAGGGGAGTGCTTTGGGGTACCTCCATGAAACCCTCCCAAACAAGTATTTCCCATCCCCTCGTGTCACTCTTCTCAAAAGCTCACCATCTGCTGCAGGTGCTCTGATAGTTGAAATAACCGATAAAGAGAAACAGCTGGCAAATAAAAACCTAAATTTTCCAAGACATCGCTTGTCTCATGAGATGGAGACTTCTAAGTCCTCCAAGGTCCCAGCATTCCTTTGGGCCAATTTACATGCCAGGTCCCAACTGGCTATAAATTCAGTGCAGCCCTAGGGCTGCTCCCCTCAATGCATCTTCCCTGGGGGCTCCTATGTGTTGTTAGAGGGAGTTGGGAAGGAAAGGAGACATCATCACCTAGGCAGAAACTGCTCTGACCCTGAAAGAAAGGAAGATGCCTTCCTGTAGGTTTTCTATGGCTCTGTTTCTATCTAAAACTGCTCTTAATCCATCCTATTTTTTTTATTCCAAAGTTGTTAGCACTGGGTTTTGCTAAATCTAAGAAATAGAAGTAGGAAGATGAGGTTTCTTAATTTGTTGGGGTTTTTTTTCTGTAGAGGTTTGCTAAGGTTTTTCTACAGCTTGAGGGGCTGAAGCTCACGCTTGTGATCATTTCAAACGGATAGTCTCTATCCGCTCTTCCAGGACTAGTGTTTATGATAGATAGTAAATATTAACTCTTCCTTTTTTTTTCCTGTTTTTCTTTGCTTCTAGATAGAAAGCAGAGGCCAGGTTAAGCTTCTGTCCTCCTAGATAAATAGGAAATGTATCGTTTAACTGCAGCAAACTTTTACTGCTTTTTTGCCTGTATACTATGAAGAAAAGTGGATGTTCAGGAAAGGACATATCCTACTGAAACATGTTTGGGGCTGGTGGAGGCGGGCTGGCTGTGCAAACAGATCTTTAGGGATTTATGATGATCAGTTTTTCAAGCATTATAAAAGCCTGAGAGCACATTATTTTTAAATGAGTTATATATTTAGCGCTATGCCCACCATTCTTTCAGTTCTAATTTTAGAGGGCAGGGGACAACTCTGGCACTATTGTAGCCTTGTCTAAATTTAATATAGTTGAGCAGCTGATGATTATCAGTGAGATTGCCTTTTTGCTCCTTCAGGAATTTTTCACTCAGGAAAAAAAGTCTCTGTGTAGTACTCTGCTTAGAGTATTGTACAAACTGTTGTAGTACATGAGAAAAAAGTGTGCTTTGAAATAGTCTTTTAAGCCCTACCTCTTACTCCAGGTAGGGATTTCAGATACAGGAGAAGTGAATGAGGTTGGTTTGGACAATATTTTCCTTTGCCTGCTGTAGAAAGAGTAGTAACGTGTGCTGGCATATACCAGTAGACCAGTCCTGTCCCATCTCCTTATGAGTACAGATGCCACTAGATAAAGAACAGAGCTAAGGATCTTCCAGGCCACCAATTGCCTTGTGGAAGGGGTGAGGAGTGTTACTTCCCTCTGCTTGCCCAATGCAAGAGTCAGGCAGAGCATCCAGGGCCATAGTTTGAAGACCAGAAGAGGAACTCTTCTAATCATTCGGTTCAGTCTCTTACAAGATAAAGCCCCCAGAAGGTTCCCCCAGTTACAGTCATGGGTAAGTCTGACTTTTAACTCTTACATGGGCTTCAAGATAGTCTGGACCTCAATGTGTTGTTTTTCTTATGGTGGCCATAGTGAGCAGTATCGTCTCAAGCAGTGCCTCTCTGAATTTGTCAAATGATATGCTACTCATATTTTATGGAAACAGGGACTTGGGATGCAGGGAGGTTTTTTAAGTGTTTGTAAATGATTAAAGGCAACATACACAAACACTTTAGTATTAGAGGCAAGCTTAATCTGCATAACTCTACACAGTGTCAAAGACTCATTCTAGACAAAGGGTGTTTAATGAAAAACTCTGTAAAAAGAGGCCTCACAACTTCCTATAAATATTAGGCTTTCTGCCTTCCTTCTGAAATATATTAACAGCCTCAAGAGGGATTATTGATGCTGGCAAGTAAGTTTAAGCAGCCCTCAGAAGTTCCTGACACTGTGTACAGCATTAGATTTTTGCATATGGTTCCCCCACACACACACTTAAGTGTTTTGAGGTTGGGGTGACTGCAGGTCTCTGAGAAAGCAAGATTGATAAAGCAAAGCAATCGGAGTTATTTCCTATGCATGAAATTGATTAAATGCTTCACTAAATGGCTTATAAATTTGGCTCTCATATTTCTGTCACCCACTGCAAAGATTACAGAAACTCCGTCTATAACCATGTTGTATACAATACCAAATTACAAAAGGTTGTAAAAACTAATGTTTTGTTTAAAGTTTTGAGCAGGACCATATGCCTTCAGTGACCTTGAGTAAGCTATTTTAATTCAAAACATTTTAGAGAGTAGAAGAAGAAGGAAAAAAATCCATCTGCATAACAAAACTGAACTAACACAATTTAATACTTAGTATGCTGCATATCATCTTTTACTTCTTGCAAGAAAAAAATGTTGAATCTCCTTCTACCAGAGTATTCTAATTTTATAGCTGCTAAGTGTATGTGGCACGAAATCTAGAAGCTCAGGTTTCCCCAGACTGAATTTGCTTTTCTTATTTTATGAACTCTGTCATCAAATCTACGTGGGAACTTACATGGTCCCCTTTACTCTAGAACCCATGTGCATCAGGCACTAGTAGTTTTGACCTCATCAGACCCTTTAAAGTGAAGCTTTATTGATTTCTGCCTTAGCATAGAGTTTCATTACCTCCCAAAATAGGATGAGAAACTGAGGCACAGAGACACTGAGGATCTCAAGATGCCAAAAGCAGGTGTGAGCACAGTTTGCACACAGATCTGCTTGCTGCCCTTTCACATGGGACAGCCAAAGGACTTCTTACAGTTTGGGCACTGGGGTATAGCTGTACGAGCATAGTCAGCTGCTGGAGATCTACTGGTACAATATTAATTTCCCGACTATGCTTAGTCACATGCAATGTCCTGCACACACACATTTAATAACAGCTGCTGGTTACAGCCAGTTATGCTCTCGGTCCACAGCAGAATAAACATTGGGCCAACTGAGTCTTCTGTTATTTTAAAATCTTGTGTTGGCTTATGCCTTGGCTGTCCTGGTGTAAACACCTGACCTGGAAACTTGAGCTCACCCAAAGCTATCTAATTGTAGGAAAGGACATTACTTATAAAGTCACAGATACATAGTTAGCTGCACTAAAATAGGTACATTGCTTTATAAATCCAATAAACACTGTTCTTCTGACAGTCAAAAATAAAATTTTACAGGATCCTTTTTACATGCAGCTCCATTTTACAGATGGGAAAACTAAGGTTCAGCAAGCAAACAGTCTTTGACCAGTGTCAGAGAGCAAGTCCTCTGGCAAAGCCTGAGGCTGAGCTCTGGCTTTTCTGCTCCCCAGTGATTTAAGAACTCAACCATACTCTCCTTAGCTATACAAATAAAGATCTTAAGCGATTAAATGTAAGTACTGAAGCAAAGCTCATAGCAAGCAAGAGTGAATCGGCATGAAATGCAAACGTAAGCATGAGAAAATAATCCCTGTATTTTAACCATAAATGCCTGTTTTCTACAGGAAAAGCTATGTTCTCCTATAACATTTACAAGCCATCTTGTCCCCAGCAAGGATTAACATTTGGCATTGAAGTACTGATCTGGCAAAGAGCTGCCAGTAATGTAATCTTTTTTTACAACCAACAACATGCTTAAAGTCTTGACGGACTTGACCTCTGCCCATTGCTAATCCCTAACTTTCTTGCCCATTCAGATGTACATCTTTAAAGAGATGGCACCGAATGTACAGCAAACAGCTAAACTTTAACGGAAGGTGAAACAAGAGCTGCCCAGAGGAAAGCATTGGGTGGAGGAAAATCTGAGTGTTCCTTACCCAGCCTCGTGCTGGGATTTTGACCCCATTGTGGGGGAAGAGGTGCCTGCTCAGTTATACATGTGCAGTGACTTTGTTTCTGCCCAGATGGGAGAACATGCCTTTTAGAAAGAGAAGATGTAGTGTATTTGCTTGGATTACAGGAGCACTGAAGAGCCCTAACTATAATCAGACTCTTTATGCTCAGACTGTCTGAACAGTCCTTGATCCCAAAAGATAAAGCTAAACAAAGTAGATGAAGCTCACACACGGAAAAATGAGGTATAAAGAGACCTTATATTTTACTGAATCCGTTTCTCAACTCCCAGTTCAGGCGTTTGGTTGAAAAACCAAAGTGATAGACTTACACTATGTTCAGAGAAAATAACAGTCAATCCAAAAAGATTCCAGCTGTCTTTTCTTTCATTTGTGTGACAACCAGTCCTGGGACACACGCCAGCTCCTCCAATATTGCTGCTCCACAGTCTAGTTATTCTAACTTCTGGCAACTGGTTATTTGACCTCTTGGTGGCTTGTCGTTTTAATATCACTTTCTCTATGTGGATAATCTAGTGGGAATCCCTCCTTTATAATGCAACAGTCTATACATGGTAATTAGCCAGAACACTGAAGTATTGTGCTGTTAAGTCCAGTCTTGAGCTACAGCTGAGGAGCACTTATTGTGGTTGTGAAGCACAAAAATATGGTTTAGTCTTTTGTTCATGAATTAATGGTCCCCAGGCACTGGGAGAAAAGTCTGATCTTTTCTATTCCATGTGTTATATACCAGTTTTGGATCACTCCCTAAAGCCATGTGATAGCAATCTCCTCCTCCCAGATGAACACAGTCCTGGCTCCAAAGGACATTCAAAGAGGAGATCAGCTGAGTAGCATCAGCCCTCACAGCTTTCGCTGGCTTGTGGGTGATGAGTTACACCACTTTTGTGTGAGAAACCAGCCAGGTGTAAAAACTTATCTATATTCCTTGTCCCATTACCAGTGATTACAAAGTGGCATAAAAGCCAGCAGAGTGCTCTGTATCCTATAGAGATCCTCCAGTGAGTGGCTAGCGCTGTTGGATGAGGGTTGCTTTTCATTAGTTTCCAAAGCAGCCTAAAAGCATCTCAGGAGAGCCCGGTGTCTCTAGACACTCTAATCTTCTGATGTTGTACTTGGTGAAAAAGCATGCAAGCAATCCAAACAAAAGAAGCAGCCGTGTATCTTTAATTTAAGGTGATATTCCATTGTAAGCCCTTTGTCCACCTTGAGCAGTCAGAGCACAGCCATAGATTTTTCCAGCAGTCTGGGAATGGGATCTTAGAAAATGGTCCGACATGGACTTAAATAGGTTTCAGAATAATCCATTATGCATCAAGTGTTTAATCGACATAATTAATATTTTTAAGGGGAGCCATTTACATTGTAAGTTCCATACACATTATTTACAATTTCAACAGTAACAGTTAATGCTCTGTGACAAACTATATTGTTTCCAGCTTGTTATCCATTCATAACAAGGTCAATCTATTACCATTATTTTTGTGAATGTAGCTGTTACCTTGAGGCAAAAAGTTAATTGTAAATTACAGAGGAGGGATTACTGAGTTGGTTTTTTAAGTGTATTCACTGTAATGTATGGTAATGGTGCTATTTTATGAAACATTTACATTTAAAAGCATTTTGTTATTCATATCGGACGTGCTGGACAAATTCATTTCCAAACTTTTCAAGAACTTCCTCAATGGGAAGGGAAGAGCCGTTTGAAAGGATCCAGCTGAACATTTCATAACCATTGCAGTCGCATCTATTTTCCCCTTTGTCTGAGACCAGTCCCTCTGCCATTACCATCCAACACAACTCTGAGAAGTGCTTAGTGCTCTGAGAAGCAGGAGTAGATTTGATTGTAATTTAGAGTAACACTTTAGCCCGTACATCACAGAAGTGGTCTGTAGGAGATGTACCTTAAGATTTTACTCAGCCCCTGATACACAGTAAGTACACAGTGCCAATCTGATGTCTGAACTCTGCTACCTCCCTACTTTTGCACAATTTCTACAGCATTGGCTGATGCCCCAGCAAGCAAAGTTGAATTTTATATTTATGCCCTGCCTTGTTTGCTCCCACCTGAGCAAAAGTCAAAGGATATGTGGCATCGCTGCTTCCCAGATCACAGTAAAAGTTGATATTCATAGGCTACACAGAAAAGGATGGAGAACCACCATAAAATCTGTCTTTCCCACATCGTTTTAATGGTGCATTCAGGGCAAAACCCATGAGCTTTCCATTAGATCATGGACTTGTCCATCTTAATGGACGACGGAGAGTTGACACCATTTAACTTCAATCTAGACAACGCTTCTGCTACGCCCACAGATACGCAGGTCTGCCTGCCACATTGATCTCCACCTTCGTTGTCTTCTATATTTGAACTTTGAATTAGGTGACTTATTTAACTGCATTTTATTGTGGCTTCAGTTATAATATTGGCATTGAATCCTCACAATCACTTCCAGAATAACAGAAGACAAACTCATAAACACTGAATATTTTGAGCTGACTGAAGGAAGTAAGAGGATGATCACTGATCAGATGCAGAAATACATTTCTAGTAGCACAGGAATAAAAAAGTATGCTAGAGTATGCAGAATAGGCAGGTGAGAGCTGTCGGGGTATTTGCCTAACCATTCTATAAAAGATATGTTCTAACTTATTGGTGGTGAAGTTTGTGTAGTATGCTAGTAGTGTTTGGGTGAAAAGAAATTTATTTCCTCTGAAATTTTATGGAGAACAATTTAAATTTGTTAGAATCCATTGTTCCAACACCAAACTGCTCACTTGAAAAATCTATTCCTTTCTTCCTCAAGTCCTAAAGAAAAAGAAATTTGTCAGGCTTATGTCTTCTGTTTGAAAGGCTTAATATGCTAAATCAGACCAGGTTTTCTTGTATCGCAAGCTCTCAGAAACTTCAAGGCATCGTCAGGTGTTAGCATATCTAGCTTGCAAAGGGTTAAGTAACATTATTTCTGTGGTCTCCATCGCTGGTAGTATGTTCAAAGTGCACAAAGCTCAAGACATGTGCATTCTTCGTCCAATAACTTGTCCAGTAATTGGTATATTGATTGCTAATGTCATCATGTTTTAGTATATATAAACCCTCTCACTCTATCATACAGCCGCCAACAATCCAAGAAGTCATTGTTTATTCATTGTAACTCCCAAACTGGCCGTGTCAGATTCTGCTTGAGGCCTTGCTGATAAAAATCAGCAGATGATTGGGCACACACATTCTTGACATGGCTGACCCATGACATCTTAGGGCCAGCAGGGAGTCTGTCATTATGTGTACAATACTCTTCTTTCTTTCCCCTTATCTATTCCCAGATGACTTTGAGATTTTTATTAACTCATTAATGACTGAAGATGTCATTAAAGAAAGTGGGGAGGAGGGGGCAGAAGTACATTTTGTTTGTTTGTTTAAAAGTGGGGAGCAGCAAGCCATTGGCTCCACAGAGAAAGGTGGAGGAAGCTTAAAGACAAAGCTGAAGTCTATTCAGAGGAAAAGATCATTAGTTCATTAGGATGACTAAAGTTAAGATTTTGAGGGAGAAAAAAAATGTTAGGCCATATTTGAAACACAACTGAGGAAGGAGGGATGGATTTCTCCACAAAAAGAAACAGCAAAAAAGACTAATCAGGTTTATGTAGTACAACCGGTAGTCTTTACAAGCACAGAACGGTATCTTCCTGGCACTACCTAGGTGTTCAAATACTTAAGTATTCACTCAGAATGAGTTTTGTGTTCAGGGTTAGCATTTTATCATGTCTTTAAAAGTGTGTTGTTTTGTACAGGGAAATAGTATCTGGTTTTTTTTGTTTTTCTTGTAAATCCATCAATTGAACAGATATTGAACAGCATTATATAGTAACCACACTTGCAGTTCTTTTCCAGATTTTTTTTTTTGTACCTTAAGTTTGTGAATTCTACCTGTAAATGTAGCAAACTACTGAATATAACTTTGCATATTTTTACTATGTGATCAGGATTTGATCACATTAAAACATGCATTTGGAGCAGAAGTTTCAGGTGAGTTCGCTTACAGCCCACTTCTGATTCTAGAGCAGTTCGTCACTAAACTTCCCCTGAATTCAGGATAAACAACTAGTCCCACATTATAGGCTTGTCTTCCATTTTAAAATCTTGCCTATATTTCTTAATTTCTCTGTGAAACAATCTCACAGCTGATTTTTTTTATTGGAAGGAGATTCATGTGACAATGAAAGTCGACTTTTTCCTCCTGAAATTTGGGTGTTTCCTATCATTAGAGGCCTACTGGTTTAGAACCAAGGACCTAATATTTTAAGGATTGCAATTATTTTATCTTAATGATTGCCATTTGTGGATTGACTGAGGAATAGTGAGTGCTTTTCTGTCTTAGGCAGCTGCCTTCCATATGGTGGTTGATCTCAACCTAGAAATCTCTGACGTGATTGTAGTGGTACTGGACGTTAAAGTGACATAGAGCTAGATGTCATCTGCATTGGCTGGCCTTCAATAGTCTTTGTTTCAACATCTATCTTTTTGATGAGGTGAGTGGAAGAAAGATGAGCCTGTTTCCCTGAGGGACCTGCAAGTATTGGTATAAAATAATAGAATAAGCTCCCTGCATGGGACCTCTGAATTACTAAAACCAACTCAAACAGGAATCTGCTTATTCCATCACATAAACTGCAGATAATGGCTCGGCAATCAGGCATATCAATCTGACCTTATAGACTGACTGTAGTAAGTTTTAGGACTCCTAATAGGAGTTAAAAAAGAACAATTTAATTATGCCATATTGTTTCTGACAACTCTCCATTCTCTCCACTCAATAGATGATCCAGATCATCTGGGTCATGGGGCAAACATTTATTCTTAGAAATATGATAATATTTGCTGTGTCCTGAGTCTCTGCAAAGGCAGCGGACGCTTGCTGCAATATTAGCAATCGTTTCTGGTTTGCTTCTTTACGAGAGATTTCTTTTCCTCTTTTGTCTCCTGATAATTAACAGAACATCGTTTGTATTGCAGTGGGAGCTGGGGTTCTCCGTCAAAGGTCAAGGACTTGTGCAAGGTGCTGTCTGAGGCTTTAAAAAACTACATATATTCCAAAGGAACATGGATGGGTTTGAAAAGGAAAAAGAAAAAAAAAAATGGCAAGAACACATCAGCATGTGCTGGCCTAATCAGCTATGCCAGCTTAATCAAGGTGTGCCATTTACCTAATGCACCTTTTTGAGAGGAAGCTTTCCTTTCTCCTCACTTTCTGACATCCAGACTCTTTTCCATCATGTACCGAAGTGGGAATCTGTGATGAATCTTTGGATAATGGACTGTTGCTTTGACAAACTACTCCTCTACTGAAACACATGCCTGTCTTGGTGACAATAATAGCAAAGTGCGGATTTTGTGAAGAAATAGAGGCATTGTGGGCTACAGCACCAGACTCTGAGTCTATAAATTGCTGGACTGGGATGTTAGATGCCTTTTAATATTTTCAAACATCCAGTAGAGAAATGAAAGAACTGTAGGACTGTCCTGATGTAAGACCTCGGGAGAGTTGTTTTCAGAGATCATGGGAGCTCACAACTTGTTTAAGAACATGAAGTCCTATCCAAGTAATAGCTGGAAATAAGGTGCTTGATTTTTCTATCCCCAAAGACAAATTCTTGTAACAGCAAAAGTGTAAAATCCAAGAGAGGTCTGATACTTTCAGATACTCCAGCCACTTCATAGTGGAAAAAAGGCATACTGACAGTGAAACTATTTGGGGTAAATAATGAGGACAGACTTCTCAAATAAACTGGCATGGATTTGGCCATGAGATGTCAGATTCATAACTTGGGAAATGAAAACCTCCATATACTAGAGCGCAGGCCCTAGCCCAGCAGTGACAATTCAGCCTTCTGAGCCACAGGGATTTCTTTATAAGCAGTGGTATATTAAATGTGGAATTGGGTAGGCCAAAGGGACAGCAGTAAAACAGAGACAACGTGCAGTGACCAAAAATGAGCTAACGCCAGACACTAATTACTTGGCAGTAATTTTGTTTTCCTTTAGACTTGACTAATATCTCTTGCTACTGGAAGGTAAATGCTTTTCCCATCACTTAGGTTTTACGTCTAGTACTTTTTTTTTTGTTTGTTTAACTGAAACTGGGGAGAAAGCAGGTTTTGTCTATTTAGGCCATTTAGTACCTTTATCAACGTAAAGATGAGGGGTGGATTTTTATACTGTGCACATCGCTGGAGTGGGCTGAGGAAGAGCACTTTTAGACAGGCCTAGGTCAACAAAACAGATTCATCCATCACATCTGCCAGAATGGAAAGATAGTTGTCTCGATGCTCGGTCAATCCGAGACCTTTCTGCTGAGTCAACTGACAAGATTACAGATATTTGTGACAATGAGGACACTTATCCACTAGTAAGTGGACTGAAGACCACCTACACATTTGGCAGTGGGTCTTCAGCTTAGGAAGCTCTAAGCTTTTGAACACCAGCATATTGTTATTTGCAGTCCTCCTCTCCTTATCTGTTGAGAATTGTTACCAAAAACTAAGCTAGAATAAGATAAAATAACAAAAGGAAGGGATTCTGAGGTGATAATGGTGGAAGGTGCGAGAGTCAGTAGAAAGTACAGTAAAGAAACCCATGACAAGTCATGATAAATGGGTCGTTATAAAATTCATGTTTAGGCTGCACCAGTCTGGGGATAATGCCATTCGTCATGGCAACACTGGGGCACTAATGAGCCCTCATTGCATATTCATGGCTTTGGCTCCTCTCTTCTCTCTCTGCCTCCCTCCCACCCCGAACCAATGCCTGGTAAATATCTCCACCTCAAGCTGAAACTCGACTTAGGCTGCTTTTTTTTTTTTTTATTTGTTATGTTGCAGCAATTACACTGTAAAAGTGCTGCACAAGATTGATTGCTCTGATCTGTAGTTCAATTGTAAATTAGAATACACATCCCCCTGGGGACACACGGCCCCTATTTGTGATTAAGAAAAAAGCCCCATAATAGACTAATAGCTAAAGTTCTCTCTCTTTTACTTTCAGGCAATTAGCTTGATGAAATGGCCTCTTTTTGTGTACCCTGGAAGTGTAAACCGATATCATAATGAAGTATATGATGTTTATTCTATTATTTTCACCTTGCCATGTATGCAGGAATGCATAAATAATGGCTGCTTTGTCTAGTACATTTACTGATTCAGAAGTAAACTATGTCTTAAAGATGCAGTGTATGATCCTGCAGCCTTATGTTAAGCTGGGCACTGTGACTAGTCCCTATAAAAACTAATGTTCTGCCTAAAGAAGTTGGAGACCATTTTTAGTCAGGTGATTAAATACTGTTTGCAAGATACTTTCATTTATAGAGAACCTTACCATTAAGGTACAAGTAAGAAAATCCTCCTAATAACCTTGTGAGAAAAATAAGGTATCTCCATTTTACAGAAAGGAAAACTGATGAGGAGATGCTGAACACGTTACACAAGCCCACACAGGACCTCGGTAAGTGCTCAAGAAATCCTAGCTCCTTGAACTTTTTTTCAGGCAATAAGAAGCTCCCTTTCCTCTCTCTTGTAAAGTGTTATTAATGCTGTCCTGGATGGTTCATGGAGTGGCTCTGACCTTAGCTTGCCTCAAAGACGTAAAACTCTGTGGGGTCACGGTTGCCTTCATTCCCATGTGACATACATGGCTAAAGCTCTTTCACCTGAATCCAAGGTGGATATGGTCATGCCCATATGCAATATCATGTGTTGGATGTTGGCTTTCCTAAGGCTCAATTTGAGCTGTCAGTCTGAGCAAATGAGTCATATTGTGCAATAGAGTTATAACACTGTGATGGTGTTCGTGCGGTTGAGCTCAAGATGAATATCTAGGAAGAAAGCTGCCATGTGATGATAGCTCTGGGCATACTTGCTTTGTGACAAAAGGTGCTTCTTCCATTAGCATTTCACTTTGGCCTAGGAGTGCACTTTTGAAGTGAATCCTCCAAATGACCCTGCTCACCCTGCCCCACAACGCAAGGCAGTCTCGGAGCACGCAAACTGAATTCTTTTGCGTGAAATTAAACCAGATGATGTGGTCTGGGAGCTCCAGCAGCTAATGGGAATTCAGTCCACAGGAGCATGCTAGAGCTAGTCCGAGTAAACCTCTGACATGCAGTGACCTGGGGCCAGTTCCTGCTCTTCAGTGCACGGTGTAGACATACCTTTATTTGCCTATTTGCTAAGCGAAGCGGGGTTCCTGTCCAAGAAGTTATGAGAAGCTCAGATAGTATGGCAGGGAGGATGTGTGAAATAGGCTGAACAACCTGCATAAGAAAATGCACTGGTTTATGTATAACCCCATCAGTTTATCTGCAATAGAAACATTTTCATTTAGTTTAAATTCTGTATGAGTGAGGTTCTGTAGGGAAATATAACAGAGTTCAGAAACATTTTGCTAAGAAGCACTTCCAGTGCAAACCTTTAAAGGGTAACACTCTGTACATGGCTACAATACCATATTCTGTTTAAACTTGTTCATCATTGTCTTCTTGCATGACAGCGTTGGCATTTAAAATATGTTAGGGGTGACACAATACTTTCACCTGGTGCAGACATATATCACTGGAAGGATGTTCTCATAAACAAAGTGCTGCAGGCTATGATCTTATCATTCTCCTCTTCCTTCTTCTCAGTTCAGTTCAATGACAAACACGTATTTCTCTTCTTTGCTCCAGTTTCTGGCCTAGAGAAGCCTGGTGTTGGAGCAACAGGTGGTGTTGCAAATCAGGAATGACAAGCATTGGTGGTGGCAAGCAACAGAGGGGGCAACAAGCATGTAACATATTTTATAATGCTTCGGCTGGTGCGCGAATTCTACACGGTGCTGCAATTTTATAGCATGAGCAAAAGTTTACTCACGTGCATGCCTGCACACGCACGGTTTTTTGAGAAAGACATAAAGCAAATTAGAGTGTTCACATGTAATTAGCTGACTATTAGTGTGGTTCAGCCAAGGCGATAGGGAGACAGTAAACTTTGAGATAGCTCACAGATAAAAGGACTGAGGGTGTTCTGGAGAAAGCTGGAGGTAATAGTTCAGAAGAGAAATTCCTGACAAATTGAGCAGGCATCTAAGGATGTTCTTGCCCTACACCATTAGCACGGTACAGTGTAGCTACACAGGTCTTCCCGCTCCCCCCTACAAAACTTAACCCTTCCTGGCAACCAGGACTTTTTCTCCTTGGATAGCCCACCTTTAAATTATTTAAGAATTAATCTTAATTTTCTGTTTAAACATGTTTGTCTGGACTAAAACTGTGTGAAAATCCCTGCTCATGCTTCCTGCCCTCCTTGTAACAGCATATGAAACAGGGACTATAACCCCTTTAGAGGCTGGAATACCTGCAGTTATTTATCTAAGAGTGTACATGACCAGGTCTAGTAAAAACATTACCAGTTATCATATGTAAGCATCGCACTTGGAAAGAAACCCAAAGTATGTCCAAGTTCAAGTCTTTGCAACTTCTATGAAAATGTGGGTATTTTACTAAATCTTTGTGCTAAATGAAAATGTCACTGTATTTTTCTCTCATTTTATAGCTGGCAGGGAAGTGCTTTTTTCTGTCCTTTGGGAGTTTTCAAGACTTCATTTTTTTTCAACTAATTCTCTGGCTAACCAATAAGCTGCTAAAAAAAAAAATCAGACTGAGTCATTTGCTTCAGTAATTTCAAAATATTTCATTTTTTGCTTTCATTTATAAATTAAAAATTAAAACCAAAATATATTTCAAAGCAAATAAATGTTCATTTAGAAAAATATCTATCAGGACACTTGCAATGCTTTTGAAATATCTTTAACATCTTTTTTCAGTTGAGAAGCCTCATGAAAATCACACTGTTCCCTCCAAACTTTTTCCCTGTTTGGTATTTTCCAATACAAAGTTTTCACGGAAAACCCCAGACATAATCCACTGTTATCATCAATTCAGTATCTCAGGGTGTTCTTGTTTGGGATGGCTTCTGAGAAGGAATAATTGAGAACTTCATGCTCTGAGTTGATCCATACTGCTGAAATTATCCATATGTCTGAGTACCCGTTCATGTAAAAGCTTACATTTCTCGAGGCCTGTATACCTATGGCCAGTTGTCCCTTCCATTACTCTCAAACAGGACTCATCTGAAGTGTTTCTGTTGAAGTAAAAATTTGTCACAGGTTTTGCACAACTTGTACACTACTTCTTTGCCACTGTGTAAACTCCGTGGCAAGTCTGTTAGGACTCTATCCTGCAAGGAAAATCCACACTTCATATATCGGAGGAAATTTCTTCTTTTCTGTCATGCCAGACACACAATTCACTAAATAGGCAGAAGAACTAGCACTGTTGGAGTGGGTAAAGCCATATTCACTAAAGAACATGTTATTTTTTGCAGACAAGGAATCACTTCTCAGTGTACAATTAGCAACATTCAGTAAATAGCAATTCTTTAACCCCTGAAGAAAATTACCACTTCTGGTTTTAATGCTCATTTGTTCAAGGCTTATGTAGACATTTGTCACGAACAAAAGTTGGAGTAAATTCTCTACAGAAGAAATGTTGAATCAAGAGTGCAAGATTGTGTTGATGTTTCGGTTCATCTTGAAGGAGGGAACCTTCTGCTGTAGATCTCAAGTGATGCTCAAGAGGAAGAACAGCACGTACGAGGAGGAGAGCCAGCATGCCAGTGGCCAAGAGCCTACCACTAGAGATAAAGCCTGGGGACCATGTCAAGGTAAGGGCCCTCACAAGCCACTCAGCAAATGCTTTCTTTGCGACTCTTGCTGCCCTTCTTCCCAAGGCCCATCCTGTTTGTTTTTCTCATCCCACTCTGCAGAATGGCAAGAAAACCTGAGGTTTTCCACAGGTTTCTGGAGAGAGGGGCAAGCTTTCAAACAACGATTTGTCCTACCTAGAAGTAGCTGTGCTGGGTTAGACCAAAGGTCCAGCTAGCCCTTCACCCTGTCTGTGGCAGAAACCCCTAGCAGATACACAGAAAAATGTCAGAAGTCAAACACAAAGTAATTCTTTTCCTGATGTATTTTTTTTGTTCCTATCACTCAGTGCATTAGAGTCTGACAGTAGAAGTTGCATAGAGCAAGAACGTTTAATGGCATCACAGGAACTATCTTGCATGAATTTCTAGCCCTTTTTTAATCTGATTATATTTTTGGTATTCTGTGGCAGAAAGTCCTGCAATTTAATTGTGATGCATAACAAATAGAATATTTTATTCACTTTAAATCTCTTTTGCTCCTTGTACTAACATAGTGAGAAAGTATTCCCCTCTTCAGAAGATTCTTCGTAACTTTTGTCGTTGTATAAATCTCAGCCACCTTTTTTCAGAGAGTTCTAAATTTATCTAGTTTTTCCTCACATGGAAACAGATACATACAATTACCCACAAGACAATTGTTGTTACTGAGACTGAAACTCTTCCAAAAATTAATTTATTTAAAATAATCTTAACGGTGCAAATATCCAAAGATCAGGCAGATCTATAAAACCTGCCTGCAGCAAAATCATGCAATTAGAATCATACTCATAAGTGTTGGAGTCTTAAAACATTAATAGATCATTTTAATGGAAGGAGTTATTAAAATTGTATTTGATTTGCATTATTACAACACTGAATACACTATGGAAAACTGAGTTCATGAGAGAAGTACAGCACAAAACAGATTCTTATTATCTGAGTTGGAACTTTAAAACAGACCATGCTTTACAGTTCTGCCTGAATTTTCTTTAATTTTATTTCTCTTCTAAATTGATAAGAACTCCTGTTTTTATATTAGAAATAGAAAATGAGGAGGATAAGAAAATAGCTGGAGATTGAAATAAAACCTCAGAAAAGTAATTTGAGGAGCAAAAAATCCTTCCCAATGTAAGTAATTTTTATCATATATGAGATGTGTTGTTCTGATCATAACCACTATCAAAAGTCCCATGAATTGCAGGGTTTCTGTAGATGATTTAGGAAAAAGTTGCCTCAAATGTGGAAGCAATTATAAAGAAATTCATGACTCATTAGTAAGCATTCCTTGTTTTATTTCTGTTACAAGTAGACTGTAATTTCTAGATCTCTATCTGACATCTTTTCTATTGGGCACTTACCCTCCCTGACGTGTTTATAGAATTCCCCATTTCATTAGTGGGACATCACCAGCAAATCTGATGCACAAACCTCTTCCTTAATCCAGTAGAAAGCAGAGTTTGTTGGAGTCAATGGAATCATCTCCAACAGACTTAGTAATAAACCTGCAAGGGTTAAAAAAAAATATAACCATAATCATAAAATGGAGGAAGGGATACAGTGAATTTGCTCTGCAACTGAGATATTTTTAGTTTTGTACTCTTTAGAATCCCTGTAAAGGTACGTCCATCACCACAGTTGTCGAAAATAGCGTTTAGGCGTTTAGACTTGAGTTGATTTAAGCCAGTACAGAAGTGTGCTCTACATTTTTCAGAGCAGCGCAAATGTGCAAAAATGGTGTCTTCGTGTTCAAAAGCTCCATATCATTTAGAAGAACTGTGCCAATAAATTGAAAGAGAGTATTTCTATTAAAAATAGAAACAGTGTCCTGTAGAAAAAATATTCTCTATCTTTTGAACCTAAAATATGGTTTAAAAATCAATGATCAGACCCTCAGCGGGTGTAGATCATCACAGAAATGATGCTGTAACACTTTACATGATATTACCAAATTGTCTTGCTGGTAATTAAGCATATCCTCTATGGAATAAGGACCAATGACAAGAGAAAGTATAAGTTGATATTGTCTCAGCACACATAAGTGGTAGACAGAAATATTCATGTGCATAATCTTACACCTTGCCTACATGATACCCAGTGGGCTAAAGTAATAGCATACAGAATTATCTTGGAAAAGGCAATTCTCAACAGAAACTAAAAATCTTATGAGTTGTCTGTAAGTTTCTCATAATTATACATGGCAAAAATGAGAATAAAACTAACAGGCACGCACTTGGAAAATGTTTCCTTAAAAATGTCTCTTTAAACTTTCTTTAAAAATCCAGAGCATATTATACTCAAATGTTTTTCAAGCCCAATTTTTCTGTATTTCATCCCAAGAAAATCAGTATCTCTTATTTTTCCCCATCTCTTTTCATGGGTTTATTATGTCTATATTCTACAGCCCAGGGAAACATATGTAATTTCTATTACTCAGGAAGGTAATGAAGTCAAACATGACAAACTTGTGCTCTGAACTTCTGGTGTAAGCTTCAGCGGAAAAGGACACCTCTTAATTCAATAGCCACTTCCATGAAGAACCACACAAGCCACGCTGTCTGCTGCGGCGCGGTTCCTTTAACGTACCAACATAATGAGTCTTATCCAAAATCAAACTTTTCTTTGAAAAGCAAGTGCTTTCCTTTCTCAGTATGAAAAGTGCACCTCTTCTGATCCTTGTGAAAATTATTTTTAACAGCTTCCTTCAGGAGATGTCCATTTTGAGCAGCATAGTATCAGGATTGGGATCTTATATGTTCATGAAACGCACTCTGACCTAGGTGTTCTGTTCATGACTTTCCCCAGTATGCCATGGGTTTTTGAAATCACTTGTTTTTAATTTAAATTACGTCACTATATGGATGGTAGGTCTAAATTCCATTTAATGAAACATGTAGCTGATGACCAATACCCTGTTTTCTCATTTTGGATATTAAGAACAATTTTGGTTCCACTATCCCAAAAAACTTTAGAAATAGTCAACTGAGGGAGGAAAAGTATAGTGCATAGTGGTGGATGATGCTTGGATGCTTGTGTTTAAAATGTCCCATAAGTACAGACAACATTAAAAGGCCAAATATTTACCATACATGAAAACAAAAAAATAGTCTGTACAGATTACTCGTGGGAGTCTTTATTGGAGATATTGAAAGATATTTTAGATTAGCAGAAATCAAGAAAGAATTAGGCATATATATATATATATGATTAGTCTTTGATCTCACGTAAAATGTAGAAGGCAGAAAATACTGTGTATTAGAGGTCACTGAGCAAGAGCCATTATCTAGGCATGAAGTGCAAATACATAACAATCGGAAGACTTTTTCTGAGGTATGAAAAAAATCCACTAACAGCAGGAAGTAGAAATATTTGAATACTTCTCTTGAAGCCCTCAAAACCAAATCTGGATGCCTCTGCGTAAGGCAGGCTCCAAGAGCATCATCCCGCCAGGAGCTCAGATCAGCTCCTGATCTCAATATCTGCACAGTCCAAGCAGGGAGACATTGAATATTATTATTTTTCTGAAGCTGCTTAATGTATTAAGCTCTTTTTTACCTGTTGGTATCCTGGTTTCTCCTATATCATGTAATATGGAAAAGTGTATCTTTTTCCTTATTAATACAGAACATACAAGTAATCACATATAAAGACTAACAAAATGCTGCCTGTGTAAAACACCAAATATTTTGTATAGAGGGAAAATTCTGTGACCTGTCTACTAAATGAGAAGCACAAACATGTATGGACCCCAGTGAACTCGTCCCATTTTGTGCATATTAGAGCTTTGCAAATCTCCAGAGTTCTGTGTTTAGCAAAGCAGATGTGCAAATGGAGATCCTGGTGACCTCACCTCTGAGAATCAGGCCTTTAACATACATTACTTTCCTGTTGACAGCAAGAGAAGTGTGGATCAGTTGGCATTTCACACCTGCAACTAATGTAGACGTTGTAACAATATAAGCGAGCATTAGGAATAGAAACGATGCTTCGGATATGAACCAGCTATATTTAACGGGAAAGGTGCAAATCCACATTACGACTCAGGATATGTATTAGCTGCAGCCCTTCTTTAACCTGGAAAGAAAGAATTATATCCAAGGGAACTTACCTCAAAGAGTTTCTCTTTTCTCTGGCAGAAGTGATGATTAGGCTAAAATTGGACATTGGTTTTATCTGCAGTTGGGGAATATATGATGTAGTTTGTACAGCTTCAGCTGGTAGGCCAGTCTCAGTTCAAGATCCTGATCTACTATAAATACCTCTTCACAATCAATAGAGGAATGAACTTAGAGTAGAGCTGAGGACCTTGCCCCACTCCTTTGGCCTGGACTGAGCCGACCTGGTAAATCTGCGGGAGGATGAGATCTCGCTGAACATCCAGAGTTCTCCAACTCCCCTCTGCCTTGGGAAGTCCGTGTCTCCAGACAGGCTCCTGGGGCCAGGAATTACAACAGATTTTCACCCACTATTTTCTTGTTGGTAACAGATGCTCTGCACTGCTCCTTGGGCCATTTGGACTTCTACTAATACTGCAGTACGTATTATCCTATAATACTCATCACTGATCAGGGCTCTCTTCACTAAAGCAGATCTACCAGCTGCAGAGCATATGGGGTTGGATATGTTTGTCTGCCTCATCTAGGAGTAACAAATCCTGTTGGCTGGGTAGAAAAGCACCATCACCCTTTATATCAGTTTGCTTTAGCCCTGGGAATTCATCTCCACCTGATGGTTTTGGGAGGTTTCTTTGTCAGTGTCTGACAGGTGGCTGCTCTGATGCCTCCCAGCCTATGGTCTGGTGCCTCGTGGCTTTCAGATCCTGGCTGAGAAATGTCACAGATGGAAGTGAGCGGTTTTGTCTCCTCCTGCCAAGCGTAGAGGGTGGGAATGGGTCACACTGGTGCATCTCTCCCTGAAAAGTCAGGGGATGCTACTGCTACCAAAACGGGCCCCGGGGCAGTTATGTGACATTCGGCTTGAGAAAGGAAACCGGTTCGTCACCTCATTGCTTAACAGTGTGATCTCAAGCCAGAGCTGCGGTGTACCTACGGGTGCAAGAGATAAGGTTACATTATTAACACTATACTCACCATGTTCTGAAGATATTCTAGTTTTCAACCTCAGAATGCGACACAACATTAAAAATGTGGTGGGATTCTCAGTTACAGGAATATTAATTTAGAGGTTCTCCTACCAAAGAAAACAAAGCATCTCTCCCATCCTCCTGATTTCTGTTAGAAGATACGACAGCTCCAAAGTAGATGAGAGCTGTCATAATCTACGAGCCCTTGGCCTGAAAACTGTAAATACATGTAGGAAACATGTTCTTACCTAGAATAATGTAAGCTATAGATGATGTGTGAATATTTTTGTGTAACATGATTGTAAAATGTATTTTGGATGTAGTTGATTCAAAGTAATTGGGTACATTAAAACATGTAGGAAGGGCACAAAAGAGACAAGGGAAGGTATAGATTAAAGCAGGAAAAAAGGAAAGAGAATAGATGTGGAGACAGCTAAAAGGATGACAGGTGTGACAGGCAGGATCAGGTAGAACACATCCAAATAGTTTATAAGAAGATGGAAAAATGCCTCTCTGGTATTGTACCTTTAGTGTCTCTCCACAATGATGTTATAGTGCTTTTTCTACTCTTGATGCAAATGAAGCACTGAAGTTCTCCGGATTTCCCGCCCCCCCCCCCCCCCCCCCCCCCCCCCCCCCGTATAAAATGTCCTTTATGCTATGATGAGATCACTGGTGTATTAGTTCATTTTAATCTTTTCAGAAAGAATCCAGGAACTGCGGTGAAGTCATGACCGCAGTCATGTCTAAAAGGATGGTTTTATGGAGAAAAGGAGAAATTTTCCTCTCATTTAGCAAAACTGTAACAGAATTTGTGGCTCTCAAGTGTGTTGGACAAGTTAAGGTTTGTCTATTTTTGTCTGTTGCATGTTTTTTGCAAAAGGCAGCCTGCTTTATACTCTTTTTTTTTTTCCTCTAAGTATTGCATAAATCCAACAAAACTTGCAAACAAAGCACTCTGCTAGAGCAGTGCTCCATTTGAACAATCATCTAGAAGCATCTTTACCCATGGTACCTCCCCAGTCATACAGTCAAGAGGGAGGTAAAAATATCAGGCTCCTGTGATGACCTGAATGTCCCCACGTTAGACCTTCTGCATCATTCAGAGGGCAGATGCCTCACTGAGAACGTCCTTGTTCCCATCTCTTTCAAGGAGAAAAATCCTTGGGGCATCCCCCAGGGCCATGGTATCACTGTTTAAGATGATGTATTTGTGCCTCATTGATCAATGGAGTAATGCCAGGCATGAATTTGGACTGTGACATTTCAGGCAATGGCAGTGCCTCGGAAGTGCCAAACTTTCGCTGTTATTCTGATTTTACCTCCAGTCTTTTCCACTCTCTGTTTACTAAGTGAAGTGGCAAGACTTAATCATATAATTCTGAAAGGTCTCTGGATGGATTTACTACTGGAAAGAAATATGTAGACATAGGCCTCACTTTACCGTGGCCAATATATTGTATTTTAATGTGTTCTAATGAACTTAAAAATGACTCCCCAGTGTGCTTGCTGCCTGGGTCAGAGGGGTTATTTTGAGTTTGCCGTCTTCCTGGATTCTTGAGATAATTCCCTCCGGATTTGTTGGGTCAACAACAAAGTGGTGATAACAAATACACTGTTGTTTTAATCCAGTGCTATGTTTTCTCCCTCTTTGCAATGTGGATTTGTGCATATGAATAGTTACGCTGCTCCTAGTTTAACAACTTTGGGGCATTAGTGTCATGCAGCATAAAACCAGTTCCCCTTTCATACCTAGAGACCGAACATCCTGGATGATCTGTGTGACACAGCGGATGCCACAGGTTTAGTTTTGCTCAAAGAGTTTAAGAGCTTTAGTTACCCAGAGAAGAGTGGGAGATTAATGGCATTAATTGATAGTGATAGGGAACTGTGGGCTGTAAATCCCATTGCAAGCAAAGAAGAGCCCACCTCTACATATAGTAACATACATAACTATAGAAAGCTTTCCTATTTAAAAAGACTAATTAATAATGCTTAGAGGTCTGGATTTCTAAGTATGAATAGTCAAGGATTTCAGCAGGCTTAGAGAGGTGGGGAAATGGGTTAACATTGCATTGTTTAAAATTACAGGGGTTTAAATTGTTTAAAAGCGATAAGCAGATAGGGTTTCCAAGCCAGATTTGAGACATTGGTTCTCTTTTATTTGTACTAAAATTTCGGCTTGAGCTCACATTGTCATTCTACCCAGACTGCTTCCCAGACGAGCTAATTTGTCTACCTGTGTTCCATTTTAGGCCTTGGTTTTAATTTGAGGATGATTCCTGCTAATACCAAAGACTGGATAGGACATCCATTAAAAGTCTACACAGCAATTGAAATGGAAAATTCCAAAAGAAACCCTATTAGAGTTTTTCTCCATCAAATCAACATTACAGACTTCTTATGCATTTCTTAATTAGACATTGATATTAACTGGACTGTTGCATGATTTAAATCTAGCTCTTAATCTCAGCTATTCTATGCTGCTGTAGTTTTTATGACATCCAACTAGCGACTGCTTTATGCATTAATCTATCTGGAAAACCACCTTCACATTTTTTTTGTCTTTTTTTAGAAGAATAAAGGCCCCAAGAAGGAAATGAAAGCTTTTGGGTTCAGCCATTAGTAATTTTCTGCTTAGTATTTGAAAAATTGCTTATTTTAATTGCTTCATAGAAGAAAAAGATATCAAAGCTAACGTTCTTTCTCTCCAAACTTTGTAATTATTTCTCTCAGACTCTTATTTGAAATGCCTTGAAAGGATTTTCATTGAAATGTAGATTTCTTCTCTTTCAAAAGTACTTTTATTCCCCCGTGCTTCTTTCCCTTTTTTTCTAGTGACTTCCTCTCTAGATTTAGAGCAAAATACATAGACTCCAATCTCTGGACATTGTAGCATGTGTCAAACAGATGTCCCTTAAGTGCCATCTTCTTCAAAACTAACTTTCCCATGGCCTAGAGACTGTGCTGACAATTGGCCACAGGCCTTAGACAGCCTGGTATCCTTGGGCTTCCTCCACAGACAGTGAAGAAGAATCATAGGTGTTATAGGAGTTTGCTATATCAGAGTCCTACTCATTCTGAAAATTGCTGTGTGATTTGCTTATTAATATCACTAGCAAAATCAGGGAAGCTTAATGGAAAAGTTTCATAAATGTTAGTGAGCATGTCAGTGAACAGAAGTTTGGGGCTTGTGATAAAGTCTAGGGACAGGTAAGTGTTGTATAGTTTCAAGCAGTATATCCAGCAGTATAAATCCTGAATATCCTAATCCAGGAAGGAATTTGCTCACCAAACCTGTAGTTAGTTCTGCATTGTATTTAAAGCACAAAGCTTTGAGATCGTGTTGGCCTCATCAGTAATCCTCGATACCAATATAGCAATAGTAGCTAGAAGTTCTTTATTTCACCTATACATTTTCAGGGAACATTATTTATTAATAGATTATGATCTGGTCAAAATGATCTATACATTCATTACATCTAGAGTGGGCTTTCATAACTCTCAGTATCTAAGAATGAGGCAAAACTTGCATTTGTTTATAGTGCAGCAATTCTGCTCAGCAAAAAAAGGCGCAGAGAAAATACTGTCCTAAGCACCTTGTGATCTGCTCTGAGTCCCAGGTGATTTCTCATGCCAGCTCAAAAACATCTTCAAGAGCCTCAGAAGAGTGGGGAACTGGCTGCCTCAGAGACTCCTCAAAATATAGCTGTTCTCTCTGCAAATAAGTGGCCCCGCAAGCCTAGTGCCGTCACGGCTAAGGTTATCTCGTAGGGGGAATCTTCACAGTGGAACAAAACATTTTGAGAAGAGAAGATTGAAATGAAGCTAAAGCATTCTCAATATCAGATTTTACACGCATTTTTTGCAGTAACACAAAAGGAAGAAAGAGAACAAGAAAATGAGTTAGAGGAAGATGGAGAGAGAGATGGTCTATTAAGCAAAGCTACTTTTTTTACTCTCTGAATTTACAGTCCTGATAGACATCTTTATTCAAAATTACTCATTTTTTATATTCAGATACTACAGTTTTCAATACTAGTTCCTAGATTTGTCTGGACAGATTACCCTCTTATTCCCACAATGAAACTTAATTATCCTTTTTATATCATCAGATACTTCCAGTCATTTCCTGAACTGTTTCTGGGGACAAAGAGCAGCTGATGGGTCAGTCAGTAAAGCAAGTACTGTGCATCCATGTTGGCCATACATTTTTGAAGGCAGAAAGCCTTTGGCCCCAGGTCTCCTTAGAAAGATTTTGAGCACTAGTACAAATATTTTGCTCATATCTACTTTTGCTGAGCTTTTTTTGACTAGGCAAAAAGACTTGTCATTTTCTCAGCACCTTTCTGTGTATTACTTGGAAGCATCTAAATGTGAGTAACTCACCTGGAATCTGTAGAAGGATATTTGAATGAGACAAGATATATTCTGAGACAAGAATAACCCCTCGTGAAATCCAGGATGGAAATGACTGCATGGTTTAAAACACACCTTCCTGTATCACTGCTGTTGCAGCAGGAAGGAATGCGTCTGAGTAGTTAAAGTCCAAATGACTAAATAAATTGTTTCAAAACAGCAGTAGTAGCACAAAGGTTTGTATACGTTGCTGGTATTGAGTAGTTACTAGACTTCAAGACACTTCATTGATTTCATCTGTGAAGAAACCTGTAACACACATTATCTGTTATCACTACCTTCTGTGTCTGAGCAAAGCTACCAAAGAGTAAAGCACTAGTCAAAGTGGAAAAGTTGCATAAAATAACCCGACTTGCAAGTACTAAAGAGAAAATTATAATGAGTATCTGTTCGGTCTTTGAGAGTTATTTTTTAGCTGCTCTTATTTTTTTTTAAATTGTTATTTTTGTCTCAATTATTCAAATAAGAGAATGTTACAATAGAGAAATGTTACAATAAATTAAAATATAAATAGGCTTAAGAAAATCACCCAATTCATCAGAAAGTAGAGACACAACACAACTGCTGTGTATTATAGAATCCTTTATGAATTAAATGCTAAATCCCAAAGGACCAATCTAGTAAAATAATTTTAATATATAAATAGAGCAGGTGTTGCTATGGTACACAGGTACGCTTTATTGGATTACGCATGTAGTGGTCAAACACAGTTTCACAACTAGGCTGGGATTAACAGCAAACTTTGTACAGACTTTGTACATTGTATAAAACCCAAATTGAACAAAAATCCACTTACCCTGGAACAGTATTCATATTCCAGTCACATATCCGCAGGAAAGTTGCTTCTTCCAAATCCAACTTGTGACCCCAGCCTGAAAACACAGAACAGGATGGTGCAGTATCACCGAGACCACAGAGTCTGTCATACCACAACCAGAGATTAAGACGGCATTGCGGAATAAAACACAAGTTTCGCCGTCACACCCAACCTACATTTTTTCCTGATGAGTTTATCACTCTTAATAATCTCCACTAGCCTGAGAGAACAGATAATCTGTTTTCTCTAAATACAATAAATAGTGCCTCAAAGGACATGGCATTTATTCAATTCATCTTTTCAGTGATTCAAAATAAATGTAAAAATAAAAGATGTCTAAAGCAATGAGCAGCAGGATCCCAGGATAGTCAGTCTCAGGCTGAGTCCCCATTTCTGCTGCTGATGGGTTCTGCCATCTTAGACCAGTCACTTCACCGTCAGCCTGGGTGCATTTATCTACCTCCATAAAGCAGATAGGGATTTTACAGTGTACTGTACAATCTGTACAGTGCACGACAATAAACTAGGTCCTGATGTCATCTGTCCCCTCACTCCGTGTGACTGAAAAACAAGTGATAAAAAATAATAATAAGCTCTGAATAATTATGTATTGTCTTTATAGTGAAGCAGGCCTGGAGCTTTGTGAGCTCTCCACTGGGATAAGTCCCATTTAAAAAATCTCCCTGGCATAAAAATGAATCAGATCCTGTCACATGAATGGCCTGCATTTACTATTCTTTCCACTTACCTTCTAGTTGTTCATTTTCTCAGTTGACTTGTGCCTGTTCCCTGGTTGTCAGCAGGAACTGGGAAACAAGAACTTGCTGGAGATGGAGTATTAAATAAATAAACAAACACACAGAGAAAGAACTGCTGACTCGGTAGATGCACTATTACAACCATGATGTAAAACTATGCAACAGCAAATGCAACTTCTGAACGTTTCATGATTCACACCACAAACAACAAGGGAGAAAAGTGAAAGAGGATTTTGACCAGTGCTAATGAATTTGGAACAACACTGGATTTTTTTGAGATCATAAGAAATTCAGGATGGGTCCAGGTTGAATTCTTGGTCTGTCTGAGCAGCAGATGTTCTCCTTCCTGTAACCGATGCAGCATTAAGCACTGCATCATCCATCATCTGTAAAAAGGCAGCACTTGGACTACCCTGATAGTAAGGACGACTCCACTATAGCCAAGAAAATCAGTCGGCATCTCAGTTCGAGGACAACGAAAATGTTTGGGAAGTTCAGGAGAATGCTTCTCTCCTTCTGAGCTCCCAACAGCTCTAAGTGTGATACCAGGGCTTGCTTCATCTGGGAGATGGGGAAGGCACATGCTGCCTAGACTTTGAAGCTCTTAGAAAAGGTAACAGTTCATACCTGCTGCATTGAGCTTGCTCCAGGTATGGGGCATCTCCCCCAGGGAGGTGGAGCAAAACAGAATAAGGCAGAGGCAGAAACATCACGAGTAACCTAATGGATGTTTTGGTGGGAAGAAGGGGAGATTAATTATGGGAAAAATCTGCTGGCCATTAAGTGTCCTGGAGCAACTCTTGCGACACTGAAGCAGTGAGTTTCCATGTGGCTTTAAGACATCTGCCCTAAGGAAGCATTTGCAATTGAAACTGCGTCCTCTTTTTCTTAACACTCTGATTGCCATGGGCCAGCAGTTGCCTTGCTAAATGAGATGCTTCTTTAGGGAGACTGGCTGACCCCAGGGGTTGGTAACGCCATATAGTGCCTTTCGTCTCTCATCCATGAACCTCAGTCAAACAGAGTTTGGTAAATGGCCAATAACCCTTACCATCCCAGGGGCTGTTTGGTGACCTGTGAGAAATGAGGAGGGTCATCTCTGTGTCTGTTTACTAGAAGGCAAGTGTCAACTTCACCATAAAAAGGGACACGGTTACTACTCATTATCACCCAATTTAACATTCTTAAGCCAAGAGAATGAGCCTGGAAAACTCAACCATCTTCTTACCCAACGATGGTGGTCCCAGTGCATCAGGGCTTGAAGAACATTAATGAGGACAGTTGCATTGTAGCAAACCAGGCTGTGCCTCTCCCGTGGACAAGAAAACCAAGTCTGAAGAACTCACAGCAGCATGTGATTGCAGTTCTCCCCAGAACTACATGGAAATCCCAAGGAAGAATGGTTCAGTTTTTAGGTGCAACAGGCACTGAAACATGGCCGTGAAGTTACAGAAAGCTGCAGACTTCTGCAAATCTACATTTAGACACAGGTAACCTGGAGAGGGACACAGCAGCCAGCACTGATAGAGTTAATGTGCTGACAAATCCTTCACTGGAAGGCTCTGTTCCCTCACCCATCATGAATATACTGCTCTGGTTACCAAAATAGCTGTATTTGGAAGGGTTGAAGGCCAGAAGCTCACTGTGGTACCCATTCTTGCCCTATGCACTGCTCATTTTAAGGTCAGACCTTTAGCATCAGGAACCTGTTAGAAGAAAGAGGAATCACTTTTTTGCCACTCTGGGGGTTACCCTGGAAGGTCCAAGAGGGGAAAGGGAAGGGCAGGGGCAGATAAACACTTGGCCACATGAAAACTCAGCTGCCCCTAAATTTCAGTAGATCTGCATAAACCTCCAAACCCACCCAAATCCCCAGCCAGCTTGTTCTTACCCACAATGTTTCTAGTCACCACTATCATTTTCTAGCCCTCCTATGCCATAGCAAGGATAACATTGTCGTCGTCAACTCTGAGTTACTGTTTAATCCCTACTATCTTGATTAATTGCATTAAATAGGTATACCTGTGTTAATTAAACAGAAGATGGCAGAGGTAGTTTTTACTTATTCTTTTGTGCAGATCATTTCCCAGGGCTTCACACGTTGTGGAAAAATAACAATACAGACACACTACACATCATATTTCAGCTCAGCTGATAAAGCTATTTCACTCATACAGTGGCCCATGATTTTTTTCACATATCACAGTATAGACTTAATTACCATGCTGCTGCTGCATGGCAGCTCCCCTCACTTTTTTTTTTTTTATTTGTGTTATTTGCAAGTCATAATCATGTTTTCCTGTCATCCCCCAGCAATGTGCGTGCGTGCGTACAGGCAAATGCCAAGCCTGGAAAGGAAATTTGATGCGTGTCCATGAATTGGAGTTTTCAAACTTTGGCTGAAGATTAGTACATGTAAACATAGCTCTGCCCCCTTCATCTTGGATAATTGGTCACAAATGCTACTTGACACTTCTCAAATCGGACACTTTACATACTTCTCAGCATAGCTGAACTTTTTTGGCAGGAATTAATTTGCTTTGCAACTCAGCCTCTCATTCCTGGCCCGATCCCTACTCCAGTGATTTCAGTGCAATGTTCTGCCAGTGCAAGAAGCACAGAGGCAGGACCAGATCTGTTTGCTAGCGTTGACGAGCCTGGCTTTGTTGACTCCCTCAGAAATACAATTACTGCAGTTAATGTTCTGCCCTTCGCCAGCCTTGATTAACAGCGGGATTTTTACCTTCGGGTCCCTCTCACTATTCCAATTACTGTACAAGTTACATTGCATCAGGGGACATCTCAGAAAAATTAAGAAGGCAATGTAGCATCACCAGAAAATGCAACTTCTGACACGCCAGGACCCTCCCACAGCAGCTTCAGCTTCAGGGAGCTGCAGGCACCATCCACCCCCAAAGAGATTGTCTCAGTTTTCTCCTACCTCTCCTGCAAACGGTGCACGCTCCAGCGGAGAAGGGGAATCCATTTCTGAAGTACTGATGAAGTTTGAAGTAGCTACAGAATTTCAGGCTATTAAACAGCCTCCTGTTTGCTCTGACATTGCTGTGTGTTTACTCACCGTGCACCGGTACTGCAAGAGCTGAGCAGACCATATGCTCACTTAGAAGAGCTGCCAGGTCTCAGGGATCATTACTGTGCCTGTTCCAGGAGGGGTTTGGGGCAAGAACACGTTCTATAAAGGTTTTCACTAGGAATAATGTATTTTATCTGGTGATTTATTTCTGTCCAGCCTCTGGACTAAATGGCAGTTTATCAGCATATCCAGTACATCTATGAATAACCAATGGAAAATATCATTCACCCTTTATTCACTGGGATGTTGATAAACTGCAGCATATTAAAAATGTTTGTCAGTTTGTTCTTTTCAGCTATCAACTGGGATGTGTGCCAGCGTGCCCTCCTTGTGCTGGCTGCTTCATCCAGAAAATAGAGAGAAAATGATGAAACAATGTCAGTTCTAGAAGAGGGCAAAGGTTCACGTGGGTTATTTTAGCATTATTGTCTTGCTCATCACTAACACTGGGTCTGTAAATTAGATTCAGCTCCTACCTGCAGCAGCAAAGGATGAAACTTTGCACTGTGCTTCAAGCATAGACCATGAGAGGAACAAATGCCTGGTCATGCGCTCATGTTGCCTTGGTTCTCAGGGCTTCATACAGCTCAAAGCACTGATGAGGAGGAGCCAGGACAGGAACAGTCCACGTGATGTTTCTCCAGCCTCTGGTAGCTTGTGCCATGGCTGAGAGCTGAACTACCGTCCAGTGACAGTCAGGGAACCAGCTGCATCAACCATCTCTCTGTGTGCTTGGTCCTCACATGTTTCAATCATGGTCTTGTGATGTTCATCCCTAGAAAAGAAGGGCATCTGGTGTTACAAGAGATATGGCAGATTCACTGTGAAGAAGCAATGCGCTTATTGCCCCTGAATTTGCCATGGAATAATGCAAGAGAAGATATTGCATGCCAGTAGGTCTGGGGTTTTCATAGATTCTTGCCTTAAATTAAACACATGGAGACTTATCTTCCTTCCTGCTGTTTAACTCTGATATTGGAACTATTATGGGAATGGTGGGTATGATATTTATAGGTGAACAAGGCACCAATTGGCAAAGAGACGCAACATAGCTCTAAAGCCTGAGCTAAGGAGGAGGCTTAGTTTCCATTGCTATTATATACCACTATATAAATTTAGCTTTCAGGTCCTAGACATTTTCAAATAACATGTCTAGTGTTAGAATAGAAGAGTATCAGAAAAAGTGAATTACAGGTTACAGGCTTCTAGTATTTGCAGTAAAAGAACTATTATTGTAATTACACCTATAGAGTACTCATTTATGTTGTTGTTAGGGGGAAAGGATGGTAGAATTAGAATGTATGGAAAGAAAATCTTGCAGAAGAGGAGCCAAATAATTTAGCTGGGACAAAGAACTCTGATGGCTACTCAACACACTTCTGTTTTCAGCACATGAGCTCACCGTGTCTGTGTGGATCTGCAATGTCCAGTGATTTAGGAGAAACCACTATAAGTCACTGATATCTGGTACAAATGGGAACAAGCTACAACCCACAGAAAGGCCTGACCTTACACACAAACCCCAGATCGGGAGCTGGATGCCTTTTTGTACCATTGAACATCTCCGTAGTCTTTGCTAGGTAAGAATGGAAATTGCCCTAATGATTCCATGAGCTCAATACTTCACAGACAAAAATCCTTTCCCATCACCAAAAAATCAAACCCAGATTCTTGAACATTTGAAATGAGACTAAAATAAGAAAAAAAAAAAAAATTCAGGGGAAAGGCGAACCTCTATTTTGAATCATTATTTTGTGGTTGGGGCTAACTGGCCATAAGTACCCGCTGTTGTAAATCCACTGCGTTCCCTCCTGGATGTCATTATTGAAAGTAAGTGAACTGTTGCTTCAGAGGCTAAAGATTTACTTGCTTAATGCCTGGTGTCATCAACAAATTCAGGCTAGCAATGACATCCTACTTGTCTAAGCTAATATACAGCTTTGCACTCTCCTTGATTTTCTTCCCATTCAAACTTAAGGCTTAGTGTTAATGTCTGCCACTAACCAACGATTCAGCTGAAGTGAATGAAGTGATGAATGAACACACAGTTTGCGTGTAGATAATCGGAAGTCCGGCTGAGTAGATCGCAGTATTTCATGTATCATCATTATGTTTGTATTTAGAAAGCATCTAAACAATATTATTTCTTCTGTAACTCCATCTCTTCAGTGCTCTGACAACAGGGATGAATTGTGTTATGCATTTTGGTAGAGATTTCTTTTCTAAAAAATGATGGAACCACTCAGAGCTTAAATCATTGCTGTAGTAAGTTAGTAAGTTGTCCCTACTTGAGAAAACTCTTGTGTCAGGAATAAAACTCCTTGTTTGGCTGTGATGCAAAAAAATAGGATGATATTTAATTATGACAATTCAAACTCATCTGGTTTCTTCAAGTGCAGACTATATTGATTTACAGTACCAATATAGAAAAGACGGAATTAAAAAGCTGGTTTATTTAGAAACTTACTTATTCCTAAAAATGTCTGTTCAGCTCATTTTAAAATTTGATTTCCTATCCCAGGTGAATTACACTGCATTTCTGAACCTCAAGAACTGCCTGTGCATGATAACAGCTGATCGAAGTACCAGCATAGTTCGGTCGTTTTGATTGTAAGATTTTTGTTTGTTTCTTTGTTGGAGGACAGTGTTTGCAAAAGAGAAATGAAGAACACCAGAGGCAGAATTACAGACCACGGGTAGTTTATGAGACTTAATATTAGTATAGGACCGCAGTCTGTAAGATCAGTGGCAAACGAAATCAGCTTTCAGGCAGAATCAATGTCTCGTTCTGAAAAAACAGTAAGGAAAATCCGTGCCAGTGTTTCAGCATGACAAATGAACTTAGGCAAGTTGAAGATAATCATGATTATTTAATATTCCACAGCTTTACAACTCGATACTCTGTGGACAAAAGATCAGAAGGCTGCTGAGTCCAAAGTTTTGACTCTTTGGGTCAACATGCTTCTCATGTCTTCAGCATTTAGTTTAATTTAGGAGGAAACAGTTCTGAGCTAAGATAAGATCTCAAACAAAATTGACGTGGACTCACAACATGGCCTAACATAACAATTTAATCTATCCTGTGCTTCCCCTGAAAGAAGGCTTAATAACTGTGGTATGATTTCACCTGCTGCTTCTAACATTTGCTCATTCTTTTTTCCTGAGCAAATTTGGATTATCAGATGGCGAGCAGCTTTGTTCATGGTAGACAAACTTGAATTCATTTAGGATTAATAACAATGGGTTCAATCCTGGATTCAATGGCAGTCTTAATGAATGGAGTCTTTGGAAGACAAATATTTGTTTGTGTTAAAGAGAAATAATTAATTCTCAATTTTCCTGGGTATCAGGTGATTACAGCACATATCACAAGATGTTTTCCCTATGTATTCAGCCTTGGGCGTACAAACTGCAGAAACGTTCCCCAAGCCCTGGCATTGCAGACACAGGCCATTTTGACCATGTCATTTCAAAACCTGAAGTTTCACAATTAAGTATTTGGTGTGAGGAAAAACGTGTCTCTTACTCACAGTATTTTCTCAGGCCCTCTTGGTGATCTGATGCTGGGGAGTAAGGAGAGAGAAAGGTCCACGTCACTGTGATCCATCAGCAGTCGTAGGTCGAGATAGGACTACTCAGATGGAGGAACGCAGGCTGGATCTGGATTTTGGCCCAATCCTCACCATTGTCTTAGACGTGAGCATCTTCCAAATTCCTGTGGGAAATCCCGCACTCTTTACTACTTTCCCTGTCTCTCGGGAAGCAAGCGGAGCACACACCACCACCCTGCCCGGCCAGGGAGGAGCTGGCTGAGCCGCCGGGCTGGGCTGCGCTGCCCAAAACTGAGTACCCACTCACCTCGGTAAAAATTAACAGACTTCAGTAAATTTACCCTGCAGGCAATTTTACCCTGGAAAAAGATCGCCCACGTTGCTAGAGTTTAGGACAACAAATTAGAGCTTTTCATATGCACTGGAAGCTTTTTTTTCTTTTTTCTTTCCCCCCACCCCCCCCCAGTAACATCCAGTTGCTTAATTCCATTTGAAATCACCCGGGGTAGGCACCTAAATACCTAAATAATCTTGTCCTTCATGCCTGTCAACATCTTGAGGCACCTAACCACCTTTAGAGATGTGGTGTGAAAGCTTGTGAACGATGCAATCGAGGAGGGAAACAAAAGACAAGTATCCCTATTTACTGCCCAAGAATCCACAAAGAATGCTGCTTCAGCTCTGCTCTGATTTCTAATTAGATTATGAGTGATGTAGGACTCTGAAGCCAAGCTGGAGTTTGTGCTAGCACTTTGCATGTATGAATGACAAAGGGACACCACTTTCATATTGATTTAAGCAAGCCAGTGGAAGAATGTTTAAACATCAAGTGCTTGATGCCCCAGTTTGCCAGAGCACCTGGAAACATCAAATTAATTCCAGGTGTTCTGCCATTAAGACAGGCTTGCTGCTTTTACAGCCACACACACAAAATGTGGCTCCCAGTTCCACAAATAAAAACTGAGTGGTTTCTGCTCCTAATGCCTCGATAACTCTGACATATTGCAAGTTCTGGAAAGAATTTTAATCTACATAGTTTTTTAAATGGGGAGGGGAGCGAGGGGGGGAGGGATTTTAAATATGCTGCATACAATTTGTGATGGTCATCTCTAAAATGCAGCTCCATTATCCTTTTCCATTTGGAATGAATGAGGCTAATTAATTTCAGGCCATACTTGATGAGGTCAGCACCATACGAAGGGTGCGTGCTAGACATTGCTAATCTCTTTCAGCTGAGAGTGATGAATTAAAGATGAAGCATTCCTTTGCAGGCCTAATTTAGAATGTATATCAAAAACCTACAGCAAATAATACTATACCCTACAACAAAGGAAAACTTGTTCTCTCAGGCTCCCATGTAGGGTTGATTTTAAAGGCATTTTCATTTCACTTTGGAATTCCAGCTGTGGATGGGTGAAACAGTTCAGAAAATTCAAGCTTTCTCTCTTTCTATTGCTTTTATGGACAAAAGTAGGCAAGGGGGGGGGCTACGGGGAGAGAGAAACTAGTCGGTGTTTGATCCTGTATGTACTGTGATTCTGACTGTACGCTCGACATTTCGGAAAGCTGCCAGGGTCTTGTGCTCCCCAAGTACCTGTGACGTGACACCCCCCCCACAGTGCACGCAGAAATTTTACTGTTGGGTTTTTTAAGTCTAAGGGGAAAGCTATCCAGTGTCCCGTTTTGTTCAGCATCATCTCAAGGATGTTTTGCTGGACGTTGCAGGCTTTTCCCTGGGAAGCAGGACGGGTCTGACAGTTCTGCTGGTCACCCAATGAGGCCACGAGAGCTTCCAAGCCAACACGGAGTTATATTTCTCCGGATGCTCTTGCAGGGAAAAACACCTCCCTATGCAAAAAGGTTCTGTTACATCTAGGAGCACAGGTAGCAAAATCTAACAGAAAAAGTCACTGCGAAAGCAACCACACCAGGTCTGGAAGCAGTACAAATTGCTACAGAGCTCTCGAATTTGCTGGACTTGGGGCTCAGCCAAGCTTTTCCACCTTTCCCTTAAGCAAAGCCCCCCATAAAGTCCATAGGGGTTTCCCCCGAATGAGGGGCTGCAGGATTTGGCCCTGCGGACGGCAAGAAATGAACCTTAATTGTCATTTTGGTAAAACAGGGACTATGAAATCCTAATCCAGCCTCTGAAGGAGGCTGAAAACAATAGACCACCAGCTTCCTCACCTCTTTGCTCTTTAATACCTGGTAGTTTCTTGAAATTCTTGACAGGTTGCTGCAGCGAGTCGAAGTTCCCAACTGGTGGCCATAAGCGGCTGCCGTCTTTGTATCCCAGTAGTCCTCATTAGAACAAAGCTGCTTCGAATTAAATCCAATCTACATGCCGAATCAATCTTTCAACCCTTTGATTGCTTCTGAAAATATTTATATTTCTTAATAATGCACATTTTGTCCCACAGCCTGTGATTAAACCCAGACAAGGTCCGGAGAAGCCTGAAGTATATGTGGAAGGGGTTATTTTGGACAGGAAAAGAAAGATAAAGAACACAGGTTTTTCCTATTGTGAAACCATTAGAGTGTATAAATCTAGCAATTGCAGTTGTATAAGCATCAGAGTGGGGTTGTAATAAATACAGATTGGAGTATTATAGTAACCAAATGGAGTTTATGGATTATGTTCACTAGTTCATATTTCTCAGCTACTACAATCTAACTAGCACCGTGCTGCACTCAGCTCCATTAATATTCCCTATTAATATTCTCTTTACATGTTTGTGGGGAAAAAAAAGTTAGGAATCAACTGCTGCTCTGTGTAAAACAAACATGTTTAAAGAATCATGCCCTCCAAAGAAAAAAATAAGCACGGGGATGCTGTAAAGCGACTGTGTTAGAAGGGCACGGGCTGTGGCTGGCTGAAATCTGCTCCGTTCTGCTTAGAGTTAATAACTTCCATCTGAGTGAGAATCTGGCCCTAATGCAGGGCGTTTGCTGCGTGAAAATTAGGATGTAAAAATGAAGACAATAACTGCTACTATCCCTTACCCGGGTAAATTTTTAAGGTGGTAAATAATAAGATTTGGCTGGAGATGAGAAACACACAAAGGCTTTGAAGCTGTGCTTTGTGGTAAATAGCATATTATTCCCTCCTCAAAAAATAACATACACCACAGGTAAGATATATGGAGTTGAAGGGAAGGATACATTCCTTGGCTGAGAAGTAGCCCAGGTAGGGCCTGATCCTCCAGAGTGGGAATTTGCCGTCGATTAAGAAGGTGGCTGTGGCTGGGGACACCGATCAGATAAAGGCACTGTACCTGTCTCCCTCCCTAAACATAAATGACTGCCCTTGTCTATAATAAAAGGCAAAAATGGACTTCGGAAAACATGCCACGATAAATCTCCTTGGATAAAATGGTACAATGCCTGGGTGAGAGGGAAAGAAATCCTAGAAACTAAAAATATATAATGCTTATTTAATATCATTGTCATCATCAGCATCACATGCTAAATACATCTAATACACTGGTAAATGCTTGTGGTAGTTTTGCTTGTGACAGTTTCCCCTTTTATAAAGGAGAGAAGGAAATATTTTCAGTTAAAAATATTATTCATTGATCCTTTCATCACATATTTCATTATATTAAGCTGTAATTTCCTAAACCTGTTGGGGCGGGAGTATTATTATTATACATATACCCTGAGTCTTGACAGCTATTTTGCATTAAGATATGATTTGGATGCTCACTCTTTAAGGTAGAGAGAAGTTTTTTGTCATCATCAAAAATAAGGGGAGAGGAGTGATGAAAAAAACCTCTCAGAAATAGGGACAGATCCAAAATCTAATGACATGCATGAAAATCCATTTTGGATCAGGCCCCCAGCAGAACATTATATCGTATAACCAGTATTTTCTGAATATCTTCTATTGTTTGACAACCCTGATTTCACACTAAACTTGGAGTTCGTTCCTGAACAGAAGCTTTTTGTATAGAAACTTTAAATTATATCCCTTCGTGAACACACACATACCATAGAGGATATTGTCTTATTAAAGAGTTTAAGCCTAAAGGTGTATGCCTATTTTTAAAAGAAATTTTCTGATTGTAGATAACTGCTCAATTTGATTTAGTGTCCAATGATAGTGATGGGGTTGATAACTGAGCATTCATCGGTAATTCATCTTGTGCTGGTAGAAATTTACAGCAAAGCAGTGCTTTCCCAACACTGACAAGTCCTATTAATCTTCTTCAGACACATTTCAATAGGTGTCTCCATCTGTGCCCAACATCTAAACACTCTGGCATCACTAGGGACTTGGAGACACCTTCATTTCAGGTTACACTAGTGAAAATGTGATACTAGATTGTACTCTATTTTTAACCTAATTCTCTCTTTTCATTCAATTAGCCTTTCTTGCCTGCATTTTTCTACTCATGTGTAACATCCTTTTCCCAGGAAGAGCTTAAAAATGAGATTTAGTTACTTAAAGAGACAGAATCTGCCAGGGCAAGAGCAACCAAGAGCTTAATACATAAAAGCAGGACAATAAAGCTCATGCATACAGTGTGGAGACCAAATTGCAGCTGCAAAACACGTCCTGTGTTGCATGCCCACAATATTCCCCTCCTGATGCACCTCTTACAGGCATCGTTCAGTTAGGACAGGTCTGAGACTGAACACCCCACCTCCAGCTTCCCAAATTTTAAAACACTTGCGGAGTATTTGGGGTTTGAAATCCAGTACGTACCAAAACATCTCAGTTTGTTCAGGCTGTACGGGGATCACCACCATACATCCCCACTTCGCTTTACATATACAGCTAATGCATGAACAAACACAGCACAGTCAAATTACAGCAATAACATTTATGGGTGGATTATGTTCCAACTTCCTCACTTATTATTAAAAGCAAGTAAATTGCACAGCACATGGAAGAGGTAGGGTGCAAATGCGGGCGAATTTCCACTCGGAACCAAATGTTGTTTTTTCACTTTCAAAGCTGCGATGAGTTTGCTAGCAGACGCAGCACAGCTTTAAAGCTTGCTCATTCAAAAATGTGTGTTTGGGTTCTTTTCTTTCCTCCTTACTCCATTTACGTTTGCCGTTCAAAGAAGAGCAGATGCACACCCATTTGGGTTTGGATGGCTCCTCCTGCTCTGAACTTTCTTCTGAAAAGAGCAAACCATGAGCCGTGCGTCTGCTCCACAACTCGGAGGCAGTTTCAAACTTTGTTTCTTGCTTTATGAAGTTCTCTTGCGCGTCTTATTATAGATCTAAATGACCTTATTGTAGGTGGCAAGTTTAAATGTGCCATATTAATAACTTGTTATCCAAGACAAATTAAGTCCTTATGTGTCAAAAGCACTCTGCTCTGGATTACCTACAAGACAAGTATTTATTGAATAAACGTTGGATCCAATTTCATTTTAATGTGACTGACTGTATGCTTCAGCCCCTTAGAATGAGATAAAAACACTCAAACCTATAACTGTGTTGCAACATTACACCTAACTTGTCTATTCCTATTATTGTCTTTTTAATGTGGGATATCAAAAGTGTTTGGGGTTTTTAGGGATTATTATTATTATTATTATTATTATTATTATTATTATTATTATTATTATTTATTATTATTATTATTATTATCAAGGAGAGAGATAGAAAAAAAGACTGGCATTCAGCCTAAAGAGAAATCATTGAAACAAATTAATCCTATGCCGTTTAAATTGACATGGTAATCCATCATCAGCAAAGGGAAACTCTGAAAGCAATCTAGAATCTGCAGTGTTCTTTCACTGGCCCTCAGGCACAAAGACAGATAGTAAAAGAGGAAGAGAAAAAAAAAAAAATCATAAAAGTTAGCAGCGCCTTAGCAAAAGGAAGGGCTGGAGAGAGCAGCTTTCACTTTTTCCTGCTTTCAACCGTCCAGTTCAGAAAGCAATGCTGATTAACCTTCAGCCGTTGCCTACTAACGTTTACTTCTGTATGTCAAATGTCTTCAGCTGCTGAGATATGAGTAATTTCAAATAGTGCAGAGCCCCCATCCTATATAAACTCTACCATTGAAAACTCCGTCAAACATCAACTTGGGCATTTCTGCTTACAGAGGGCCTTTTATTAGCCTAAACTTGATCGTTCCAAATGGACAATAAATTCTATCTTCGCAGCCCTGGAGAAAAGAGCTGTACTATCCTAGGGAGTGTAACAGCCAGGATTTTCATACAGCTAGCGTGAAAAGCTGGGGGTTTTTATTTGGGTTTAGGGTATTTTTTTTTTTTGTCTATCCTTGCTCTCTCAGCAGGGCTGTCCACTCTAATGTATGTTTCCCAAGGGTTTTTTCAATCTAGTTTTAAATATCTAAAGTGATGAGACTTTGTGCACCTTTAAAATTTTATTATACTTATGGTCAGAAGAAAACATAAACCTCTTGGGCCTTGAAAGCCCATTGCAATACAGCCATTATCCCTATAATGTCAACAGAGCTACAAAACTCTCTAGAAATAAACCTTTTAAGAACAGCTTTCCCTGCCTCGTGTTTTCTTTTAAGGTCAGTGGTGCATCACTTTTTGGAAAATATTTCCCCTCTCTGGCCAGGTTTAGCAATCTGTAATAGAATGTATATTACTAAATGAATAGGTTTAATTTTAGACGCTGAAAAAATAAATAGAAGAAGAGGGCTAGGGCAGGAATAATACCTTTCAGTTAGAAACAGACATAGTAGAAAGAAAAAGTCAGAACTTTAGTGCCAGGGGCAAAGGGGCGAAAGGCTGGCTAATATGAACCATATCCAACATCTGCCCTATTTTAATTTAGCAGGGATAAAGTTTCTTCTTTTTTATTATTAAGAAAACTTTATGTGGCAGAGAAACCCATGAGCTATGTTATCAAAACTGTTTTACTGTCACACTGAAACTTAGTACTATCAAGAATTGGCTGGGCAAAGAGATAAAAACTCCCTTTTTCTCTCCTTTTATACTCTGTGACAAGCCTGGGCTCGGGTCCTGGTGTCTGGGATGTCCTTTTCATGTCTTTATGAAGTACTGCACTTGGGGCTGTAATATAAAGGGGAGGTTAATTGTTCAGGATGGGTCCAAATGATTGATTCTCCAGGTTTTAAATAAATAAATGAATAAATCTGAAGATTTAAAACAAAATACTGCTGCGAAGACGTTTGCGGTAGTCGCTCTCAGAAACGAGTGATGGTGGTGGTGTACAACAAGTGTAAAGAAGGGCTGGACTGGGGAGCTGTATGAGAAACAGCCCAAAATGCCAGGCTGGAACAAGCTCTCACTCCGTCTAAAAGTGTTCCACCTCGTCAGTGCAAATTCTACTATAAAATAACAAAGTATACTGAAACACATGAGAGTAGCTGCAGGAGTAAAAGAGCAAATTGGTTTCTGACAAAAGAAGGATGAATACCTTCGGATAATCTAAAGTTAGAATTTGATTGAAAGCATAACATTCCTTTAAGCATCAATATGCTTAGGATCCAAAATATGGTTATTTTATTACCAGTTAATACTTAGATCAAAGCAAAACACTGTAGCTGGAAGGGACATTCTCTCTGGAAATAAAGTTCCGTGTAATTATTTCCTATTAAAAACTAAAACTGGTCTTAGATTCAAAAATTTGTGCTTCCTTATATGTGATGTAATGCAAGCTTGTCAAGAGAGAGCAGACATGCCATTTTTCACTGTTTGCTGGTATCCCTTTGCTTTAAAGTTTTCGGTTTAGCTTTAACCCTTTGAATGTGAAAAATTCTCATCCAATTTACCTCAGTCAAACACAGGGGATTATTTTGGATAATATTGACTAATTTCTTACAAACAGATAAATTAACATCATTTTAAATAAAGTCTCCAAACAGAAGGAGGTAAAATATAAGGAAAATGATATGGCGATTGATAGGCTGTTGAAACTTAAACCTTAAATTGCAAACAAGTATTTTACTCTTGGGTAAAACAGCTCATCTTAATTCAATTCGGGACACGGAGTTTAAAATATGCACTCAAAATATTTCCAAGAAAGCTGCAACCTTTCAGAGGAGAGAGATAAGAATGTATTTTAATTATGAGGTTATAAATATGCAATCTGTTTATTTTTTTTTACCATCCCCTAATGTGGTACATAACATTGTTCTGAAGCAGTTACATATCTATCTGTCTGTCTCTATTCCTGTCCAGCGTTTTGTTTTTATTTTATTTTTTCTTTTTTTTTCCTGATAGTTCAATCCCTATTTGTGTCATCTCTGAGGCAGGCCCTGGAAAAAAAGGGATCTATCTTTCTGTATTTATAAAGTACCGCAGAATAAATAGGGAATGGTTCCTTTTTACAACTGGTGGGCTAGTATTAGAAGTAGCAATATGAAATATTTAGACACATTATTTCAAGCTTTCCAGCTGCTTCTGATTCTGCTAATTATTTTTGATCTGTCACTCAGAAATAAAAAAAAAAAACTTTAAAGAGTTCATTAGGACTGTGGAAAGGAAGAGGAGTCAGATATAAGGCAGCAATTATAATTTGGTTTTAACTTTTTTTTTTTTTTGCTGACTCCTCAGCTATATTGTTTAGTAGAAGGATGGCTACAATATAATTCTATATTAAGAGCTTGTTAAATAGGGAAGGAGCTGAAACATTCAGCTGGGATATTGTTTGCTAGCTCAATTAGTATCCAAAGAATTTGAAAGTACAATAAATGTATCTGAAGATCATATCTAAACATACTTACCAAAAAGTACCCACCTCTCTCAGCAGTTCACATATTTCTGCCTTCTGACTGGGAGAAAAAAAAAAGCATTTCAGATGTATAGGTTAAGATTGGCGTATGGCAAGGTTTGTGTGAAATACAAAGAAACCTGTATTTCACTCAACAATTTCATTGCATAAACATATAGTTTAAAAGCATCTTTTCCTTAAACATGTGGCTCAATAGCATTTTCTTCAAAGGAACAATTCAATGTGTTAAAAGATTTAAGAACAAAGAATGTGCTGCAAAATGCAAATTCTTACAGTGTTATACTGTGTATGCAATTATGTATGTAGGCAGATAGATATAATTTGAGAGTTATTAACTTTCAACATCAATGATGTACCCTGAATCAATACAATGTAACTACCTATTAAAATATAAACCAGGTGTGTTACCAGGCAAATACAGTCTGAGAAGCTTTTCTAGATTATTTTTTGCTTTAAAGATTACAGCTCTACTATGGACAAGAAGCTCAAGAGATTGCTGCTGGTCTTAAAGATGGAGATTGCTTTGCTTTTTGCAATATCTGACGTTTCTAGAATGTTTCATTTCCTCCACGTTTGGGGGAAAAAAAAAAAAAAAAAAGGTTAAAAAAAACCACCAAACCTCTGAAGTGGTGTAAAGGGAATGAATTGTCTCACAAATACCCGTACATTTACGCACCTCCCGGTGCATGGGAAAAAGTTCCCTTTCCATTTCCATTTTTCCTTTGGATCAAGGGAGGGGAATGAAGGGAGCAGAAATCATTTTAAGCCTTGCCTCCCCGCCTCCGTCCGATCGACCCCTCTTGCAAAATCCCTTTCTTCTGCTCTCCCTCCCCCAAACACACAGCCTAGCGCAGTTAACCTTGGAGCAGCGCTGGGGAGGGAAGGGTTAATGAAACCAAGCTCTTTACGACCTCCAGGGTCAGACTCTTCCTATCTGCAATCTAAGGAATTAGGTAAGGAGGTTATAAGATTATAGTGAAAGGAGTTATAGGCCCTCGTAGCCTCACACCTGAACATATTGGGCTAATCCACTGGGATTCTTAAAAATCGCTTCAGCTATGGAAAACTGTTAATTAGGCTGAGTCTATCCCGAGGTTTCCTGTTGCATTAGTGATCCAGCCGAGCTGCCTGCACTCTATAGGCTCACATGAAATGCGCTTAATATGCCTATTTTTCCCCCCTTTCTCCACAACTAAAAACAGCATCAGCCACTGATTTCGGGAGAAAGCAAAGTTTGGGTGAAATTCAGCCCAGAGAGATGAACAAAAGTCACTTCCCCCCCCCCCCCCCCCGCCCCGTCCCTAAGCCCTGAGTGCCCGGCAGGCTATTTGCAGCTGTTTCTAACTTCAGTGTTTGTTTACAGTAGCAAAATTAGCACTTGGAGGAGAAGTGAAAAGCTGTTTTCACATCAGTTTTACTCCTCGGTTCCTAGCTTTAGATGTCTTTCCTCCCTCCCAGCAATCAGCATCTTTTAAAGCGCGGCTCAAACTTTCTCTCGCTCCTTTGACTTAGTTCTCTGCAGTCGCATCCTATTTTCTGCTACAGAAGAATACACAGAGAGAAGGTAGCGTTTGAACACGGCCCAAACATCAGTGATTCAAGGCAAAAAAAAAAAAAAAAATCCCGATCATCCCTAAAGAGCGTGTTTTAACGTCGCTTGGCAGAGCCCTGCCCTGCTCCCACCTTTCTGCCCTTTGGCACTTAGACGTTTGCTTGTCTCCAGCAAAGTTTTCTTTAATCCGCCGAGACACCCCAGGGCTCTACCTGAACCACGGCTGAATTGCTCCCTACGACCGATAAAATCCTGCAGCAGCAGCTCCCCAACTTCAATACTTAAAGCACGGGCTGGTTTTAGCCATTCTGTCATTTGCAGAAATGCTGAATTTTTTTTTTTTTTTTTATGCCACTTGTGGTCACCCCCGAAAGGCAATAATCTGTAGATTACATATTACGAGCCTTGTCATTACGTGGATAAAACGAGGTGGTTAAACGCTAAAATCCATTTTACTCACCACATTTTCTTGCGGGGGGGGGGTTGGGGGGGGTGGGGTGTGAAGGAGAGGGGAGAACAAACTTGTAGGAGAAGGATTTAAACCCCTCGTATCTGAGCTGGATGTGCCCTCGCTTCTGCTGCTAGAGACCTGCCTGCCTGATGGACCCACGGGGCTGGAGACCCCTCAACTTCACCTCGAAGTCAGGCGCCCGTTTACTCCAGCCCTCGCCTTCCCCCCGCTCCTAGGTCTTTTGTCCCCATTTTCGTGGTGTCTCAGCATTGCTCCACACAGGCGACTTTTCTCTGCCTCTCCTGGCTTTGCTCTGTAGCATTTCTAGGCTCCTACTCGCCTGGTCTCCCCCCGTTTGGCTCTTTCATGTGTGTCCCTGATCCCTCTCCAGCTGATGTGATTCTTTAGAAATGTGGGTCTTATCCCGTCCCTACCTTTGCCGGGTCTGATTAGATATTATTTTTTCATTGGCTCTGCTACAACGGGTTCCTCCCTTTAATCTCTCGATACATTTTCCCCCTCCCGGTATAACCAAATCCATGAAATTCACAGCCTCTCTCTTTGACACGACTGGCTCGTCTAATCACTCCATATCGATTTCCCTAACTCTTTTCATCCAGCTGAAGACACATCTTAAAACACTCCAAGCCAGAGTGTGCTCTTTGCTTTATACACACTAATAAAATGATTTACCCTTCTCTCTCTGCTCTCCTCACAGGAGAAAATCGTTCAAGTCCCGGCTATTTGTGTGTGATCAGTAAATATTTAGTGTGGCGACATCTTCAGCTCCTCTCCTGATCAATACGCAACCCAACAGGAGGTGGACTATTGTCCGGGTAGTGACTTGCTGAGATCTCCTTTAGATGAATTCTTTGCCCCCCATACAGTCTGTTATGATTTATCCTCGAAGGTAACCAGGAAAGAGAAATTGAGGCTTTAAAAACGTCTGTTTCTAACCTGTTTACCGTGACATTAAAGCACCTAAGCCAGGAATGGCTTATTCTTCCCTCTCTCCCATCTCTCTTTGATGGGCTAACGCATCCAAAGCGCTGCTAGAAAATGAATATCAAACCGGGCAGCCGTCGCACAATTGCTTCGCACCCCTGTACCCCTCTGTCCCCTCTTCCCCGGCCCCTCCAGCAAAAACCCGTCCTGTCCCTGCGGTGCAATGTCACGATAAAGGGGCGATTCCCCGGTCCCACTCTGCAGCATCTCCGGGCGCTGGACTCGCTCCCACAGCTCTGCCTCGGCGGGTGGGTAACGAAGTGCCCAGGGATTTAGGGTGCCCCAGCAACTTCCAGCCCACCTCCCTGCTCCTCCTCATCGCATCCCGCAGCTCTGCCTGCTCCAGGTTCAGGCTGAGGCAGGGCTGGGGGCTGATTGCTTTTTTGTTTGTTTGTCTGTTTAGGGTGTTGGTTTTGTTTTGGTTTGGTTGGGTTTTTTTGAACGACATGGAAAATCTGCAGTGAAGAAAAAAAAATAATGGAAATTGAGGAGAGCTTAAAGCCCAGTTCCTGTGGTTAACCATACACGAGAGCTTTCCCAGGGTGATAAAATGGACAGAAAGAGAAGTTCGTGTGTGTATGTGTATGTTTTATCCTGATCTGTTATTTCACTCCTGGGAAAGCCTATGCCTCGAATAGGAAATATTTCCACTTGTAATTACCCCAGGACTGTACGCCGTGTGCCCGCTGATCTCCGGTTAGATGTCTGTGCAGCACACCCAGATGAGACAGCTACGCCTCGTGTGCGTGTGTCTGTCTTTGATGCAGGGCTGGGTGCCTATACACAATAGATACACAGCTATATCTGTAATGTGTGTGTGTGTGCTTACTCGCATCGTTTGCTGTAGCCTACAGAAGCGCCCAGCTATTTATTTTATTTCCGTGTGTGTGCACTTGCACCTAAGCTATAGGTCGAAGGCAGTTATCTCTGTAAATGTACATTGCATGCATACGTGCTGCATAAGTATATGGCTGTGTATTATAGATGTGCGGCTCTTATTCAAATCTAAAACCAGCTACATCCACCTGTTAACTTTGTTTAGAAACCACTTGCACTAATGGCTTTTCGCTAACTTATTCAGTCCGTTACTCGAGTATAGGAGGCAATGGAGGGGAAAAATCCATATGAAACCCTGCTTACAGGCTCTCTTCGAGAGGACACTTTACACACCTTGCCTAGACAGGGCTCCTATAGATCGCTTATCTCTCGAATATATCTTTATACTAATGCATACTTAATTGGTCTGTCTTGACTGTCCATATAAAACAATTTAATTAGGGTGCTTTCTGCTTTGGAAAGAAAGAGAAAAAATCTGCCCAGCATTTATTGTATTTAGCACCAATACAGGCAGAAAATGTTGCACAAGTTTTTGGTTGAAAGAGCACCTATGTGTCCATTGAAGGGCGTTGATCCGAAAAGACAGAGAGGACAAGTAAAATCGATTTGAAGCGACCCTCTCTGTCCCTTTCACACCATTCAGACACTCCATTCCTTCTAAGACAAAGACCCAGCGCCTTGGGAATGCTGGTAAGGGGGAAAAAAAGAAGGGGGGAAAAAAAAAAAAAAAGGGCTTCAATCCCCCCAAGCAAAAGGGAGAGCTCTGAAATTCCTTCATATTGCTGTTATTTACCCCCCAAGATATGCTCAACTCCAGGATTTTCTTCAATTCGGCGTCTAACACTGCTGCTGCGAGGAATGTCCCTGGAAGGGGAGGAGGTAATTATGGCTATTAGTGCTTCGAGCCCAGCCTCAACCTTGGTCATTCGCAGGCTTTTAGGGTTAAAATAGCCCTCACCTCTGACCCCTGCGGAGCAAAGTTGTAGCTATCGCCACAAGTTGGGCCAAAGTTTTCAAATCCAGGGCTGGGCAACACCGGAGGGGGGAAACTTCTCCCTGGAATTATTTTTGGTTGGGATTTAAATCATCTTTAGTCTGTTTAATTGCCTTTCCCTCCTCCTTTTGCCAAACAATCTCTTTCGGAGAGGTTGGGGGGGGATCTCGAAATGCCCTGCTCCCACTACCTTTCCCACTGCTCTTTCCATTTAGGTTTAATTTGGCAGTTTGTTTTCAAGCATGAAAATGGTTATCATCAAACTGCATTACTAGGTCATCCTTTCATCCACGGATCTCAAGAATAAACGAGGGGGGGGGCGGGGGGGCTCCCCCCTTTAGGCTTTCCCCACCTGTTCAGCTTTACAGAAAATGAACATTTGGAAAAGGGGAGAAAGGATGAAAAGCTTGAATTTGTCTCCTGTGCTTTCTGCTCATCTTCACGATCCTCCTCTGCAAGGGGGGATTTTGGAGCTGGGGGGACGGGGGGGGGGGGGCGCAAAAGTGAGGAGGGGAGAGAGTCCACAGATGCAAGTACCCCTCTGGCAATAATAAAAATTCATTCAAGTGGGCTATGTCTCCATCTTCCATGTACTGATTAGACTTAACAAGAGTGGAAACTTGTGTAGACCATATTTATGGTATTAACGAGCAGTTAAAAGATTTATCCTTCTTCTGATCAATATTGTTCATGCCCGCCCCCCCCCCCCCGCTCCCCGCCCCGGCCCTCCCCAAAGGCTGCAATGACAATCGCCTTCATACTTTTCTATCACCAATCGAGGTGGCAAAACCCTTTTGTAATTTTCATTAGCCCAGTAAACATGCAATTAACATGCAGCACTGTGGTTAACTTAATTCCTGTTTTAAGGCAAGGACAAGCAAGAAATGGAAGAGCGTTTGTTCCATTTGTCAAGTATGACACACTTCTTACCCTAACAATTTCTTAAAATAAAAGCTCGGCTCCCCACCACCACGACCGCCACCCCTCTTTCCAGAAACCCCCCACACTGATACACACACACACACAAAAAGGAGCAGGAATCCATTAGTTGGAGAGTATTCTCCTGCCAAAGGCGGTATAATGTATTCCAAATTTTCCCAAGCCCTCACTGTACTGGGGTCCCGTTCCCCCCCCCCGGGGAAGGGGGCTGACGAGCTGATATTTCTCGTGGGTGAAAGATTCAGCCTCCTCCTAACCGTATTTTTTTTTTAATAAAATAAAACTAAACGTGCTTCCCATGTCTAAAAGTTGCCATGTTTGTGAAGGGGGTGGGGGAAAATGTCTCCAAGGGTTTCAATTAGCAACAAATGATTATTGCAACGGATTTTTGGTAATGAAAAAATGTGGAGTACCTCTTTCGAGCTGGGATCTCAGGGGCAGTGAAAGAGAGAGAGAGGGGGAGAGGGAGAGAAGGAGAGAGAGAGAAAGAGATTGCTGATTAGCTCGGATTCTTTCCCAACTTGCTTTAGCGTGTGCTTGCGTTCCCTGCCGACCCTACACAGGACACTATATATTTTTTCCCCTTCGGTGCATGTGTTGATAGTTCAGCCTGTAGTTGTTTGCGGTTGGCTTTTTTTTTCCCTTTTTCTTTTTTTTTTTTTTCTTCCCTGCTGGGGAGGGGGGAGGTGGGGAAGGGGAGGGGGGGGCTGAAATCGGTCGCATCCATCCTACCCCCACAGTCATTAAGTTAGGAGATTTCCCTCTCTTATTTTTTTTTTCCTCCCCAATTGGAAGGGTGGGTTGTGAATATTTTTTCTTTTTTTTTTTTTTTAAGTCTCGCCTTTCCAGCTCCAAACAAGGTGTAGCGAGACGCTCTTCCTTCTAAGGAATGAAATGAGAGACAAGGATCACTCAAAGACATCTCCTACCTTGGGCTTGGGGATTTTTTCTTAAAGGCGAGGCGCACATTCCTAAGCAGCTATGTACAAAGCCCCCCCTGAAATCTTGTCTGTGTAAAGTTAGAGTGTGTTCAGGATTTTTTTTTTTCCTCTCTCCCAAGGCTGATCGCTAATAATACATCGAAAGCACTTCCCTTTAGGTTGTGGGAAATCTATTCCCTTCACCTTGCCTCCTTTTTTTTCCCCCTGAAGGCTGTAACTTTACTTTTTTTTTTTTTTTTTTTTTATCAGTTTGCACAATCGCTTAGATAAACACCAAGAAGGAGACTTCTCTTTAATTACCCAACGCACATCTTTCTGGGGGGCAAACAGCGGTCTGATTATTTTTTTTGTTTGTTTGTTTCACCTGCCAAACTAAAGGAGAGGTAGAAAAAGGAAGATGCAAGCGATTTGGGACCTTGAACAAGGCAAATATGGTTTTGGTATGTTTACTTATAGTTTTTTTTCTTCTTCTTTGACACTTTTTTCGGGCAATGTGTTGTGATTCTTGTGTTTCTCTTTTAAGGAAAACAAAAAATCCAAAAAAGCAAATGTTAGCTAACGTACGTCTTAAACGATCGTTTCTAAGGTTACGTGGGTTGCTCTAAGGAGGGGAAGAGGGGAGGGGGGGAGACCCAAGTATGTGTAATTGCAGCACCATCAGTTAGCACGTCCTTTAGCTAAATAAAGCAAGCAGCAAACAAACAAACAAGCGAACAAACCCAACGACCGGAATCGCTTTCCAGGTCCGAGGCAAGGCAAAGCGCCTCAAAGTCATTTCCAAAGCAGCGTCCAGGAGGCAGAGCCCGGGCGCAGCCTCCCCTGCCTGGGGTTCAGGCTGCTCGGGGGGGAGCGGCGGACTGACCTGCTCGGGAGGGTGGGGAGGGGAGGACAAGTCTCTTAACTTAAGTGATAGGTATTAAACTGCACGGAATTGTGTCGCCGTGTGCATCTGGCAGCATTTATTTAGGGGGAAAGAAAAAAAAAAAAAGAGGTCGGTGGTGAAGGTATAGCGCTGAGATCCCCTCTCCCCCTCCGGTCCCTTCTCCGGCTAAGCAAGTACAATGGAAAGAAGCTGGAATATACTCACCATCCGAAGGTGTGGTTGGCAGTTCGGCTGAGGCTTTAAGGCAATTCTTTATCCTTCTTTTTTTTTTTTTTTTTTTTTTTTTTTTAATAAGTATTATTGCAAAAGGCGTAGATCTGACTTTAAGCAGCAAAAGTGTTTTGCTCTGACAACAGCATGCGAGGCACGGTTCCTCGTTTTAAAAAAAAAAAAATCACAAAACAGGATTCTCCCCCCCCATCCCTTACCACTATCCCTTAAAAATACCTATTCGGTACAGCGCTCGCAGAAACCCTGATGCAGAAATCTTATAGTCCGGTCTAGGAGTGCCCAAGCCAATTAATTTTAAATCCTTAGGAATTAATCAGATTAAAATGTACAGAAGTTTCATTCTCGTATGCATACGTGAGCCAAAAGTCGTTTCCCTTTAAGAGATCCTTTTCTTTTAAAGTTGAATTTTAGGCAGATAAGAGACTTACACTAGGGGGCAGCCAGATACTGTACTTGCTCCAATCTTAAGCAATTTTTTTTCCTCTCTCACAGCATATGCTCTGATTTAGCACTGTAAATTTTTCAGAGGACCCAACTCTGACAGCCCCTGGTGATTTTCAAAGTACCACAAGCCAGTGGTTAAAAATTGCATTGACTTGGAAGTTCAGAGGCACACAATAGGAGCCACTTTCCCTATTCATGGAACTTCAGTGTGGTGGAAGAGAAAAACACACACATACTACATTGAGGGAGAAGAGGAATTCATTGAATTCTGTTAGACGTAACTGCTTTCCACTGAGTTCAGAGCGAAACTCGGTATTTGTTCGATGCTGTATTCATATTGCGATTTAATCTAGAAAGAATTAGAGGACTGTTAGGCAGCTTTCTGCCAGGAAAGCAGCTTCCCCCTCCTTCCTCCTCTTTTTTAAAACCTAAAGATTTACACCGGCTCTATCCCCAACTCTATTTTAGCAAAATAAATCCTTCCACTCCCTCTCATTAAAATAAATTTACATCTGCAGTAAAATGGCAGGAGGGATGCGTTTGTTTATTTGGAAAACCAATACGGTCTTACTTTTAAAACAGAGCATTTCTATTGTCATTAGGCTCGGAGAAGGACAGTTGAGAATCTCCCCCTTCTTTGCGAGGCGCTCAGGTTTCGAGTATTATTTAGCGAAATTAGCTGCAGTTCATTTTTACATTCATCTGCTCTGCCTCAACCCACTCGCAGGGGTGTTTTCAAATAAATAGCAAAGCATCTAATGGTGCTAATAGATAGTTATACTGCTGCATCCTTCGAAAAGCAAATAGTTAATCTGGGGCATTCTTCATTAATGCTTGAGCAATCAGCGTATACGGCGGCTTTTAAGCGTGTATCAATGGCTTTTCATTTTTACGATCATACGTTCAAACTATTAATATTGTACGTCCTGTTAAAACCGCTTTCTCTTCTGATTTCTGCGTTTGTTAAGACGGCATTAATGTTTTTTCATATGGTGAATTAATCCTGTTTACTTTGCCAGATTCGAGACAGGAAAGGTTGGTGTTGGGTTGTTGTTTTTTTTTTTTTTTTCCTCAGGAAATTCAACATCAGCAACAATCTGTGACTATTCTGCATTTTGAACCCCCACCTTCTCCCACCCTCCCCGAAAGGTGACCTCCTCGGCTCTGGGTTATTTGGAAATCATAAAGCAGTTCCCCACATTTTAACGGGGAAAGATTCCTTTCCCCACTTCTGTCTTTCCAGTCCCTCCTGGTCCCTGTTTCGGGAGAAAGGTTATTTTTGCTCCGTCAGGATCAATGGGAATGCTGCAGCCTTGTCTTTGAAATTGAGCCGCAGTACATCTTCGTTCGTGGGGTCTTAATACACCAGGTTTCCGAGCAGGACATTGCCAAGTCTAGGTGCTCTTTACAACTTTCCAATCATCTCAGCACCTGCGGCTTTAGCCACATATATTATTTCTGCGGCAGAAGGGGGTGTGCATGTGGCAACATGAAAAAGTGTGTGTGAGGAGGTGAGGGGCAATTAATCCCTCACAGAGTTGGGCACAAGTCTGTGTCCCCACGTCCGTACATGGTGACCGGCTCAAATGTGAGCGTACACACACGCGTGTCTTTGCAGAGGAGGAATTGTCCGGCCGGGCATTTATCTGTCTATTTTACCATGTTTTCTTTTTTATCTCTCCGTCCCTTCGCCTGTCCGAGCGTCTTTTGGCCGTTTTCACTAGGAGATGAACTCAAAGTCCCCGTTCCGCTGCCCGGTAGCTATAGCCAGCGGGAGATAAACAACTGTCCCCGCGTACTTAGATCGGTTACCTATTTCGTGGTGCTCCCGCTATAGCACAGAGGTTGTGTTACCGTGTCAGGGTACGTGTGATCCAAAAAAAAAAAAAAAAGCAACAAACCACAAAACCCCACAATAAAGTTAAAGGTGTTGAGATGAGCTGCGTTATAGCGATGCCGTGGAGGTTGCGAGGGAAAAGACACGAGTGTCACGCTCTGCGGAGCGGCGTTGCGGGTGTTTTCCTCCACCGTGCTAAGGGCAAGGGGTAGATGGTGTCTTGCGTGAAACCGCGGTCCCCCCGGCCAGCCCGCCGGGGAAGAGCGGCGATGCCCCGTTACACCGCCGGGGCCGGGGCTGTGAGAGCGGCCGGTACCGCAGCGCCGGGGCGGGGGGAGGCTGAGCGCCCCGCGGCTCCGCGGGCGGCCGGGGCACGGTGCGGCCGGGACGAGCGCGGGTGCCGCCGTCCCGTCTCCCGCCGGTCAGCCCCGGAGCGAGGGGCCCGGGGGTAACGCCAGCGCCCGGCGGGACCTCCGGCAGGCGGGAGCCGCGTACCTGCGCAGCCCTACTCCTCCCGGGGAGGCGGCGGCCGCTCCCCTCCCCCAGGCGGCGGCGGGGCCCGTTTTTATTTTATTCAGTGGAGTTTTCCCTCGTTTTAGCGTCAATTTTCTGATTTTCACCCGCCACCCCCACCCCGACCCCGATCCCCGAGGCCGTGCCCCGGCGGGCGGCCCCAGGTGAGGCGGCGGCGCTCCGCTCCCCTCGCCGGGCTCGCCTTAACCCCTCGCCCCGACGCGGGAGGAGGGTGTGTGCACGGCGAGGGGAAGCGGGGCGAGGAGTAAAGAGCGAGAGGAGCGCGGAGCCGGTGAGGGAGCGGCGGGCGCGGGGGGACACCCCGGCCCCGGTGGCGGCGGCGCCGGCCTCTAGGACCGCGCGGGCGGCGGCGGCGGCCATGGCAGGCCGCGCAGGGCGTCGCGGCCCAATGAGGGCTGAGGGGCGGGGCGCGAGCTTTTGACCAGTCAAACGCCGGTCGGGTTGCCTTATAAGGCGCGCGGTCGCCATAGCAACGTGCGCTAAGTTGCAGCAGTCGTGTCAAAGTTCACTCTCCCGCCAGCGGGGCGAGCGGCCGGCGGGGAGCGCGCTCGCCACTCGGCCCACACGCCGCCCGCCCGCCCGCGCCGCCGCGCCCCGCCCCGCCCCTCCCCTCTCCGCCGGCGGGGGGGGGGAGCCCCCGCTTTTTTTTTTTTTGGGGGGGGGGGGGAAGGGCTGGCGCTCTCCCCCCGCTCTCCCCGCGGTGATTTTCCCCTCTCCCCCCCCCCCCCCGGCTGAGGAGCGATGCTGCGCGCTGGGTTATGATCCTTCCCTCTCCCTCTCCCTCCTCCTCCTCCTCCTCCTCTCCTCCTCCTCCTCCTCCCGCTCCCCTCTTTTATCATCCTGGCTGGCTGGGCGCTGCGCTGGCGAGTTGACTCCTTCCCTCCCCCCCGCCCCGCGGCCCCCCTCCCCCCGCCCGCGCCGTGAGCACCGGCGGCGCGGAGGCGAGAGCCCACTTGCGAGGCGGCAGAAGCAGCATAAGGCAGCGCGGCGGCGGCGGCGGCGGCAGCGGCGGCGGCGGCAGCAGCACCCGAGCGGCGGCGGCGGGAGCGGGAGCGGCGGCGGGAGGAGCGGCGGCGGCGGCGGCGGCGGGGACACGGCGCGGCGGGAGCGGCGAAGCGGCTGAGCGGGGCAGAGCGGAGCGCAGCGCGGCGGGGACGCAGAGGAGGAACAAATAAACAATCACAATAATAATACTTAATAATAATAACAATAATAATAATAATAATAAAAAAGCGAGGAGAGGAGGAGGAGGAGGAGGAAAAAAACCCAACAGCCAGCCCCCCCACCCCCGAGCCAAAAAGAGGGAGAGAGAGAGAGAAAGAGAGCAGCGCCCGGGCGGAGCGGCGGAGAGGAAGAATTAAAGCGAGCGAAGGAGGGAGGAGAGACAGAGGAGAGAGAGAGAGAGGAGGAAAGAGGAGGAAAAAAAAAAAAAAAAAAAAGCCCACAAAAACAAAGCGATCGCAGTTGATGTTGCTGCTGCAAGCTGGACTTCCAAAAACTACGGCGAGACCGTCCGCTCTCCGCGCCGAGAAAAGTCTCCTCAGCTGTGCGTGTTTTTTTCCGCTGTGTGTGTAATCTTTAACCTTTTATTCATTCTTATTTTGATGGCTTTCCTGAATGGCTGACTGCGAGCTTCCCTGGACCTGGCCCCCAGACACCCGCCTCTCCTCCTTCAACTACTCTGCTGCAGATCAGCTCTAAGAGAGAGAGAGGGAGATCTTTGAAGAGATTTTTTTTTTTTCCTCCTCTCTCTCTCTCTCTCTCTCCCCCTCTCTCCCCCACCCCCACCACCCCTTTACTTTGCTCTCCTGGAGCCCAGACAATCGACTCGCAACTCGCCCCCCCGCACACACACCTCCATCGCCCCGTGCTTCTGCACCTTCGCCGGTACCGGGAGATCCCCCCCACCCCGACCCTCCTGAAAAAAAAAAAAAAAAAAGGGGGGGGGCAAAACAACAAAAGAGAGAGGGGGAAAGAGAGAGAGAGAGAGGGGAGGAAAAAAAAAAGACTGCTGCAAAGCTGATCTGAAAAGCAAAGCAAACAAACTTTGAAAATAAAGGGGGAACAGGAAGTTTGGCAACGGTGTCCAATAGATATGGCAATGGTAGTCGGTGCGTGGCGAGACCCCCAGGACGATGTGCCCGGAGCTCAGGGAACGCAGCCTTCGCAAGCCCCGCCGGTGCAGGGACCTCCGGCCGGGGCCCCGCACACCCCACAGACCCCGGGGCCCGGGGGCCCTCCCAGTACGCCAGCCCAGACCAACCCGCCAAGCCAGCAGAACCAAGGAGACAAACAGCAGCAGCAGCAGCACATTGAATGTGTGGTTTGTGGGGACAAGTCTAGTGGCAAACATTATGGCCAGTTTACCTGCGAGGGTTGCAAGAGTTTCTTCAAGCGGAGTGTAAGGAGGAATCTCAGCTACACTTGTCGTGCCAACAGGAACTGTCCCATTGACCAGCACCACCGCAATCAGTGTCAGTACTGCCGCCTCAAAAAATGCCTCAAAGTTGGCATGAGACGGGAAGGTATTGGGATTTCATTTGTTTTGCAATTTTTTTTTCACTCGCTGCGTTTTGGGTTTTGTTGTTTTGGGTTTTTTTTTAATGATTATTCTTATTATTTTTAACCTCCCTCCCCAAACCCCAAACCCAACCAGAACCTTTCCTTTCCCCCCCTCCCTCCCGCCCCCCGAATAAACAGACAGAAACTTTCTCGTAATGAAAGAAAGAGGTGTTGCAGAGGGTGGGCAGGGGAGGCAGGGGCTCTTGCATGCTTTCTCCTGCACTCGTAATTGATTTGTGTTTGTTTTGATTTTGCTGATGGAGGTTTATTGGAAGTGGATTTTTAGTTTCACGCTGCTTAGGAGCGAGGTGATTATTCTGACGTGTGGTTACTTTTCCTTCGTGTTTCCTCCTGCATGTTCAGCGTTACCCCCTGTCCCCCGAGCAGCTCTGTGTGCCTGGGTCTCTGTGCGTGTGTGTACACACACACGGAGCCTCACGAGATGCACACACACACATATATATATCCCCCAGCACCCTGCCTTAGATTGCAATTTTACACAGGCGGTTCAAATTACTATTACAATGGGACTCACCCTACCGAGGCTCTACAGCACTCCACTGTGGATTCCCAGCCGGATTTTTCCTCCTTTAAAAATATATATACACACACACACCCGCGCGTGTGTGTGTATATATATATATTGCCGTGTGCCTGCCTTTCCTGATTGTTATTATCTCACTTTTCTCTTCTTCCTCTTATTTTTCTTGTCCCTCCGGGAGAGGCAGGAGGGGGTAGAAGGGACGGGGGGGTGGGGGGGGGGGAAGGAGCAGCCCAGAAGTAAGTGTGGGGTGCTCGGGTCTCTGCAAGTCGAGTCTTTGTGATATAAAATTAGACGAGAAATGTGAGCCTGCAGTTTTCCAGTGCGTGCTCTGTGTCTGGACGCTGCTATGTAGGTTAAGGGTTAGGGGGCTTGGGACTTGCTGGGCTCCTCTCTTTGTGTTTCTGCAAGAGTAACTAACCTTGTAATACGTGCGATAACAAATATAAATCAAGCATATTTTGAGGCGTTCTCCCTTCTTGCCGTCTCTCTGCCTCTGAGCCCTTTTTCTTTCTCCTTTTTCTCTCGCTGTCACCGTGTAAATTTATTAACAAAATGAAAGGCCCACTTTCCATGGGCAGCTGAGGAAGGTGCCTTTGGATAATGCCCCCAGCCTCGCCGGGGGACCTGCCGGGGATGTTGTGGGGTGATCTCGCCTCCTTTGATGTTTTTTATAAGGGAGGGGGGGAATATAATAACAGCAGCAACAATATATTCAGTGGGCGAGAAACGCGTGTGGGACCAGCACCGGGGATTTTGAACTGAAGTGTTTCTTCCCTCTCCCCCCTCTTCCCTCCCCATCCCGTTCCCCCAGCCTCAAATCAATAAGCCGTTTTAGGTGTAATGAAGAAAAATACCCGGGCACACAAAAGACGTATCCTGCATCTCTCGAAGGAGGGGTGGCAGTGGAGGTGGGGGGGAGAAATAACTGAATTGTGGTGTGTTTTGGAAAGTGAGGATCTCGGGCTCCTTCAGGCAGTCCTGGCCGAGCGGACAGCATTGCTCAGCTTTTATTGTTGCTTTTGCTTGACCTGGGAGCTGCGGAGCCTTAAAACCGGGTACGGGCTGAACTCTGGCTGGAAAAATGCATGTTCCCCCTTAAGCTGACTGGGTACAGTGTCACACACGCACGCACAAGCACACAAAGCAGGCTGTATTTGAACCGATGGTCGCAATTCAGATATTAATAGCTGTAGTTTCTTCTTTATTTACTGCAGCGGTCCAGAGGGGCAGAATGCCACCCACACAGCCAACTCATGGTCAGTTCGCCTTGACAAACGGGGACCCTCTCAACTGCCATTCCTACCTATCCGGATATATCTCCCTTCTTCTGAGAGCAGAGCCCTACCCCACCTCCCGCTTTGGCAGTCAGTGCATGCAACCCAACAACATCATGGGCATCGAGAACATTTGTGAACTGGCAGCTAGGATGCTCTTCAGCGCGGTGGAGTGGGCCAGGAATATCCCCTTCTTCCCAGACCTCCAGATCACAGACCAGGTGGCCCTCCTGAGGCTGACCTGGAGCGAGTTATTTGTCCTCAACGCTGCCCAGTGCTCCATGCCCCTCCACGTAGCTCCGCTCCTGGCAGCTGCTGGCCTCCACGCTTCGCCAATGTCTGCTGACCGAGTGGTCGCCTTTATGGACCACATACGAATCTTCCAAGAGCAAGTAGAAAAACTGAAAGCATTGCATGTCGACTCTGCAGAATATAGCTGTTTAAAGGCCATAGTCCTCTTCACCTCAGGTAGGCAGCATTTCTTTGCTCTTCCTTTTTCCTTCCCCCGGCCCCCCGGAGAACTGTTTGCTCTTGCAAAGTGTTATTGCCTGCACCCCATCATCGCTCCCTGCCCCCCGAGAACCAGCGCGGTCTCTTTCCTTTTAGGAAACGGTGCCCTGTGGTCTCCCCTTCAGGGCCTCGGGTCTGAGCATCCCATCTTCGAGGGAATGCAAAATTAAAAAAAAAAATAAATACAACACACACACAAAAAAAGACAACCAAAACGCACCCCAACCGTAGTTGAATAATGCTGGGGATAGGGGAAGAGGGGGCTCGGAGAGAGGCGCCCATTCGCCACGAGAGACTGCGCTTTTCCCATTGAAAATAATATTTTATTTAACAGTATAGCTCTGGGTTGTTGCATTTAATGACACGCATCCGAACAGCAGCAAAATCTGTTTGATGTTGTTAAATACAAGTCGTCCTATCAGTGAAACCACTTTAAAAAGAGGATCATTTTATGGGCAGCCAGGAAGGGAAAAAAGCCCTGCAGGATTAAAAATTGAATTAAAAAAAAAAGTTAAATGCGCAAAGCTGAGTTTAAAATATGTTCCCTGCCATCCCATAAAATAAAATAAATCAACTTTCCAAAGAGCTGTCTCTGATTTAAACAGAATGTGGCAGTGAGCAGTTCTGTGTCATTTAAGCTAAGGGGAAAAGTTTGCATTTGTACCCAGCAGGAACTGCATAGTCCAAAGCGAGTAGCGGGTGCGAAAAGATCATTACCATAAGTAGAGAGGGACAGTATGAAAAAGTAAGAGGAGACTGAAGCTGCCGCTCCGCAGTGTAATTCCGGGGTGGCACAACCATGCCTCTCCCGAGGAAAAGACCTCGAGGTGTTTCTTAGATAATCAAGGGGGGGGGGGGGGGGAAATATGTGTCAACTTTTGCTGCCTAGAAATAGTGCATGAGTTATAAAGCAATAATTGAGTGCGTTGTGAAATCTAATTAGCTTGCACTAGAGTTTAACCTGGGTGAGTAATAAACCTGATATTAACTCTGGAGGCTAAATTTTTTTTTTTTTTTTGAGGAAAAAAAAAATCTGCTCGCTAATTTGTGCAATACGTTATCTCAGATTGCTAACTTTAAGGCTGCATCGGCAACCCAATGTGCTGGAGCCCTAGAAGTTTTGGGATTAAGTTTAAAAATACATACATTTCTTCTGTAACTCATTTGAAAGCTTGGGAAAGTGGCCACGCGATAAACATATGAATGGAAGCAGGACCTGTAAAATAATTACTCATCGGAGTTTTTTAAAGCCTGATATCAGGAAACAGGAAAAAAATGTAGTTTATGTGGGAAAAGAAGGGCTCACAATCCGTTCCTTGTTGTGTTAAAGGGGGTCTGGGGAACGAAGTCATTTTCTGGACTTTGTCCAGGTTCTGGGTCGTGACCTAAACTTCCTTTTATATATTATTGCTTTACACATTAAAAACTTCTCTTTTTTTTTTTTTTTCCCCTCCCACCCCAAATTACTCGTGCTAAAGTCCTAAGGTGATCAATGAGCAGGGCGCATCTAGCCACAGGGAGTCAGGGATCCCGAGTGGGAAGGGGTGTACGTGGGGTGCTTATTTTATTTTTCTATCGTTTTCCAGGATGCGTTTTCCTCTCCCTCGCTCAAACGCTTAGCGAGGATCCCACACACGCTCCCATCCCTTCCCAGCCCCTGGCCAGCTCACACCCACACCGAGGAGTTTATTTCCAATCCTGCCTTTTCTCCCAAATCACTTTTTTTTTTTTTTTTTTTTAGCCTTCTGAGAAAACAATCGTCCGATCCTGTCGTAACTGTTTAATTTATTACTATTTTCAAAATGTGAGGCCTGGCGTGTAAATTGCCTCCCAACTAGATAAACGTTTCTTGTTATCTGATTCTGGGGAAGATAGCCGCATGCAAAAAAATAGGGTGATGCATGCAGCTTCTGCAGCACCCCAATAACACTCCCTGATGTAAAGCAGACGCACGTAGATGCATATAATGTTTGCTGCAGCCTCTTTTAAGAGGGGGAAAAAAAAAAAATCTGGGTTCTAATGACTCGCAGAATATGCATGTGTTAGCCCTGTGCCTAGGAAAGCCACAGGGAGGTCAGGTCACAACCTGTGCTCTTTCAGCACAGACGTCTCTGATTTAAAGGGAACTTATTGTATTTTAGCGTATCAGGAAAAAAAAGAAAAAAAAATGTCCAGACCCTATCAGGGAGTTTTCTTCTTGTAAGGGCCTTTAGGTTTAAAAAGAAGAAGAAGAGGAAAAAAAAAGAGGGGGGAGTGGAGGGGGGGGAAGAAAGAAAGAGAAAAGAAAAGAGGGGGGAAAAGAAACAGCTCAAATGAACAGAGAGATCACAGTTTGCATGGCTGCCTCTGAATAGGCTAAACTGACAAGATCAGTTTTAAAGGGCCACTTAAATCAGTTTCAAAGACTGAAGAAAAACGCGTTGTCTTCTTTGGGGGAGAATCTGTTGCTGGATCCGGGACGCCATTATCTTTGGCTGGGCCAGTTTTTTATTATTATTAGGATTTCTAGCACTATTATTAGTATTCCTTCTCATCACATGGTTAGGCTCTCCCCAATTATTTTCCAAGGAGGGGGGGGGAGAGAAATAGTGGCTCCCTTTCCCCCCTTTCGACTCAAGCCTTCCCCGCCCCCCCAGCTTTTCCCCCTAAAAATATAGATATACGAAATTGCGCTTGGCCAGCACCTCCTTGTCAACCCCTCAGGTCTGTCGTGCCATTAGAAATCTCGAATTCTGGAGATTCTCAATCCTAAAGGAGACCCTCCAGAAGAGAGAGAAATACAAACACACACACATACACAGAAAGAGAGAGATTGTCCCTTTTGGTAAAACCTACTTAAACTCTGGGGGGCGAGGTGATGGCGCACGATCTACACTTAATTCTAGCAATAAAAAAAAGATCAAATTAAAAATTTAAAAAAAAAAAACCTTTTTAATCTGATGATTGTTTTCTTTTTTCTTTTCTTTCTTTTTTTTTTTTTTAATACACTTTCTTCTAGATGCCTGTGGTCTCTCTGATGTAGCCCATGTTGAAAGTTTACAGGAGAAGTCACAGTGTGCTTTGGAAGAGTATGTTAGGAGCCAGTATCCCAACCAGCCAACACGATTCGGGAAGCTATTACTACGTCTCCCCTCCCTTCGCACTGTCTCCTCTTCTGTCATAGAGCAATTGTTTTTCGTCCGTTTGGTAGGTAAAACCCCCATAGAAACCCTAATCAGGGATATGTTACTGTCTGGCAGCAGTTTTAACTGGCCTTATATGTCCATTCAATAAAATATTCGAGAGAGAAAAAAAAAATTTTAAAAAAATTAAAAATTGAGAAGGGAGATGAAAGAGAGTGAAAGGAAAGCAAATGACATTTGGGTTCTGGTTGTTTCTTAAATTTCCTTCTGCTAAGAAAGGATGTAAAAGGATGTTACAAGTTTGCTAAGAGAAGACAGGAAAAAATTAATGGACTGTGAATTAAAAAAAAAGAGACTGTCAAATGAACTTTTACAGAATGCATTAAAAACTCCCGTGTCGTTCAGAAAAAAAAACTTGCTACTTATCATTTTTTGTAAAAAATAAAAAAGAGAGAAAGAAAAAAGAAAGAAAGAAAAAAGAGAAAGAAGAAGAAAAGAAACGATGGTGGGCTTTTTCTTTTTTCTTCTTTTTTTTCTTTTTTTGGGGTAAACTTTTTAAAAAAATCTCGCTTAAAGTGCATTTAAAGGAAATTTGGAGAAAATTAGCAGAACGGAAGAAAGTAAGTCTTTTTTTTCCAAATTATTAATTGTCCTATGTGTCTATGTACCTATAGCTGTTCTTTTTTGTATTTTTCTGGTTTCAAACCAGTTTATTCTGTGGTTCTATAATAATTTTTGATATAACCTTGGCTTCTTTAAAAAAAAAAACTGTGTATCCTTAAAATATATGTTCTGAAAGAATTAAAACTGAGTCCACGAAAGTATCATAGGAAGAAAGGAAAAGAGAAAAAAAAAAAAACCCTCAACAACACAATGATGGAAGCGCACTTAAGGTGGTGACCCAAAATCTAGCTTGAAGCTGAGAGAGCTATAATTATATAGACCCGAATGAACCACACGTGTCATATAACTACCCCCAAATCTAGGTTTTTTGGTATTTCGGACAGAAAATGAACTGTGGGGATTTATTATAGGTAGAAGGAATTTGTGTCCAAGACACACTACGGTTTTGATTTAAAAAACAAACAAACAAGCAAAGTGAACTTTTGTAATTTGAATTGGGTTCCACATAGTTCATCATGAATTGTTATTAAACTCCTCTATCTGTTTGTATATTTGCAAGCCCTTTGTATTATAATAATTGTTGATATTTTCCCTTTTTAAAAAATACCATTGAAATCAGCATGACAAAATAACACTGTTGGCACTTATAGATAACGTGATTGATTCAGTATCTTAGAGTTTACAGTTTTGTGTTTAAAAAAACTGAAGGTTTTTTTTTTTAAGTGCAACATTTCTGTATACTGTAAAAGTTATAATAACTGAACTGTTTGGTCGAGTCTTTGTGTGTTATATTCCAAGGAAAATTGAAAGTATTCAGAAATTAAAATATTATTTGATATCTGAAACTTGTTTGGCTGTCATAAATGTCTTTCAGAAACCACATTACTTCTCTATAGTTTGCAGTCATTTAAGTCCATAGGCGATTGATTTGTTTACTTGTCACAGTAAGTTTGTAGCAGATGTATTGTAGTGTATTTACCTGTTTAATTCCGGGATGGGGGTGGAGGACTTAAGTTCGTGGTTTATCTCTGGTTTTAGGAAGTACTATGCTGAAATGGTAAACCATCAACCCCCATTCACCTAATCCTCCTGTTAATTAAAAATGGATTTTCTGGAAAAAAAAAAAAAAGGCCCTTATTTTTGTCACACTTAAGTGCCTGCGTAGGAAAGGTATTGTTGTGAAAAAGTATTAGAAATCTGGAGATCAGTATCTATTTTATGATCAGAATGGGGCGAAAAATCTTTTGTAAATGTCTGACATACGCGCACAAGATCATTCAAGCAAGGTAATAGCAGTATTGTAAATATAGGTCAGTTGTTTGCAATGAGTTTTCTTTAAGTATGTGTGATTTTTTTATAATACTCCGTAGTTGCCATCTATCGTTGTCATTGAGAGGTCTTCAAATGGAGTGGCTTTAGCTTCTAGCACTGAGGAGTCGGTTTTTAATGTATATATACTCTCAAGTGGATTTTTTTTACCTTAGACTGTGAAAGCATGACCACAGGTCATCTCTGTATTTTACATATGGGACATATGTCTGTATGTATACTTGCATACATACATGCGTAGGCGTACATGCATCTTTCCTGCGTGGCTACAGGGCCCTCTCTTGCGGTCCTTGCAGAGGCACAGCTCCCCCGATGCGGTGGGGACCTGCCTGGGCGAGTGGCAGAGGATCGGACACACCGTTTGTGAATTTAGTGCTATCCCGAGCAGGCAAAAAAAACCCCAAAATCTGAAGGAAGGCAAAATGATGTGGTTTTGCAAGGGGGTGATATTTTGTTTTGTGTGTGTGAGTGTCATTTTTTTTTTTTCTTCCCCTCTCTCTCTCCCCCCACCCGCCCTCCCCTTGGTCTATGGCAGATGCTTTGTATGTGAAAGCTTGCAATTTTGTTCTTGTCTGAGGCTTCCCCCTCTCCCTTTTTACCACACGTAACTACACCATGTTGTGGTTTCACAGAAAGGGAGAGAGGGAGGGAGAGAGATCATTCTGTGAAGTCGATTAAACCCTGATCTTTAGTGTGTTCCAGTTAGACACATCTGTACTGGGGGCTGAGGGGCGTATGACTGTGAATTTGAGCAGAGTTTTACATCTGAATCATGGCTCCTTTTCTATAAATATATAAATATATATAAATATATAAATATACTATTATTGCAGGGGATTGCTGACCTCTAGATTTAGCTTTTTCTATTGCAAGTGCTATCCATGTGAGTGTGTGTGTGTGAAGTTTTTATGCTTACTAAGAACACAGGATCTTGACTTGTTTGTTTTGTGTTAGTTTATTGTAAACAACCATTTGTTGTAAATTGTTATTGGCATTAAATTATAATTTATGATTTTCAAATCCAAAACATTCTCTGCTTTTTATGTTTTAAAGCCTGTAAGCTATCTCTGTATTTATAAGTTTCTTGCAGCGAGCTTTGGTTCACAGAGAATAATAGTAAACAGAAAATGCACCAGGGTTAAATAAAAACACACACACACGCACGCACACACACACACAAGCCCCATGTATATATGTTTGGAATGCTCAGAGGAGGATTTGTTTAGGGACTTCAGTTAGTTTTAAGTTTATAGCATTTAAAGAAAGTTTTTCTTTTCATGCTGAGTTAGAACAAAAGATCTATCCAAAGATTGAATTGGACAAAAGAGGAGGGTTGGGATCGAGAAGCTTGTTCTATGTGGAATTGAGGAGATCTTTTTTTTTTTTTTTAAGGAAAAAAAAAAAAAGCTGCTAAACATGGCGACTCTTTCCCTTTAAGTCTCTAATTTATTTTTTTTCCTTGCGGTTCCCCCCTTTCCCAACCCTCCCTTTTATTTTTTTTTTTCTTTAATCTGATCTCAGTTCGCTTTATTCCTTCCCCACCACCCCTGCCACCGGCGCGGGGACTGGCGGGGAAAGACCCAAAGGCGACCCGGAACGACAGCGAAGGCTGCAGAGCCGCCCGCGGTGCAAACCACATCTCGGGGAAGGTCTTCTTCACACCCCCCCTCCTTCTTCCTCCTCCTCCTCTTCCCTCCCCGCCGCCGCTCTCCCAAACCTTCCCCGACCCCGCCGGGAGAGCGGCGGCGGGGGATGGGACGGGATGGGGGGGGGGCCCGCCCGCGCTGTGCGTGCGCGGGGCGCGGAGGGGGCGCGGAGAGGAGGCGGCTCTCCCAAGTTCAGACAAAAGCGGAGGGTTGGGGCGAGAGGAGGCGCTTGGCGGGCGGTGCCAGCCCGCGTGTGGGGCTGGCGGGGCCGGGCAGCGCCCGCAGCCCGCGGGGCTCGCCCGTGGGGCCGCGCCGCCGGCGGCCAGGGAAGGGGCGGGGGGCGGTGGGAGGGGAGGAGGGGGGCCCGCGGAGCGCTGCGCGGCCGCGGAGGCGCCGCGTGGGAAAGTCCGCCGCGGGGTCCGATGAGCTCAGCCAACATGGCGTCCCCGGCCCTGCTCGCTCGCTCCGCGCGGCGCGGAGCCGGGGCGGGAGGGGGGGCCCGGTGTTCCCCCCTCCGCACAGGGTCCCCGCGGTGGGCAGCGGCCGGGGGGCTGCGGGGCCGGCCGGCGGGAAGAGTTGCCGGGCCGTCGGCCGGGGACGGCGGGCGTCTCTTCCCCCGGAGCTCGTATCCCATCTGCATGTAAATGACCTGTGGAAGCATCTCCCCCGTGCGAGCGCGGCTCAATGGCCATTGAAGCGGAGTCAGACCTACCCCGGGGTGTTATATTTAGGGTTTGCGCCTGCGGAGACAGCGGGATCCTCGGGAAGGTGCCTTAAAAAGCGGGGGGGGCGGGGGGGGGGGTTGGAGAGGGAGAGAAAGAGAAAAGGGAGGAAAAGGGAAGGAAAAAGGGGGATGTTTGGAGAGTAACCGCCGGCGCTGATAACGAGCGGGATGTGGAAATGGAGATGGGTTTTGTTTTTTATTTTTATTTTTTTTAATTAAAACTTTAGTGGGTCCTGGGGATCGTGCTCGCTTCGCTTTGCTTTGTAGAATGGAAAGAGATACACGGAGAAATGCAGGCCTTGTCAAGATTTATTGAAGTTGGGTTTAAAAAACGTGCTTCAGATGATTTTTCCCATTTTCTCAGATTTCAAAGGCTCCCCGCAGTGCGGCTGCCTAATTAATGGTGAAATTCAACTAAATCTAATTATGCAGTAATTTTAAAGCAGTTAGTCCTGGGCGCTGCTTTGTAATAGGAACCCAGTTTTTAAAGTTTGCTTAATGTGTTGGTTTAGGGAGCTGGGGAGGAGAGGGGTGTAAGAGACAGAGCTGTGGGGGTTTTTTTTTCTCTCTTCCCCCCCCCCCCCCTTTTTTTTTCCTTTTGTAAAGCAAAGAAATGCAAAATGTAAACCCAAAACACCCAGCGAAAGGCAAGGAGAGAGGCTGTGTTATCCATCGTATGTGATACGGGTATTGAGTGAGAAGCACCAGCGAAAGTGTAAATAACACAGTAGTTAATAGGGACCATAAAGGTATTCCTGGCCTGTGGATTTCCAAGTGCCAAGCTGTTTTAGAGAGGATCTTGAATCCTGCGGTAATAAAGGGGCAACGGAGACACACAGCGTCTCTTCTTGGAAAATAGAAACCAGATTTCTGCTATTGAACATCTATTGTCATTAAGAGGAGAGGCTTGTGCTCACGAAGTTATAAATCTTATCACCCTTTTGATAACACAGTTGTAATCAGTTAGCATCGCATTCAAACCCAATTGTAAAACTGCCTAATTTAATATGTCATACATGTCATTAAAACTTTATTTTTCCCCCTTCTCTTTTTTTTTTCCCCCCTCCCTCCCTCTACCCATCCCCCCCTAAGTAAAATGTCAACAGATCTGGCGTGGTAACGTGCAGCGGGGAGAGCTCGGGGTGGCTGAGCGGCTCCGGGGGCGAGCCCGCTGCTAGGCTGAAGAGGGTTTGCCTTCTTCCCATCTAGGTAATCGGAAGCGTTTATATCATATTAGAAGAAGTTTTGTTTTTTTTTTTTTAAAAAAAAAAATAGAGGGGGGTGGGAGACGAGGGAGAGGAAAATGAAATCCTTCTCCTTCTTTCACAATTGCAATCGCTCAATGAAGTTCTTTGAAAGAAACTTGTCTTATGATTAGCTAAGCAAACACATCTGCTTTCCTAGTTTGGGCTTAGCTAATTATCAAAACAAAGGGGCCGTTTCTCCTTCTACCTTGCTGGAAAGAAGATGTTATTTCAGGAGTCCTGTCCCTCCTCCCCCCCTCATCCATAGGCACACTCAGCCCCTATCCCAGCCCTTCCCAGCGAAGCACCACGCTCCTTTTATTGGGATTACCGATGGGGAAATGAGTTTGCGCACTTCTCTTCCTAATGTTAAGCTTTATCATTACCTTCCTTGGAACAATATTTTTCCAACCAAATGTCCCTGCGGCAGGGCGGAGGGTGGAGGTGGGGTGGGAAGGGGAAGGGAGGAGGGGGAAGGTGGTTTTGAATTGCGGACCAACTTCGCAGCTATTTGAATCAAGCCTGCACTCGGTTGATTTTAGTTGACAGAGCGTGTGTTGAAGCTGAACTCTATAATTTGCACTTCTGTTCTTTTATTAGAGTTGGACAACGAACTAATGAGCTTTCCCCCAGCACAGTGTCACTTGTATTTATTTTCTTTTGGAAACTTTTAGATAGAAGAAGTGTTCTTGAAAAAGGGCAGAGGTGGGGGGAAGGTTTCGCGTGGTATTTTTTTTTTTTTTCTGGAGGTGCGGGGATCAACTCTGTGTTTGTGTGGACGTGTGTGTGTGTCCCTGTCCTCCACGGAAGGCGAGCCACGGGGTATTAGAGGAGGATAAGCTCCGAGCTAGATGTGAAATCCGTGCGATGCTGTCCTTGGCATGACTCGGATGGTGGGAAGATAACGCAGAGGCGATCCTCGGAAGACACCCGAAAAAAAAGAAAAATAAATCACTGCTCCTAAGGCGGAGGCTCCGCGATGCGGGCGCGCTGCGGTGCGGAGCGATGGGCGATGAGCGGCGTTAACCCGAATTTGATCAGATCTCTGCAGGAGCGGGTTAACTTTATAAAAGCGAGAGGTGGCTTTAAACACCTACCTGAGAGAGAGCGGAAGAAGGGATTTTTTAAGAAAAAGAGGTTTAAAAAAATAAGAGAGAGGGAGAAAAAGCCCAAAGGAAGGATTTCCACGCACACAAAAAAGCAGGGCGAAATGTTTGTCACTATGTGCCCACCAACGCATGAAACTGCATACATTGCTCCGAGCCTGCTCTGTCCCTGTGAGTCGTGAGATATTTTGAATTTTGATTCCAGTATGTTTTCTTTGAACTGGGCCTTTCGGTTTATTAAGGCAGGAAGAGGAACTCGGCAATCCTCTTTGAAACACGCTTGGTTTAACTATTTTACACAAGTTTGCCCAGGTCCCTGGAGATTCTCCAGTTGAAGAAGATTGAAATTAGAGTTAAAAGCTGGCGGGGGGAGTAAGGGGTGGAGGGCGAGTGTGAAAGAGGGTGATGAATCTATTGTAAATGCTCTCCTGTATTCTGATGTGTTGGTGAACGGAACAGGAATATGCGTCGCCTTGTTTGATCTATACGCACGCATCTGCATGTATGCGGGTGTATGTCATATACTCTCTATATGTATACATGCACACACATATATAGGCCACGATTAATATTCTGAGAAATGCAGGAGAAAAAGCTGATATTTAACGGCCATACAGAGAGGCGCACACTGACTGTTTCCCAGCAGCTTTACTCCCAAACTTTGCCTTTTCTTTTGTTTTCTTTTCTTTATTCTTCCCCCCCCCCCCTTCTTGTAAATTGCTGTTAACGTGTGTCTTTATGTTCTGTCTATAACTAGGATGTAATCAGGCGCCCCATGTCTCTCTCTAAAAGCATTTAATAAATGTCTATTAAAGCGCTACAAACGTAAGATAAATTTAGTGGCGCTGCTGTCTCCCTGTATCCAAACGGTAATGATGGATTTATCAACAGGGATTCGCCTTCAGCGCAGTGAGAGAGATTTACTCAACAAATAAGTCGGAAAAGCACCCACCCAAATACAATCATTTATACGGAAACTGATTTCTTTACAGCACCACAGATTCGAGGGAACATACCGCTTATTGCCTTTCTTTTTTCCCTCCGCTTTTTTTTTTTTTTTTTTGCCCCCGTCCTCCTTTTATTTCCCCCCTTTTAAACATAATCAGTGGAGCTGGGAGCGTGTGTCTGTCTCTGTTTTGGGAATGTTTGCCTGTTTATTGCTAGTGGAAGCTCCCAGACTCGATCAAACCCGGATCAATGCCTAATTTCTCAGCATCACCCTCACTCTTCTCCTTCGTTTTCCATTTATTTCTTTTCCTTCAGCCCCAAAATATCGACGATACGTTTATTCGGTATCAAAAGTCGTCGAGTTTCGCAGTCCAAGATGGATGATAAAAGGGGGGGAAATTTTCCCCGAATTATCTGTGTGTCGCTTCCTAAATGCTTAGGAGCCGCAACCGCCCCGGAGAGATGCTGCCTACCTCTGCTGAAATTTCTCTCTCCTTTTTCTTAGCCCTTGCTTTGAACCCTACCCATTAGCCTGTATGCGAATAAAAGGAATGAACTCAGAAAGAACCACCATTCATTGTTGAATTCAAGCACTGTAAAAAAATTACTGAAATGCAGCCACATAGCGCCCTTAAGATTATTTCCCTTTCCTAGAAAGTAGCTCCTAACCTCAGATTTCCCCCCCCCCCCCCCCCCCGTCCCTCCCTTGGTCTTATTTCCCCCCTTGACCACATCTTTCTCCGATTCGCCTTGGGAAAAAAAAAAAAAGCATGTGCTGATTTGATGGAGTCCTTTAAACAACGGGCATGCGAGAGCTGTATTCATTCTGAAACATTAACCCTATTTTCTGAATTTCCTTCCTTTCAAATAGCTGCTCGTATTTTACTATCTTGGATCCCCGATTTAAACATCCGCACTTCTAGGAGCTTGTTAGGTACATATGTATCTTAATTTAATTTAATTTAATTTCGGTATTGTACTTAAAATAACAATAAATAAACCCGAGAACTTGTCTTTTCCTTTGCAGAGAGTTTTTGATTCTTCTCTAGAAATTTCATTGAGATGTCTCTGTACTTTGTTTGTCAGTTATCTTTGTTCCTTTTAAATAAAGGGCTTTTAAATGGACTTATTGCTCCCAGCGTGGGTTCTTCTCTCTAAATGTTAGAAAATTGTGCCATCTACCCGCTATTCTAAGTACTGTCACACTCAGAGACCTCCAAGGACCTTCCAGCCCCAACTTCAATACAACTGTGTCAAAGGGTGCCTAGTAGCGAGCGGAGAAAGGTTTGCGTGGATTTTACAGATTTCCAGCCTGAATCGCTCTCTGAAGCGCCAAAACGATCTGCAAAGATGCAGTTGGCTTCCTTTGATGGCCGGCTCTCCGGCCCCAGCTCCAACCCAAGCCTTTGCAGGAACTAATGAAGCCTCCCTGCCTCAGCTACACTGCACTTTCTCTCCAGTGCATAGTTTTCCTGCTAATTTTAGACAAGAAAAGTGTGGGTGTGCAGGGAAGGGGAGGGAGGCAATGACTCTTCTGTCGTATTTTTTTTTTTTAAGAGAAATAGTCAGATATTTATAGCCATGGCCTCTAATGATGACAATATATTGTTAATTGAAGAAAAAGTTCGCTTTTTGAGGTTGGTTCTGGCTGATTAGCTGGGGATGCTGCTGGCTGAGTTTCCAAGTGAGGGTTGAGGAAAACAGAAATGTATATAAACTTTACAGGCCTTTTTATCTCCACCCAAATACTTTGCACAGGAACCCGGTTCTACCCCCTTAGCCAGACTGGAACATTAGTGTTCAGGTTTAAAATTCGATTTCGAAATCTTTCTTGCTCGTGGGTAAGTAGAAATAGTTGGGAGGGTGTCTTTTTTTTTTTCTTTTTTCCCTAAAAAAGAAAATCAGAAGTGCCTTCTAAATCAGTTAAAACAGATTAACAGTTTCCAAGTTTATGGTGTAGTTACATGTCTTCGAAATTATTTTTGCACCCCTTAGGAGTATTAGGAGAGAATTGCGAGTGTCGGCTGAGTATTTATGGGTGGGGGGAAAAAACAGTGATACGCTTTATGACTTTTATGACTTGTTTCACACTGTTCGAGAAATGGAGTTTTAAGCAACATACAATTAAAACTATATTGCTCGTTGGATAAATTCCAAGAAACTCCAGAATCAATTAGTTTAGATCTTTGGATACTTGTTGCTAAAAAAAAAAAAAATAAAATATCAAAGTGTAAAAACGGCCAGCCAAGGACAGCTCTGCTCCAGAGGTAATTTTTGAAGTCCCTGCTATATAGACCAGACAGGCTGCACAGACTCGCTTCTCCGATTTCTCATTTTGCATTTATTCCTGTCGGAATACCCAGGCATCACAGAATCATTTTTCTCTCCTTTTTCCCGTGCGTTCCCCCGTTCGTTCCCTTTCGGGCTTTTCGGGCAGCTTCGCGATTTGATTCCCCACCCCCCCCCCGCCCCGGTTGATTCTTCCCAGTGTCTTTTTAACCATTCCGGTATTATTTCTATTTGTCAGGTACCAGGGTTAAAACTTTATCCTTTGCTACCCACAAACTACCGCCCCACAGGCGAAGCCAGGTTCAGCCACTCTTAATTCCCAGGTTTAAAGATAATCCTAATTTTGAAAGCGGCTTCACCAGCCGCTCTCTTCCCTTGATCACGAACTGTTTAGTCACCTGAAATGCGATCTTCCCCCCTTCCCCCTTTTTTTTTTTTTTTTTCCTTTTCCCAGAGCCTTTTCCACACCACGCTTCTCGGAGCTGCGGTTCGCCGTGGGAGTGGGGCTGCTCTCCACTCGCTGCAGCCGCAGGGCTGTGGCTTTGGGGCCGCAGCGGCTGTGGCTCAGGTTGGCTCAGCTCCGGGCGTCCCAAATCATCCCACCGCCCTCCATTTCTTCCCTGGAGATCATTGTCTGTCCCTATTCTTTGCAACGTTTATTTTTTCTGGACAAGAAAGTCGTCCCCGCTTGTAGAAGTAATGGGGTCCACTCGCAGGTTTTCCTTCCTACATAATCTAATCTCAGCCAAGAAGTTTCTGCCTTAACTCCTGCAACACTACTAATTAACGACCCCTGGAAATTAACTGTACGGTGACGTAAAATTTCATCCTCTCGGCTGACAGTTACACTTAGCCTTAAAAAGAAACTTTAAAAAAAGGGGATGTGTGTGTCACAAAATTATTATTATTATTAATATTATTATTATTAATAGTAATAATAATAATTTTAAAAACTCTGGGAGAAGCATATGTGAAATATCTTGCGGGAAAAGCCTTAAAAGAGACATTTGACATCCAGATTAGTTTCAGCTTCTGAATGAAGCTCAAAGGAGGAGGGAGAGGAAGGGCTGCCATCCAGCAAAGTTTGCTGGACTTTATTCAGATAAAACTCGATCTTTCCCTCGCTGAAGCCAACGGCGAACTTGTACAACAGGAGGCAGGTCAGAGCACATCACACTGCCCATATTGTCTCCTGAAACATGGGGAGAACCCTGCTACCCGCTTCAGCTGCCTTTTAAAAAAATTATTTTTACTGTGATCCACGCCTGATAGACACTCTCTTCCCCACTCGTATTTTGTACTTCCTATTGCTTTTATAGGGGGATGATTCATTTTGCATTGTCACTATTTCCAATTCTGTGGGTTTACTGATGTCTTATTTAAAAAAAAAAAAGAGTACACTATTCCTACCCCAAAGGTCTCATTAGCCTCCGCTGGCTGCTTTTAAGACAGCGGCTCGCTCGCTCTCCTCCAGCTGAATTTGTCCAACCCCTTCATCTTCTCATGTTTTATTTCGAGGTTTCGCTGAAAAACATTAAATCCCAGAAAGGTCAGCTTCTCCCCACTCTTAATATCCCCGCAATCCGCTCGCAGCCCTGAGGTGCCGTCCCTCCTCCCGTTATGAGCGGGGCTGCTGGAAGCTGGCAGCCCCCGGGAAGCGGCGGGGCTGCTCCCCCCCGCACCCCGCGCATCCCCCGCGGGGAGGCCGCTCCCCGCCCGCCCCGGCCCCGCACCGTCCCTCGGGACATCCCCAGCCCGAGCCCGCGCACCCCGCCAGCGCTGCAGAGCCTGTAAACACCTTCCGCTCTTTATCTCCTACCACGCTCTGGCGAGAGGATTATTGTTATTATTATTGTTATTGTTATTATTATTATTAAAGACGATATTCAAATGGGTCCCTGTTTGTCTTCGCCACCAGTGTGTTTCAGAGCGATTATCTCATATCTTTCCTACAGAAGTAAGCTATCCCTCAGCCCTGGGTCATGCATTGATCTCTCTGCAATGTAACAAACGGCCGGGTTAATTTTCCCTCATTACCATTTCCATAGCTCAGGCTCCACACACAGGACGGAGCCCTCCAGCCCGGAGCCCCGGCTGCCGCTGTGTGCGGCTCCCGGGCGGGCACACACACACGCACACACACATGTGTCATGACAGCACCCCAAATCCTCACACCCCGCTTCAAGCACCCCTAGCAGCATGGGGCGGGCTCGCTGCCTTTCTCTTCCCTGTGTCACCTTGCCTGACCCCCCCTTTCTGTACGGATTTGGGGTTTTCTTTGGGGTTGTATTATTTTTTAAATGTTGTTCTGCTCGCTATAAATTAGAAGGATTTTTTTTTTTTTTGCTCACCCCGTTTACTTCTTAATCTTTTTTTTTTTTTTCCTTGAGTCTTTTCATTCACTGGTTGCAAAAGAAAAGGGGGTTGGTCAACACCAAAATGGCAAAGTTCAGCTTGGAAAAAAAAAAAAAAAACCCTCCAGCTACCTACAAAGGGGCTCAGGGCTTTGTAATGGCAGAAAGAAACAAAAATGAAAAGAAAATTGCAGTTGAGGCTAAAGTGTGAGAGTGTGTTTGTGTGTATGTATATCTGTGTGTATTTTTAAAGGTTTCTTTGAACTGCCTTTGTGCTGACTAGGCAAAGCTCCTTGCCAATGCTAGTCACGGTTTAAGGAACTTTGAGTTAACCTCTTATATCGAATGAATCTTTTCATTTGGAAACCAATAAATCTCAATCTCTAGCCACCTTTTGTAGAACAGGCTGGGGCTTACCAAGGCAAGGCTGAAGCTTATAATAAAGAAGAGATAAAGTTTGCCAAAGTTTTTTTTTTTTTTTCCCCTTCCCCGTCTTCTTCTCTTGTAAATAAAAGTTTTGGAGATGGCAGCATTTGGAAGCAATCCGGAGAAGGACTTGGATCTATGCATTGTTTCACAGTAAGCCTCTTTACTTAAATAGAGTCTTCAGGGATTCAAACACGAAAATGATTTATAGTTTTCCAACAAGTCATTATTTTAGTCAGTTGTGGAGGGTGGGGTTGTGGAAAAGGAGGGGGGTCCATACAGTCTAATAATCAATGTGTGTCTATGGAAAGTGAAAAGGGAGGGGTGGGGAGGGGAGGGTTCTGCAGATAAGTAGGGTTAACACTATAAACATTACAGACAATTGAGTTTTCCCATCTGAGCGGGAGTTGGGGAGAAAGGGGTCTTCACATTTATCAGGCATTGGAGAGGGGGGGGGGGGGTGAATGGGGGGGGAAATACATTTCTCAAATCAGTTTGGAGTCACTCCTTTGGTTTCTGACTTGCACTTTTGCATATTGGGTATCATTTCTTTGAAGTACTTTGAAATTCAACGTTGCGTCTAATCTTTGGATAGGAGATGTGACCACAAGAATCAATGTTTTGATTTATTTTTCAGTACTTATTTCCTGTCTAGTCTCCCTCGCTCGTTCGCCCTCTCGCTGATTATGCCATATTTATACGTGTGTATACGTTATATACATATTACATATATAATGCCCCTGTAGACATCTTTTAAAAAATCATTTGCAATTTCTCTTTCACAGAGGCACAGTTCACTTCTCAACCCCTCTCTTTATCCTGTTTTATTTCAAGACGCTGTCTTCTTGCCGTCTCCAAATTGTTCCCATCCAGGAGTTATTAATTACTCTTACAAGGCGGGAGATTCTTAACTAATAACAAAGTTGTAAATTACCACCTTCCCTCAAATATTTCTCATTTGTCAACCCTGATTGATTTGATTAATATTCCACCGGCTGAGATCATTTCAAGTTGCACTATATAATCAGCAGCACCAGGCTGCTGAGCAGAGCTTCTGCTTTAGGAAAAGATTTCTCTCCAGTCCTTAAGCTGAAGTGTATTTTGCATTTGTTCCAGAGGAGGTAAACGCGGATCTATCGCTTAAAGGACTTTAAGGCGCAGAGGCTGAATACGGTGTCGGGAAATAAAAAGAACCAAGCGTGTCTGTTTGTTTTAAAAAAAAAAGCGGGGGGGCAGGAAAAAAAATCAGAAGAAAAAAAGAAACGAATGCTACCCCCCCCATGTAAGCCTGGAAGAAAACACGAGTTTCAGCCCTGCTTGCGAGGCTGGTTCAGCCCTCGCCTGAACTCTCCCACAGTCCCTCCTTGACTTGCACCCAGGCTGTCACACTGCCCGGAATAAACACCCAGTACCTCGATTTATGCTTTGCTTGTGGTCTCAGACACACAGAAATAATAACAATAGCGCTTAAATTATACACACACCCCCCTTGAAATGATAGACAATAAACTTGCTTCAGCCCCCTCTCGCTCTACCGCCAGTGGGACTGGGTTTCTGGTTCAAAACCATCATATTGGCTTAATTATGTGACTGTAAATAACGGCGAGGCGATCATTTTTCTCTACTTTTAAGAAAAAAAAAGAGGCATCTGGGTGAGCTTTCTGTGCCAGAGCCGAACCTACGCGCACCTCTGCGCTTATGCGTAGCACACACCTACCGACCCGTATATAAGATATAAGGTGCAAATCACTATATATAAAAGTGACCCCTGCCCGTCTGAGCTCGGGCATCAGATCCCGGCTGCTGTCCTTGCAAATCATCGATAGCCGCTCCCTCCGCCACCACTTGAGTTTTAATCTTAATTATATTAAGTGAAGTAGCGGGCTTGCCATGGAATTGAACATGATGCATGACGGCTGCCTGTTAAACGATCGATGGTGAATATCGCCTTTCTCCTCTCTATCGATATTCACAATACGCCTTATCTGTGGCCGGGGAGGTAGCGCCGGGGCTGGGTTGTTTTGGTGTTTTTTGGTTGCGGTTTTTTGGGGGGTTTGGAGGGGTTTTTTTTGTGGAAATGTAAAAATGAGAGACTAGAGTGAAATAACATTCCGCCTAGTCACCTGCAATTCAATATGCACGCGAGAGACGCCGATGTGTATGAGACGATTTTAATTATGATTAGAAGACACACTCTGAGCAAGAGAATAGATTTGGAGGGAGGGGAGGAGGGGGAAGGGGGGGGCCGGAGGAGCATTAATGAAATCTTTCCCCGCGATACTAAAAGAAACAAGTGGTTGATACAACGGAGGTGATTTGTCACCCAACTCCAAAGGGGGGTGGGCGATCGGATCTGAGCATCAGTCCTTTCTCCCCCCCCACCCTTCCCATCTCTTTGAAGCAAATGATATGCCGTGATGCCTGCCTAACAGGCAGAGCCTCAGACCACGCCTTTGCCGGGCTCTTCCACCCCGGCGCTGTCGGAGCGGCCCCCCCGCTTCCACCGCCCCCCCCCCGCGCCGCCTTCCCCCGGCTGATCGGCACTGAGCGGCGGCGAGCCCGGCCGCCGACATGCGGCATCAGCTCGGAGCAGCGCCGTGCTTAGGCCTTAAGTAGATTGTGTTTGTGCACATGAAACCTTTTGTCTCGGCCCGCGGATTGCCGGCCTTTTCAAACACAGCCGAGAAACAGTTCAGGGTCACTGGCAATTTCCAGGCCCGGTGGCAGGAGCGGGGGGGACGCAGGCAGAGGTGACCCTGGCCAGTCGTCTCCCGGACAGTTGTCGCCTTTGGAGTCGGAGCGGAGGCGGTGGAGGTGCGGGGCGGCCCGGGGGGCTCGGCCTGGGGACCGGTCAGGACCCCCCCCCTCACCCCGGGTCCGCCCCCCGCAGCCTCCGCCCCGCACCCCCAGGGCCCGCAGGGCAGCTCCCCGCGGCCGCTCCCGGGCGAGGGGCGCCGGCCCCGCCGCCCCGGCCAGCCCCCGCCCGCGGCCCTCCTCCCGCCCCGCGCCGGGGCTGTGCAATAGCCGGCTATTTTTCTCAGGATGTGACTTCCAAGTGGCATAATCTGTAGGAGTGTGAATCTGTTCTCGTTATGTTTGTCCCCTTCGGTATTTCTACAGGCTCTTCTTTTTTTTTTTTCCCTTTTCTTTCTTTTTTTTTTTTTTCTCCCCCCTCTCTCTTTTTTTTTTCGGTATAAATTAACTCCGACTGAAACCACCAGATTGTTCCGAGGAGACTACCTCCCTAATGACTTCATCTCCAAAAGTTGACTGACACTCTAGCGAACTGCCAACACCTGTTTCCCAGCACCCAGACTCCAGAACCCACCAGACCTCATAAATTTAGCTTCTCCCTTCTTCCCCCCCCCCTTAATAGATGACGTGAATATCTAAAGGGAAGGGGGAGGGGGAGATGGAACTAGGTCACATTTGAAACTTTTTGTTTTTCATCTCTTCTGAGCGAAATGTGGAGATAAAAGGGCTGGACACCTCCTGCCGCCGCCCATCCCTGCGGGGTGCCCGGACTGGTGGCAGCCCCGGGGTCGGGGTCGGGCTCCAGCGCTGGGGACTGCCACCGGGTCCTGCTTAGGCGGGATTTAGGCGCAAAGCTCAGCCCTGGCCGGCAAATCTCCGGGGCTGTAACCACGACCCGAGCTCTTTCCTCCCCCGGTGCCTTGCCCCTGCCTTTTCCCGAGGATGCTCCAGGTCTCAGGCTCTTTGGTCCCACCTGGGCTCCGCAGCGCCTCTGCCCCGCGGGTTCCTCCCCAGCCCCCGCCGGGCCTGATCCGGCGTCGCTGCAAGGCTGGTGCCGGGCCGGCCCAAGGGGACAGGGATGGGACCGAGAAACGAGGCACCCCGGGGAGCAGGGCAGAGCTGGAGGGGCTGCCCCGGGAGGGGAGGAGGATGAGGACGGCGGTAGGCATCGCACCCGGCGCCTGCGGGAGGGGTGTATCCGACTCCAGCCCATGGGTACCGGGGCAGAGGAGGTGGCAATGCCCGGTCCTTCCGCCCGGTTCCCCGGGCTGCCTGGGCACTGCCTGCCCCCCCGCTGCCCCCGTCGTGCCCCGCACGGGTTTCAGAGGTTCACGCTCAGGAGGGTAAAAAAAAAAAAAGAGAAAAATGTCTTGTCAAAGGGGAAAATCTTTTCCAGCTGCAGCTGCAACCTTGCCGGTGACGCTGCGGAGAAAACGGGCCGTGAGGCTGGGAGCCGGCCGGGAACCGGCACCCAGAGCCCCCGGTCCGTTCCGGGGCGGCCACCCCCGGGGCCGGGACTGAACCCGATCCCCATCTCTCCTTGCTCACGGTGCAGGAGGGTTCTGCCCCCACCACTTCGGTCACATCCCTCCTCCCAAACCTCCCATCCTGCCCGGGGGAACCTCTGCGACCGGGCCTAGAGCCCAGCGCAGGAGGAGGGCGAGGAAAGCCCCGCAGTGCCCTGTGGCATCTCTGCAGGATGCTACTTAATCCCGGCACTGTCTCCCACCTCCCTCCTCATCGCTCCAGAGGAGCTGCACACCCCGAGAGGAGCTAGCCCGCTTCCCGGAGCACCCCGGGCACAGGGGTTGCGTGTCCTGGGGACAGGGGAGAGATTTTTGGCGGGCTGGGGCACGCCAACTTTGCAGCGGTCTCCATCCCGAGTGGAAACCCCCGGCTCTTGGAGGATCCCCCCCCCCCCCCCCCCCCCAAAGTTGGAAGTTGTCTTCTCTAGAAAAGAGCCTCCTGAAATTAACAGGCTGCAAACATAATTAATAGGTGGAATATGCAAAACGTTTGCGGTGTTTAAAAGGCTCATGGCAGATCCGCGTGTCTGTGCGAGATACTGAGATGTTGCAAGTGCTGGATATTAATGGGTAGGTTTTACGTAGCTTTAAAAAAAAAAAAAAAAAAAAGAAACCAGGTTTTCTTTTTCTCACTTCTCGCTCTCCCTCTCTCTAATCCAGGAATCATTAGCAACCCCCTCTGGCTACATGTTTTGCATCAGTGAAACATTATGACATAGTTGTAATACAAACTCCACTGACTTGCTCTGCATCTTGTGGTAGGAAGTGCAATAGCAATAAAAGCATTTTTTAAAAAAGACTCCGGGCATTAAGTTGTCTACCTGAAATACTCTTTTCTTAACAAAAAAAAAAAAAAAAAAAAAAAAAGCGAAAAGGTAGGACGGGCAAGGGGGAATGAGGCAACTTCTCAGCCCGTGGGATCCGCTGTCCGCACCGGGCAGGGGGAATTTCTTCACAATCTTTTCTCCCTCCTGTTTTTCCCCCCCTTTTTTTTTTCCATAATTCTGAGTATTTTTCATAATTTCTGGGTATTGCTGCATCCGCCTGCACTGCCCCTTCTCACCCCCGGCTCTTAACAAACCCGGACCGCGGACATTATCTCCCCGTAATATTAATTGTCAAAAGCAGCCTTTGCTCAATTATCTCTCTTCCACCTGTCGCAGCTGTAGGGTTATATTGTTCCCGGTAGAAATTCTCGCTGGAATTAAAAAATAGAGCGATTTTTCCTCTTCTTTTCTGCTTTCTTTGAAAGAATCTAATTGTGCTACCGCCGGCCGGGGGCCCGGCCGCTCCGCACCTCTCTATGTTCTCCATTACTCATTAACTAATATTCGCTACTTTCTGGTAAAGTCAAATGGCTCTTAATAGCTCTTTATATTCTCGGAATAACATGCGGATGCTCTTAATCAATACTTAATAGCACGTTTCATGCTAAACAACTGCCATGTGTGCTGGTGGGCAGGAATTCTCTGTAAACAGGAGGGCGAAGAGAACCGGGGGATATTTGCCCTCCGTTGTCACCCAAAGCCAGCTCTGGGAGATGGGGACTTCTCTCTCTATCGCCCCTTTCCTCCCTGCCTGTGCCACTGTTCCCTCCTCAGCAGGACCGAAAGGGACCCCCCAAAACCCACGTCCCCGCGCATCACCTGCCTGCGAGCCGGCCCGCGCGGAGATCCGCGGAGCGCTTTGAAATGGGCGTGTGGCACTGTCCCTATTGTGAGCCTGGAGGGGAGGGTGTCTTTCTTTCTTTTGTCTATTTTTTTTTTTCTGAAATAATGTCCCAAAGGAGTCCTCCAAGTCCTCCAAACTATTTCGAAACTTTAGGTTTTCATTTTCTTCTTTACATTTACTTACTCACTGCTTATTATTCCCTTAAGCAATGCGGGAATTTCGGACTGTATCAGCTAAGGCTGGTGGTTTTTTCCACCATTTACTTTTTTTTTTCTTCTTCTTCTTTTTTTCCTGGGGAAAACAAAGACATTAAAAAATGTAAAAGGATCCCGAGAAATGCCATAGTTATACGTGTTCCATGTAGTTAAAGAAATGACTCTGCCTTCTAAGTGCCATTTTGATCATCCAAAACAAAGTAGTTAAATGCCCTTTTTTTTTTTTTCCGTGCAGAAATTACGGCAGGCGCTGCCTGTGCGCCCGTGTCAGCGCCGCTGGAAAGTGATCCTTCGATTTTGCTCATTTTAACTCAATGTACAAGTCTGTCGTAGTTGTTTGCGTTACAGGACACTTCTGAGTTCAATCTCCCTGGAAGGTTAGGCACCACCATCAAAAAAAAAAAAAAAAAGGAAAGAAATAAAAGAAAAAGGTCTTACAGGGAGGGCGAGAAAAATTATCTGTTATTTTTTACAGCTTCCCTGAAACCTCGCGGCTTGTGTTACCCCGTGAAGCTGTACCCTCCGGGTGTGCCTTTCCCCCTGCCCCCCCACGCGCGGCCCCGTGGCGGGAGGGCCCCGCAGGTGCGTGGGCGGCGGGGCCGGCTGCGCGGCGCCCCGCGCCCTGCAGTTACGCCCTGCGCAGCGAGGTGGCGATAGGGAGCGCGGCGGCCGCGGCCCGGCGCGGCGGCGGCGCGGGGAGGGCTACGCGGCGCCCCGCGGGTGCGCAGCGGGGAGCGACCCCCCGCCAAAAATAACCATCATCATAAAAAATTATATCTTTCTAAAACACAGCCCGGCCGGTGACAGCTACCCGCGCTCGGAACCCCCCCCCCCCGGTGCTCATTAACCTGCGAGCACCCACCTTCCGCACCCGCGGACGCCCCGCGGTCCCTGCCAACCCCAACTTAGCCATGGCCCCTGTACTCCCCCCCCACCCCCCCTTGGCCGAGCTCCGCAAGGCCCCGGGAGCGCGGGGGCCGGCTCCCTCCCGGGGCGAAGTCGGGCACCTCTGCTCCGGTTTTACGGGGCCACTATTATTTTAGCAGGCAAACGATCACGCCCACGGCATTAAGTGAAAGCAAAGGCAGGGGAACAACCTGTGTAGTTTGTTTAAAATAATTCCTCCTCTCCCACCGCTTTGCCCCCTGAAAGCGAACTGCTGCCGCTGCACTTCTGTCGCGGATTTATTAATAAATGCCTGTTATTGGCAATAGTTTTACAAAGGAAAATACACTACGGAAACCTGAAAGAGCAGGCATAAAAACTCCTACAAAGGTGAATTCCCAGCATGGCAAGCAAACACAAACTAGGCAGTTTTTATGCGGTCAGGGAAGTTCCCGAACGCTTTGACGAGTACCGTCATTTCGGATTGCATTTCTGTGATTTAGATTTTTGTTTACTGTTTCAACGTCTCTAAAACAGAAAAAAAAAAAAATTTTTTAGGGGTCTATTCTTTCCCTACAATACCTGCAACCTTCTCCGAAATGATCGGTTGTAGACTTGAAAAAAAATAATGCCTTAATGGTGTATGAAAAATAGTCAGTGAGCTAAATGGATCCGAGATACCTTTTCCTTTTTTTTTTTTTAGTTTTTATTTTTTCCATATTTTAAACTGTGATAGGAGTGCGAGGAGGAAACGGAGAGAAGAGAATTATTTACTGCTAACCCAGTGCTAACTTCCACCTTTCTGGGCGTGGGCAGTACATGTGTGATCATACATGATGCTTCGTCAGTGCGTATGTTGCACCTCTGTCCTGGTCTTCTTCTGTCCCCTGCCACTTTCTCACCTTTTCTGTAACTTTCGGAGCCTGGTGTGTTGATTTTCTTTTTATTATTGTTTTTAATCTCCGCGTTAGGCACACAGGTTCCCCACGCAGGTCAGGTCATTAGGAATGTTAACGTCGAGACAAAGAATTATAAACACGATCTCCAAGTCTCTCTCAATTCATTTCTTCAACCGTTTTATTCGGTTTAAGTGATGAAAAGTGACAGTTCTGAAATAGACAGCTTTTAAAAGTAATGAAGTCAGATGACGCTTTAACCTGTCGATTGCTATAAATCAACTTTGAAAAAGATGAATGAACAATATTATTTGCTGGCTTAACTAGGAGTTAATACAGTGTCGCATTAGGAGCCGCGGGGAGCTGAGCCGGCGTTGGGTGCTGCAGCCCTTCCCCAAGCCTCTCCCCGCCGCGAAAAATAACAACCTTAAAGCAGCAAATATTCCACCTTGTACGGAAACCAGTGTCATTTTCACCGCTTTTATTACGGACCCTCGAAGGGAAAAAGGGGTATTTAAACGATCCCCAACATCCAGCTGGGAAAGGGAGGCATCTGCTATTTTCTTTTTTTCATTTTTAGAGGCCTTCTGAGCACAAGTCTTCGCCTCGTTACTGGTTTTTAAGGCCAAACTGATCCGACTTCTGAACACACCACCTCCACCAGGCAATGCACGCAGGAACATTTTCAAAATAAATATGGGCCATTTCCTCTCTTTTACCTGATTAATTTATTACCTGCATGCTAATAGGCACGGTGAAAAAAAAAAAAGACAGAAAGAAAAGAAAAAAATCAGGAGGAATAACACAGGAGAAAAAGGTCCATTGTTTTCGGGGGAAAAAAAGACAATTTTCGCTGGCGAAGCCTCTCTCCTTGTTCGGAGCGGGCAGGACATCGCCGGTCCCTCCCGTCCCTTCCCGGACTTGCCTGCAACCCGCAAAATATTGCAAAGGAAGTAATTAACGCTCCTTTCTAATGAATTATTATGAATTAATTAATGACTGTGATTACATGTGCGGAGGGCTCGCTCCCGCAGGCTCCCCTGCGCCCTCCCCAAACCCTGCTCCGGGCTCCTGCCCCGCTCCCGAGCCGGAGCCGGGACGGGGCCGCCCCGGTGCGCCCGGGTTCGGGGGCCGGGAGGGTTTTGTCTTTGCTCTTGGGAAATAGAAAAACTTCTCGGGTTTTTCTAAACATTTTTTTTGGAGGTTGTAAAATGGTTTTAAAATGAGTTGTGTTTAGAAAAACAAACGACGGGGACACCGTCTGTAATATAGGACCGGGAAAGATTTTTTATTGCCTTTTTCCCCCCATTTTTTCTTTCCTGAAGATAGCGTGAATCAAAGCGCTCGTCTTCGTTTCCCAGCACTGTTAACTTTCCTTGATTTTTCTAGTGCTCGCTTTTTTTTCCCCAAGGTGGCGAGGGGCAGAGGTGCGTGCCCGAGCCCAGCGCTCCCCGGGCGGCGGCAGCGTGTGCGTGGGGCGGTCACGGCCCCGCCTCGGGACCGGCGATCACAAATGCCGTCCATGGGCTGGGGGCCGAGGGGGAAGATGTTACCCGAGCTGCTTCTATAAAGTCTTATCGATTTTAAGCAAGTCTCGGCGCTCTCACCCCCCCGAGAAATGTAAGAGCAGAGAACTTAAGAGAGAAGTTTCTCTGCTACTTTAAAGGTGACCTTTGGGAAAGTTTCCGCACTTTCTCTTTTACTGCTCAAGGACTTTATTTGAAGTTTCTTGGCTGACTACACTCTCTCCAAAGTTGAACCTGTCTTTTACATTGCTCTTCTCAAGTCTCGTTATCCTCGAAAAAGATTGAGACGCAAATACATTTTTCTTCCCCTTTTCTAAAAACAATTGATCCCTCTGCATGAAGATCTTTCTCTCTCGAAAAAATCCACCTTTCTCTTTAGAGAAGAGCTTGGGAGAAAGGTAAAATACTTCCGTACTTGTTGCAAGTATCTGAGTGCAGATTCTCCCACTAATTCCCCGTCCCCCCAGTTTAAAACATCAGCTGGTGGCTGAGGACTAAGGCTGGCTCCGACGAGAGCCGGCTGACGGCGTTGTCAGAGAAATTCAGCCATTTGCAGCGGGGTGTGCGTGGGTGCCGGCCCCGGGTCCTGCGTGGCCGCCCCCCCCCGGGAGGAGTGGGGGTCCTGCCTGCACCGGCAGCGCGGGCCAGCCTTGCCCGTGCCCCGCCGCTCGGCTGCGGGGGGAGAAGCAGTTTCCCTCGCCCGCCACCACCCGTGTTATTTTCCAGGCGCTCCGGGGAGATTTCCCCGAGGTTTATTCGCACGGAAGATGCGGAGGCAGCGGCAGGCGAAGATTTATTTTTACGGTAGGATTTTGTGGGGGCCACCTCGGCTCAGCTTCCCTTGCACCCCCCCCCCTCGGGCCACCAACCCAGAGATGCCCTTGCCTGGGGCTGGGATCGGAGCCTGCCCGAGCGAGTCCCCTGCCCCAGGGTGCCGGCACCGGGGAAAAGGCCACGGAAAGAAACTTTCCCCTCTATGATTGTGTTACCTTTTGCTGAACGTGTAATGAAAATCCTCGGAAAATGTTACACAACACGAGGATACCCTTTTGGAGCAAAGTTTCCAGAAAAGCCTGGCCGCTTCCCCGGGGCGACGCTGGGGGCGACGCTGGGGGCGAAGTTATCTCCCGGGAAGCACAAGTGCATCCTCCGCGCTCCCGCCGCGGCTTCCCCCCTTCCCGGGCCGACCGCCGCCGAAACGTGAGCCCGAAAATAATATAACCCGTCTGCGGCCGCAGACATATCTCTCGCCCTTACAGTGTTACAAAAAAGCATTTAAATTAATCAGGGCGCTCCCCACGGCTCTTAATTAGGTAGGGAGGGAAGGGAGGGCTGGCCGGGGCCGGCGGGCAGCGCGGCCGCGGATTTTGCGCTGCCTGTGTAGCGCCGGGAGGAGCCCACGGGTTGTGCTCCCCCTTCCCCGGGGGAAAGGGTGGGGAGGGGCCGGGGGTCGGTGCTTTGCCCCCGGCGGGGCGGCACGTTGCGCTGCCGATGCCGGCGGGCGCTGCGTGCAGGAGCAGAGGGATACGGGGCGGGGGCGGGGGGGGGGGGGGCTCCGGAGGCGTGTGGGGGGGTCACACGGGACACGCCGCTTCCACCGAGCTGTCCCGGGGATCATGGGATTAGGGAGGACATTGTAGCCGGGGCGCTGCATCCCCTCCTAAACCAAACTCCACCAAGAGCTGAAGGGTGGGTTTATTTTATTTTATTTTATTTTATTTTAATTGCCTAGATCTCGCGATAAGGCAAACCTGGCGAGAGCTAGCTCTCCCCTCCCCCTCTCCCCCCGCCACCAAAGTTGTGATGAAAAAAGCAGAATAAATAAGCCTCCCCTACCCCATCACTACGCGCTACCGTGGAGGCATCTTGCCCGGGGCCAGGTGGGGGGCTCGTCCCTAACGCTGCAATGAAAATCTCCTGGCCGGCGACATCTCCGGGCTGGGGGGGGGATGCTGGAGAGGGGCGAGCAGCCCCCAGGAGACACCTTCTCCCTAAGTCACGAACTGGATATTGCAATGTTTGCCATAACCCCCCCTTCCCCACTCCTCGCAGGAACCAGTTCTCCGATTCCCAGCCAGTCAGGCACCACGCCCCTCGCAAATCCAGCCTGGGGATGCACCTTATTTCTTGCTACTACTTCGATGATGATGATGATGATGCCACGCCGCCGCAGCTCCGCTGCTGTCAAGCGGCACAGGCGAAGGGCTGGGGGGGGGGGGGTTGGGGTTTTTTTTTGGCCATGGCAAAAGGAGGGGCTTTAGGGAGAGGCTTTAGGGGATCAGGTGAAGCGTGGAGCCGGGGCCGCAGCCCCGCTCCGCCCGCAGCTGCCGCCCGCTCCCCCGCACCGCAGCGCCGGTGGCTCCGCGCTGCGCCGGGTGGGTGGGAAGCGGTACGGGGGGGGTGGGTGGGTTGGAAACCCGTCCAATTTTCCTGTGAAATAAAAGAAAATAATCAGGGGGAAAAGGGACTGTGGTGAATTGGTGTGAAGGAAGTGGGATTATTGCCTTAATTTTGGACAATGATAACCGAATGAGGTAAAAACAAAACTCGCTTCATTATATACAACAAAATGTAATTTATACCCAGGGATGCCTGTCCACTGAGATTTACATCATTTGCTGATAGCGATCACACTTATTACTTTTCTTCAAAGACTTTTTTTCCCCCTTTAAAAAAAAAAAAGAGGGCATTTGTGCTAAATTGCCCAATGCTAGTGTGATAACTGTCAAAAGTTTGACATCAAAGGGGACTAATATTATTCAGTTACCAGAGGAGCTGTCTGTCCAAATAAGAATATCTTAATTACTGAATCACAACGGTAGAAAAGGGAACAGATCTGAAAAGGAGAGGGGCTGTCGGGGGGGGGGGGGGGGAGCTTTCAGTCTGTTCCTTTTTGATGAACCATCTATATTAGGCCACTGTGCGATTCTTAATCATGTTTAGTGGTTTATACCCTTTCTCTCTCCCCACCGGTCCTCTGAACTTTATAACTATATGTAAACACGTTGTCAGTTTGAAAATAATCTTCTCTGGGTTCTTGTTAGAAGAAATTTCAATCTTCTTCAGTTCTAGATTAGGCAGTCTAGTTTTCTCTATCAGTGAATGGACTGGGGTTTCTTGGACAATAATGTGCCAATTGTTGATGGTTTGTGACCCATAAAATGTGAGGGTGACTATTCTGGCTTTGGTATGTAATTATGCAAAACACTTTCTATAAAGGCTTGCCATCTGATCTAATGACAGTCCCTGCGGTCTATTTCAAAAAGGGAGGGTCTCTATATACAGCTCCTGAGAGAAAGAAAAGTAACATTTTGTTTTAATACAAGTTTTATGGGAAAAAATGGATAAATACAGAAACATCTGAACACATAGGCAGGCGTTTTCGGGGCAAATTAAACTAATGACGAGTTATTTTAATAAGTTAATCATAGCAACACCACGGATCTATAGCATAGGGGTAGGGACAAATGATAGGAAATCCCTATATAAAAAAAAAAAAAAATTTGTCTTCAACTCCTAAGCACCTTGGCAGAGATGGGGGGTTGCCGCGGAGGAGGTGGCCGCCGGGGGTCCCGCACCAAGCCTCCCACCTCTGCGGGCTCTCGCCATCCCACCAGAGTCATTGATTCCCCTCCTTTTTAAGCTGCAGAGCAAGCCGGGATCCTACCTTAGCAAGCCCGTGCAAATGAGCTGGGCACTTGGGATGACACCTATCGTGCTATTAAATGGACGGCTGTTTCACCTGGGAAATGAACGCCAACAAAACAAAATAACCAAGATCGGCGTAACCAGCTCCATCTCTCTCCAAAGGGTCTGGGGCAAGAGAGGGTTTCTTTTACACAGGTGAAGAGGAGGGCAGGAAGGAGACTTAGAAGTTTCCTTAGAGAAAAGGGAAAAAGTTAGAAAGGTTTGGGCTTTTTAAAAATTCTTTGTATTTTTTTCCCTTTTCCTCCCTTCTGCATTCTTGAAATGAGGGACGTTAAAGGGCTCCGACTGCTTTGGTTGCTACCAAGTGACATTGCTGCTACGTCACGGGACAAAACATAAACACTGCTGCCAATTTAAATTGATGTGTAAAGATTAATGGGAGATGAAGCATACTAACAACCTGGATTATAACGGCAGGAATAGTTATTATTTCTCCAGAGCACATACATGTATACAGAGAGCCATAGGGAGCACCCGCTCGTCGCTAGAATTTTATCTCTCCACATAGGCATGACGTGTGTCCACCGTGACATGTTTAATTCCCCCGTGGACTAAACTAATACGATTAAAAAAAAGAAAGCAAGCAAGAAAGGCTGATTAAAAGGGAGAATCAACAAAATATCAACATGCCACAGAGAGGAAGGAGGAATAGATAATTAGAAGCAAAAAAGGAGCAGGTAATTATGATCTGAAATTAAATATGATGTTTAAGACGTCTCCTTTGTACTGCAGTGAAGATTTCAGATTCATACACATAATAAACACTCAGGTTGTCATCTGGAGGTGCAAATCTGAAAGATATTCCAACAAATGAAGTGCTGGCAGAGAGAGGTATAAAGAGATCTCCGCCTGTCAGGGGTCAGACAGCCTGAGATTGCTTCTAGAGATCTTTTGAAAATTTCACACGATTGAAGGCTTAGGGGCTTTGCTGCGTTCGCATTTCAAACTCAGATCAGCGGGATCACAATCAAAAATAGAGGTCTGGAAAATTTTGATGCAAAGATGGCCACAGGCTTCAGTGATTTTTTTTTTCTTCTTCTTCTTCTCCCAGACAGATACTCTGACATGACTATGATCCCTGGGATGACAGAGTTGTCAGAAAAGAAAGAGAAAATAGCATCTTGTCTTGTAACTTCCTATCAGTCAAAAGAATTTAGGATCCTCTTTCCAATAAAAGAGACGGAGAGGGAGCAAGAGGGGGAGCGGGGGAAGACGAGACTTTCTTATCAAGCAAAGAAAAGTGAAGAGTTCTGTGTTTTATAATTAATATCCCACACCTAAACGTTTTTGATCTCTTCCCTTTACAGTCCTCCCACCCCATCACCTTCTTCTCCTCTACAATTTCAATTTTAGATCAATTCATGTCCTCCGAAACAGTGTGCCTAAGTGATATAATATTGGCTACATGTATATTCATGTCTAATACCGTATCATTCATCATATATGCTTACATGAAATACACTGCATTTTTTACTCGAACTTAATGCAAAGAGATGTTTTTTGCTACAAGTATCTCATACCATTATTGTTTTATTTAAACAATTAAATCGTTCTACGAAATTTTGTTTGAAGTCTAAAAAAGAAGTCGGAATAACGGACGGAGATGGAAAATCAAAAAGTTTCCTCCTAAGAGCCGAGGAACAGCAAAAGATGGATTAAACCAACGGGAATTGTGTTAAAACATATATTCAGTATATTCTATTTATAACTCTTTTGGAAAGGTCAGGTGCAATAGGAAGTGTTTTATCATCTCAGCTATTTCAAATTAATTGCTATTGATTTGTTGACCAGGAGGAAGAGTAGTTAACTCAGCTTAGGTCTAATTATTGTGGTTTCTAAAAGAAACGATGCGGGTAACGTTCCGAAATGAACCGGCTGGGTTTGGAAATAGGAACTTGCCGGGATGCTCCTTCCTAATTAGCTCCGAGGCGAGCGTTTGGGGACCTCGGATCAATGGAAAGTTTCCCCCTCTGCATTTTACTCCCAGGTGCTCTGCAAGCTAAATCTTAAGAAACAGTAAAAATTCCCCCGTATTCCACATGCTGCGTGTATTTTTGTTTGTTTGATTTCTTTTTTTTTTTTTTTTTGGCTAACTCTTCTCTGGCGCCGGGTGCGCTTCCTCAGGTAAAGAGAGGAGGGGGAAGCAGCGAAAATGTGCTTTTGGTAATTGACCTTACATAGATATTTTTCTTTATGAAAGAAAAAAATATTAACAAGAATGATGAACGTTTTTTCCCCTTGGAAGGGATGAAAAAGGGTTCGGACTCCGCTGAGTAACCGGAGTTTCACAATCTCCCTCGAAATAAAAAATAACCTCCCTGCCACGCTGGGAAGCAGAAAATAACCTCGGCAAAAATGCCTAAAATGATGAGATTTGCATTGCTAAAGTTACGATAAGAAAGTCTGTATTTAAAACCGCCGAAGTTTCCCGTCGCCGCCCCCCTCCCCGAATCTGACAGTGGTAACTCTGGCAAATGACATCTCAATAATGAACAAAACATTCTTTTTTTTTTCTTACTATCTGAAGCAATCAGTTAATTAACAAATAACCCCCCGTTTTGCGTGGACCCCACCTTTTCTAAATGAAGGCTGATAATTTTAAGCAGAAAAATTATCGACGAACTTGAGGGTGTGAAGAAAAAAAACTTTTGAGGGATGCGTTTGCTGTGTATTTTCCTCTGCTGGGAATATTTCTGGGCTATGTCACAAAAAATGAAGGTACGCGGTAGGGGAAGCAATTTCCTGACGATAATAAACAAGACTAAAGAATTTAAAATAAAGTAATTCGATGGGTTGGTTTAAAGGATGATCAGAAACATCTTGGGGGAAGGGGGGGGTTTCCCCCCCTCCAGAACAGATAAACCAGAATTAGGAGGATTCGGGCTTTTGTGCTCTTCTGCCTGTATCTGGGTGGTGATGTGTTTGCAATCCAGGTTTTCGGGTACAACTTGAGAAACAGGGAATAAAGACAGAAAATCTGAGAAACAGAGTTAGAAAGACGCAAGATTAAAGACATTCGACGGGCAGTGGGGAGGAACAGAAATAAATCAATTTATAAGAACTATTTCCCTCCTTGGGGGAAAAAAACGCAAGTATTTTTGCACATGTACAACATAAATTTCAGCTTCTGCCAAATTTCCCGCTTTGAGCTGAACAAACTGTAATCGGGGGGAAAAAAAGAATCTTAATTTTTTATCCTCTGAAAAGGTCCCGTCCCGCTGCGGGGAGTTCGTACCTGGTCAGAGGGGAGGGAAGGGAGGACAAGCAGCAAACGAACTTGGCAGGAGGGAATCGTTGCCTTTCGGGGCAGGAGCTTAACTCTCAAACTTTTACATGGGAAGAGTCAAAAAAATGAAATATTAAAGAGCTGTCTTGAGAGGAGGGCGGTGGGCGCTGGCTTGAAGCGGTGATCCCCCCCCTCCTGCGGGTTTTTGCTGAGGCGGAGGGAGAGGAGGTAGGGAATTTGTATTCCTTTCACCCTAGAGATGGACAAGATTGTCCTGACAACTGCAAAACGTGGGGGCTCGGACCTTTGTTCTGGGGCTGGCGATTCCAATTTGGAGGTGGCGACTTATGTTTTCTTCCTTTTTAAGGGAAAACGGTACGGTCCGTGGCTGGAGATTTTTTGCTTCAATAAAGTTTTCACAGATCGAGAGTGGGTTTTTTTCTTTTTTTTTTTCTTTTTTTTTCTTTTTTTTTTCTTTTTTTTTTTTTTTTTTGTTTTGAAGCGAGGCCAACAGCTCGCTAACAAACGTGGAAATGAATGGAAACCCTTCTGGTGACTGCAGCCCGCTTGGCGAGAGCGTCCCTAACCCGGGGCAAGAGCAGGCGAAAGGGCCCGATCCTGTCTCCCTTTCTCAGCGAAATCCACCTGGCTCTCACCCTGGTCTCCATATTATTTTTTGGGGGGAGTGGGGGGGTGTATGTTGTCTTTAATTCCCTAAATCGGGATACTCCACCACATCTTTCCCCCCCGCCCCCAGCATCCAAACTTCCCTACTCGCTGCCCCACGACCACGCAGGACGAGGTCAGTGTCAGCAGCGGGATGAAGTCCCAGATGGCTCTGGGCGCTGGATGTGACTCCTCGGGCCCGATCCCGCCCCCGTCCCCATGCGGGTCCTCCCCCCGGCGGGGTCAGCCGGCTGCGGGCCGGGGGCAGGGGCACCGCGCTCCTCCGGCTGCCACGCGGGGAGAGGGGAACAACATCAGTTACATATGTCGAGTGGAAACACCTCCGACGGTACATAACGTATACCCCCCCCAGTAAATTAAATCCTCCTTAAATCTTCTGAATTGCAGCTGGAGACGGCAGCTAATATTACCGTTCATTGAAATGAGAGCTGTGCTTGACTCACGGGGAGTTTCACTCGGGTTTTTTACACGGGTGATTTAGGGCTTCTCTCGGACCCAGTCAGCTTTCACCTTGCGGTGAAAAACTCTTCCCCTTCGTGCGCACAGCTACCGGGCTGAAAGTGGGTGCTTAATAAAAGTCTGTACGTATGGCCTGTAATGTATATATTGCTTCGTGCACATTTGTCATGGAAGCGTGGTTTGCTGAAGGTATACGTATGCGAGTCTCAGTGAGTGGCATATACATCCCCGGCCGCGGGTATATGCGGTCCCCGGCCCACACCCACGGGATGCCCACTCCCGCGTGGGCACCTGGACGCGGGTGTGTGCCCTCCGGTGTTTGCAGAGGGCTCGGTGCCTTCGCTTGGTTTGGGGGATCAGGGACTGGGGGGGCTGGCCGAGGGGCACCGCCAGAATTATTCCCAGGCACCAAATACTGCTGTGGAGATTTCACATGATCTTCCTAATTCCACGTTTTATATTTTATGATTTCTTGCCAGCATCTCAGTGTGTTTCTGTTTAGATATACTAAGCTCCTTGAAATTAATTAACCTGTGGTCAGCAACAAAAAAAAGTAATACTGGTTAAGCTATATTCCTTTACAACGTTTGGTCACAGTTAGTTACAGAATTTTCCAGCTGTGAAGATGATGTACACTATTTACTGTAATTGAATTGCTGTTATAACACCTTTCAAGAGGAAAAGTGATACATGACAAAAGTTGAGCTGACGCAAAGATCCTCCTTTTTTCCCCCCCGCTTATCTGCAATAAAAACTTCACTGCAGATAGCCCCCACTCGTGTCTGCCCCGGGGGTGGTTGAGGACCCAGCCCCCGCGCAGCGGTGCGGAAACCCCTCCGCAAACCCGCAGCAACTGGCGCATCGGCCCCGAGCAAATTCCGCGCATCCCAGCGGGAATTCCAGGCTGAAAGGGGCACCGGGCTCAGCCCCCGCCGCCCCAGCGCTGCTCGGTCGCATCGCAGCATCAGTCAGAAACTGCCACAGCGGAGTCTGCGGCGAGGAGGGGGAGAGGGTGTTCATTGATAGCTTAAAGCGCTGAAAACAACCGTTCTCATGTTTGGGGAGGCAATTGGATTTATTTCCTTCCAACTCGTAATAGATTCTCTAGAGCATCAGAGAGATTATTTTATAAAGTAAATTCAAAGCAGGCTGTTCATTAGATCCCATTATTACTAAAAGGGGACGATCAGTTGGAAAAAAATCTGTCTAATTTGGAGGAAAAAAACCACACATTTTAAATAATTTCTGTAACTTTTGCTACCTTTGGCGTTTTTGGCAAGAGAACAAATAAAAACCCGGAGGAGTTAGAAGTATTTTTTCCCCTCTGTGGTTTTTTTTTTTTTTTCCCTTCTCAGTGCCACATAGCAGCCTTTCCTCCTTCAACTTCAAAGAGGACTGAAAGGACAAACATTCTGATACAGCTAATAATACACGGAGAGAAAGAATTTGCATTCCTTAGCAAATATAAGTGCTCATTAATAGAATCATGTATTTGGCTAAGAACATCTTGCCAGTACCGCTGGGAGATACAAAGTGTTCATGTGCGGAAGGTTGGTGGAAGAGTTTTGATTGACGTTGTAGGAGCCACATCTTCTCCTTTTCCCCCCGTCATATATATTAGGTCAACGATTACTATTTAAAAAAAAAAAAAAAGTGAAGTAATAATCATAAAGGAACAGATGGGGACAGAGTGCCCTGCGACTTCTGAAAGACATAGCAAGGACTCGCTGCCTATAAATTCATCAAGATAATGCTAATTGCACTCTTAGGCCGTGTCGTAGCTCCCAGCTGGCCGCCCTCCCGGGCGTCCCGCATCCGCCCCCGCTCCGCGCCCGTCGCCCTCCCACCCTCGCCTCACCCTCCGGGGTCCCCGCTTACACCCCCATTTCCCTCCGCCTCTGAGCCCGGAGGGCTTACGCGGAAAGCGCTCGCCCTCAGGACGGGGCTCCGGCTGCGCGGAGGGGCGCGGAGGGGCGCCCGCGGAGGGCAGGGGCCGGGCGGGCGGCAGGGATGCTCTCTTCCCCGCAGCCTCCCCGCACACTCCGGCGTGGTTTTACCGCCCGGCTCGGGGGTTTCTCGCCGCCAAGCTCCTGCGGGCCCTTCGCTGCGCTGTACCCGTACATAGCATTAATGTGATTTACACCCTAACCTCCTATATGTGCCCGGTGCGGTTCTGACATACAGACCCACCGTATGGACGCGTTAACAGGGTACCAATTTTTTTGCGATTGCTATGGGGTGCAGCATACTGTCACAGCATCTCTCGGGGACTATGACTAGGAGCTCTCTCTTTCCGACTAGTACTTTCTTAGGCTCTAAGCTGAGGTGATTCTACCTCATAGGTGTGGTGGGAAACGGTAAACAAAATTAAAGTCGCTTTCTGATTAAAACTTTGTTCATTTGACTCAGCTGAAGACAATTCCAGTGATTATCCAAAGCTTATTTTACCCACATGAGAACTCTAATTTGGACATACTCTTCCCTGTAGAGAAGTCTTCTCCAAGAGGGGATAAATCAGCTTGACGTGGACCCCAGGAAAGTTTACTGACACCCAGGTGGGCAAATATTTCCTGTTTTCAGCACAATAAATTATATAAAAAAAAAGATAAATCTTAGAGAAATTAAAAAGCAACTTTGCCTTTTATGGTGATTATCTGGGAATCTCTCCTGCTTTCCTGACTTATGCCTACAGTTACTGATTCACATCTTGCTACAAAGAAAGAATATAAAAATATCTGACCAGCGCAGACTGAGTCGGTATGTCTGCGGGGCGACTCGCAGAGAGGAGACGCTGGATCAGAATAGGGACTATAATTTGATCTCCTGGGTTTCTAGCATCTAGTTTTAAAAGTGTTATAATTAACAGCATTTTAAAGGTGAAAAATATATCTTGAACTGTTATTCTGAAGGACCTGGTGAGTTCATTATCACTTCAGTCTTTAACATCAGATTTGGATATCTTGCTAGAAACTAACCCTTAATTCAGCCGCAAGGTTCAGAGCTCAGTGTAAACACCGAGCAAGGTGAAAGTTTTACTACATCAAACTTTGTCGCTAACACTTCCTTTCTGGCTTTCACTTTTTCAGGCTTATTTAAAGAAGTTATCTTTGCCCCGGAGTTTCTTTAGTTTTCGTTAGATTTGGAAGCAGTTTTTTACACATGTATGTGAGCGTATTTGTGTTACTCAAACACAGCTGAACATAATTTGCCTGTGACTTTAGTGGGACCATATTTCATCAGAGATGCACATGAACGCCAGAGGAGCGGCGCTAGGAAAGCGTCACATGTGGTTCTCCGGGACGGCAAGAGCAGAAACATGCTTCGGCTTCAAAGAAGTCCTGTATTTTATTAGCATAATCTGTAGAAATTGTCAGTCAGGGGCTTGCTGTTGGTTTAGGCCCAGCGGTCATTGGTCTAATAACCTTCCGACTGAGTTTGGGATTAAAAAGTCAAAAGTTTTTGGTTCATTCAGCTAGTGGGACCCTCCGTCTGAGCACACTGACGTCTGCGTTGACTCTTTGTTCTGCCCCAGTGGTCCCCAGCCCACGCTGGCCCCGGGATAATAATATCAAGCAAGGAATGCACTGTCTTTTTTTTTTCCTCCTCTCTCCCCATCCTTTTTAACTCCTATGGCTGTAAGCAGCCTCGGAGGGTCCATAAGGTTAACAAATTGGGAATTTCAAACCCCTTTGTTTCAGCCTCCACTGAAACACGCCTGTCGGCTTTGCTCCGGGGCTGTGAACCCAGGAATCCTTCCCGACTGACGGCCCCGAGGCCCCCGAGCTCGCAGGGGCCTGAGCTGCCGGCCAGCCTCAGCGGGGGACTGCCCCAGGGTGAGGAGCGCAGATCTTCGGGGATGAAACAAAATGTTTCAGATGCAATGAATTGGACATCTGTTTCATCAGAGAAAAAAAGAAAAAAATTCATCAGCTCTAATGAGAGATGCTAAGATATTTTGGTATGTTGATAGGCTGCCTCCTGCTTTTCACAGCTGGAACAAACACGCTACCTAATCTATTGGCCCCTAGGAATGATTTTTTTTCCCCGGGTAATACCTTTTCTTCACATTAGAGCACTGGAGTATCGGTAGCACGCACTCGATGCTTTTCAGTGCACTCTTTAGCGGTTTTGAGTCATTGCCAGCCTTCAATTTACCTGCAAGTCCCTTTATCTCTAGGCTGTGGATCCATTCTATGCTGGATTTCTTAAACACGATGATGTCCTCCTGTGCAAGATATTGTTTTTTAATTCAGCAGCTCTACCAGTTTTAAAAGCCTGTTTTGTTTCTCTGTTAACATGATCAGGGGGTCTGCTTTTACCCTGAACTTGTCCTGTGGGATTTACCTTCTCCAAATGCTTCCCTATCCCTTAAATGTGCTGGACCAGGCATGCAGAACTTCTTTCTCACATTGAGAACATCCCAGTATCACCCATCACCTACAGTAGTCTGTGGCTCAGTGCTTGGTGGCACTCCCATGTGTGGTTGCTTTACCAAGAGATGTTATCCCTTGGTTCATGGGATTTTTATTAGCAGCTTTGTGTGGGCTCTAAATGATTTTATGGTATATTCCTGGACCTGACCACATTTTCCCCTTTGGTTATAGGTTGGTTTTGTGCGCAGATTCAGTTCTTGCAAACTGAACTTTTCAGTTCCTTTTGCAAACTTATTTTTCCTGTAAATACAATATTATTTCTGGAGTCTTCTCTATTTACTCCATTCCCAGGTACTATGTTTTTCTACGTGCAGCGCTCTTTTGCTTTTATTTGTACTTTCGCTCCTGCAAGAGGTGTCAGGAGGCTGAGATCTGCCCAACCCATCTTACGTACCGTGGGCTGAACAATGCCACGAAAGACATTTCTGCCTCTGACACGAAGTACGTGCTTTTCATCTGAAAAGCGGTGACTGGAGTCACACAGTTGGGATTTTAGCCAGGCACTTGCAGACCAACTTCGTTGCCTGCGAGAGGGCCATTGCCTCCGAGCAGACAACTGCCTTTCCCTGGACTCCTTGCAGTCCCTGCAAGCTCCTTGCAGCTGCCCCAGCAGTGGCCTGTTTCCAAAGTGCTGTCACCCACGTTTATTCAATACTTGTCCTAACGCAGTCTCTTCTGGAAGCAGGATCCAGTCTGAAGCTACTGATAACAGCTTGTTGTGCTGTTGACACAGTTGCGGATCCTGTGACTTCTCATATTTCTTTTTTTAGAAGTACTATTCCAGCTCTCTCTAATTTTTTTTAAGCCTTCCTTTCAATAAATTGTGCTGATGCCACAGAAAATTGCCAGCTGTCCATCCTTTCCCTAGACAGGGAATATATCTATATGTATATATATGTATATATGTATGTATAATCACAGCAAGGGGAGGAAAGGGTCAGGTGTTGCTATGGAAAGAGACTGTTAATCTGTGACAGAACTGGTACTACGGGAGGTGAGAGCCTTCCCCTGCACAAAATAAGCCTTTAAAAGGAAGCTCGCGGAGAGGCCAGCCTTTCTCTTGGGACACCTGCCCCAAGTTTGGTAATTCGGTAATTTGCTTCTCTTATTGCTTGCCTTTGATGATGGCTCTTCAACCAGATTTTCACTGATCTAAATGTAGCCTAGTCTCAACTGGTCTGGATTATATTAGAAAGAAGGTTTGTATGAGATGAATGCTTTACAAAGAGCTTGACGGCTAAGTCCCGAAGATTATCATAAGTTTCTCAAAAATCCTGTGATTTTTTATACCAGCCAAGCATCTACTTATACGCATAAAACATCTTTCACTTTCAATAGATGTATCCAAAAGGAAAGAAGGGGAAGTTGGAGGCAAGGGGAGAGATTATTCCCTTTCTCATATATTCTGTTAAAATGATGTCCCTTGCAGACCCCAGCTGCATATCACTCTCTGGTCCATCATGGTCATGGGTTTCGTCAGGGACTATCACGTCAACTAGCCTGTGGCAAGCGAAACCAGCTCTGCTCTTATTCATTAACTCCATCACTGACCAGGAGGAAGGAGAGGAAGGGAATCCTCTGGTGTCTTTGCAGATCTGGTTTCTCTGCTCCATGCATGGCTGTCCAGATGCACACAAGTGGCTGCAGCTTCCCGAGGCTCCCAGTGAGGATGGGATTGAAGCAGCCGCTCCTGACCCACCAACTGGTCTTTATCTGTGTGCCCCACAAAACATAGAAGACACGTTATTAACTGTGGCATCTTGATTGCATTTAAAACTAATGGGATAAAAGGTAAATTTGCCAGCTGAATTTCTCATCTATAAAACTCAGGTTGCACTCTGGCTGTTTTTACATTATTAGAAGAATTATCTCTCTGGGTGTATTTTTAGCAGCCTGTCTGATAGCTTCATCCTGCCCTGGCTTAGAGATGGAGCTAGAAGTAAAGAGTTAAAATAATTTCTTCCCATAAGGCAGGGTTTTTCAATCCATTTCACTTTTCTAGCCCCTGCCATTTTTCTTGCTGACCGCAGACCTGCCAGTTGGTGTTACCTCTCCCGGTCACTTGGAGGTGGCCTCATGGACCACAAGGTCTCTCCTGGCCAAAGGCTGAAAACTGCTGCTTGAAAGAATGTGAACGAGCAGAACGAACCTCTCTCAGGGTCATTGGCCTGGCACAATACTCACACACACCAAGTAATGTGCCACAAGCAACATTGTATTTTGCTCTGCCTGCCAGTCTCAATTTCAACTTTTTTTTTTATTTTCCTTTGCCACAGGAAACATTGGAGGACTGTGGATTGGGGACCACCAGCCTATATAGAATAAGAAGAGTTGGTTTAGGTCTTATAGTATTAACATTTTCTGGGGTCTCCCTTATCTCCTGCATTTTTAGATTTTCTTCAGAAGTAGTTTGATTCATTCTGAAACTTTTGTGTTGCTCTGGACCCTTAAATTCTGGTAAGAAATCATCGTGTCTGGCTCTTGCTCTTTTAAATCTTTGCAATCTGAACGTGTTTCCTCGCAGGCACACGTGTCTGTGTGTATCCATGCAGAGACATGTGTTGATATACAGAGAAACAGAAAAAGGCGTTTAGGTGTCTCTCTGGAAAAGGGGGGTGGCTTTTTCCACTGCAGCATTTAGAAATATTCCATGACCCCTCTCCACATTTTGCAGAGCAGATTTTGCTTCAGAATCAGCACTCAGAGAAGGGCTGTGGCCCCGGACGCAGTGTTAGGATGATTTCTCCTTCCCCCCCCAAGATCAGCAACGTTTTCAGCCAAGAACGGTGAATGTGGAGAGGCAAATGGTAGAACACTTGCAAATATTTGAAGGGGTTTTGCTGATCAGGGTTCAGAGCTCCAGTTAGTCATTATTTCATAGCACAGAGGAAATACAGCCTTGGTCTTCTCTAAGTGATAGACACAGGGTAACAATCATAGGGGCTCCGGCGAACTTCCCGATATTAAGACAGCTAAAGTGCTGTTCAGATATAATCCAATCAACAAGACACTACTCTAAGCAAGCTGGGCGGCAAGGCAAACTGAGCTGATGATCAGCCAATGCACGGTACCGCCAACGTACAATAACGAGAGTAAAAAATAAAAAAAAAGAACTGGTTTATTTGAAACTTCGGGATAAGGGTCAAGATGTTGTCTGACATGCGATTATCAGTGGTCGCTGGTGACAAGAAGGAGACTGGTGAGAAGGGGAGGGAGATGATAAGCAAGAGCTCGTGGTGTGCCTGGGGCAGACAAAAGAAGAGTCAGGAAGAAACACTTATATTTTCCGGAGCAAAGAGATTAATTAGCAAGAAGAGCTGGTTTTGCAGCACAGCGCAGGTTTTCTTCACAAATGGACCTGAATAGTACCATTATAGAGATGGGGTTGTATTTCTTCTCTTGGGAACCTACGGTTTGTTTGCTAGTAAGGTAAGAGGGATGCAATCTCCTCAGTTCTACCGGTAAATCTATCCCCAATAAAAGCAAATCGTAGTAAATAGGAAAGGGGTTTTTTTTTGTTTGCTTGGGTGTTTTTTTTTGCCCTAATAACACATGCCTTGTTAAATGGTGTCCATCCACATCACTGCAGGTGCTCCTCAAAGTCCAAAGTGTTTACAGGATAAATTTGAAATAGTGAAGGAAAGAGTGCATCACCATCACCTTACACAGTTGTTACATACTTTGCATCTAGTGTCCATTTTAAATTAAATGACAACTTATGAGACAGATTGTCCGCTACATTTGACCTATTTGTTATGATTTTGACAATTTTTTTAAAGTTCCTAACTCAGGAACATTTCTTAAGTGATAGGAAAGAGGGACTATTGGCCACTCCTATGCTGAAACAGTGCCATGAAGGGAGGATAGGGGGAATGGAGGAAAAAAGGCAGTTGTAGAAGATGTGGCTAAACAGATGATCCAAGCTGGCATCATTGGTGAAAAAAAAACCTGAGATATAATAAGAAAGAATGATATAAAAAAAAAGAAAGCATATGGGCATCTGGGAAGTGAGGTTAAGAAGTATGACCTTGCTGTAGGATGAAAAAAGGAGTGTAAAGGCTGTCTGGAAGATAGGCACAGGGTGCTGAGAAAAGTGATTTGTCACTTGTTTTTTGGGATGGGTGACAGATGGGAGGCTGCGGTGAGGAAGGAGACACAGAAAGGAGGAGAAAGGGGCACACAGCAGACCAGGCTGGACCTCAGAAGGACGGTGGAGAAAAGGTGACAGGCGGTGCAGGTCGTGGGGAGCCGGGGATGGCTGCCAGCCCAAGTGGAGATGGGGTGGCATTGTCAGTGATGATATTGTCAGGGATGGCAGATGATGGGAGTAATATATGGGGAATACGGGAGAAGAAAGCGGTCTCAGCCCCCTCCGCTGACGTGGGAGGGGTGAGTTTGGTTTTGATCTCTCAGTGCAGTTCCTCAAAATCTGGGGCCATCTGGACACAGTCCTGTCCCTCATACAAGCTGTCAGAGGCACCGAGGGATTGCTCTGGCAGCCAGGACTTACTGGCGCATCCAAGAGTTTCCGTGCTCATGGCCAGGAGGGCAGATGGCACCGGATCCACTACAGTGGCTTTGCACCACCTGGTGCCCCCTGTTTGGGGGAGTCCTGGGGAGCCAGGTGAGCCTGGCTTCGGGCACTGCGGTGTCACTCAGCCGGATGGTGTAGAGCCACCCCGCCACATTGCAATGAGTAGACACCTAAACACCTTTGAGGATATGAGCTGTGGTGCAAACGTTGAGGATGGCCACGTTTGTTTTTGGCTGGTTGTGTTATGTCAGGCATCACCAAAGCAACAGCCTGAGGTGGGTGACAAAACAGGAGAGGGAGAACTCAGCTGACACAATGTCTGCAAAGGGACAGGTATTTGCAGTGATCGGTTTCTTCAACTCCATCTTCTCAGCACTGTCTTTGCTCACTGCAGACCTGATGCACAAATTAAAATTTGGGCTAGTGTTTTGAGTTCTCCAGCAATGAGTATGAATAGAAGTCTCTGAAAATGTTGGCCATTCCTGCTCATGCACCTATACATTAGGGATTATTTTATTAAAGAAATGTTTTATTGGCCCTCAACCGTCTCAATAAAAACACTAGTTTATTATAGCATATCTGATAATGGGGCTCTGAAAAGTAAATGCTTTGGGGTAAGAAAGCGATGGTATGTGTTTATTACTGATTTTAGAGCTACGGAAAATAATGCCAATGATTTCAGCTCTTCTACGAAAAAAAAATCAAGGCTCCAGTAAGGACAGTATAAAATTGTGTATTAGAGGAGATGACATGGGAAGCAAATGGTGACTGCGAATTGGTTAAAGCATCAGTTTGCCCTGGCTGAGCAGCGCTGGCCGTTTCTCTTCTTTGCTCAGGCGCTGTCTCTTCTTTGCTCAGCCACCTCCACTCGTGCAGCAAGCAAAATTGCAGATGCTGTTCCTGGGAGAGGGAAGAGGTTGTAGCCGGCTGGTCCAACCAACAGCCCTAACAAACTCGTCTGGCAGAGGAGAACCTGAGACTTTTTAGCTTGAATCCCATATGTGCATGTATTTCTTCCACTGGAAAATAGCAATGTTTAAAAATAAATTACATCCATTTCAGTTAAACTTTAGGACTTCTCAAACCTAGGTATGACTTTCTGGTCAAAATCTTTGAGGCAGAGATCCTCATATAAGAATAACAAATTGACCCACCATGAAGATATTCAGAGTGAAATAGAAAGATAAACAGAAAGTTTGAACACAAGTCTTCTCTGCATCATAAATGGGTTCCCTAAGCATTAATTTATTAGTCATTCAGTAAAGGGAAGACAGGAGAGGAAAAAAGAACAGAAGAAAAAATATTCCGGATTGATAAATTTACAACTGTTGTCATTGTATTTTATCACATAACATGAAAATACATGTAATGAATTCATATGCAAGCAAATAATGAAATATCTATAACCACATAAATAACTGTGTACCCATATTGGAGTAGTAGAAAGCAGAGACCAGTCTCAAAAATTTACCTTAAACTATGGTAGACCGCACAGCTACGTCACTTTACCCCAGAAGAGCATCTTGCCCAGCATCCCACTCTATGATTATACACTCTGCTTTGGGACTGCACTAACCTGACTCTTTAGGAAGTACACTTAAATGAAGTGTATGGCACAAGTATCTGGGCCATCCCAAACTCCTCTTTTAGATAGGGAGAAAAGATGAAAACCACTGACACAGTAGCCTTGACATGGGTACTTGAAAGAAGACTGGTGAATGTCATTCAGGGAAGGGACATATTAGCCGTAAATATTATTAAAGCAGCTACGAATTTAAAAATGCATAAACTGCAGAAGAAAGGGAGCCATGGCAAAACCTGTTAGTGATAAAATTGGAAAGAGAAACATTGCTTACCCAGCTGGTTAAATCATGATGGAGAGTAAAATCAAGAGAAAAATAAACACCAGATTTAGAAGCACACTCAACATATCTGGCAGCCTGCAAAAGCTGGTGCCACTAAGGAAGATCAGTCTATAGCCACATCAAAACCATCCAATTCTGTTCAGTCCTACGCAGATCTGTACACTGCAGAGTCTCTCAGCCACCTCCACTCGTGCAGCAAGCAAGCAGTGACCCAGCTCTACCTTTGCCCACCCTGCTGACAGAGGAGACTGGACTTAGACTCTCAGAACAGATTAATCTTAATAGAATCTCATAGAATGATAGAATCATAGAACGGGTTGGGTTGGAAGGGACAGGGATGCCTTCCACCAGATCAGGTTGCTCAAAGTGCCATCCAACCTGACCTCGAACACTTCCAGGGAGGGGGCATCCACAACTTCTCTGGGCAACCTGTTCCAGTGTCTCACCACTCTCACAGTAAAAAATTTCTTCCTAATATCTAATCTAAATCTACCCTCTTTCAGTTTAAAGCCGTTACACCTCGTTCTATCACTACACTCCCTGATATCTTGGACATCTATATCCCCTCTAAGGATCTAGAGACAGCTTTACAATCATTAACAGAATAAATTTCAGGAGTATGAAATTAATACCTATTGGGTGACTTCAGTGCTCAACATCCATTGATTTCAAAATTTGAGAAGTTTTTAAAACTTTTTCTGATTAGCTGCTATAAACACAGCTTTTGGGTGTCCAAGCTTTCATGAAAAATCAAAGGAAGCCTGCGTGCAATGCAAAAGTACAGTTGTCACTTTAGTTTACTCATGCTTGTCCCAGAAAATGAAAAGAGGCTTTTCTCACTTTGTTTTTTTCATGCACTCGTGCAACGCAGTTGTGTTTGGAGTTAAACTTCCTATTGTCATGTTGGAAACCCAAACCAGGAATGCAAATCCCCTGATGGCTTGGTACCAGATTTCTGAGTCTCATTGCAGAGACATCTTTGAAGATTTGGCCCCATTTTGTAGTGGTAACGTGACAGATTCCTCTTGTCCTGAAATTCTGGTGAGCAGAGGTTTGGAGGTTTGGCTAGTTTGCTAGGATTAAAGTCTGGGTTTTAAAGACAGTAGCTTATTTTTCCCCCAAAACAGCCGTCAGAGAGATCTGCTTTGAGAGAAAAACAAATCCACAAAGATACAGAAGTATAGAGTTATCCCTTCTGACTGGTGTTTGAAAGCTCCCAGCTAAGCCTGTGCTCCCCTTGTTAAATCCCTCTGCTAGAACCTGGACCTGGTTTTTTCTGTTCTTCCATTGCTTTGAGCAGACAGGATTTCTAGAGAAGCTCACTTTCACCCTGGTTACTTCAGAAATTAAACTCAGGTTTCTGTCTCTTACTGATCCTGAGCATATACCTTACATGACTTCTCATCTTGGGCACCCATTAAAGGACCCACAGCGTCGGGTGTGATGGCTCTCCTTCGCCATCCTGAGCTTGCGTTGTTCTGTCACACAAAAGGGCACCCTTGTGCCAGGATAAAGTCCACTAGCTCCTTCACTTGTTCAAAGATATCCTTTTATGATAGAAATTTTTCTCAAGTCCTTGCCAATTAAATTCAGTTTAGTCACTCTGACCATTTATGTGACACATTTCATCTTGGAAGAGCTAATAAAAACACTAATTACTGTTCAGAGTGCTCCCAAGAGGCAGATTATCATTATCACATCCTCATTCTGTTGATAGGGAAACTGAGGCAACGTGATGTGCGTAGGACAACAGACCAGAGTCCTTGCCAAACCACCCAGGTGAGTTTTCCCATGTGGGGCCAAATCTACTTCTGTTGGGTATAAATGGAGGAATACCTTGGTATTTCTGGTTTTTCTTCCAGAGTTCAGCAAAAGAAACAGCTGAGTGCACAGAACCGTCAAGTCTTTGAGTCTCTGCTTCTTTCTCATGTTTTGATTAAACTTCCCGCTGTTGCCTCAACACCCTTGGCAAAAGCGGAGGTTGCTCTCAAAGGCAGCAAGGTCTTTTGGGTACGAAAGCGATGCAGCAGTCTCCCAATGACTTCCAGAGGCTTTTTGAGTTGGGGCTGTGCGAGTTCATCCAAGGACGTATGCCAAGAGGAGCTATCCTTGCAATCGTGGCCATGCTGCTACACCAGACCTGTGTGACTGTCACCAGTACCTGGGGCATTTGAAGGAAGATGCGAAGGTGAATGGCGGGAGCCAGGCCATGAAAATGATGTCTGTGTGTCTTCCAGTTCTCTGCTGGACATCAACATTATGATGCCAGCAACCCTTTTCTCCCTTGTGCTCAAGAGGAAAGCTATATTTGGAGTAGGGCAACATGCCTTAATTTGAGAAATTTAACGCCTTCGAAGGACCACCAAAGCACGATTAGCAAATAGAAAAAAACCCCAGAAGTCAAAGCAGAGACCTGTGTATGTAGTTCCAACATCAAAGGAATGTTACCTGTGCTTTCAACTCCCTTTCCTCTTGTGAGTCAAAGGTACAACATATTACTGCATATTGTAAGCATTTTATATTCTGAAAGCTTAAATGTCAGTTCAATTCCCCCAATGGTAATTTCTGTTGTGCCATTCCAGGCTGGTACTTCAACAGTTCTCCCAGTTTTGACATGATTGTCTCCATCTCCACCTTTGATAGGTTTCTGTCCAATTGCTTCAAGTATTCACTCTGGATTTGAACTGGTTCACATTCCTTGACAATTTGCTTTTAACACTGTAAAATGAGGTACAGTACTGCTTTTTGTGTGGCATTTTTGATGTCCTACTTTCCCCTGGTTTCCCCATCCTCTTCTCTCTCAAGTGCAGGATCGTCTGGTTGCATCTAGACCACTTGCTGGTCAGAGCAATCTCTAATATAACCACCTGGAAAAGAACATACCTTTTTTTTTTCTTTTTCCATGTTTCTTTCTTTAAAATGAACTTTGCATTTGAGGATTATTGACAAATCTGAAAAATATGCATGAAGAAAAGCGGGTATTTCTTTGCTCATTTGAATGTCGGTGGATTATTTATGCTGGTGCAATGTTTTGAAGAGATAAAATACTCCCCACTGTGCTACATGCAAATCTCTGCAATGTAAACATAAATAGTTGTTGCACATGCATAATCAAAGACATTTTTTATAATTATTGTTGGATAGTTCAGTCCTCTAATAGCATCATCTGGTGTAAATCAGCGTAGCTCTACTGAAGCCTGCAAAGCCCCTACCGATTTGTACCAGATGGGACTCAAACTCTTCACTCTAAGTTTAGTCCTTCTGGAAAAAAAAAAAAAAGGCAAAAGCCTGATAGTCCTTGAAAATGAAGTTCTTTGTTAATTCATGGAAAGCTAGAAGAGCAAGAGTGGCAGGGACTTTTCTTGATCCATATGTATGCCTCAGCCCTTATCTAGGGAGGACATTTCTGCCATGAGGGAAAGCATAAGTTTCTGTGCCAAGTTAGTTCACGGCCCCTCTGCTCAGCCTATCGCAAAGATTTGCCAGATAATGTCATTTATAATGTGAACTCCTTTCTGCCGAGATTTGGACTAAGACCACCAGCTCTTTAGCACAGGCCAGCAGACCGCTGCCAGACGCTAAGAATTTTCAGTCGTTCACAACCTGTGCTGCATTTTTAGATACCTAAAGGTGAAGGGCTCAAAATCTGGTTTTCTGTCCCCAGAGCGATCTTGTTTCACTGTCATTCAGCATTATCTTTTCTCCAACATAGTACACAGCACAAAGAACTTTCTAAAGCTACTTTGACACCCGATTCTACTCCAGCTGAAGACAACAACCTCAATCTCATCCTTTTGGTGTTCTGCAGAAAAACATTGCTCTGAGTTAATATAAAATACAATATTCAGCAGCATTTATTTTCACAAATTAATTTAGACTACATCATCCAAATAGCTGCTAGTGGAGACTGCCCATGCAGTTTTTCATGGTATAAATATACATTTATTTCCAAATCATCCATGCTCTTAACTGGCACACACAGTGTTTTATCCAACAGACATGAAGCTAACTTTGTTTGCATAAAAAGAGGTGAACAATTAGGGGATTGTTGCCCCTCTTTTGAATGCTGATAGCAAAAATATGTACTAAATACTGAATTATTGCTTATTATAAGATAATAGAATGTTCACCTAAACTTCACGGAGGAGCAAGATTTTATAGAAGTGAAGAATACACACATACACACACACTATAAGTGTATCCAGCTTTCAAACAACTAAAAGTTTACATTACTATGATCAGCTCTTGCAGGTTTGCCTGCGAGATTTTTTTCCTGTTTTCTGCGTTTTTGACAAGATCCTCCAAAAGAGTTGTTATCCTTATATAAGCTTGATGTGGACACAAACTTTTTTGCAAGAAGTCTGAGCTACTGTTAGCAGCTACTGAAGAGCTCTAAGTCTGATGTGGGTTTAATGTTGTGATGAGTGCCATGGCAGAACAGTCTAACAATATAAGTCTGTTGGACATGTCGTCTGGGCTGTCACGTTCAATTTGCACATGACCTCCTGGCCAAAAAATGGGAAAGAAGTGGTAGAATGTGGGACTGAAAGCTTATATTATTGCTTTGACAGCTTCACTCATCTAGAAGTAATGCAAAATGCAATTTATATTTATACTCTCTGACCTTCTGTACAGAGAGGGAAACTATCTAATGATGGGCCATGGTGGCAGAGAAAGAAACAGATCTCAATACAGCTGGAATTTGTCTACATTTTTTGCTTTTCAACCATTCAATTACAGTCAAAAGATAAATGAAACATGAAGAGTGCCTTGGTTAGGTAGTGACACAATTATTTTATAGAGAGTAGGTTCTGGCTCTGAGCCTTGGCAAAGGTTGCCATGCACGCCTTGTTTCACTAGATACAGATAATCTGCCTGCTCCCACCGGACAAATCCCCACTGCTTGGAGGTGTGTCATTATGCCCGTCACAGGAGGAGAAGAAAGACACCAGCAACTCGGTACCACTCTTCCCGTGCATTTGAATATTCTTGAGAGAGGCTGACACTGTAATCCTATTAAATACGATAAATCAAGTCAGGCCTAATTGTAAACGGGACATTATTCATTTTTCTGGAAAATAGGCAGATAGGAAGTACGCACCATGTTGTTCTCATCTGAGCAGCACGTGGGTTTCTATCTTCTCAGGGAAAAGAAATAAATAAATCAGCCTTTGATTCTGACAGAACTGCTGGAGTAAATACCAGGAAACACCTGAAGATCCTTAACAACATGTCTCAGAGCAGATATCATACTGCCATAGCTCAGTATCCTTCAGAAGGCTTCACTGCAGCCATGACTGTATACAACGGCACGATTTGGCTCAAAAATTCAGCCTCCAGCTGCATCTGTTTCTCCCTTTTCATTCAAAAGAGACACAGCATTTGAACGAAAAGTTATTTGCAGGAATGAGCATTAAGAGAAGACAACAGGCACAGAAAACAGAAAGTACAGGTTTTACGCATCTCAGTGTGTTTTGGACAATTACATCAGTTTGAGTTCGTCTCTTCATCCTATCGATCCAAACAGGAGTTGATCCAAAGTCCATTGACCTCAATAGTGAGACTTTCGTAAATGGTTGTAGGTTGTGAAACAAGCCTAGAGTTTAGGTGTTCATATAAACCAGACAGTTGCTTGTTTTCTTTTCTGTCTTAATGTTTTATTCTGGACTGCCACATTTCAATTGGTGTTTTTTGCTTTTGTAGATTGAATGATTAAAAAACATGTAATTGGACAAGAATTTCAACTGATATCCAACTTTATTCATGGAATTCCTTTTTTAAAAGATACATGATGACAATAATAAACAATGAAACTGATGGTCACTATACAGTTAATATGTCAGAAAAGAATAAAAATGCAGAAACAAAGGCTATGGGAAGGTCATGTTTCATAAATAAATGCAATAAGATGAGACAACTAAGACAAAATAGTGCAATGATGAGCGGCTGAGTGTAGATTAATATGCAATTTATCTTTCTTTTGGTTTGTTTCCCAGTAAGAAAGAGTACGTTGTCCAAACTACTAGTTATCTTACAGGTTAAAAACTTCTTACCTCTGCACCTTTTGGAGAAGAATATAATATTTTGGAAACTTGGAATCTAGTTATTTATGTAGCTTCTTCCTCTGGTCCCTGCAGGCTGGTGCAAACCCATGGCTTTCTGGCATGTAAAGTGTCAGTACCTGAGTTTAAGCGATGGGCCACCCATGAGGACTGAGATCTCTGGGGTGACTCCTCGGAGGCGAGGGGCAGGTCTGAGTGCGAGCGTGGCTGCGTGAGGGGCACTTTGCAGCATGAACCTCGCAGTTGGTGCACATGGTTAAATCAATACCCACCTCCCCCAGGGCTCCTCCAGCCAAGGAGCACCGCAGCCCGACCGGGGAGTCATCTAACCAGGAAGTCTGCTTCCTTTTCTTTCTTCTTTTTTGGCAAATGGGCAGCTGGAATAGAAAGGATAAGTTGAAACAACAACAAAAAAAAAAGCCGACAACATAGCTGTCTAGGTCCAAAAACTTGTCTAGGTCTGACTCCTGCTGGTGTCACCACAGGCTTTGTCCTTGGTGGCAGGAGGAAAGGGATAAGGCCTTTGATTTGGGTGGGAGGGAGAGGAACGCCCCCGGGTAATTGCAAGGTTGTTTTTGCAACCTCTTGCCCAGCAGCTGGTACAGTAAGCGGTGCCTCTTCCCACACACTTTGCAGATCTTTTCCAGCTGAGTCACTAAATGTGGAAAAAAATGGAGCAGTTGAGCTGGCATTTTGGAGGACTGATTTGGAGGTGTTGGCGGGGGGAGGAAAAAATCCCCCTCCTTTGTCTGCACCCTTTTTTTTTTTCACCAAGCTGCTGGAGTGAAGCAGTTAATAGTGATTTTTTTTTTTCTCCATCGTTTTTAATCCACAACCCTGCCCTGTACCTGCCCTTATAATCCCCTAGCATGTGCCGGTGACATCACATGGCCATCAGCTCCCAGCTCCATCCCTGTGACTGTCATTAACTGTTGCAAGCAAATGAAAAATGACTGGGAGACTCGGTGGCTCCCACCAGTGACCTTGGGTATTATTAGAATGACCTCGCTTTGGCTTGACCATAAAAAAAAAAAGAAAAACCTTTCTTGATATCATCACAAGGGCTAGGGCTGAACTGAGGCTGCTTGCAGCGAGGAGCGGGGAAAGGAGTGGAGGAAACCATTAAAGAAAGCAAAGTAAATGTTATGCGAAGACGCAGTGGCCATAAATACTTGATCAGAGGCGCAGCCCTGCCACCAGCCCTGCGGCCTGATGCCTTGCCAGGACGTGCCGGGCAGTGCCGGGGTTGCAGTGCACCTTGCCGGGCCTATTTTTCACCCACCTCTTGTTTGTTATTTGTTTGCTTGGTCTTTAAAAAAATTATAAAATCACATGTAACCACTTAAGGGCTCGTTGGCCTCTCACGCTTTATATTCTGGTGTACTTTTCCAGTCCTATACACATGTCTGTAAACAGAGGAGGCAACTGACTGGGCAGGATGCACGCTTTCTTGTGTAATATAACACACAGAAAACCTGTCTTTATCATCTATGTACACATATCTACTCTATGTGTGTACACAAACACACACATATACAGTATATGCTTATATATGTGCTTATGTATGTAGGCATACATGCATATACAGCACATATTTATAGATGTTCATAGTTATGATTGTGCGTTATTCTCAATGCATATGAATAGATATAAAAAGAGCACATATTCATCACACCTGTCTGACGTTGCCTTCTATATAATACATAATCGTATATATAGCATACAGCGGCCATGTTTCTTCCAGTGTACTCTAATAATATTAGTAATAGTAATAAAGAATAAGAGAGTAAGAGTAAGAGTAAGAGTAAGAGTAAGAGTAAGAATAAGAATAAGAATAAGAATAAGAATAAGAATAAGAATAAGAATAAGAATAAGAATAAATCGCTGGGCTGGGCCACGGGGACATGAGGACGTTTCACTGTTTAATGCCCGCCCTGGCAGGGACCTGCGGGCTCCGCCGGGGCAGGGGCTGCCCAGGACACCCAGCCCTGGTCCCAGTGCGGTGCTGGGGGACCACGACAGGCTGCAATGCACTACCCGGGGGTCCGGCTGCCCTCGGGATGCCTCGCTGTGAAATGGTTAAAGCCCTGGAGGCAGACAAAAGCCATCCTCCCGCCGCTGTCCTGCCTCGCTTCTCTGTTGTCAGCTGGAAATGGATCTGATGCCCTCTGGACTTTAACTCCCGACGAAAAGGGCATTTTATTACAGGTTATGACAAGTTGCAGAGAGACATGGAGAACTCAATAAGAAGAAACAGCAAGTGGAATCAAGGTGGGGGGGAGAAATGGTCCAGATGTTTGGAAGACAGAGCGAAGATGACTTCAAATGATAGGTGTGAGCAGAAACCCTGATGCGATCGGCGGCAGCCGGCGCAGCGCATCCTCCGCAGCGGCGGGAGCTGCGCGGAGCGGGGCGGCTCCTGCCCCGGCAGAGCCCCAGCACGCCCCGGTACCAATGCCATCTCCTCCTCGGAAAACAAGGACCAGAAAGCACCAGACCTCCTTTTTTTTGGTATTAAATCGGGGCTGTCTGAATGGCTAGAGAGCTTCTCCCCCGCTTTGTGCCGCGCAGGACAGGCTGTGTGTGAATGAGGCAGGAGGAACCAGCTGCAATCGGGTTCCCCACCCAAATCCTCCATCTCTTTCCTATTTGGGGCCAGGAGGGCATCTGCTGCGTCTGCAGAGATGTGCTAACACCCAGCCCGTGCCAGGCGGAGCGGGCAGGGGGGAGGCTCTAGGCGGGGCCGCGCTCACACCCCGGGTCCTGTCTCTTAGTCCTTGGACCTGTCACGTAGTTAGAGGGATGCCAAGGACTTTATGGAGTCTGTCAAGCACTCAGTACTTCTGTCTTTAGCGGCATCCTCATAGACAAACTTCGCAGGTGTTAAAAAAAAATATGCCGGAAAATAATAAAAATAATAATAAAAAACCCACCAAGCTTAACAGCTGCTCAGGGACACTGTAAACCATCTGATTTTGCAGGATAGGGCTACCATCCTAATTCTCCCTGGCAGCTTTTCAAGTGCGTTTCATTGCTGATTGCCAATGGAGGACGGCTCAGTCTCTCCCTTCAAGCCCCGCTCGGCGCCTGCCGAGTGTCTCTGGGAGCGGTTTGGCACCGGGAAAATAAACTCACATCTCGGGGGCCGGGGGAAAAAAAAAAGACTGCTCGTGTCTGGAAAAATAAAAAAAGTTTTGAAGTGTCAGCGCGTAAATTTAAGAGTTTCAGCCGGGGTAACTTTATGCCTTATGGCAGGTGAGCACCGCCCGGGGAGCCCCTCATCCTCCTCAGGGAGAAACGCGACAATCGCAATGACAATATGAGGACACGCGTGTACTTTATGAGCCCAAGGGTGACCTCTGTGCCAGCCTGCCATCCCTGTGCAAGCCATGAGCCACACAGCAGTTCATCGGAAGAAGCGAAGGCAGAAGCACTCAGCACAAATCACAGCGCACAGCACCTCTGCATCCCTTTCCCCCCCCAAATGATGCTCCCTCCAGCCTGCCGGCCAGGTGACTGTCAACGTCTGACGCTTGTTATTTCTCTTTGGCTCATGGGTCTTATTCCGGGTTTATATTTATTTTTGAAGCGCTGAACCCCCCAGTAACATGAGAGGTTTCCTCCGAAGGAAAAACAAACCCCAACGAAATCCCAGAGCAATCTGCACCGCGGACCGCAGCTGCCTGTTTCTGGAAACGATGCTTGCAGAAAGGGTGAAAGTCATGAGCCTCTAACCAAAAATGTAACAAACCCTGGCCAGTATCACAAGGGCAAACTTCCCATGGGCCTCAGGGTTTCCTTACTTACACTGATAAGACCTTTTGCTAAATCCCCCAAAGTTGCTTGCTCTTCCGTTTCAGGTATAAAGTTACCAAAATCTGACAGATAAAGGCACATGCCTTTACTGTTTCTGGATAAGACTTATAGCCACACTTAAGAGACTACGCTGCAAAAGATCAACTAAAATGTGTTGCTGCTTCAATGAAAGACTGTTGAAAAAAAAAGTGTTTTACTTTAAACCATAGCATGAGGAAAATCATAATATAGTAAGAGGAGAAAAGAGGCAGCTCCCAGAAGAATAAAGACATTCTCCGCTCTGCTGTCACTCGCGTTTTCACCTGTATTCGTGCTTTCGAGAGCAGGCGGCGTGGCTCAGGGACCCGCTTCTCTTCTTCTTATATTTTATTTCAAAATGCAGCCGACACGTTCACAGGTACATGACATTATTCCGCACTGACCCTAGAGGATAGGTTTGGGGGAATGCGGTGGAAGTTCGCATTAAGGATGGGGCAAGAAACTGGAAAATGTAGGAAATCCTGGAAGTTTTTTCTAAAAGCGAACCGAAAAGACAAACTAGCAGGGATTACTGGGATTATAATGTATCAATTTTGTACTGTTTTCGGGGACATGTATAATGTAAGGAAGGGTGACAAATTTCGGAAGAGTCAATAGTTTGCCTCTTGCACTTAAGCGACCAGTTTTTGCCCCCATTCGCAGCGTTCTCCACTGCTGCTTTGGAGAACACAGCCCAGCCCCAAGTTTTCTCACCTTACCAATAAACGCCAGATTCCCTTTGGTTATCCAAAACTGTTTGAATTTGATCTAGCGAGCCCCGAAACTTTTACAAACATGTACAGAGAAATACCCCATGAGAAAGAGTACTATAACTCAGGGAGACAGTCATATCACATTGCATTGGCTAAAAAAAAATACAGCATGGGCTCTCGCTCAGGTTTATTTGTAAGTTGTCTTTTTTTCTATGGTAGTAAAAGAAGCGAAGGGACGATTAACAGCTTTAAAGGTAAATAGGAGAAGAGGATGGGGTATCCTAGGAAGAGGAAAGCCAGGGTAGAATGCGTGTGATGGAAAACAAATGTTTCTTTGCGAAGTCGCTGGGAGATGGGTGAGCAGATGGCAACCCGGGAGCCAGGCAGCAGGATTTGCCCCTCTTCTAGAGGGAGAGAGGGCATTGCCCTTCCCTGGGTCCCCCCAGCCCTCGGATAATAAACTCAAGTGTCTGCCTGTCTCAGCCCTGCCCATCTTCTCTAGCCAACTTGACAAAGTGGAAGAAATATGACATGTGAATTATTAAAGAGGAGGCAGTTGACTCCTAACCTCTGTTGCTTTTTCTCAGAACCCATTACCTGAGAATTTATCTTGCAGGAATTACAGTGTCTGAAAGCTTCGGGAGGAGCCGCGAGGAGGGAGCGGGGCGTTTGAATGCGAGTTTTGAAGAAATACCGCTGAAAAGCACCAGGTTTCACCTTAGCATTTGCACCACTCAAGAGATGGATAACGTGCTAGAGAAAACAAGCCATTCCTCCTTAGAAGTGGATCAGTTCGCCACAGGGAGCCAGGGAATAAAATCCGGACTGAATTTAAAACGGCTATCACCACTTAAATACCTTTAAAAGCAGAAAGGGGGAAATGGAGAGCTTTTCCGTGGTTAAAGATTGTCCTTTAGCCCCGTCCTTAAAGTTAATGAGGGCACTTTCTGGGCACTTGATAAATAATCTTCCAACCCGCCCGGGTGAAGCAGGGCTCTGCAGTGGGTCGTGCTCAGCCCTCGACACCCAGAGACATGATTTACCTCCCTGCCAGGGATGCAGAGCCCGAAGTCCTGGGGGGAAAGGCGCAAACTCTCAGTACAGGCTTCAAACTTTAGAGGACCCCCAGTAATTTTGCATACAAAAGTTTCACAGTGCCGATGTAACTGCCGGGTAACTCTCAGGCCGAGCAACGCGGCGGCTGATTTTTTTCCAGGAATTCCTAGCAGAGGAGCATATTGAATGGCACGGACATTTCTTTTTCTTTTTCTTTTTTTTTTTTTCTTTTTTTTTTTTTAATTTAGAAAGGGGAAAAACCCGCTGTGGGAGGAGGGGTGGGTGGGTGATTTTTCTGGTCCTTTGGGCATAGATTTGTATCTAGCGCTGCCAAGCTGAATGTAATAATTGAATCTCTCCCAAATCTTGGTGATAGAGCAGTCAGAAATGACTCCATCTGACAGCAGAGCCATGAGGCAAGTGATGGATACTATTGTCCAAGCCTGACCCTCCATTAACACCACCTATCAGCATCTGTATTCTGTCACCAATTCCCATGCCGGAGCCAAGAGGGGTGACTCTAATATTCTGAGCACATTGAAGGCTTCCATGCTGAGTTCAACCCTGCATCAACTAAATGGGTGGAGAGGATGACCTAAACCTTGCTCTCTCTATCTCCACTCGCCTTATTACCCCTCTCCAATCCCATTGTTTTGCAGGTGCCTGCAATTTGCTCCTTATCTCCTCACTGTTTATGAGGGCTCCTTTTTATTAATACAAAAGGAGAAATGTTATTAATATTAATTAACAAAATAAAAAATGAAGCAGTTTTGGGAATCCACCAAATGAATAATCTCATCCCCTAATTGGAGATGAAGTGGGGGGGGGGGGGGAAGGAGGTGTAAGAGAAACAGATGACCTACTGGGTGACAGGCACAGGTTGGAAGGGTGACATTTTATTGTAAGCCTCCCTATGAAAGGAAGAAAAGGAAAGGACCAGTCAATTTAATGCAGGGACCAAGAGTGCAAGAGTGTTGCTAAGAGACAGAGATGCTGCTAAAGTTCTGTGAGAAGCTGTACCCTGACCTTATGCAAATGGAGGCTTCCAACTCTTTGTGGAAAGGCTGCAAATTCCACCCACTGTGTCACCAATACCTGGCATCGAGCCTTTTATTCAAATGTTCTCTAAAAACACACACGCAGAGGATGTGACAAAGCATGACACATTTAGGGCTGGAAGGGGGGGGAAGCGGAGGGGGGGGGAGCTGGGAGGGGGGAAGGACGGATCTCATGGTGAAGATGTCACCCATCCCTACCTCCTAGAGCCTGTCATCTCCCTAGCTGAGAGACGAACCTAAGGATTCCTAAATTACTTTAATCCAGATCTGTTAAGACTCATAAATAGCGTCTATTCCTTGTGCGTGGGGGAAGCTTTGGGAAAACAGAGGAGCCACCACGATCTGCTCGCTAACAGATATATCTATACCCACATCTGCAGCACCTATAGCTGGCCAGGGACTTCCTTCTGGCTTTGATTACTCCCCGTGGTCAAAATAAGGCAGGGAAAAATCAGCCCTAGGCACAGCTTAGCCAGGGCCCAGACCTATAGGAAACCGTTAAATCTGGCAGAGTAAGGAGGTGAAATATTCCCAGCGAAGTTCAAACACAACCTTCGCCAAAGATTCAAGGTGAAGAGAGTGACTCTACAGCGGCTTTTACTTACTGCAATCAGCAGAAAGTAAATACCCGTGTGGATCAATATAGCCCAGCTCCTGACGGAAAACAAGTTATTTTTATAAAAGGAATCTGAGTTGCAGACTGGCATCAGCGCAATTAAAGAGTTATCTCGGGGAAAAAAAAAAGCTATAAACCCCCCAGGTTATGCCAACTTTCTTCCTAATATTTTAAACACCCGCGAATGCTAAATGCGGGGTTCCCTAAAGCGCTCAGACTTGGGTAGAGAGCCGACAGCCATCCGAGCCAGCGCGGCAGCTCGCCTTCTCCAAACTCGCTCGTTTCTCTCCCTGCATCTTGCTCACATGCAAGTGGCAAATTTTTATTTTCCCAAGAACGTGCAGATTTGCGATGCACCGAAAGGAAGGGCTGTTTGTGCTCGGAATTGAAAAAAAAGAGAACAGAATAATCCTTGGGTAGCCCCTCTCTAAAATGAAAGCACAATCAAGCGCTCCAAGAGAGGGTCGTTCTAAGTTTGCACCGGTTAAATTCAATACTGCTCTGTTTTCCACGCGATCTGGAAATTATCGGTTTACTTTCATTTCAGTTGATCCTCGGGGCACTTTTGGGACTCTGGCGGCCAATTTTCCTTTCACAGGAGATAGGATTTCTCTGTCCGCCCTGAGCAGCAACTGAGAAGTGACTCAGCTGCAGCCTGCAAAGTAAGTTGATGCCCGATTACTCATCTTTTAGACGCAAAGGGTTTGCTTGTGCTTCAAACCCGCTCGAAAAGTCGAGCTGGGGGGAAGCGGTCAAAAAACCTACAACCCCTCTGTCCCCCTAAGATCCACCTGACCCCGCCCGGGCCCCATCCCTTTGCGGGGAAAAGCCGCTTTGGGCATCTCCTGTCCTCGGGATGCCCCAGACCAGATGGAAAACGTGACCCTTCAAAAGCAAACGACTCAACCCCGTGGATGGAGGTGGCACTGCGAGGGACATGCTGCTTCTTGCCCTGCCACCCTGGCTCCGGGGCTGCTCCCAGCGCGGCCCCGCTCCGCCCCCGCGGTCCGCCGCGCAACCCCCGCGCACCCCCGCGCTGCCGGGGCTGCGGGTCCAGGTGGACGCAGTAAATGAATTTACCCGTGCAAATTGCCCAGTAGATTATATATTTTTTTTTAATAGTAAGACTTTTCATAATGTGCACAATACTATTAATATTTCATATTAGCAGTGTGTGTATGGTGAACTTTGTAATGGGAAATTCAATCGCCGCTGTAAATATTAATGGAATATGAAATGAAGCCACAGCTTCCATGTAGCACTGACAGTAAAACGGAGTGAACATGTGGTGGCCCTGGGGCAAGATAGGCCTTTCCTCTTGTCTCTCTCGCTTTATTACATTAGCCCGAGCCTCTCCTTACAGTTCTGGGCTCAGAAGCTGAAGTTCACAGGTCAGCCATGACAAATGTCCCTACGTCTAGCCAAACAAGACCCCCTGGCCTTGCCATTACATCTGCCCAACAAGCCCCTGGAGAGTGCTTAAGGGTGTCTGTTGCAGGTAAAGAGCTCTTTAGCGCAACTTTCCAAACAGATTAGAGGAGCGGAGGAGCCCGCAGCTCCTTCAGAGCTGGCTGCGGGGACCCTGCCGCCGTCCCCCGCCTCCGGGGGGCACCAGGCCGAAGCCCCCCTCCCGGGCTCCGCGCCCACGAGTGGGTTTCTCTCTGTCCCGGGCCGTGCATTCCCGGCGCTTTCCTCCCGCCCCGAGGTGCCCCGACGGCACCCGCGGAGCTCAGGGCATCCCCGCGACGCCCACACGCGACGCCCGGCGGGGCGGACCCACGGCGCGGGTGTTCCCCAGCTGCAAAGCGCTGGCAGCCGCCCCCCGGAAAGGACCGGGCGTCAAACGCCTTTTTGGCTCATCAGCACGGATTTCAACACTTGGGATGACATCAGCCCGGGACTGTCAACCTGCCGGGCTTTTTTTTTCTTCTTTTTTTTTTTTTCCCTTTTCCCCCCATTTCCAGGATTTCTCTTGCACAAACATCACATCCAACCGCTTCCTTTTTCCAGTGGGTATTAGTCTTCATTTGTTAGGGGAAGCCTTGTCAGAATTTCCTCCTGCCTTTCCCCTTGGAGGTTTTGGCTGCCCAATGATTCATGCCTTAATCTCCCCGAGGCTTGGTGCTGACTTTTCCCCGTGCCTTGAGGAGCTTCAGGTAGGCGGGAGAAGGGCTCGGTGTGCGGGGGAAGGTGTTTAACCCCGCACTGCTGCCGGCATCCCCGCAAACATGCTGCGGGCTTTGCAGCTCCGCAGGGGAGAGCCGGGCAGGATCGGGGCCTGCCACGGAGTAAAAGTGGCACAAAGCACCGTGACGGTAATTAAAAAAAAGCGCGTTTAAGTGAGTGGAAAGCGGGATGTTAACGAATGGGTGAGAATCTCAAAGCGTACTTGGACAACAGCCCTTTTTATCTCAGTAGGCAAAACTTCCACTCTCCCTTACCTGAGGCGGGGAAAACTCATTGCACCACGATAGCTCCACTCCTTCCTACCGGGCGCGAAAAAAAAATCCAACCAAAAAACCCCGCGATCAGCCACTACCAACAACTTTTTGTTTCAACAAATACCCGCGAGAACTGATTTCTTTTCGGAAATTCTAATCTTTTGTTATTTCTCTGACAAACTCTATTAAAAAAGGCATCCTTGTCTATCCTGCTTCTTCAGCCGCGCAAACTGTCCAGCAACTGTGATAAATGCTGAACTGGGAGGGAAGAGCCCCCGGTCGCATCCTTCTTGGAGGTGCTCGTCCCTAATTGCATGCCAGGAAGAAACAGTTCTCGGGAGCCTTTCAGCCACCCGGGTCGTGAAATCATGAATGAAAAGGAGATAAACCCTAATGCGCAGCCTGGAATCGACTCCGGCCACTTCTACATTGACTTGTTCTTTTAACAGCTTCTGTATTTTTCCAGCATCGTGGCTCACGTACTTTGTACAGTGTCTGTGGCTTCATTAAAAGCTTTCTATTATATCCCCCAGGAAAATGCAACTGTCACCTCTCCTCGCCTTTTAAGAAGAGTTGCACTTTCAAAGAATATTTTTTCCCCTTTTACTAAAAGAAACAGCACTCGATTCAGGTTTTGTAAGTGTTAAATAACTTTCCCAGCGTGTATTAAAGGAAGATCGTATTTTATCAACAGCTGATTGATGCGGCCATGTGATCCTCTCGGTTTGTCTATAGTATCATATTTATTTAACCTGCTGGGGGACTGTGTTCAGGGGCCGCTTGCTCCCGCTGGCAAGAGCACACACATTACACACTACCCCAGGTATTCTGATTGATTGTTCCCACCCCACAGCCTTTGGATCATAATTTAACACAGCAGGTCCTACAGCACAGACGAGGTTTTCGGGAAATACAGAGTGAGGTTTCTATGAACTAGTACCACACAGCTACTAGGCTTTTCTGAACTAAAAATTTGATATACGGAGAGAGGTGGAGGAGCGCTTACACAATCACGATGAGAACGGTCGCACAAACAAATGCCTTTAGCCTCCTAATTTAATCCAAGCCCTTAATTTCTAACAAGTTTTTCCTGCGAATGAGCGTTTTCTGGGACTTTCAAAGCACCTGAGTACAGCACCATCAGCCACGTCAAATGCTTAATAGCTGCGGTCGGTCAATTATATTCAAGCATATTTAAAATGAGGAGAGAGTCAGACGTCAGTTTTCTCCTCACTTTCCCCGGATGAAACAGTTCAGAAAATCTTTTGGCTGCCAGCTGCTGTTTGCCCCCAGAGAGGAGTTAAAAACAAAACACCCCCCTCCCCCCCTCCCCAAAAAAAGCAAAAAAACCCCCAGCCCATAACATTCCCGCTCTGCAAATTGTTTAACAAGCTCTGTCATGAATTAATTTGCGCAAGGAGGTCTGGCTCCCGGCGGCTGTTTCCCGCAGTGGGGCTGCTGGTCCCTTCCCGGGCAGCCCGTGAGCGGCGGTACCGGAGAGGGGTGGGTCCGGGTCCGGTCCGGTCCGGGTCCGGTCCGGTCCGGGCTGCTGCCCTGTGCAGCCCCGCTACGGTGCATCTGGGGCAGTTTTAATTAAGGTGCTATTTTTTTTTGCGTGTTTCCCCTGCGTGCAGCCACGCTTTGCTACAGGAAAGAAACTTTTCCAACTGTTGTTTTTTTTTTGTTGTTGTTGTTGTTGTTTTTTTTTTTAAATAGTATTATTTTTATTTTTTCCCCTTCCTCCTGCAGAGTCAGGGATGCGCTCCGGAGCAAGTTCTCCCCCCCCCCCCCCGCAGTCGGCTCTCTGTGCCTGCAGGTGATTTTTGTTTTTTTTTTCCTCTGCCTGTTTGCGCACCTCGGAGAGGTGGGGAGCTCACCCATTTGCTCCCCGAAGGCTGCACTCTTGTCTCGCAGCACCCCCCAAACCCAGCCTAAACTCACGCTCGATGCGAGGTCGAGCCTGCGACTTGGCCCCGGGGCAGGGAGGCTCGCTGGGCCCCGGGAGGCGCCTGCCCAGGGCAGGTACCCCGGGCGCAGCCTGGCACCCGGCGGTGTTTACCCATGATTCAGGGCCAGGCGAGGGATGCAAAGGCTTAGCAAGGTGAGGGAGATGGCAAAGGAGGTGCCAGGTAATAGATCGGCTCCGGTCCCGCGGGCCAGAGGCGTATTGACAGATCACGTTAATCAGTAATTCTTTTTTTTTTTTTTTTTTTTTTTTTTGCTAGTGGGTGCCGGTGACAAATAGCTCCAGTCGCCGGGCTCGTAACCCCTTCGTGGCTGGGGCTCCTCTCCCTGCCCACCCTCCCGGCACCCGTGTAAGCTCGCCCCGCTCCCCCCTTGGGAAGCCGCCGGCGGGCGATGCCCGGCGTGGGGAGCCCCCTCCGCTCCCCGAGGGAGGCCGGCTTGATTGCCTAGGCATTTCCCGGGGCATTTCTCCTTTCCAGCTTATTTTTGCTCGGGGGAAATCCTGTCACTTAGGACCACCTGTGCTGGGACCTCGTTAGCTGGCCAGAAAAGGTGGTTTTATGGTCCAAACATCTCTTTTGGAGGAGGGGACGGTGAGCGCTTTTACTCTACGGCAGTGACTTCCCACATTACCTGTTCTGTTGACAAAGTAAGTAAATCCCACTTAAAAACATGATTCCTAGGCTCTCTGAGAATGAAGCATATATGTTTTTAGGGCTTGTTAGTGCTAGGTCATATTGACCGATTCCTGAATAGTTGCCATTGTGCCGCGCTTGCAAAAGAAACCCGAGCAAACATTGCCCGAGAAAGACTTGCGGTTTCCCTACACATGCCGGCTGCAGCCTCGCACCCCACCCTGCCGCTCGCAGCCAGCCTCTCCCTCCCCTTCCTAATCTCTTCCTTTTAAATTTGTTTAGGAAAAAAAAAAAAAAAAAGAAAAAGAAAGATAATTCCTAGGAAGGTGGGGAGGGAGAACGGATCAAACAGCAAGGGGGGGTTAACACACCTCCTGGTCACGGGGCGAGCGTCCCCTTGCCATAAGCAAGAGAGAGATGGAGCGCGATCGGGTTCGCCCGTCGCTTTTTCGGTGAGGGGTTCTTTCTACCTGCCCAGGAAGGGGGTCAGGCACCCCGCTGGTGGGCTGCGGGGCTGGATCTGGATTTTGCCCTTGGCAAGGTGCGGGGCAGCCCCCTGGGGGCCGCGCCGGGGCACGGGGCGCGCAGGGCCGGACCCGCAGCCGGACCCGCCAAGCGCCCGGTCGTTCCCCCTCGCCGCCCCTCCCCGAGGAGCTCTGGGAGGAAAACAACAGCGTTTGTTCATTCCAAGCCTCGGCAAACAGCTAAACTAGTTTACACAGTTGGTTTTGACGAACGAATAAATTGTTTTCTTTAAGTACGCCGTCCTAAGCAAGCACACACTTTAACTAGTTTTCCTATGAGACAGCTTTTTATTAGATTGCTTTTTCATTGCGTGGCTATCGAAATGAGATAATGACCAAAGAGGTGGAACCTAATCAGCCTTTTAGTTGAGTTTAAAGAGTCTAGAGGTAGTTTAAAGGTAGCTTTGGTCATGTTTGCTGGCCAGCTGCGATGTTTGCACTACCACGTTATGATGGGGAGAGTAATGTGTTTGATAGATAAGGGAAAGAGGCTAGCCAAGAAGCAAGGTCAGGTGTGATAAGACTTGACACTTTTACTCATTTTTCACATACATAAAAGGAAACTTTAAAATATGAAGTAAAAAAAAAGAAGGAAAGACTCGACATGCTAACATCTATCATAAAAACTGTACATTAACAAACCTTACTTCTTATTTAATTAGCCCAAAACCTTATCATAGTTTGGAACATGTCATGCCATAAAAAAAAAAAATTGTTCTGTTTTGTTAGCAACTAAGTATGTTCTCAAAAAACCACACTATTCATGGGATAACCACACAATTCCCTTTTTCCTTTTTCATGTTTTATCTTCACTTTTTAAAAGTAGTGAATAAAGTAAGTTATAAGCTGAAGATAAGAGTCTGTGAGCGTAATCAGTAGTGAAGGGAGTGCATAGGGTTTTAATAGAGGGCAGAAATCCGGGAGAAAAAGAAAAAAATTGTCACTCTGGAGTTAAAATCTGTGTAAAACAAAACCACCAGGTACCGGTGAAGAAATATAAAGTGAAGTATAACCAAACAATCAATGACAAAAATCTCATTAACTTAAATAAGCCTGCCGTGACTTGAATGGTATTTTAGAAATACTGATGTCCGGGAGCACAGATACATATTATTGATCCTACATTCTATAAAAATGAATTGATTTTTGCTATATACACAAGAATTCTAAACCAGAACTTATTTCATTTTTCTTTCAGGAAACATTTCTGCCATCTTCAGTGGAAATCTAAGCTACACATTGAAGATCAATCTCTCGTCAACACCTTCCACAAGCAAATGATTTTGGTCCCCATTCAACAAAGTAATTGTAAGATAATATTTGCAGAGCCACCTAAAACCAATTTTCAAAGGCAACTTAGGCTAGGTGTACAAAGGCACTTACACACCTATGTCCAAAATGTAGCTTCTCAAAATGCCTGTGCAGCTGCTGGTCAAAATAAACCCAGAGATTGTAGGCACCGCAGCTTTTCTCCTTGAAGCCTGGCAAGCGCCTAGAATTTGCCTCTGGGCAGGTCTAGGGTTCTTTGTCCCTTGGCAGTGCTGAACAGCTTGGTGTTTTCTGCTTTTTCTCTCAGCCTTTCACAAATGAGGCCTCTGTGCTTGCCCAAGGGGTCTCATCGAGAGGAAGTTCTCAGGGCTTTAAAAAAGAAAACAAACTGGGTGAAGAAAGAGGACTGACCTTGCTGCCTTTTACCTCCTGGAAGGTGTGCTTTCCCTGCCCTTCCACCAGCCCTCAAAGGGTTAGACTGGCCCCAGAGGGATGATGATCTACACTCAAGGTCCTCCTCCATCTGAGAGGACATAAGCCCTTGCCCCATCTCTGCTGGGAGATGAAGGAGAGAAATGGGCCATATTGTCAGCAATTCCTCTTGAAACGGTTCCACTTCACAGAAAAATTGGGCCAGAGATAACGTATAGTATGAGCATGGCTCAGTGGTTAGAGCAGGCACTGGGGAAGCGGAGGAGGAAATGTAGCTCTTGGGTGAACCTGGTAAGTCTGGGATCCCCTGTGGTGTCCTAAAGGATCGCTGCTGCAAATCCCAGCCCTGAACCTCCCCAATTCCTGATGTTGTTCCAGCTCTCGAGGGAAGGAGACTGGATGTTGAATGGTCCCTTGATTTCCACTCCACATTGGGCACCAGCGCAGATCCCTGAGGATGGACTGGAAATTCATCCGAAGGAGCCTGATCTTGGCAGAGCTTTCCTGCCGAGCTCAGTGCAGTGCTGGGTTTAGAGGTCCCTGAGCAAACAAGAACTCACGTCCCATGATTGGTACCGTCACGCTAGCACGGCCCTGTGCCAGCAAACAGCTCCTAATCAGGTGGGGCTCAAATACCTGCATTGTTCCCAGAGCAAGTGCATTTGATGTGCACTCACACATACAAGCATAGGACACACTTGAACGCACATATAAAGCTTACGAGAATTAGGTGCCTAAACACCTACAATACTTTGGAAAATAAGTCTTACACACCTGAGTCACTCAGGCATTTTTTATAATACTACTTTTCAGCACCTGCTTAACTGAAGACACGTAAGGGATCCCGTAGACTTTATTGAGATATCTTGTGTCTAAAATAAAATCTTAGATTGAGGGCTTTGCCAAACAGGGATGAGATCACTCACCCACTTAGAGATCATGTGATGTCTTAACGTGCCGCTGAATCATGGCCAAGGCAACAAAAGTACAAAAAGCATGCATGGCATAAAGAAGGTGAAAAGCAGTTTCTCAAGTTTAGCAATAACCCTGAAAATAGCACAGCCCGGTATCCTGTGCAAAACCCATCATTTCACTTCCAGCAAGGACTAGTGTAAGAACGACTAGGGCTTTTCCACATCACCATTGCATGGGACAGATTTTCATCTCCGGTGTGCCTTTCTGCTCCTGAGTCCCCCAGGCAGATGACTGGTGGGTGCAAACTTTCCTTAGGGTAATGGGCAGGCAACTGTGGCTCCAGTTACTCAGCAACTGAGTTACATTTTCCACAAAAAGAAATAGGAAACCTAGGTCTTCAGCAATGATTTTCTTCCTATAGGGGCCACCTTGTACACTTTTTTTGGTCTCATTTTAATAATCTATATCAGTGTTGTTTTTTAGCTGATTTTAATGTCAACTAGGGATTAATGTGCATTAATTAAATTGACTGTATTTTCTTTAATGAGCACAAAAGGATTTTATGTTAATACTGATGATCCTAATAAGGATTCTGTCTACTTATCTGTATTTTCTCTACATCCTGAAATATTTTATTAGGAAACAAATTAATTTAGTTACTATCACAGGGTAAACCCAAAAGCTATCAGGTAACTGCTAACTGGGTCTGGCATTAGCAAGCTATATGATGATTAAGCTGCAAGAACTGCACTTAGTTGCTGAACTGTTCATTGCAATGCATTATTTTAAACTTAATTTATGCCTTTCTAATTTCTTGTTTGGCATCAACTGACTCTTTTCTGGATTTAAAGGCACTATTAAATGAGTACCTGAGTAGCCTTAAAAGAGATGCTCGAAGTGAAATCTGGGTTAGGGCCCCTTTCTTCGGAGCGAGCTGCTAACAAGTAGGAAGCAGAAAGGATTAGCTGGGACCAGACGCTACAGAGTGATTACAAACAGGTAGACAGGTATTAATGTACAACCCCTTTTCAGCTGTTCAGGTTGATAATGCAAATTAGTTTCTAACTTGTTAAAAACCTATAATACAATAACAATCATTCACAACAAATGACAGAAATACATTTATTTGCATGCATGAATATATCTGTGTCAATATATTTTTATACATTCACAGCTGTTCCGAGCTTGAAAGACACTTGACTTGCTGAGCAAGCATTTAATAAAAAGCCCATGGAAATGTTAATTAATGGTATTTGGTACTAAATGCTCACTTTGATGCTAAAATGTTACGCTGCACAGATTTAAAATTCATTCGGCATTTTTTGCCCTTGTTACCATCTGCAAATTTCTACCCCACACCCCATTCTCACATCAGGTTGCTGAAATAATTTGATAGTATTGTAACATATGCCAGTAATGAACATGAGGGATGGATTCTGATCTCACCACACCTCTTTAACATCATGGCTTTCAATTGCATGGTTTTTGTCACTTGTTTGCCTCATTCATCACGGTTTAGATGACTATCCCAACTCAAAACCCCTTGGTTCTGAGCAAGCACGTAGGAAGAGGCAACGTGCCTCAAAGAACTACCAAGAACCTCAGCAGCTGTCAGCTCTTAAATAAATAAGAACAATTCCAGTGAATTCAGAAAAAAATATTCTGCTGAACAAAGTTACTCAGGCATAAAATAGTCTGTGAGATCCAGCAGCAAGTAGAGAAGTAAGAGACCTGACAGCTGCTCTCACTGGGAGAATGGGGATCTGAAGGCTTTCAGGGGCTCTTTGCCCACCCTGAGCATGGAAAGGACCTCTGTGAATGATCTGTGAATCCTAGTGAAGGTAATTCTTGTTTCCTAAGCCCTGTGGTATTGGGAAATTCAGCCAAGAACGTGGTAAATATAGTTTTTAGGGCTGATAATAAAGCAAATTGCAAAGTCTTTGAAAATATATCTGTTTTAAAGAAAAAATTGCTTACATTTCAAAGACTTTAGTTTTAAACTGTGTTTATAAAAATGTTACTGACATGATTACAGAACTGCTTATCTTTTCATTTACATTTGTCCTCAATAAGAACAACTTTCCGTGTAAATGAAATCACAATAATAATTTAAACATAATTAAAAATAATTCCTTTGGCTAAAATATTGCAAAAAGGAACGATTTCCTCCAAGAGACCAGAAAATTTTTTTTTTTAAGATTAATACTCCTACTGAAACAAAAATAAAAATTACAGTTGTCTCATTTGTGAGGAGAGAAAAAAAATCCTATAAGAAATCCAACTATTTTATGAACATGCAATAGATATATGGATGTGTATACATAGACGTTTAGGCACTTATTTCTTTATGCTGTTTCTTTATGTTTAGTACAATTTTTGAATTGAATGTTTATATGGGGTTTTAATAACATTTCTGTTTACCTTGTGTCTTTCTTGACAAATTAACCTTTTTCGACAGTAACTATAAATTACATAATCATATTATAGCATTAATTAATTAAAGATATTAGTAGATGACCTATAATTAATATAAAATAATTACATAAATTATTGTTAGTTTCAACAATCTGGAGCTGAAAATCTCTTTGTAACATCTCATGCCGGTATTCCTTAGTGTGATTATGGTGTATGTTACAGTAAAATATCCCACTATCATTTTGACAGTGTGTACAGGAGAATTAATTTTTATGCCAGATATCCCCAGCGTGTCCAGGCATTGACTTCTACAAAATGGACTGGGGACCTAATTGTGAGCAGTGCATTTTGCAAAGGCCACCAAAGAGCTCCAAACCATAAAAATATAATCAACATCTCCCACCACGTGGCAGATCCCCACTAAATCCAGCTGAAGAACGGGGCCGTGGCTCATCCCTCAACGTCTTTGCGATCATAGCGTTCACAAGTGGTAAGTGAGGCTGTGAGATAGCTGTGTTTTATACGCTCTTTTCATTTGAGTACATGTAGCAATCTTGTGTGTTTGAATTAAAGCCATGTAAAATACAACATCAGACAAAAATGATCTGCCGTGTGTTGTTACGAAAAATGGTTTTTGGAAAATGAAAATTTCATTGCCTCTTAGGATACTTTAAAAACCCTGAACATGCTGAAATTTATTAGACAGTATTATTTTCCTTCTTTAATCTGAAGTAATTTTGAAATTAAACCCTATTAAAACCAATGAATGCGAAATAATGTTAAAAAAATTTCCCCCCCAAAAATCCATCAGTTTCAATTTTTACCCCTGGTGGACACTTTGAAAGGGAATAATTAATAAACATCTATTCAATCTACTATTTATGACATTACAATTTGACGAATGAAAAAAAACATTTTACTTTCCAGATGAAAAAAAAACCTTCCTTAGCTCTTATTTCATGGTAAGGATGGTATAACCTTTTCCACGTAGTCCTATAGATGTGCTATTTTTATAGTAAAAATATCTTCCAGGGAAATATTTCTGGAGCAGGTGCTCCAGTCCTATGGTGAGAATTAGGGGGACAGAGGAGCATAAATTTATACCTATTAGAACAGCTGAAGTAGCGGGTGAAATGGTAAGGCTGTGCTGCAGCTAGTGCAGCACTGTTCAAAGGTTAGGATGTTCCTGAGGTTCACGCCGGCTATTTCCCACAGCCGAGGGAAGATAATAAATTTTTAGAACATTCCTCCGCTCCAAAACAATTTTTTTTATTGCTGTTGTCCATGCAGCTCACTAGTCTTTGAATATTATGTGATTTGTGCTGGCATCCGACTGCTGTCCTCCAACTCCGCTCTCTTCTGTTCTACCTGGCAGCTTCTGCCACATCCATCCCAGTCCTTTCGGAGCATCTCGAATGCAGTAGAACTAAATCTCTAACTTTGCCTAAGGAAATTCCAGTGTAACTTGACAAATTGGCCAAAAATTTGTCCAAGGGGTTAATTCTGATTCAAAAAGTGTTTTGTGAGACAGTTAATGACCTATCCTAGCGTAATCAACAACTGGACTCGGAAGGCAGAGCCCACCAACCAGACGTAGACTTGAGGGACTCTGTTTGGCTTTTCACTCTGGACACTTTCTATACATGACAACTAGACCATAAACTGATCAAAGTCCATCTTTCTTGAACTATTCTTCTAACGGTTTCATATTTCTTCCTTTCCTATATATTCTTGCCCAATACATAACTGAATACACTGAATTGGGACCTTGGCTTGCTCTGTCCCCAGTGACTGACTCTGAATTCTCACTCCTAGAAACAAGGTGAAACCTTCCTAACCAAAAGAGAAAAGCGGTCTTCCAACTCCAAGCTGTGGTCCCTCTCCTTCCTTAATGAATTGGGAGATGAGTTCACCTCACAGTTTGAAGGTAAAACTTTCCATATTGGGCTTTCACAAGAAGTAGACTCATTTGCAAATATTTAGCAGGGCTCTGTAGCCCTCCCCAGGGGCACCCTGGGCAGAAATGTCAGCCTGAGAACTGTAGGACTTTCAAGAGAGTAAAACCACAAAGCTCTGATCTGACTATAAATGTTACATTGCATTTCATTATTAGTTTGGCACATGTTATAACAGATGAATATAGATGGCTTCATCTGTATGTTTGAATCTCTGTACGCATATCTGTCATGAGTGATATTTTTAAGGTTGCTGCCTTGGTTAGATGAAGACGATAACATTTATTTGTGCAGGGATTGCACGAAATATTGGCATGTGCATAAATGGAGGTACTAGTTGGAAAATACAATCCATAAAGATTTAGGGGATGTCGTTCAAAGCACATAAATCTATGCCTTGTTCACATGCATGTATAAATACCTACTTAAGAAAATGGAGGCATCAGTGTCCAGTCTAGACCATGGCCTTACAACAGCAGCTCCTGTGCAAGAGTCGACTTTACAATTTCCTCTGCTCTAACCACCTCCTTTCATTGCAAACTTAATGCGTGCTTTCAAGTGCATGACAAAAATGAGATGAGAGAGTTTGGGGAAACCTTCTTGTCAGGGAAAACCAACACCTTGAATTAAAGGCGTCAAATATTTGAGCCTCTGCAGTCAAAGCTGTGTTTTCAGAATATAAAACTAATAACATGCATTGAACTACTGAAATACTATAAAATAAAGGGGAGAAGTCCAGTAAACACAGCCCCTAAAACTGCAAAGAGATGCTTGCTTTTGATCTGCAGGAGTCTCTGCTTCTCTATACTGTGTAGGAAGAACCACTCAGCTTAACCTGTGGGTGCTGCCTACAGCAATATTTTAACAATTTGATTTTTTTTTAAAAAATCTTGCCATTTCTTGGGACTCTTATAATTCACTTTTCCATGTATTATTTTTGTGTGTGTTATTAAACTAAAGAACAATGGGATTTTTCCTCCTCTTATTTTGTCCATAAATTGATTTATGTTACAATGGGTAGTTACATTACACACACTTGTGTAAAACATGCTGAACACTAAAGAATAACTGGCTATCTACCACTTGAAGATTAATCTTCTCTCTGTTTGAGTATCTGAGACTACAGGGCACTCACAGCTGGAAAAGAGCACTCCAGCTACAGGTTTGTGTTTTTAATAGCATATGAAAGCTGTTGTCAGTTTTTTGCTGTAGTATTTATTTATCATCATCATCACCAGAATAATTCACTGTAATTCTACTGTACATTTCAACCAAAAACCTCAGAGTGCTTTACAGGCATTAATTATCCCAACCAACTCATGCAACATGTAAATGATGCATAGGGATAATTTAACAACTACTAAAAGGAGCTAACTGTGAGGTAGCTCTATAGAGGTTGTAAATTAGTCGTACAGGCTATCTGAATGAGTTAGCTGTAGCCCAGGAGAGCTGAAAGACACACTACCCAACCGAAATGGCAACATAGCATTAGCAGGCAGAGTATAATTATGATTTGGCCAAGTCATAGGATCAAATAATCACACTATGGTGAGATTCACACGGAGAGCTGTAAGAATACTCCTTCAGTACCACATGTGCTGGCATCTTTGTGTTCTCAGTTCACTAGGGGTGATGTGCATTGATGCAGTCTACAGAAGAAAAATAATTTTTATTTAGGCAGGTCAAACTTGTGACTTTTGGCCCAAATATTCAAGGAATAGAGGGGAGAGTTGTTGTTGTTTGTTTTTTTTTTTTAAAGAAAATGAAACCATTCCTCATAAATTGCATTTACAAGGTTGTTCGTTCTCGGTCGCATCCCAAAGACATCTCCAACAGCAATGCCACTGCTCTGCTGGAATATGGGTCGCTTTAATGCAGACTAGAAATGCCAGTACCAAACTATTATCTGGTGAAATGTGATAGAATCTCACAATGAGGCAGTAAGGCTGAATGCATATATAGATGCAAATATTTCTATTATACCAACACAGGAGCCAGAGGAGATGTTTCCTGCATTACTAGGCTGTTGGTGTGCTCCTCACCTCCAAATGGAACAAACTTAAAACTCGTATTTCTACTGCTTTATAGAAACTTTAATTAAGAAACAGAGATCATCTCCATCTTGAAGGAAATGCTGCTATTTTTAAATTTTACTGAAGCTACAGTTTATGGAATATTCATGGTTTAAAAACACATTTGCAATAACAATGTTAATTTTCCTCCTTTTCCCAGGATTTATTAAAAGGTAATTGGCCATCACTACTTCCCGTCAGCTGCTCACCTCAAAACGGTTGCTGTCTCTGACATCAGTCAGCTGTTGCCATGGGAAAGATTAAGTTGTCTTAATTGCACATGTTGTCAGTTAAAAACATCAGAGAAAAAAAAAACCCACAACCAAAAGCTATGACCAGAGAATATCTAGACGTGCTTATAACAAAGGCTAGAATAAATACACAAGCAATGGAAAGTATTGCTTGTCTTAAGATCAGCAAGTTCAGTTTCCAAAGGACAGTGCTAAAGGTGAGGTTTAGGGATGCATCTCATCTCACCTCAGCTACAGCAACTCGCGCCTGCTTATTTCAGGGGAAAGACACAGGCTTTCACCAGCTGAGGATGTGGCCCCGGCATCTCACTCAGATGCCATGTGAGTGCCTTTGTCCCCTGGGCTTTGAAGAGGTGTGGAGTGGTAACCTGTACACACGTGTGGGTGTCCTAACGAAAGGTTTGTCAACAGGATTCAAGGTCAATATATATAAAAAAATGAGGTCTGGCTAATTTACTTTCATTCATGCACTTGGAGTTAAGCAGCAAAGAAGGGGTTAACCATAAAGTATTTCACCTTGAACCTTGCACTCTCTTTATCTAGCACACCATAATAAAAGATCAAGAGTTCCTGCTTATTATCTTATTTTTCCTCCTTGTTCCACTAGGCTAGGGCCCAGACTAGTTATGGATTAACACTGTGATCAATAGTAAGCTTGCTGTCTCACTCTCGGCAGGGGAAAATGAACTCAAAATGCAGTCAAACTCTTATTGATCAAGGATATAGGTCTCACTTTCATTACCTCTGTCTCCTGATAACCCACATATAATGTGATGAGTTGCTAATCTCTCTGATTTTCAATGGACCCTTCACCCCTCCTGTCTGCACAGTAGAGCTTTTATTTTTGCCTATTCTGTGTAACGCTTGTAGCATTAACTCTCACTCTATTACTATCAGACCTGGTCAATCAGGACTCATAAAAGGACTTCTAAATGGAATTGGGCCAACTGTGTTAAGATTATATTTGGGTATCTCCAAGCAAAAGAGTTACCCTTCAATAATAAACAGACTGGATAGGTACAGGAGAAGACTGCTTCACCTGTAGCCCTGACAAAGATCAGGTAGTTTGGACTACCCAAACCCATCTCAGAAGATGTTTTTGTGGATGCTTGCATTACAATAATATGCTGTGCCATAGTGCATTTATAGCTTTTAATTTCATTCTTCTGTCCATTGAGGGATAAAGACCTATTTCACGTCCATCCAGCTGATCTGTAATTTTGGGTACTTGCAAGGAAATATTTATTAGTTCCTTAGAATAAACTTTGTTGGGTGTACACAGGTGAGTGCATTTTATATGCAAAGATAACATTTCTTCATATCCCTTAGAACAAATAGCTCTGTACCAAGAGAAAGACAGAAAAGCAGTTTATTGACGGTGGTACTGATATGCTGAGTATTTGGTCATCTTCTGCAAATTTTTAGGAGGCTCAGAAACCACCTTCATTTTAGAATTTTCAAATGAAGCACTTTTCTTCTGGAACACAATGATTTTCTTGACTGAAAAAAAGGTTTGTATTGATTTCTTAATTGAATTTTTAACCACAAATTATAAAAATGTTTCCTTCTGATGAAATCTAAATTTTCTTTATTTATTTTCCATTGATATTAACAGTTGTAATGATAAAACTGAAACAAAATTAAATTCTAGTGACAAGTTTGAAAGAAAAAGTAAAAAAAAAAAGGTTCCTAAAATAATGAAATTTGAAGGGCTTTTGGAGAAAACTTCTCCAATTTGGAGAAAAACAAGTTTTGAAATACTGGAATTCCCTGCAAGATGAGATTCCCAGTGTCAGCTAACCCTGCTGTCTTGAAAACAGGTAATTTGCTGATGAGCTAGGTCACTGGATTAAAGTAATCAGAACTGTGTTAGAATGTGTTAATCAATGTCCCCAAGCAGTGCTTTTCCCAGTTTGTCTCAAATAGTCTATGTACTTCTATCAGGTAATTGAACCAGGTCCCCTCGCATACAGTGTCAGAGGAATTCAAAAGACAGTCCTTGTAGATCCCATTCTCGTAGATCCTACAAAGCGAGTCATTATTAGCATAATTATTTGTGTGATCTTCAATCAAGGATGTCATCACATTTTCTTAAACATAACATAGATTAAAAATAAGACGTTATTGATTGGTTCTGAAAGAGAAAGGTCTCAAGTTTCATGTGTAGTGTTTGCCTTCAGTGGCAGTTTTCTTTATACATTAGATAACACTCATAACCTTGTAGCCATTGTGAATACTGAGCTTTCTTTTGAAGCTTACATCAATCATATAATTAAGACATCTTAGTACTACTTTCACAATCTAGCCAGATTGCGATCTGTGCTCCCTGGGCCTGTTTCTGAAACTTCAATTCATGTTCTTTCTTTTTTGTATGTATGCATGTGTCACGTAATTACCGCTCTTCTTTCTTTATGCTTCTTCCAGGTACTCTTTGCGGTTGGTCCAAATTTCTTTAGATTAGCCTTCCTGTTAGCTCTAAGTCTTTCCATTTTATTACAAAAAAAAATTAATTGGGTTCTAATAATGAGGTAGGCATGCAGAGCACTTACCAACGAAATACAATTGTTTGTGCATAATAGAATCTCTATGGTGGCATCTGCTTGAACAGCTAAATCAAAGACCCACCAAAATCACTGGTTAGAGATAATTATCTTTGCTGCAAAACATGCTCAGATCTATATGATAAAATAAAAGCTCACCCATGGTATCACTAACCAATACCTTTTTTTTTTTTTGGGGGGGGGGGCAATAATGCATTAGTTAAAAAAGCAAAAACATAGATGTCATCTCAGATCAAAATATTCACATGCTCCAACATTAAGCACCTGATCTTTCATTTTATCTTCGTAATAAAAAGGGGTCTGAGCTTCAAAGGGGTTGTTGACACTTCATACTACCCTTGCTGCTATGTCTCTTTTTTGTTTCTTCTCAGACATGTCTTTTGATACCCAACGTTCTCTGCTAAATGTGACGTATCATCAATTTGTGTGTTAGAGTTGAAGTTTCTTAAAAATTGCTCATTTAAGGTGTTGGACCTCCCCATATGATTTTCTTTACTACTTCAGTTCTGCATTGAATAGGCATAAATAGAGAATGAAAAAGGCAGATGTGAGGAGGAAAATATATTTTATAATGGAAAATATTTTTATAGAAATGATGAAGGCCTCCGTCACAAGGAAGAAAAGTGAGCTGAATTTTTGATGTATAAATCTGAGATACGGTCCTGCATGTGTCAAATGGATATGTCAGAAAAAGTGACAGTGGTATTTTTTCACTTCATGACCCAATCTGATTCTTATCAAAGTCAGGTCTGGCCCATAAAGATCATGGACATCGGATACTCGATAGACCTAATAAGGCAGGTTTAGTCTTACAGTCTCAAATGCATTTTATCATTTAGGACCTAAAGCACACTTAAAATTTTGCATTTAAAGCAATGTAAGCCCAGGGTATAATTTGATAAGACATGCTAATGCTGGCAAGACCCTCAATATGCAGACAATTATATCTCTAGCAGATACATTCACAATGCATAGGTTTGGTGGAATAGCTGTGGTGGTAAAACAAAACCATTTAACATTTAAATACAGAGAAGGCTCGAGTTTGGTACCATATTTGTGCTACTTTTTCACTCAACTCTAGGCCCAAGTTTTACATTTAGTTATTATTCCCTCTTTCTCCAGAGAGACAAACAGGGACAGGCCATCACCATGTGAATTAATGAACTGCCGGCAATAATTACAGTTATAGTTGACAGTCACACTGCAGTGCTCTACCTACTAGTTGTGACACTACGAACAATACCTGAGAGGAAGAATTAAATTCTCCAGAAAGGAAGGAATGGGTTAAAAAGGCATATGGAAATTTACACTAGGGATAATTTAAAGCAACTGCTAAGATTAAAAAAAAAAAAAGTATAATCACAAAATGTCTACCAATTAAGCCTCCAGAAAATATCCTTTTTTTTTTTTTTTTTTTACTTTGGTGTTTCGAGATACAGAGTTCACCCTAGAGCGCTGAATTTCCATTCATGAGCATAGTACATACATAATTAATGCAATCTGCTGTCTGTTATGACTAGAGATGACAGAAATTTATGTGACAGCTACCAAATATGTATATATTTGGTTGTTGTGTATATGGCTGTTAATAGGTTTGACTGTATCTGGCATTGATAATACGCCACCAATGTGGTGAAGTTAAACCTATCCCACGTCTTTCAGGCCTGGTGTGTGGTAGGGCTATCCAATTTGAATAGCTCCTTTATGTTCTTTTTCAAACCAAACGTTTTTATTTTTGTCAATAAACTGTGTCATTTATTATAGTTAAGAAAACTCGTGTTGTTTGAGGTCTTTATCAGAGTTCCTACAAATCAGGTTAATTGGTGATCAACAGAGCTTTTCTGCCTTTAATGAGGCCTGGTAGCCCAAGGCAAGGCCCAGCTCTTGATAAGGGACTTTCCCTTTCCTTATTCAGGACTCTTTGATCACTTTTTTTTTACTGGGAGAACAACCGCCGGGAATGTCATTGTTTTTTAATTGCCTGATTACCAAATGTTGGAGATAAAAGATAGATGTTCTCAATTAATAACATTTACATAGATTAGCATCACTAACAAGCCTCATTAGTAGCTGCTGACTTTTGTTTAGACTGCGTCCCATGTCAGTTGTGCTCTGATAGTGCACTGGTAAGTACGTTCTCCATATTAAAATATATTTCTTTCTAATCTATTTCCATTAATCAAGCTATATATATGACATTTTAAAGCACAAACAGGCTTTCATTAAAGTTAACTCTTACTGTTCAGAGCATTCAGTGCAAAGTTGGGTATATTAGGAGGCTTTGCATGAAAAAAGCCTTGCCTTCAGGAACATTTGTCAGTCCTGAGGTATGTTAAGTATTTAGCATAATAAACAAGCCATCACAGCCAGTTGCTTAGAGTTCCTTTGCAACTTATGTTGCTGGTTTAGCTATTAATTTTGAACCACCAGATCATTTGTTTTTGCTGTGCCTCAGTCTACTCATCTATGAACTGTATATAGTGGTATATGTTTTCCTTAAAAGTGCTTTGAATGCAGAAAATATACTGGTGGTACTCACAATATATTTAATGAATATCTGTATTGAGAAAATAAATAGCTTTTACACCATTCTGTTGGTACTAGCATTATCCTTGAAATCTGACCTTCTGCTGAGGCTGTTCCTCAGCAAAGCACCTCGTCCTAATGATTAAAGCATAGGAGATGTCAAGAGCCTTCAGGTTTGCACTCCAGGGAGAGGAAAGGGGAGTTAGGGTTTTCTTGGTCCTCACCCTGAGATGGACTTTCCCGTTGGCCAATGCACTTGCGAGTGCTGTTGGGGTAGTAGGAGAAACCTCCCTCTCCCATTCTAGCAAACCCTCATCCAGTTGGCTGTACTTTAAACACACTTGATTTTTGGCAATAAAAATCTATTCGAGAACTTGTGCTTTTCCGCTTCAAGAACAAAACAAAACAAAATATGTATCAAGCAAAAGAAAGAAAACAGCACAAGAGCACTGTTAAAAAAAAGGCTTAACATGTATAGCTTGCCACAAGGGAAGGGAAAATGGTATTCTGACTGAACTGTCAATGAAATCAAGCTAAAAGCTGAAAGATATATAGAATGCCAAATACTTCAGGAGATAGAGATACAGTTCTGCATGTCTTTGTATGTGTGCGTACAGTTGGAGATACAAACATGTATGGACTTGTGCAGATTAAAAAATGCTTCTATCTATTATTTTGATCAATGGTCCTCTTTTTTATGTTTTCAACACCTACTGCACCGATACACACAAAACCAATATTTTTTACTCCAGCTGCTTGAAAATCTCTAGTGTCATGGCCTTTGCTTCAATGTTGAAGCTGATTTCAGGGTTGCATAAAAAAAGTAAGCTCTATAGTTCAGTCAAGCGTCAACAGTAAAGTGCTAAAGCAGAAGCTTTCGTGCTATCAGTGGATGGATTAAATAAATAAATCAATCAATAGTGGATGTAAACTTTTTTTTAATATCTCTTTTCAGTAGAAAAAACTAAGGTATAGATTCTTCTACCCTTAGTCTTTAAGACAGAAACAGCTTTGTTGACTTCCACTAGAATCTGTGGTGTAAAATATTTCTCCCTTGTCAGCAAGGGATATCAGAATGTAAAACCAAACAGAACTCAGGAGAGATAACACATTTTTAGTTGTCGCATTTTTCAGCCTTTTGGTCATATACGTTTCATTTTTATGTTTTTTAAAAAGTGAGAAAATAACGCTTGATCTTCATTTTATTGATGCACCCATTTCATAGGGTAATAATACAAACCATGGAGCGGAAAACGAAGGCAAGAAAGATAAGGGAACTGGATATTCCATTTGTTAGCTTTGCAGCATAATATGACAAAACTGTGATTACAGGTATGTGCACGTATTTATTTTTTAATTAAGTATCTGTTTTAGAGGAGAAAAGGTAGTACTAAAATTCTTAATGTGCACAGTACCAAGACTGCTAAGCACCATCATGCATGGTGTCAAAGCCCTAACATGACAAATGTGTTCAGAGAGTGAAATTCATCTTTGTTTATGGGGCCAATGCAGAGCCTGTGAACCACTTAAACACCGTTATGAGGGAGGGACACGGACCGCAAACCCACCGCACTTGGGCCCTTGAACAGCTTATGGATGGCCATCGCTTCAGACTCTGGCTGGGTTCAAGCCGTATTCCCAAGGGAAATGCTTCTGTGCCATTATCTGTCTCCTGGACTACCTACTCCACAAATACAGGTTGTTATTATTTATATTTTAGTCCTTCCCTGCTTCTCCTTTTGAAACTTTCACCCTTTGTTTGTGACCAGCACAAAAGAAAAATAAGTAGAGAGAAAGATGAGTCTAAATAAGCAAGCCAGGTCCTTTTCTAAACTTACTTTCTGAGTCCAGGTAATTCCAGCATTCTGGTCCTCCAAATTCTTTGATTTGTGTTCAGCCAACCAGAATATTTTCCCTCTTGACAAGGTATAATTTCAATGGAGCTGTGTTTTGTCTCTGTATGATGCACTTCATATTTTTCATGATTTTGCATCCCTCATACAACACTCTGTCAATTAAAATGATAGCTACTTATGTGGGACAATAAGTGACTATGAGCGAAGGGATATGCGGAGGCAATTTACAACCTCTAATTCAGCTCCAGGGATGTGCTCCAGCACAGATACCCTGCGACGGCTGTGCCAGGTAATTTACTGGAACACTCCACTGAGGCATCAGCTTGTTGATTGCCTGATGTGTAAGAGGCCTCAGACTGGGTCATATTCAACAATTAGTTTTAGTAAAAAAATCAGGAATATTTCTTTCAACATTTGTTTCAAAATATATTACATCTTCCATATTGGAAGGGTTAAAACATGCAGAAAGAGGGAAGCTTAAATAAAATACTAAAGAAACGAAATCACTGTTTTGGTCGAAACAAAACATTGCAGATTAACCTAAGATCATTTTGTTTGTCACATTGCAATAAACCTTTACATCTGTACTTAAGTACTGTCTGACGCAAATACTATTTAGGTCTTTAGGTTCAGCCGCAGAATAAAAAACCCCAAACAACTATTTATCACCTAGATCTAATCTTGACCACATTTTCTTCTTAGTTAGTAGAATATTCTAAAAAGAAACAGATGGTTTTAACCATCTTTCCAGTACCAAAATATAAAACTGGTTTAATTAGTGTGTATGCAGTCATGGCCACGCACTACATGTGCAAGCTCCCTGCAACATAACTTCTCTCCTCCTTCAGTGAAGCACTGCTGAAATTCTCCCATTCCCATTACTCCTATAAGCCTTTAGGCCAGATCTTCGATTGATATAAATCAAAGCAGCTCCACTGACTTGGATGGAGTTGTGCCAATCTGTGGAAGCTGAGGTTCCATGTTCATGTCTTAATTCTTGTTTATTTTTTTCCCCTGCCAAATGTATTAAGGAAATAGGGGAATATAGAGGAAATTCCAAATGCTGTTGTAGCATTCATTCATGGTTTGTCCCTTTCAACAAACGCAAATACACCAGAATATTTTTTTTCTGAACACTGCTCTCATTTAAATGTACACTTTTAAATAAAACAGGAGATTTGCTAATGAAATGATGCAATTAGAAGCATATTCTTACAGAATCTACCTAAGGGAGAACAGCAAAGAAGACAAATTTAAATAAAACATCTTTTCCATTGTATAGAAAACAATTTTTGTAATTGTATTTTTTTTAGTATTTTATACCATTTCAATTCCTAGAGAAATTATGATTTTTGACAAAAACAACCGGTTCCTATTTAAACCACGTACCGATTCAGGGCAGCTTAGCGGATAATGCAGCCAGAGTTCACCTACAGGACCTCTGTTTGAACCAACTTCAGGTTATAACCTAATTGGCTTCTTTGTCTCAGCTCAGTGTCTCCAGGTCAGGCTATGGATCACCGCCAAGGCATTAGGGAAACTTGCAGCAGAGTCGCATGGCTTGAAGATAGACAACTTCTGTTACAAGCTCTGCCTGTCCTGACCCTGATCCTTCACTTGCACGAATATCCTCTGCCTGTTTAAAAGAAGAAAGAAAATCCACGCTTTCTCTAGATCAAAGATGTTATTTGTCTTTGTCTTGCAAGGCATCCGGACAAGGAAAAGGTATAAAAAGATGGTTTTATTTGTTTGTTTGCTTTTTATTTGAATAAGGATCAGAACTCTGGGGAAAAGTTATAGAAGCTAAATGAAATTGGTGAAAAAATAATGTTTATGATGTAGTGGCTTTGAAGCAATTGGACCCACGTGATCAAAGATTTATGATTTCTAGAGAAGAAATAAAGGGATAGGTCTAAGAAATGAGACAGATCCAGAGCCATCCCGTTATCACAGCTGGAGAAGATTATTCTTATTATTCAATTAAAAAAAAAAAACAAACAAAAAAGAAGTTAATTCTTCAGCTTAAATTTTACTATGGTTGGACTAGATCCACGATGGAACTGGTTTCAGTGGAGCATAAAATCCCTACCTTAACACCAGAGTATTGAAATGAGGAGACAGTAATGAGGTGTCGGAAGGGAGACACTTCACTAGACAATGTTTTTTTTGAAGAAAACAGAATTTTTAAACTAAGTCCCCTGAAGAATCTTTCTTGCTTTATTCATTGTTTCTCCTAACTGACTAGATATCCGATGAGATCTTTTCATGTTTCTTCATGGAAGGGCTCTCTTTCAATAATCTTCCATTCGTTTTGACTGCTGTATATTAAATAAGTATATTCACTTCTTCAGCAAATCTACCAGTAGATAATTTAAGCCTGACTATATTTTGGATTTATTAGACCTGCTTGATTTCTTTTTGCCTTAAAATGTCTGGCAAGAACCATTTTTAATTAAAAAACTGTACTTATAAGTGAACAAGTAGACAGTCACAAAATAATTTATTTTCCATAGGAGTGTAAAAAATAGCCACAAAACAATCACTTGAAGTTGAAATTTTAAAATTCTACTCTCAAAAAGAATAAATTCTTAAAATTCTATTCTCAAAAAGTGATTTTTAAGAAGATTTTGGAGTTTTACATTTGAGTGAGAAAAAGTGCAAAAGAATGTTAGTGATTTGTTTTTCCTTCTTTTTTACTTTTTTTTTTTCAAATTTCTTTTTGCTGCTTCAGAATTTCTAAGTATTTTCTGGCTTTTGGAAAATGGCCAGAGGAAAGTGGCAGCTGTCATTCAGTCAGAATTTAATTTTTCCAAACTAGAGGAAGATATTAAAGTTTACAGAATGGACAAATGGAGAGGAATAAGAAAATAATTAAGTGGAGCCAACTCTGTCCCTGCAAATAAACAAACGCAAACCCACCAAATAAAAACAAAACAAAAAGCCAAACCACAAGTCATGTTGTTTCAAATGCTTTAAAAAGCAAGCAAATGCCAAAAAGGGGAGGAGACATTTTGGGGGGTATTTTTAGAGTAATAAAATGCAGGACTTAAAGTGAATTATGGTGCAAAGCATTTTGGAAAAAAAAATTAAATCATGAACAGTGTTCCCATTTCGCACTTTTCATAAGTACTTTTTTCCTCCCCTCCAGGATTCTTTCCTTGTATCTCTTTTTCTTTGTACTGCTTCTAATGATAGTGATTAGTTTTACAGGGTCAGGTGTACCACAATTTAACCAGTTTATACTGGGACACCAAGCAGGACTCCAGCGTTTCATGCCCTGGGGCAGCCCCTATCACAGAGCACTTTCCTGGAGAGCATCGGGATGAGTGAGAAGCAGGAGATGGAGCTACTGGCAGTAGGTCCAGTTGTCACTCTCATCCCCAAAATTGGCACAGCTGGAAATGAACGCCAATAATAATTTTCGGCAGCTACAGCATCACGTGGAAGTCATATTTGTTAGGTCTCAGCACTGATCTCTGCACCAGCTGAGAGGTGAGTTAGGCCCTATAAATTCCCTGTTTTTCCTAGAAACTGAAAATGGACAAAATTCTTGGATTGGTGATTATGAGTGAGGAATGACTGCTGTGACTCTGTTTCACATGAATCCTCATGGAAGCCACCACAGGACAATTCAAGTCAAAACTTGACTAACAGGTAGCGGAGCCTCTTATAGTCCTTTATCCCATTATCTGCCAGGTTTGGCAGAAAAGGAGAACTCGCCATCTCAGCCCTGCGTCCTCGACACAGGCAGACTGAGACAGCATTGCCAGGTGCACGTGCCACAGGCTGAGATTCATCTGCCATCGATTCCCATGGAATTAGACTGAAATTATCTTTTGTTACATTTTGAATATGCCATTTATTAAAGTCAGGCACGCTTCTGGGCTGGGAATTTCCCGAATGCTTGTTAGGAATATTATTTTTGAGTCATTTTGCATCGTTTGCAATTTATGGTGCATTCAAATAACTACATTAAGTCCCCAGAGCAAAACCTCCCTTTTGACAGACCTCATCTGACAGCAATCTTGGGAGGCAGCTTTAAAACTCAAGCGCCAGTTTTGAATGCTGGAAAAAGCTGCCCAAGAGATAAGAAAAGAGGAGATAACTGATAGTTCTCTTTCATGTCACCCTGAGAATCTCTTGAATATCTTATAAAAGAAAAAAAGAAAAACATGGCAGGAATCAATTCAAATTAAATACCATAGAAAACATTTTCTAGATAAATCAAAATGCCTCTTATATAAATTCGAGCTGCACACCTCAAATGAATTTTTCCATCGCGTGTTTTTCACTATATGAGTGGGTATAAAATGCTCCATAGATAGCCCTGTCATCTTTCCCTATCACATTGCAAATATGTTTATGCTTGAGACTTACTGCCTTTTCCTACAGTGAAAATAAATAGCGAATGTTCTTTTCTACTCACCATGTTATGTGTTTTAGAAACTTCCAGAAATAAGTCAGAACAGCAATATTTATATAGTTAGGCCTGGCATATTTGTGTATATTAGGTAAACATGGTTATTTGGAACCAAGCTGTGCCTGTATGGTTTCTTCATGCTGTTTTGTTGTCTAGAGGCACAACGAGGCCAATTTTTTAGAAGAAAAATGTGCCATATAATTGCCACTTTGTGATGCATTCAGCTAAAATTATGGAAAAAAAGAATCTCGGTTCCCCCTTTGATGCATTGTGTTGTTGTTCCACTCTAGCTTTTACGAGCTTTCCAATGCAACCGTCCTGCTCAGTAAGAGAAAATACCTGAATTACATACCCAAGTGCACGCACATACACAGACACGCATACTGATAAGGTTTGTCTAACCCCTGACTTGAGCCCGCATTTCAAAAATTGCCATAGAGAAAAGGATATATTTGTTTGAAGGGGAAGAAAAGCAACACTGTTAAGAAAGGTGCGAGCTGACATGGTAAATAAAAGCAACATAAGTGAAGGCACAATTGGAGCAGGAAAGAGTTGGGAGATGTGATTCAGCACTTAGGCTGGGAGATTATGAAGAATAGAAAATGTGAGGCAGCTCCTCCTGCTGTATATTCATTCTAATATGTCAAATGGAAAAATGAGGGACCTTGCTCATTCGAGACTAATGCCACAAAGGGAAATACCGTGTAGTTCCAAGTTTTCACGTATTGCCATTAAAACTGTGTGAAAACTAAAGGACAGTATTATTGGTGCAGTGAATCACTCAATAGATCCACACAATATTCTGTGGCACCAGGATGATTTTTTAAAAGGATGCAATTATGTTTTCTGTAGGGATCTTCGTCAGGACAGAGATGACCCTTTGGAAAACACCTACCATGGGTTGTTTTTGACACTGTCACAACAGAAACACAGTAACAAGTCCCTCTTTCCACTGCCTGTAGGCAGTTTATTTATGCAAGAAGAAAATAGGAGTAACGCTAGGACATTTATGTTTAACATCAAAGAAAAGCCTGGTTCAGGCCAGTACACGGGAAAAATTGCTGAAAATCTGTTTATCACAGAGAGGTTATCTCTGTAATGCTGCCAAAAGCAGAAGAACATCGTGTTACCTGTGATGTGATTGCCATCTGAGTGAAGGGATGGATTTACCTTGCTCACACCAGTATTTCTGTGAAAACAGCTTGTGCATTTGTGGTGGTTTTGCCTTCTCACTTTTTCTGGCTTCTTCGCCATTCTACCTTGCAAATCAGATACTGGGAAATGCATTCAACGTAACTATAGGCTTCCCAAAAATAGCATTGGAGTTCCAGGACAGGCATTTTGTTCCTGCAGCATGTTCGGAGTTGGAAGATAACCCATACTTATGGACTGAAAATCAAAGAACTGTATGTAAACCTGGAATTTAAGTTTAATTCACTTTTTGACATTTTGTTTCTTCCTACTTTGGGTTGAAAATGCAGAATTTCAAATCTTTTGAAAAAATCGATGCCTTGAAAATATTTAGCTTTGAAGGCATCAACATAACCATTTTACAACAAATGTTGAAACTAAACTTTCCATGTTGAAAGCATCATTTGAATGTTTTGTGTTGAAAAACAGAATATTCTTTTAATTCAATATATTTGAAAATTCCTTGTTGAAAATGTAACATGTTTGTTTCATCATTTTTAAAAATTTTCATACAGATACATTGATACAGCATCATCTCATTACACTATTAAAGGAAAAGACATCTCTGCATGCGGCAACACGTGCCAGAGGATATGTAATTTAAACCCAAAATATTAATCAGAAGAGTGAAGTCAAAATGAAACAGGAAAATCTGACGGGTGATACATAAATAAGAATAAAATGAAGTAACACTCCATTTTATAACCAGTCATCAGCACTGTAGTCAGAGCTGGTAAAACTTATAAGCTGTTTCAGCTAAAATGAAACGATGTTTTTGACTTGATTTTTTTCCGAAATTTTGTAGTAAGTTATACTAATTTAATTTCACATGAAAATGAAATTCGCCTGAGTCCAGAATCCAGCCCAAAGCACATACTCATCTCTTGTCACAAGATGCCCAAGTTACAAATCATGTAGACATGAAAGACCATCAGGCTAGTTTCAACAACTGGAAATTTCTCCTGATGGCTGGACTCTGACCACAAAGAAATATATCAATATACCTTTCTACTGAAAGAATCAATCTTTAATAAACAGAGACTTTTTTCCCTTCTCTAATTACGTGCAATTTTCCAAATGTGAGAAATGGGAACACCTTCTACTCCTTGCCATTGGACAGAAGTGGTAGGCATGTTTTAATTTTGTAGGGAGCATGGTTTGAGCTGTCTGCCAGTAGTTTCGCAACCCACTTTAGATCAGCCACATCAAGGAAAACTTATGTTCAAATTATTTTTCATATTTCAAGAGACAAGGTTTACGATACCTCTTGTTCACAGGTGGTCAGTTCAAGGACTCATTAAAAGTTATACAAGTTTCCTATTGATAAATATGTGGAAATTATAGTCAAACTGTCTTAAGAAGTCACAACCATTAAAGAACATGTGCAGCATTAAAGGGAAATAACAAATTATTATTTAATGAGATGACTAGTCTTGCTATTGTTGCCTTATTTTCAAGTAACGCTGAAACAGGCTCCCTGGTGTTTGTAGTTTCTGGCTATCTTTTTTTTCCTCCTCATTATAAATTCTTTTTTTCTCCATGCTAATCAGCCAAAGTGCTATGTGTTTGGAAGACTGATTTTTATACTTCATTCCCTTTGGATTTAAGAGTCATTCGCAGGCCTAGCCAAAGACTCAGGCAGTAGGTAAAGTCAAGGGCACACCTCATGACCACCGCAACACACACGCACACGCAGAGTTTATGTGACTGTTACACCTCCAGGTTAAAGTTCATGGAGGATTTCCATAAATCCAATGGGTAATGTGCCAAATAAGATTAGAGAAGACTTCACATTATTGCACAATCCAATGAAAATATCATCTGCTAAGCTCCTTCTGGTGGCGACTGGAAGTAGGTAGCTAATATTAGCACGTGTTTGTCTCAGAGGCAAAGTGAAGGTGCCCGTGCAGAGAGTGGGAGCAGCTGTGGTAACTTCACCTGTGGCAATGTCTTCAGTAAAAATGCGATTTTTAAAAGTTGAAATTCTGATCATTGCCCAGTTGTGTCATATTCTTTTCTTTACCTTTGATTACATTATGTTTAATCTCATCCTGTTTTATATTCCCAAATGTGTCTTTATTCAAAATTATGTTTAAATTTATCTAGCTGTACTTTCATATGCTACCTAATTCCTGACATTTTATTTTCACATGCAGAATCGCATTAATAAATGGAGCAAGTGGATTTTTACATCTGATCTGTGCCTGTTTTATTTATACACATATTTTTCTTTCAAACCTTGACCTGCAAGAGAACAAGAAAGAAGAGTGAATTTTGATACCTACATCCTGGCACTTACACAATAATCATTCAATATGTTTGTATTTGAGAATAAAGCAAAATGAATTTTTTTTGTTCCATGAGGCAATAGTAGAGGAAGCCTTGAAGAGGGAGATGCATTTGCAATCTGTATTTGTCTCGTTCATAAATGTGGTTAACTAATTGCCTGTCCTTTCATCAATTCTCAATCCTTTGTCCCCAAACACAAGCAGAATCAGATTCTGATACCATCACTGAACTTGATGAGCACCTGACTCCATTAGTCATCCTCTTGAACTCAACAGCCCAGATTCTCAAATGGTATAAATCAGCATAGCCCATTCTCATAATCAAAAAAGCTAACCCAAGCAGATGATTCGTGGAATAACGTCCTACATGGTGAGAATAAGGAAATCTGAATCATAATGTTATAAAATCTTATGAAACAACCTGATTCATAAAGCCTTAAAAAAGTAAAGTGGGAATAAATACTTTTGGAACAATTAGCTGTGTTATTCTTAGATAACATGGTTTGATCAACACGATCTGTAGTTCTGCTCAGGAGTAGAAATGAATATATATGATATGCAGAAGTTTATGCAATTACTTTAAAGCGTTTAACCCATTTAAAGATTGTCCAAGAACAGATTGTGACTTTTTTCAATGTGGTCATTATTCACAATTGTTGGATAACGAATGTAATCCTTGCTGTTACTTGAGAATAACCCTAAATGTTACTTGGGATCTGTTAATTGTGAATATTGCATACTGACATCTCCTGTATGAGATGTATGACAGATGCAAATAAATGGTGCTGTTACAGCAGCCTGGCTAGATGGACCTTACCTTTATAACTGCCATGTTTGTATAAAAAAAGGTTTTGCTTCATTGCAGAACAAACCCAACTTCATGATGCCCACTGGCTAATAGCTTGTACAGTCCTAGAAATACAGCTGCAGTGATGTTTACAAAAAGTTGAATGAAACAAGATCGTGTCTAGAAGTGACCAACAGCAAAATGTTGGAGTTGCAATAAAGGAACGGTGCCCAAGTCTTAATCCTCTGATGTCGACATGGAGGAATGATGAATTTCCACAATTGGTGTGCAAAAGTGATGTCCACGGCTTTGGCAATCAGTCAGACCTCAGAATAAATTAATGCAGTCTACAGCTGTTCTAAATTTTGCCAAAACAAAAACGTAAAAAAAAGCATGTATCCCATTTCTGGCATGATTCTCATTTTCTTGTTCTCCTCCTGGCTCACTGCCATTTGCCTTCCAGTGACTCTCTTATAACAAGGAGGCATGGAAAACATCTCTCATCTCTACTTCTCCCAGATCTTTAAGAGCGCAGTGGTTAGGGAACACGTGCAGAAAGTGAGAGATTGAATTTTAGTCTCTACAGGCTGAGAAAGAAACAGACTTCAGATCTCCTCATGAAGCATCCAGAATATGGCTACTGTCACTGGGACCATGGCTAGCAGTCTTCAGCTCATATGTAGGGTAGAGCTTCTAGGCAAGCAGCAAAGACACGATAGCAGTCACGTGTCCCTGTGGTAGGGAGTCCATCCCCTAGTGTTTATAACTTACATAGTATACTACACAATTCAACTTTGTTGACTTCTCTGGAAACACAGTTAATCCAGTACTGAGTGTTTGTAAAAGACCAGCCTGATGCGTGGTGAGGAAATGCTATAAAAATAGAGTTCTGCTCTTTGCAGCTACTTCCAAAAGTACCATCCTATCAGTGAAAGTGGAAAAGGTCTGCTAAGGCAATACATCCCACACCGGCCAGGGATGTAGGTTCATGGGGGATAGGATGAACTTTATAAAACACTTTTAATCTTTGGCCTTTAAGCAGCATAGCCAACAACAGGTTCACATCAGGATAGTGGCATTAGCCAAGACAAGTTTACAAATCCCTGAGTGTGCTTCCATCATCCTGAGCTTGAGATATCTGTCAGTCCATAGCAGATGCTGCTGTTGCTGTGCATGTGTCATGTTACTGAAACCCCTAGATAATGATTACGACCGATTATACAAGATGCCATGTTCCTTAATCATATCACTTACATTTCTGCTGAACGGCAGTGACAAGGTTTTGAAAGGAGAAGATCACAGCTGTCCAATAAAAAAAAAAAATCAGATAAACCAGACAGTGTTTGCAGACAGAAGATTACGTTAACCTGAAAAGTAGCTTTAGTGCTGTTGATTTTTGCACTCTTCCTAACTGAGCTGAGCCCTCATTCATCCTCTCTGTTTGGCATCACATCTGAAATGAAGGTGATTGATGCACGAGCATGTATATTTCTGATTTTTTTTTTTACATGTCTTATTTACAATTTTCTGTTCTCCAAGTGAGCATTTGAGTGTTTGGTTTGTGGGTTTTGTTTTTTTTTTCCTTCCCTCACCAAGATTACAGGTCTCAGAGTACCAGGAACAGAATACCAGTTCTGATGCAGACAGCTGGAGTGAGAAAATCCCCTCCTTGCCCTAGTGGTAACCCTGGCTCTAAGCTGAAGACATTCCCCTCCTTTATATGCTGGCTCATTTTGGAGTCTCTCTTGTGCAGAGACTGCCAACTGTCCTGAATTAAATGCAATGCATTTCGATATGCGTTACTGCCTACTAATGACTGAGCAAAACCAGTGTATTCATTTAACTACAGAGTTCAAGCAGGATTCCAGGAACGAAGAGCCATGTGTCCTACTAACAAAGCTATCTAGTTCAGTGCACAATCTGAACTATGCAAAAGAAAGAACCTTATACTTTTAAGCAGTTATAATGCAGTACTATACCACTTAGAGTTTTCGGTGGAGAAGTCAGATGTAATTACTATTTGACACAAAGGGATTTTTTCTGCTAGCTCTGCCGACGTTCAATTTTAAATAATTAGAAGTATAATTCAAAACTTAAATTGACCATTTCAATAGACCTGATCCTGTCCTCAGAGGGAGCCACTTGTGTCATTGTTAAGCTGTTGATGAGCCCAGTGTCACTGTTTCTCCTTTATCAGAACATGTACCATCAGATCTATAATTCTTTCTTGCTTATGATGGCAGAGCTCCAACATGGGTGTAGTTTGACCCAGGTTAAGCAGATTTAGCTAAATGCATAAAAAATTGTTCACATTCTGTCATGTGAAAGATACAGGCCTTGAGCCAAATATACAGGAATACAACTGATAGCCCACCCAATGGAGAAAGTAATGTATATATGCAATTTTTCATAGGTTCATGTGTCTGGACACTACTCTCCTTGACTCCTAATTGTCCAAAGGAGGTACATGGGTTAAAATGATGTCTTTGATTTGCATGAAAGTTTAGATGATTGTGCTTTCTGGCATTAACATTCATAGAAAGCAAATCTGAAGGCTATACAACTCACTGAAAGTGTGCTTTCAATTTCTTTTCAGTTTTTCTGGCCCATTTCCACCGATAAAATCACATGAAGAATAAGCCCATAAGCCAACTAAGAATAAGTCAAATGATCTTCATGGTATAAACCACAGCCCTTACAGGATGCCAATGACCCCTGGAGGCAAGGTCTATTCCCCTGGATTTCTTGTGCTGTTACATGGAGCCTGGTTTCCAGTGCCTCCTTGTCCATTGGCAGCTTTGGTTGAGCTGTGCTATCAGAGATGTCCTCCAATACCTGTACTATCTTTTCAGACTAATTTTCATCAGTGTACAAGGGAATGATATTTATCCACATGGCAGAACTTCAAGAAAACAGAACTGGGCCCAGAAAGTATCATTAATTTGTGCCTTAAACTATCATTTTAAACGATCAGTTGTTAAACTAATAGCTCAATGAGTTTCAGTCTCCAGGATTTTCTGTTCTACACAAGTTATTAAAGAAAATTCTTCAGGAAATATCCAAGTCATAATGTAAATGCCTAATTTAAATAATAAACCCATCTTTAACCTGTGATAAGCATTAAAACAATTCTTCTCATAATCAGTGTTCCACATGATGGAGATTTCCACCTTTTCCCTTTAGAATATCCTCAACTCTGGATACTGGACTTCACTAAAAATCAGGAATATGTATGTAAATTAAGATATATAGCCCTATAACTGCTGCTAAGGTAAGTTATACCCTCCTAAATAAAGATGGTTGCCTAGGGTTTGCCTAAACCCCCTAAGATGACATCTATGGCCCATATGTGACCACATGTGGTATAAATAAAATGGAAGTATAAAAGAGAAAGAGATAAACATATAATTAAAAACAGCATAACAAACACTTGTGCTCATTCATTTTAATGACTGCATGCTCCAGTTTATAGAGCAGTTGCAGATCCATGCCGTAATAGCTGTGTTGACCACATGCCATAAAATACATCAGTGTAGGCTGGGTCCAAATTATTCAATACTTGTAATAAATCCATCCCATTAACTGGATAAATATGCACAAGCAACTAGTCTGGTGATAATGCTGGAAAGTGGCATGTTGTTATTTAGCAGCAACGCTAGCTAGTGGGACCTGATAAATAGTAATACTACTGCTTTTTATTAAGAAACAAACAAACAAAAAAAGATTGGTTTAGCTTTTAAGATCTCATAACTTTCCTTCCGTTATCTGTAACTTGAACTGAAAAAGAGATTGTGGCCTTGAAAGCTTCAATTCTGATTACTTTTCTGTAAGCCTAATAAAAGGCATCAGTCATACCATTTATTTGTGAAAATGAAATCTTCATATATTGAAGGTCAATTTTAGTTGAACTAATATAATCAGTAAAAGTCAAGGTTCCTTTACCATTAAAATTGTCCATGCTATGAGTCTTTTGATATTCTATGCTTAACCTTGAATCATGCTGTGTATGTTGTACAAAGGGAGGATAGTGAATTCACGTTACAATATAATGACTGAGTTATCTTGGCCTTGATTTTCAGCTGGGTAAAGCAGATATCCAACAAATATAAGACTTCTTTAAAATTATTTGAAATTAATACACTCTTGAAGTACTTCCTCTCACCTCAGAATATGCAGCAGGTCACCTAAAGTCTACAAACAGCTTTTAGTTACAGTTTTATGAAATATTTATTATCACTCCTGAATATATTTCTTAAAGTTGAAAGATGGTTACATATAACTAGAGCAAGTATTGATATTGAGAAATGCTTTGAGGTTTGCACAGAAGAAATCACACAATAATTAAATATTTACTGCAGTCTGCGATCAAAATGCTCCCACCACTGCAGGCTGGCTGGCTCTTCCAGGCATACAGCCCTGCGTTACCGTGCCGAAAGCTGTCATGCTGGGCCAGCCGTGAGGAGGATTTGTGTAAGCAGCTCGCTACTCGCAGTTTGAGTACGAGAAGTGGCACTCAGACTGCCCTTCTGCCATCTCAGCTGAGAGGAGGGCGAACTGAGGGTATGTGGGCTGCTTTGCGAGGACTAGCGGGGCAAAGCTTGTCAGAAGATACGCTGGCTAAGGAGCTTACCGATTATGCCTTCGGAAGGTGCATTCCCCTTGGGAAAAGGGAGCGGAATAGCATTAGGCAGAAAATGGTATTATTTTGTAAAGATGCAAGGTATATGGCTGGAATCTCTGTGCCATGGTTGCAAGCTAGCGTTTCCTTTGGCTAGAGCATGCCTAAACTTAAGCTTCATTTTATTTAACGTCCAAACTGATTAAATGCACACGTGTCTTCAAGCACATACTTCATGACCTCTGGAGTACTGTGAAAAAGAATGAGGTTGTCCCAGTGTCTGTGATCCTTACTGACAGTGCAGAAAAGTCACGCACAACCCTCTGTCCCACCTAGCCCATGATGCCATGAGGGAAACACGGACCAGAAAAGATGGTGAGAAGCTGCTCCCTGAAAAACGATGTTGCATGCAGCAAGTGGCCAAAAAACATGCTGGGTTCAATTATGAAAGACTCTCAGACCTGTGCTTCGTTTAGTAAACTAACATAGTTACTTACGGAAAAACACATTTTTGAGAAATGTTGTTTGACGTTTTTAATATTCAGATGAATCAGTAACAAAATAATTTCTCTAGCTAGCTGACATGGTACTTGAAAGATAGTCAAAGGGTTTTACATTCATAAAGTGCTTTACTAAGTAGAGAGCCAAGGACATGTATGCAGAGACAGGACTTTCTAGACCCAGTTCTGGCAATGAAGATGGCAGAGCAGCTTTATTGTCATCCTGCAGCTCCAGCAGATGTAAATCTGAGTCCTCTCCTTGGTTTGTTCTGAAAGCTTTCCCTCTCTCTATCTCCTCCCTTTTCAGTACAACTGTAAAATAGGTATTTGTTCATTTGCACTGAGGAATGAAAAGCCAAATCAGCGTGATACCGCCAACCCCAGCTCAGAGCAGGGTCAAGCTGGATGGAGGCTGTGCATGAAGGACATTGACCTGAAAGCGCGGGCAGGGCAGAGCTCTTCACAAGCATGAGTACCGCCTCATTTTTGAAACAGAGGTTTAATTAAAGAATATATTCAAATCGGTTGGCTCAGAGATGTGTTAAAAGCATCACACGCAAAACTGCCAAGAATAAGAAGCAGTGCAGGTTTACAGCTGTGTCACACTGCTTACTCCAGTGGAATGAGTTTTGATTTTGATCTGTGTAAATGAGATTAGACCGAGGCCTGTGTCTTACCTCTCTGGAACTGGATATCTGGAGATGACTTAAAAATATCTATTTTATGTTTCTAAAGCAGTCCTGCACCGAGATAGAGTTTGAGGGATTTACTTGCTGAAAGACCTAGAGAAAAGATGTACAATGGGAAGTGAAAACTAGATATAAAAATAATCAAGGATGTACAGGCTGGAAGGGTCTTTCTATTAATGATCATTCTATTCCAGCAAAAGGAATTTTTAACCTGTGGATTCCTTAAATGTTTTTGTTTTTTTTTTTCAAAAGCCCTTCCCGTTCCTCCTGAGAAAATTATTAACTAGAAGCAAAGGATATGTTGGTTTTAGTATTGATTATCCACTTCTGAATTTTAACTTTCTTTTCAAAGTTTCAAGGTTAATGACAGGTCAGAAGAATTCTTAATTGCAAACCCCACACCGGCAAACAAAAGTTTCTGATGCAGGACTAAGAGTTTGTACTGGCTGCATCAAAAAAATTCTTTAAAACCCTGTTTCAAAATGGTTCAAACTGATTCTTTTTTTTTTTTCCAGAATATCTGCACTAAAGAAGAGGCAGTGTCAGGCAGTCTATAAATAGAACAGTACAGTATGAACTTTTGAACTGTGAAATCTGGGGGATGTAATCTTCCTGCTAAACAGAGGCTTACAGCAGATATTAAATGCTCTGATAGGAGCTTCGCCAGTGTTTGAACTGTCTATTAGAGGAAGGGAAATTGTGAATTGTTGTTAGCACTCTGCGCCGGCGTGGTAGCGTTAAGGTTGTTTCAGAATCGCTTGTCCTAGCTGAATAAGTTGGTTTGGCTTTTTTTCTGTGTGCGTGTTCATGCATAAACATACTGTGGCTTACCAGTATTAGATGTCTAAAAAAAAGGTCTTTGGATCTAAAACAATTAACTTAGCAGACATTTAGATGTTATGACACACTCCTTAAGCAATAGATTCATTGGAAGAATCAGCCGATACTACTGTTTGCATCACTTTTAGTGGAGCGCTGCTTATTTTCATCAGCTGAGAGCCTGTCCCATGGGAAGCACCACCCGTAAGAGTTTACAGCGATTTCCCCGGTGCTGTTGCGCTCCCGTCCGTCGGGCTTTGAGCACACACAGGGCAGTGCCCCCTTTTTGCACAAGAAGTAGCTGAAAAGCAACGTCACTTCCCAATATAACTGTTACGCTATAAATTAACATTCACGTCATGGCTAAATCCTCGTAACAGTTGTGCCATATGGAGAAGCTGCTTTTCAGAGATGCGGTGCGGAGCCTGGGCAGTTTGTGGGGAGGGGGAATGGAGACCCCTCAGCCCGTGCCGGGCTCCAGGTGCTTATCAAATGGAGAGGCAGAGGCACTTGTAACACTTTTTTTTCTGGTAGCACCCGTGTGTGTTTGGAGTGTTTTAGCCATCGATGTTTTCAAGCAACCAGCACAGCCAAAAATTGGACTAGAAATGCACAAACCCCCTGACTCCAGGAGCTGAGATTCTAAGAAAAACTGCCAGCATTGTGTGGATATTCAGGAAAATCACATCAGCAGGTGGTTTCCCAGGGGCTGGAGCGACCAGGGACACTGCGACCAAACAGGAGAGGAGTGCCCAGAGCAAGATGCCACAGCGGGACGGAGGTCCCTCCAAATGGGGCCAGCCACCAACTGGGAGCATACCTTGTGGGCTCCCACAGCTGCCATTTGAGTGGGTGTGGGGGCTTTTAGCTGTGGCCCCACCCTGCCCTACCATAAAAGAGTGGGAATGAAGGCCATAGGGTTTGGCTGCTGGAGGAGTGGGTTGTTGTGGTGCTCCCTCATAAGTGCAAGCAGCTGTGGGGCTTCACCAGAGCCTCGTTAGGGCTGGCCTGCCTTCCTTCCCATCAGTCTCCAACATGAGGATCTACAAGCATTTCAGAGAAGGAGACCTTCCCACGAGGTTTGGTCCCATCTGTGGAGAGTTGTTGATCTGAGGGCAGCAGACATGTGAGTAACCTGAAGGCTACCAAGATCTTTGGTCCCTCTTGCTTGTGTGAGGGTCTGAGTGTGCCAGGGCCATTGCTGGGGGCTCTGGGGAGGGTAGACTGGGGGTGCTGCGGGCTTTTCCAAAGCCAGCAGCAGCTCTGGGTGCTCCCTTCCTTGAGACACTCATTTTTGGTTGTGGAAATTGCTCTCAGTATGTGATGGGGAGGGTTTAAACCTTGATGACTGGCACCCAGCTGGCTGAAGATGGGATTGTTGGTGGTCCTGGAGGCCCCTGGTGTGGCAGAGGCAAGACACCTCTGTGGTTTCAAGCTGGCTATGTCTTAGCTGTGATTTCTTTGCCCTCTTGCACAAGTGTTTGGGTTGTGTTTTCTGTTGGACTATTTGAGCCTGGTGCTGTGGGTCATGGTGGTGTTTGCAGTGGCCCTGCAGTATGGAGGTGTGTGGCTCGCCTTGACAGGGAGTGCGTCTGCCACCCACACAGGTTGTGGGTTAAAATGTTCATGAGCATCTTGAAGGAGGTGTTTGTTGGTGCAGCTTCTCAAGTTGTTCCTTTGCCTTTGTAAACTGAAGCTTCTTGTTGAAGGCCAGAGTGAGTAAGGATCTTCACCTCATTGTGTAGGTGGACCAAGCAGGGACTTCTGTCCAGTACAACGGTGTCTTTTGGGTGCTGAGTTTGCTTGGTGGGCTACAGGTAGAAAACAAGCCAGATGTGACACCAGCATACCTAAATTTAAGCTTTGGAAATTAGCATGGGCTCCACAGACCTCTGAAATCTGGTCCTGAGAACCGAACGCTGTTCTCCCCAGTGAATTTGCCATGTAAATTGCTAGAGACAGGGGGTTCACTTACTTTACTTCTGTAGATAGACTAACATATTGGGGTTTTTTGCCATCTTTCTTTTTAAACCTGAAGGAAAAATTCAAATAAAACCTAATTACGTCTCTCTGTTTCTGAGCAGTTTCGGAAATTGCAAAGCAATCAATATTAAGTACACTTTACACCAATTTAGAGACCTATTCTGTCCAGGTATGTGCTTTATAGAGCTCTGATTTTTGTGTAATTTAGGCTGAAAAGTAGGGTAATGTGGATTTTCTAATTAGCTTATGTTAAGTCAGTGTTCTTCCACCTGAATATTTTTAATAGCTTGGTTTTTAAAAGCATGGGTGTATATGTCCAAAGGAGGTGAATAAAAAGGAAGATAATCTTTTCAGAAGGATGAAAGACAAGTAGATTAATGCAGAGTTTGAGATTTTGTGAGAAATTCAGGCACACAGGCTAGTGCTGCAGGGAGAGCTTCTGCTTGTGAAACTGTCACTTGTTAATTAAGTTAATGTCTATGGTGCTCTGAAAATGTAAAGCACTATGTAAGTGCTAAGTATTATTATTAATGATGCCAATTTTGACAGGTTTACTGGAATAGGCTTTGCAGTACAATATAAGCTAATGTCTTAATGCTTTACTCATTTACAATGAAACTGTTAAAAATAAGAAAGTGGGAATAGAAGGCCAGCAAAGGCCAACAGACTAGATGGAGTCCCTCATTTGGTGTTCTCTGCAAGCACTGCCTGGGAATAAGGTTAAATCAAAGATAACATGAAGCTGTCTCACCATCTTCTAGAACTCTTCACGGAAAACCTCAGGTGTACGATGGGCTGCACCAGCTTATTGTGACTTTCAGTTGTCCTGCCCAGGACAACTGTTGGCCCTCAATAACTGTAACAGAAAACGCCGTAGCCATACGGCCGGTGTGTCCCGCCTGTCGCCAATAGACATTCCCGTCACAGACTACAAAAGGGGAATGGGGTAAGATGTCAGTCCTATGTACCCTAAGAGTGCTTTCTTCTCTAAGGGAAATCCCCACTGGCCAATTAAATTGGTTTGTGGCCCTTGCCTTTCTTGCCCTAAAGGGATTACAAAAGGAAAGAGATATTTCTGGTGTGGGCTGTATTGGTATTAGTGCCTGAATAGGTGCTGAGAGATGGTCAGTAATATACCTAAAAGCACATATTCAAAAAGTAAATGAATTATCTTTCACAGTTCATTGGGTCCTAGTAGTTTGCATGACATTTGGGTACGGAAGCATAGCTGCATGGAGGTATCTGACCCAGTAAATGGAATAGTTTCCTCAATGTCTTGGGCACGTTTCCTTTAATAACTGTAGGCAATGCTTTTTCTCTGGTGAAGCTATCAAATTTGACCTGTGAAGGGGACAGCCTAATCTTCAGATGTTTTTCTTAGATGCTCTTTAAATTATTTTTTCATTACCAGGCTTAATTCTCTCCTGTCTCAATGGCTTCTAACCGGTGTAAAACATTGCGAAGTACAGAACAAGGCCTATAGAATTCAAAACTCAGATGTCTTTATGCAGAAGTCTCTTTCTATGAGTTCCCTTTCAAACTTAAAGTAATTTCCTGAAAAGTCAAGTCCAGTAGATGTCTTACTGGCATGGTCAGAGCAAGGGTCTGTTTAGCTTAATTGCTGCAAGAGAAATTTATGGATTCTTTTGCAGTTTGGCTTAGTTCTGCTAATGTGTCGAGAGTGCATGTGCACACACACCTACACTCAACAGTTCCAGCCATATGAGACCAGCCACTCCACTGCTTAATTAAATTCATTTACTGGCTGGCAGACACACCGCCTTTCAGTGCCATGTGGATCCTGGTTGTGCTGGGAGAACTTCAGGGCCAGTTGTTTTGTTGTTTGTTAGGGACTGAATTGTTGTATCCTCATTTAATACGAACTTTGGTATTGTGCTGCATTAGTCAAATACTGCAAGCAGTATTGGAAGAGGGATGGGATACTTTGTAGGTCTGGGGTATTACTTCTTTCAAAAATAACAGCAGCAAGGGAGGTGGGCTCTAAGATTATTTCCTTGCCTTGTATTATGTCTTCAGTCAGTTACCTTAGAGTTGGGCCTGATCAAAGGGAACCAGCTAGGACTCAGTCCTTCTCATGCATCCAGAAAAGTGAAAAGTCATATTTTTTCCTTTTTAATATTGGACAATGATGTAGCGTTATGAGAATATTGCACTTTTTAAAAGATGAATCACTGATCTGGGTAGGAATGGCTGTCTAGAATCAATGCTTTAATCTGTCAAAACATCTAGAAAAATTACTGCCCTCCTCTGCAGGCAGGTAACAAGGAATGGTGTGTTGGGTGGAAAGGTCGATCAGTTCAGCCCATTTTCTTGCCCATCAGCCACCAGTCAGGTGTTGGTCACTGGGTAAAGTAGTCTTGAAGCATCTTAGGGGGCAGCTTTGAACCCCTGCTACTCAGGCTGTGAAGAGGGGTTTCTGCCTTGGCCTCCTCTGAGCTGGCTCATCTCTTGATATCCAGATGTCTCCTGAGTCAGTTGGTTTCCTATTTACAGAGTAGCAGTGCTGGCATTTGTAAACAAAGTAGGTTCACATTATCAAGACTTTGCAGCCTATTCCCCATGCAGAAAAGAAAGCAAAGCAACACAACAGAAATAAAAATAAGAATAGACTCCAGCAGTTGCTGGCATTCTAATACAGCATGGGGAGATTTAAAAATCTAGGGTCGATGGCTGGATGTTGATACTGGAACTATATTAGATATAAGTTGTATTGAGATTTCAGTCTTTCAAGACACAACCTTAAAAGTTACAACCTTAAAAATAAAAAAAAAGGGGCAAGCCTCTTGCCCTTTTCTAAAGTGCAGTAATTGGCTGTAATTCTAAAACAGGTATATGGATGTATGCTTTGGATGCTCTAGTTACTGAATATGATGCAACTAGTACATTGACCTGTCATGAAAGCACAAATAGTCAGAATAGAGTCCTTAAGGCATTGCTGTCTATTATAAATCAGTTAGAATAATTCATGCTATAGATTTCCCAATGCTGAAAAGCCTTTTATTCAGCAGAGTATAAACATATATCACATCTTATAGATTTTTTTTTTTCCTTCTTGGTATGAGTCAGACTTAAAGAATTCTGCAAGTGAAGAACAATGCACTCTACAGACAATTCCCTAAAAACCTTCATAAATAGAATGTGGAATGGAAAGATATTATTTAGCTCCAGGATTGTTTTAACAGCTCTAGTCACACCTTTGTTATTAAGTTTGGAGCATGTTGTGTAAGAGCCAACAGTAAGCCTGTATGTAGAGCATTCAGGGGCTGTGTCTGGAATCAGGCTGAAAATGCAAATAGGACTTTCTTTTCTGGTTTGGTTTCTCAACACAAGTTAGAGCAGCTTGCACCAACTGGTAAAGGCTGCAAAGGGCCATTTTGCCAGCTGGGAGGTGCAAGGGTGTAATAATGCTGCTGGCTCCTTGCCTGTGCCAGCCACAGGGAGGAGAGTGGCAGAGAAGCCAATGTATGTCTCAGTGCCACTGAAGAGGAGAGATTTTTCCACAAACCAGGCTTAGAGACAGCTTGTACAACTTGGGAGTGGGGCATCGTGGATCTAAAGTAACCAAAGACCTGCCATGAAATATTTACACTGTGACTCCCTGTATACTTCATATCACTCTTAAATTTCTAAAATTTCCAAAAAACCCCATTAAATCCAACTGATTTAAGTCAGGAAGAGCTGGCTAATGCACAGTTCTCTAGATTCTGATAAATGGCCTTGGAAGTGAAGGAGTTAACTGACCGTCATCAATTACAGCATCAGAGGGGGTGATTAGGACTGAAATTGCAGGGAGGTTTTTAATTTAGCCGAGTAGAAGAGACGCCCCCAGCTTAGCCAAGCTCATCAGATCATATACTTCTTACCGCTTCATCCGCTTACCATGCACTGCCACTCAGAGCTATTGTGCATGGAGAGGGCACCGAGCAGACACGATGGTATAATATTATTCCGTTGTCCAGAAATCCACCCGAGACCCACTGTCACTTTGCCTGCCGCAGAAGTGCCTATCGTACAAAATTCTCATAAAGACCCCAAATCAGGAATCAATCAGCAAATTATGTAAAGGAAGAAATGACACAGTTTTTAAGCTTAACATGAACTAATTTATCTGCATGATTTTCCCCCCCCACTGCAGAGTCCTGTTGAAGTAGCTGGGATTACTCCTAGGAGTTGCATACAGGCTTATGTGTTAGGGTCAGGGACGAATCAGTTGGATACTTGTGTTTTGCCTGGCTCTGTATGTATTCAACAGAATTGAGGTATATGGAGTGCAATATATAGACAGCTTTAACTTCTCCAGTGTGTTTTCCTGGTAAAATTGTTTAGCTAGAGCACTTTGGGCATTGCCTTTGGAGAAGGGCAGCAAACTTCAGCCCATGAAGAACAGCTTGAAGGAGGGGAAAGGGCTCTTGGCCCTAGGATGAAGCCTTTGGGGGAGTTGCAGTCATGGGCACCAAGGGAAGAGTCCAGCCCGGCGCTGTTGGAGGGAGGAGCTGCCTCTGTTCAGCTGAGCAAACTGCCTGAGTGGGGCTGGGGGCTGTGGCTGGGTCCCCCCGGGGCCGTTCCGCATCCCGGGGCCGCGGGTGTCCCACTCCGCCAGCGGGGACCGGCCGCTGCCGCCAGCTTGGCACATGCCGCTTGTCAAGGCTGTGAAATGCAGGAGGGGAGAGAGAGAAAGAAAAACACCACACCTGAACCCCCATTTTTCATGTGCTCTTATTTTATATTTCTGGTAGAATCCCATGAGTTTTTTGCTTCTGGATTTCAGAAGCTTGTGGTGTTTGTAGGAGAAAATACAAGCGGACACTGTTATAGAGTTAGCCTTCATGTTCTTCCTGGGGAAAGGAGGACAGCAGTGATCCTACCAGAAAATGCCCAGGATGGGCCTGATCCAAAATTCAGAGGTAGTTGGGCTTTGGTGGTGTAAAGATGCCTGTGTTTGCAGGCTGCTTTTGCATTCCTAGGTCTTGAAACAAACCCCTCTATTCCATTGGAAACTTGAGAATAACAAGAATTGAGGCTTATATTGGTGCAGTGTTAGGCAGTGGGAAGTTACGGTAGTCCTACGTGGTCCTTCCCTTAGGTTTTGTTGCTTGCAATGTTGTCGTGGTTTAACCCCAGCCAGCAACTAAGCCCCACCCAGCCGCTTGCCCACTCCCCTCTGTGGGATGAGGGAGAGAATCAGAAGGGTAAAAGTGAGAAAGCTCATGGGTTGAGATAAAGACAGTTTAACAGGCAAAGCAAAAGCCGCGCACGCAAGCAAAGCAAAACAAGGAATTCATTCACTCCTTCCCATCGGCAGGCAGGGGTTCAGCCATCTCCAGGAAAGCTGGGCTCCATCACGCGTAATGGTGACTTGGGAAGACAAACACCATCACTCTGAACATCTTCCCTTCCTTCTTCCCCAGCTTTATGTGCTGAGCATGACGTCATATGGTATGGGATATCCCTTTGGTCAGTTGGGGTCAGCTGTCTCAGCCGTGTCCCCTCCCAGCTCCTTGTGCACCCCCCAGCCTCCTTGCTGGTGGGGTGGGGTGAGGAGCAGAAAAGGCCTTGACTCTGTGTCAGCCCTGCTCAGCAATAACGAAAACATCCCTGTGTTACCAACACAGTTTTCAGCACAAATCCAAAACATAACCTCGTACTAGCTACTATGGAAAAAATTAACTCTATCCCAGTCAAAACCAGCACAAATATTGTAGAGCTCCTGCCACTGAGGCTGAAGTTTTGTATATGATCATGTAATTAAAGATTGATTCATAGTGTGCAGGCATATGGAGGCTAAAACGGTTGCCCATGAAGCACTCAGCAGCATTTTGTGTGTGTTTGACAAACCGTTTTTATTTTGATTTTTGTTAATATGGCACTTCGTGCAATCATGGAGACACTTAGCATACAGCATCAGTCACTCGTGTAATCCTAATGAACTCATGTAAATGGAAATAGGGGACTTCTGAAGAGTATTAACAATGAGCTGCCATTTTTTCAGTGTGCCGTGATGCTGGAGGAGACTTGGCAGCCCTATCAGCCCACCCCTGATTTTGAAATGTGAAAGCATAGCTTTTTCCATTGCTGGGAAAGAATAATCAGAGCTAGTCCTTGAAATGGTCTATGGTGAAGCAATAGATATTTTAACTTCAGGGTTATCACCGAGCAAACCCTACTCCTTACTCAAGCAAATTCCCATTGATTTCAGAGGAGTTATGCCTGAATACAGGAAAGAGCAGGGCTTGAGTAAGCCTTGGTGTGACCTAATGTTGATGTATTTCTTCTGTAGCCCACAGTGGTTGTGAATTGTTGTGTTACTAATATAAAAACTTGGATATATTGATTACTAAAGCTATTTTACAACTGTCAGTTCCTCCTGTGTGGTAAAATCCATATTATTCATATAAGACAAATTGGAAAGGAAAATCCACCTCCCAAACCTGAGAGCAGACGGTGGAGCCACAGATGCTTTGCTTTCTCAGTCTGCTTTGAGCAGTGCCTCCACAGGGTTGCTTCCTTCTGCAGTGCTCTTTGCAAAGGTGGAGAGGAGGTCCTTTCTTGAGCAGGTAGAATTCAGGGCTCTTGAGGCCCTTTTGCCCGGGTCTGAGCGATCCATTGTAGCATCTGCTGTGGGAAATTTTACAGCTAGCGAATCTGGAAGTGTTTTTCATGTTAGAGATGAGGCCTGAATTTCCTGGGAATGGCTACAAAACTAGGGCTTAATGCAAAGGGCTTGCAAGTTGTTAAAGCATCTCAAGTGGAAATTAGAGATGTGCAGTGTTTCCTGGAGAGTTTGGCCATTTCTTCTTCCCTCCTGCATATAAACTTATATTTAGTAAGAAAACATGATTGCTTTGTTCCATCGTGCTGTTGGAGATCTTGTTGTGGTCCTCTGCACTACCTAACGCTCGCATGAGGTTTTGTAGACCCTAACACACAAGCCACAACGTTTGCTGGGACCTACCAAAGTGGATCTTTGACAGGTCCATGCCAAAAGTTGCTACTAGTTGTTTTTCAGCTGTCTGCTTTTATTGTGGTCTGTCTTGCTGACCTGTGAGCTATTATGTGCCACGGCTCCGATGTGATGTGTGCAGCAGCTTCTTGTCCAGAGCGATCGTACTTTGTATTTCAGGCTGCAACTATTTCTGTGCTGCTGTTGGGTCGGTGGGAGTTGCACCATGGGCCAAAGGCAGTGGGGAGATCTCTGCAGATTGTTACTTATTGTGCATTTTGGGAAAACTCCCTGGTCTAAGTAGACACCAATTTTTCTGCAGAGGGACAGGAAAGAAAGAAACCTCAGTGTGCCCAAAACTACTCTAAAGGGTGTTTCTGTAAGGGCAGCCTCCCAGAAATTTCTTCCCACAGAGCCTTAATATACGGTGAAAAGTAGCACTCTAACCCTAGGAACAGACACATCTTCTCATGCTGTTTAATTCTGGTGATGTTCAGGCAATAATGTCAAGAGCTAACATTATTATTCATCCAAAAATAGGTTAGAAAAGAAAAAAAAATAAAGCTGTTCTCCGAAAATTCAAGTACAATTGGCAGAAAGTCAAGCTGCAGTAGTTCTTTAATTTGATAATAGCTCAAATCAAGAAGAAAGAAATTCTGTGAGCCCATTAAGGGTCCTGGTCTGAGCCCTACTGAATTCAGGGAGACTGTTACAAAGATTTTGATCAGATTGCAGGATTGGGGCCCAATTAATATTTTTTGTTTTGTTTGGAAATGAAAAGATTTGGATTTTTGAGTCTTAAAGTTTGCTGAAGTGATTAATACCTGCATTTTCTAGTGCGAGTATATTAAATATCCTATACATTTTTCATCTTTTCTAATTTATCTTATTAGGAAAAATGGGCAAATAACAAATATGTAAATATATAATATTATAGTTTAATATAAACTGTACGCTGCATTCAATAATGAATGTTGTTGACTATAGTAATTAAGTATGATTCTGGCTCCAAACAGTTATTTACTTGTCAATATTAGTGAATCTAGTTCATCTAAAACTGCAGGCAGTTTTCTGTTTACTGTATAAACAGTAATTGCCTGTTTAAGTATTTGCTAAAATATTGTTTAAGTCTAAAATCAAGATCACAAGTGGATTTCAATAACCTAGTTAATTTACTTTAATTTTGGAATCCTCTCTCTGCATGGGAAGAGAAATATGAAGAGTAATTTCATCTCCTTATAGTTGATTTAATTGTATGTACTTTTGATGGATTAAGTTTCCAGTTAATTGTGGAAAATGCAACAACAATATTATAAAAAGAGGTTTAAAATAAAACAATTGCTGGCTGCTTTGCATGCTATTTTTAAAAAATGTTTAACATTATTAATTTTACAATGGTAATTTACAAATATTAGTTACATCTTCCCACTTTCAAACCCCCCAAAATAGATGGTTTTAATCATACTTATTGATATTATCTATGTAATTATTTTTCATTATGCAAATATGTCTCAATTGCTGTGTAATAATAATGTGATGGAAACATTTTTTCAGTGCTTTAAAACACATGCTTAACGAAATCCAGGAGAGAACAGAAAACTGGCGTGGAAACCAGAAAAAAACAGGCAAAGCTTTTTGGAAAAGCAACACTAGCTTTATATTTGTAACATTTAATATCGAATGTTCAGGTGATTTCAAACTATACTATGAAATAACGAATGAGCAGTTTTACATACGTGGACACTTTAAGTTTTTTAAAGAATGATCTTTAGTCATGTTACTTTCTACCCTTAGTCAAAACTGACACTAGATTAAAAGATAATTGACTTCTAGTAAACAGCATGTTTTGTTAGTCTTTGCCTATGTGGAAAAGATGTAAATAGCAAGCTTCTAATTCACGTGCTTTTCTTAAAACATTCTGAGGGTGCCTTCTTCCAGGGAGAAGCAATACACAATCTTAGAGGATTCTGAAAAGTTTATTTGAAAGTATAATTAACAGAGCATACCAAAATAAAAATTGGCATGCAAAAATGGAGAGGAGTCAAATTAAGGCTTTTTTCCTATTTGGAATTTAAAGATTGTGAAGAGAAATGTGATGATGGGGAGTGCTTAGGACAGAATCACAGCATTAGATCTAAGTTTCCTGACTTGTTTTTAGTGTCACCGAATGATTGCTAGCTTAAAATAATGTAGGCGATGCTCTCTTTTGTCAGAATAAAGTATTATAATTTCTAGCAGATGAGAACTTGCAATTTGTTCTTGTTTCTTTTGTGTAGATAGTTAAATAAGACAATGAAGACAGCTTTGTGTGTTGTATAAGGATTCTAATGAATCTAGTAGTGTTCTGGTTTTAAAACAAAATAAACGGTTATTACTCTCAGTTAAAAAAATCAGGGTTGTCTGAAATAATTTATTGGATATATGTTCTCTGTGGATTTTTCGTGTAAAAAGTTGCTCTAGTGCTTTATTGTTTTCTTAAAGAAATTTATAAATGTATATAAAACCCCCCAAGTGAAAGTGTTGCTTCAGCCTTTATTGCAGCATCACTGTCGGCAGCTACAATTTCAGCCCTAAGCTTAACTTTTTTGCAAAGTATGTGGTTTTCATTAAACCTGTAATTAGTATAATTAATAATTATTCACTAATTGAAACGCAGGTTAACAAACTTCCATATGTAAAAGTAAAGGGGGAAAAATGTCATTCATTCACACTGGGCTTTATAAGCCTATAAAACTCTTCAAAGGACTTCAAGATATCAAGCAATCTTTTATTCAGCTAAACCTACCCCCCACCTTCCCTCTTACACACACTTAAATACGCAGTATGCTCACAGCTTGGAAAAAAGCAAGAAAAGCCTTAATGGATCACTGATTTTAACCAAAGAGGTAGGTATGTATTCCATATAAATGGTTTCAAAACAATTTTTGTGTTAGTATTAATAATTTTCATCAAATGAAAACAAGCATCTTAACGCTATAGAAAGCAAAGCTTTCAACTGTGCACTTATTAACATAGCTTTTATTTCAAGCTCAAGACATCTAAAACAATTACACTGGAGCAACTGTGTAATTTGTTCCCCTCTTTTCTATACAGGTATAGTCTTGTAGTCAGAGGCTAATAAAGATTTAAGGGTAAAGTGGAGAGTTAAGGTCCAAATTTTGTTCATCCCATGAGTCATTAATCCATTTGAATAGATTACGAGACAAATAATATGAGGAAAGGTATTCACATGTGCATAGGTTGCAATACCCAATTCTAGTTAGATGCTTTACAACTGATGTAATAAATCAAAGAATAGAATAATTATTTCTCAATTTACCATGACATAGATATCTTGTCATCGCCCTGGTTATATGTACTTTAAGAAGTGGTGAATGTTAAAGATCTATTTAACCACATCAGTGAAACAGAGCTTACACAGCAGGAAATATTATTTTGTCTTTTTTAAAATATAAAATCACTTGTACAGTTATTTGCTTCTGTTAGAAACCAAATATTTTCCATTTGGAACTGAAGATCAGAATTTTATACCTAGGACATGACTATTTGTTCTTAAATGGTTACACATTTAAATAATTAAAATTTTGCTGTTGGGGATATTTTATTTTTTTAGGAGAAACACTAGAAAAGTCCTAGATTTAGTTATGCTCTTCATGAGCTCTGCATTTACCTGAAATTATTTATTTGCAGTTTAAAAATAGATTTGTCTTGCAAAATTTGCACAAAATATTTGTTATTTAGATCAGATAAGTATGAAGTGAAGCTATAGACACCCTCAATGTGTGCTTTTTCTGCAACTGTTTGGAACTGATGGAGTTAGTTATTCAGAAAAATTTCTTCAATAATTTTTAGCTGCATTTAAGAGCGTAACACTGAGCTAAAACTGAACGTTATACTAAGCTAAACACTGAAGTGTTCCCTTAATATCAAACTTTAAAATATTATTGAGGTAGTAACAAGTCATGGATAAATCACTGCTGTGCAGTCCAGCGGTGGGCACTGAAACCTTACAGGCTTCAGTTTCATAATGCTGCCTTTCAAAATCTGTTATCTGTAGCTGACTTAATATTTGAATGCTTTCTAGAACACATGATTTAAAGTTTCTCAGGAGAATATACTATTTCAATCAGATAATTTTATAGAGTACACATTAACAAAAGTCCTTACAATTCCGTTATCTTTGTCCTTTTTTAAATGGGAGAGAAAATGCAGAGGATAATGACTTATGCTTGGATGCATTTCAATGTATTTTGTATGTATTATTGATAAACATACACATCTACATATATAAACACATGCAGAGGTATGTATTTATTTGTTATTATGTTAAACAAAAACTGTTGGAGTTCCTTTACCAAGGTTTAGCAGCTTTGTCCTAGTTGCACATCACTGACAAATATAAAATCCAGCTCAAATAGTAATCAAATGTTCAGGATGACTGAAACAGCATCTTTTCCTGACTTAATCTGTCTAAACAGGTAAGGATGTGGGGAAAAAAAAATAATCTGAAGACCTTGCTGTACCTTCAGCTTCCCTGCTGCCACCTGTCAACTTTTTAAAGGAATTTTTTAAGCTGGGTTTGGGAAGGTGGGGGGAGAGAATAAGAGAAGCTATTTTCAATTATGGATGATCAGTGAGAACTGTGGCATGATGGTCAAGCTTCTCTTAGCTCTTAAGGGTGACCTTCATAGTTCACAAATATGTTCAAACACTCAAATGTATTTGACGTGCACACTGGCGGGGGGAGTCATATCTCTGTTCCACTGAAGTTTTTCAGAGTTCTAACGGGTGATACCCACTACTATAACTGAATCCATATGCTGCATTAAAAACTCGGGACCAGAATGTATATTTATCGCATCTACAGGAACCTGCTACAGTGTCTAAATAGACAGCAACAGTTGTTTCTAATTTTATTTCCTGGTCTTACTGGAAAAGTTCGTGGTCTGCACTTGTTATGAACTTGAAACTTGATTCACAGCATGGAAAATACCCAATACCTAGAAAATTGGTAATATGGTGTATTCATTCCACTTTGAAATGCGTGCTCGCTAAAAATCAATACGTTAAACTTGCTGCTTGTTCATTATCTGACTAGTAAAGTGTTCTGTCTCAATAGGATTTCATCTACACTGGGTAGATCACCCAGGAGAGTAAGAGACCTGTTATTTAACTACTAGATTTTGCTTTGATTCTGAATTTGTGGGTAATAATAAAATATCCTTAACTATTTGTTTTCTCATATGAAAATAGCCCCAATGCATTTGAATGCACCTCTTGCATAGATTTTTTTTTCACTTGAACTGTAAAGATTTTTAATTTAAGGATATTATGAGGTAATACAGATTAATTTATTACTTATTATTTGTAGACACAAGCATTCAAACAGTGATAAAACCTCTGAATATCCAGAATATTGTGTTTTTCTGTCCTTCTCTTTCAAGTTTTCTGATTCAGTTTCCCTAATTTCTTTTATGAAGTAATTTTAATGGACGAAGTCAGTCTGACAAAAGTATTTTACAGAGTAATTTAAGTACATTCATGTGGCGGTATGGAGATCTCAATGGGCTGAATCTTCAAGCATTTTTCCTTGTAAAGAAATTAAGGTCATATATGTGTGAATTTACTCTTGTGCCTGAGTTGGAATGTGTAATAGTATACGTATGCACATATTTCGGGTGCTGGCAAATAAATCAATATAAAATAGCAATTATTTAAGGTAGGGCATAGTCTTGGCATATATCTAGGCAGCATTTAGCATCTGTGGGCGTTATCCTAGCAAAATAGTAGTATTAGAAATTAACTCAGATTAATTTCACTTTTAAAGCTGACTTTTGAGTATAAAATAGAGGTTTGAGCCCTGAACTTGTATTTTCCAATATGCAGCACCAAATCTTCACCTCATATGTGCAGACAAAATGTTTCTGGTTTAGCTGGTGAAACGCTTATTTATACAAGGTGAAGATGTAGCCTACATCAAAAACCTCATTCTGATTACTCGACAGCTTTTAACACTTAACACATCTCTAAGCATGTACTGGAAAACTACTTGGGAGGAGATGTATGTACATGTATCTTACCCCGAAACACCCTAGGAACTGATTAATCTGTTTTGTTAATCAAAGATTTAATCTTCATATTATAGTACAGCCAGATTAGTGAAGCTGTGATGGTGGGACACATGATCATTTGTTAAGTAAAGTCAAAATTAATGACAAATAAAATCAGGTTCCCTTTGTGGTTATTTCCAGCCAGCTGCATCCAAATATAAAAGAACTATCAAAGGGAGATACCCATTAATTATTAACTCAGAACAACTTCAGAAAGCACTTCTTAAACCTCCATTGACATCATCCTGACAGGCTCCTAATCTCGGAAAGTTGTTGGTAAGAGTTGCATTAGACTCAGCATGTCACCAATTCTGACTCGAACAACTGCAACTCGAGATGCACTGCACCATTGATACGAACACATGGGACAAACTACCGTCTCTTAAGACATCTGTGAGTAACATTTACAGCATAACATGCTGTATAATTCCCTGTGTAGCTCTACCTCTGCTGTCAGCATAATAGAGTTGTCAACAGTCTAATTGCAAGATGCAATATGTAGGGGGGTCATCCAAAAAAGTAATCTCAGTGGAAAGTAACACAAATCAGCTGTCGTTATTATAAAGCTGGACCAACCTTTGGCTAAACCATTTAAACTCCAGATTAATCCCTAGATTTATCTATATAGATTGGATCAAACTCAAAGTTTGACTGCAGACAAAAGAGAAACTTCAAAACGAAGTCTATCATTTATGTCCATCAGACAATGCGTTCAGTTAATGATCTGCAACATACATTAGCCTGGAAACAGTGTTTTAAAAACTTAACTGTTGCATCTTTTTTCTTTTCGTGTTATACTTTGACCTTTATTTCCAGCTTCTTTTTCTTAAAACATTTTTGTTGGAAGGTGAAAATATTCTTTTTTAACAGATATTCTAGTTTCTGCCTTTCCCTTTCCACCAACTTACATGATTAAATATCTACTTTAGTCTAAAAGTTAACTTGTAAAGGGTTTGACTATGTGGTGTCAGTAGAACCTAGATTTATTTACTATAAGACCACTTTATTGTAAAATGCATATGCTAGATCAAGCTGTTAAATTCCTTCAAATAACTTTTTAGAATTTTATGCCACTGATTAAAAAAAAATTAAAAACAACCAGTGTTGGAAAAACAGTAATACAGTGAATTGCGTTGGGTTTTATAGCAATCATATATAAAAATAAATATACATTTATTCTTATGTGTATTAAAAACTTGAGCTCATGAGACTCATTCTAACTTCCCTGTTTCTTTCTTGTTTTAAAAAAGCCAAGCAAACTCAGACAAAGCTATCCAGTCCCCTCCTCCCCCCTGCTGAACAGGGCAGGCTAGTAGTTTTTATTCTTTAAAAAAAAAAGAAAAGGTACTAGCCATTCTTTCATCTTATGGGGAGACATTTAAATTTAGAATAATTACAAGACAACAATAAGCACCACTGAGCATGAATGACAAAATGCAGCTCAACTTGATGTTTTAATGCAGTTTTTCCCCTCTCATCAGTGATATTAACCCTTCTGACTACTTCACTGAAGGTTCTTCCCTTTATTTCCCAGACTATGATGTGAATGATAGATTATCAGAATATTAACAGTTTATAAACATGGATGAATGAACAGTGAGTTCAAGCGTATATTCTTCATATACTAACTCAAGTTTCAAGACTGTATATTTCTTGCTGTATATCATATAGGCCTTGCAAGGAGCTAGGCAACAGATCTATTAGAATAGCTACTAGCTGGTTGGAAAGAAGAGAAAAGCAAGGTTACTGGCTTACCTCAGTCAAACTAATGAGACTTTCAAGTAAACTAGAATCAATATAATTTCCTCTTTTAAAAAATTGTTTCCTACCTTTGCTGGCCTGTTTCATCTGTTTCATTAAAGATGCAACTTTTACTGATGCTTCTGCTCATCCTATGTTTTCATCAGTGTGAAACCTAAAATGCTCTTTGCCTAAAGTGTAGGTTAATATAATAGCTACTTGAAGCAGGAAACCTCTGCAATGTGTCTATAGTTGTCTTTATTTGGGCCTGTGCAGCATTTTGTTTGTCCTCTAGCCTTTTACGGCAGCTGGACCCTGACCTTCAAGTTCTTAAAAAGAGGCGGGGGGGGGAAAAAGTATTCTTTTCAGATTCCAAGTTCCTCCCTTTTTACCCTCCCACTGACACCGTCCCATTCAATACTAGAGATAACTTTATTCATCTATACATCATTGTATCAAATTCAATAGGCAAACTGCTTCAACATGCTTCAGAACTGGACAGGGCAGTAATGTCTTCATTTTTTCTTAATGCAATGAGTTTCTTATCGCAGTCCTTTCAAGCACAAAACAAACACTGTAACAAAAAATGATCTCTAAGTTTTTCCCACCCTGCTATTTCACCATGGACTTATTTCTTTGTTTGATCTTTTAGTGGACAGCTACAGATACAAAGATGTAAAATTGATTTCATACATCCCTACCTAACATGAGTTAAAAAGGAAATTGGGGGGGGATCTTTTGCAATTACATACTGTATTGAGAAGATTTACATTGAGAAGATTTACTTTGAGCTCGTACTAAAGAGCGTGGAAGTAATTTGTTCCCGAATCGGCTATCATCCTTTAAAGAGGATACCAAAATTAAGTTGCATCTAGAAAAACTAGTAGAAATGTCATGTCAACTGCAAATCTAGCTGATCACTATCCAGAAAAGATGGATCTTTTCCCCAGCTATGTCAGTGTGAATTTGATACACCTAATGTTATGAAATTCCCAGTCTGTCATTGACTGCCAGGCTTGACTTAAAGCTAATGACACCAACTCCATGGATGTTAGTACAGCTCTAGCAGCAAGGAGTCCAGTTTCCCTAGTTGGTCTGTTCTGAGTCCTGCTCACCTGCAGATGAGTTTGAGGGGAGGGAACTGAATGTTGCCCCAAGCGTTCATGATGTAGCGTGGTTTAAGCTTGCTAGCTGAGCTCCAGAAAAATATGCTATGAACATACTGATAAGAAGGATAGATCAGTATTTTAATGAATCACTTCAAAGGTTTTGTAGTGCCTTTTTATAGTAGTATGAAATATGTAAGATTAGGATACCCAAGTCAAGCTCATGTCTAATTGACATCTTTTTCTGTTAAATGGGAAGTAAGGCTGGAGGGGAAAAGGTTGGTTAATATAGAGAATTTCTGAGTGCTTAAACCGGCTAATGGTGCTAGATCATTTTAGATTCTGGGGATGAAAAAGAAAGAAATAAAAAAACCAGACTTACATCCCTGACTGGGTGTTTTCTACTATAGGCCCTACATGTTTATGTAGAGGGTATTGCGAACGTTTGGAGGGATTTGGGAGTTTCAAAAGGAAGAAGTTTATACATTAGTGCTGCAAGTTGCAAAACACTGTTGATATTCAAATGTTTATTGTGTAAAATCTGGGATAAGCTTCAGCATGAGAGCTCCTTTAAGTGCCTACAACTATTGCTAATTCCCCTCAGCATTGAGGCTTGCACAAAGGCCTTAATCCAATTCCACTTTTTTTTTTTCAGAAAGCCTATGCTATTTTCTCTCACATAAACTAACAACACTATCCCATCACACTGCAGAATGGGTCAAAGAAAAAGGGCTCTGTGTTTATACTTCACCAACACTTTGTTTCTTGGCCAAGTATGGCAAGAAACTTTAAGTGGGTCCCCCAGGCCCCACGCCATCTTTAGAAAGAAAAATAAGCCTTCAGAGATTGAAAACAGACTATTTTAGGCACTAAAAAAACCTATGAAATGTCAACTATTCTTTCAGTCACTATCCCTGAAAAGAAATTGATCACTCAAGCCTCATTCTTCCAGTTCTGATTTAAATTATGAAACACAGGAATTGCTTTGATACAATAGTGTATTCTACCTTGCGTATAACAACATCCTTGGAGATATTCTTTTAAGAGCGTCCTCAGATACTAATATTTTGTGTGCATATTTTATTCTACTACCACATGAGTACCTACTCATCAAAACGGCTTAAAGCAATAAGTTCCATCAGGGAAAATAAATTTTATAAGGTCTCTAGGTTTACTTTTATGAAGTGCAATAGAAACTGTCTTGCTTTATGAAGCGTATTTGTAAGCTTCATCCATAATCTGTCTTGTACAGGAGATCCCAGTCCAGCTCTAAGTGGTCAGGTATTCTCTGTATATAAACCTTCACTTATTTCTGACAGTCCCAGCAGTGTTGTCAAGGTTTAAATAACAACAAAGACTGAGCTGTTTTGAGGATTGACCTTCCACTAGCAGGAGGGGAGAAGCTGGTCTAGTTCCCATCTGATCATCTACAAAACGTAGCAACAAAAATTCTGCTAGGACTAGTGAGGATGCTAAAATGCCAGAGTGTAAACCAGTCTCTAAAAAAAGTTTTTTTTTAGTTCCAAACAAAAATTAAAATTCCTTTTTTTTTTTTAATCAAGGCTCCTTAATTTTTACCATGAGAACCCAGCTGACATCCTATAACACCAGTTGTGCTAATTTAGACAGCGTTGATTCCAATCTCCTGAATAAACTCATAGTTATATTGTCCCTGAAGGAGTCAGAGGAATTCAGCCTGGAAGGGAATCACTTACTGAAACCTTTGACAAGCTGGAAGTTATTCTCCCTTCACATTGACTTTGCTCTTGAACATGTGTGTGAGTGGCTGAGCCAAAGCTTCATATGTTTTTTTGCTCCTCTCTGATTACATTTATACGGCAGCTACAGGAGGGACTGTGGTATGCTCAAATGAGGTTTGAACACTTTGTCATGAATCATATGAAAGAAGCTAAATTTTCCTGCGGGTTTTTCTTCCCTGAAGAGTTTTAGTATGTTCCAGGAACTTGTTTGTTTTTTTTTTTTTTTTTCCTTCCACCTCTTTTAGGGTTTGTCATCCGCTTAGGGCATTGAGGAAGAAAGGGGAAGGACTTGCTGCCCCTCATGGCCTTGTACTGCCACCTACAGCTAAGTGCTGCCAAGCCCTGAGCAGGTCCCAGCTCTCCTCTCCCTCGGGGGCGTGAAAAGCAGAACAGTAGAAGATTCCCACAGATGTGATGAGCAGAATCTATGAAATTTATGAAGGTCCATGGTCTGCATAGGAGGGAGGCTGAAGCAGAGGATTTCAGCATACGCACAGGTTGCTCTCTGATTTACACAAACTTAATCCACTGTTTTACCAGAAATGCACGCTTTGGTAACGGAGAGTGATGATGGCTTCTTTGAGATACTGTTTTTTATACTGAATACTGAAAAATACTGAAAAAGCATGTTTTCTTGTTTTTGAGGATAGGTTATTTCCTACAGCACTGTTTCTGAAGCAGTTCATGTGTTTGCATGGGCTCTTCTCCACTAACAGGTTTTTAGCTTTTTGGATCATATTATACCTGTTACCACACATGGATTAGCTGAGTGCTGAAATCGCATTTTGAGGGTTTGGCTTTTTTTGAATGGCTTGAAAGGCTATAGCTCAACACAAATAAGAGGTTTTTATGTGTTGGTGTTAAAATTATCCTGCGTACATAGCCAACGCAAGGCTTAAGTATCACTTAGGTCCTGTTTAATTTAGTTTGAGCTTAGTGGCAGGGCACAGCCAAATTTTGTCCACTGGAACTTGTCCCCAGAAAGCATCTTGCTGGAGCATCCTCTTTATTTTTCATGAAGGATAAAACAAAAGAAATACCTGTGCAAAAATACTAATGTGCTCCTGCTAAGGACATACATTAAAAGTAAAACCCCAAATATGCCAGAATAGGCACCAAAATTCTTCTTGAGATTTTCATTTTGCTATACTACAGAAGTTAAATTAAATACATACATTTTATATTCATAAACACATGAAGAAAAGTTCATCTTGCCCCAGGAAATAGAAAATCTGGGATGGTTTTTTATAGGATCATCAAATGACTAAATCTTTCTAGTGAGAGATTAATTTCTTCTGCATTGTGCTGTGTGCAGTACTTATTGTGGAGAATTTATAAGAGTTGATATTTTAGTTGACTGACAAGTCTCTCGATGTATTTAACAACTTTAATTATACTTGTCATTTGCAAAATGAGTGAAAAAAATGTACAAAACCAACAGAAATATGTCAGTTGGTTATTAGTTACAGCGAAGTCTCTCTTTTATCTCTCTTCTCTTGGGTGGAAACCATCATTTCCATTAAATAGGGAGCCAGTTCAAAAACTTGAGACCCATCACTGTCTTCAGGGTTTTTAATTACTCCTCTGCGTTTTTCTCTTTCTCTAGGATTGTCTCTGTGTTAGGTGACTTCTGAGTTTTTAGATTTCCTCTGTGCCTTGCTGTCAGCGTGTAGCGTCTTTCCTTTATCATGTCATACAATTCGGATCTCTGATTGTCTCGTTTGGGTGCCATACTCGCTCGGCAAACGCAGCCCTTCTTTGTCAGGGGAAATGCGCCTTGTCATCATGAGAAAAGGGAGGGAGAAATGAGCCGTGGTACTGGGAGCAAGGAAGCAAACTGGAGAAAGTGTGCAGGAATTGGTGGGTGGGTTATTTGTTAGCTAAAAAATGAACTGCAACCCCCCCTAGAACTTGTTAAAGTGAACATATTGATATTTTATAAATTAATTTTCTTTAAAGGCTGCATTTTCCTTTCCCCTCTGTTTGTCCTGGTCTTTCTTGCATTTGCTGGTTCTTTCTACCTTCACTCTTCTACTTCACTTGAAGGTTTCTGTGAAATGTAGATGTCTTAAAGGGTTTCCTTTTGGCTTGGCATGGTGCTTGGAGGTTCATTCTGTGAGCACTGGAGGTTTGGATCTAATATCAAAGGGTTTAAAGCTAATGATTTTAAGTATGGTTGAATTTTATTGCTCCTCTGGTGGGCTAAAACCTTCAGCAACTCTTTGACCTCTTCCCAGTCAATCCAATTCCATCTAATACTCTGTGACTAATATGGTGGATATTTAATCTACTTTGCTGCTGAAATTACTTTTAGAGCCACTTTTTTCCTTAAATCTTCCTCTTTAGAGAAATTGCTGATCGTAAGCTCTAAATATGTTGCCCACTACAACATAGGTTTTTAAAGAAAAAGCTTTTCTTTTAGTAAAAGAAAATTAAAAGACGTAATTTCTTTTTATAACATAAATGAAATGAAGGGATATAATTATATTATGAAAGTAAAAGCCAGGTTAAAATGAAAAATTGACAGAAACCTCTCTTATCATGCTGCTAATATAGATATCATGATGAATAGTCACACCTTAGCCAAATATTTCCTGTAATATAATTAAGCTTTGAAGAGAAAATTAAAGGAAGCTCCTAAAGACAGTATTTCCACTTTCTAGGAGTGCTTACTGAGTTAAAATTTGGAAAATGGATCTTGTCCTATAAGTAGTAGTAAGAAGCTGTACTGAGTTTTGCTTATACCATATTTTTTTCTTAAAAAGTGACCAAATGGAATAGTTGGGGCCACGGTTACAAATTTGCCATAGTGCCTGAGATGGTTGGCTGCTTTTCCCAGTTTTCATCTCTTAAGACATCCAGCTTGCAAGGATTCTGCACTCTGTAAACATGAGCAGAAGGGATTTGCTTATCTGATGTGTGCTTATATGATGATATGTGAGGACCCACCAAACTGGGTCATGGATAATGATCTCTACATCCACAATCCCGTGCCTTGTAATTTAGTCATGGGCACAGACACATTGAATTCAATGGGTTTGAATAATTTGAATTTAATGGAATTATTTATACACCCAAAATTAAGCATTTAAGCAAGTTTTTGCAGAATTGTGGCATTAACCTTTTCCACATGTAACATCTTTAAATGAGTGTACCATCTAGCATCGTATGATGTGAAGAGATAGAGTTCAAGTTTCAACTTTCTGTCTGAATCCAGAGCAGGCTAATATAATAGCATATGGAATAAGATTTGTGGTCATAGTCTAACTACCAAGAAAGATGTACATACTTTACCTGTGAAAGTTGAAGCTTCTAATGCAAAGAGTGAATGGAAAGAAGAATCTGAATTCTCTTGCCTGTCCATAACACCAAGAATATTATTGGTGCAATAACACGAGACCAAATTAAGGGTGGAAGTGAGAACAATTCTTCTAACTATTTGAAGAGTGAGCCTCAAAGCAACCTCAGAATAGGAGCAATGGTGGAAACAGAAGATGAACCCCCAAGTCAGGTATTTCTAGCTGCGGTTTGATTAGCCTGTGAAAGGAATGTGTGGTCTGCAGGAGCTGGGAAGTAGACTTGGTCATCTAGCTCCCTTTTCCTGTCTTCCTAAAAAGTTATGTCAAGGGATGAGATGCATTAAAGTAACAGTAATGGAAAGGATTGTGCTCTACTACTCTTGCAAGTAAGTGAAGGACTTCAGTCTTTAGAGCTGTCCATATGGCAAATTTCACATGCACTAAAATTAAGAGAGGTGAGGTGACCCAACCCACGTGTAATAAACATCCATCCTGCTTTGGATGGAAGTGTGTGTTGATGGAGTTGGCGGAGAACCTGGGGCATTCTGTGATACAGCCTTTCTTAAATAGGGACCCTGGCTCACAGGAGCAGGAGGCAGACTTGTGATGTGTTTAGAGCATATTCTGTATTGGGAATACCTGGGCTGTGTTCTGAGATCTGTGGATTTCCTTGAGGAAAAACTCCCAGTAATAGCATTTAGCTGTTGACATGAATACTAGCTGCTACTGGAGAGCATGCACGTATAACACAATTTGCTGTACAGGCCAAGAGACAGTGGTTCATGTTGAGGCGAAGACCATGAGGTTATTGTGTGGATCTTACTAGAAGACCACTTACCCTGTAGACCACTAAAGCCATAACTCAGTTCTTCTGTCTGTAAAATGACATTAACCATACATAACCATGACATCACTTTTTGATGCTTAATACATTGGTATTTTAAGGGAGTTCAGCTCTTCAGAGACGCGGTAGAAGTTCAGGGTTACTTTTTTGCCTTTTTTATATAGGGTTGGTGTCTTGGGCATAAATTGCATATAAAAATGCAAAAATACTTAGGTATGTCTGTACCTCTCCTTTTTGTCCGCTGAATAGAACTGTAATTGATGGAACACAAATGATGTATTAAATTTCTTGAACACATGGATAAAATAAGCCAATGTGAAAACCACCATGTGCAGTTAATTTATATACAAATATATTTGGAGCAGGTACAAACAAAGGTGTAAAGTACTATGTTTTAACAGATTTTCATGCCATATGCATTTGCTTTTACTGCCTGAAGAAAAAAAATGATTGAACTAGATATCTTTAAAAAAAAATTAATGTTAAAATACCTTTTGAAAATTATCTTTTTTTAATTATAGGAACACTACTCTTCATGGGTTATTAGTATGTTTAACTGTTTTAACTATTTTTTAGATCATTTTAATAAATTAATCTTTTTTGCCACTTAATTTAATTTCAGAAAGCAATTTCAGAACAAAAAACCTGATCTTTGACATGCTTTCTTGTATTTATTGCATATCTTTGGAAATGACCTAATTTTAGCAATTCACATGAAAACAGTGGTCAGATCTCATCATTTCAAATTAAGTCTGACAGCTCAGAAGTTAAACCAGTTTAGCTTGTTTTAACAGCTACACTTCAGTGATTCTGGGTTATTAAACTCTTTGGGAAACCTTCCACACTTTATTAGGGAAAGGAAATTTATATAGTGGAAGGAAGAAAAACATGTGTAATTGCCAACATATACATAGTGACTCTGGTAATAACATCAGTTTATATAGATTGTTAGTATCCAGTACAAATCTGTACGTATATACGCTTTTGTGTGAAGGAAAGGTATATTGGCATGACGAACAACTTCCCCTAAAACTATCATCAAGGCAAACGTGAGTGACTATTCAGTAACTCATTTGGGAAGCTAAATTCAGTAAAGGGAATTTTATCCAGAGCATTACTTCTTCAGACAGAACTCTATACTCAAACGTATATATTAAATTTGGTCAAGCTTGCAACTAAATCTGAACATTACGTTAGTCCACCACTCGGATCCCATGGTAAACCTGTGGGAGAAGATTCAGAGTGAGGGTTCTTCCTATCTCCTGTCCCAGCTCCTATCTCACACTATCTCCTCTGAAGGCCATAGACATGTTCATTCAGTAGGATGCAATGTATCTGTCAGGCTCATGACTCTGTTCAGAGAACAGAAAAGCATCTTTCTCACCACATAAAAACTACCAGGTATTGCATCCACTTGGGCATGGCTACAGGGCAGCTCAAATCTCAGGGTGAAGCTCTTAAAGGCAGGGTACAGAAGGAAGGAGCCTGCAGGCATGGTGGACTCAGAAAATAATTGTTTCTGAAACTGAAAACCTAGGAGGCTGGGATGAGGAGGACGGAGCCTGAAATCTGATTTAATGTTTCATTAGGCTATAGACACACTTATATGCCAACCCCTTAGCATGGCTACTGCAGAGTTGAACAAGCAGTGGCTCAACTTGCCACAGAGGGTCTAGACCTGGGGTGGGGAACAGCGTGAAGTGGTTTGAAGTTTCTGCTGTTGCCTCCTGTTTGTGCTGGTACAGCGAGACATGCCCCATTGCCACCCCACAGCTGCCTCTTCTGTTTAGATTCAGGTAACAACTCAATATGTCTTGAAGGCCCAGTCTGATACCTTCTTCCCACAGCAGAGTTTCTGCATCAAGGTCAGGTTAACTCTTAAATTTTCTGGACAATCTATTTAGACTAAGGGCTTTTTAGATCTCTTGCTACACAGCAGGTTTTCAAAACTTTGACTATTTCTTTTAAATCTTTTTGGGAAACTATCTTAATTTTCCATATCAAGTATTTTGGTAATGACTAGCAATATATGTAGCAGTGATATTTAGTTCTCCCTCTTTACCTTTCTTTCTATTCCTGTTTATACCTCCAAGAATTACGAGCAAATTTTAGTCACAGCTGGTGATCTACCATGACTCTACCATGACTACTTTTGAAAAATTTTGAATGTAGCCCTGTTGTATTTCCTCCTGGCTTGTTGATGTGTACACTCTGCAGTAGTGGATCAAGACAGGCTGTGTAAGGCACATCTTCACAGAAATGCTGGTTTTTGATTTCCTATTAACGTGTTGAGAGCCATCACCCAGTTTTTAATCCCTTTAACATATGCACAATTGGTTTTAATAACAATATCATGTAGTACTGATTGTGTCTGTGCATTATCAACAAAATGTGCAGTCCAAAATATCTGTGTCAAAACTGTTTGCCAAGGCTTATTTTCAGTATGTTCACTGGCTACCGTAAGGCCAGCGCCCTTGCCTTGAAGGAGGTGTTTTAAGGGCTGGAAAAATATTTAAGTGACAATAACTGATTATATTAGCTGGTAGGAGATAAGTAGGAAGATATTTTGCTGTGCTTTATAGTCTACGTAAATACCAGGGTTTCAATAAGCATTCAAAGAGATGCTTAGTTGTCTTTTCATTATCCCTCATGAGTTATTTCTCTGTGTAAGACTTTAATGCAGAGCAGTGACTTAGGTGCTGATAAGTAACTTCTGGTGAGGCTTGCTGCAACGGCGTAAGGAGCTGCTGTCCTGGCTCCTCTACCAGAAGTTACTGACTGTGTAGTAAAGTCGGAGGACTGCAGTGAATACCTGATAATTAACTGATTTAGCACAAAAGCCCCTGCTTGCTTAAAAGCCACCTTCATTGGCATAAGTAGTGAAGATGATAGACTCAGTGAAAAGCAGCCCAGATGTGGATGTGTTTTCTCTTCTGCCTTTCTCCTGGGGCAGCTCTGGCAGAGGCGGTTGCTTCCAGAACCACCACAGCTGGATTCACTAGAGCTGTCAACACCTTTATACTATGAACTGGAAACTAAGCATGTTCATGGGTGAAGCATGTTCAGAAAACCCAAGGTCATGCATGACCTCTGTTGCACTGCACCAAATGATGCTTGCTCTCCTGTTCAATCAAGATAATCTATGAACTAAATGACAGTAATTTCCATTAAAAAGCCTCCTAGAAAAGCAGGAGTGTGTGTGAGCATGTGCTTTGAAAACTTTGCTTGATGATACGTTTTCTTTCTTTCTTTGATCTATCTGAAATAAATGGAATGCATTAGTGCTATTTAACTTTGCCCCTCAGTGTCGAAAATGGAAAAAAAGCTGACTGTAGTGTTTATTTTCAAAATCCTACTGCCAAGATTTTTTTCTTCAAGGCAGAAGAATGAAAGAAGAACAAATCTCTTCTTTGCTGCCATGGTCATTATCGTTTATTTTCAGTAAAACAATACTGTCTCAGTATTTGAAACTTTCTGTACAGGTGGGCAGTGTGAGCCTGGTTGCAAGAGATCATTCCAAGTGGTTCATGTATAGGCTAATTATTAGTATAGGCTAATTATTAGGACAGGAAAGAAGAAAGGCAGTTTCAATGTACTTGCATATCAAGGGCTAGTGTTATTGCAAAAGCTGGTTGCGAAGTCATCTATCATGATGATGAGTGTGGTTTTAATACTTAGGCAGATGTTAAGAATGAAATGTAATCAAAAGGTGAATTATTTTCTGGGCTGTTTTGGGATTTAGACTGGCAAAGATAACTGGAGTAACATTTTTAATCCCTAGTTAGCAAAGGGAGGGGCAGAAGGCTGTTAGCATATAACTCATGAAAATCTATGGAGAAGTACAAAGATACCAGTAGAGCATGACATCCATTGTGGAATGGTGTTTGCTCTGAAGAGGGTAAAATTCTAAGATTATATTCAATTAATTTAGAAAAAAGAAAGCTAAGCATTTGGAAAAGACTGTCCCATAATGTGGCCTACAAAAGAGATAAGTGAAGCAGTCAGAATGTTCATTGGAGATATATATATATGGAAATGAAAAAAAATAATGAAACTGTGCTTTACCTTAGAAACACTTTTACAAGTCCTGTGTCCTGGTTTAAAAAAACAGAAGGACCAAATTTGTGAAAATTTAATCAATCATTTTTCCTGTTTGGCAGATGAGAAGACAATTTTCAAACTTAGAGAGATGACTCCTGGAGATCTGCATTTATGGGAGTTTCTTTTCAGAGTAATTTAAAATGATTGCCTGAGAAAAGTTAATGTAATTAGGCTCACAGTATACTTCCAGGTTTACTATAGACGTTTTGATTAGAAAGAGAATACCAGAAATAAGTTGACATAGATTTCTTAGTCTTCAGATGTAGGAATCTTTTATCACAGCTGATATCACTTGAGTCTCTTCTCCATTTGTGCATCCAGTAAAGATTTAGATGGCATTTTTATTAAGGAAGTAATGATTTTCTAATCCTTGTGGAAAACCCTTTCCTCTGACTAAGGGCAAAGTGGCAAAATCTTGTGAGGAAGTTGATGTGATATTTGTATATATGTACTTTTCTCTGGGACTGACCAGCTGGCATCCGCTAGCCCCAAACTGACACAAGTGTCTTTGATACGTTTCTGTCTATGGGTTTAGGTAGATATAGGTGTATGTGTGTAACAATACGTGCATGGTCTCAGCGTATCACCGGATAAAAAGTATGTTTCAGAAGAATATATTCATCCTAGGGACCTATGCACCTGCACTTAGGCACACATAAATCTGAGTTGGGAAATGGAAACTTATTTTGCGAAGTTAAGTATACTTGAAATATATATAAGAAAATATTTGAATTATCTGTCATTCAAACACAAGGACTGCTTTTTTGGTTTTGTTTTTTTTAATGAATGTACTTTTAGGCTTACAATGGTGGTGGAGGAAAAGGCTTTAAAGGAAAGTCATACCAGTGAGTCAGTGGGAAATGCTAATCTCTTCCAAGACAGGAGCCAGTGCACTAGATACAAACACAAGGATATAATCAAGGCACGATAACAGCATCGTGATTATTGTCTTTGACAACACAATGGGTCTTTGCATGTAATGTAAGCCCAAAATTGGACTATGTTAGTGAGAATGAGATAATGGCAATTAGAAAAAAAAGGACGTAAAGTGGTTTTGAGTGCCAAATTATCCCCTTCTGAGCCTGATCAAATGCCCACCGTAACCAGTGCAGACATCCATTGGCTTTGGTAGGTACTGGATCAGGCTCTGGAATTCAGATTTTTCCCGTTGGTTTGTGCGGTTTATTTTATCAGACTGCTACCAGACTGACCTTGAGAATGACCTAAAGTAAAAGTCAAGTTACACTTACAGCTTTTCTCTTATTTTGTTTTTAGGTGAGATAAGAAAATCTTGAAGGCTTAACTCACAAATCAGTCATAAGCGGGGGGACAAGAAATCACACAAAAGTCTCTTCCTCCCAAAATGGACAGGGGAAGAACACTTTTAAGAATCAAAGGCACAATAAAATAAGATGTTTCCCCAGGAGCCAGAATCCGTTCTCCTTTACACAGATGTAAATCAGGAATAGCGTGTGAACCATTTTGGGTCATACCTGTAGGAATGACATAATAGTGCTGAATTCACCTTTGCATGGCATGAAGGCCACATGATTCTCCATCACTTTTTTGAACACCTTTTGTCACAGAATTTTTCACCGAGGCAGACCTGATGGGCGCTGGTGAGACCTTGTGTGAGAGTCCATGATAGATTCAAAGTGGCCGATACTCCACTGTCTGGCAATATTGAGATAAATACTGATCTTCAGCCCTTTCCTTCCTCAGATTCATACACACAGAGTGGAATTTGGCTTCTTACCTTGTAGATCCACGAAGGACTAGAGCAAGTTTTATGTGATAAACAACATGGAATATGTAAGATCTCTATGGGGGAAACTCTGAACTATATAGCAGTCTATATTGTGATAGTAGCTACATAGTAGTGGTACATGTAGTAACTAAAACTGCAACAGGGAGACTAAATTTCAAGTCTGCTGAAGGGCCTCCACAATCTGGGCAATCTGTTAAAGCACTGTACAGAACGAATGTTGTCCCTCTTTGTAGCTGAATGCTTAAAACTCATTTTCACTCTCTGTTCTCTCAAACTGAGGTTGTCAAATTGGTGCCAAGTAAGACAAGTTTGTAATATATATTATGTACCTTGGAAGTTGGTGGATGCTAGTTCCACTCAATTTAACTGTGTTGCTTTTGAGGACAATTTGTTCTGACCTGCAGTGTGAAGTCTGTATAAGAATCAGCTGTTTTAAATATGTCGCCAAAAGAACTTATATGAATGATTTTATCTATTAATTCGAGCAACTCCGGGGCGGGGGGGTGGATGGGAGAACGTGGTTATACAGAACCAGCTGATGAGAATATGGGTTCACCTGCTGGGTGATTTCCCTTCCCCAACTCAGCTGAAGAAATATCTTATGTTTAAATCACTTGGCTTGGACCCAAGAGAGGTGGGATGGATTCTTGTGGATTTTTTTCAGCCTTTCTATAAGACTTTGGATAGATCACCTCTTTTTTCTGTGTCTTTTTTTCTGATGTGTAAAATGGAGATAACTGTAATCATCTATTAGTAAGTTACTTTTTGAAAGTATTGGAGCTACAGGCTCAAGAAAGTGAAATATTTAACAAAGCAGAATGAGAACATCATGCTGAATAACACACTTGAGAAAACTGTAGCCTTTCTTCTGTTTGAAAGATGCACTTTGATCTGTTGTTCAGGTGTAATTTTGCCTATGCATGCGTATCCAGCACTTTTCATTTTAACTTTACAAATTACCTATGTAGATTTTATTGATAAAAACTCTGAAATGCTTGTGGCCATGCAAGTCATATGGCATTCTTGTCCCTGACCAGATAAGCTAACTCTTAAGTTTAAAGGAAAGATGTTCTAATTTTCCTGGAAGAAGTAAAAGATTAAGAGAACTTTAAACAGTTACAGTTCTTTTTCTTTCTGTGTGGATTTCCTAGGAAAATTACTCATAAATTAATGAGTAAGGCTGTATTCATTTAATTTCTTTTGTACAAAGCAATTCTATATCATTTTATTTGACAGCTGTGAGGTTGGATACTAGTTTGGTTTATCTGAAGGCTTTGGAGCTCTGGTAAGATATTTGAATACTTAATTCAGAGTATGGAAAAGGAACTGTACTTGGCAGGCAAGGGAGGCAAGCTCATATTCTATATTATTTTAATTTGGGCATGGGGGATGTTTTACAAATGAATAAAACCTATGTTCACTAAGACACCATCCCATACGAGTGATGATTATATTAAAATGCAAAGCCTAACTTGTATAAATCTACTATGTAAGATCTAGCTGTGAAGTGCTTGGTATATCCTGCTATTTGAGAGGAAACATCCAATCCATCTAAAAGCAAGAAAACAATAAAAAGTCATTAGTTGTGTTTTGTGACCTCTCAGGCGTAATTAGATGTTGTCTGAGAGTCACCTGTGCAGTGTTATAAGGAGGTATGTTGCAGAGAATACAAATACAAAACACTCAGGCTGGTCATGAATAGTTATGCCAATTCTGATTGTACTACAGTTTTCTGTTACATATCCTCTAAGGTACAGCCAAAAGTCGTCTGCCATTTTAATGAATGTTCCTGGTGTGTAGAGAAAGATGATATAGTCAAGCATAGGTCATCTATAGCCCTTAGTATCAGCTGTGGCATACATGCCATTATATCATAATACCATTTTATCCCCCATAATCTTTCATCAGTGCTAATGATCAAAGTTTGCGTGGCAGCCAAGAGAATCGTGAGACAGTAGATATTTATAGCTTATGGCCAATTCTGATTACTCTATAGCAGTTTTCCCAGTGTTCTGTAGTTTGATTGATGTCATTGGCATGCTTCAACATTCAGAATATATCAAATAAATTTGCTATGCTTTGAACATGAAAGGGAAGTAAAACACTGATAATTTAAGAAACCAGAAAAGTGGGGGAGATAGGAGATACACATTGCTGCATGTCCTTTGGCAACTAACGCCATACAATGCTTAGCAATACAGTGCATGCATCCAAATTGCTAAGCATCCTCTTTAATGCAAGGCTTTACTTCAACTGTAAGAGTGTTGCTATTCAAAGGGGCTGATAAATGAAATCTGAACTGCGTATGCTGCAGTGGAGAGGAGGACAGGAGCAAGAGACAGCTGTTTGGGGTGACTGCTTTACAAGCAGAAGCCTTTCAGTTCCATCAATCAGACAACGTGAAAGGCCCAAATCCAAAGACACCAGCATCCCACCCCCTCTGATCCCGATCCTAATAGTGTGCCAGTCACCGATGGAAACGCATTACAAAGTGAGAATGGTCCATTTTCTTCCTTCCTTTTCTGAGAGTCTGTATTTATCAGATTTAACTAGTTAATGATTCTGCCCTCTCTCTTCTGTGTGCCAAGAGGAATCTCGCTGCAGAGGTGACAATTGTTTATAGTGAATGAGCAGTTAAAGCGTAAGCAATCCATGGGATCTGTAGGAGCTGTTTTGCAGGGCTGAGACTCCTGCAAAGGGTTAAACATCGACTCGCTTCAAAATCGATAGTGAAATTATACATACGTTTTCCTCATCGAGACAGTATTTGGTCGAGACCTGCGAGGCCATGCTGTGGATATGTGGATAGCATATTGATTCTAGCTGTGGTGGCCTTGGGCTGAGGCTGTGACCCTGGTTTTAGGAAATGTGTGTTCTGTGCCTATCCCTACTGCAGCCCTTGTCTCTAGCAGCAATTTCTGCCCATAACAAGCCCAAGGTTGCCCACCAAACAAGGTTTCCCTACCTGTGAGTCTGCGAGTGCAGTTGCAGCATGTCTTTGAGCTCACGTGGCACCTTGTCTGCCCAAATACATCAGTTATGTCACCACATATGAAATACCTGTAAAGATGCTTAGGTGGACAGACTGTGAAGGGAGATAAAGCATGCCACGCTCACAGGTACGTCAGAAGATGCTCTGAGTGGTATAGACTATATGGTCTTGGGCCGCTTAGATTTTTGTGGTGTAAGCTTCCCATCTGCAAAATCGGTGTTACAAAATACTCCTTTGTCATGCTTATGTAAGCTTTTTTGGATACCTGTATATACCTAGTACTTAGCCCAAGAGCTCTGATTCCAAGCCCTACAATAATGAAAATAATACTTCTGTGTGGAGAAGTGCTCATGAGCCCTGTCCCTCCATCTGTAAAAGTCACTGTCTCATTTTTTTCCAGTGTGTAATGTCTTATTATCAGGCTTTCTTATTGATTTGCAAACATGAACGTTCGTAGGATAATAAAGAAATGGGCAGCACACTTCGGTGATCTCTTTTGCTTTTTTTCCTTAAAAGCAATTTTCATGGCACTGCATCTGATAACAATAGAGTTAAGCTATGTCATTAATTTCCATAGATGGTAGATGGAGAATGTTAAATTCTAGGCACCTGAGTGGATCATCAAACTCTTCTACCACATAATGACTCTAAATAATCATATTCATCATAATTAGTACCGTTAATAATGTTAAAAATAAACACTTGTACCTCAGACCATTAGGAATAGTAATCTTGTCATCGTCCATGAAAATTACCAGACCTGGTTATTTTTCACAGTGGGGCGCAGATATGAGATATATAATTAAAATATTAATTACATATTTGATAGAGCTTCAACTATCATTATTATATTACCATTGGCCTCATTATTAGACTTTCAATATGTTACCTTGTATATATTGTGTTTAATAAAGTGTTAAAAAGTGGCTTTGGGTTTCTGAGATCAATATATGTTAAAAAGAAAAATGTATATGAATCCAGAGGTAGGGAAGAAATGGGATTCAAACTGTGTTTAAATGAATTTCTGTCATTCAACCCTGTACTAAGAGGTGACACAAAGCTGACACAAAGCTAATCCTAGTCATAAATCCCCAAAATAGAATTTAAGTGATCCTTAGGTGATATTTAATGGTTATTTTTACCTGAGTAGATTAAATGAAAAGAATACTAGTTAGCTGAATGGGAGAGAAGAGCTTTAGAAAAGAACAATGTATTCTAAAGTTTTTTACTCTTTTAAGTACAAGTTTTTTCTGTTAACCTAAACAGCAGCTCTTCTAATGTACATAGGGGCAAGTAGTGCTTTTGCATGCTAAACTGAATTAGCAAGGGGCAAGGTGTAACTTGAGGATAAATAATAGTGACACAGCACATTTTATTAAAAATGATGGTGCATTTAAGATTGAAAAATCTTTTGTCAGGAGTTTATTTTCTTGTTTCCATGATGGTTAATTGTCCATTTATTCCTTACCTGTCTGTAATAAAGTTTTGCAGGATTAAGTTTGTTGCCATTATTTGAAAATGGTGCCATAACTTTTCTGTAATAAGCTAATGTTTCAGGTTGTTTCAGATCAGGACATACTTACTCTAAAAGTAAATGCTTTAGAAGTAAAACACAGACCCCAGTACGATGTCTGTATCCTTAATCCTGAAGGATTTTGAAGAGTTCTCCAAGATGCTAGTCTTGCTGTCTGTTCCCGTTGCCTTGCTTAGCCACATTCAGTGGGTTTCTTGGAATCTTTCTGGAACAGAAAATCTCTGGAGCTGAGGATAGTCATTGCCTGCCTTTCACTATGGGAAAGGACAAGAATGCATTTTTCTTATTTTTATATGTGTTTTTGCAAAATTTTCAGTGGTTTTTTTACTGTTGCATTAAAACAGTATCAAAAGAAATAGTTCCCAGAATCGACAACAGTAGATAAAAAAGGTTTTCATTCAGGCTTTTTTTTATCCCAGAACACCTCCACACCTTCTGAGGCTTAAAGGATAATAAAGTAATGAAGTTACTAAACTTCAGTTTAAAAAGGAAACAAAAACACCGCCCCCCCCCCCCCCCCCCAACCACCCAACCAAGTTATATCTGTGAAGGATGTGGAAAGTTGTTTTCTAAATATAAAACTGGCTTGGATGGACAAAAGAGTTCTCTACAATTCCTGTCAATCTTGAGAAGTTTGTTCCACCAATGTGGTATGAAAGGACTGAAAGTATCATTTGCATGGGAGCAGCTGATGGCTGTACAAACCAAGAACTTTCATTTGCTTAATTCATAAATTGGAATTAAGGCAAAACCAAAAATCCCAGGCTTGCCTTCAACTCTGTGTGTGCATGCATGCCACCCTAGCACTGATTCCAGGTTAAACTTCTCACATCCTGGTGACCGAGCAAAATTTGGGGGGATGTGGTCCCATTCTCACTGTGTTGCAGAGCACTGAGGCACCCGCACATGAAAGCACACTGTTGATTTTCCCATGAAGACGGCATTCAGGCAGCCAGCTTTCACCACCTACCTATTAACACCTGTAATGGTATAATATCATGGGACTTTTCATCCTCCTTCTCCTGAATAGTCAGGTTTCCTACTCAATCTGAGTCTCCTCTAAGGTACAGCTTTGCACACCTAGAAAGTAATTTCTTTCGGAAGTAGGCAGAAATAATAAAACCTTATCTGCTTCACAGCAGATATTATGAGTATGGTTGTAAATAAAGCTTTATCACCTGCTTTAAACCTGATAGCATAAGCAGTGGTCGCACTAAGATTTCTTTTTGGTTCAACCCACTTTACTGGTTTTATTTAGTGAGACAGGCTATGGCTACTTTCCCCCTCGATATAGCTGATATTTTCCAAGGTTTTGGGGAGAGGATGCTTTGAATTCTAAATGAATCTAGAGCACTTCTTTTAATAGTGTGGGATATCTACTCTGGTAAACCATTAACTGGGTCATAGTCAACACAGTCAATGTAGGGTAGTCAGCTGAGGACAGTCAATATAAGTGCAAGTGCTTGACTGTCCAGAAAGTAATGAAACTCTTTCAACAGATTGGGAAAGCAGCTGATTCATACACTTTGCCAAAATTCTATTTTGGTATCTGTGCTATAGATTAATCTCGGACTAAAAGTGCCTTGTGGATTTTTTCAGTATTATTATTGAGACTTTTTATAATTTTTACATTTACCCGAAGCTACTCAAGTATGACATCCAGTGGCAGGGTTTCAATGTTTAGGACACGAGCAAGTTTTGTCATCAAATGGAATTTTCCTTGTAGAATTGAGATGTTTATTCTCAATAAATTGAAGATAATCTCTTCCAGATTTCAGAGCTGGTATAACTGAAGTCCTGGACTTTTGAGGAGGCTGATGAACCTAATAAAATCTCTATGAAAAATTCAACTCTTCATTAGATCTTCCTTGTCACTAAGGTTTATTATAGCTGCTTACTTGGGATTAGCACAGACAGAATGTGTTTAACATGTTATTAGACTAGTTACACTAATTTTGTCCCTATTTGTGTTAGTATATCAGGGAAAAGCCTGAGATGTTCTATAGGTAGATGATTTTGTTTTGCTTAAAAAATAAGTTTGGTTGCAGATTTTTGTTGTGATGTCTAAGGCATAATTTGGGATTTTAAAATTTAATGTAAAGATTATTACATAATTCCCATCTTCCCTGAAAAAAAGGAAGCTTCATTTTAGTGCATCCCTTGATACTCTGAGGTATAGCCGCTTAATACAGGAGTTTACTTGGATCATTTATTGACTCCTCACAAATGGTATTGTGGCAATGTGTAAGAATAGCAACAGCATATATTAAAACATCTTTATAATCAGAATAATAATGGAGAGCCTGTAGATATGAGAATCCCAAAGTTTTCCCAATGCTTTAATAAGTACTGAGCTACAGTTACGATTCCTGAATTATTCAGAGCTATAATTTGGAGTCAGAAGGCTTTAGTATGCTGTAGATGTAACATTAAGGCTTCCAGGGTCATGGTAGATATTAAAAATGTTATGGAGAGATCTAGATTGCTAATCACACAATGGCAGAAATGTTGTGTAGTGCCCTAGAATTACAAATAATTTAACAGGATCCAACCAGTGCTAAGTCCCCTCCCTCCCATCCACCAAAACACAGGATGTACAGCAATGCTTCTGTGAGAATAAAGGGGTGCAAAATGCCCTTAAGTGTACGTCTCAAGAATCCCATAAGCAGTGGAAAAAGAGGTGCGGAGCATACATGGAAAAAAGCCTCCTCATGGGCTGGAATGACAGTAACTAACCACTACACTGAAGTTATAATTATAATTTCATCACAAAAGTAGATATGTCAAGGTTTCACAAGGAAAAAAATCTATTTACAGAAAAATATTATGCTTTTCATTTGATAGAAAAAGTAATTATTGCAAAGGGACCCATGGAAGATCTTGAAGACAGTCACCCTCCTTTTAATAAGTGCTTGTGGCAGCTAAGTGGGGATCAGGAGTATTCTTTATCAGGTTTGCATTCAAGTAGTACTAAATATATGCAGGTAGGAATTAAATAGTATCTGAGTTTAATTAAAATTATAAAAAAAAAGGGGGGAGAAGAATGGTTGGTAGACTGCTCGACTGCATTTTAACCAGTAACCTCAGACCCTAATTAGAAATGCTTTTCATATCTCCTCCATGCAAGGGCTTAATCTGACGTGAGTCTGTGAGCGAGGGCTTGGGGGACCAGTGTTAATTCTGCATTCGATCTTGGTTTGTATGGAGGCAGGCAACGCTGATTGACCGAGTTGCAGCACAGATCCCATGACCTTGCTGGGATTTTCATGTGAGGTGTTAATTGAGAGGGTGGGTTAATCTTTGAGCATCATTGTCCCCGAGCTGAGGACAAAGTTTGTGCTCTCTGTTTCCTTACTCAACAGTATATTTGATCTCTACCTCCTCCCCTTTATGTCAGTTTAGCAAGCCGGCAGAAAATTCGCTCTTGATAAATTTATTGGTGGGGGATTATCTCTTGCTGGTTTTGTTTGATTTTATGATCTTGTTTTGGAGAAAGGAGTCGTTAACTGGAATGAAAACCAAAATATCCTTCTCCTGACTGTCCCCCTCCCAGTCCACTCCAATGAGACTATCATATCGGGTGGGGGAGTGACAGGTTGAGATTAATTATAGTAAAGAAAACTACAAGGCACAATTTCAAAGTTATTTCATCTGAGTGCTGGGAAAATATAAGCTCTTTTTATTGCTCCTGAGTGGAAAGCCTAAAATAATTACAAAAACAAAGAGATATTACAGGGGACAGAGCTTTTACAATAATATACAGGTTAGAGTTTTCATACTGGATTTGTGTAATGCAAGAAAAGACAGCCCCACAGTTTTGCTTTTTTATAAATAATGAATGGCTTTTTTTCTTCGTGTGTTGTTTTACAGGCCTGTCATTTCCAGTGTAAGGAGTAAATTTTTTACTCTGGGCAGGACTAATGTATACTGGCTGACCTTATATATGATTCCCAAGTGAGCAGGATGGTAGTTAAAAGCAGCAGAAGCAATGGAGCTCGCACAGGAAACACTGTGAACCAACAGTGATAAAAAAGCACAAATGATAGCTGTCCTTGACACGCAAAGAATTCCTTACTTGTTTTATTGCACCAGCTGTAGATGAGATTAATTACAACGCTTCAAAACAAAAACCCCTTTTGGAGAAATTTTGTAAAATACAGGCAACTTTTGCAAAGCCCAGGCAGCGTGCTCTGTGCCTACCCCTCTGCCAGACCCACCGCCCGTGGTGCGGAAAGGAAGGGGACCGGCCTGCGTGCGGCCGGCGGGTGGCCACGCACTGGGAGGCAGTGGGACGGCTTTGGCCCATTGAGGAGAGTGTGGTGTATCCGTGTTTGGGTCTGGCTGGATGGCTGCGAAATACATCCAGTAAAAAAGAGGTGGCATGGTTTTTACATGCCTGACTTGGTGGTTAGTGACCTTTGTGAAGTTGTTTCCACCTGAGCGGTGCTTTTGCTTGTGCCGGAATCATTCCAGAGAAGGTCTATGGCAGGGTGAGATGTCTCTGAGCAGTGCCACAGGAGAAAGTGTGATGCCTTGATGCCACTGCGTTGTGATGTAGTGCAGACCTGGCCTCACGACTTCCAAGTTCTCTTAAATAGTTCTGTGGCAAAATCACAATCCTTAAGAAATTGCCCCTTGTAGGGACATTGGGAGATTTTTTTTTTTGCAGGAAATGGCATTGTGTTACTGGAGAGTAACTTAAATCAGCAAGAATTTAATAGCTTCCTTGACTGGGTGGAAAGCTACAGGTCAGCTCTTGGATTTATATCCCTATATAGGTTCCAGTTGTAGAGAGTTTCTTGTAGCAGTAGTCAGCAGCCTTCTAAGGCTGTTACACCAGATTGTATTTTTCTTTTTTAAAGTTTAAGAATATTGATAGAAACTCAGTGGGAGCTAGGAAATGCTGGCGTTCGCTTCGGCGTCTATATCTTGCTTCGAAGCAAGGCACCGGAGCCCAGCTCGCCTGAGCTTGGGATTCACTGAGAGCCAGGAGCTGGGAGAACTGGTGCTTCTCACAGTCTTCCCTCAAGATGCTCTGATACTGTGATTCTGGCCTTGCCCCTACCGTCCTAATGCTATTAAAAACTACCCTCATGTTATCTGTAATTGCTGACCAGTATCTTAAGCCACCCTGCAGTCTTCGAGGAAAATTAATTTTGGAGTTGTGAAAAAGACAGAAATTTTGTTTCGCAAAGGATTTGGAGAGTTTGAAATCTGGCTTCTGTTCATACTGGAATGAAATGTGACATTTTCAAATTCTTGGCAGAGGAAAATTCTCAAAAAAGCTGCCTTTCAGATTGATCAAAATGGTTCATTCTGGGTTGGACTTACTTGATTTCATAATCTACCAGAAAAAAACTGAAATAAAAGTCATTTCAAAATGAAAAATCAAAAAGGTCAAAACAAATCCCCCCTCCCCAAAAAATCAAGGCAAATTGGCATGATTCATAAACCCACTTTAGTTTTATGAATCTGCATTTTCTAATTCAAAGGGAGGCTATTGATGTTTTTTTTTTACAAACACTCCTAGATTATTCCTCAGTTGCATATGAAGGGACCACCAAAATTAAGCTGGCTTCTTAGGATCTGAATTGATTTCCAGGATTCAATGAATTTCAATAAAATGTATGTTTATGGATTGATTTTTTTTTTTGCATGAAAGTTGAGAATTACTTCTGGATGTTTGTAGCAAAAGCAATGTATGTGCTACAGAAATGCAGTCTGCTGTTTGTGGTAACTGTAGATTACCGAAAGGATATCCTTAATCATTGGGGTGATATTAACATTTTAAAGGTTTCCCAATAGTAATAGCTATTTTTAACACCATGATTAACTTCTGTCTAAACGTAACTGCATTGTTTTTAATAATTTTCTCTTGGTATAAAATATGTAAAGTTAAGAGTTTCTTAACTAGGTTTGGTGAAACTATGAGATTCTTAATGACTTAAGATGTTTCCCTAGGTCAGACTTCAGGCTTGTGCCCTCTTTCATTAGGAAAAAGGAAAACTTTGAACCATTCTTCCCTCCTGTCCTTACTGGTGGCTACTGAAAGACCCTGTTTATGCTTTGGGGTAATTAGGTGCATTTTTGAAGTTGATAGAAGGAAGAATGAGGACAACTAGGAACAGGGTGTGAGATATTTTCTCTTTTCAAGCCACAAAGACATTAATAGAAGAAACCAACAACCTGATGTGGTGTGCTCAGGCTGCTCTGCTGAGGGCAGGCAGGTCTTCAAAGCTGGAGGTGGAGGTAGAGTAGCAGCAAGGGCCAGAATGGGTGCATGCCCCAGGAGAAGAGCTGCTTGGTTCTCTGGGCTCTGTGTAGGTCCCAATGATCGGTTGTATCCTTTTGTGTGGAAGAACAATTCTCCTTTGCAGTAGGTGAAATTAAACGCAACTTTCAGGGTTTCCTGTGGATGCAAGAGCGTTTGGATTTGGCCCTTTGTGTAGTCAAAGATAAGAGGGATGCTTGTCAACACCTTCTTTACAGACTTACTATAACTATATTAGGCAACTAGTGAATGTCCAAAACCGTGTAGGGAAACAAAGTACAAACCGACTCCTGTAGCAGATGAATTATCAGTTTCGTCTTTGGGGCATTAGGTCTAATGGTCTTATGGTGCTTGTTTGTTGTTTTCTGTTACTGTCTTTAATCTGTTTTTAAAAATTCCACTGATTCTGTATTTATAGAAACCTCTTTACCTCATTGCTCTAGATAATCTTACCAGTTAAAATATATCTGGCCCAGTGTAAGGAAGTGCTCTTACGGTCCGTTCCATCTGTGTGATGTACTTTGTCTGTAAGTAATAACAAAAGGCTTCATTAGAGAGCTAATCAACTCCCTCACCTTTGAGACCTAAAGTAATCATGTATTTCAGATGCACATCTATAAGAACGCGCCTGGTAATCACATATAGGAGAAACTGTCTTTAAGCGACGCCAGGCAAAGGCGGCAGGTGGTGCAGCCGGCTTCCTCCTGTACGGGGCTTGCCTCTTAATCCCGAGCCCCTCTTTCAATAAAGTTTTACTTTGGCTTCTTGCAGAAAAAAGGTTTCGGAAGCTGGGTAAACAGAGCCTGAGCCTGCACGAAGGGGATTAAGAAGGAGATGCAAGAGTGGAAGGGAAAATGAGGATATGACAGAGGCCATAGTGAGTTCAAACAAAATTTGGCCTGCAGAACGCAGAAGAAATCCCACTGGTGACAGGTGCCATCTTGTGGGTCATTCTGCCACTCTGCCTCCTGCCACTTTTTATAACGAGAAGAGATAAAGGAGGACTGGGTTCTTAGAGGCTTCGGATTGGAAAAGTAATTCAAAGGGATGTGAACATGGTTGGCTTCAGGGTTTGCATGATACTGTAAACATCAATACTTTGCTTGTCAGCACTCTATGCTATTTAAGAATGTTAAAGTCTGCTATAAATAGAGACTATATGCGTGTCTAGAAACATGTAATCATAAATAGTATGAATGATAATCAAATTATTTTTACTTTATAGTAATGCAAATAAAATATTCATGCATCATGTAGGCCTAGGAAAGGTTACAGCCTGCAAACTGTGCTAATTAAAATATAATAGCACCAAGGAGTATATGTAAGAGTTACTAATGTCCATATTTTCCCTCTTTCCTTTAAGATCTTATCTTTAATGAATACATAAAAATGCAATGGTTAGCTGGTGCTTTAGCTCTGTGTTTTTTCAGGAAATTTATTTTGAAGGACTGTGCAAAAATAATCACAGCACCTACTAAGCCAAAATCAAATATACTATGATAAAGTATATATAATTTTTTTAAAGGAAAAGATAGTATTTCAGCTGTGAGCTTGAATTCCATCAAAAAATCAGAACATCATTAATTCTTAAAGGTTTCACAATTTAAAAGAAAAAAAAATGAAAACAATATTTATGTCAAACACAATGGCAAATTTCAGTATTATTTTTACACCAAATTTGAGGGTCAAATTTTTCAGGAATAGAAACCTTGGCTTTACAAATTACTGATTTTAAGTACTGTCAGACAAACAAGGCAAACTTGGAATTAGCCTTAATTTCCTTTTCCCATGTTCATAGTCATGTCCAAAATATGTTGCACTTTCATGGACACTTATGAAAGAAAATTGCATTAGGATGAATGAACAGTAAGGAAAGCAATCTTTAATCTGACGCGTACAAAAGTTTTAAACATGCTGTGTAGTAAGTATTTGTGTAGTATTTATGCCAAAAGTCAAATACGGAATATAATCTTATCTGGGTAGGGAACAGCAGCAGTGCCATCCGAGAGCGCCCATGACAGCTATAGGTGAGCTCTGTTAAGAATTTGTAAGGAGAAAGCAAATCCATGAAAATGTCAAGTAAACTTGACTGATTAATGCATTTGAAAAGAATTCTTATTCCTTTGCAAGCATTCCATCATTATGAGGAATATGAAGATCATCGAATGCATTATTCCGTCCCCAAGATTCGCTTATCCCCAGTTGTGAATCAGTGCATGAGACTTGACTGTGAATGGCTGGAGTCAATGGCCGTATTGTGCATGGGCATAATTCGTGGTGGAGGAAAGTGAGCTCAGTCTTCGTATTATTTAGTCACCTAAACTTAGGAAGTTGCATAAATGTGGTTGTGCTTGCAGCTTGCTCGGCTAAACTCTTCCTTGCATGTAAAAAAAATTATGTATATGTATTCAGACGCTTAAGGGCAGTGAAAAACTTTCGGATGTGCATTTTGCTCAGTTATTCGTGAACTTAAAAAATTATTTGTAATAAAACTTCTCAACGGTTAATTATGACATTTTAATGGGGAAAGCTTGAATTCTTTCACAGGGTTATGAAAACAAATTAATGTTAAATATGACATTTTCCTTTGGATTTATGACATATCCCCTGGCCCCTCCCTCACCCCACACAATGCGTACAAAAGGAGGTATTAACAGAAAAACAGATGTTGTGTGTTCTGTTATGAACAAGCTTTGTGATCTCATCCCAAGGTTTTATCCAAGCTTGAACCATCTGGCTTTGAGCTGGGGAAAAGCATGTCAGCTCTCCCCCAGAATTTCAGTGTCAGGGAGAAGGGGCAGAGTGCCTGCGCTCAATGCCAGGCCCCCTTTCCTCCCCTCCACAACCCTGCGAGAAAGACAGGAGTCAGGCACTGAAAAGCATACCAGGCATTTTTAAACACAACCCTGACATTTCCTCAGCATTTCCATAGCTAAGGCTTCCCTCCTCCCCATCCCCCTATCCCCTCTTTCAATCAAATAAGGCACCCGCTCTCTCATGCCTAGTGCAAAGAAGGAAAGGGAGGAGGGGGGGGGGGAAAAGTTGGCAATTTAATTCAAACAAAAGAAGCTTGAAATCTATAAGCACAGCAACTCCGAGGCTTCTGGCAAATAGAATTCTAATTAGTATGCTGCTATTTTTCTTTTAGACAGATGAGGGATGCCCCCTATTGACTCTAGCAGGCAGGCTGGTTGGAAAAAAAAAAAAAAAAGAAAAAAAAAAGAAAAAAAAAAAGAGGGGGGCAGGTGGGGGCTAGCCAGCAAACACTGCAGATTGCAAATTATATCGCAAACCCTGCCAAGTCCCAGCTCTTGGCATCAGATTTTTAATGACACCCTGGAAAAGGGAAAAAGAAGCCCTCAGCTAAGGGATAAAAATGAGGGGTTTTACACTGTGATAAGTCTTTGCTTAAAACCCAAATGGCCAAGCACACATTAGGGTTTTAAAATATTCATAGATAGAAGTGAAAATGAGGATATGAGGATGTACATTTGTTGCTTGGTCAATTGACAACTCATTCTGCATATTAATAAAAGGGATGATCTAATTTTAAAGGGACAGTCTGTCTTTTTTAACCATGACTTTTTGAGTATTATGAAGCTGAGGGCAAAACATCACAGAGGAGGCCAGCGATGACACAGAATGTTGTTTTCGTTTGATGTAGACCTGCTACTAACTACTACTTTGCTCAGGAATTCTGGGGTCTCTAAAAATACGATACCCTTCTTGTGTAGTCTCTCTGATGTATGGCTGCTGAACACTTTGATTTTTTTTTCCTCTCTTTTTTTTTTTTTGCAGTGCATGAGGCCCTTCACAGTTGTAGGATTTTATCCACAAACAGTCAGACCATCACAGAGATGGAAGCCATTTCTTTTAATAATTAGGCCACCTTCTGTTCCAGAGAACTGCTTTTGGCATGCCTACCTCGAAATAATGTTTTTTTTAATATCACAGTATATCTCCTCCCCCCCAATACTATACAGTAAGTGTTCACAACAGTCTGCGTTATATTAATATTACATACACTATCTTAGTTCAACTAACGGAAATCTCTTTGACCAAAGCTTTAAAAAAATAAATCCAAGCCCATGCATTTCAAATACTTCTGTTCAAGATTCACTTAGGGGTTAATTTTTTTAAAAATCCACTTTGATTTCTTTACACCTGAAAATCCTAGCCACAATTAATGCCATGAATGTGTGTGTCTACCCTGAGTCATGGTTAAGCAGTTAAATACCAAAGGAACTCTGCCTGCTAATAATTAAAAATGCAAAACTGAACTCAAAATTATTTGCATTTACAAAACTGTAGGCACTACAAAGGGAGACTGTGTTGATACCAGTCTCAAAAGTCACAGCTAATATTAATTATCTTTAAATACACACCCGTATACAACTGAAGGATTAACTCAGATCATGCAGCTAGCAGTATTTCTAACGCAGGGCTTTAGACTTTCTGTAGATTTTTATGACATCCTTTAGGCTGCGGACCTACAAAAATGAGGCTTACATGATCATTTGCTCCACCTGTCAGTCCCCTCCTAGTATTGTTGCTTTTTTTGACCCAATTTGACAGAAGGGCAGAAACGTCAGTGATAATTAAGTTCTTGTAAGTTTGGTGAAAATCGGTAGAGGAAAGAAACCCAAATGAGTGGCCCCACCGAGGGAAAGGTGGGCAGGACTCAGCCCTTCCACGCTCGCCTTGGGAACAGCTGGAGGCTGCAGCATCTCCTCGTGCTTCCTGAACAGAGGGTATGGTGAGGATATAGATGAGGAGCAAGGGCTAAAGGACAGAAATCTGTAGGAAAATGGGCTCGTGGAAGAATTTAGATGTGTGGTTTTTAGGAAGAGCACTAGCTTACATTTTCTCACATCTAGCCTCTTTTTCAGAGCAGTAATTGTTTTGGCTTTGTAAGGAAAAATTGATGCTGTTATTAAGAGAGTCTGCTAATCACTGTTAAAAAAAGTGTTATCCCTATGACAAGATTATAGTGTTACTAAATGTGTCCTCAAAGTTTATATTTAAAGACACAAAGGTGGTAAGTTTCTGAAGTGGGGTGTTTCATTATGTAGATCCTGTTAAAATTAGAAAGTTCATGTGATTTGAAAAGTGACTCCACTGTAGTGCGAATGACACAAAGAAACCTGTGTTAGTTTAACATTACCTGTGTTCTCCTATTGAGTGGTTTTTTAAAGAATAGGAACTGAAGCACAAGCTGTTGAAGGGAAAGGGTGCAGTAGGACAAACCAGAATGGTGTTTCTCAGCATACTGATGAATTAGTCTTGGTGCAGAAGACAGTGACGTTGTTTGCATTTATTCCTGGAAGGGAGAAGAAAACCAGTCCATAAAGCTCCCATTGATCTATCAGAAACTTCCCAGGTTGACCTCTTGGTGGGAGCTAACTGCAATACCTCTCTGGTAGTTATGGCTATAAGTCAATGGGAACCATTATTGATGTTATGAGAGCATATGGTATAATCTAGATAGGGTAACATATAATCTAAAAAAATAGATCTAAAGTAAAAATATGATGGGGTCTAGCCGAATTAACTGGAATGCCATCGACTTCAAGGGGAACAGGATCAAGTCCTTCGCAGAATTCTTATACTTACATGATATTTTTTTTGCATGATAGTTTGAGAAGGAAGCTTGAGAGATCTTGAAAAATTATCACCTATGTTTCTGGCATGTTGTTGATATACACAGAAACAGAACTTGTTAAAAAAACTCAGGCTTTTGGCTTAATTGTGTCTACTGACATTGAGTTCCACAGGTGAATTAGGTATGCTTAAAAGAGGGTGGAGGGGAGAAAGAAATGTTTTTTCTTTTGGCAGTTGCTCCAATATTAACTGTACATATCTACTTAGCAGAGTCATACAGTCAAAGCGCTAAGCTCAAGCGTAAGCTTGAACTGCATTTGTTGAACACTAGCCATCCAATTAATAGATAAATTAGACTACAAAAAATGATCTATACGAAAGGAGAAGTTGAAATGGCTGTGTAACCCATTCTGTGTTTAATGATCCAGCCCTGCGGGAAGAAGAAAAGCTAAAGTTTGAAGGCATCAGGGGAGCTCCAGGTGAGAGTAACAAGTATTGTTCTCAAATGGTTCAGAATTGTTGTAGGAAGAGTCAATGCCCTATCAATTAGTAAAAATTGCAATTATCTCTTTCAGTAAATGTTTTTGGTGGAAAAGAATTTTCTCCTCCTTTTCTCATGGACCAGTTATATTCAGTTCGCAGAGGAAGGAAGATGACAAGTAATTTTAGCACCCAGTGGCTTAAAGGAGTTCAAATGACCACTAAAGTCATATTAACTTGTCAGATTGACCAGTATTTTCTGCCACTGAAACAGTAGAATGGATGGCTGGAGACAATAAAATTGTTTCAATTATACTGCATTAAGCATCTTCACGAAGAAGTGAAAATGCAGAAAGCAAAGAGGAAAGGATCTAGGAGATGTGCTCAACAATGACAAGAATTTCACTGGGACTCATTTGAGTGAATACCCATTACAGAGATATAATATCTACTGGAGGTGCAGGCAGCAAATTTGTACTTGAACACCCCAACATTACAGCAGCAAGAACTTACTCTTAAATATTAATGGTAGACTAGAAAAAGAAAGGCCAATATTCTGAAAAATATCACAGGGACCTTGATCATGTCACTAGCCTTTAATATGGGACAAAACAAATGCTCACGCTGTCTGAGAGCTGCCAGGCTCCGCATTTCCTAGGGTTTCCTACTTGGGAGAGGTGTTCTGCTCCCCAGATAAAAACTTCATTGCCCAGCAAATATGAGAGGCAGTTATAACTCTCAGCTGCATATTGTAAACCTCTGATGCCCTCTAAGAGCCTTAGCAAATGACTTTTTCAGGTTTTGTTATCTAATGTAGAAGTTGGTAGACAATTATGCTTTCTCCTGTATGTTCATATGATGTGGAATGACCAAGACCAACCTCTCAGATGAGTAGGACTGCATTAGCTTCACAGCAAAAAATATCAGTACTAAAAATTAGTTGTCCAGCTGTAAAGGTGTTGCAGGATGTGATACAATGTAATTAAAAGCATAGCTGATTTTTTAAAAGAAATATTCTGCACAAAACCAGCTGTGATGCTTTCTTTAAATTAGGAAAGAGTTATTGCTGAGGGCTGGGTTAGTTACAGAAAGTGGGGCAATACAGGTATATGAGAGGTTAGAACAGAGGGGTGGAATAGGGTTGTTTTTCATTAAACTCTCATGCTGAAGATTTAAATACTTATTAATGACTAGGTACCCAGCCTTCCTTTACTGCTGTGTGCTTATACAAATAGTTCCATTGATTTCGTCGAGAGAGATAGTTTTCTTTAAGGTGGTGAATTTAATCCTAAATGTGCGTAGAAAATATATGGGATCACATTCTGCCATCCTCCTCACAGTAAGCATTTCTATAGTTTGCATGCTTTGGGCATAATCTCAGAGGGAACAGGCATGAAGGGAGGAATCGCTGATTGTAGAGGTAGATGAATCTAGGGCTAAAGGGGTAAAGCCACCTCTTTTTTGTATGCTGTGATGAATGGTGTTATAAAAAAAATGCAGGAGCTCTGCCTCTTGCAAACTAAATACCTAAAGCCAAGCTCCAAAGAAAAGTAATATGGGTATCAACTCACATGCCCCGAAAAATGTTGCTTGAATAAAATCCCCAAATTGGCGTTGGCTCTTGAATATCTGTCAGCCCAAAGCTAGAAGAAAAGTGTCTCCTTTGTTTTCCAGAGTTTATGACTTTTCTTTACTCACTCACTGGAATGCATTAGAAGAACATAATGGAAAAAGTTTCAATTGGCAAAAGTGAACGTGAAATATATATTTTCAGAGGATAAAAATGTTATGAGCATCTACACACAACTGGCAGAGGGTTTGATATGGTAAGAAAATGGCCACCTATGACCCTGCTCAGATTCAGTTTGACTTTTCACTTACTTAAAACAACATTTCTTTTTATATGCCAGGTTATATATTTTAGTCAGTGAAATGTTTGGTTTATTTAAAAAATATAAAAGTGTAGTCAGTCTCTCCATCCAATTTTTTTAGAGAAACTACTCCAGTCAGTGTGTTGCTCCTCTGCAACCAATAAATCCAGCAGTAAATTATGTATGATTTAAACACGCACACAGATTTATATTTATGCTTACAATGTCAGTATAATTTTACAGTCAAGATACAGTACATATACTCTGCTGTAAGTACTAGCTTGATATAGTAAACTCAAAAGAGCACATTAGGGGTTAGCAGTTAGAGCTGAAAGTGAAAATCAAGAAACAGCAGTAGTACCGCTTTTGTCTTCAGCATGCTCTTCAAGATGTGAGATGCTCCAGTGGGTGGGAGACCTATGCACCACCCCCCCAATTCTGGGGATAACCCCAGCAGATATGCTTTACAATTACCTTTTCTTAAAATGCCAATTAACCCTTTCAGGGTTTTGAGGCATACTGTGAGCAAGCAGGAGAGGGGCACTCATTTATCCCTTATATTGAACATCATAACCAATTATAAGGGGACTGGGGTGGGAGGAACAGGTCTTATGCTACTGTAGACATATCTGGAGTGCTTCCTGGGTTTATCCTTGTGGTTTTTAACATTTAGGAGGGTCTGTGGTTTTGTTTTAAAATAAGAATACACCAAAAGTACAAAAATGAAAATAAATGAATACAAGCTTCCAGATAAGGATATCACTTTATCGAATGAAATAGAAAAAAGGCTTTAATTCTCTTTGGCAATACTGTTCATGCTTGTTAAGTCTTACTGGCTCACAAGACAACGACAGTTTTAATTTTATCAAAATGTTCTAGTGTTTATGCTCAGAAAAAGTAGCCACTGGTGTAAATCAAGCCTTAACTCTATCAAAGTAATTAATACCAGGCCACTGGGAGACTGAAATTTCATAATAAAAATAACCCAAAATATTAAGGTTCTTATGGGAAATAGAATAGTACTAGGATGAACTAGAATGAAACATTGCTAGAATAAATCTAGAATGGCATTAATTAACCTGAAGATTAACTTAGCACATTTAAATATGTTTTGCTACTTGGAATCTGATCATTCAAACCTCACATGGAGATTGACTCTTCCATGGGGGTCCCATTTGGGTAAGTGTTATTCAACATAGTCAAGGTTAGAGAAATAGTCACGTTGGTTGGCAGCCGGTCACGTTTTGCCAGTGTACACAGTGGGGTTTTTTTTTTGCTTGTGTTTGACCTGATCTTTGATTTGAAAATTGTTGGACTACTTTGAAAAATCAAGTTATTTATCTTGCCATTTTTATGAGAAAGGTGAGAAGAAAAGGTAAAGGTGCTAAATCTAAGTGGGTTTTTGGTACATAAGTAGGTAACACTTAAAATTTCTGGTAGCTCCCATTAATCTGTGTCCGTAGCCTCTCTGTGTCCCACACCTTCACGAGTCAGAGGAAAGAGGAAGACACTGATGGTTCTGACCACAAACACTTCCATCCTCTAATTCAGAATAAAATGCTTCTCAGAAGCTCTGTGATTGCTAATAACTGGGTTTAGGCTGCTTCTTTTACTAAGGAAGAGTTGATGCATATGAAACTGAGACTGGTTGCAAGCTTTTAAGTAAAAGCTGGATTGTGACAACTTCTGTCTAGCTGGAACAGAAAGAATATGGGAAGATGTAGACTTGTGGGTCTGTACATTGGCAGGCTCACCTCCCCGAAACGATTCCCAGGACTCCCATTAAGACAGGTTGAGTATCACTCTTACCAGAGGATGCAGCTGTGCTCCGGTCTGTGATTTCTCCACATATTTGCCTCTGAGCAGGGGGAATTTGGCTGAAGTAAATGACACTACATAAGATAAAATTGGACTTGGACCAGTGAAAGGAAGATGACAATTAGGTTGATTTTTTGATTAAAACAACTTAATTCAGCTCAATCTCAGAGTATTTTCTTGTCTTTGTAGAGGTGCAATGTTCAGTTTCTTTGGTATTGGATCAAGCCCTCAGTTGAGATAGGGACACATTTTTCTTCCGTTCTCAGAAGGCTCAAGGTTGAGCACTACCAGACAAATAATATTAAAGCAATGCTCTGTTCTACAGGAAATGTTTTAGCCAATGTTAAATTTTCAAGGTAGATTCTTAAATTATTTGTTATGCAAGTGCAAACTGTTGGTGATGCATTGAAAGGAAAATTTCCATTATAAAGTTTTTGCAATCAGCAATCATCAGGTACTTGACAATGAATGAAAACCAACATTTGCTTTGTGAGACTTTGAACATACTGAAAAGGTAAAATGATTATGCCACCTTCCCCATTATTAAGTGCATGCATCTCCTGTTTAGAGTACACGACAAAATAGCCATGATAAAACCAAAGACCATCTTTGCGGCACACGCATTTTAAGAAGCACAGCACCTACTGAATTGGAGATATGCAAGCATTTAGCCATTTTAAAAAGCAAATTATATGTGTCCTTTATACACACATACACACACATATTTATATGTGGTGGGGCAGGTAAATTTTTATAGACATAGGTATGCCAATCTTGAACTGCATGTGGGAGTGTTCGCTGCACATATTAGACATATATCTTTAAAATGAAATGTATCCTTTGGAGCCAAGACAAAAGCAAGTACCTTTGCTTTATCAAAGTCCCTGCCTTTACCTGCCGTGCAAGAGAGTGAAGGAGAATGGTATGGATTTCATACAGAAAAGAGAAAGTGCTATTAATGTCCTGACAAAAGGAAGGAAGCAGTGTCTATCACTGTTTTAACGCCTTTCTAGATGTCCAGATGTAACGCAACTTCAGAACTCTGGGTGATCATACATGCTACCTATGGTGCAATAGTGAGGTATAGCAGGGTAAAAGAAGTATAGTTTTAGCAGCCCCTGACAGTGTAGGTAGAGAAACAGGGGTCTATTATAATGATTTCCCATGGAGACACGTGCCAGTCAAGGGGAAGAAAGAACGTCTGAAGGTCATCACCAAGGAAAATTACATACTATACTTTTTCTGGCATCCAAGTTCGATCACAATGCTCAAGAAAATAGTAGGAAGATATATGTACTGTGCGCAAGCACATACACATATATGCGTTGGTTTGCTGTATACTACATAATAATATCTGGGTTTTTCAACACCTGGAGTTATAATGGATTCTCTGCGGACAGGCAGAGCAGAGGAAGATGAGATGTTTGGGTCATGTCTTGCAGAGAGAGGGTGAGAGCCTGAAGATGGTGATTCTGAAAGATTGAATAACACAAACATAATTATAGGGTGGGAGAGTTGCTGTAGCGTTGTTGAAACATTACTGATGGGCATACTTACAGGTTAACCAGACAATGAAGAGAGTTAGGCAACACTTACCACCGTGCTATTAGCAGCGTTACACCATCTAATTGATACCTTTACATTGTTGTGTTAGACTGTGCTTCAAATTTAAAGTTTTTAGCTAGTTTTCCATCTCTATTTTTATTTTCTAGTTCTATAAAATATTACTCAGAGACTATGTTTTGTATTTTTCACAAAATGTTTTTGTGCATGATATTCAGCTGGGAATTTTATTTCCAAATTATTTGGCTTTTTAATCTGATTGTGTTTAATTGCCTTAATTGTTCTTGAAATTATTGTGCACCATGCAGAGAAGTCTATATAAAAAAATTAGTAGGATGACCCTTAACTCCTAAAATATAAAAAAGCACTAGGCTATAGCACTGACTGTCATAAGTTCTGTGTCTGTTCAGGCTGTCTATATCTTCTCTAATGATTCCAATTTTTAAACAGTTAGCAAAATACAATTATCTACTTGTTAAAATAAACAGCCTTCAATGGGAGGAAACATAAAAGGGCTACTGAATTCATACATATTTTCAAAACATAAAATATATGTAATAAAACCACTTTAAACAAAATACATCAACATATTACATAAATTATTTTCTCACTCTCAGCATTCTCTCCCCTCCATCCTGATAGCAGTCATAGGTAGTAACTAATCTGGAAGGAAAAGTTGAGGAGAACAGAGGGGAAGAGAAAGGTACAGTTTTCCTTCTTGGTTTGGAAAAGCTTTGTACAGTGTTAATGAAAGACTGTTTCTTCTGGGGAAGAAATGCTAATGTGAAATTTTCTCTTTCTCTCAGCACAGTCATACATTAGAGATATTTGTAGCAGTAGAGATGCAGACTGCAATAGGTGGATGGATATTTACCCAAGAAAATTTGAGCCATGCCCTTTCATTTTCAGAGAGCCGCTACCTAATCTCAGTGTAGCATCAAGACAAAGGACACCTCATTCCATTTGCGCCTGCCCTGCAAAAAAAAAGGCGGGGGGAGAGAATAAAAAACCCACAACCCTTTGTGAATGCTATTAGAATAATGGTCTGGGGGAAAAAAAAAAAAGATAAAATACAAATTTCACTCCGATCTGGGTTGGATTACTTCCCCATGCCCCTGCCTTTATTGAGCGATTTGGAGTTTCATTAGAATTCAGAATTCCTGCAGAAAGAAAAACCACAGTGGCACGGACTTCTCTTTCAAGGGGATTGCAGGCTGACCCATCAAAATGAAAAGGCTCAATGTTTTGCTGACAGGTCCCTGAGCAGGCCTGAGTGACAGCTTCATTTCAGCACTTCTCAGATGAGATTTGAATTGGGGGGTGGAGGAGGTAGTAGGAGAGAGACTTTGTTCCCTAAAAAGTGTCAGTGTCAAACTCTGCAGTTCAAGTTCTAGTGTCTGAGGTACAAAACCAAGTCAGAAATCATCTTAGACTTGCCTGCTTCCCAATTTATTATTAATGTGTCTCTAATATTAGTACGTATGAAGCTTCATTTAAATCTTAGAGTTCATGTCGAGTGTACGTTGTTCCTTTTATTGGAAATAAAAAAAAAGTAAGAGGAGATGGATTAAAGTACAGTGAACTGCTGTATAACGTTTGCATGAAAGATTACATAGTGGCATTTTTCTGTTGCGATAATCAAAACATCAGTGAGAGCCTGATCCTACCTCCTCCGTAGGAGCAAATTTCTTCTTATAAATTGAACTAGGTCTTTCTACCTACAAAAATGTGCATAAGAAAATACCTGAAGGTGTTCTCAGTTTAGTTTAAAGTTCAAAAAGCAGCTTTGTGTGTACTTCATGATATTCCAAATGAGCAACTTTTTATTGTTTATCTTAATAGAAAAAATGGGGAAAACTTGCAAACCTGTCCCTGCCACACAGGCAAGTGGAACCAGGGAAGCATCTTAACCTGTTCTCATAATGGAAGTAAAACTCATTCATTTCCTACTTGTTCCGTTACTTGTTTCCTACTTGTTCCGTTGATTGGATATGTGCAGGGATGTTAGCAAATTTTTTTTCTAAAAGTTTATTTCATTTTCCAGGTATCAGTTATTGGTATTCACAGCTTTTATCCATTATCTTTCTTTTCCTCCTTCTGCATAATAATGTGTTCTTTAGTGTGAGTACAAAATCCACCTGATTCAGTTTGCTTTTAGAAGCCATCACAAACAGAGGGACAGAAAAAAGTTAACCTAATTTTTTAAGAGGAATATTAGAAAATTAGGTCTGAAAATACAGATCTTCAAAGTAACATTTATCCTTATAACTTAGTCCTATACCTTATGATGTCACCCTGTCAGTAACTGTCACAAAACAAGATACTATTCCATAGCACAAATCTGTGCTTGACATTCAGATCCTTTTCCTATCCTATATGTGGAGAATTTTCAAAAAGAAAAGTAGAAGTTTGAATAAAACCCCAGAATATTCCCATAAGAAATGCGGACAACTCTGTGCACTTTTGGCACAGTTAGATATGACTATAAACCATATTTTATGTATTGTCTTCACCTTGGAACAAATTCTACTCTAATTTATATTGATGGAAAGCTGTAGTAACTTCAGCAAAGCTAGAGGTTTTACCATGTAGGTAGAAAAGGAGTTTTGAGCTCTCTGAGAGAAGTATATTAAGCTTTAATTCTTATGTGAATGTGATGAACAGTGCTGTGTTCCTGTGCTTGTACTGTAAGTGTTTCTATTGAATGCAACAGCCAATACTGACATAAAATCCATGTAAATGGTCAGAGTGCATGTTAGGACCATCCCGAGGAAGCTTCATCTCGTAAACTTTTGCTAATTGTTCATGGTTTGCTTTTCTTTAAAGAAGCACGTGCATTTGGAAAACGGAGAGTGAAGACACTAAAACTGACACCCCCCACCAAAGCTTCACTTACATCTTGTCCTACTTCTACATTTTAAGAAAACTTGCTATTTTTAGGTTCTATGGATTATTGAGCGCAGAGCAAAAAATTCACCTTGCTCAAAACAAGCCTCCTTGTGTAAAAGGTGCGTGTCTCTTATGGAGCTGGAAATGATACTTCCCTCTGATCCTAGGGAAGCCCTGCATTATATTACTTATGGTTTCACAATGTACTTTTTTAGTCAAGTTTTTGTGTCTTGTGAAGATCATGGGCCAATTTCACATCTGGAGCCAAAAGACCTAGAAGCCTCTATACTTACCCCAGGGAAGAATTTGGCTCTGGACATTTAAAAGGATCAAATCAGCAACAGCATGGTTTTGAGATTAAATATGCAATGAAAAATTGTTCCAACATAAAGGCACAAATTTCTCCTGTTAAAATCAACAGGTGAATTCAACTGACTGTAATAGCAGTAGGAGAGAAAGGGCTCATTTCAAAAATTACCTAAAATATAAAATTATATATTGCAGTTTTTGAGACTCCAACGTACTTCTCGAGCATTGGGAGTAGGAACAGGGTACAAAGAACAATAAGGCGAATACTTAGAGAAACACAGAGTTAGAGGAATATACTATACTGAAATTTAAGACAAACAGATCATGCCCAGTTAGGGTGAGTATGTATGCTTAATGGGTAAGTGTGATATTCGGATCTTGTAAAGCCAAACTGGACAAAATATTACTAAATTGCACTAAGAAAAAATTCTGTGCTGATTGAATTGTTTGACTTTCCCATCCTTTGCACAACTTCAAAAAACGTACGAATAACATGTATGAGTAGCCAAACTAAAGCCTGTGAGTTGTGATTTGTGGGGATTCAGCCTGTGGGTCAGCGGCAGAGCTGTGAGATGGACCTGCTGCCAGTCCAGGATGCTGTCAAAAATTGCCGGTTGTTCAAACTGTACTGAGAAACTTGTGGTCTGTTGACTTTTTTTTTTCGCTCCCTGTACTGATAACTTCTAGCAGACCTTCCCAGCTTTTATGTGCTGTGTTTTGTGCTGCCTGAGCTAATGAGGAAGGGAGGGCACGAGAGGACTTGACAGTGCATGTCCCATGCCTAAACATCCCCCCATTCTCTTTTCCACTCTCCCCTCCAAACTTCTACCCTTCTTCCACATGCTCATTGAAACTAGTTTGGGTAAATCTCATGTGCTAAAGTGGAGTTTGGAGCAATAAGGTGGGCAAAGTTGAAGGAGATACCTGCAAGCTGTGCTCCCGACTCGTCCTCTTCATTAATATCAGGTCACAGAGGTAGCCGTAGTGAGACAACAGATCAGTCCCGTGTTCGAGCCAGGCTAGATCTGTTCTGCTTTACTGCTTTATGTAGTCTCCCCAGTTTCAATTGGGATGCCCTTCTGAGGAAGGTAAGTCAGGCTTAAAAATGTGTGTGTAAAAAAAAAAAAAAAAAGTGCTGTAACGCCATTGTAATGTATTAGCCGGTTTATTTTTAGACCAAGCTAGCTGTACAGCGGCAAGAGAATCTATTGCTTTTTTGTATCGTTATTGCTTCCTCGTTTTCCCAGTATCAAATCTCATATCTTTCCCCAAATCTGATTTGTTTTTTGAATTCTAAATTTAACATGCTGTGCTTTTACCAGTGAGATTGTAGATGTAAAATCTGTCAAAGGAAAGGTGGGCCTTTTGAGGGATTTTTGAGGGTTGGAGATACTTAAACAGTTCAGGTGTTACAAATATTACATGAAGAGCTTCCAGAAAAGAGCAGAAAGGAGGAGAGGCTGTTGTAGAGGACTTGCTTAACTGGTTTCCTTAGAGAAAGATACTTTTGTAATTATGAAAGTTAAAAACAGCAGCATGTTGCTAAACTACTTGCATAAAGACATTTAGCTGGATGCTGATTCTTCATATGAATAAGCTGTGCAGGTATTTAGGCCCCACCATCAGCTCAACATATAAGCAGGCACACTTTACTTTAAGCATGGGCTTCAGTTCTTCATTAAATACAGATATTTTCCTGAAACAGAGCTATTAAAAGCACTGAACTTCTAGGTTCTCGTGCAGCTGTCCTCATCTGACACCCTGACCCATCTCATGCTTTTCTTGCAGCACTTTCAGCAAGCTGGCTAGGAACTATCATCTCATGTTGGCATCTCCGAGTGTGATGTAATTCAAGAACGAAAATCTAGATCCAGTTTTACCATGTCATCAATTTTGCTGGCACTCCATTGTTCATAAAGCACCAAAATGCAACTCTTGCTTTCAAACTCTTTTGCTGAGTTCAACGTGATAATGAATGTGAAGGGTTTGCATGGAGGAGGCAAAACTTTTTTCTTTCCCCCCCCTTTTTTCTTCTCCAGGTTCACACCAGATAGGCATTTTTTACAGCCTGAAAGGGGATGTTTTCTTTTGTTAATAGCTTACAATCAGATGAAAGGACTCATCACTCTATTTTAGTGCTCCACCACATGGCGTGTATCTTTTATAAATTACAGGCTGGCGTTGTGTGCACTGGGGGAGAGAAAGGTTGGTTTTCTTGCTGTGAGCCATCCTGCCTAATTGTCGTATGCAAATAAAAGCAATTATAAGGCTTTTAGGGTGAAGGGATGACAGCTGAGTTTGGCAGTTGAGGAGGCCTCACCCACCTTGTTGTCATAGCAACAGGGAGGAAAAGGACAAAATGGTGTGTATACAGTGGAAACATTTATTTTGGTTAAAGAATTAAAAATACATATACCACTGTTATCATGAAACATCAATATGTGTAATGAATGGGTTTGTTTAAAACATTACAGAAATTAAACTGTATTTATTCCTTGGCCCTTTAAATGATCCTTGTCATCTAACTGCCATTTACAAACCATCACTTGTGATTTTATCTGCTACTTTTAAAGTTATGAACAGATCATAACAATCCATTCAATAATTAGGAGATTACAAGTTTCTGTGTTTTAGCACATCTATTTCAATGTTACGAGACCCAGAGCTGCATGAAGGAGAGGGACATTCAGTGGTGTGTCCGTGAAGGGGAAACAGTGAAAAAATAATAACCTATTAGCAGTCCATAAAGTTCAATATAAAATATGTTTGTGCTAAAGTGTTAAACAAGTAGAACAAATAGCGTGCTAGTAGCATACAAAATTAAAACGAGTCACAAATGGATATTTTCTATGGCAATTTATTTCACAATTACTCTTGTGGAAGCTTTCATGAATTAAATATGAGTTCTATCTTGAAATTAGGTGTTATAAGGCTAAATTACAAGAGGCAGCCAGTAATTGAGGTGGCTGAAACACGGGGTCTAGTGAACTAATCTCTTGCCGTGTCACGTGGCTGTCCCCACGCCAATGGGAAACCTCCCCATCACAAAAACAGAGGCAGCTGAGAAAAATTGATTTCTCATCTGAGCCATATTTGATAGCTTTTGAAATCGAAAATTGAAATTAACTAACCTAAGCCCTGTCGTAACAAAAGAGCAAATTAAATATGCAACATGGCTTCCTATTGGCAGCAAGAGGGCCTGCCAAGGTAAATTTGTAAATAGAGTTTAAGATGCAATCCTGCCCCCCCCTCCTTTTTCCTTTCTCTCAGTGTAAAAGTGTAAGTCTGCAGTGGCTTTATAAATTTATACAAAAAAAAAAAAATTCATCAGCAGCAAATGGCCACTGTGGTTAAGGTCTTCCATGGAGAAAATCATTACATTAGAAGAGCTCATTGAATGAAGCGGGATTAAAATCATCCACAGTCATCCTTGAGTTTGGAATAAGCTGTACATGAAGAGACTATGTTTTCTTCTAAAGAAAAGTTTTATGAATGGAAGTTTACAAAAACAGCAGCAAAAAAATCCCCAAAATCAGATAATTTAGACTTTACAGATAGCTAGGGCTCAAATACACATTTTTATTCTTTCTTTTCATTAACCCCAAACAATAATGGCATAATGGCTTTTTGAGCTTGGTGGAGTATCCACATGCTTGCCTTTTGTCTTGCTTTTACGCATCCTAACACGTTACAAAGGATTCTGACAGTGAATGCTAATAATTCAAAAGGTGCTTCTGCAGAGCTGTGGATTTACAGTGGGATTCCCTGAAATGAAGGCAGCCAACAAAATCAGTGATGCCATGCTCTAAATACTGTTTTCTGTCCTTTTAAAAGGAGAGGGGGGTGGGTAGAAAGAACCACAGCCAAGACATCAGCCTTCAGCATTCCTCTCTTACAAGGTTTCTGCTTTTCTCTGCCCAGATTTGCATGGGAAAACAAATGATTTAATTCCAATACTTGAGTAGAAACATCTATAAAAAATATAGAGCAGATCCCTGTCTGCATAAATCAGGATAGCTTCTTTAACTTCAGAGGATTTATGCTGCTCTACATCATCTGAAGATCTATCTCATGAAATTGTTCCACTTTCCTGCCGAAGCTGTTCAGATCTGAACTGTATAAAATCTAGTGACAACTGTAATGGAGGATATTACACTTAGCCTGTCTGTCATCCCAGGGATCTTGTAAAATCATTTTCTGTTCTAATTTATTACTTTTAGTGTCAATCAGCTGCCGACAAGCTGAGTAACATCATTAGGCATTGAGTTCATCTACTCAGCACTTTTTAAATGCAGTTTAAGTAGTTGTCTCATTATGTGTAGTAGGACGGAAAGTCAAGGTTCAAGGAGTTTTCCTTTTTGGCAGAGATATTGTTGAAGTCTGTACTATTATCTTTGAAGGAAAAAAACCCACAAGAAAATAGGTCTTTTTTAAGGATTTGAAAGAATGAAAAGAAGGCAGTAAAATGCAGTAAAACTCACTGTAGAAACTTCAGTTCTGATTTCCCACTGCTTTACTTTGTGTTTACCTCAGATGCGTGAGTTGAAAGGTGTGAGGATGGAGCGAGGCAGTGATGAATCAGGGATTTTGTATAATGTGGAGCTGATGGCTTCCAGCCATGAACTAATAAGTGGTTGGGGTTCATCTCCTAACTGAGAGCCTGCTATTGCTGTGCAGAGAATATAATGGATGGAAATAAACTGTGCACCAATCCTGTAATAGAAAACATTGATTTCCCCAGCCCCAAATAGAGTATGATTTTATTTAACACTATTACACATCAGAAATAACTCCACAGCACTGGATGTGGCGAGGTAAGAGTGAAACTAATGCAAATTTGCTTGGAATAATTTTCAGAGTTTTTAAAACAAAAATATATGTATCAAAAATGGCAGGGCAGACAACAAAAGCCTGCCAACTTCATCCCCTACTAGAAACCTGAAGGCTTGACTCTGGGCTACATCCTGAAAAGGCGCCTCGTGGCTATCCCTCAGAAGCTCCCTCATCCCTCGGCCACTTCCCAGCAGCGGTTCGTGTCAGAAGATAGTGCTCCCGTGTCAGTCTTCATGTTTCTGCTTCATTTGAATATGGTTCTCCTGGCCATGTCCAGAAAATAAACCATGTGTCTTGGGAAGCCCCAAAACTGCTGAGATGTACTGATTCAAGGACAGCTAAGAGTGGTGGTCCTTTCTGGGAAGCCCCAGCTAATGGGTGCAGCAAGAAGCTGAAGAGAGGAAATATGGTCCTGGGCTAGGTGGTGATGGTGACCATGTGATTTTTCTCTCTGTAATAGGCAGGATATGGCCATTTTCATGCCCGTTTCTCATACAGTTCCCTGATGTGTGATTAGGGAGACAAAGTAATCATCCTACTGCAGTGGAATGGGTTTTACCAAAACTTAGGAGAGGCTAATTGGAGTCTGGAACAACTGGTTAAACTGGTGGAAGGAGGTCAGGAGGGGACAACTTTTCTAGTGTGAATGACTATTTAGGATGCTGCTATCTTATTTCCTTATATTCCAGGGGAAGAAAAGAAAATAGTTAAGTCTTATAGAAATAACAAATAGAAATGGTACTGCACATTTTCTGGAGGATGCTGAGGATATGCTCCTTTGATGGAGTAGTAGAAAATATTTTATAAGTGGTTTATCATATTCATGCTGAATTGATGATTTCATCAGAGAAGCTGAGACTTAGTTACATTAACTATCTTAGCGTGGCTGAAGCTTTTTCTAAAAGCATTTGTTTATTTTATAAATAAAAATAAATATGAAAGTTTCTTACCAGCCCTATCTAAAACTTTTGGAACAAAATAGTTCCTAATTAATAATGGTATAAAATGTGTGTGGTATAATGTTCCTGTTAAACATAAGCAAAGAAGGTAATATGAAAAAGCAAATATGTTGATAAGCATTCCCAGTTCCATAAAAATATTATTGGTTTAAAGTCCAGGCCCCCTCCCCTCAATAAACTGCTTTGTATGACATTCTGTACATTTTAGATATAGTTACCAAAGCCAGCAGCTTTCATGGTATCCGTCCAACAGGATATTGTAATCAGAGTGCCAGTAATTCTGGGAAGCATCAAAAAAATGTTTCAGAGGATGTTTAGTCAGAAGAAAATCACAGCAGAGGCAAATCTGAACCGTTCGAGCAAAAGGAAAATTTCCTGCAGAATTGTAGAACAAATTCTACAAATAATTGCACCTACTGGACAAGTTAGATAAGGATGCAGTACACATTTTAAAATAGTAATCTTGAAATGGCATATGTAGCTGTAGAGTGCATATGGGTGCATCTTGCTATAAGTGGTATCTTTGTATTACACATGAATTGCTCATTTTGAGTTTACCTTTAAAGATAATAATTTTTTTCTCATTAGATCAATCATTAGAATGAAGAGAATATTAATATAATGCAACAGATACATTATAAAAGGGTATCACTTTCTGCATCTGGGAGTGTAATTCTCTTAATAGCCACAAATCCTACAGGGACCCCAATATTCAGATTGGTCTAGATTGTATTGTAAACTCCTAAATCAGGCTTCAAACAAGAATATATTTAAAGACATTGAATGTGAATAATTTGGCTTATATATGTATATCAAGGTAAGCAAATGAGAATGGGGGGGGGTGTCTCAATTTTTCAACTCAGTTGCTTCAAATTGAGTCATAGCTTTGTGCTTTATATAGCAACAAGGCCCTGATTAAGCACTTAAGCATGTGCTTAAGGTTAAGCATGTGATTAAGTGCTTTGCTGACCCTAGGGCTTAAGTACCCTGTAAAGCATTGGAAAAATGAATAAATCAAATTTAGGTCAAATCCAGCCCTGTGCTACATACCTATGGTAATAGCAAAGCAGAAGGTGGGAAGCTTTGCTTTCAGAGGCTCGAAACAGCAGGGCAGGATTACAGCCTGACATTCCGGGGAGCGCTGGGGAGGGGGAGCGAGCGCCTGTGACAGCCCCTGCTCCGGGAGGGCACGGTCTGCCAGCCGGAGGCCTCGGCCAGGTCCTCAGCTGGCTGTCACACACGCTTCAGCCTGCAGCAAGCAGGAGCCTGCGGCGAGCGCGGCTGCTTTTCAAAGAGCAGAGTGTATCCAGGCGCCCGGCGGTGCGGCCGCGTGGCCGGCCCCAACGGGATGGCCCTTGTCCTGCAAGGATGGCCAGTGCCGCTCCCCTCTCCCTCCGTTTTCTTCCTCACCTTACACCCTGGGAGGGAAACGCTACGGGAGTTGGCCTTTCCTTTTGGGATAAGCACCGGGGACATCTTGCATAGCCTCATGTGGAATTTGGATGCCCAGTTTAGATGTTGGTGCTGGAAGCTCCTCCATGTGGATCCCTGCCCATGGGACAGCCCCGCCTGCCACAGGGATGCACCAAACTGGGCTGTTTTCATGTCTGTTTGCAGCAAAGGTTGTGCTTAGGTGGTTAATGGTGAGAAATAGGAACATTTGGGAAAGAGGAACTGTAATGATGGACAAAAAAGGAAGGTGTTTTCTGTGGATGAGTGTTCCCAGAAGTATTGAATATTGTTCTAGAGTTCTGTGATCTGGAAGCTGGCACTGAAAACTTTCATGAAAAAAAGATTTTTTTTTTTTTTTTTTTTGTGTCTTTGTTATTGCCTTGGTCAAAACCAGCCACTGCAGAGATGTGCTTAAAAAAAATTGTGAATTGCGTAAAACCTGCTTTGGTAGTTATATCGTTCACTGTGCTGGAGAAGGGTAAAGCAAAGAGTGAGCTATAAAGGATCACAAAGATGAGGATAAGGTGAAGTTTCAAGGGACACAGAGCAAATATGCATCCTCGGGGAGGGGGGAATCTAAAAAAATGCATAGGATTCCTACTAAGAGTGGTATTGTACCACTTAAAACATTTTCATTCTCTTTCTTTTCTTATTCCCCTCTAAATCTTGGCTTCTCTCTGGAAAGGAAAAAAAAAAATAGTCTTTCAAACTCACGGACTTCCGCGTGCTGGAAGAGAGGAACACATCATCTGCTGTCACTGCAGACTTATCCCCTACAGTACCACCTACAGCGGAAGTCTAGCTGCAGGCTAGAGTTATACAATATCACAGAGAGAGATTAAGCATTACATTTATTGTGGTTGCTGGAAGGCGATATTATTGCTGTTTCAGTGGAGAGATTTATAGCAATGCTTAATGAATGCTACTAGTTTTGTTATCAGTTGGTAACCATACACATGTTGTGCATGTGGAAATATTACATTAAGTCTTTATAAAAACCTTGGAAAAGTGGGATATTAGTGTTTGTGGCAAATCTGGCAGCATAATGAAAATATGTTAGTATAATGGCATGGTATTGTTAGGTTGGGCATATGCTGTTGGACAGAATACAGGCAAAATTAGCTTTATCGGTTTTAGGCATTTTCCAAATGAAGAAATTCTTTGTGATCTATCCTTAGGAATGTGCAGATTGTTACAGTTATCAGTCTCAGTCTATTTATGAAAATATCATAGGTCAGAAACGAAATGCAAATTAAAAAAAATACAAAGCTTTTAATGATATTTTCCATTTTAGCTCTGTTTGAATCATAGCTATACGTGAGTCATCAGCAAAATAGGAACTATTAAGATGGATCAGAAAGATGTGAAACTTATGAGTTCCTGGAAAAAAAAATTCAAATTTTGTTGTAATCATGCTGGTCTACTGGCATCTACTCCCAGTTTTAATGTACTAGACAGCCCTAATGAGAAATTGAAAGGTAGCAGTCAGAGCAGAGAATTGACTTTTCCCGAGAATCTTTACTTAGAAGCTCTAAAGACTGGGCATCCTAGAAAAACTGCAAGAAAAATCTTATTTGAATTCTTTTAGCTATAACATTTATTGTGTGCTCTGACTAGGTGCATTAATATATTATCATTGCATAGATAGCTGTATGGTAAATATATATCTACATTGAGCTGGAGTGAATTTTTCACTAACGCTGATCACAGGCAAATTATTAGGCTTAGAAGCAGCTCTTTATGTCGCAGTGCAACACATCTAAGTTCATGACTGGTATCAAGAGTCATTCACTTGAATGCTTGTAGGTGCAGCTTTTTTTCCTTCAGGAAGGGAGATTTATTACAAGATCCTGCTATTGAAACCTCAGTCAAGATTAGGCGTAAAGACAACAGAGCACAGAATAGGTAAATAGCGTCTGTGGTACTCGCTATCAAAGGACGCGGATAGAGTATTCTCAGATGGAACAGACAGGTCTGATATTGCATATTAGTGGAGTTAAAGTATATGAGGTATTGAAAATATTCATGCCTCTGCAATGATGGGGAGAAGGCGGAAGCTTTTGGCTTGGATGTTTTAGATAATTAAGAGCAACAAAAGATTATGTTGGAAGCAGATTTGCTGCAGATAGATAGTATATTCTTGCTAGAGAAATGGGATCTCTAGTCTAGTGGTCTGATGGCCCTTTTTCTTTTCTTTTTTAAAAGGAAAGAGCACTTCTATCTTCTAACTGCATTGTAGGATGCATAATCAGACTCATGGCAGGTAATGAAATGACTTTTCTTGCTCTAATAATATTCTGTTCCAGAATTTATCAGAATTTTGCAACTGTACTTGCAGTCCGAGATAACTATTACATAGATACATTCTAAAATTTGGGTAAAAGAAACCTACTGAATCATGGAATTATTAAAGAGAATTTGAGTATGTAAATTAATTTGACAAGTGTTGAATAAAAGCATCTCATTTTATTGAACTTCCATCACCTTTTTCTAAATGGTAGTGAAGTGGTAATTAAAAAGGGCTAATTATATATTATTTTAAAGTGTACATTTGTTCTTAATTTTCAAATTAATTTGCTGATGTGCATGCTTTACTCTTTCTGTCTGCAGTTTATTTCATAAACTCTCTGCTCTGACTGACCTTTGAGGGGTAAAAGACTGGGGCTAGATGGTGGAGGCATCTGAGAACAGGGATTATAAAAAACACTTCTGTAAATTTTTGACTTACCTTTCTATCCACATTTTATTTCCTTTCTTGGCACTGTTCATAGCTACATCCCAGAGCAATGTTTCCTAGCTGTGGTTTGTGGACCTTTATTGGTCTGTGGGGCCATGCCATGCAGTTGTTGCACAAATTGTACAGGTCCCCAGGCATAATGTGATCTCACAGTGAAAGCACTAGTGCCTCTCTCCGGGTAGAGGACCCAAAGCACCAGAGGTATCCTGTAGAATAGGAAAAGTCCTTCTTTTGCCAAAACCTGCATGGAATTCTCCAAGAAGTGTTGAGGACTGGAAGTTATGCACTGGGCAAAAACAAGGAAACACAGTATAGACTCAGAAACATCATGATCTTCTGTTTGCTTTAAAAATAAAACAGTGAAAATGAACTAAAATCCCGAACTAAAATCCCAAACTAAAAGTCTGCAGGGTCTCCTGCACCTATAGATGACTGCAAAGTCTCCTATGCCGTAAGGAGCATACCAGACGGCTGAAGGAGTAGTTTTATCTGCTCTACGTTCAAGCTAGTATAAGCTAAGATGCTTCATAGAGGTCTGTGCAAGGTCTGCACGCAGTCTGAGTGATGAAGGCCATGACATCATACACCTGTTGGTAACTGTCATCACTCACAGCTACTCCACCTTGAACTATGTTGCAGACCTGCCCTTAGAGGAGTTCATGTGAGTGGCCGTTATTGACCTATTAATATAAGCATTGCCAAATGTTTTCCTAACAAAAATCTTGGAAAATGCTGTCACTCCCTCATGCCCATTTCAGACCTAGGTTAGGGTAAGGATATGCCAAGTAGACAGGAAGAAAAGTTAGATAAAATTTTTAAGTTGCAGCTAAGAATATGTAGTCTAGCTCTTTACATGATCAGCCGTTTATGCACAGATAGGAAATTTTGATATATTTTAGAAATAAATTGATACTGGACAATGTAGTTTTTAACATTTTACACCATCTATACATAGCAAATGCAGAGACATCTTTTAGTGTTCGATTACTAAAGATGCAAATTGTTTTTCTAAATAATAAAATATTTAAGGTTGGAATTCATCTTCTTAATTAAAATTTTCCCAAGGCATGTAAGATTACTGTGGCACGGAGAGATTTGCTGATACTTGTGTAACGTGTTTTTTATAATGCTGATGGTGACCGACAAAGTCGGTTATATGCCACTCTTGAGTTTGTTATTAATATTTTTCCATCAGTGACGAGAAGAGCAGCAGTAACTATTGCAGTTGATGAGCCACAATAAATAGCAGCAAATGCATTCTAACCTCTGACTCTGTGACAAACAGCATGGGTACTATCTGCAGCTCCGGTTTTAATTTCAATGGCATCAAAGGGAAACTCAAAAGCTTCAGAAAATAACTCTGGCACCATGGCTCAGATAAAATAAAATGCTTACCCACAGACATAAATTACCATGGGAATAAAAAGACTACACCAAAATTACATAGTTTCGTAATGCTCTTAAATCAAAGTCTAGAGGACAGTGAGCACAGCTCACAAATTGCAACAGTCACACTACTTGATGAATGGCTCTTTTTGGCACTAACTAACCTAACAGGTTTCCTCAAGAAGTGGTACTTGATGGCATATACTCAGACTGCGTGGGGAAATTCAGCGGGACTACACTCCCATTTCATGAAAATTAATTCCCAGCACACATTCAAAAATGTATTTTTACAGTTCTGACTGCAGCATTGCAGTGCACGAACAGATGTTCCTGTAAACGTGGTACTTTGTTGGACTTTCATTGCCACTGAACTCATTGAATTTGAAGCTGCTTGTAATTACTTTAAGGCATAGTAAATCCTACTTACCTTACTAGTGATGGCACTCCACGGGCTACTGCCTTTGCAGTCAAAACCAAGAGAACATTGCAACGAGCTGCAACGTCCTGGGCAAAGCATTCTGCAGGAGAAGACACTCATCCTAGACTAATTCCAGTTTGAGTGTTCACTAGATTGTGTAGACTAGATGACCACATAAATCCTCCTGAAGTCACCTATGGAAACTGTTTTAATTCTTTCCTAATCCCTGCCCATGCATTCTTGCAGCGTACAAAGCCTTCTTCACTAGAGTTACTGATACTCTTATCTGGAAGTTACTCACCCCTTAACATTCCTTATTCTCACCTCAATTTATGGGAGTTTTTTGTCTAGTTTAGGGGGCTTGACAAGCTGGATTGGCTATAAGTGAGAAATGCAGTTCTGCCTCTTTGAGTGATGGAGAAACAGGCTACATCACTGGAATTGTGGATAGTCTGCCACTACCTTCCTATGATTCTCCCTGTGCCTAGAAAGGCAGAGGTCGTCTACAGATTTCTGGGAAAAAAGATCCTTAGAGACTTACTATACCTTTAAGAAGCCATAGATGTGCCTCTAGTTCTGCTGACATGCATGAGAACTCAGTGCAAGGATAGGGGCAGTAATTTGGGTATGCCCACAGTGTTTTCGCTTCTGGGATTGACTATATATTGGCATTCAGACCAAGCAGTGATCACCAAGATGGTCACCACAGTTCAGACCATACTTTTCCATGCACTGAGGAAAGAGGGAGAAAAAACCTTCTGACTATATTATCCTGAATTAATACATGATGATACATGTTAATGAACCGTTTTGACCTCTAATGAAATCACTTCCTCATTACTGCAAAAGGAATCGGGCCACTTCCACTCTCTGTATCCCATTTGTGGTACCTGTAGTCATGTTTCAACCTGGTTTCCTGTGAGAGTTTAAAATTTCAGCACAGTTCTTTATTATGTTTAAATCCCACTGACATGCAAGTAAGCTATTAGCACATCATTGTTATTATTTGTAAGCTTGTTAATTACCCACCTAAGTTTTCAGTACATCATTTTGTAAACTTTTGTGTAAAATTCCTCGGCAGAAACAAGTTGGAGCTCACTGATGCTGCAGTCTCAAGTTGAGCTACTCGAGGTTCTAAGAATCCAGTGGCTTAAAAGAGATTTTCATTACTGCAGTCAGAAGCAACTCTATCTCATAGCAGGCAATCTCGTACTAGGGGATTTTAAATGCCAAATAGCTATAGACTACATAGAAATCGGTTTTTTGTCTGAGTCATAAAAATAGTACTAGTTGCCAGATACACTTAAAAGGAAGTGATCAGTGAACCTGATTTTTCGGTCTCAGAAGGTTCTTTGGCAGGTTTCAGTGTAACTTCCACAGACTCAGTCTTTACACAGAGGAACAAAAACTTCATGTATTTAAGTTCATCTTGTGGGCTTCTTTTAAGAAGTGAGGGGTCCTGGTACCATTTTTTTAATCTCAAGGGGAAAAAAAAGTCTTTTGATGCTTTTTTTCCTTCAAAAATGCATTCAAAAGAAGAATAGGGAAGGACAAAAGAGGAAAAAAATAAACCTGGCATTCTTTTCTTCAGTGAAAGAAGAGAATCCTGTTTTGACCACTGTACCTGAAACAAAGTTCCTGCTCAAAACACTGGAAAAATGGACATTTACTTTTATTTTGAACTGTAGAAAAACTTTCTGCTGGAAAGTTGTTAAATGCATTTACCTTTGGAAAAATACTTGTCAGAAAAGTCTGTAGGGGGAAAAAAAAAAGGCAACAGCCCATATCACTTCAGATTTTTGGCTAGATCCTGAGATACAGGTGGTTTTTAGAAAGCACAGGTTATATGCAGGAGCATATGAAAGCTCACCTTTGCACTGCTGTAATCTTAAAAAGTCTCCTGTGCCAAGCTGGAAGATGGCTCTAACTTCTACCAACATCAAATAGCACCTGGACCATTCTGTCTATGCCTGCTGTTCCCCACAGGCCATCTGTGATCTGCATACCACCCTTCACAATTATTGATACAGTGAGTAATTACTTCTGATGTTAGATATAGCTCCAACTTTCCATTAAAAAGAAAAGACACAGATGAGGTATCCTCTCTGGAATTCTTAGTGCCAGAAGCAGAAATAACCTGGTGGGTCAAAGGGTGTCCAGGTTGACACATGCTGTATTCAGTCAAGAGACTTGTCCTCACTTCAGGCTCAGGACACCTTGTGTAAAAGTGCTTTTGATCTAAAGGGCTGATGAAAGAACCCGAGTGATACGCATCTTCTGGTGTTCGTAACTTCGTGCCGTGCTAGTCAGCAGCATATACCCTTCCAACGAACGAGGAAAAATCATATCTTTGTCCTTCCTAAGTAGGAATTGCTGACTTCTTATTAATTTTCTGTCATAAACCTGATGGTTGTGTAGAAAAGTTTTATGTAAATACATTTTACTGTTTTCCCTTGATTATGTATAATACTGACCATGCCTCTTACTGGAGCAGGTCTTTAAGCCAATGCTGAGCTCCTGCTTTATTGGATGAGACACTACAGAGGATGCCAGGCATTATACCCGTCTAAAGTATGTGACCCACGCTGTCCAGAGATTTCAAACTTTACAATTAATTTGTTTTCACAACAAGCAGGTGCCACAGGGGAGAACTGTTACTCCCAGTCCACGTTTCGGAAGATGAAGTCCAGAGGCTGTATTTACACTGCTGTGCAGTGACAACCTGTAGACAAGGCGAAGAAAATTCTGTCCATATTGGTTAGTTTTTTGGAGTTTCCTCAGATCTATCTATGGGACAGTTTCTGGCTCTTTGTGGCTGCCCCAGCAGTGTCCCTCTGGTTTGCCTGCCCTGCTATGATGTTATGGTCAACAAAACCCACAAGGCTACTGTCGTGAAGTTCCCCGACATGGTCTACCATACAGATATATGGGATTACAGGCACTATGAAATCCAGCTGACGTGCCAGAAAGGGAAAACCTTGCCAGAAAAAGAAACTAAACACGAAGTGATAGAGCTCATGTCCACCTTCATTCTTGAGGTCCATCAGCCCAGGTTACAGAAGGTTTGGTCAAAGAGATCAAGTGATTCACAGGTCATACAGAACTGAAGTCTGGCAGAAGAAAGCATTTGAACCTCAGTCTCCCAAGCTTCAGACTAGCACAATAATATTTATACCCAGTAAAACCTGGTTGAATCCTATGGATTTACACCAATATGAGCAGGCTAACAAAGAAAGTGGGATATTTCATGAAGTCTGAGTCTAATCTGTTTTTTATATGGTTGCAGAATATAGTAATGGGTTCTAAAGAAAAAATATAGAGCTGCAGATAGAAAAGAAAGTATGTAGTCTTTTGGTCAGGATATGCTTTTGTTCCTTCTTGAGTTTGCTTAGATTTTAACATAAGACTAACCTTAAGAAATCATCGTACTTCTGTCATGCCAAATATTTAAGGAAGGAGAGGCTGGAATTGCTGTTGCTGTTGACTGTCACTGGAGAGGATGGTTTGATGTGTTTTGTAAATGACTGGACAAAACAGGTTCTGCTCCAGCAATCTCAGTTCTTCCAGGACAAAATCAGTCCTGTTCCTTGCCACCCAGAACCAAGGGGTGGGTGGGGGTCATATAGTTTGGTTTTTACTCCTTTCATTAGCAGTATGATCCATGCTGAAGACTAACCTGGGGGTATTGGTATAAGAAATGAGTGCGTACAATGGTGATTACAGGTTTGCAAGCTGATGGTGAAATTTTGAACCTCTGATTGGTAATCTAAAAATGTAAAATAATTACACATAGCCCTTTTTACTCAGCTACACACCTCGTTTCTTGGTCTTATGCTGACTCCAAAGGTAGAATTCATTATCTGAATGGTCAAAGTGCTACTCTGAGCTCGTTGCTTACTTAGCAGAATAGACGGGAGTTAAAAGGAGGATGAGGGGCTATTTCTCTGTGGGTTGGACTTTTATTATTTTAAAATTTAAATAAGAGTCTGAATCACCATAATATAAAGAGACCAAATTCAAACAACCATGGTTCATTCCTGTGCTTTGATTTTTATACCCATGCATGTTAAAAAAAAAAAAAAAATAGAAAACCAAACATGTGTGCTGCCTTTTAATAAAGATCATATTAAAAATTCAATAAATAGCAATATCTCTGATCTCTTAACAAAAGCGTCTGGTGTACAGGAAATTAAATGAAAAAAAAAAACTTGTTAATCCTTTTTGATTTCTGTACATGGTAGCTGGAAGCAGAATTCTTTAACTCTCAGGATTCTCTTTTTGTCCTCCCTCTTTTACATTTCTTCTCCTTTTTCTTCTTTTTTTTTTTTTTTTTAATCTTCTCCAGCACAAACGTTGTCTGGGCAACCTCTTTGTAAATGCAGTCTGTTTCTCTGATACATTTTAAAATAAATAATAATAATAAAAAAAAATAATAGTGGAAAAAAAAATAAGCTGTTGTGTCATTGTCTCATCCCTGTGGCCTTGCTGTGAGGGATCCGTCTCGAACCAGGTGATAACCTGATAGACTTTATCTTGTCTTTTCTGGGCCTCCCTGAAGCCTGCCAACACTTCGGCTGGCTGTTAGGCATTTTAAATATCCCCCATGAGCCTTAACCTTACCCCTTTTCTCTTCTTGTCAGCTGGAATGTCTCAGAGCTGTCAGAGGCTTGTTGCTTATTGATGTTTCCGTGTGTTTTATGTCTTTTCTGAGATATGACAGCCCCTGACACAGTGCTGATTTCAATCAGCCGGCTTCTGGAGAGGCCTAAGATTTTGTCCTCGCGCGGTCCCAGCCGCCAGCGTACTTCAGAGGCCTCCGTCTAATGAAAATGTTTCAGTAGGCTGAATAAAGGCCCGCTGCTCAACAAACAACAGTTGATGAATTCACAAGACAAAAAAAAAAAAAAAAGAAAAAAAAAAAAAAAAGGAGGAAACCCTCCCCCCCAACTCTCTGCCTTTGTTATAAGAAAAGCAAGAAGAGAGAGTGACCTCCTGAGCCAAAGGTTTTGACACTGAATCAAATCCCTTTAGGCCTGAACTGGCAGGCTGGGCCTGGCTTTAGATTACTTTATCACATCTTAGAGCGACGCTTGTATGTACCTCAGGATACGTGTGAAGAGTGGATATTTTACCCCCCTTGCTTACTAACGCAAGTCTCCGTGCCTGGTAGAAAATGAAGGTCTGTCTCACGGAGCACTGAGAGGGGAGGAAAGGTGTCCTTACTGAAACCAGGGAGTGAAATTACTCACATCCTTGAAAGAAAACGGGTTGTGGACTTTGCTTGAAGTCGCTGTGAGAGAACAGATATTTCTGTTCACAATCAGCTGAAAAAGAGAACAAGCTTTGGGGCGATGTAGTGCGTTTGTCTCATGGGTTTTCATCAGGTCTTTTAATCGGCATCAAGCGTCGGGGCGGTACGGAGCAGCACGCCCCGGGGTGCGTCCCTGGCAGAACCGGGCGCCGAGCCCCTGTTCGTGCTGTCTCCATCACCCGGCCTTGGGTACCGATGCTGCTTCTCACGGCCGCTTTCAGCACTTCAGATGGGGGAAAAGCAAAGGCAACCGCCATCCTTCATCTCCACCTGGGGACTGCATGGAGGAGAAGCCTCTTGTAGGGTTATCTTGCACCTTCCCAGCACCCCGTTCCCTCTTGAGGCATTATCTCAAGCCACATCCGTTCCCTAATCCCCTGATTTCAGCTGAAATTACCCTACTGTGAGGTACCATTATCATCCAGGCTCTGATGCGTATGTCAGGGATCGGCCTCCACCACGCAAGGTACTGCACCAGCGTAGGCAGAAAACACAGCAGCTGCAGTAACACCTTGAATTGCTAATACCGACACTGTGGTCTTTTCCTTCAGGATGTACAGCTCATATTATGCACTGTATCTATGTGGAGTAGTCTGCTGATTTTTTTAGAGGGATTGTACCTGCCTGAGCCTGGGCTGTGGGATTAGGTTCATCAGCAGGTGAGATTTGTCGAGGTTCGTGTTTACTTCTTTATTTACATGAGTTCGATCATTTTTTTCTCCGTTTATTTTTGCACGGAGGAAAAACAATCTCTCCCTGTTCTCTAACTAACTAAATAAACACAGCCCACCCCACTTTTGAACACCATCGGTGAAATCCATATCTGCAGTGACTCAGATGGTTTTGTTAATAACAGAGAGCGCTCTCCGTGTAGCCTGATTCTGTCCCTCAGATGGGAGACTTTAATCCTGAGTATTATTTTTCACAGCATTCAGCTACTGGTTTTTGAGCAACAAATTACATCCATGCCTCCAAGCCAAACAAGGAGTGAAAATTTCTATTTAAAAGAATGTGGAAATAACACTGTCCATCTACCTACAGTACAATTCCATTTTTAAAGTGCTTTGATATTTTTAACAATATTAATATAATAACGGCAGCATGTGCCTATTGGGTTAGTCTGTATTTTATAACTTGGTATCCAATTTCTCCCTTGTTTCCTGCAGGACTGTCACTATTAATTTCTACTCCCATTTTTTCCGTCAGTGTGAACATTGTCATTGGACTATTGTTTGTAAGTGATAAGCAGCCCCTAGTATTATTGTTATTTCACTCCTGTTTGTTGAGCATCAAAAAATCTACCAAAAATATTAAAAATTTGGTGGAAGTTTAACTCTCGCTTCGCCAGATGTTCCCCCTTTCTTCAACTCCAAGGAACATACTTGCTACTGTATTATCCAAGAATAAAAAAATAGGAAACTAGTAGAAAGGCAATCTGTCACAGGGAAAAAAAATACCTCAGGGGGTAAAGAATGCCTTCACAGTATGGCTTTAAGGTTTTAATTTATATTGGTCCTGACTCATGACACAGCCAGAGCAAGCCGGGGCCTGGGAGTCAGGTCTCCCACTGACCCTTGCATAGACTAGTTGAGAGAGAGATGTCAGCTGAAAACTCCCAGGGATCATGGGGCTGCCAAGCACTTTGAAAATGACTGCCAATTTGGCCTAGTCTCAGCTGAACGCATGCCCAAGAGGGAGGGAATGCCAGTAATAAAGCAGTTTAGAGGGGAAAGATATTGCTTTTGAGCTTCCAAACCTTTCCAACCTTTTTATATGATGGTGTTGTTTGCATACTTGCATGCGTGCGCCTGTACACTCACTCCTTTCAAAACCAGGAACAGTCTGCAAAGTAACACATGAGGTTGATGCCCTCTTCTGTGTTCACTATGCAGTCAACTAACCCCTCTTTAATTTCAGAAGATAACAAAAATAAAAGTGAATTAATTCCAAAACTTACAAAAACCAAACTCGGGCCCCTACAGATATTTAAGGAGCAAAACAGGTGAATACCAGAGATGACAGGAAGCTCCCCTCCCGTTAAATTAAAGTAAAAAAATTTCTCATTTTTCAATGACGGGAGATGGTGTAAAACTAGAAAAAGGTACAGCTTTGTTGATATCTAAATTTTCTCCAAATTCAGGTAATAAGTGCAAGTAAAGGTTTCCAGGGTTTTTTTTTTTGCTCTTGCCTATAAGACTTAAAAGAACTGAGCAGACGCTGTGTTCCTCTTAATGTGAGTTGTTGTAAAAGAAACCTAATTTTAAATTTGATTGTCCTGAAATCAGTTTTTCTTCTGTTTTATTATATTCCATTATGATGTTTCAAGGTTAAAAAAGGGGGGAAAAAAGCTTTACTGGATCGGCTCAAATATGAACAACTCTGCAGCTCATTCAAGCTTATTGCTATTTCTTTTACTCGTGTAAGTATTGCCACTGGAGTGATGATATTACTTATCTGAGTAAAGGCTGCGAGATGAGGCCTAACATGAAGATGAGGGAAAGAGAACAGGGAGAACACCAGCTATATTAGTCACTGTCCCAGAACATTGCATGGAGTGTACCAGAAATAAGAACTATTCGGTGCATGTAACATGACAGTTAAGAATACCTAGACGAAAAAAAAACCTCAACAAACAAAACACCACTTGGCAAGCACAGTCATCTGCTGCAGCATCTGCCTCCAATATGCTTTATACTTGCACAGATACGTTTGGGAACTGAAAGGTAACAAGAATTTATCAAAGGATTTAGCAAGCACTGATGCTACCATTCACAACTGTTACAAATGTAAATTGTCATAATCATATTACTTGTTCCTTAGTTTAATTTTTGCCAGGATGTCTTTTGTCTGAAATGCCAAAATATAATCTAGAATTGGATGGATGCTGACACAGCTGAAATATTTTGCATTAGTCACCGTGTAAAATGCTTCCAGAAATATCCTTTTGATATTTGTGACTGTACTTGAATAGAAACTTTACAAAGACAACAATATCTTCACCACTTCCTTCATTCCATTAAAAAGTTATGGTTTTTAGGTCGGACGCTTTTTTGAAAAATACAAGTAAGGAGGATGGTTTCAGTGTGACTCATGACTTATGCCAGTCCCACAGTTACAATATGTATATGCAATTAGTACTCGGGTAATTTCAAAGATGTATTCAGACTGGCATGGAGCAGAGAGTGGTATCCAGTGAGAAATGAATACATGGTTGTTTTCAGTGAAACGTGTTTATGCTTGAAGAGTTTTGCTCTTACATGTCCCTCATGCAGAGAAGTCTTTCTACAAGTTTACATCTTGCAGTAGCAAAAAGATTTTCTCCAAAGGCTTGTGTTTATCATGGTTTTGAGCACCAAAGGGGCTGAGAGTTATCTGCCACGAGGAGTCAACGCAATAGCAACTCTGCTATGCCAAGAGCCAGAGCAGGTCAGTGAGACGCCTGGGCTCTCCTGGTAGCGATTCTGCTGTTGAAGAGTGCCTGTGTCTGTTTGCAGAACTTGTCATTCAGTCTTAAAGTATATGCCACATGTGTACGCTGCAGTCTTTAAAAACCCATAGGTCGTGTTCTGTTTTTGTTTATATAGTTGTACAACGGAAAAATAGGAAATGCATAGGTGCAAAAACTGGCCTTCGTTAAACGATTATCTCAGATGAGGTTAAGCACCATCAGTAATTTGAATGGGAAATTAAATCCAGAGTTTTGCAGTCCACAGGTATGGGAAGCTGAGCCTTCTATAGACCACTGATGGGAGGAGGATCTTCTAAAATGAAGGGAGAAAAGGTTAGCACGTAGTGTGTATTTGTATACGCATTTTTTTTTTTCCTAGACTACTAAACCTCAGATGAGAAACGTTTTGATGTGAACCACGGAGATACTGGGGATGGAACTAAGAGAATTTTAGTGCCTGTTTCCTGAATTATATCTGGGCTACATGGAATGGTCCCCTTGAGCATATCATAGGGTTATGACTGTTGGACAGACTTTTTCCTCTTCCCTCCTACCTTGTTCAGATTAGGACTGTGTCTGCTGTTCTTGAGTCCCTCTAGACTATTGCTGAAATAACTTAAAGTAAAACCTACCAGAGTCAAATGGACATAGCAACTATTCAGACATATACGATTGTATACAGATTGCCTTCTCAGTGGGGAGTTCTTGGTAACCTCTACAAGTAGAGTTTCAGTATAGAGTATGAACAGCAAGAAGGATGCCAGAGGCCAGTAAAATAGATACCACAAGCAGGTCCCTTCCCCTGCTACATGTTTATTTCAACTGTCAAGAATATTCTACCCCAAAAGGAAATGTAGGACACAGCTGTTAACTCATGTTATTTGGAAACACAAAACGTTAAACACTCATAAGACATTTCTCGGAGTCTGTATCACTGGTGCATCCTTTGGAAGCAGTTTTCATAGAGCAGCTGACTATGTCCATGGGCAGATGAGCAGGTGGTGCCTACAACCCTGACTTAGTTTCGCATACATCTGGCTCCTAGCTCCTTTCAGGACTGAACTCTACAAAACAAGTGCCCTGGTCTTGCTCTGAGCTGTGTGTGGGTAGGTTCCTTGGTGAGCTTCAGCTGACTGAATGACTGAATTTTTTGCAGGATGGGGATGCTGAAATGCCAAGGGCCATAATTTACGGGCTTTCAAACAGAGGCTGGTCCTCAAACCTCTCTCTAAACCAAAATACTTTTAAATTATTTTCTTCTTGTATTTGTGTACAATTTTTGGACTATTTGTTGCTTCATATCCGAAACCCTTTCTCCTCCTCATATAGTGTAAGAAATACCTCTTTGCTGTTTTCTAGGAATCTGAGATGCTTTCACTTGATGGAAAGACAAAATGCAACTGAAAAGACTTGGAAATTTTGGGAATGGTATTTAAGGCAATGGGAATGTTTTGCAGATTTCTGTTTTGCTTTGTGAATTTAGCACAACCTGAAAACAATTCTACATAATACACAAAGCTCAAAGTATCTGTCGTCCCCCCTAGATATCAACACAATAATGTCTGCAGAAAAAAACCAAGACAAAACCCTAGTTGATATATCATGCTATTGAAGTGAAATACTATAATGTAAATCAACACAGCTCCAGATCTGGCATTAGTTTTTCCTCTTTAACACAGATCATCATGAAGTTTGGACAAGTGAAATGTTACACAGTTGTGGCTTTTCCATGTTGGGAACACACATCAGTTCCTTTATATCACTTTATTTTGAATGCAAAGTTTGCTGAATTATTTCTTCTCTTAGGTTTGGGCCTTCATCCAAGAGATTTCAGACCAAATCTGTCTTTGCTATGACTTGATTTACTTCATTTTGCATGCACTAGGGAAAGTTTAAACCTCAGGTGGAAAAATACTAAATTACAAAACTCTGAAACAGAATCTGGTATGAGGGAAACAAATGGACATTCTGCTGCCCTTTGCTCACTGGGACTTTCTAGTGGAGGTAAGAAGCTGCAGTTTAGCTCAACTCTGCATGATAAATCACCTGGGTGTTTGATGAACATGCTACTTTTAATTGTATGTCTTGGAGTGTTAGTAAGTTATCTTACACAGTTAATGCCTGCCAAGCGGAGCTGATTTCTTGGAAGAAGAACAAAAGATGAGTAAGAAAAATGAAAACAAAGTTTACCTACTTTCTATTTTTTTCAGTAACACTAATGTGGTGGACATTTTCCAAACATAAAGAAAGCACAGTTGTGTCCACATGAGTTTACAATACCCAGACAGTGAGCCGAGGAGAGCAGTACAGTAACGCTAAAGGAACAGCATGACAGCCAGGAGAGCGAAATGGGGAATTTTAGACAGGTTAGTGAGTGGGGAAAAAAAGCCCAGTGAATGACTGGTAGTGATTCACTGTTATAGTAAATAGAAGAAAAGGTGAATTTTAAGGGTATTAGATAGATATATATACTTATATTCTTGTATTTACACATTACTGACATAGTCTGTGTTCAGATTATACAACATATAGGGCTTTGAAGTAATACAGACTTGTAGAAAGCCTGTCTGATAGAGGTAAAAGGGAAAAGATGGAAAGGCATAAGGCAGGACCTTATTCTCCAGGCCTCATCTGGTGTCTCATTTGCTGCTTCTAATGCCATCGAGAGACCTCTGAGCACCATTATACTATTATTAATAATAGCTGTATCATGATTTCTGTTCAGCAGTAACAGCCTTAGGCAGTGCCTGCTCAGTGATCTGTGTGCAGTCGCTCTCCGCCTCCTGTGATGCCAACAACAGGACGTTCTCAGCTCCTGTTGTAGCACTTCTTGTTTCATTTGTTCCCTTGTCTACAGATCCGATCACCCGCAGCAAGTTCTTCTCTTATCCTGATACTGAAGTTCTTGAATTTATTTCCATGCTGTTGCCTTTCTCCCCCCCGGGCTCTTTTTCAGTTGGGCCAGGAAACACAGTATACATTGTGGGCAGACAATAAGCGTCATAACGAGAGATCAGAACTGCTCCACAACCCGGTGTCTTTGTTAGCAGGAAAGCGGTGGTTGTATTTATACAAAAATGTGCAATGGCAGGTCTCGGGCAGGGATGAGACAAATGGATCCCTGTGTGCCCGACAAAACTGTGGCTTGCCCTGCAACTCAGAGGACCAGTTTCTAGGGAAAAATTAATAGTTTTCTAAAACAAGGTTTCTTTGTATAATGTAATATATAACATTATGAATAAAACAAGAAAGACAAAGACTTTGACAAGATAATCTGTAGGAATTTACAGGAACTTTTCCTAACTCCTGCAGTGATTTAATTTATTGCAGAGGAATGTGGTTTTTTGAGTGATCAAAGACAACTTTCAACAATACCAAACGAGGAGGGAAAGGTGGCTATCAGTCAGTAATTAGTAGCAATGTTTGTTGTGTGTGCTAATTTCTTGAGGAAAATCCAGAGTGTTTATCTTCAGTGTTTGGTTGTTAGGTGGTGCATTGATGAGCAGAGGAATGAAGCACTTCTCATTGCTTTTTTGTCAGTTAGGAATAGCTGTTGCAGAAGAGAATATTCATTTCTTTTACCATATTCATCACCTTAGTATCCGAGTACCCTCCAGTAGTACATTAAGCATGACTAACATCTGTTCTGTGTTTGTTTTCTCACCTCCTCTCCAAAGGGAATGTATATAAAGTGAACTGTTCTGGTTTGTTTTGATATATATGTTATACTGCTAAATGTTTATGTCGGAAGACAAAGTCAAAGAAATCCTGTCTGAACTTATAGCACTGGCTCTGTACAAAGCTATCTATCTCTAAGTCAAGGAGACCTGGTTGTTTTTTTTCTTGTTCATGCACTCAGAATGGCCAGAGGCAGTTATACTGGCTATTCAGTTGGATTTTTACAGGGGAAATAGTGGTAAAGAGAAATCATTTGTCTTATTTCAAAAATACAGTATGATAGCTTGAATCAAGACCACATTTTGCACCACTGACATCATGTCTTTGCATCTTAAATGATATAGGTCACCAGCGACCTCAATGATCTATTAAAATGATGTACCTAAGAAAGATATTTGGAAGCCAAATGTATCAGTGGCAATGTGCAACCAATCTGTCAGTGCAGTGGTGATGTAACTTGGCATTATCCCCTATCAATGAGTTACAGAAACATATCTGGTACTTGAGTCTTTGGGGAAAGATCAATATGGTCAGTCCACATATCAGCTAAGAACATTTAGAAGAAGTAATAAAGAGAGTAATAGAAAGATATTTTGTGCATCTAATAAAAAAGGTGGTGCCGATGATCCCTCAGAGGGTATGAAAATGGTCATTGTAGAGATGAGATGCTGAATCAGCCTGAAAGAGGCATTGCTTGCATTAATATTGAATTGTTTTAGGATGGGAGTTTTGAATAATCTAGTAGCAAAATGACTGGACAGTCACATGTTCATCTGTAAGAAGCACACATTGCTGCAAAATGATCTGTTCATGAGTAGGGTTGTTAGTCTTGTCTGGTAATTACATCTACATATATTTGTTCAAGTTTTGTGACAGTTTTTCATCAGAGACTGGATGCAGACAGCATAAGTATGGCTACATTTCTGCAGTTACCTTTCCTGAATTCATCTGGTAATGAGTAGCTCCCAAACCAGGCAGTTCCAGCACTGCGTTGACTACGGTCTGTCACTGTCGTGCTTCCATAGTTAACACTTTTTAGAAATGTTTGCAGTGTTGCTTGTTCTCAGTATGTATCTTTGCCTGGGTTGTACAGCAATTTTGTCATGTCAGATTCTAGCTGACTACCCATCCTAAATGCATATAATTAGTAATTTTTTATGCTGTTGGATACAGTAGTCCTGTGCCTCTATAATTCTAGAGAGCAACCTTTTCAGTATGATAAATGGAAACTTATTGAAAAGGAATGCCTCGGTTATCAACACTTCAGGTTAGCAAAGCAGTAAATGCTAACCAGCACAGCCACATGTCAGACTTTGCAGAAATGTCATACTTCCAGCCTCTACATATTTGGACAGATCTGTCAGTTCTTACCTATGGACTATGGATTGGCAGCATCTCAGTTGTAAAGCACACATTGGGAATCAACATTTGGAAAAGTGCATGCCTTCTGTGCATAATGGGGAAAATTTTGCAACCCTAACATTTACGCTTAATAAAAGGTAATCTCTTCCAACATTGCATAGTAGGAAGAATGCAAATCCTCTTTGGTGTCACATAGCTAGAAGGAGAAGAGTTTCCCCGCGACTCAGAGAGAAGCCTGCCATATCAATGTCTGCCTAGCAACTGAAAGGTGACACGTGGAGCCTCCTTTTCAACTCATTTCCTCTTGATGAGAGGAAGGGATCCTCCTGCGAGTTATTACCTGAAATAATACCATATGGTAAAATGTAAACAACATCTGCATATTCATGTAATAATTTCATCTGTTTAATTAGTTCCAGCAAAGCAGTTTACCCTCTGAGGCCCTCGCTGTCAGCTCCACGCTCATACATCCATGCCCTGCTGTCGAGCCTGACAGCCGTCTATTGTTCATTCACTGCTTCCACCTCACCATTTAATGTAAGTGAATCTTCTGAGGGGTAGAAAGCCTGTCCCCATTGATCCAGATGTAAGGGATTGGGGGGGGAGAGTAAATATCTGTCAGCTTGCAACAGGGATAGTAAGAGCAAACTTGACAGATCAGGTGGCTTTGTGGGTTTTTTGGGGGGCAATCGGGGGCAGGTTGGCACTTGGCTGAAGTGCTAATCAGTGCACAGGACTGCAGGTTTGACTTTGTACAGTTGTTAAGTCTTTGCTCTCAGGACTAGGTTAGGCACTTCCAAATCAGGTGAATTCAGCAACAGAATAGCAGCCCAGCTTTTACAGTCAGCTATATTTCAGTGCCAAAGTAATGACAGCATGCCTACTGGTGCAGCAAAACACAGGGCCCTAGAGGGCTGTATGGATTGGCCAAACAGGTTTTCGGAAACGCATGTCAACAAACAGTGTTCAGGACAAACTGAGAATGTAAAAGCGTAAGTCTAACTGGAAATGTCCCTAGAATACATTTTTAGAGTCTCCTGGCTCATGTAAATAAATTATATTGTGGGTCACATGTAACAATAAGCTATTCAACTCACCTTCAAAAGGAAACATTTGCATTACGGGAATATAAACACTTCATGGTAATATTATACGTAAGTAGAGGAAAGTACTGCAGTTCAATGTGGTAAAGTCAATATCATAATAAGGTAATAATAATAATACTTAGTACTTATATGGCCTTTTACAGATTTGAGCAAACACTAACTGATTAGTCCTCAGAACACCCTGGGGGAAATAGGTAAGTAAGAATTATTGCCTTGTTGTAAAAATAAACCGTATCTTATCAGATGCCCATCACCATGGTGTCTACACAAACAACCAGTCTGACAGACAGTATTCTTTCCATTGCCTTATGATGCACTGAGGCAAGATTGCAAGATGCAAGCTCAGCTAAAGAGATGTATCTTATGCTTTTTAACGTTGATCATATCTATATTAATACTGTTATCCTATTCAGAAGATTTCCAGAGATTGTGGCCAGTGGTCAGGAAGGACAGATGTCCCACTGCATTCATGATCTTTCTTCGTTGAAAGATCAGCTCCACTGTCCCTGAATGGCCTGTCTGCATGTCAGGAAAGGGAAAGGGTTCTGAAATATTCAGGGTCCAGCTATTGAAAAGCAGAGAAGAATTGATAAACTGAATTGTGTACTGGATAGATACACTGCACTGGAATAGTTTGTCCTTATCCTGCGCTCACAAGAAGAGATTCTGCATGTGCATGTGTACTCTGTGGATCTTTTTTATAGTATGCAGTGAAAGCTTTTAGGCATAAGTTATAATGGTTAAGAAGTACTGATGTGTTCATCCACACACCGAAAAAGGTGTGCTACTGGTTATCTGAAGAAGGTGATAGTAGGTCTTTCCTGCTTATGAAAGGAAAACTGGGAAGACCAGAAACCATTTGCATGCCGTCAGCTGGAGTGCTTCAGTTTTCTCTCTTAGCAGCTCAGAACAGTGTTGCAATTATTCTTTTAATGTTCTTAATCTGAACCATAAAATTACAGTTCACAATAGAAAGGCAGAAAAAACAAGCCACCTAAAACTGAATTATGTTGCCGAAGTCCCCATGACAAGATAATGGCAGAAAAGGGTCATGAAACATCCACCTCGCAGAATTATCCTTATTCGCCAACAGCAAAACTTTTGTATCACGTTACCTTTGTTGTGGGCACACAGTACCCTCAACTTCAACGAAACTGTAGTTTCCTCCTTAAGACCGTATTTTGTGCAGTCACAGCAATAAAATGATATAATCAGATCACAGAAGTTAGAACAGATTACCTTTATGAAGCTAATGAGTAACTGTTCTGATTGTTACCTTCCATACATTTTTAGAATGTTTTCATACACACTGAGTTATAAAAATGAATCTCTGGAAGCTCTTCAAAAAGCTAATTTGTCATAAATTAAAATAATAATAATTTAATAATAACAATAAAATGACGCTGAATTAATAATGAACTTTACAAAATAATATTGAATACAAGAAGAAATTAATATTGTGTTCATGACAGGTTCATCAGTCTAATAATGTGAGGTTCTTTTTCCCTGGAATGAATGGATGGTTATTACCCATGAAATGGGTACGTCACGCTTCCCCATCAATATGACTCCAAACCTATGTGAAAAAACTTTCAGGTTTGAGAGGTTCATCTTGTCTTGGTGCCCATTTTATCATTTTTTTGTGTGCCGAAACAGAAAGGAATTATGCAATAGTAAGTGGATATAATACCAATTTAATTTGGGGAATGTTGACGAACATCGGCCTACTTGCACTGCTTTAAGTGCCATTAGTCATCAGTTTATAAGAAAACCATTTTGTCTGATGAGAAACAAAGTAATCTGGGTTTGATTTTTAGACTTGCAGACTTCTGATATCCTGTGTGACATTATGTAAGACGATCATTCTGGACTTTTATTTCCCTGACCATAATGTTTTTTCTCTATCTCATTATAACTATAACTAACTGGAATTATAACTATTCTAGGCAAGCCTGTAAAGTAATAAAGCCCTGTGCTAGAATTTGAAGTGATGATCTATAAGTATTATATTTATTAATGTAAAGTATTAGGTAGTCCAATCATGTATGTGTATTACCTATGGTGTTATAAGAGTTCAATTACAACGGGACTCTAACATTATCCCCCATGCCTCAAAAATAGTTGTATTACTAGAGTACTTACCTAATAGTCTCTCAAGTCAGCCAAAATTATAGCACAGGTAGTTGTATATTCTTGCACATTTCAGCAAAGCTATGTTTCATCAATATTCTGGAAAGAAACCCTAAAACTAATGGATTCCTTCCTCTTTTCTGCTCTTTTAAGTGCAATAAAATTGTTCTTTGCCATTTTTTCTCCATTAAATAACTTATATGAAGCAATTTCAAGCAGGCGTTGAAGTGCTTCCTAAATTAGATGAAAAGAAAGTCCATTATTTTTTAAGTCTATAATTGTTATGGTGTTTTTATGCACAGATCCAAAATAGTTTCTAATGGACATTTTAGGGTAGGAAAGATAATGGTGTTTTAGTGAGGTAAGACTGCTGGCCAAAACAGGGTTAATTTATCAAAATCTTTTTAAGTGTAGTTGCCTAAAGAGTGTAACTTCCCAAATTTTCTTAAGCCGGAAGTTTTTTTAACAGGTTCATTACAAAACTAAGTGCATCCAGAATGCTTTGGTATTTTTATTTTTAATAAGGAAGTTAAATTATCTGGGTTATGTTCCCAAAACAGAAGCCTTAATGACCTTTATTCTATATTTCTTTTCATAGATTATTGCGATAAGGAAACCCTCGTGTCGCGACCCACTGGCGTCTGGCTAATCCGATGGTATTCGTCGCCGCATTGTCCGTGATCAATAACTAATTATCAAAGTGGCATTTCTTTTCAAGAGCTCCTTGTTAAAAAATGGCTTTTGGCTGAGAGTGGAGGAAAAAGGTCGCCACTTTGACATCGTTGCGAGTCTTTCAAAATCCAGTGGGCCGTCCGATTGAATTACTGTCCCAAACTAATTGATATAAATTTGAACAGAAGAATGCTTGTTACTACAGAATGTCATAATGATATCCTTGGCAAGAGCATGTCAGTGGGAAAAAAAAGAGAAAAGACCAGCACTAGTCACAAAGCATCTAGACAAGTCGCAGCACAAGACTATTAAAAAAATTAACAGGAACAAAATTGTACACCAATTCCTTCTTCCCAGCCAGTCTGATCAGACATTCAAGAAAGAAAAGCATTAGCATTTTCTTTTGAACCTTATCCTTTATTTGAAAACAGACTTTAAAAGAATCTACTGGAAAAAATAATTGCAATGTACAAAGGACTGAAACTTGATGATCAGTTGCAGAAGTCTCATTGACTCTACTGGGATCACGAGTGAGTATCCATTGGAATTCAGCTTTAGTCATAAGGCAGAATTTGGCAGAGAGTTTCCTTAAGAAACGTTTCTAAGCAGCCTTAAAAACGGTGCCTTTGAAATATGGTGACCTTCTCTAAAGAAAGTTGGACTGTATAAGCCACATGCCTTTGAACTGGGAAAAAACCCCAAACACATAAGATACAGTAAAAGGAGTCTAAAAATGTGGTGAGAATGGGAAAAAGATCTTGTACTATTCATGCCTGAGATTTGATGTATTGTCTTGCATGTCATTTGGAGATTGCCGGCTGTGGAAATCTTGGAAACCTTCTGAATTTTCGTTGCAAGGCAGCTGGGCTTGTGGAGGTTCTGTTTTTTTGCTTTTTAGATCTGACTGTCTTCTGCTCCATGTCCTACATTCAGTCCCTGAGCTGGGAATTGCTAGGGAGTGCAGGAAAAGGTTACGCTGTAAATGGTACGGCATGCTCTGGAAAAGGGGTGTTGTAGAAGCCTTTTTGTGGGGGCATGATAACTGGGGTTAACTCATGACGGGAAATGACAAGCTGAATCTATTAGTTATCTGGTCAAAAAAGTTGTCAAGTCATTTGCCAAAATGTGTCATTTTAGCTACATCCAGAGCAAGTCATATGATTGCTGAGGAAGAAAGAAGAGAAAGACATTTGTGCCTAATTGGAAACAGTGAGTTTATGTGCTTTTTAATCCCTGATTTTGAAAGGCTCCAGCTGGGGTCTAGTAATGAATATCTTTCCTGCAAACTTGTTTTACATTTCCTAATGATAAAGAGAAGGTGACTAATGAATTGACACAGGGACTTTCATCTCTCATTTGGAGATTCCATTCAGACTGTATCAATCAGCAAACTGAAGTTTTAGTATCTGATGACTTGTCAGCAGCCTGTGTGAAACGAGTAGTCTCCACACAAGCCTTATGGTCAAACCCCAATGCGAACTCCGTGCAGTATTTTTGGTGCAGATTCAGCATAGGGACTCAGGAACAAATGAATTGGAGACACCAAATAAATTTTACTGGTGGCAGTCCTCTTGTTTGGACGGGATTGTGGCAGATAACCATTTTGAAAACAGGTCAGTGATACATAAATTAGATTTAATAGAAGTCTGACAGATTGTTGCTTGTGATGGATTTATTGTTTGGATAATAAGACCGTCAAGCCACATTTTCCTAGTATGTCAAAGCCACAGAACAAAGTGGGAAACCACAAGGGTCTGAAGATTCAGATTCACATGGTTCTGGTTACAAAGGGGAAAGTCTACTTTTGCTGTCAAAGGACCTAAGCTAGTGAAGTTCATTACATTCAGTTCCTATTCTGCCTTCCATATATGACTTTACGACTGTCCTCTTATGCTGGGGGCAGGAAATGCCTCGTGATGGCAAATAGCTGAGCCATCTCTGACAGACTTACATCATGACAGAGTCGCTAGGGAACCCTCTTCTTGTCTTCCATGGCTGCTTTAAAGACACTTTGTGAGGCTTTCTTCTTTAGCAGACCAGAGAATTCAGTCTGAAAGCCTGTCGGGCGGGTCAACCAATGTCTAGGTCAACCAGTCTTGCCCCTTAATTATTCCCTCTGGCATTACATTCACAGGGTGATGGAAGTAGAGGCTAAATATATACCCTCTATATATAGGCTCTCTATATATTCGGCATATATGAAACCACGTCTATACTGTTATTATTGGAATGTACATTTGCGTCATTGCGTAATCTGTAGGAGGAGTTGTAATGTGTGCGATAGCACTGAAAAAAGACCCCTACATATTTGTGAACTAGTTTCAGGTCCAACTGAAACCATAACACTGTCAGGGCAGACTTATAATGTCATTAAACATTTTAGAATTGATATAAACTCTAACAGGTAAAAATAATTGCTCTGAAAAAATGAAAATTTTGTGACTGATTTGACGCTGCATGGCTTCCTTACAAAAATTAGTGTAATACAAAAATCAATGTAGACTCTACCAAGCAGATTTAAAATTGGTTAGTTGATCTAAAAATCTGTTTCTAAATGAGAAATCATCATTCACTGGGGTATTTTTAATACGGTTCCACACAGATCTGCATATAGCCCAAAGTTAATATTTTGGAGGAAATATAAACCTCCGAATAGAATTTGCAGATGCTAATTTGTAAATAACAATAGGAATGGGTTAGTTATATAGTTTTATAGAGATTATGTTGTATTATCACAGCTAAATGAAAATGTAGAGTCATGCATCTAGGAATGAGAATGTAAATTATAAGCTTGGAGAAAGCAGAACTTCTGAAAAAGACTAATAGTCATGGTAGTCATAATTGAACACAAGAGTGAGTACAAGAGGGTAAGTGAGATTCTTCGATGTACAAAAAAGAGAACACTGAAAAAGAGTAAAGTCACTTAATAAAAAAACAACAGAAAAAACCACTTAAGTGAATTCTGAGAAGAGAGACAGAAATGATTTGAGATCTTGAAAATATTCTTCCTATTGAGAAACTTAAACAGTTTACTTAACTTGCCTGATAGAAGCCTAGAAGTTTACTCACTCATGGTCTGCAAGACATTTCTAACAGCTAACAAAAAGTTTTTTCCCATAGCTTAAAACCCAAGATGATTAGAGCTAATAGAAGCTAAAACAGAAAAATTCAGCCTTGAAATAAGGCAGTTCTTTCAATTTTTCATTACTTACTGCAACATTATTAAGAGAAATATGACAAAACATTCATAAAACAATTGAAATTTCCTTTATCCCTGTCTCCCATCTCTCTTATTAACGTCATTGGTAATATCTTAGGTAGTTGACTGACATTCTTCTTTATTAATCTCGTAACCTCTTCTACAAAAGTAAATACTTACCTGAATTTTAATTATGTAGTGAAATATGTAATTCTGAATCCAGCTAATTGTCCCAAAGTAGTTAATATATAAATAGCTCCAAATATCTCACACCTACTGCTTCCATTTAGTGCTTACTTCCTGTGTTTCTCTTTTTGCTCTTTCTAGCACAGAACCAGAGCAAAGGGCCATATGTAGCTAGATCAAAGCAGGAGTCTGTCCAAAAAGGAGTTGTGACTCATGAGTCATAACTAATCCCTTGATTACCCTCAGATGGTATATTTTATTTCCTTTCTTGTATCTGGCCAGCTGTTGCTCCTACTGCTGATCCTGCTGGTGTTTTACTGCTTTTATTGGCACTCCTGATGTCTTTCGGTAGTCATGTAGGAACTGAAGTAGGGAGAGTAGTTGTGCTCCACCCAGAGCATTCGTGGCTGAGTAGCTGAGGTGGAATTGGCAGGACCGTCTCCTTTCTTCCTCTCCACAAGTCTTAAATAGGCCTTGAAGTTTTATTGTGGCAGTTATCACTTTAATATCTGAACAGCTCCCAGGTTAACTGAGTGATGAGCAGGATTCTTAGTGATGGTGGGTGTTGGTTCCTTTCTCTCCCTGTTTAGGAATCTCTGCTGGTAAAGGTAGAGGGAAAGAGGTCGGCAGCTGTTGTCTTCATCAGCATTATGATGGGAAAGACTTCTTAGTACTTCTTCCAAATTCATGTTAATTGCTTAAAATTGTTTACAAACAATTAATTTATCTGTGTACATGTATACTACTTACTCGCAGCAGTAATTTCCTTTCATTTGCCATCCATTGCTGTGGTATCATGAGTAGTAAACCTGGCTTAAATTTATTATTTTAAACTTTAATACAGTGTTTGAAGAAAAAATTGTCAACAAAACAGGCCAGCAAAAATAGTTTAAAATAGTTCTACATGCATACAGACACCCAGTTATAGCTGGCTCAGAGTCTGAAAATCCGTGATGAAAACAACTATAAAAGTTTCTAATATTATGTACTCAAAAAAGAATAGAGCGAGAACTAGCCATCTTTGTAAAACATGGAACAATAATCTTGTAGCTATTTCTGTACTACCCACAGACACATGCAGCTAGATAGGTTTTCTAGTTTTTTAGCAAGCAGCAAATCAGCTAAGAAAGCCTAGCTCAGTGAATTTATTTCATTTATGTACATTATTGATCTAAAACTTGTTTTTCCATCTGAGCCAAAGTGACAAAAACTTCTCCAAAGTGAAACAAGTTCAAGCACTCTCAGCCTGGTTCCCATTAAACATCATAAAAACATTGCAATTTGACATTTATCTGGCAGCCTTAAATGTGAAAGACCAGCGTCACTAGTACGCAGAGGATGGAGAGGCCTCTTTGGCACCACCTGGGATGCTTTTACCAGGTTAGGGTCAGGTGCGATGACAGCAGAGTGGAAGGAGGTAGTGTCGCTTCACTGCAGACTTGAACTATATTTGACCTCCAGGGTACCAGTGACTTACTTGGAAATTGCAAGAATGCTGTGTTGCCCTTTATAGAATTATAATTCCTTGCCATTCAAAAAAAAAAGCTAATTAAGTATACCTTATCTGATGTAACCCTCATCCAAACAGAATCAGGGATCTTCCTGTTGCTGTTCTTATAAAATCTAACTGTCGGAAACAATGGTGTCGGTGGCTGCAATTTGAATGTAGACCTTAAAGAATCATGATTCCAAACTTCTTGGTGCCCTTTCCCTATCAATCAAAAAGAATCGTATGAAATAATTATTAGGCTACATAATTATTTTACAAAATAGAAGGTGTTTTTACTGCACATTTCCATTTTAGTACCAATCATTACTTCCCTGAATACTAATAACAGCGTTAAGCATTAATAGCATGTTTTAAGGTAAAGGGTCAATAGTCTAAGACCTATGAAAGAACTCTGAGCATTTGCAATGTAAAAGAAACCTTTCACGGAAAAGTATTAAATAATAAATGCATTTCTGGAGGAAATATTATATTGTGGTCCATTTGGAGAGAAATGACAATTTATAGGACATCACTCAGCTGTCTCTGTTTAAAATATCTTTAATAATGCTATGGCTTTGCACTTAATACAGAGGTTAACAGAAAGCTTGCAGCTCTCTGCAGAGGTCAGCAAGTATTACACTCACTAAGGGGAAACTGAGGCACACAATGACTCAGTGCACCGGTAAAAGTAAAGGGATCTGAACAACTGGTGACTCAGTTCTCTAAGTGCAAGAAAATGGTGCCTTTTCTTTATTTCCAACTAGTAAGCCATCTTCTAGTAGTTCTTTTAAAAGTATATTATGGACAGAGGGGATGGTGAACTTATTCAGAAAAAGTAAAGGTACTTGAAACTTTTGTTTCAAGCTGGTTTAAGGTGAACAATCTGAGGAATGTGGAGGGAAGAGTTAGAAATACTTGATATCAGCTTGAATTTCTTTTTTATGCTTTTATATACGGATTGACATTTTCAAGGACCAGAAGAACTGAAGCCTCAAGAAAGAGGCTACTCAAGTCTGAAATCTCCTTGCTCCATGGAAGTCAATGAACAGACTCTTCATCAAGCAATCATCTCCTCTCCGTGGCATTATATAAATGCCCCATTTTATTCCTTTTCAGGTTTATTCCAATTGTTTTTTAAGGAATAAATGGGATATGACTAATTAAGGCCCCAATAAGACAACATTTTTCTCCATTAACTTTTTCTCTCCTTACCCTGCAAATGTATTCCTCCAGCTAGAACAGTAACTAAAGTGGGCTATCTCTTGCTTTTCTTAAGAGCCTTTCTCGCATGTAAGGTAATTTAATTCTGCCCAGCAGGCGGCAAATCTGCAACAGGCTAAAGTAGCGTCTGCTTCTGATATGGGCATCTTCCTTCAGCAGTGTATGCAGCTTGCTGATCCCATAAAAACTTCATGGGGAAAGGACAGAGCACTGGGATAAAATTTGGACTGATTCAAAGATTCCCTTGGTATGTGAACTGACATAAGTGTTTCTAAGATAAATGAATGAATTTAGTTGCTATAACATGTAAGCTCCCCTTGCTTCCATAGTTGAACACACGTCCCTGAGTTCAGTATGCATGTTCTTTATGCTATGGCAAGGCATCTCGAGCTAGGAACCAGCATACTGAGCAGGGGGACACCTAAACTAATAAGCATGGAAACAGAGAAATGGGTATGATTGAAATATTCTGAGAAGATGGAAATACCTACAGCCACTTTGGATTCATAACCCTGAACTATCTCTTAAACTTAAATACCCAAGCGCTAAGAAGGAATCACTCATATAAACATGCTGAAGGAAGAACTGCCAATCTGCGAATAATTGCTGAGGAAATGGGTAAGGTGAGTTCGATTGTAGGGGATCCAAGTGAGTCAGAGAGATAATAACAGAGATGGTTGTCATCTGCAGGCCCAATGCTTAGGACACCCCTTCCAGAAAGGGAAAATGTCTTGAGCTTAGATTTCCACTTGAAAAACTTATTGTTTATCTAATGAAAGCTTTATGTAAAATATGCCCTACCTAAATCTCCTTGAATCTGTGCCCAAATCTGAGTTTCACAACTTTTTATTTCTTTTTAATGCCTAGCCAGAAAATCAAAACTGATGTTTGCAGACCACATGAAACCAATGAATACTCTTCCAGCGGAGCAAATTCTTTTCCCAGCACCCTTAATGGATAAACAAGTTTCAAGTGAGATTGAGACTTCTTAGGATTCTTTCTGGTTCAGGTTAGTCCTACAAGTCTGCTCATGTTTTCCTTGAGCACCACAACTCCCACATGAGTCAAGTATTACCCATGACCAGTTGTCAGTGGATTGCTAAAAGTTTACTCTCTCATTGTTGGAGGGAGTGGAGTTGCTTTCTGGGAGGAAGCTCTAACAGCAAATATGACACACAGTCTGAGTGAAGGGTTGTCTGTATCAAAGTTGTCCTGTATTTCACTGTTGCCGATTTTTTTCATGCATTCATTACCAGAACTTACGAAATAGTGTTAGTAAGACAAGAAAGCTTGTGCCTGCTCTTCCGGTTTCTAACAACAATTATTTCATAATGCTATAGAATACATATCTGACTGTTAAAGAGTTAAGGAAAAAAATGAATCCTGTAAAAAATCAGGCCATCGTATAATGCCTCCTCATTGCTATAATGATATCAGTTGCAACAAGTCCAATGGCTGACCTCATTACAAGGGTTTAATTGCATTGTTACACAGTTTCACTTCTTCTCTCTGGCCTCTTTCTCTTTATGACAGCTTTAGAAAGGAATTTCAGCTTGAGGTCAAAGGAAATTAATTACTGCTTTCTTAATCTGTGCTCATCTACATTTAGAAAACTTGGGGCTTTTCACTAACATATTTGTGTCTCATTTCTGTGTAGACCCAAAGTTATAAGACTTCTGTCCTTTGTGAAAGTGCATAAATAGCCTTTTTCATATCAGAGGCCAGATTTTTTTCATGTCATTTACAGTTGTGCCCATATGGACTGATGCCAATGGAACCAATGGAATGTCTCTGGATATACATTCACTGCAACCGAGGTAAGGCACTTGCAATGTAACTTTAATTCAGACTAAAGATTCCAAACAGATGCCAGGTGTAAAAAAAACCCAACAACAACAAAAACAACCCAACAACAAAAGAAAACCCAATCAAACAAGAAATTATACTTGCCAGTGTGCTGGCATCAAAACAGTGAGGAAGGGGACAAAGATAGGACCACCATAACAACAGTCCCTGGTTAAAAAGCAAAAGCATGTGCAAAACATGGTTAAATGCTGTTGTAGCATGAAATGTAAAAATAAAAACTGCTTATAAATTAGGGCCCCGATCTTGTAATTAGGTCATTTGAATTGATTCTTGCCTCTTCCATGACCTCTGACTGGTTTGGAGAAGAACCAAACTTCTTCCAAAGAAGAAAATAGTTTTGTTAATTCACTTTTTGAGGGAGTCGCTTTGAAAGGGAAATTCGAATGAGAGATGTCCCTGGGGTGATTTGACGAATTAACTGTGAGAGGGTATGCCACACACCGCGGATAATCTGAACAAGAAGTACCACAATACAGCATGGTCTAGTAGTTTAAATCTATAGGAAATTGTTATGTACTATGCATGTGTAAAACTAAAATACAAGAAATATATTTTTCTGCAGTATTTCTTACATGTACTTTGTGATTCTGACTAAAAGTCATGGAAATGTTGACAAAGATGAAAAATTGATAAGTTTTGAGCCCTTTGACATAGAACATTTAAAGTTTCACAAACCTATTTTCTATCCTTTGATCAGCTTTGCCAGCCACTGAAATTCCCACTACCAGAACCGTGTGCTCTTATTAGTTTATTAGTTGCTGCCTCATTCTCCCCTTGCAAGCAGTAAGATTGGCAATAACAAAACTGCAGCTGCAAAGCAAAGCCAGCTCATTGAATATTTTGCCCTTCATCTGTCTTGACTGAAATTCAACTCGGTTATAAACACCTGCAGAAGGAGCAAGGTTTCATGTAAGTCACTGGTAAACCCTTAACATGAGACCTACTTGCATTAGAGTGAGTTTTGTTCTCATGATTGCCCAATTTGTAAAACAAACCCTGTGATGTTGCCACAAAGCTTTATGGGGTAGAAGTTGAAAGTTTCAAGCCAGCCATCCACAGCCATATGTATGATCATCTTATCCACACTGCTGGTTGGAGCAGAGTGACAGGAGCCATGACATGTTGGGGATAGGATGAGTTTGAGCTTACTCATAGTACTCTAGACCTTCTTCCAGGCCCACACCTGATTTCAGATTTCAGTTTAACCGTTGTGGTTATAAGGCAAGCTTGGACTTAAGCATGAGTTCTGGCCCAAGTAGAAGAAACAATCAATGTGTAACCATAAAGTAGCCATGCTGAAAAGAGGTCCTGAACAAGCCTAAACTTCTGACACTGTCTACAGCCATGAAGAGTTGTAATACTACAGATAGATGTATCTGAACTAAATTAAATCTGAGTACCTTGGATAATAATAGCAGTGAAGTAACAGCCACATGAACTTCAGTATGCAATAGCTACTTAGGTGAATAGTCAAAGTTGCATGGGCTTGTACTCAGTCTTTCCTAAAGTGTATATTGGGAATGCTACACTGGTACCGATACTTAAGGAACTGAGATCAAAGGTAGCTCTAATCATGTTCTAATCACATTTTTAATTTTGTAAGAGACCTCCCCTTGGAGGGCGTGGACCGAGTCACTAAATAGCAGCAGTCTATGAATTATTTCACTCCTTGGGACAGAGAGTTTTGATGCATCGATTGTCCAAGATGAATGTCACATTGAGGTGTGAAAGGATTAAGTTGAAAGGCCTAGTTAACACAGACATGGCACTGGTGACAGAATTAAGTGCTAATGATATATAACAAAATGCTATTACATGAAATAGGATCTTTTTCACCCAGTTTTTCGATTTTGTCTGATAGGACTAGTACAACAAAATGAAAAACTATTCATCAATCAGAGGTCTGGCTAGGTCAGACACTTTGGTCAAGCAATGTGAGTAATTCCACCTACCTGCACTATAATTTATTGCAAAATTAATGCCATAACATGCAAAGCCATTGTCAGATAAAAGTAATTCTTAACCCCAGGAAAAAAAGCAAAAATTCTTTCTTTCTTTCTCTCTCTCTCTCTTTTTTTTTTTGCTAACCTGACAAGATTAAACCTTTTTAATAAGTGGGGGTTTAAGGATGATTCACTTCTAATGATTGAAAAAAGGACCTTGAGTAGGGTTTGATAGACTTTTTCAATCATTGACTAAACCAAGATATATTAAAAAAGGGAACAAAAGAGAGTGCAAGGTATTCATTTTTGTTAAAGTTTGCCTGCTTCATTACAACAGAACGAAATCAAGTCTTAGCAGGAAGAACAAGCTTTGATATCCTCTACTTTCTATGAGAGTTTTCAGGACAGTTTATTCTTAACCAGATTAAAATACAATAATTCACCAATTCACAGTCTTAATTGCACTGTTATGAGCTAGGGAGATTAATGGCATATTCTTATTTTTAAATGTTTAAAATTATAGTTTGTTATAAAAAAGGTCACATGTTTGGTGTTTGATTGGCCTTGATTGCTTCTGAAAATTGTTATATTAGCTGTGAAGTAATTTGTAGTTTCTGAAGGTGTTCTAAGGTTTTCATTAAGTATCATACATGCCTACAGGAGGGATCAGAAACTGAGTGGAAACTTTAAAAAATACTCAACGTGTCCAGAATTCATAGCACAACACTCTCTCGTGAACCTTGTTATATCCATTCCCCAGTGGGAGAAACTGAGGTGGACAGAAAGGGTCTTTCCTTTCCTAGAGACTCGTAGATATTCTTCCAGCTGCACGTTTTGTTTACTCCTTCCAACACACTGTTCTGGTGCATGATGTATTCTGCCATGCAACGTGAAGAGGAGCAAAATCTTGTAAAACTCTAGGGAGCGAGAAAAGGAAAGAGCATCTCTCACGTATCCATCTCTTTCTCTTGGTATGCCTCATGCATAGTTCAAAGGATGTTGAAACAGATGAGATTATTTATCTGCTCTTTATTCCACCACTTCATTCCTCCATCTCTTTTTCATATATATAGTGAAACTGATACCAGCAGTTGAAGGTAGGATAACAGGAGGAGGTCGAGTTGTTCATTGCAGAGGATTTACCCATGTTGTGTGCTGTTTCTTTGGGATTGCCTAAATGAGAATAGATTTAGATGGAGCCTCTGAGTAGAATGAATCTGAATAGGAAGCAAAGGAATAAGGAGCAACTGCTGTAACTATGAAGCAGCTCCAGATGTGCTGCTGCACATCTAGGGTTTCAGATTTTTTTCCTTATGGGTCTATTTACTCTATAAGGTATTCAGACACTGTGGTGAAATAGAACACTTATTTTGGTTTTGTCATTTACATAAATGTGATTTTAGGGGGAAAAGAGGTACAATTTAAGACCAAGAGCTGAATCAGGAGTGTTATAATTGCCAGATAACTTTCCAGGATAAAAGGCAACAAATACAGATTAGAACATGGAACTAATCAACTTGGAAATAATTTGTGATAGTTTTCCATTTCAATGCAGGTGAGGCAACCGTAAACAGTAGTGATGTGGTTTATATCTACAATAATATCTTATATAACAAAAAAAATATAAAACTGAAAAAAATATTGCAAGGATATTGTCATTGACAAGTCTTCCTTTCCTGTATTGTTTCTTTTGAAACTTACACTCAAGGGTTGCAGACTGCAATATCTGGTGACCTGCATAAACTTGTATAGCAGCTAGTGTAGTGGTGTGATTCTATTATCTAGACTTCACATCTTACCTGCTGGGAACTTCCAAGAAATGATATTATAGTACAAGTAAACCAGTTTTTCTTTTTGTTGTGGCTTTCCTATAAATATTATGGTGGGGATCTTCAGGAATACAATCTCCACCTGTGCGTGTGTATACGTGGAATTGCACCTGAAATATGGTACCTGCAAACACCTGCAGAACTAAGAATAGTCTTCATTTTATCTAACAAAGCCTTTATATCATCTAACACCCACATGCTGACTTCAGTTAAAGTTTGCTGCCCAAAAAGCTCATCTGGAACTATTTAAGAAGACACGAGCACAAGACTTCGAATTGCATTCTTGAACTTTGCAGAGTCTGGACAGAACTTTCAGCAACCGTACCTCAATAACCTCTCATGGTTATTAAATTTCAGTGATTTAAAGGTCATGTATGAATCTCACCAATTTTGGTCCGCATAGTATCATGGTGTGAATCTCACCAATTTTTGTCAGTATAGTATCGTGATGCAGGTTTCGTGCAGTTGCACAGTGGAGCACGGACTGAAAGTCTTCCCCAAATTTCCTGGGGGAGTTTAGGAAAGGTGTAAAATACACCCTGTGCTGCCCCCAGCAGGCAGGTAAAAGTACAGGTGTCGAAAACACCTCTTGGATGTGCCATGCTGAGTGCTATCCACAGGGCTTAAAAGAACTTTAACTTTGGTCTTTTGCAAGAACCTTCAGCCATGCAGTCCCCATTGCAGAGTAAGCTTTCTGCTTTTAGGTAATGCCTATTTCATCTGTTGTAAAGACACACATGAAAAAAGGGCTGGCATTAGCCACATATCCATAAAAGCCTAGCAACCAAGAGTATTATCTTTATTCAGAAGAAGTATAGCACTTTTAAGGTTCAGAAACATATATAAAAATTGGGTTCTGAAATGGTCGTTTTTCCCCTCTGCTATGCCATTATAGTGATCAGCCAAGCTTCTGCAAGGTAAATACTTTTGGAAAATAAGTGGAAATTTGCTGCAAATCAGTCCCTTTTGTGCATGGCCACAGGAGCATGTTGAAATGTTTGGACACTAATACCCATTCATTTTCTTGGCTCCATAAATAAAAGCCGCCAGCTATGTGGCGGCCGTGAAATGGTATTCTTCAGGACCCAGCAGGAAGCCCCATCCTTATTACCACTGCAGGGGGCAGGACAGGCCCAAAATAGCAAGACAACTAAATCAAGACATTTTCAATGTCTAACAAAATGACTGTGGTTTAGAGAGAAGCAAAAGGTTGGAAAAAAATTGGGCAGCTTTTATACTTAGCGTAATATCTTTGTTAAAAGAGTTCAGATAAGAAAATAAGATCCTGAAAAAAAAAAGCATAAGCATATTTCTGAATATCATTTAAAATATGTAAAGATCTTATGGAATCATAAACAGAGCACGCTGCTATCTGAAAGGACATCCTGTTCAAGTAATATTTTCCAAATGGTAGCCCATGGTTCATAGTAAATAATGTCTTCTGGCAATATCGTTGTGTTTCTTGGTTTTTGATGGAACCAAAAGGTTTTAAAAGAGACATTGGAAATTTGTCAGTAAAATTGGAAATCTTTTTTTGGTCCACAAAAGATTACAAAAAATACGAATATTTATAAGGGGAAGAGGTTTTGGACTAAACCCTTGATTTTTCTACAGGTTTATTTAATTTTTATGGGCTTCATATACCAGGCAATATGATCCTAGATTTTGACATAACAACATACTGAAGGGCTTCAGTCAAAATAAAACCTGTATTAATGCAATGTGCTATTTTACGTAGCTGAACCGTGCTTATCTGGCAAAAGATTAAAGTAGTTTTAAAAACTGAGCTTCAGGTAAATGGAGTATTTTAAGTGTACAAAGAACAATTCAGGGGATACCACCTTGCTTAAGATAATCAAAGATTAAACTGATGAGGTTTTAATGAATTCGTAGTTCATTGCTGTACTCCAAAACCAGTGTGTCATTCTCTACAGCTACACCACTAAAATACATATGGGGGAGATCTTAATTTTATTTTACTTTTATTCACTTGTGATGCTGATTATAAATTTGCTTAGACAAAGTTGAAGTAAGGATATGCTTTACACATTAACATTTCAGTGAGGCATATATATGTGTGTGTACCTATAAGTATATATGTATACATACAAGTGCACACACATTTTGGGGAATTAAAACAGTTACTCAGAATATCTCATTATAGAATGAAATATTCAGCTTTAGTTTTAAGAGAAAATAACTATTTTACCTGAACATTACATTTACTTGCACTGCAAAGGAGAAATTGCAAAGGTACAAAATGTCAGAGAAAAATGAATTCATTTCTGAGTATTCTGAGTATTACTGAGTATTGTCCTGTAGACTAACAAGGGCTTTTGACAATAAAAATAAAGTGTGAAAATGAAAAGGGGGAACCACAGTGCCAGTTTGGTGCTGTCTCCACCTCCATGTTAGCCTGGGACTTGTGACTGTCATCAGGCTTAAACTCCCTGGCCATTCAAACTTTTTTATGTTGGCTGTCCTTCTAGCTCCACACTGGAATGAGCCAGATTGTCCAGGGAAATTTGTACACGTGATAGGAGTGGCTCGTATTTGAAGGTCTTTCCCTACAGGCAGAACAGAGACAACTGGTTGGCTCAGTTTGGTTCAATAAACTCAAGTCTGAAGAGTACGGCAACGCAGCATGGTCCGTGCAACCAAACACACTGCGTGGTAGTGTGCAGAGGATTCGGACAACCCATCCTTATGCTTAGACATATGCACATATGTGCTAAGGTAGCTTATAAAATCAGAACTCTGTTATAAATAAGGACCCCCAAAATGATAAAAAATTAAGTCTAGTTGTTGGTTGTCTTTTCTACCATAATTGAAAGAAACATTAAGGGGACAATCCTGATTTTGTGTAAAGACACAAGGAGGTTCCAAAGGTGTCATTATGTATGTGAAAACCAGGGTAGTCCATCCCCATCCTATAAAGATCTCTGCATCATTTTGTTTCACCTCATGCCTGTGTGGCACAGGTTTTACGGAAAGGGCAAGTGGTGCATCCAGACTGGTGGTAACCGTAAACCTAATCCTTGTGCATACCAGCACAGGCAGCCTTCCGCTTCCCATTACACCAGTAACTTAAGATACACCTTTGGGGCACTGACGCTGACCCAGGTGCATAAGGCTGCTTGCTGCCCAGCTGTACAGCTCACCTTCCTGACCTCTTAGTTTAAAAAAGCAAAGGATCAGCCAGTCTCAAAAGAAACTGTAGCAAAGGATACATCGGTGTCAGGACTATCATTATCATAATTGACGCTCCTGAAGTAATTCAGACATTAAGCCTGTAATCTGTGCTGCTGTTTGTATCTGCTTCATTTAAAAGTTACAAGGCCAAAATTCATTGAAAGCAGCGGAGATTCACCCCCTTACTCATTTACATTTGGCCCGCTGAGTGCATGAAAAAATCTTGCCAAATTCTTTGAAAGCTTGTATTTGCAATACGACTTCCAAAATAATTAACCCTGGAAGTAGGATTTAGCAAACTTACATTTGATATGTGAAAGGAATAATACCTGAAACATCTTTCTTATGCTCAGCCTTTTATGACTCAGTCTTTAATGATTGCAATAAACATTAGCTTACCTAATAAAAACTCTAGTATTTCAGAGCTGGCGCACAGTATGTTAACTGCATCTGGTGTCAACTGGAGCTAATTAATATTTTTATAGGTGTCTTCTATCCACTGTAGTTTAAACGGAAATATTGTGGGGTGCCTACATCAGAGCTGGAGGCAATTGAGAGCCGCTGCTTGCTTTCTAGGCTGAACTGATAGCAAGCAGACCAATTTTTATAGGATTGTAAAAGCTAACTGTGGCTATGGTTCATGCAGAGAAGCACTTTTCCCTGTGGCTCTCACAATTCAGCACTAATGCTCGTGGCTTGTTTGCTGTGAGGTAGCTGGAGAGACAGACAGAGGGACAGCGGACAGATAACTGGCAAATAGCCATGCCTACGCTTAGACAAAGCACACAGTGACCCAGACAAACCACACTTCTTTTCCCCTCCTTCTAAAGGCTTTAAAAATGTGCTCTATCAAGCATTTACTTGTGGCGCAGATAAGATTTATCTAACAAGACCGGGCTAAAATTAAAAAGAAAGATGAAATAGCACAAGTGGTGCTAATATGTGTTTTGAAGCGTACCAATCGGCCTAGTGCAATGTCACAGCCCTGGGCTACATTTGCAAGTGGTCGAGCATCTCCTTTTTAAAAGGTTAACCTACAAAGAGCACACAAGCCCCTCTCTATGAATATGGGCAAACACCCAGGGAGCTCCACAACAATAAGAAAATAATGACATCAACCTGACCATGCTTAAGTACATAACATGCTGAAGGTTCACGGTTGTGTGGCCTGGAACAATAAAGGAAAAATAAAGAAGCCTGCTTGGTAGGCCCCAGCTGTTATTAGCCATGCTGTGAGATCAAGGGAAGGTATGATATGGGCTGCCATTTCAATTGAGACCAGGTTAATCTCTCAATTTGTGCAAAAGAAAAACTAAAAAAAAAATAAAAAAATAGGGAGGGAGAGAAAGCAGTCTTCACTCCACAGTGCTACATATGGGACAAATAACAATATCCCTATTTACATAATCTGACTTTAACCCTTTCCTAATAGAGACTTAATTTCCTAAGAGTCACAAACTGCAGATTTAATTTCCCTGCCCACCGAAATGAAATATTAAACCTCTGTTAACCGTTTCTCATTGGTGCTGCCATCGTTTGCGGCTGACATCAAATGTTGCCGACGCTTACCCAGGAGGGATGGCTGGTTGCTGCTGGGGGATCAGAAATGGCTACAAGGGGCTATGGATGCCACTGTTTTTCTGGCACTAATCTGTTTCTAGCACTGGGTAAATAATTTAAAATTTGTGCCATCATTTACAGGCATGAAATATGGCAAATAACACCAAGCACTTTCACCAATACTCTCAATATATTGCATTTCTCGAGTGAAGCGCTTTGTAGGTGAAAAATAGTCCTGTTTTGGTGGCAGCATTGCGTGGAGGCAATGTGTGACTTGATCTCAGGGCTAGTTCTGATGCGTAAGAGTCTGCACCGACGAGAGCAGTCAGGGAAGTCCAGGCTCCTCCGGGGTCGCCCACAAGCCTCCCTCGGGCTCCAGGTCGAGGCAGGATTTCCAGCAGGTCTGCTGCGGAAAGCTGCTTTCCTGCAGACTTGGAAAACTGAAATGGTATCTCTTAAAGGGTATAATTTATGAAATAGTAGCCTAGAGGTACTGCATTATATCATACCTGTTTTATTTGTAGTTTATTATGTGTAAGCCAGGACGTATGCACAGCCTGTGAGGCTCCCTCAGGGAGATGTTTAACTTCTCCTGACTGCTGTTCTCCACATCAGCCCTCTGGAACAAGGGGAGATTGCTCTTTCCCCAAGAGCATCTGAGCATGATCACAGAAGACGAGGTAGGGGAAAAGGGACCCTGCAGCAAGGGCTGAGGCCGAGGTGCTGCTGAGGCCAGGGAATAGACAGGACTCGGCGGCAGCGAAAGCACAGTGTTTCATAGGGAGCCAGCCGACTGCACGCAACTTGTCAAAATTTAGAAAGTCACTGAGCTGCTGATCTGAGAGCAAGCTGGAGGGAAAGGTCCCACCTTGTAAGGACACGAGAGGCAGGGAGAGAATTTTGCCGAGTTTTTCATTCCCCTTTCGGTGTTCCTTAATTTTTCTGAGGTTTCTTTCATTTGAAAAAGTTTATTGTTCTTGTGTCTGGTTTAAGAAAAACTATCTATGGAGTTTACAAAGATAGAGCTGTATTCTTGGTGTGCTGTCTTTAAAGAAAAAGATGCAGGCAGAGTCATCTCAAGGCTCTGCTGACTCAGCATCGCCAGTACTAAAACTGATTAAAAAATGGTGCTTTTTTTTCCAGCTACCACAATGATTTGAATAAGTAAAAATATCTGTATCAAGCTGAAGCAGGGGGCAAATAAGAAGCCCGTGGCAAGGCAGAAAACAATGTCCCTGAAAATCCAGGTGAGCACTCTAAAATCAGCCACTACACAACCACTTTTCACTGAGTTACTCCGGTATCCTTTACCATTGTCAAAAGCTTGATCCAGCAGTAGTGAGTGTATGTATTATTTTGTTCTCACTATAGGCTTTGCTTTCAGCTGTGCTCATGCCTCAGGTTCTTAAGACTTTACATTATAACATTTCATTGTTACTTTATGACTTAATCAGACTTTTAATTATTTTAACAACAAAAAAGTATTTTCCCTGTACATCCAGATTACATTAATTTTTGTTGAAAAGTTTAAATAAAATGGTGTTTAGAGAATGAGATTAAAACAAAATTTTGTGGACATGCAGAACCTCCTTTAGCCGTATTACTGTGGAAGATTTTACTGTGGGTGAGATAGTGAGCTTATGCAGAAAGTACTACATGATCGATACTTAAAAACTAGTCCTTCACAGACAAAGGGAAATGCCACCCACAATTCTGACACTATGTAAATCCCACTCCATTAATATTTTTTTTTCATATACATGCATGGACATGTATATATACTAAATATATGTATACTAAATAGGGATATGTTGTGATAGTTGCTAGAGATGCTTGTAAGGAAGATGTAAGTATAAAACATAACTAATAAAAGATCCCAAGAAAATCCTCAAGTTCATACCTATTTATTCACTTCTGTTCTGTAAATCAGCTTCCTGAATTAGTTTATGAAATGAAATACTTTGTACTCCAGCAGAGCATTTGCTTAGGAATGGCAATGGAAGAAGCACTAATCTTAGAACTGATTCTGAAAATTAACTTACTGACACAAATGTGCCTGTTGAACAAGGAAGGAATATCAAAACTGCTTCCTGTAGGATACCTGGACAGGGTTAGTTTTATATTATTAGTGTAACCATCATGTTTGGATTGTTTCTTTTTTGAAGTCTATGTATTTTGAGAAAATCCTATTGGTAATACGAAGTAAAAATTGTTGCGGGGAAGGCAATATACTGATAGATTTGTAAAATTCTTTATATTTTCTAACTGTAATAATACATATTTTTTATTAATGGCCTTCTGTTACAAAGTGGAGATGGGCAGCATTTGCTTGAAACATTAATGGTGGCCAACTCTTGCATGAAAGTTTTTGGTGGAGATTCTTTAGCTTATTCATTTTACCTGAGATCAAGGGACTATATTAGAAACTAAAAATCTTTGTACTATATTCTTAGAGAAGTTCCCCTTTGTGTATTTTTTCTGCTGTATTAAATGTTTTTTGTGATTAAATACCAAAGTACAAAGGACTTGAGAGCAGCTGTTTGGTTCCATTTGTTTTTCAGTATTAGATTAATTCATTAAAAACGTATTCCTGAAACTGTAAGGCCACAGTGGTCAAACATTGGAGATTGGTTAAAACCAAAATCCTCTCCTTAGGCTCCCAAGTACTTTTTCAGAGCTATTCAACCCCTGTGCTAGATCTTCCTTTTCTAGTAAATGTATTTACCTCCTCTATGGAGGAGCTCAGTAGGGCTCAGTAGCTCACTTCTTCACTGAATTCACAGAACCAACTTAATCTTTGCCAGATTTATGCAGCACCTTGAGGAAAGACTGTGCTTACATCCATTGAGCTGTATGTGGTCTGTGGCTACCTTCCCTCCGGTGCCCATTTTGTCTGTTCTTCAATACTTTAAATTCAACACTTTCAGATTATAATGAAAAACTTCCAGATGTAGAGTCTAAATTTTCATTACATATGTTATCAGCAGGGAACATCATGGAGTTCTAGTGCTTGAATGAGTGCTATGCGTTACCTGGATTGTAAAAGAAATAGCAGTAACAGGGGTATCACATCCTAATTAACCATGGTATTCTTGCATAGATAAAAATAAATCTATAACCTACTTCTTTCCTACTCACTAACTCGTGTAGCAGGAAGATGTGGTCCCAAATAGTGTGCCTGCACATGCTGTCATGGAAACATATGGCATGGTTTCCTTTACCTTTGTAATGTAAGGAGTAGGTTCTGGACCTTTATTATAAATTTATGTACAGAGAATCATTAGAAAACATTTCTTTTCTTTTGTTGGCAAATAGTTGCTAGCACACTCTAAATCATACCTTATTTTATTCACACAGCACTTTAACAGCAGTGCAGCCAGGTGTTAAATAATAATAGAGTTACATCAAATGTCTTGGCGGTTCAATTGGGAGAAGCATCCAAAAGTTCAGATACTTATCTGGAACCCTCCCAAACCGTGCTGGTCTGGAAACTGAACTAAAAAAAAATCACTAAAGAAGCTGCGTTCTAGAGCAATCCCTTTTTTCTGTTTTGTAAGGTACCTTAAGGTGTAGAAGTTTGGGTACCTGCAAATAATTATATAATGTGTTACTTATTCAAAGGTACGTATGAAGCTAAGGATTCAGGACTCGCTGACTTTTGATACTAAGTTGGTTTGTGTTTCCTGTTCCCATTACAATCAGAAATACCGAAGGGTAAATAATCAGCAAAGTAACCTTCAAAAAAATGCATCAGAAACTAAGAAAACATATCTTATTGCTTTTTAATAGTTTCTTAAATTTGTTCTAACTTTAGTAAATCAAGTTTTATATTTTTTATGATTCTGAGCTCCTCATGTATGCAAATACATAATTTGGAAGGACAGTAAACTGAAAGGAGAAGAGAGTAAATCAAATTTTGGCAAGCACAGTGTTTTATTGACAGCGACAAACAGGCTTTTATCTATCATTTCTGTACCTATGAGGTTTTTGGCTGCATTTGAAGAGAAAAGTTCTGGCTTTTCTGAACTTATGAAAATTAAAGTTCTGTCAGTAGAACACTCCAAATACTTCCTCACTGCTGAAATCCATTGCCTAAAGATAGCAGTTGTCCAGCAGGTGTGTTCAGAACAGAACCCAGACCTACTAAGTGCTGACTCTGTGGTCTTCACTCTGCATTTTCTTGTCACGAAGTTGTGTTCACGAGCAATAGTGCTACCACGCTGAAATCCTCAGCCTAAGGCTTTTAAGGGGAAATTTTGCTGGTGCAAGATTTCAATCTAAAACACCCTGTTTATATATAATGTCATTGAATTTGTTCCCAGAATAAATTATATATTTGTCATTTCCCTCTGGGAAAGATGATTATTGTAGAGGCGAGAATATGGTGATCATTTTTCCCCTCCCATTTTCTCTTTGGACTTTATGTAAAAATAAGATACCATTGATGGTGTGGACAAGTGTGAGACCACCAGCTAATTTTGCATAGCCCACTGAACAGTTAGATGGGAATTGCTCTTCAGGGTGTTCTCTTTGACAATAAACAGAAGCCTCAAGTCTGTGTTTGGCTGCAGTTCAAAAAAATTACTAAGGAATCCTACACACTTATGTATATGAATACAAGCAACTGCACATTCCCATACAGTAAGCTTGCAACCACAGTTATTAACATTTTAAAATGAGTAAATGCGAATAAAATGACTGAGTAATACATGTTATGTTAAGATCAGCTATATGAAAAGCAAAAGGATTAAAAGTTAATTTCATCCTTTTTAATTCAAGGGACATATAAATGGCATTCTGGGTAGAGTCAACTCCTCTTTTATCAGTCCTTTGATGCCGCTTTCTCACTGATTCAGTTGTTCAAATGCTACCTACATAATAAAATCCTGAGTTAATTTACTAAGATTTTACACCAGTGCAAATGAAAGAAGGGAAAGTGCTAAACAAGGCAATTAGCACTCTGTTTAGTGCACTCCCAAAATAAATGTAGGCAATTTACAATTTGGCAAATGGCTCTCTATCCGGATCCAAGTAATTTCAGCCTAAGGGGTTGGTGCAGTTCATTAGGGGTGAAGGGAAAGGGTCTTTGTTTTGCTTTGCTTTTTAACTATATGTATATATATACACACATACAAATACACACGTTGCTATTAAGGTCCACCCCATTTTATAGTACAGCAACAGATGTGACCCCTCCTGGGGTTATTAGGATTTCTGGTGGAAAAATGTCAAGCTCTATGCTCACACTGTCCACATAAATGACCTCATTTATGGTGATAATGCTCTTTCCAAAGTGAGGGATTCCAAAATTGGCAACTCACTGATAACCCCCTTTGTGGCTTTCTTGCCATGATGGTTTTCTGTGTACTTACATGTTTGTTATCACTGGAGCTGTTCAGATCAGATCCATGAACCTGGGAATGTCCTGAGTGAAATGATAAGATAAAGCACTCTGTAACTACAACTGACTCTCTTTTTAATTGACAGGAAGACTGAACTATGACTTCCATGTTTATTCTTGTAAGCTCCTTATTAATGCAAAAATAATAGCTGTTATTAATGCAGAATCACAGCCAGCATTAATATTTAAGACGTAAGAATGAAGGAGGTTAAATACGTGTTTATATTAGTTTTAAACAAAGAGCTTTGCAAAACAGTTAAGGCAAGTAATGATGACCATATTCACAGAGAGTGCATACGGTGTGAAATATCTGCTATGTTCTGGGGTTTAAATACATATTCTTAGTGGGATAAAGGTCTTTGATTAGTCTCCTGCGTTGTCATGCCATTGTCTCTCTGAATTGCTACTGCTTCTTGCGAAAGAGAATACCGATTAAGATTCTAAACAAAATATGTAATATACTGTGATATTAGCACTGATTTCTTTTTTGTTTATTCAGTCTGTAGAGCTCTTTTATATGATAGATCATAAGGTAAAAGCATTCTTTTGTGCCCTCTAGCTGCTGGTTGCACAAATGAAAGAAAGAGGGAGAAAACAACCCTGTGATTATTAAATTCTCCTCATCTTTAGGGTTAAGTACCCTGGCTAATAAAGATCTCTCGTGAGGATAAAGTTTCTTTCTTGGCAATGTCACATCCATTTAAGTAAAAATCATTTGGATGCTTTCAGGGATTCAAGCTGTTACCTTTACATAAAGCATCTACACCAATTCTTTGTATTGTTTTTATCCTTTGAGAAAGCCTGACATCGCATTTCTTGGTTAAGCAAACCTCCCACTGAGGGTAGGCTGTGGGATTGGGCCCTTTTGTGCTATAGAAATCTCTCTCTATTTCACAAGAAGGAAAAAAAAATCCTTACACATTCATGTGAAAATGCAAGAACTATTTCATATCATTAAACACGCTATTTCAGACTGTGACAATTCAGCCTGATCTTGTACTGAGCAATCATTAAGTCCTTTGATTTCAGACTCATTTTTGTTAGCATCACATTTGCTGATGATCTTTGTACCTTCATATTCCAAACTGTTTCATTCTCTTTGCTAGGTTATTCCTCTAATACATTTCTTAAGACAAATAATTAGGTTTCTGCATTATTTCAGATTATAAATCATTACTGTATTTTTAAAAATTTTTCTCTGAACATCCTCATCACCCAACACCTATCGCATATGCTTAGAGTCTTTGAAAAATATTATGGGCCAAAACACCACTGGTCTTCTCTCTGGATTCCATTTGGGTATCACAAATTTGGGTTTGTGCAGGCTTAATTCATAGCAAAAAGGATCTAGTTTAGACAGTAAGAAGAACTTAATAACTTGTAGGCACAGTTAAGCACTGGCATGGATTGCCAAGGGAGGTGTAGAGTCTCTGCTGCTGGAGGTTTTGAAGAAGAAGTTGGACAAACATGTGTCAGGAATAGTCCAAGTATCTGATCCTGCCTTGAGGCAGGTATGCAGTATAGATGATCTCTCCGAGTCCTTTTCAGCTAGGTATTTTTATGATTCAGTGCTCCTGCACTTTGCAGGTGAAACTATGTGAATGCTTGAATTGTATTGCCATGGGTAGAACTGTTCCCCTAAAGGCTGTGCCTACGTTTTGGAGACAGTGAATGATACCGATGCCCATCCCCTCCCACTCTGTGGAAGAGAAGGTTTATCAGCCTCCAGGCGGTCTGTCGGCAGGCTGTTCTCATCAGCCATAAGTTTAGTGTACCTCTTCACCCCTGCTCCTGATCTATTTAGGTGGGCATTTTCCTTCTCAGAGTGGAACCTTACATAATACAAAATGAAGCAGTCTTTGCTGAACTGTACGTGATGCAAGAACATTCAAACCACATCTGAATCTTATTCACATCTCGGAAATGAAAGAGGGAAAGCCCTTTCTCTTGGTGTCAAACATTGGATGTTATTTTTTGTTACATCCTTGCTATTTCATCAAAGTTGGGATTGTAGAGGAATACCTGTGATCTGTCTTTGTCCCTGTGATACATATGCATCTTTTCTATTCGTGTCTACAGACTGAGTAACACTAGGAAAGGACCATGCGAGGTAAAGAGGAGGAGCATAACTTCTGAAGAAAGTGTTTTGCTCTGCTTTGGATTTTCCTAATATCGTCAATTCTTTGTTTTGAGTACATTTTTTTTCCTTTAAGGGAAGGAGAAGTATACTCCAAGCCAATCTGTGTTACAGCTTCTTTACCTTTGTCTGCCTAACTCAGCTGGTATTTAATTGGTCAGCAATAGGAGGGAAGTCTCCTTTGAGGTAATGAATATTGACTGTTTATGTTGAAATGTCACTGTGAAAAGAAAGCCCAGCACCAAAGAGGCGGAACTCAGTGTGAGAGTTTCAGACACAAAGGAGACACCAGCAAAGCACAGGCATTGAAAAGCAAAGCAGCTGAAATTCAAAGAAAAGATGAAACAGAAATGGTCTACATGTGTGGGAATTTTAAGCTGTCAGTTGACAGGTGAAAAAGTCATTATTCCACCTGTTAGAACGAAGTGTAATTGCTTGTTTTTCCTAAAATAACACAGAGGCCATGACTCATAAATTTTTTAATTGAAAATTCATTTAAACTTATTTGCAAATACTTTACTTTTTCTTTTAAGGTAAGTGGATTAAACTCATTAGCCAATTTCTGTATCTCAGACATGCGAGAAAGAAGGTACTGCTTTTTCTGTGTTGTATCGGGTATTAGATAATCAAATCTTGTATTCAGCCACCTTTTTTTCATAAAGCAACTTGAATAGCAACTTTAGAGTTCGACATGCAAGTTTATCATCCATTCTATAGCACTCATTGATTTAGAATGAATAAAGGCTGTTCTCCAGCAAACAATCTTAGCATCAATCCACTGCATGATATATGGCCTGGAAGTTTTCGCTGTTGCATAAAAGCTGTTCTTTGTTTCCAGTTGCGTAATAAGGAACTCCAGTGCTTGTATGAGGTTCTGATATATTTTAAGCCATTTCTTATCTAGATGGCATGGAGAAGCCAACCAGCAGATTTCTGGGCTCCATAATTGAGTTTTGATTCTTGAACCCACTGTTCTTTCACATCTGTCATTTTTTTTGTGGTGACCTCTAGGGAACTCTGCTGAATAGTTTTTGCAAAGTTGTCCCACTGCTATGGAGTATAATCTCTAGTTCCATTTTGTTCATCCGAGTCCTTTAATATAAAGATTTGATACACAATGAATTTTTTATTTTTAATGTAAACACTGACTCCATTGTTTTGTGTAAAATTTACTATGATGTAGTTTAATTTATATAGTATCTTCTGTCTAAGGATCTTCATGGATTTCAGTCAGGGGCTGGGCTCATTGTATTTAGCCAGAGATACTGTTTTTAAAAACAATCAATCTTCTTTTCAGATCCCCTCCTATTTGATTTTACATTCCATATTAGTCAATTCCACTAAGCATCTTTGGGAAAGCAAGAGTAAATAAGGTCATTCCTGGTTGATACCTGGCTGAACATGAGCCGGCAGTGTGCCCAGGTGGCCAAGAAGGCCGATGGCATCCTGGCCTGTATCAGAAACAGTGATCGTGCCCCTGTACTCGGCACTGGTGAGGCTGCACCTCGAATACTGTGTTCAGTTTTGGGTCCCTTACTACAAGAAGGACATTGAGGTGCTGGAGTGTGTCCAGAGAAGGGCAACGAAGCTGGTGAAGGATCTGGAGAACAAGTCTTATGAGAGGCGGCTGAGGGAACTTGGACTGTTTAATCCAGAGAAGAGGAGGCTGAGGGGAGACCTCATCGCATTCTACAACTACCTGAAAGGAGGTTGTAGCGAGATGGGTGTTGGTCTCTTCTCCCAAGTAACTAGCGATAGGATGAGAGGAAATGGCCTCAAGTTGCGCCAAGAGAGGTTTAGATTGGACATTAGGAGAAATTTCTTTACTGAAAGAGTGGTCAGGCCTTGGAACAGGCTGCCCAGGGAAGCGGTTGAGTCCCCATCCCTGGAAGTATTTAAAAGACGTGTAGATGAGGCGCTTAGGGACATGGTTTAGTGGGCATGGTGTGTTGGGTTGACGGTTGGACTCAATGACCTTAGAGGTCTTTCCCAACCTTAATGATTCTATGATTCTATGAAAAGCTCTTATAAGCTCTGTCTAAAAAAAAATACATTGCAAACACATTCTGCTTTTTCTGTGAAAAAAATGCTCAAAAACTTAAATCAGACCATCTCAAATATACCTTCATATTAAAAATAATAGTTTTTTTCAAGCAGAGAGTGAATTGCATGAATAATGCAAATATTCCTTTGAAAATCTGAGCCTTTAATTTCAAATCTCCGTTTTAGTTTTGGCACCTAACATATTCATGTGGTGTTTTTAAAATGTTCCCTGAATCAGACAAGCGTTTGAATCCAGTAGGCTTTTGTTTTTTATTTTCTCTTGGTGAATCATTGAACAATTTCTGCATTAGCTTCAATCTGGGCCCATTCACACAATGTGTCCATCTGAGACATCCTGCAATCCTGCAAACAGTGGGCTGCTTTAAATAGAAGAGTATCACCAGAACCTGGACTGTAAACAAAACATTGTTAAATGAATTAAACATGTAAGAAACATCTGCAAAGAGGCGAGCTAAATTTCATTACCACTACCATTTCTATACAGTCAGCAAAGGCTTTGAAAGTTAATGCTTTCCACAGCTAGTCGGACTTCTCAATGAGATGGCTGCCATATCCCACAAAAATTATGATGAGCAGGCAGTACAGATAGGCCTGCTTTCAGTCAGTAAAGGTAATCTGAATGCGTTTGGTACTTGCTTATATTTTTGGTTTTGTTTTTTCCCCAGAAGCTTCCAATGGTTTCAAGGAACTTTCTGTATGTCTGAAGAGCAAGCTGCTCTCCACTTGCACTGAAAAACAGCCCTCGCATTACTTGAGCCTCCTAATTGGCTCTCTTGTGCATTAAAAATATATATGCATATACTTTGGGAAGAATCCAAGTCAGTGGCAAATATAAAGTATTTTTACCATCTGAAATGCTGTAGCTAAACATACAAATCAGATACTTTTGGATTAATTCCCCAGCCTGGAGCAATGAATGGGCTACACTAGCATCCAATATCCTCCCTTTGTTGTGTTTATTCCTTCCCTTTTCTTTAAATATATTCTTACATGTTTACTGTCTTCTTTTTTAAAATATTTGAACTTTTCACGATTAAGGTCCTCAAAATGCTGACCTCTCCAGCAAAGGTTTATTTCATATCTTGCTGTGTCGTTCCAAAATACTTAGATTTAGATTTATATTACTTTGTTTTGATTGTGCATCTCTACACAAATAGAAGATAACATCTTTAGTCACAATTCTGTGTTATGCTTGAACTCTAACCTGTGACATTCACCTAGCTCGATCTAACAAGCTTTGTGCTCCCTGTCCAGATGAAGAGTGATACTTCTTCATTAGCAAGATCAGTTTCACCTTTAAAAACCCTTTGCTTCCCGTTTGCATTAAGCCAGATTGAGATGTCTTGGGTCATGATGACATTTCGGGAGTATTCAGAAGCAAAAGAGGAAGTCATTACATCTGCAGTTCACCTGCAAAGAAGATGTCATTAAAAGAGGAAGCAAAATGAACCCCTGTCAACTTGTTAGGGCCCAAAAGGTAATTCTGCCATCATATATGGAGCAGAATATGATACAGAATCCTATTATTACTGACACCAGATAACTTACTGGTGTAAAAGGTTCTCTTTTCCAGAAAAGTTCAGGTGATACTAAATTTATTAATGTGTCAGTTTGAGGAGACGTGATGTCATTTCTGTTGTCTGCAGGGATGAAAACTGGAGTGTCCTTGCTCCTGTCAACACACTATCATCTTAATTTCTTTTACTGTGCACCTCATTGCCATCTGTGGAGGGGAGAGCAAGGGATGAGGGTGAAGTGTCAGGGGAGATGCCTTTTTAAAAAGAACTACTAATATTTGACATTTTTCATTTTAACCTGCCTTTTTCCAATACACAAATTTATTACATCAACATTTCTGATGAATGTTTGGCCTGATCCTGCCAGGATCCTACTCATATGAGTTGAAGTTTTACCTAATTGTGTAGATCTACAGAATAGGATTTTGTTTTTTCCTAATATTCCCTAATTCAGAAAATATACAGATTATTTTCTTTTCTACTTCATATAAAATCTAGCAACTGCATTCCACTCCAGTGTAATTGGAAAGACAGTTGAAATTTTCAGACTATAAAGGTATGTGATGCAGTTATGCAGAAATACTGATAGAATCACACCTCATGTTACTTATTTAGAGTGGATAAAAGTCTGAGTCATGTCCATTATTTCAAATAATGTGGCTTTGTTTGTTTGAAACTAAAACCGGTATCTTCTTGAAAGATCCTGGTTGTAGAAACGAGGTAAAATATTTGTCTGTTTTTAACAAATAGATGAATCACTTTTCAGTTGCATTGCATAAGAATACTTTCATCCTAAAGCATTTTCTCTACCTTCTGTATGTGGAGATACAGAACAGCTGAAGAAACTAATCTGAACATTTTTAATGAAGATGGTATTACTAAAAGGGAACATTTTCCAGGTGAAAAACATTTTATCTTGCCCACTGAATGCAATCTAGAGTTTTTGTATGAACATTGTAGTAACAGGAAATATTTTCTTTCAGTTCCAAGGTATCACATGCTGATTCTATGCAAGACTTTTCAATAAGGGTATTATAACAACTCATCTGATACTGATCTTAATGGATTTTTGAACTGCTAATATTTCAGATTTGAACTGCGTGTACTTCAATTGATGATCTGAGCATTCCACAAATACCAGAACTAGCATGTTTACTGCCCTGCAGTTGATTGATATCTTCTAATGAAGAAAGCACCTGGAAAAATGATAAAGGAAAGTTACTAATTGGTTTAACTTAGGTCAGCCACTTCATATTTTATAAATGAGGAAACTTTTAAGGAATTGTTGCTAGAAGCCATCCGCTAACTAAATAAAAATGAATGATAATCATCAGGTTCCACATGCCATTTACAGAAAGTATCATCAGAAAAAAAAATACAGCTGCTTGCTTCGAAGTAAGAGCAATGTAGGAACTCAAATTCAAAGCCCCTAATAATCGTCTATGTAATATAGAGTGTTAATCAGTTTGGTATACACTAACCTGTCAGCAGTTCTGGATCCCTTCACTATATATTGGAGAGACTACTTGTGGTCACTTTTAAGAGCTGCCAGTAGAATTTACAATAGCAAATTATGATTTATTATTCCTTCCAGGACATCTGATGTTTCTGTTCCCAATTCTGCTTCTCTCCCCGTCATCCTTTTTCCAGCTAGGACTGTATCAGGCTGGGAAATGTCCAGGTTGTGTGTATTTCTCTTGTATTGTGCATATTTTTGCAAGTCATTAAACCTTTGCTTCTTGTCTTTTCTAACCTTCTTAGTAACCTATCTAAAGAACTCTCAAAGGAAAATGAGTCAATCAGGAAAGAGACAGCCCTAGCACCAGAGCAAAAAACCATAGAAATAGGAATAAAATTAAAAAAGGGGGAAAGCTTCCACTTCAGGAATGCAAGAACAACTTCGGGCCTCGCTCCTTTAAAGACATACACTATGTTTTAATTTATTTCTACTGCCTATGCAATTCTATTGAATCTGAAAGGCTACTCATGTGCATAAAATTAAGCACATTGAAGAATGTGGGAATATTTGAAGCTACATTTTAATATGAAGGATGCTACATAAGCATAATAGTATGAGATGAAAAATAAAACATCTATATGCTGTTTGTACAAGTAAATGCCAGAAACCACATCTTTCTATAAGGACCCATATTGTTTACCATGTTGGCATGGCAGTCCTGAGAAAATTAAATTTCCTTCACTATAGAGACATACTTTCGTCCTGTGTTAGTAGTACTTTGCTTGGTTGTATTGCATGCAGCAGGCATAATTTACTCTGGACCGTTTAGAACACATCAGTTTAAGCAATGCTGGGCATTTTGTCAGGGTGACAAAGGGGAATTACATTGCACCCATATACAGTAGACAATGCATGGACAACATGTAATATTCTCTGTGGGTAAAGTTCACTTCTGGGCAGCAAGCCAACAAAAGGCTCATGTACCACTTAAGTCCCACTTAAACCCTATTTTGAAGGCTTAATAGTACATAGGCCATGTTCTGGCCTCTTGCCCAGGAGTGAATTTTACTATGTTAGCATCCCCTCCCTCTGCATTCAAAGGGGGCAAAAGGGCAAAGATTCTGTGCTGGGCAGTGAACTGACTTCTAGAAGGCAACACCGGTCTCCTCTAGTCTAAAGAAAGGAATAAATCCATAGAACACCACCTATCCTGGTTTATGGCTAATCCACCTTCCCTGATGTAGTGAGAGGTTACGTTGTGCCCATAGTTCTGTCCTAGAGAGCCAGGAATGCACCTAACGATTGACACATAGCTGGTATTGAAATTTCTCTCTGTGGCTGTCCTGCACTATTAAAGATCTTCAGCTGTCCTTTTCCAAGCTTGGATTAATTTTACCTCTGTGGTGACCATTAAGAAAATCAGAAAATTTTATGTCTGTCATTTCAAAGATTTCTGACATCACTGTGCTTGTCTAGCCTATAATCTACAGGGGAGATGATAACGCTTTCTTATAACTCTACGTCTGTAAAGGTGTCTTCCATTTCAAGAGCTCTCTATACACAACAGTATCCAAATGACTATTCTGCTGTCACTGAATAGGATGAGATGATCTATTGCAACAACATGCTACATGAATAATTTTCTCTGTTTTCTGTGTTAATTCATGTTTAAATGTGCAGTGTAACAAAATGTATTGAATTATTCCTAGAAAATAATTATTCATGATTATCATTAACTTACAGTACTTTGTATTTCGACCTTGTATATTGTAAAGTTCTCTGCAAGATTGGGGGCTAAAGATACTGTTTACTTGCAGGCATTTATAAACACAATCCCCAAAGTACAAGACTTCATGTTAAAGAGGTACATGGTCAGCCTGTCTCACAGCTTAGGCTTTGTGTATGGTATTCCTCTTTTAATAAATGAAAGCTCAACATATGCAGAAGTATGATGAGATATGATTTTCTGTGAATGGATACCAACCTATACTGATTAAGTAGACTGGAAATCTTATTTCCTTATCAAATTTTTTAAAAGTGCATTTCCTTCCTAATTAGCAAGCAGAACATGGAACACAGTAAGTATACAGTTCCCTTTAATAATCATTTTATCTTTATTTTTAAAACAGAATACTTTAATTTTACTTGGAATATCCTTTAGAGATCTTTTAAAAGACAGAAGCTTATGCCCATTAAAAACAGAACTCGTCTCTGAAAACTGACTTTGTGTCACTAAGATACTTGCGAGGTTCTAAAAATATTTTGACACATTTTACTTTTGAATCATTATAAAAGGATTTTTTGTACATATTCTTATTGTGTCTTCATTTCCAGAATTGTTTTTAATTAAAAAAAGACTGTTTTGTTACAATGAATGATTTCAACCCACAAAATATCCTATTGTGCTTGCTATCAAAACAAACAGGTGCACACAGCAGCATGCACGGTATGCAGTGCAATTGAGCAAACAGTTTATGTAAAGATTTAAGCTCATTGAACAATGTGAGTTCAAGTGATATGAATTGAAGCCAAGTATTCTGGATGAAGGGCTCAGTTCTGAGGGGCTCTGGATGGAGCCCAGAACCTGTTGATCTTTGTGGGAGTTGTGGGCACTTTATACGATACAAGAGATGACAGCCTCTGTCAGGATTAGTTTCTCAGTTTGAAATACCTACGAATTTTTATCAATAGGAGAGCTACTTCTCTATTGAAACACCATGTTCCCTCTTGCCCACACATGAAAAAATCTTTCTGTTCAGATGTTTGCAGAGGTTTCATAAGATAGGAATACTTGGAAACTAAAATCTGCTAAAAGTCAAAGAAAAGATGACTGGAAGTTTCAGGATGTCTCAAGTTCCTATGTGGTTGGCCTTTATGGATGATATAATTAATTTTTTAATTCCTGGATAGCCAAGGTACCCAGTATGAAATTTTCATGGAGAAAACACACTTTACAGTAATTGCATGCCTTTCCTTCCTACAGTCTCAGAGTTGTGAGGAAAGGGAAAACAAGGGGACAGGGATATAGTAAAATTCTCCTCACTAAAAGGCAAAGCAACCTGTCCTTTACTGACAGTGTGTTGTGTGGCCGTCTATGAATATTTCATTAATGCTGGGCTGGGGCCACTGATTCAGTTCAGACTCCCAATTAGCACTCTGCACCTAACTGTCTGTTGTTATCTCTTTTTACTCTGCTGTGATGTCTTCATTTATCTCAAGTGGATGGTTCCTTTATGTCTCACCCTTTCTACCCTTCTGCTCCCTTTCGTGATGCCTGTAAGTTCTTATGTCCTCATCCTGCAACGGAAGGAGCTGCTGCCAAGAGTCCCTGGGAACTCTCTGGGGAAGGGGTTCATTGTCTTTGTCTCATTGTCCCATGGACATCCTAATCATAATAGCAGTAAACATTTTCCTAACCTGGCCTGTGATATTACTTCTTTTACTGGCCAAATACCCCGATTTCTCAAATGGCTGAGAAATCCCTCCATCGGCTATCCCTTTATATCTCCTCTATATGAACAGTCACTACGTACTGTTCTGGCTCTAATCTAGATTGTAATCTCTTCTAGATAAACTAGGACCTTTATTTGTTCTGAAGAGTGCTATGCACGTCTATAGCACAATTTCTATTAATAATATAAATTCATTCTGGTCACATGCAGTCCAGAAGATCCTGGACACAGCAAAAGATGACTCTCCCAGGGTCTGGAGATGTGGTGTATGGCAATGCTAAGCAGCTTCACATATTTTTGATCTGAGATTGTTTGAAACTCTGAACTAGGCTGAATTGTTTTGTTCTAAGATATTAAAAATAGTTTAATCTCTGCAACTCAGGATTGATTCAGCAAGTACAAACTCCTCCACCTTGAAGTGGAGAGTTGAAGGAAAGAAGTACTTTTCAAGGTGAAAGTCCTAAGTAGACAGTGTCATTTTTCCCAATTGATAGTTACAGTTTGGTGATCCCATACTTCTACATGCAGAAATACTTGACTGTGAAAACATAGTTATTGACTCAAAGAAGGAGAAAACAGGTGACTACTCATTATTGTTAGCCTCTAATTCTAGATGATCATTATAAAATTTTGACTACATGTACATGGACAGGTACAGTTTTTGGAAAGAGGAGATGGTTCAGTTTTGTTTCTACTTTCATTAATTTCTACTTCTATTATCTGAGAAAATCTTATACTGTAAAATATATGTTTATATTTATTTAGACGCTATCACATGTACGTGCATGTTGTGCGTGAAGGGTCGTTATTTATCTACCATCTTGATATAGAAAGTAGCGAATCTCTGCAAGAGGATAAAATGAAGAAAAGTTTTTTCCTTGGAGACCTGTATTGAGGGTTGTAAGCTTTATTAGATAAATTTAATCTCATAGACATTTTGTGAATAATTCTCCATGGGCTGGTTCCTTCTGGGTCCTTGCTTTTATTTCCAGTAGTCAAAGTATTAATAGGGTTAAAGGTGCTGGCATGGTGAATTTATGGTCGACATCTCACAGTCCGTTAAAGCAAGATCACTAATGGGTGACCTTGAGGTTCGACCGTTCCAGACTCAGGAAGATCAAGTCTCAGACCCCTCCTGCAAGTGCTCTGACCTCTCCATTCTTCCCCTCTATGGCCTAACCTTTAACTCACTGATCTTTGACCAAATTATTAAGCAAACACCTGCTTAGGTCTCTGACCAAAGACTGTAGACCAGGAGAGCTACCATAATTTCATGTGAATTAGCTTTAATAACAACAATACTAGCCTAAGGAGAAAATCAGAGTGTAGGTTTACAGTAAATAATCATGCTGCTACAGAGCACATACAGAACGGACCCTTCAACAGCTCTTACCTACAGTAAATCAATGCTAATCTATTTGACTGTGATAATAAAGGCTCGTCAGCAGATATAGTTTCTTTATTTGACTTGACTAGGACAATGACTAGGTGAAATTTATTTCCTATTACTAAAGCAAGACAAAGACTAAAATTAATCCTCTGATGCCAGGGATTTCCCGTTGGTAATAATGCACAAATTACATTAGTGTTCAACACAGTTGCTAAGAGTAACTGGAACAGAAAAAAAGGCTGAAAAATATCTGATGATGTCAAATATTAAGCCTGCGTAATGTTATCTAAATTACAAATGGAAAGAATGGTTTGAATTTCCCCAGATTTCCTTGGATTGCCTGTTCCTTTTTCAGCTCTTGCAGTGTGATTTTATAAATGCATCATCTGAGATTAACTCAAACCTGAGTAATTCTAGCATATGGATTCTTCCTAACTAAATTGACTGTGAATTTTTTTTAAGACTTTAATCACAAAAAGTACTGGAATCTGAATTATTATACAATAATAGCAGACCCATAACAGACCAGCATAATTTACTAAATAGAGATTTTTCAGTTTAAGTGAACACAATTACGAACACATGCTTACTCATAGCTGACTTTATATGCTAGCTAACAATGTATGCATGCAGTAACCTTGTGTCTCTTCATGGAGGCAATCTGCATGGGTAAGCTAGGCATTTGCAACTGTAAGTGTAATGGTCCTATGCAAAGTCCATCTTCTACCTCTCATCTTTAAAGAGAATTATGAAGATAGTTTATTGTTGTAGGGTATGGATTTAACCTTTAGTGCTGCTCATAGGAGAGGAAAATGAGATGAATTGGATGAGGTTTGCTTATAATATTAAGAACAATTGAAGCAAGGCTGCTTGGAGTTAGTGGATGCTATCTGATAAAAACCTTTGAAAGATGTACAACTCTAAATATATGAATCAGTTATGTGTTACCCATTCTGAAAGTCAAGTAGTTTTAGTACCGATCTAAAGCCCACTAGAGATAGAGGCTTTTTATTGACTGCAGGGGCATTGTATCAGGTCTGTGTTTCCTCATGTATGCAGAATGACTACTGAAAAATTCCTTCCCTCTTAATTTTGAATATGCACTTACATGTTTTTTAACCATATGAAGAAGAAATACAAATATCACTGATCTAAATAATACTTTCAAAATTAAATAGTAACTGTATTTATTTTCTGTTCCCTCGAATGGCTTTCTTTCTACATTACTCTGTGCTCTTTTGATCTGTTTTCCAGGATATTGGTTGTCCTTCCTGAAGATATACGGTTAAATTTTCATCAGTAGAATAAAATCTAGCTAACAATATTGTGAATGAAATTAAAGGCAACTTAATATAAACCCATCTGCTGCCTGTAAAAGAGTATTAAATGTTTGTTTGATCAATGCATACTGTTTCCTGTGTACAGTGTTATTCAGATTGACTGACCAAGTTTAAACTGATTTAAATAGATTATTATTTTCCATTCCCTGACTAGATTAGTTGTAAGATTAAACCTGGTACAATTGGCTAGATAATGTCATGAAGTATGTGTACGTATATACTTGAAAACAGATGTACTTTGCTTATATGTAGGTATTCATGCCCAGAGAGGCCTACAGCAGCTTTACAGGAGGTCCAGAAAAATGTTAGTCAGGTTACTAGGAGTCTGCTGCATGAAATCTGCCCTGGCTGATACTATGTCCTTAAGGAAAATTGGTGGCTTCTTTTCTGGAGAAAAGAAATGGAATTACTTATGGTGAGGTATTGGTTTGAGAGAGTAGGTAAGTTAAAAGATGATCAATATTCAGTAAAAAGTTACAAAGCAAGCACTGTAAAGAGTAAATGGAATTTAAAATGATGTCTATTTGAATGCTTTTGCTTTACACAGCCATTAATTAATGAAACACAAGACCAGATGATTACAGCACAACAGAGATGTTTAGTTAAACACATTGCCTACTTCTTTTCCTATCTGTCAGTATACAAGGTCAAATTTTGCCCAGGTTTACACAAATACAGCATCACTGAACTCATTTGCTGCCCTCAGTCATACCAGGCAATTCCACAGACAATGAATTTTTCCATTTCATGAAAAAATACACATAGTCAAGAGCTTGATTGAAAGCCCGTTAGAATCAGTGGAAGTCTTTCCTTTGACTGCAGTGAGCTTTGAATCAAACCTTATATGGTTGTGAAATATCCATAAGATCTGTACTATGATAGACTGTATATTCATATTTTATTAATATAAAACTAGTTCACTTCACATTTTTGCTGTACATTTAGCAGAAAATGATGTTAGCAGTGCTTAAGATGGGTCAGATTTGGATTGTAGATATGTTGGAAGTTATACGAATATGAGAAAAATACTAGTCCATAAAGATTTCAAATATTTTAATATTTTTTCCATAAATGATAGCAACCCCTCTTTGTTTAGAAATAAAAGGGAGAATTTGTCAATATAAAAATTAAAGAAGTCATGTTAATATATGAGTTTATTACTCATTTTTAATGTAGATGTGGGCAAGTTTTATTGGCATGTACTTTCAGTTCTTTGTTGCTTATATTCTCCTGATGCATAAAGTAGTTAAATTTATAAAACCAGAAAATTTTTGTGTGTGTGTTGGGGGATGTGTTAAAGAAAGGTTTTCTTACAATAAGAAAGGAAAATAAAAATGTTTTTGCCTTTGTTCATACCTGCTCCTCATGGCTAAAGGTTGCATTCTTTTACCTATGAGAATAGAAAACATTTTAAATCTAACGTTATAAACCAAGGAAAAATAACATGATTTTATTTGAAGAACGAACTAATTTTGTGCTTATTGATAATTCAAGCAGAGAATTGTTTTAAAATATCGCTGTAGGTAACATCTAAAGGAAGTAGGTCCTCTGGCATATGTAAGACTGGAAAAAAAGGGTATTCCTGAAAGAGGAATGCACATCAGTCAAAGGCATCAATAAATAAAGCTCTTTTTCATATGTAAATGGGAATTTCTAAAGTAAAGAAGGTATTGTTTTATAAATAGTGAGATAATATTCTTGAAAAAGGTTACCAGTGATTACATAAGTTATCTCTTCCATAAAGAAATTTAGAGCTCATAGTTGCTCTTTTCATTAAAAAGGCTTTTCATCTAGTCTCATCCAGAAAGCCAAGCTCTGCATTTTAATTAGAGATAATAAATAATTATATCACTTAGGAAACTGAAACTATTAAAGTCTTTTTGTGACGCTGTATAGCTATATATCTCTCTAAATATATAAGTATATACATTCAGCTTTTGATTCACAGATCACATTAAAGGAGATAATATAATGTAATATAATACTTATATAAATATGAACAATATCCAGGGCCTTTTGACAAAGGGCAAAATACCTTTATATGCTTGCAGCAGATTAAAGCATCTTAAAATCTGACCAGCCTGGCCAAAATATTAAGTGGCCTCAGTATAAATGCAAATAAAGACCCCACATGCCCACCACCCCCCAAAAATTGTTATTAAACTAAGGAAATATCAGGTGACTGGATTTTAATAGGGAATATGTTCCCCTTGATGTTAGCAAACTCTGGATGAAGCCCTGCCAGAGAAAGAGTATGGTATTGGTTTTAACGCAGCTACATCAGCTCTAAAGGAACCATTGGAACCGTTTCTCCCATTTGAGCTTCTAAGCGCAAATTCCTCATTTTTATTGTCACACATAGGGGCATCTTCACTGCATGAAATTAGTGCACCAGAGTCAAGGGCAGAAAAAACGCAGAGGCAGACTTCCCCAACTTATACACCCCACAGGGACCAGCTGACGTTGAAAAAGCAGAGAAGTGAGCCATTAAAGTATGGTTTGGGATTGACACTGACCTAGGCCTGCCATCCGGCATTGTCCTGCCATCTGCACAGACGTGAACTTTGCCTCTAGAATTTGGCTTCTCAATTAACATGTCCAGCTGGGGGGAGAATTCCGTCATTTGCCTAATATCATTATTGCCACTGCTCTGACATATTAATATTAAAAATATATGTGAACAGATCAAGGATTTGCCTAAGCACTTCTCTTTTTATTTCACATAATAGGCAGGAGGTGAAAGAAGACACAATATAATTTGAAAAGCATAACCCTGATTAGGCAGTGATTGGTACACAGCTAGAGCTTACATTTAAAAACATTTTCATTATTAGCAATGCCTGTCAAATACAATTCTTTTTTTTTTCCTGTTGTGCAAGTAGATGCAAGGTCATGTGATGTTTTGAGGTTTCAGTAAACAGAAAATGAGTTATATCTTCCCAAGGTATTTGCAGAATAGACATTTTAAGATGGTATTTTTGCCAGCGGACATTCTTTTTTAATTGGTGATTTTGTGAAAGCTAGATGCAGGCTTCAGTTGCATTCTTAGGGTATGGTGAAATCAGTGACTTCTCTGGGAACTGGATTAGACCTTAGGATAATGAATGAGACCTTAAATATTGGGAGTTGGGGAGATTGGAGATAGAGTATGTTTGTAAACTTGGCACGATGCAGCTCCTCCAAAGTTCAAAGATGGTTTAAATGGATAACTAATAACAACATTATATTTATTTCCAGTCCCCACTGGAGAAAATAACCAGGTTTTCCGTACCCTCTCCAACATTATGTTGTATGCAACATTGTGCTGCCTTCAAAAAATGCTTCTAACATGAAGAAGTCACCTTGAAAATATTCGTATTCTGCCTGCTTCTGAGTCCTGGGTTGTTTTCAGCCTTGAGCCTATAAACGTGTGTGTACTTGCCTTCTTTTTATACCTCAGAGTAATCATATTGAACTCTCAACTTGTGAGTAAATCTAAATCTACCAATAACTGAAGACATCTCTGTAAAATCACAAGCTCCTTTGAAAATTACTCCCTTAACAGGTTTGTAAAGGGTGGGAATTTTCAAAAACATCTCAGTTGCTCAGGCATACAAACATCAGTGGTTTTTAATAAGCCCCCATACTACCTAACTCACATAGGCACTTCTGAAAAAAACACAGAGTATTCCTTTTCCTACAATGTGGGGTTTTTCTCAGGTGTTTCCTCATGACTCCTAAAGTAAAGGGTAATTCACTTCTCTGTTATCATGTGGCTTTTTGGAGCTAGATGAAATGGTGCAAGTTTCCATATATTAATATGAGTCTTTGTATTGAATTTAATTATTCCTGGTCTTGTCTTAAACCAGTATCAGTGCAAAACATGGACACGAACTGAGACTTCCATTAACAAAAGGTTCTGAGAATTAAATAGTTTCTTTAAACATATCACATACTTTTATCATAACAAAATAGAGCTGTACTGTCCCTTGTTGAAATATGCTTGTCTCTGATTTAATCTTAAATGTAAGAAATTCTATGTCCTTATATTCTAGATGGAGTGGAGGACCTAACTTAAGGCCTCTGTCTGTTAACCCCAAAACAATGAAATTGTTCCCAAATTTTTCCCATGCAGTGAGTTAGTGACACTATAACTTCTTCTCAGAGCATTTTTAACCCTACTGCAAAGTATAAAGAGCAATAGAAAAAACCCCAACAGAATAGCAGCAGGAATCAAATGCCTTTTAGGTATTGGCTGTAGAGAGCAGAAATTCAGTAACGCTGTTTCTCCAAACTAACTGCAAGCTCTTGGAAGTTCAGAATGCTGCTGAGCACATCAAGTCAGAGGCTGTGAGATGAGAACCGCTGATAAACACGGGGCACGTTCCCAACAAGGCAGTTTGTATCTCTGGGGTCTTTGTGTAGCCTTTTGTGACTTGAAATGTTATGAGTGTTTCAAGCTTCTTTTAAATCTTGCCTTAAACACATGGGATTTGCTGTTATATCTCCTCTGTAAACTTGTCCCGTTGAAGAAGTTGTTGGGTGGACCAGTGGTAAAATGATTGAGTGATCTGCTGCTGGCAGGGAGGCGTCTCTGGGAGGTAGATACTGATTTTTTTTCAGAGGTCTGTAGGCTGGGGATGTCCTTGGACACTACCCTCATCGTCTCCATGATTTCTTTTCCCTTCTCAGTGAGAACAAATTTACCAGAAATGCTTCAAGCTTGGTTTTACAGCATTTGCAGCTCTTTTCTCCCTCCAGTGTTGTTTTTCTTTGGGAGGTAGATGATATCCCTCTGTTGTTAGGTTTATTTCCCCTTGTGAAAAATAAATCTGTTTTCAGAAATGCTTCAAATACTTTCCTGTGAGCAATTCTGTCTTCTGTCTTATGCCCCAAAGGCACTCTGAGCTGAGCTGATTTAAGGATTTTGAAGGAGACTGGAAATTTTGATATACAATATAACTCTAAGGCACCTTCTTAAGCATATGCTAAAAATGGATTATGGCTTTTATTCTTTACTCACACTTCATCTTTCCAAATGGCTGATTACCATTTTCATCTGTTTATTTCAACATCGTGTAGTGGGCAAGAAGAAGAAATGTACATCCTGTTTCTGCTCCCAGCTTCTACTACTTATAATATGACGGTTATCACACTATTAAGGTCCATACTTCAGAACTATCCAGGAGTTGGTCTGGGTTTTGGTATCCACATTGATACATGCAGCCTGGTCCTCAGGGGGGTTGAACATCAATAAATACAACTGAAGCTGAGTGAGCTCAGAACTTCTAAAAGTCTCTCCATCTCTACAGTATGAATAAAGCCAAAATGACTGGAAATTTCTGGAAATGTAATTTGTACATTCCTGCTGTTCCCATTTGCCATGCCAAAGAAGGATCCCAAAAAATTTTATCAATACAGGTGAATTGGGCCTAAAAAATTATTAGAAAAGTATTTAGGATGACTGATAGCAGGTTGATACTTTGTCTTACTACGTTCTTGGATCCAAGGACATAGAAATTTTTGGAATACAAGTCACATCTTTAGTTTTATATAAATTCTTGTTCATAGTCATCAAGGTAGTTCTTCAATAAATCAGATAGTTGCATTTGGTCTCTTTGGGAACTGAAAGGCAGGGCCAGGATTATAGAACTTGGCTGAGTAAATTCTGTTTTTACGATATCCATTACAAAATGAGTTACCAAAGTTTTCTGTAGATATTTATGTTAAACCCTCTGGAATATTGTGGGATAAGCAACACAATGACAACAACACATCTGTAAAAATGAGACCTTCAGAATTAAAAAAAGTTACAAATGTTAAAAGTTAAACTGAAGTCATCCTGTATGGATCACACCTGAAGTTCGTTCTTAGAGTTTCATCAAGGTACTTTGATATCCATGGCATATATGTTACCCTACTGATGTGTCTAAAACCAGGGCTTTTTTCTTGATTCAGAATCTTTTCTATTATCTTTTATAGCTTAGCAACAATTAACATATCTTCCCACTTTCATAGTCAGTACTTATTCAAATAACACTTTTGACAGTTTCAAAGGCTGTAACTTCATATTTTTTCTTCTTTAGCACATGAACTTCTCTGCCTTGTTTTTATTAAATGGAAATGCTACATAACTACTGCAGGGAGACTCAGACTGAAACTGGACCAGAAACATTAACTAGCTCAAATGAGAAATACAAACTAAAAAGCTGTCTGTCCATTTTGGAAACATGCAGATAATGTGTATGTCACTTGAAATTCACATGCATTTGGGATCTGCAAAGAAAAGTAATATACAGCAATGATATCTTTGATCATCGAAAGAACTCAGAAACATAGGAACTGTGTCGAGTGTGGTTATCATCAACCCATTTTCTATTCCCAGTGCACAAATCATTTCATGCATTCTACAACCCAAGCCACGATGCTGGGCTTCAAAAGCAATTTCAGCAGCAAAATAAGGTGCTTTTCTTCAATTTTCAAGCCATTTGTACGAGGTTAGTGTTGTTTACCCACCTGGTACACTGATATTTACATACCCCTTTAAAGAAAATTGGTAGGTATGATTTATGGAGTACTGTAAGAGCACAATTTTCCATGTAGTGCACCTAATCTGAAAGGGCACTTGCAAAGGTCACTCTGGCCATACAAATACCAAGTCTTCTCTTTGGAATAAGTTAGGATATTCATTTTTCTTGGAAAATGTCAGCAGTACCCTACTCCAGGGGTTAGTTTATGCAGATAAATGTGTAAGCCTTTAATCTTAAGGCAAAAATACTCTACACAAATGTAAGAGAAGTCCATCTATCACTGTTAAGACCTGTAATTTGTTTTTATTTAAATCCCAAGCCAGGGCAGCCTGGGCAACAAAATTGTTAACATGGTAGCTCACATCTGAGCCAAGATTAAAGTATATAAACATACATCTGCTTTCAACCTGTGTGAACAATACAGCATGTCTTCTGAAAGCCATAATCTGGATTTTGAGCATCTTCAATATCTGTTCTTGTGCTACTGTGAAGTCTCACAGTGCCTGACCCTAGCATGTTAAATTGTCCAATAAGTGCACTGTGCATTTCCAGCATTTTATCTCTCAATGAAGAACAGTGACAAATGTTTTTATAGTAAACACACTATAACTAAAAAAAAGATTCATTTTCCAACTTTGGAGAAAAAGGACATAAACCTAAGAATTGCTTTAAATAATTCTAGTACTATTTTTCATATAAAATATTGATTTATCTTTTTATGTGGGGAATGTTTTATGGTGTTTTTTCTCATTTATAATGGCCCATCTTAATCATTACTTGAATTTGTTATTGACAACAAGAAACACTTCCATCTTGGTTGTTAATCATATCCATGTGGGAAGTTGTTTTTATAGATAGTTTTTCATGCCTTGTTTTAAATCATGTTGCAGAATATTTTATAATGAGGAGTCTCAGCTTTATTCGAGTTCTCTCAATAGCCAGAAAGAAAGAATGCGATCTTAATGAGGTCTAGGAGAATTTTAAATGGAAATCATGTTGAAGGGCTTTTTAAAAGTAATGTTTCAAATGTCTAAACTAGGGAAACATACATGTTTTTTTAGAAAATGCTGGTCAGTACTACTGAAATTTTTCAAGGTCTATAGTATTTCATACTGCATAAGGATGATGGATATAGTTGGTGGATCCAAGTCTATTGCTATTGTCCTCCCACTTATTTTTTTTTTCCCCTGTTTAAACAAGGAAAGGGCGATGCAATATATGGTGCTCGTGCATCCTTATTTCACATAAGCCATCTTAAAAGAGATCTGGACATTGTGTAATTTATTACAACAATAGCAAAGATGTGTGGTTCAAACAACGTGAATCAATGAATTTGGAAGTTCTTCAGGACTTGATGTGACACAATGGTTTGTTTTGGAAGAATAATTCTTTCATGCATTGTAGAATGTGCAAGATAGGACTTTAAAATGAAATTTTAATGCATATTTTTATTAGCTATCTTGGATTTTCTCCTATGTGCCTTTTACTAGTTATTTCTAAAGGTAGAGCCATTTTGTCTGCAAGGTGCAGGAAAACCTCAGAGAGTAATCTACCTGCAAGTTTAATCCTTTCAGGTCCTTAGTCACCTTGGATGATATCCTGGTCCCTTAAATTCAAGTCAGCATACACCTATGTATGAACACTGCCGTACTGATGGTGTTTAATGCTTCTCAAAATAGGGATTGACCAGTTAATAGACTGAACCACAGTACTGGCTGTGAAAATGAATCTCTATAAGATGCTTTTAATTGCAGAGAACGAGGTGAATTTTTTTTTTCTAGATTTGTGGATACTGTTGGGCTCATCTTTCCTTTGGAGCTTACTTTATCTGTACACTGTTTCACTTAGAAGCAACGCACCCATGAAATGGAGATTAGCTGCAGTACGCAAAGCTCAATAGCTCTGTTGGCATATATTCACTAAGGTTAATTAATCTTGAAGTAGCTCAGCTGTTTCTACAGGATACTGAACTATATAGTTACATCGTAAGGAAAAAAGGTCCCTATATGTTCTCAAAAGGTGTAGCCACAAGACAGAAACAATTTGGGGACTGAGGTGCAGGTAGCCTTGTTACCAAAACAGATAGTAATTAGGAATAAGTGTGAATTTGTGTGAAAGCTGTGTGAAAAGGAACCCACTCTGTACTGAAGCTATGAGTGAATGTAAGAGCTGAAGTGGATGAAAATACCAGCTTAAAATCACTGTTTCATTTGAAACATTAAAAAAACCCACTAATGATCTTTTATAGGCCTTGAAAAAATGACACTCCTCAGAGGGTTTTTTTTTTAGATTGATCTGTTGTATTCTTTGCCTCATTAGGACAAACTCTAATACAGGGAAATGAAGTCCTTCCACAAGGAATAATATTGGTCAAAATAAACACTTTAATTTTCTTTCTCCTAATACCTCTGAAAGTGATGTAAAAAAATGCTCCTGTTAGAGAATCTAAAACTTTCACTACGGACCATGTTGAAATCTTCTTCAGCATCTCCATATTGCCATTAAAAAAAGTAACACAAACTGGATGAGATTCCAAACAGGCGATTAGTTTGCCATTGAAGCATAACCAATGCCTCAACTAAAACAAGCAAACAAGCAGTCGAACATGTTAACATAATTTTCTATCATTTCTTTCTGATGTGGATTGGATGGAAAAAATCTGGGATGCAAGCCATGATGTAGATTTTCAAAATTGATTAGCATTTTTGGACAGTGGCAGCAATTTCTGTGGTGGTGTAATTTATTTTAAGCTAAAATTGATTAGTGTTTTTTTGAAAAATGTGCACCAAAATTGCTATGCAAATCAAGGTAAATGGAGCCATGAAATGATGGTAGAAACACAAACTATAGTAAAATGTTAGCTCAACCTAGTGAAGGCCAGTCAATATTGCAGTATATGTAAGATGACTGTGACTACTTTTCCTTGGTTTTAGATTAGCGATTTATAATTGTCAAACACTTCTTACAATGCGTAAAACAGATAGCATGTTTGTGGAAGAAAGGTTTTTTTGTTCATTGTCATAACATTAATCATGGATAAATTCACTTTAATTCTAATGTGGTTGTAACATATAATTCCATAGAAATTCCATTGTAGCTTAATGTTAATGTCCACTTACTTTAATGTTTCGGTGATTTTAAGAATTGTCATTGCAAATGTTCAGTCAATCCCATCTGACTGCTGGTATAAATGAATTGTATTTTTACAGCTCTTTGACTTCCTCTCTATTTCCAATACACAAAAACAATCCATATAGAAACTATGTTCTTTCGGTGTTATCAAACACAAACAGAAAGTTAAGGAGTGAGTCATAGCAGGGCAATTCTCAAAAGAATGAGATCCTTCAAAGGTCAGCTTTTCTTGCTCGTCAATTGTTGACATTTAAGCATTTATTTCAGACGTTGCTGATAATGTTTTCTGAGATAGTGGGGAAGAATTGCTGTGGTGGTATGCAATTATGAGCATAATGAAATGCAAAAATGCAAATAAGGTGATACATGCCAGTCCTTTGGAGTGCCTTTTGTCAGAATTGCAGGCACCATGAGACTTTGATAGATACCATGTCAGTACTCATTGCTAGAGCTGTGATATCTTTTAAAGAAGCATCTCTAACATGTTATCACTGGATGCTAATTAGAAGTAACCTTTGAAGATGAAAAATCCCGAGGTCATATTCCGTAAACTCTAAAAACAGCATCGAACTAATTGTGTCAATATCATTTTGCTGCACAAGCCAGCATTACCCTTTTTTGTGCTGCATTTATACATCAACACTGTAATATCCAGTTGAGTGATACTTAGCATCCCTTCTGCCCCACGGATATTTTTTCATGTGGCTATATCCTATTCATTAAAGGCTCTGCATTTTTGGGTAAACCATGAAAATATATCCTGCATATTTCTTAAAAAATTTAGATGTTATCCAAGGTCTTTATAAATCAGGATAGTGTTAGATCAGAGAAAGAACAGTTGGACAGAGTGGATATGATAAGCTATAAATATATGGAGGCTGAAAATCAGAAGAATAGCAACTGCCATAGTGGAGTAATGAAGCAATAGGGGTAAAATGCTTTGGTAGTGTTAAGATGGGATGTGAACTACTTTTAAATTGTTTTTTATGATGTAGTGGCCTGCAGTAACTGGGACATGACTTTGCTGAACTAGAATGTCCTAGGTTCCTAAAAAGTGCTGTATATTCACAGTCATGTACAATACCTGCTATACAGTTAAAATGGAAGTAAAACAAATACATTTCATACTTTAGACTAGAATGATATTGGCCCTGGAGCATGCTGGTCTGATAATGCTGGTCTTTCAAAGTAGATGCTTTAAATTCAGCGTTTGAATCATTCCATTAATTTTGGCATCCACAATTGCACTCACTGGAATGACTGCCTACAAAGGGAGGCACTTAAAAAGTTCACTGCTCTTTCGGGGCCAGTATTTCAGCCCATCAGAGAATCAGGCTCAAAATTCTTTGTGGTTATTCCACTTCACAACATTGGGTACAGATAATTTTTTGTTTCTTTGGTAGTTTAAGTGAGCATGACCTAGAAATAATAATTAAAAAGTTGTATCTTTGAGTTCTACCTGCCAGAGAAGCGGGACTCAGGCATGTGAAATGTTTAGATTTTGTTTGACTTTAGCCGGCTTGATTCACTGCTACAAATTCAAAACACATTCGAACATCAGACCCAGAGCAGGACTGCAGGTAAAAATGAAATAAAAACAGAAAACAAAAGGAGGAAATACTTTAAAACAGTGGACTGACTTAATGAGTGCTTATACCAGTTAGCTCTTGTAATTCCCCTAGAATCAGGGATGAATCAGTTTCTGAAATGATTTCTTAAAAAATTGTTTCTGTTGCCAAGTGTTCCTGTGAAACTAAGAAGAAAATTCCAAAGGCAAACATAGTTGTTCAACAGCCACTGAAAAAAGGGGCATGTTGAGATTAATTGCATGGAATAGCTACAGCTGTCAAGAATTTATTCTCTTTTGCACCATCTAATGTATTCAGATTTTAAGTTTTTGACATGGAAACCTTAAAAGAATTAGAATAATTTCTCTGTTTGTAGGTTGTTTTGCATACAATATATATCAGCTTTGATGTTATTTCACTAGGGAGCTAGTTGTCAATCCCTGTGTACAGTTTTTTCCAAAACTTTTAATGTGGTTTTCTTTTATGATGCTCTCTCAGATATAAAGCTACTGTACTTTGGCTACCAACTTAATCAATCCTCATTATAATTATACTCAGCATATTATCAACTTTGTATTGCACTCAAAATTACTTGCGCCTTGGGAATGATGCTAATAAGAATACGAAACAGATCTCAGGCAAAACTTCTGTCTCTCATGTGTCTTGCAGATTCAATTTTGAGAAGGCTATCTTTGTTACTTTTGAAACAGAAAATGCTGCATTCTGGAAACTCCTTTCTTGCTCTGTCTTTCGTATTTGTCTGTGACAGGTTCTAGTCATCAGCTAAGGCTCCCATGTGCTATGATAATGATAGAGATAATAATTTTTAGTGTTACTGGAAGATTGTTTTGCCTCTGTCAGAAAAGCTTGGCTATAATATAAAATCTCTATTATACCAGGACTCACTATATCAATTGAAGCGATGAGCGTACACCTGCTGCTTTAGTCCTATTTTCCGTAGCATGTCAGTAAAATTTAGCTTATAGGACTGGTAAACTAAAAAGATATGGGGTAAAATCCTAACTGAATTAAATGGCAAAAATCCATTCACTACCCACGTTTGCAAAGCTTTTTTACAGTTACCTAAATGAAAGTTATAGAATTCAACTGTTTTTAGTGCCATACCTTCCAGTATCCCATTTCCCTATCAAATTATGACCACGATGTGTTAACCCATTTAATTAAGGATCACTGCTCTGTGTTATGGTCCAGAGAGGGATGCTATGAACCAGGGCATCCTTGTGTTGGATGTGTGTCTCATCACTGTTTATTTCTAAATATGCCAGTTCAGTTCTGCTGCTGGGTGTAGAGACACAAAGTCCAGCCTGTGCCTCATTCTGCCGGTTTTGTTTCTCATCCAGAAAAACATGAGCATCTGCCAGGACTGGGTTCAACAAGGAGTGATTCAGTTTTGGAACTTACTGCATTTATTGGTGGCTTAATGACATTGCAGCAAGTAAAATTATGTCTAAGCTTAATTCAGGACCTAAGAACTAGATGAATATTTCTGTTTGGAGGCACACACTCTTACCAAAACACAAAAAAACCCCATGAGAGTGCATTGCCTGTCTTCTTTGGTCCAGCAGTCTGTCTGTACAGATTTCCTAACAGCTATAAGAAGGCTGCTGCTGATTGTTTTCCAATGAAACAGACTCCGGCCTGATTTTAGATCTAATCCCCAATTGATTTGACATTTTTATGTGACATATAGTTTGAAAGAAAAGTCTGCACAAGTTGCAAATGGTTTGTCTTCTTCAGAAAGGGTGGGAACAGTATGATCCATTTTCCTTGATTACCCCTGAAGCTTATAGGTGTTTTTCTCATGCTGCTGCTGGTAGGATATGATAGATATGAAATCTAGAGACAAAGTTGGTAGGCTACTTTTATCATTAAGTGCTTAGTTTCCTATACTGTGTTCCTTCCAGGTGCCATAGCAACACAAGGGAAAATGCCATTAGGAAGCCATATTTTGACCCAGCGCATCCTTTCTCGTTGAGGGTATAGGGAGTTATTTCTCAGCCTGGGTTTCTTAAGAATTAGGTTCTTGGTCTATATAGGGGAGGAGAACATCCACCTGCAATGTATATGGTAACCCATTTCTTGTGGAAGGAGGTGAATATACAATAAATTGATATATTCACATTGGAAAGGTGTTGTTTTAACGTCCCCCTCCCTCACTCCTAAATTTGTTTCCGAGAACAAAGGTATGTGGCCACTGTGGCATTCTCCTATGCTACAGTGTCACTCTCAAATTCAGTACTCTAAATGAAAAGACAAACATCTCAAGCTTACACCGCTGAGTCTGCGTCAGGTCAAGATAAATGTGGCTTAGTTTCCTCGCTGTTCAGACCAGTATATTTTTTAAAGATGTATTTATAATTCCCATCACCTGAAAAAGTTCAGAGTTGCTTTTTAATTGAGAAAGAGCCCAGCATCCCATGTACTAATATAAATACTTAAAATCCTTTAAAATCATGTTATTTAATGTAGTCAAAATAATCCATGCAAAAGAAGGGCCACCTGACAGACTACATTTCCCAGGATCCCACATTGGTGGAAGCAAAGAGCACACCCTACTCCCAGGTATAAATGCTCACACATGGGTGCCTGAGGGGGTGTTGGAGTGTGTTAGGAGTGGTGGGTTGCTGAATTTTTTTGGTTATAGGCAGATGTGTGGTTCCAGCCCTTCTGCATGAAGGTAACTTTCTGGCAATTATTACATGTGTTTTTCCCAATGTCTAATTGCTTCTTCAGTATCTACTTTTCTTTTAATTAACTCTTTTGCTATTATAAAAGCCATAAAGCCAGAAGCTTTTTAAGATATCCCTTTCCTTTGTGCTTGCCACTCCATGTTTTGCTGTAAGCTTTGTGTATGTTCTGTGCTATAGTAATACAAAAGAAATGTCCTGCTGGCTCTCCTAGTGTTGTTGCTGGTTATAATGGATTTGTGTGCACCTGTGTGTGCATGTACTGGCAGTGACCTGTGTTTCTGGTGCCAGGTATTTCTACCCCTTGGTCTAGGCAGTTAGTGAATGCTGTAATTACAGTAAGCTGTTGCATCCCAATAAATATTAGGTTGTGAGCTAATTAGTCTCAGATGCCTCATGGAGGGAGAGACCCTTCTGTGCACTGTGAACAGGGTGCAAGAGGAGAGTGCTAAGCATCAGCTCTTTGAAAAGTTTGCTTCCTTACTGGTTCCCCACCTTACTGTTGGGAGGGAATGAGAACACGTCCTAGTCCATCCAGCTCAGACGTGGCCTGTCTGACCCAACTAACGCTGCTGGCACTGCATGAATTTCTACCTCTGGATTCTCCAGTGTAAGCAGCCAATTTATGGTTCCTTCTTCCACTGATGGGGGAAGCAGCTCTTTGTGCCCTTTATGCCCCACTCATAAAAGTCTGGACTTAATTTGGCCCATGTGAATTAGGCCTGTAAAAACAAAAGGCAGGTGATGTTTGCAACACCAGGCTGACTGAATAAATCAGCTCTATTCTTTTTTTCTTTTTTTTTAATATGTTAATGTCATACAGTGAGCCTAAAATAAAATCCTCATTAATGAAGGAAAAATAAGCGCCTCATGAACTGTATGCCACAGCCATACATGTGACACTCCTTCACTTTATTAGCCTGCTGCCGTACCTCACCAGTGATCTCAGCCTGCTGAGCTGGGCTGCCCATTTGTTCCCTGGGATGGGAGGGTAATTAGTTCTCCATGCTGGCTGTGTCCTGGGCCTCTCCTGAGCAGAAGCTGACAGCCATGTGTAGCATTGTGATGTGGAATACTGGTCATTAGGGACAGAGCTGAGATTACCTATCTTATTTCCGTTCTGACCTAAGGTCAGAACTGAAGCACAGTCCCTGAGGTGAAGGGCTTTTGCTTTGTCCCTAACACTACCATGCTAACTAGCTTCCTCAGAGCTGGCACCTTAGGGAGACAGCAAATCTAAAATAAACATCATAACTAACATGAGTAATGTGAATTAAATGGCCCTCTCCGTATAGAAACACACTTTGTCATTTATGGTCAGTGTTACCACGGAGGCTTCGGATGCGTGTTTTGACACTTCTTGCATTAGTTGTAGTCTCAGGTCCGTATTCCTTATGCTGGTTTCGTGGTGTCATTCCAAAGTGGGGGGGGGAAACCCACAATCATGCGCAAAAGTCAGGGACTGCTTAATGTCTGGTGTAAAAAGACTATAACTGGGACTGATGTTTCCCCACTGCAGGAAATCCCAGAGTGTTACTGAGTTAGACAGGATTCTATGAGTGTAGGAAAAAGGTGCTGTGGAGTAGGATTCCTGGTGATATCACTGTGCCATGGCTATACTCACTGTCAGTCAAGATCACCAATTCCTGCCTGTAGAGGTCTTCCTATGCTATTCAGCGGTGGATAGGGAGGCTGTATAAGGAGGGAGGCAACCGATGGAGCAAGGAGATGGCATCAAGGACCTGGCAGGGAGAGGAAGGAAAAGAAAAAGGACAGCAAGTCAGGTTTCTGGAAACAGTGGCCCAGAGTAGCACTGAGCCTGGACTGATAACAGTAGCTCTCTTGGTTCTCCTCTATAATAGCTCTCTCTTGGCTCCCCTTAGAACTTATGGGACCCAAGGAAGGCCTAACTATACCATTATAAGTGATATACATTATCAGTTAGATCTTCCTAATAATCTGACTCTAATTTTAATACTCCAGAATTAAGAATAACATGTAAAGGAATCATCTTTTTCCCTTTTTTGTTTTACTCATTGTTCCATTACTGAATCTACACAAGTGTTATATTCTGACTATGGCAGAAACGCATGCATAAATAAACATAAGCATATAAATTGTAAGATCACCTCTTAAAATTCCTAGAGCTATAATTAAAAACATGTTTGTTTTATTGAAATTTACATTCAGCAAATCTTATATAATACAAGATTTTTATCTCTGTATCTATATAATTTACGTAATACAATGTATTTGATTAGCCAACATTAGTTTAAATTCTTCATGGTATTCACTGATTTCATAGCAGTGACTATTTTGTCACAATTCAGCATGTTATTTTACAGCTGGCTTCTACCACTGCTGGTAGGTAACTATGTGATATATAACTTGCAAGCAGTCCTGCTGTTTGTTACTGGCAATTAATTTCTCTGGTGCCTTTCTTCCATTCAGGCCAGGCCTTTATGTTCTAAATCCAGCTATTCTAATACTACCCACTTCTGCTGTGTAGAAAAGACTCAGACTGACAGATTATCGCAGGGCAGTTAAGCATGTAATTGCTCAAATGAGTTAAAATCCCTTCAAATATCTGTCTTTGTACCTCATCACACCACTTCATGGACTCAAATATTTGACAATTGATGAAGATAAACTAAAAGGATCTTCATTAGCTACCAACCACCGTGACAAGCTTCTTTCAGCTAAAGGCTGGTGAAGTTTGGGACTTATTATCTACTTAAAAACTGCAGGAAAGCAGAAAAATACTTCAGTGTACTTTAGACTAGAGAAAACTAGAAGCTTACATGGTAGCTGGGGTCAAACAAAACCACGGTTTGCTAATCTAGAGCTGTACTTGTTACAAACGTGCAGTAAAATACCCACAGAATCTTACAGGATAAAAACATAAAGGAAATATTTCGAGCTTCTGATAGCAGCAATCATCACAACCTCCCAGCTAATGGTAAATGCAGTGATCTTATTTGTTACAATGTTAGTGTGTATCAGAAATCCGTTTGTCAAATGATGCCCCTTTTTTATTGCATTGCAGTTTCACTGGTGGGAATAAAAACTTTGACTTTTAGTACAGCCACCTGGATTTCAGGTGCTGTTTTTGAGGATGCTGAACGTCATTGCACCTAACAAAACTCAGGGCAGAGTGGGCTGGACAGACTGTGCTCACGTACAATGTATCTGACGATGCCCCTAGTCGTCTTACATTTTGAACACCCAAGAATTATGATGACTAGGAATTTTAAAATCCGCTGATCATCATGTTGAAGAGGACTGTTGGAGTGCCAGAATTGTTGGGTGAAATCATAGATATGTGGACTAAGAGGGGGCTTGTATCAGGGGAAAATGTTGCATGAATGTGTTTGCATGTGTGTAAGTATGCATCTACATGGCATCCAAATGCTTTATTTTCACTGTTTCTGCATAGCAACGAACAGGTTTTCTAAGTGTAAAAAATATTTATACCACTTGTAGAAGGGTGGATACTTAATCTAACATAAGGTGAAGTGGCATGAACAGACAATACTGTATGTAGTGTAACGTCTGTTAAGACAAAGCTGCACTTCAGGTTTTTGTGAACACATTTTAATGCGCAGATGGGATTTGTACTAGTTCAGTACTTTGCAGGAGTGGCGATGTTTTGAACTAATTCGGCAATGTTCTGCCACAGTTGCATAGAGGCACACAGCAGTTTAGTATAAGAGAATAATTGTGTGTGTGGTAGATGTTTTAGGAACTTGTGTGTTGTAAAGAATTAGACCCGTACAGCACAGCACAAAGCCATGGGAAGTCGGCGTAAATCAGAAACAGCAAGGATGTTTTCTTGAGGCTCTTAGAAAAATGCATTATGCTCTTATATTCTGTATCACACCTGCTATGAGCTTTTAAATCATAAAAAGTATTTTCTGGTATGGTTACGGATTTTTGTCCTCAGAATACTATTCGAACACAGGTAAATCTAGATTGTGCAGTTTCATAGATTATGCACAGGCTGCAAATAATAGTGGCATCTATTCGTAGTCTGAATCAGGTGGAAGAATCTTTATAAAACATGTTTGTTCTCATTTTTCTTGAAAATCAGTAGTTTGGGGCGGGCTGCTGATGTTCCATGGTGTTGTGCCCCAGGACTGTCCCCGCACCGGCATGGGTTGCTCATGGGCTGCAGTCCCTCAGGGTGGGGTCCTCCACGGGCCCTCAGAGGTCCCCCCTCAGGCATGGTGTACCTCTGTCTGTCCCCATGTCCCCTTCCCCGGCTCTCCCTTGTTTTCTTCAAAACGCGCCTCTCCCTCTGTCTCCTGAGGCGGCTCCTCAGTCCTTCCCTTCGGTGTGTCCTCAGGTGCGTCCCTTCGCCCCTCCCGCCCTCCCCTGCCGCTGCTGCAGCCGGGGCGGCGGCTCCTTCCTGTCAGAACCGGCTGCGACCGGCCCGGGGCAGTGCGCGGCGTCCTCCGCACAGCACCCTGCAGCCCCTGTGACCAAAACCCTGCAGTTTACACCCAACGCGACCGCTGAACTCGGATTTGCGCTGTTGTAGTCTGTGACAATAGGGGTCTGTTACAAAAAATGCCCTAGGGGGAAAAAAAATATTTCTATTACAGTCGCATTTATCTAGGTGCGGACTTTTTTCTGTTTCAACCCTTTCTATCATGTTTATTCGGAATATAGTATGTCATATTTTATATATATGACATATATATATTTTATATATTATAACATAAAAAATGTTATAATGTGTGGAGGTTCCTCCACTGTGTATTTAATGTTTGAAATGGTTTCTGGCGGTAGGAGTTGGGCCTTCGAAGGACCCCTGGCTCTGTTACAACGAGGGAGCTCTGACAGACTTTGCTGCTGCTACCAACTCATCGCCCAAGAAATCGAATCCCGTATCTGTAGTAGAACATCGGACTTGTTGCATTTTTATCTACCATCTGAAATTAAAATACAGTACTTCACATTTCAAATGTGTTTCAGAAAGTATGATGCCTAAAAATCTTTTTTGTCCTTTCAGATGTTGGACATTCTTTCATGATCTTATTCACCACACGTTTTTAAAAGCAAGCAAACCAACCCAAACCAGAACAACTCTTTTATTTTTTTCCTAGGTCCTGCCACATGCTGGTGATCTGAACGACCAGTGTAAAACCATCCACTCATTTAATTTCCTTGCACCGAGATGAAGCTTGAAGTGTTCTCCAAGGGAAGAATTGTGCTTGATTCCCTCTGCTCATAGTAAGTTGAACTTAAAGCTTTCTGTTGAAGTTAATCACACTTTCTCTCATGAGTAAAAATGTTTTTAACATGAAACAATACTCCACTGAGGTTTGACAAAGTATATTTTAATTGTAATTGATTTATACCAAAAGATAAAATGAGTTAATTAGGGCATGCTATCAGAATTAGTGGCAAGGGAAATACTCTATACAGCTGGCAGGTAGAGGGTAGGAGATGAGAGGTTTTTTTTTTTTTTTAAAGGGAATAGGACACTGGCATTTTAAACGTACTAGTGCTTGAACTGGGTAATGAAAATATTCTACCTCTGGCTTTTGCACAGATTGAGTGTGTGGATTTTCTGTAGTGTGGTGGTTGAATGCAGTCCAAAGAGATCTAATTGGATCTGTCTTACTGGTACTCTTCGTATGATACACGTAGTATTTTTTTGTTCCATCAACAACATAAACAGTGCTTCTTTGGTCTCAGAGATTCTGGGTGGTGTAAAGCTAGGTTCTGGTTCTGTAGGGCTGCCAAGCTGAGCAGGTATTATGCAATATCAGTAAGGTTTAGTAAAAACAGTCTTAGTTATTGGTAATGTTTCTGGTCATATTGACAAGTTCCATTTCAAGCTGTAATAAGCAGGTGTTACTTTATGCTGCTTGGCAGTGGTGTGCAGTGTGTCATCATTCCGGCTGTAATTTGGTCATGGAAAGCTTAGCAAAAATCCAGTTATCATGGTGGAGGCATTACAAGGGGTTATCTCGTTGTCATCAAAAATGTGTCTTGTGCAGGCTTGTCATTGTGGAGACATAAGTCATGGAATGTGCTAAAAATTAGATGTGTGTTTGGCTTATATACGCTCTTCAGGGGGACGTGCTGTGTGGGTAGGGCTGTGTCAGCAATCTAAGGTAAACCCTTTTTCCAATTTGAGCATAACAATAATTGCTGTTGTGTGAAGTGACATAAAAGTGTGTTGTACAAAATAATGCTTGCTTTTATCTGAAAAAAAAATTTTGTTCCAGTTTTATGTGGAATTATTTTCAAGGTGGGTTGAGGTTTAACAATTCTGTTTCGTGGTGTCAGAACTGTTCTCGTGGTGTCAGAACATTCAAAACACAAGAAGTTGTATGATATTTAAGCCAAATTTAATTCTATATCTTGAAGATTTGAGCCTGGAAAGACTGCAATTTAGAATGCCAGTTCCTATGTGATATTATTTCTTCTATGAGATATCTCCTGGAGATGCCACACTTCTGAGATCCATGTATGCAGACCACATATAACAATCACAGAGGAAGGACTATATCTCTCACAGAACTCTTGCAAATAATTTATACACTTTTTCCCAGGTATGGTTGCATATTCTGGTTTAATATTGCAAGGCCGAAATTTGATGTAAAAGAGCTAGGAAAGTTATATGCATCACTTCAGGGATGATGAGGTGGTCTAATTTACTCTCCTTATGGGACTCTGTCAGAAATGCTTCCATGCCAACAGGATAGGTTTGTCATTTTATCCTTATGTGATTCAGATAATTCAGGTCCTGCTATTGTAGTATCTGAGGTAAAGTAATTATTTATGAAAGTCAGTATCAGTGTAGGCTTTAAAATGTTATTTTCATATGTGAAGAAATCACTGTTCTTCGAAAAGGCTTAAAATCTACGAATGTTAATTTTGCAAATTAATCTGGGCCATCTGCATATTACTGCTTGTTGGTTTTAGTTGACTTGAGACCCTGTAGCACTAGGACAACTAGTTAATTTGGTAAATTCTTAGAAGAAATCTCTTCTTAAAATTACAGACTCTTTCTAATCACAAAAAGTTGAATTAGAAAATGCACAGGACAACAACAAACAGAGAAGACATTTTGGCAAAATTTAGTGCAGCCCTCTGCATTTCACCTTTGTCCTTCTCATCCTTTTGTGGAGTCCTTTCCCCTGTTACTGTTGTCCTGCATGACAGGTGAGGGCGGATGTGAGATAGTCAATAAAGTTTCTCATGTATATTTCAAAGAACAGCAGTCAATTAACCTTGAGAGAGTTGGATATTCTCTTGTCTATAGCAGTAGGCCAATATGCTAAATGCAATCAGGCTACGGGTATGTACGGAAAGAGCTTGCATCACTCACATGCAAATAAGCCATACTGAGGTCCTCTTCCCACTTTTAAAAACCCTTGTAAAAATGTGGTATCTTTACCAAGAAATGCTCCAATTTGTAGCAGAATTACTCCCAGTGTGGCAGGGCATTATTATTACTGTTGCAATAGCATCATATTAAACTCATCTTGTATGAGCATAAAGAAAGACAGGGTCATTGATCTGACTGTCTAAACTAAACTTGGTCAAACATGCAACAAGACAAATTGTCAGTGGGATGAGGAAGTAGGCTAGATAATCGTCCAAAAGAAAGCTCATTAATATTTCTAGTGATACGGCCAAATTTTGAGTTCTTGGGCTTTTTGCAAGAGCAGGTCAAACAGCTTTGCAATTTTAAGTCTGGTAAAACCAGTGATACCTCTAAGGCAGGGAATAGCTTTGGGAGAAGTGTCACTAACCCTAAACTTCCCCTTTGCAATTTGGAAATCTTTTAGTCTATTTACACGTACCGTAGTCAAGTCAGAATTGTACCTATTTATTTTTTCTTTGTTATAATTGTAACATTCACATTTTAATAATACTGTAGGTATAAAAGCAATGAATTATGCTTTTAAAGGAAAAAAGCTGCTATTATTATGACCTAACTTTTCCTTAAATCAAAGATGTAGAGAATATTAGAATAGGGTATGTGGGTTTTTTAGGAAATACTCTTCTCGGGTGAGGAGACTTTTTTGTGTGTGTGTGCATGTGTATGTATGTGAAAGACATTTTATATGCAGAAAGGATCACACGAAAGTAGCAGAATGGAAATTACTTTTTCATATCTGTTAGAAAGAAACCCCTGTAGACGTTGATATCCTTGCAAGGACTCATCTTCACCTTATATAAGGACTGCACTCATCTAGTTATTTTAAATTGGTTGCAAAATACAATTATACATAAAGAAACACAGTAAAGAGCTCTATCAAATGCACTAGAGCAGTAAATACTGTTTTCAATTAAACACTAATCTAAAAGATGTTATTTCACTGTCCAAGACCTCTCCAGTTTTTTTTTTTTTAAACAATCATGTTTTAATTACAGAATTTCATTTGCTGGCTCTGAAAGTTTGTCCTTTTAATGAAGAAGATATTTTAAAATTACTCACTATAGTTACTTGCAGAAGGCCTCATCCTGAATTTCATTAAGCACACAAAAATCTCTTTGAAGTGTTCTTTTTCAGTGAAAACATTATCAGGCCCGGAGTTGGTATGCTACTGAAAAAGAGTGTGGGTCAAAGTCTCATACTGGGCAAATCAGTAAATCTCTGTTGATTTAAATGAAGTTATGTTAATTTACTTCAAATGGGACTCTGAACAACTATTTTAATGTCTAAAGATGTAGTATAAGATTGTTAAATATTTTAAAAGCCTATAAACATGTATTTTTTCAGTGTCTGAATTTTGGTTCAAATAAGATATTAAAAGAATATTGAATAGGTTTCTGCCATTCTTGGAACTGCTTGCCTCATAGTGTATCTATATTGCTGCAGTACTGTATTTTTTAGAGTTGATTAAACAGTTATCCAATAATGAGATTCAACTGTAAACTACCACAGGAAAAAAAAACAGGCAATTAGAACTCTGTGCTCACCTCAGTTCAACAAGATGAGCAAACACCCCTTTTCTACAGGACACTTTAGGATAGCGCTAAACAACACACTGTTATTTGCGTATGCAGTTTGCATGACGTTGACGCTGAGCTGCCTGGATTTGCCGTACAAAGCAGCAGTTATTTCTAATTTTCAGGAGGCACGTGCACAGGTGTATAGGATGGGAACAAAGAACAAAATACGTTTTAGAAAGTTGTTTTGCAGTTTCTTGTTGGTCCAAATCTTAAATTCACGATTGGCATTTATATGGCAGGTAATCCATATACACGCTGACTTTGTCAATACTAAAGAGTAATCAATAATCACTGAACTCATAGCAATAGATAGCCTCTTGAGTCCCCATGGTGGCAGAAGTTAATACTGAATCCCTAAAAGAAGCTTTTCTATCTTTTCTGTTCTTGCTGGGGAAAAAAAGTTAGTGAGCCAGACAATTTCTCAGATTCATACCACTGAGAGATTTTTTTTTAAATGATTTTTCCTTGAATTGCTCAAGAATGAGGGCTGTTCAAATGATCAGTTGTAGCAAGAATAAATTACTTGTTTCTGATCACTTAAAGAGTCTTATCTATTCATGCGCTTGTACATCAACTTTTTTAGAACAAGACCCAACTCTCCAGACCCACCTAGATTCACCAACCCTGTTCGTTAGAGGTTCATGATAGGGGGAAGGTGGTTGGGAATGGCATTAGCTTACCAGCAAACCGTTACTGATATATATATATAAATAAAATGGCTTGCTTCTTTTCTAAAATGGAGGCATGTTTGTCCTTGAAACAGTTGCCTCATCTTGTTTATGTTTGAGAAACGTTGTTCTAAGTAGTGTGGGTTTTCGAAACGCCTCTCGAATAGGTGTCCTAGTTCTATTAGAGGTCAATAGGCTTTGTATGCCTAAACCCACTTGTAGGACACAGCATCAGGTTTAAACAGTTCAAGGCCACTTTACTCATTTGTTAGAAGGATCCTCCAGATTTCTTTGATCTTTTCCTGAGAAGTTCACAGTGTTTTTGAAGGTATAACTGCTTGCTTAGGAGGTAGAAGGCTGCCCCACACAGTGTGTTTTAACTATCACAGCATGTAACTGTTGTGAAGTAGCTGTGTCTAAACCTGTAGTTGATAACTGGAGTCCAGGTAGCACCTTTACCGTAATCCAATAATGTCCAGCCACTTTGGTTTTGTAATGACTTCTGTTTCTGCTTGTTTCATCATCCAGGATTATGACCTCAGGAACACTACTGCTCCACATAAAAGATTACTAGGGTAAAATTAAAACATGTAAGAAACTTGTTAAATGTTGTCAGGGTTTATAATTTAAAACTGCTATGTTATTAGATATTGGAACAGCACAAAAGGTAACTCGTGCAAAGGTTTTAACCTCTGGCCCCTTCTATACCAATTAAAGTATAATGTATAATGAAACTTTAATCTCATGTAATTAAACATAGTATTAATTTTGTAAAACTAGAACGGCTTTTTAACCTGTATTAATCTTCCTTTTTGAAGAAAATAAGTGTGTTTCTTGCAAGTTGCATTGTTTCTTTTTAATTAAAGGAAAGAATTAAATTTCTTTGTTTATACAAGTTCATAAAATATTTTTCTCTGTCTTTTCTCTTAGGTTAAATATCAAAAGCAAGTTGTTTAGTGTTTTTTTTCTTATTAAAAAAAGCATTGCTGAATATCATAGTTTCCTCAGGGTAAGGTAATAGACTACACAGATTTAATTAATCAAGAATATATTTATACTGTAAAATGTCTAATATATCATTAAATCCTTTCCTTCTTTGCCACACAGTATCTCTGCTCAGAAGGTATTAAGGTCTTCAAGTCTTAATGAGACTTACGTCATTCATTAATCTTTTCAAATAAAATTCTTGTAGCTTATACATGTGTGTATATACACACAAAAGCACATTCCTTATAAACATTCTAATTTTGCAAGACAAATGGCAAGATTTCCAATCGCCAATATCAGAATATGCCCTATAGGACGGAAACAGTATTGTAACACAAGATTGCTAGTAACTGTCTGAGAATGGTATAAGGAAATGTCTGTAGTCTAATAATTGCTTTCTTTAAAAATTAAACGAAAAGAATGTGCAGCTGGAGAAGATTCTAGGGATTTTGAGGAAGACGCACATGATATCTAATACTCAAAATGCATTAAAAGCTCTAGCATAAGCAGTTGGTGTATAATGGATAATTTGGACTCATTACTGATGACATCTTAGTGTATCATCTCTGTGGCCTTGGTAGCATAAGCCCTAAAGCAAGTGAAGCACAGTTCTGTTTTGCATGGGTAAGTGTTGTATTAGGCGCTTGAGAGCGACAGTGCTAATTCAATAGAACAGAACGTGGGTGGAGGGACTTCAGAGTTTCTTAGCACACCTACAGCAAACTAATGCCCTAGCTTTCTTTTGTCCAGTGCCTCCATATGATTATGAAAAAATAAAGAAAATGGTGGCATATTTGTATCTGTTGCATTTTTATCCCCCCTTTGCATACTCTTTTTCCAAGATGGATGACTATACTAACGGCACAGCAATGACATAGGCATCTTCAAGACTAGGCCAGCCTTCATCTGATGGTAACTTACATAGTCAAACACTGCTATAGCTTTTCTCTAAATTGCCTCTAGAATCTTTTAAAATATTACTTTTTTTTCCCCCCAGAAAACCTGGGGGGAGAGTATCAAGAGACTTTTTTAATAACATGCTAAAGGCTGTTCCTAGAAATATTACCCAAGTTTCAGAATAGGCATCATGCTTGATGAGCAGCGTGACATTTTGGTAATGTTCTTGCCTTTCTATTTAAAACAAAAGACAGCATAAAGCATCAGAAAACTTAGGTTACCTAAAGAAGAGGATCTTTGGCTTTTATAGATACATTCACTAGACTGTCAAATGATGATGGATAGCAGGCAACTAAGATAAATTAGCATCCTGTCAGCCCTGAATAGCAGGGCAAACTAGCTTTCATCCAGGTCCGTATTACTTTCCCATGCGTGTATGGTACAACTGGGTAATCCATTTGGAGATACCAAGGCATTTCTTTCATGTGCCCAAATTATAGCATTCTATGATGTTTTCAGGTGCAGACAGCAGTTACTAAATCTCATCAGAAGAGTTCACTGATAGTACTAAAAGTCCTAATTCTTGACGGAACTGTTGTTTTGAGATTTGTGGTGAGGTTCATTATTACAGAACTGGGGTTATTATAGAACACTGGGGGGACAAGATGGTAAAATATCCATGTTTGCAAGTTATGAAGGAATTGTGAAGCTGTTTATGAATGGGTGTACCTTCAATACACAGAAAACAGGATTAGAACTAATGCATTTTTCAGGTCAAAAAGCAAGGTGCTCATGCTTTCTGTATATGTGTTTTGTTGAAAAAAATAGTATTTTTCAAAGGCTTTTGGCAGAACATTATTTTGTTAGCTCTAACTCAGTGGCATAGAAAAGCTATTGGAGGATTGTGTTTTATTTGTCCAGTATCTGCTGTGGGAAGACAGCTGAAGGAATCCAAGGGATAAAGTTGGCATTGGCTCTGTGTGTAAAGTGAGTACTCTCTTCACCCATTTGCCAACCTATGGACCTAGTCATACTACCACGAGCATCAGTAAAATAGTAATTAGGCACAGGCAGAATGAAATATGTAGTCTTCTGTAGGTAGTACAAAGCTCCTAACTCTACTGTCAGCATGTTGCCTCATATGGCTTTACCTCACTCAGAACCTGTTGTTTCCTCTGAGAGGTTCTTAGATGGCAGAATATCTGCATGTAATTAAGAAACAAAAAGTAGGGTTTACAAAAACGTCTCATGTTCACGAGACTCTCAAACCTAGCATAAGCTTATTTAAAGCAAGCAGAGGTATTAGAAAACATGGAAGCTAAAAGAATAGAAAACAAAATAGGACAATGGAAGGAGGGGGGAATTCAATAATATTAAAATAAAAAGATTCTGCACTGGCCAAGTTTTCCCCAGATTGCCTGCCTTTAATATTAAATTACTGTTTTCTGGCAGGATCATCTGCAAAACTCTGATTTTGTTTCTTCTTCTGTTCATAGTCTGATAATTGAGGCTGAATTCCCTTGTCTTTAATATGCCATATATTCTCCACCTGGCAAAGGACTCAGACAGATACAGATAAATACCCTGTAGACATACAGACAGAGAAACTGCTGTAATTGCTTTCATAATGACTCTCAGACATCAAAGGAAGGCAAATAATGGTATTTAACACTGTTTCCATTCTTTAGCTGAAATGTAATTTTATAGAGTTATTGTCAGGCAGTACAGTGAATGTACAAGTGCAACTGTCATAGTCTACTCATATTAATTAGCTGCCCACAAGAGGTCCAGGATAGTAATGGCAAAGTTCTCCTCATTTCAGATGGCCTGATATTCAGACAGAACCATAAGTACAATAGCTTGATTAACATAGTTGCTTAGATCAGGTTTTCCCTAGGAGTATGTCAATTGGCATTTTGAAGAATCAATTAATTAGCACTCCAAATAATCCATTCTTGGGTTAATGAAAGTATTTTGTACAGCTGCAAAAACTTACTTGAAATAAAATCCAAGCCTTTCCAAAGTGCTAAGGTGGAAGACTTGTAATTTGGAGAATGTTGTGTACTCCACAGACAGTTTCATAATAAAAAGTTGTTAAAAGAAATTCAGTTGACCAGAGCTTATCCAACAGTTGCACTTGTTTTGATTTGTTTATGTTCCAGAGGAGAAGGGTATTCTAAGGCATGTAACAGTGGAATGGAAATTAGAACTTTACTGTGCAATAATATGATTAAAATACAAGGTAAATTAGGATAACCACATTTAGCCTAATATTACTTACCACTTACAGAAGTTAGATCTTGAAGATAATTTAGTTGATTTAGATTCTGCAAAACTTTACTCGTATAAATAGTCAATCTAAACCCATGTGATTACTTTCACTGAGGTCACTGAATTTTGTTGGTAGCCCAGAAGGCTTTGAAATTAATGGAAGTGCTTACCCAAGCAAAATTCTTCATGTAAGGGAACTTTGAGAAATAGGATTCTACTTTGAGCTCCCCTGGCATTGAGATTTGAATCCTGTAGAGATGGAAATTGCAAATTGGAGGGAAGATTTGTTTTTTTACATTGCATCTGTAAAAACATAGCATTTCTTGAAAGACACTTGACCTTCATTGCAAGATTTTATGTTAGGTTTTAAACTCTTACAAGTCATAGAAAATGTACTGAAAATTACCTGGTTTTTTTGAAGGTAATTTATCACTTTTTGCTCTTGGTGTTCTTATTAGTGATGTGCCAAGGTAGAGTGCTTACGTGAAAATGCAAGCTTGTTTCCTATCAGGCTGGCTATATGTAAATCCAGACTCAACCCACCCCAGGCATCATGCTTTCTGAAAATCAAGGTATATTGCCACACGAAAAAGCATGGTAATTTTAGTAAGCCATTAAATATCATTCCATAAAATACTGGAGTATAAATACTAGAACATGCCTACACTATTTATGCTAATACTAGAAATGGTCTTATTTTCCTCATTGTCCTGAGTTCTTGATCTCCAGCTAGGCCTTTTTAGACAACTTTTTGACTTGTTTACCTTTCCATCTTCCTGCCTTGCCCTTCAGTCCAGTGAGAGCCAACAGAATAACTTCATCTCATACAGAAAAACAGGTGTCTCTTACCTATGCAAGAGCCAAAGTAGCGGGAGAAATAAGGTGCTCCTGTATTTGAGGATAATGTTGTTAGGCTCAATTGCAGTCCGTTTCTATTTCAAGGCCTCATACTGTTGTTTCTCCTACTAGTTGAATAAGGAATGACTCTACGAAAACAACTGGAGCTGTGCTGATGTGAAAAAAGTGGCATATGATCAGAGTAAGTCTCTACTTACATTCTGAAACTCCAGTTATGCTTTCAGCTAGGCATGGTCAAACTCTTGTATTCTGAATGCCTGAGTCTGCCAGTTTTGCTTCTTAAAAGAGAATTTCATTTACATTCTTGAGGAAGATTGGGAAGTAAATAAAACACCCCAACAACATGTCAACATGCAACTTTCATAGTTATGAATAAAAACTTCAAAGCTCAAAGACTAGTTTTTCCAGATGATTTGGAGTAAGTAGTTCTATCAAACCATGGAATCGTGTTCTGGCTCTCCTATGCCATACTATGATTGCTGCATTAGTTTAAGAGTTGGTACAGAATATAGCCTTGGACATGGTGCATTGGTGCTTGTGGTGTGAATGCTATGGTAAGGCCTATGATCCGAAGAGTTGGGTGTTCAATAGCTTTTGTAACCACCAGCATCAGGTGAATTATCCAAAATCAATGATTAGCGCATGGAAAAAAAGTAGAGATGGATTTCCAGTGGACTCATTCCTCCTTTGCCAATGGAGTATATTCTATCATATCTTCCGGTCTTAACAGATTTGCAGCTTAAATAGCTGCTGCAAACTTTGGTTAGGCTTTACAATTTGCTGAACAGTGTTTTATGATAAACTGTTCTGTTAATCTAGCTCATTTAAGCACATTGACCGAGAATGTAATTTGGCATTATCACATTGTATCAAAAACCTGAAATACCACTAGATAAAGCTCGCTCTATATTCAAAAAATTGAAAACTTGCAATGCTGCAGTGATCTGAAATAAACAAAAAGGGTGGCATTGTGGAAAAAGACGATAGGCTGGGACGCAGTTGGAGCTGGGTTCATTTCTGATCTGCAAGAGGTTTTCTGTGTGTGTTACTATGCCTCAGCTTCCCATCTTTAAAATAAAAATAAATCTTTTTGGTGTTTTTGTCTGTTTAAAACCTGGTATTTTCTGCAAGGACAATTTCTAATGAGAATGCTTAGAGTATGTTAATCTGGTGATTTAGATCCATGTGTATAACAAAACCCAGAATTTTTAGAGGAATCTTTCGAGCTAATCTTACCAAGGGAAACATCACTGGTATGCTGTAAATAATTTAGCTGTGTGCTAAATAAAATGAAATATAATGTAACTTCATTTATACATTCACTTCCCTTTCCATGGATGGATTTCGGGAGCTAAACAATGCTGTACAAGTAATTGAAAACAGAATTATAAACAGTAAAATAAGTCTGAGTATTTCCAACATATTTCCCATGTTGGAAATATAGCTTGTTTTCCAGCTTTCTAGAAAGGTTGTTACGTTACTGATGTTCTAAATCGTCGTCTTACTATAGCCAGCGCTTAGGAAACTGGTTAAGGTCTATTTATTCCACATTTGTAGGTCCCTTTTGTTTTAAATGCCTAACTCTAAAGTTAGTTGTCAGAGCTTATTATGGACTCACGCCAGAAGTGAGATCTTCCTTATTTTGCTAATCAGCTTCCTCCATATCTGCATGCTCATTTTCTGATATCTGATGAGGCGACAAGGTCATTGGACGTACAAGTACTTATTTAAAAACCGACATGAGAGTGAGATAGAGGTTAGTTGGGTCTATCAGAGCTGTCAATCAATTAATGAAAATTATTGAGCAAGGACACCGTGGGGGAAGCGAACAGAAGGAATGAAAATGACCATGGAGATGCAACATAGGGAAAATGACAGAACTGACTAAATGTACTCACGTGAGTACTAAAACCAGACATGCTCACATAGCAAATGAAAGACAGCACCGGGAGACACTAGGGCCAGAATATATGCCATTATATGGACCAAAAGACTGACAGATTACTTCAGCCTTTTGTCCAAAAGCACATTGAATGCTGCATTTGCTAAGTAAAGAATGAAGTTGAGCAGTCCCCAATGCATTCTGAATGGCTTTTGTTAAGGTTCTACAGACTTACTGCAAATTTGTAGCATGTAAAAATGAAATGTCTAGGGCTAGGCTAGAGTTTGCTGCTATGGTCTGGAATTTGAAATTAGTCGAGGGGGTAGAGAATAGATTCCTACCTGTAAATAAACTGCAGATATAAATAGCAAAATAGGGCAGCACTGACAGAGCCTCACAAAAGCTCACTTAAAAGCTGCACTATCACTACGGTACACGGTGTACTGGCACAAGACAAGAGTATACTGTTTATCAGTACAAAAAAGAAATAATTTATAACTTGATCCTTGGGGGGAAAATGGAGAAATAAAAAACAGACAAAAAAAGAAACAAGAGAGGAGAAAAATTGCCAATATGTTTGTGTGAATGAAAGATAGTGAGGGGAAAAATGAAAAGAGAGTGAAGTCAGAAGCAGGGAGATACTGACACCAAATCTCTGCAAAGCGTTCAAAATTCTCCAGCTGCCACGCTTTTAATTTGCTACCATTCTAATTAAAATGCAAATTAAATTTATAATTAGCATCAGCGCTTTCTAAAGAAACCTCCTTGTGTGCAGCACAAACATATGGGACGATGGTATAGTGTAAAGTTTGTAAAAACAGAAGGAGAGACACAAATGGAAGGACAGAAATGTTGCTACCAAATAAGTTTCCGAGTAGGAGGGGGTAGGGGAGAAAATGGGGAGACATAGTGGATTTTAAGGGATGGAATTGGGTAAGTGTCCCGGTGTAACAAAGAGATTGCTGAATATGAAAGATCTGTCCGGGAGTTACTTTTTGTTGAATCAGGTGTCAGAGGTCATGCTGCATGTCATTGGTGTTGTATAGAGCATGCCAAAAAGGCATAAAGGGTCACAGCTTCTAATCAAAAAGTCTATGACCAAAAATGAACCGCTGCTTGCTTCCAGATAATTAATTTAAAAATTGATGGGAAACAAAGTACTAAAATCACATCATGATTTGAGCGCATATACCATTTTAAAGCTTGCCACTTCCCATGTGAGAATCAAAACAGAAAAGCTAGAGTCAATGACATGGAACATGCAGAATTTTTGTGCCTTAATTTCTCTATGTAAACCTGGTGAAATTTCATTGTAGGAGCTTTTATTTTCTTAAAATTTTATTGATTTTACTTTATAGCCAATGTGGAATAAAAGTTGGAAACAATTAGAAAATATTCAACACTTTGATGTTGAAATGAATTGCTCTGGTTAAATGTGTGTCATCATTTACATAACTGAGTTTTAGGGGGAAAATGAGTTGTGTTCATTTATATTTGCAATTGTCCCTTTAAGATTTGCATGTAAAACTTGCACCACAAATACCTTTGCAACACCCAATCAAAGAGAAAAATGGTGTCATGTGATATACCAGACACATCACCACTGAGACACTGTCCCAAATTAAAACGTTAATCAGAACAAACTGTGGCATACACACTCTACTTTTTGTGACTATTATTATTATTCCATTTGTAGAAAGCTTGTGGCTATTTCATGAGTAGCGAAAGCAGCTGCATTAATCTGATAAATGATTTGTTGCAAATTTTTCCTTCATCTCTACTGAGAATGCAGTTGGGTGCTAGTGCTTTTCTGTTGCTACTTTCACTGTATATTAAGCAGCTAGTGTGGTATTAAAGGTTTGATAAAACTACTAAGGATAAAATTGGCTTCATTATAATAGCGGCTGGTTGTAGGGGTGTCTTTAAGGTCTCAGGGGAAGGGAGGGGAATAAAATAAGTCTGATCTCAAAAGCAGTAATTTATTTATTTTTCCACTAAAGATCCTTGAAAAAGCTTGAGTGCTTTTAATATTCTGGGAACTCTACTTTATTTATTAGTCATGCTCTCGATCAGATATTTTAAAATTTGTATATAACAGGAGTGAATATTTTATAGCTGTGTATTAAACTGTTACAAAACTAATGTAAAGCAGGATTGTAGGAATATTTTTATAAGTCATAAAGTCAATTAAAAATGATAAGCCTATAATATTGTCATTGTGATAGTACAAAAATTCATTTTGCATATGCTGTCTTGGGCACGCAGACAAATTGTGAGAAACAATTTTTGCTGTTGAAATTCACTAGAATGCATTTAGTTTATTTTTAGGGGAGATGAAAAGGAAGTGTTCTGTTCCAGCATCCAAGCTGGTGCATGCTGGCAGTGGTCTGTTGGCATTAATGCACTGAATGCCGCTAAATGTTAGACCCTTTATCTTTTAATAAAGATTAAGAAACCACACATTATCCTGCCTATTTTATTCAATATTTAAAAGCATATCTAAGAATAATTGAATGTGTAATGTCTGTTAAAGTATGCCTTTGTTCTGCAATGTAATGTATATCCTGTGAGCAAACACACAGCAGCTCCGTTCTTTATTCACCATCAGTTCAATTTTTGGAAGTTCTAAACACTTGCAACTCCAACTGACTTCACTGAAAGTCTTATTGATTAGCTCTGAAAATCTGGCCGTGGATCTCACTGTCCATATGGATGATATCATTATGTCCTCTTCCATGTCAATGTATGTCTATCAAAAGTGCTAAGGAATTGTGATTAGCTGAAATAAGGTGGAGGGCAGCATGTAGAATAGTGATGAGAAAGAATACCTAATAGTGGTATGAAGTTTTTGGGAGGAGAAGTTATTTGGGACTTTATGGATTACATAGAATATACAAAAACTTGAACACGTTCTAAATACAGATTGTCTTAAGCCTATTTTTCAGAAATAGAAATAGACAGCTCATAACTTTTTTGTGGTATTGTATGTATGCATCATCATTACTATTAGTCTGCAGAGTCTGGAGAATGCATTCTTTATTCTAACTGCTGCTCCTTTATGTAGCCCAAATGACCACAGGAGAACTGCTTGTGATGAAAGGGTGTTCGGAAGATATTACAGATTTAGCTAAACTAAATTTGTCTGAGCATGGGGCCTGAAGCACTTGCCACAAATGCGCACTTGCCACAAATGCGCACTTGCCATTTAACCTAAATTTAAGCAATTATTTGAGACACTTAGGAGCAAAATTTCATTTCGTTCTATGATCACTAGAGATGGGGAAAAACCTTTAGAGATAAGCTCTGCTTACGTAAGGGTGGAAATACTTTCTTTTTGACCGGTGTAACTTCAGGTAAGTGAAATCCAAGACACAACATTGTAGCAGTTCTGCAAAATTGTAAGTTAACAAAAACCTACACTTTGGAATGAACTTTGCTCATATTGTGCATTTGCAAGCAGATTTAAAAATAACTCATTGGTTTTATATAAACTGACAACATGAAATTGAAGTGTTTTCTAACAGCAAAGTAATTCTACCAGCACCATGATTTGGGAAGCATTGTCTTCTGCACAGAATTTGAGTTCCGGGTATTTGAGAAGGGAGGCAATGAGCCTAAATAAAGTCTTCTGTTCGACAGACAAAGGGTGAAAAACAAAAAGGTATAAAAGGATTGCTTTGTGTAATATTTAATTGTTGTCCTTTTCTTATTCAGTAAATGAAGTCACCTTTGTATTGGTTTCATGAACCGCTGGGTAATCAAAATTATTATGCTGCCACCTGTTGTCCATTAATTATTCTGAGAAGATACTCATAAATCATAACACTGGACAATAAATCAAACTGTCAGGACCCAGGTCAAAGGTTATGCATGAAAAGTTATAGGTCACCAACAGGGTGTGAAAGATCAGGGTTGTGGAGCATCACTCATTGTCAAGTAATGTTGGGAGAAGTGCCACTGGAACAAAAGAAAAACTAAAGTACAGAAGAATTCAGGCCCAAAGATAGGCTCCAAGCTCACGCACAAAAGGAATCAAATTGACATGTCATTACACTGCAGATCTGACAACCAGCAAGATTGTCTGGCAATGCCCTGACTCAAATACTTTTGTCTCGACTGATCCTTGTTGCAAGTCAAGGCTTCTTTTGAAATGTTTCATGTATCTGGGCCAGATTCTGCTCCTGCAAGAAGTCAATGAGTGTCTTGGCCTCTGTGTATTTCAAATTTAAAGCAGTGTTAACTTTTTTTGCGCTCACTGAAGAAGCATGAGAGAGTCTGTATTTGCCAGGGCTAAAATTCATGAGCCTCTTCTCAAGTCTGAGTGATTGGGTATCCAGGGTTTATCCTGTTTGGGATGAATTAATTCCCTGGCAGAAAAGTAAATCCAATGTTACAAAAGAGTTCTTATTCCAACCTGCAGTCAGGCCTATGTACCTCTTTGAGAAGGCATAAGCAGATAAGCTACATCTACCTTAAGCCAAGATAGTGGGCTTCACCTGGTTCTGACTATCACAATCTCAACAGGAGAAGTAATGCGAAGGTCACCTCTCCTGCTGGGTCTGTGCTCATGTTAAGAGATTGGCTTTCTGAGAAAAGATAAAGGAATGCATACCATCTGATGTAGTTTCCCTGAGCTAATTCTTTTCTTGCCCTTTCCTCCTGTTACTCCAGCCCTGCTTATCCTAGAAGGCCGTCCATTCCCCATGTTACAGGTAGTATAGATGCACCTCAGAAGGAAGTGGCAGAAACTAAGCAGTGAGTTCACTTGCTCTGCACCTTCTCTCTTCACCTCAGGTTTTAGCAGGTGTTTGCAATGCCCAAATCCATCAGCCTACACCTGTGCCCATCTCAGCATTACCTGCAGTAGGGGAAAGGACATTTCCTCCCTGTAAGGAGAGGTGGGATAGCATTATGAGGTTCAGGTCTGTCTGTACTTTCCTAGTTACAGAAGTACAAATCAGGTCTTCCTGGAGGGAAGGTATTATTGGAGGACTTTGAATTGGATTCTGGAACACTAGGTGAGTTCAGTCCTTTTCTAATATTAAAAATAAAAGGTTTCAGCAAAGGTGCATAGCATGCTGGCATGCTCTGAAGATAAGTTCTACGGTTTGTGTTTGCTCTTAAAAATTTACCTACTTATATTGAACTGCATGTATTTAAAATAGAATAATTACTTGAAAGCAAATGTGCACTGACAGGAAATCACTGATTTAAAACATGGCTAGAGGTAAATTGTTTCTGATGTGAAAGAAGTGACTTCAGGAAAAAAAAATCATTAAAAAAACCAACACAAAACCTCACCCAATAACGAAAAGGCTGCTGGAAACAGCTCTGATGTGCTAGCAATGTGATGCACTGCCTGCTGTTTGAGTTAGCTTGCTATTAGGATCGTGTGCTGTAGGATTTGCAGCTAATGGGCAAGCAACTTTAATTTAAAAACATGATTTATTTCCAGGAAGTATTATGATTTGGGTTTATTTTAATTGGGTGGTTTTTGCTCAGATAACCTGGATTTTGTGGTGTTTAATTAAAAAAAAAAAAAATTCAAGCCCAACAATACTGTTAGCTTCAGCATTGACTTGGTCTTGATCTCTATAAGCTCAAACCTGGATGAATCTCTTCCTTGTCATTCTGGGGAGGTCACTGAAGAATTGAGACATGGGTCTTGCCTAAATAGAGGAAAAACTTGCTTGCAAATTAGAAGCAATTGAGGTTTTGATTAGATCTGTTCATTTCCCTTTGGTCCTGGTTCCTGAACATTTACATAAGTGGAATTCAAAGAAATGGCCATGAGCAGTCATTTTTTTTTTTTTAAATTTTTTTTAAGTCTTTTAGAAAGATGCAGATGATGAATAAATTTATGATGTAGAACTTTAGAACTATTAAAATTACTTAGGCCTCTACCTTTGTGTTTCACCCTGGATTTTTATTTGTGGGTAAGAGTAAATTAATATATTTTAAAATATTGTACAAGGAGCGACTTTTTTTTTTTCTTCCCTTTTGAAACACGGAAGAAACTTGAATTCATGAAGGCCACTAGAAATTTTGTTGTTGGTTTTGTATTAGATGCACTGGTGGTAGACAGCAGCGTTAAAAACTCTGAAAAGAAACATTATTTGCATTGAAGGAGGGAGATTTTGTTTTCTGTTTCAGAGAAACAAAGACTTGTGACTCAACAGTAAATACCACAGTTCAGCTATGAACTTTTTATTGCTCAGTACCTGCCGGGGACGTTTTGAGGAACAACTAATGTAGTCTATCAAGTAGCAAATTTATTTGAAGATCTGTAATTAGAGTAAATTGTTAAAACCTACGATATGTACGTAAATATTCCACAAAAAGGGGAACTTAAACAGTGCTCAGTATGTTCTTTATAATAGTTTTACTAATTATTTTAATGTCTTGAAGAACCAAGCACTGAATGTATACAGGAACTACCCAGAATGTTTCAGCTGTTAGCCTGTGCAGGAACATGGGTTGCCAGTCTCTTGCAACTTTCTTACTTTTTTCACTATCATACTTGATTTCCTAGTAATCCTCTGTGAATAAAATGAGGGTCTGGCCTGTGGAACTTTCCGACAAGCCTAATTATTATAACAGCGCATAGAATATCTGCTAAGTATTCTCCCCATCTTCTGATGAATGGAAAAAATACTGAAACGTTAGGTGATTCTTCTTATTTTATCACTTTGGCAGTGATAGCATTTAATGAAATTTCATATGCATGTAAGATATATGCATGTTAGATATTGATGCAATGCAGGAAAACAGCCAGTGAATAATGTAGCATTTGTAGGAACTCAACTCTGCTGATAGGCATAAAACTCTGCAGAGAAACTTCCAGGCAGATTTACAGGAGGAGAGAATATAACCCCTTTTTGTGGAGAGTCTGGAAGAGGCTGGACCAGACCTCAAAATGTGGGCAACGTATCAGGCACATATTGATTCACTGTACCCCTGTGTTTAGTTGACAGCATCCCAGTGGCGCCTCTTGGCCTGTGAACCTCCCCACACTTGGATTTCCCAGGGTGCACAGGACCACAAAATAAACCCTACAATTATTCTCTGTATCTTTTGGTTTTGAGCAATTATCATATGAATGTGTGAACTCTGTGCACAGAATGAGAAAGCTGAGTGCAGGTCCATGGTCATCAAAATAGTCATGAACTTTCTGTTCCGAAAGTGAGATTTCACTTCTTGCATGTTATAGGTTTTTTTCCCTTGTAATTCTTACAGATAATTATTTTCTTTTTTTACTTGCATTGATAGTAATGAACAATTTAGCCATCTACTCCACTTTCATTTCACATAAAAGCAATTTCTGGCAATTCAATGAAGGTCAATGAATAATACCCAATACTTTGATATGAAACACTTAAGGACATAAGTAACTTGACCCCAGAACTTTTTGCCGAATCAGGCTGTAAGTGCTCAAGTAGTGTTCCCATGACACTTGGACTCTGCCAGAAAAAAAACAACTATACTTTGGATTAGTTGTATCATTTTTTTGTAAGATTTGTGATCAAAAGGGATTGAAATTAAAACTTCGCAAAAGTTGTTAGCAAAATGACATTTAATTTTGATAGAGAGGCAATGAGGCAGAACATTTTGCATGTTTGCAAAATAAGTTTCATTTTGATGCGTTTGGCATTACTGATTATATTAATTAACTTAACAGCAAGTGTGAAGATTATTTATGATGCATTAAAAATGATTGGATCTTAATTGCTTCCCTGTATGAACAAGGAAGTTGAATTTCGGGTTGTAGAGAACTCCACAGTTAGTCTTTTCTGTGACGTTTAACTGTTGTGCTTTAAAAGCAAAGTAATTGAAATAAAATTAACTTGTACTACTGAAATCGGTGACTGATTGTGCTTGAGCAGTTTAGGCTGATGACGTTAATCTGGTTTGTTCTGCTAAGTCTGTGACTTCATTAAGACCCCATTTTTTTTTTTAAAGATCCACACCTGATTTCCAGAGTTACTTGACTAGGGAAGATCTTGCAATCAAACTCAAGAAATGAGTTCCTTCGTGGAAATCAGTTACTTCATGAGGGCACCACTCAGTTACAAGCAATGAATATAATTTTTGGAAATGTGATTCTGCAACAAAACGTTAATGAGCTCAGTTTCTCTAATAGTATGTTTACCTTTATACAATAAACTTTTGTATAAGATACAGCTTTTTGATGTTCTGTTATAGCATCTGTTACATCAAGGTGAAAGTACTCCCTTTTTACATGTTAAAAATTAGTTAATTTTGTTTTCAGCTCTTTTAATGAAAATTTACTTCTGCACCTACCATGAAGCAGATGCTATCTTACACTTAAAGTGAGAAAGATCAGTATCCTAAGCAATGGCTTGACAAACAGAGATTCGTGATTATTATAACCACAAAAAGCAGGTTTGTTGATACCTTTTTATCCTTAATATATTTAAAATTGCATAGTTGATAGCATAGTTGGTATGAGAGCATGTGTAATATCTGTTTGATAAGTGTCTTCTCACACCCTGAGGTCTTTTATAGGCAATTTGCATTCTACAATGAGAGAAATCAGCTGGAGAGGGTTTATTGTTTTGTATAATAGAAAGGAGTGTGAAAATATTCCAGCCTTGCAGATGGTGTTGCTCGTTCGCCCTGAACATATACATGCAGAAATATTGTTTCCCCTTAAAAAATAGGGTCTCCCCATCTTCCCATCATACCAAATATATTTATAAAGGGGAATCATAGTTTGGTTGTATTGGAATCATTAGTCGTTCTTGAAAGGAAAAGCAATGGGAAAAGTCCTTCTTTGAACTTTCATATGCTGGGTAGTTTAGAGATGACAGAAAGCAAATGTTTCCTTTTTTTGCTGTTATCTGAACACAGACTCCTAGATGTCTATGCTAAGAACTGCTTTTCTAAAAAGTGAAAGGACAAATCTCAAGTTATTCACATAGCAGCAAAGAAAATCTGATTTGATAAAACTTTGAACATGTAGAGAGAGGTGTATTGATGAAAATGTTTGTCTAAAATCTGGCATACATAAAAGTTTCAGGTGCACCAGAAAATTCAAGATGCTGAATGGTGAGTGCATTGCGAGAGTCGGAGACTATATGAAGTCTTTCTACTGTATTCAAGGTTTGTGAGGTGGAAGGGTTCCTCTGACTTTCATGGCCTTTGGATTAAATCCGAAAAATTGTATTTTGCTTAAGTTAGAGACTGAAATATTACTTTCATTACTCTCACAACAGCAGCCTGTAAGAACATAGAAAGTGCTTAGCTTTATTAATGAAGGACACCATACTGGGGAAAGACTCTTCTGTGTTCAAAATCATACAAATCCAAGATTAAAACTCTCAGCTCTTATGCCTCAACTGCAGAAGAAAAAAGTTACAACCCTCATAACTGTTATGGTCAGCTGCAAGGTGCTGCAGCTGATACTGGAGGCATTTCATCTGGAAGTTCTACATGAATCCAAATACTTTGGTATTGCAGGAGGCTGCAGACAAAGGTGACTCTTACTTTCTGGTGCTTTCTGTTTTGAATGACACTGTAAATATTGCAAGACGATTGCTTTCTTGTACTATACCAATGCTTACAATTTTTGCCCAAGGTAATCATTATTCTCGGAAGTTGTACGTGGCAAAACAATCAGTTGCATAAAATGACAGAAATTGAGGATGTTTGATTAAATTACTCCTAGTTAGGCAGTTGTTTTCATATTGTTATGATAATTGATAGTATTCAGAACTTAACCTGGGTTCACAGTGCTGTCATTTGCAAATCTGGTCCCAAGTCTGTGCTCATAAAAAGTGTTCTGGGGAATCTCACTGGGACTGAAAATGGCCATAATCTCTTTACGCTGCTGTATCTTTGACCCTTTCTCCTTATGCAGTGAAAAGGAGTTTTTGCAGATATGGGTGCACGTATCTATAAATTCCACACTGAGTAATTGGAGGTGGACAGATATGGTAGGAATAAGATAATAAAAGAATTGAGAGAAAGAATCTTCCTTTCTTCATGGCCCTTTAGGTCGTAAGTGTGCTCTGTTGAATATCACCTACTTCTCAAAACCTGCCATACACAAGGAATTAAAAGCAATCAGTCTTGCAATACATGCAAATTGAAATGAGATACAGATTTCTAGAAGAGGTAAGTAGAGGGAAAACTCCTCCGAATGGTGGTGCCCTTGCTAAATTTAGACATTGAAAAAATAATGTTACAGAATTACAGCTACTTAATATTAATTGCATTATAACATTGTCTGAAATACAGACTTATTTTGAAGATAGTAGCAAGAAGTACAATATGTGACTCCCAGATATACATCAGAGAATTGTGCATATAGTTATCTAATTTCTCTCTTTTATAAAACTGCATTTGATGGGTGGCGCTGTGAATTGTTTATGTCAATTAAGTACAGCTCATCAAGAGACCTGAGTGTAGAGGGTATCAAGAACTTACACTGTAGAAATAAAAAATGCTGCCCATGTGAGAGGCTTTTGGCCTTTGATTATACCTATCAAACAGTCATCTTTATTTTTTTTCTATGTTTTGCCTGATTCTGATAGCTTTACATGAGGCAATTCCACATCCTTTCTAAAGTCCAGCTTTTTATATTTTGGAATTTCTTTCTATAGTGTCAGTGTCCATCCCTTTTCCCTGTCTTACCCATGTTTTTATTTGGTTTCACCTATGGGCAAATCTCTTCTGGATTGCTATTGTTGGATAATGAAGTTCCTCATTTTATTCATTGAAGTTTTTACATATTAAATAAGCATTTGTCTATTACTGCTTCAGAAATAAGCCTGTAGTTGAAACAGCCTCTGTAGAAATTTAATTCCTCTTCCATCTTTTGGCACTCTGAATGAAAGCACTATAAGCAAATCTGGGAAACTGAGTACCTAATACATGTAGAATTTATAACTCTACAGAAAGCCTTGAAGTCTTCATAGTTCAAGGCTGAGGTGACAATGCAGTATGGAAGAAAATGCTCCATTACAAAGCACTGTGTGAATGGCATGGTGCTCTTCCTATAGATACCTGACTGACTTCAATGGTGGAAGCAGGAGGTGGAGCTAGATAGGCTTAAATCTGTTCTCAAATAGCTGTTCCAATTGTATATTGCTATAGAAAAGTCACTCTGCTTAATAACCTCCAATGGCTGGTGGTTCATCAAGATAATAATTTTAAAGCTTTATTGATTGTTTATAAAACACTGCACAGCCACTTTCCAAGCTATTGAAGTGATTTGTTTGTCCCATATATTTTACAATGACGAGACTATTGAAAATCCCTGTGCAGATTCACTCAGACCATTACACATTATTAGTTTTCTCTTGCAGAATTTCCCCTCCTCCAGCGATTCTGAATGTGAAGCACCTTGCTATTGCAAGGTCTTATACGGGGTGTTTGTTTTATATATGCTCATAACAGGATAATTATATTGCTACCTGAAACACTTCGGCATGCATGCAGGAAGAGGGCTCTATGTAATAGTGATTGATAGTTTGAGCTTAAAAATTGTTATGGTGCATTAAAAGTATACTAATGTTTATTACTTTTTACAAGGCTAGAGACATTTAGATTACAGTCCAGGCTTCCAAAGCTATCACAAGTCTTCAGGCTGAAGCAAGGACAGTGGGTGCTCTTCCTCTTATATTTCTCTTTGTACGTGTTTTTACTGGGTGGAATGCCCAGTTTAAGAGGCAGTTTATTCTTTATTTTTAATAGCCACCAGTTAATTAAAAACAAAAAAACAAGGAGGAAAGTCTCCAAAGTTCCAGCTCTGAAAAGAAATGTATAGGGATTTTAAAACTTTCTAGATTTCAATATTCAAAACCAGCCTTGAAAGCTTGTGAGACAGGATTCCTCCCTCCCCACCCTCCCCCGATGCTGGCATAAAAAGCAAGACAAACTTTAGTTTTCTGCAGTTGGTTTTGGCATTTTGTTTTAGGGTTGTTTTTAGCTTTTTGATATAGTCAGGTCATACTTCAAAACTTTTTTATTTTATAATTCTGAATGACAGCTGATATGCTACTGTATTCAGATGACAAAAAGTTTGAGGATTGTGATACTGGGCACATGCATGCCTGCGTATCAGAACTGCAGACCTTCGTATGTATCTTGGTAAAGTGAATTACGCTAATGAACCTAGCTGATGACTGATTGTGTGAAAAATGACATCAGATATTGAAGGAAATGAAATATGCTCTTTTGCAGTAAAAACATAAACTCTCCTTCACACAAAAGTAATCCTCTTCTGCCACTGTAACATTTAGATTCCACACTCATTCCTTTTTGGCCTTATCGGTAGAATAGTTAAAAAGTGCTCAATAGAATAGTTAAAAAGCTGATTTTTATTTTGTACTGTGCTCTTTCATAAGTCCTATTATAATATAAACCAATGCTGCACCTAACATTCTGTGGGAGAAATACTGTCCAGTGAAAAGAGAATAATTTGCTTGCAAACTTTCAGCAACTAATGCGATATATGTGGCACTTTATAATACTTACACATTCCACAGTCCTAGCTATCTGCAGGTTAGACCTATGGGATACACATCAGAAAAGTTACATAAACAACTCTGAACCCTCGGCTGAGAAAATGTATACTTTGAACATGTTGAAACTATCCATATTAAGTCAGTTTAGCACTTTGATTAAAGAGTTTAATCAATCACCATCCTAAGCTGTTTATTAATCACTTTATCAAGCAGTTGATGCATTGCTGGTTTTAATAGAATCCATTTATTTTGATTTCTACCTACTTCATCTTTCCAAAGGGCTTTCTGAATCAGCTGTGATAAAAAAAGGAGGGGAGGGAAAAAAAAAGCTTGGTTGCATCTAAACACTGGAAGGTAAGAGCTCAGACCTCCCTTGCACATACTTCATTATCAACATTCTGCACCGAGTTAGCCAATTTATTAAAGGTAAAAAAAAAACAACCCTGCTTGGAGTGAGTCTTTTGGTGAACCACACGGTTTAGCTCAGATAAACAGAGGCCATTCGTTTGCTTTCACACCTGACAACCTCATGATATACGATCCTAATAAGATTAATCTCCTCCCTCCCCCCATACACACACACTTTTGTTTTGTTTAGTGGCCTGACTTCGTGATCTTCTCTCATCCCCCTCATTGGGCACTTTTAATGCTTTTGGTTTCGGTTGGTGGTTAGAAGTAAAACAAACAAACAATCAATCCCCCACCCCACTCACAGGCACTTTCTCATTCCAGGGGAACAAGATTAATATAACAAGAGATATAAAGTAAGAAAGGGAATATTTGTTACAAAGCAGAATGTGTGTAGAACAAATTCCTCTTTTATGCAGTTTGCCTTGAAAAGCATTAAGCACGTGGATAATCTGTATCATCAAATACATACTTTGTAAATTGTGCAGAGGGAAAACAAACAAGCCCTGAACAAACAAAAGCATCAAATGAGAAATCCACAACTTGGGCCACAGCTGACTTCTATTTTACCACCTTTTATGAGGTTTCATTTAGCTCTGTTGCTGTGTATGATCTCTGAACTTTAGAAATCTAGTGGGAAGTAATCTAATGGTTTTGTCTGATTTGCTTTCAGTAAAAAGCATTAATGCATAGTGTTGAAATATGAGGTACATTAGCACATATACAAACTTTCTGTTTTGAGCATATTCTAGTTTTATCAGCGATATGTTTCATGCTGTATCACCAAAACCAAAAGTTTTTTCTTTTCTTAGTTTGCCCAATAAAGATAAGGGGCGTCCTTAGACATATGAATTCTTTGGCAGGAATGTAAAAATATGTGTCTAGTTTAAAATTCCACTGTCTCATGTCCCATACTCAATAAGATGATACAGCAGAAGGATCTCAGAATCCAAATTCTTATAATGCATTTTAGCATGTTAAACCGTGCAGATTCTTTCAGACATAGATTACTAATATGGCTTACTTATGCTAATTGAAGTGTATGTGTTCTTTCTGTGTGAGGCCAAGTGTTCCTTTTCTAAATGAGCTGATAATATATACTTTATATGTGTACAGACATGTTTACACAGTGAGCTGTTACTGTCCTAGTTACGAGTTATAGGAACTTTTAAAACCTCTCTTACAAAAGCAGGTTTACTGAGGTGCAAAGGGTATGCACCATGCTGCCGAGAAACTAGCCCTGGTCCCACTGAAGTCAATGGGACCATTGCAATCCTCAGACACGGGTGGTTGGGAACTTGTCACTGCAATGCAGTATAATAGGCACTGATGAGATTTTTCCATAAATCTTTGCTTCATGGATAAGGCGTTGCTAAGAATGTTGAATTTTAAAGGCTTGCCATTAACTATAAAGTAACAGTGATATTCTGGAAGTAACCTGCAGAGATGTCAAAACGGTGACTTGTGGCAGCATCAGATCTTTGTGCTGGTGCATGCACCAGTTTAGAACTCAGTTCTAACACAGGATCCAACTGGCTATCAAGTGAGACAGCACGGTCACCGAGCTGCCGTGCAGTAGTTCCAGAAATATTAATTACGGCTGTAAACAGCGCTGCAAAATTAGGGATATTGCAGCCTCCCTGGGCATTGGATCGGCAGCCCAGCTGTGAAAACCACTTCCAGTCAGCTATCAATTGAGATGGAATGGCCATACAGCTGAATTGCAGTGTTTCCAAAAATGTTAATTAAGAATGGGACGCTGCTGCGAAGCGGCAGCTTTGTAGCCCTTTTGAAGCTGTATTGCAGTTGCTCTAAGTATTGTGGCATTGTACCGGTGAAACTAGTAGCCCTCTTCCTTCTTGCATCAGCCACAAAAATAGAACTGCTAATGAGCTGAAATCAGAAGACCTTGTTCAGGGTCTGAATCAGCAATTCAGACATTAGTCTTGATGCCATAAGTTCCTTTTCTTTTTTCTTTTTTTTCTTTTTTTTTTCTTTTTATATGGGCAGTACTGTTTAACTGCATGCAGCCCCTATTTTGAGAAAATGAGGTGTTGCTTAAGGACTAAGTTGGAGCACTGAGACTTTATCCTAGGTTTACCCTCCATTTTGAATCCCCAATTCTTCAGTACAGTCCATTGATAAGAACTTCTTCTGTAGGTAACAATATTCAATTAAAGCACTGAATTGCTGTGGGGTACAGAAGAGTATCACTATAGTCTGAACATCTGTCCATGCTGGTATTCAGTTCTTGAGCAAAGGAGTTAAATTTTTTTTTTAATTTTATTTTTTGCAATAGAGGGCACTTAATAAACTGAGACACATTTTTTATTTAACATGATTACTATAGGAAACATGTAAGTGTACATTCAAACATATTTGTTTACAAATACAAGTCTTTGGATAACTTATTAACGAATTTGTTGAAGTACAGATGAGACTTTCGTGTTTGAAATATGACCCGCCAAGTACAGTAACTACTCTCTGAAAACACTTCAGCAAGTCATGAATTTAACCTAATGCATTTGAGGATGCGTTAAGTCCTATTTATGGAGAGACAGTATGATCTAATGAAGAAAAAGAAGTCAGAAGTGTTTCAATTCTATTCATGCTTTGCCTTCTACCTGCTATCTGCCTTGAGAGAAGACTTTTGTCATCTCTGTGCCTTTCCTCTTGTCTGCCATTTCTACCTAGATGTAGTTTGTTCAGGGCAAGCAATTTGTCACTATGTTCATTAAGTTACTATCCTTAACATGATATGGTGGAAATTGTGGCTAACGTAGGACTGCATTGTAAATGCTGTATGCTTATATTTTGCTCTATATCAGCTCATTACTTAAATATCCAAGTGTTTAAGTTTAGTGCGGTGATAACATTGGCTGTTGTACCTGTCATCTTCCTAATTTTATCAGTTTGCCTCCAAAGAATTAGCACAAATATTTGACTTTCACTGAGAGTCAAAATAAAAACAAGAAGGCTCAATAGCCCCAGAAATCCTTGCAAAAGAAGCACTTTTTCCCACCATTTGTTCTGACCAGAAAAGAGTATGTCAATGAACCTTTGGGGAATGTCATGAAATGAGATTTTCCTGAAAAATTGCTGATAGTTCCAGTTGAATGCAGCCAGAACAAGCCAATTCTAAGATCTCTAGGGTGGTATAGGATTACGGATTTTTTTGTTTTGCCCTTTTCACTTTTGGACAGACTGTACGTAAATTCTTTGCACAAGTCTAACAGGGCTTATATGCAACAGATGGTAACAGCAGAAATAACTACTTGGTGTTAGGTTTTTAGACTGGTACTTAGATGGGTTTATAGAAGATAGTGGTGAAACAAGAAGATAATTTTACTTAATGAGATCATTTTTAGAAGGAAGAAATAAGTTATTTAGAGCTGAACTGCAGAAAAAACCTGCATCATCAGCTAATCTGCGGTAACTAGGCATGTGCACACTGGTAGTCTGGGGCAAATGCTAAACACTTAAACTGGTTTAGGCCACGTTTCCTGAAATCAAGCCAACTTGAATTTCTCTCATTTGCATGGACACTGGAGCGTGCGTGGACAGTTACCACAGATCAGCCCCCATGCTGAAACTTACTGGTGTGCCTGTCCTCTCTGCAGTGGTGTTTGGGCACCTGAGCTGTCTGTAAATATTTGGAGATGTGCTATGAAAGAAAACAAAGCTGCAACAAAATAGCAGTATTTCCAGAATATAAATGATCCCTGGAGAAAAAAAACCCAAACCTCTGAGAAGGAAATAGAGACAAACAAGAAATCTCTATTATCTTTCCTTCATTTTGTTTCAATGATTAAGAAAAAAGGCAGCATTAGTAACTCATTTGAAAGCCCTGTGGCAGAAGAGGAACTCGGGGTGCATGTCGCAGAGTTTAAATTCTTATTTGTTTAATAGTGTCATATTTTCAATACTTCCATTGTTTTTTCATACTAATGCATGAAAAGTTATGAGCGTGTGCCTATCTGCTACTTCCTCAAGAGCACCCGTGAGGTAATGGCAAAGTCTAAGCTTTGGTACATAAGCTAATTCCTCTCCAAGTAGCTAATGCAGATGAAATGCAAGCTTCCGGGAGGACAATACAGGTAGTAAGTTTTCAGATGAAGTTTCAGTAAACACTGTGGTCACAAAAAAAAGTCCCGAAGGGATGCATGTTTACTAACTCTGTGTTGAAAGTCTTTCAATGTAGGGCAAAGTATTTGGCAGTTGATGGTCTTGTCACTGATGCTGTCTTACGCAAAAGGGAGCGATTCCTAGAGTTTCTGGTGGTGATGGTTCATCGGTGATCTACAGAGACAGCTATTTGTTTTGAAAAATTGTTTCAAAAGACAGTTGATGTAATAAGTAGTAAAATACAGCCTTAATACAGCTTCTCTTACCTGTATGTGTGCCTTTGCACGTTCAAATTGTGTGTCGTATTTTGCTCCAAATATAGTGAGTATTACGCAAATCGTAGCCACATACCTTCCAAAGAGAAATGAAAGCTTGTGGATATAATAATACAGATAATTTTCTTCTTAAATACCAGCGTATTTTGAAATAACACCTGGCTTACGAAGTCAAGAAATAACACTTGGCTTCAGCATGGAGAGTATTTTTGAGTGCTAACTACTGTTGATAATTATTCAATTCATTGCTAATTATTGGCTGTATTATTCTTAGAGATTACTTGTAAATTAGCATCAGTGAGAAAAAAATGTACATCAAAAAGTTTGCCATCCTGAAGAAGTAACTTGTTTGGCCTTAAGTGGGTAATTGTATTTACTCCTGTTGAGTTTTTGCATTAATAATCGTAGAATTTGGTGGGAGCAAATACTAAGAATTACTCTTGGCTTGAAAAAAAATACACCAAACAAAACTCCAAACCCCTAGAAGGAACAGAACATAGTTGTGTAGTCACAATCTGAAAGAGTCCTTTAGCCTAAAAGACAAATTCAGAATAGAACTAGTAGAAAGCTAATTTGGAATAATACTATTTTTCTTTTTTCATCACCTAAATTTGAAAATTCTTTGATATGTCATTTTTTTTTGGAAGGTGTATAATTAAAAAGGAAAAATATAATGAAAATTTCAAAACTGGGGGGGAGATCAATTTTACAGAAACTCCACCCACATGCTTTTCTCAGCAGGGCACTATAATGGTCTTAACAAGTAAAGTGCAAGAAGGAAACATGACATCATTAAGACAGTCTAATTAGCTTGTAATTTGTCTCAGAAACGTATCTGGTTTCCAACTAATTGATGTAAACTGATTAACCCTTTCTTGTAACATCCCATTCTCCCCTTTTTTTTTTTTAATTCCATAGAATATGGTAAGGGTCAGGACTCTGTTGTGCTACACACTGTGCAAACACAAATCAAAAAGACAATCCATACCGCAAAGAGCTTATAACTTACGTGTTGTAGGGGAGGCAATACCTGCATACAAAAAGGATTTAGAATGAATAGCTTAATACCAGTTTGCATGTTTGGCAGTGGTCTTATCCTAGCAGCAGCTGGACGGTTCTCAGGGCTTTTACAGACCTCAGAAAAAAAGGAAAAATTTAAGAAGGATTTGAAGACATATAATGAGGTGTCTCTACAGATGTTTTCTCCCAAGAGTGAAGGGCAGAATGTGTGACAGTGGAAAGGTGCTTGTTTAAAAAATATAACAAGTGTGCGACGGAAGCTGGCATTATTGGCTCCTTGGAGATGAGGTTCAGCATCCTGACAAAGAAAAAGAGATGATTGGTAGCATAGGTATAATCTCTGAAGGGCCTTGAAAGTGAAGACAAGTAGCTTATGTTTGATGCAGTTTGGCGGAGGAAGGCAGCAGAGGGATGTAAAGAGAGAGGTGACATGGTCAAAGGAATGGGCTGGGAAAAGTGATCTTTATGGAAATATTTTGAAAGGATATGAGAGGGGCAAGGTTGCATTTGTCAAAGCTGAGGAGAAAGATGTTTCGTTAATCACGATGCAAGATGACAACAGTTTTAGCCAGAATAGACAAGGCTGTATTTTTGATAAGTACTTAGGGCAAGGTTATCTTCAAAGGTAAAGGCTGGTTATAGGTCTGAGGAATAGGCAGAAGAGTGGTGATCTCCATGGTGACTAAAAAAGAGGTTGTGTTGGGGGAACCAAGGAGGACACTTGCTCTGTTTGTTACACTGAGCTTGAGCTGGCTTCTAAATTTCTGTGTGGAGGTTCTGAGAAGAGATTGAACTTGGACAGGAGGCACATCTGGAATAAATGGAGAACTATGAGTCATCAGTAGAAAGATGATAATTGAATTTCTCAGCTGAACTGGCCCAGAGATGAGGGTAGGAAGAGTAAAATGGGTCCAACTGAGAAGGCAAAACCTTCAGAGAAAGTTGAGCGGTGTCAGGATCAGCTAGAAGGTGAGAGGAGAGCATGAAGGGTCAGTGTCACGACAATCAAAGAATAGCAAACTTTAATGAAGAACATCATGGAAAACTCTGTCAAAAGGACTTTGGCATAATGAGAAGGGTATGGTTGGAGCTTTGACTAAGAAGAGGTCACCAGAGACTCCGGTGAGAACTGTGTCAATTGAGTGTAACAGGCAGAAATTAGATTAGGAACAGTTTAGGACAAAATGGAAGGAGAACTGACAGCAGCTATAAACAGCTTGTACAATGAAAATGAGAGGAAGCAGTGATTGGAGAGACAGGAGTGGGCTAGAGTGTGTATGTTTTCGTTTTTAGATGAGAGACGCTACAGCATGCCCATATTGTGGTGGGCAAGAATCAGAAGAATAAGAGCAGTAGAAAGTCTGACAACTCTGCTGGAGTTTCTGAGTGTAATCTGATAGGGGAAACTCGGTGCAGCTTCAATATATCTGGCCCTTACTTTAAAATAGCTGCAGGCAGCACATGCTTTTCTGTGTGATTTAGAATGTGCTTAGTGTTGTACAAAGCAATAACCATAAGATTCATCATGTGCCCCGTTATCTTCCCCTGGTTATGCTGTAAGCGAGCAGGGCCTACTTCTGCCACAACTCAGTAGCAGAGGACAAAATCCCCCCCCCTTCATCATAATTAACACTGAGTCAGTTGGATATTCGAGTGCGGTCAGTAGGTGCTGTTCAGGTAACAATTTTGCATTTTTTTTCTACAAGTACTTTCTAAAAAACTTGCATTTTGATTTTTTTCTGTAAATGAACTTCTGTCTTCCATGGAGAAAGCTCTCTGTTGTGCCACCATAAAATGTCATATTTTTATAGGTAATTAAAAATTTTCATTCAAAAATGTCAGTTCAGCTGCATCCATGATGGGAAGTGCTGAAACATTTTCTCTCTCATTTTCCTGCTTTTCATCACACTTTATTTGAATTTTAAAAGTTTTGTTTGATTCCCCGTTTATTTTTCCAAAATGAAACATTAACTGAAACACAGAAGACTTTAACCGAAATGAAAAATTTTGATTTCTTTGAATTTTTTCTCCTTATGTATTTATTCTTATTTTTCCATCTAACTCGCCATGTTACCTGTACACATTTCAAGTTTCTAAAGTTTGAATAGTGATCCACAAAACGACAGCCAAAGGATCTAGATTCATCTCCATGAGCCAGAGGTTACATGCATAAATTCATGTCCATCACGCTGTGAATAAATTCTTTTGTTTATGCAACAGTCTGCGCAAGCACAACACACTTGCAGCTGAGCACCAGTTGGTTTACAGCTTTCTGTGCCATTCTCACTTCTGGGTGGGGGGTTGAGTGCATTGAACCCCACAGCTGGTAAAACCAGTCCAGTGCGAGTTTATTTGCATCTGAAAAGCCCTGGTTCCAAAAGTGCTGTGACTTGGCTTGCACTTGCATGTGTAGGTTGCTAAGTACAGCCCCTGTGTGCACACTTTTTGAGCACTATTACTTGGTACTGTGAGTGAAAAAATTTACAGAGAGAGAGACTTAGCTTCTACTGAAACCAATGGAAAGATTTCCATTGACATCTCTGAGCGATGGCTCCGTTCCTAAACCTTAGAGGGTTTGTGCATGTGCATTTTCAATGCAGGCATGCATGAATGAAGGTTTCTCTATTTTGCTGTGTTTTCTTGCAAGCAAAAATGACATTTCTCTCATGACGAGTAAAGGAAAGACTGACAAGAGACGTGATCTTCCTTCTCTTTGTGCCGGCTTCACAAGGGCTCACTCAATGAATGAATTAGTGTTGCTTCTGATTCACAGAAATACAAATGAGAATGGAGTCATGGTTTAAGGGAGAATAATAGATGTACCCTCATTTTGTAGAATAAGCGCTATTTTGGTAGAATATTTTTAATCCAGAGCCACTTTTCTCCACTTTAGATGGGTGGTAGCTCTACTTTTACAATTTCTTAACACACGCAGTTTTGTGAGGATGTAAATGAACTCTTCAGGTTGATCTGATGTAGGTCGCTTGTGTTGAGAACGTGGGCCTGTTTGGGATGTTGCAGAAGCAACAGGGAGAAACCTTTTAGCAGATGTCTAGGGAGGTCTGCAGATTGAGAGACAAAAAGCAGTTTCTTGCTGGGGTCCAAGAGACGTGTTTCTGGTCTCCCCCACAATCTCACCTTCCTTGCCAAAACACAAAAGGCCATAACTGAGCACACCTCTTGCACAAATACTTCATCAGTTTAGCACCATCTGAGCTATTTCACATCCCCTCCCCTTGCTCCAAACTGATACATGTAGCTTACTACATTTAAAATGAAAAGTCCTCAGACAATTCTAATCATACTGTCAGTCAGATAGTCATCATCTGAAAGGGGATCCTTCACCTTTAAGAATGCATGTACAATAGTGATATGTAAGCAGCTCAAAGACTCAATACCTCTTTTTTCTGCAAACCAAGGCTGGGTTAGGAAAAAATCAATATGTTAGAAGTAAAGGTCATACAAGGAAAAGTGACATGAAACAGTCTTCATGAAGGATATTGTTCCCTTAGTTCTGTTTGAAGTTTTCTTTACCCTTGTGCTAGCCTTAGAACAAATATACTTTGTCCTAGAATAGAAACATATTTTTATTCACCTTTAAAAATCTGTATTTTAAATATTTGCCTATTAGGGATTGTTCATGTTTTAGCTTGTTTTGTTTTTGTCCTATGGGTGAAGTAATCCTTGGAGAAAGGAATATTGTGTGTATGCCATCCCAGTGCATTTGCTGGTCAGGGTTCCTTTAGAAATGGAAGTATATAATGCACACAAATGTATTTGCCTATCTTTTTAACAGTTCTCAATTTACTTTTCAAGTGGGCCAGATGCACTACTATAGCTCTTAAAAGGGTCAGGAACATCTCCTTATTTCCCCACACTCTGTACTTACTGCTTGGGTATAGTTTTAAAGTAGTCCATGAACCCTTTTCACTCTTGCCACACATTTACCCACAATTAACAATCAAACCATCCTTACTTCATTCAGGCTCCCATTCTCTCCCTGCCTCATTTTCCCTGCCTCTCTCTTGATCTGCCATTGTGCCGAAAGCTGTTTGTGCCATCGCAATCTGCCCTCCTTACCAGCCACACAAGGATGGGGAGGGGGGAGAGAAAAAGCACACAGCATTCAGGCACTGAATAGCAAATTGCTCTTGAGTGTCCTTGCTTCCCCCATCTCTCCCCCTTCCTTCAGAAGGACAAGGGGGCCCCTGAAAGCAACTATACATTTTGCTTAGTGCTCTTGAAAACAAGCGTTTCACACCTGAAGCCTTTCACGGCAGCCCAGAAGCACCCCTTCAAACCACTTAATTGCCAATTGCTTCTGAGCTTGTTGTAAAAGTCCATTATGTCAGCCAGCTCTATGGCGAGTGACAAAGTATGGGAAATGAAAGAGTCCTCCTTGCAGGGCCAATGCAGTCTTAAAAATCCCCAGTTCATTGGTTTGCTTGCTGTTAACAGACAGTTACTGGCCACAGTCAAAGGTATGCCAAAACCTCTATCTTGTATTATTGCTATTTTGTAACATGAAAGATGCTGTTTTCCTTATGTTCTTTCACATGCGTCTGTATACAAACATATAAGCAAGTATTGAGTGTGGCTGGGGAAGATATCTTCACACAGACTTCATCTGTACTTGTGGACCTCCGATTGTATCATTGCCATTATTGTTCTGCTTAGGTATTTTTTTTTCATTAGGTGAAGTAATAAAAAAAGAAAAAAGTGATGCGATGATTTTCAAGGTTGAAGCTATGTTCCTGGGGTAGTAAGGAAAAAGCGTCTAGATACTCACTTAAAGGAAGAAGGGAGATCATCTTGAAGAGAACTGAAATAGATTATTAAAGAAAAAAAAAAAGAAACCGTCTTAGCCTGAATCTCAGTTGTGAAGAATCATTTTGAAACTATACGTGCCTTCCTTGTGACTAAGCAACTGGGAAGGGTTGGGTAGTGGTTGAGCTGAGCCAAAAGTGTATGGGTATAACTTTATACAGCAAGGCAGATGTTGCAAACATTCCCTGGTTTTATTTGAGTATTTATAATTTGTTGGTTTTGTGGTCTAATTTGGCCTTTGTGGAACTCAGCAGAAAAGCTCCCTCCCATTCTCAAAAGTTCTCGATTTTGGACTTTCACTGCTCCCTTTTGTATTCCTACCAGGGAGATATTCCAGTGAACTAGTTTACTTAATTGTGAAAGAAATTCAAGCTAATGTTTGATAATATGTGCAAAAATATCAAAGCTAGTTTATTCAAAAGATTGTGTGCATAGTATGAAACCTGATTCTAAAAGCGTCTCTCTGACCTATGATGGAATAGGAATAATGTCATATGACATTGTGTCAAATCATGAATAACCAATACAACTTGCACTCAGACTATTAACTACCGCTATCTGGTTACTAAGGAGTTGCAGATCTGAAGAAATAATTTTAATATTTTTGAATAACAAGTTCAAGAAAATTGCTCTTTGCATACAGACAATTCATGGGTCAAAAAAGGGGTAGCATTAATTGCTTAAACTGTTCATTATGAACTAATCACCCAGTTCTAATTAACACCTTTTAGTGAATTTTAAAGAAAAACATTACATAAACAGATGCAATGTAAACTTGACTAAATACAGTATTCTTAAAGACAAGTAAATTCTTAGAAATGGATTTAAAAATATTATTAAAACATGTATATAAATATACTCAATTTAGGCTTACATTAATGAAATATGATAAGACAGAATGATCTCAAAATTGTGAAGCCATAAAATGTATCCGGAGCCTTTTTAGAATTCAGACTATTGCATTCCCCCTCGACCCCCCCAATATACTTTTTAAAAGTCTAGTCACTCTTGCTTTTTGATTGGGTTTACAGAGATTATTTTGAAGTGTGGTGTTCTATCAGGTGCTTCAGATAGTTTTATTAGCTATATTACCAATGTTTAAAGACAGGCTGATTTTTATTCGTTAGAAATGAACAGAAACAGCCCTCCTCATCCCCCTTACTCATCTGAGTATTGTGCTACAAAGGCATTAAGTAAATTAAATAACTAAGTAAACTTCATTAATAAGAACCTTTCACTAAAACAAGGCCATCAGGTATTCTGAATGGAGGTAGAGCTATTAATACCCATAAGTCTGCTGAACTACACCTGCTGAAATCCACGCTACATTTCTGTGAATGTGTGTGTCCTGTTTTGTCAGTAAGAGCTACACTTGTGTTAAAGAACCACCAAAAATGTCTCTTGAAACTGATTGGCCATTTAGTAATTTCTTTTACTTTTCCAACAAGCTATATATCTGCTAGGTTGATTTCTTCATAAAACTTGGTAGCTCCTTTCATCTGGCACAGTGTAGGACTCCAGGAAGTTCTGTTGCTCAGCATTTGGCACAAGCATTCAAAGTCCCCTGTTCAGTGGCATGACAGAAGAAAATGTGTAAAATGTTGATTTTTTTAACAAGCTATGTTTAGTTTCCTCTAGTATTTGCAATGAAAATACTCAGTTTCATAAAGAAATCATTGAGAAACTTCTCCAGGACCTCTCTTACAAAAGCCTCTTCCATTCTCAAGGTGCAAATCAGTGGAGGAAACATAATGTGATTTTTCTGAGCAGAGATGACTTCTCAGACAGCATTATCTTCCTTTGCTGCAAGAACACACATTCATCACTCCTTTTCATCATACTCTTTACAGCAATTAGACATTTTCCTATATATTTCACACTATGTAATTTTTTCTGACAGCTCATCAGCCTCTTTGACTCATGACCTGTAATGCCATCCTTGTTTTTTGAGATGTTTGTTTGTTTCCCCCCCCCCCCCACCAGGAGATGTGAGCACTTATTATCATAGATGCATAAGGCCTATCAGTCATTTTTTCAGAAGGTATCCAGTAATAGAGCAATACTGTTCCCTCTCCGCCCACTTGTGATTTTTTTTTTCTTAACAATTTCCCTCAACTCCCTGAAAATAGCAGGTGCTTCTCTTCATTCACCTCCGCTTCATCCAGCCCATCTGTCTGATTCTTCTATGAGAAAGATTAATGGGACATAACTCACTTCATCTCATGGTTTTTAACAGATCAGGGCGGAGGGGTAGGTGGAAATTCTATCCAATTTTAGATAGATGTTTCATGATGAAGACCTGATGATGATATCGCAGCAGTAAATTTGGGATCTTTCATAGTGTTGGTCTGTTTCCAAAGTATTTCACAGGCTTGTGTTTTGAATGTCACCATAAGTAAGTTGCTCTCTACCCATCCATCTCAAAAGCCATCACTACTGTACCAATTAGATGCCTTAAGTATAACTGTGATAATATTGCTTTAGCTTCATGAGGCTAAATACACATTGATCCCTTACTTGGCCTGCGTTCCTGGGCGGGATCAATCTTGGCAGGAGTGTTTGTGGGGGTTATAGGGGTTGTTTGCTTTGAAACATATTTTCAAGTAGCCTGTTAAAAGCCCTTCTTTTCCCATTCTTATACAGCTTTGTGTGTTTTCTCTCTTATTGTAAACCTCACAATGTAAGGTTTTTTTAGTACCAAATGTCTAAGTTTTTTTGTTGTTAAATTTTGTGACTTTGGGTTGAGTAGTACTCTGCTCTGATTGTGGTCCTTTTGAAAGAAATGGAAGTACATGGGTAGGAAGATGCTTTTCTGTATGCAATAATATGAAACGCCCTGACATTTGTTACTTCCCAGATCCATGCTCAGCCTCTCTCACAGGTCTTTACTGGTGTTTTAGTGTTATGCAACAGACTGTTAATTTCTGTCCCACTCTAGTAGAGGCTCAGCAATGTAAGAAGTAGCATACCTTGTCCCAAGGGCCAGACTAGTTGATGTCTACTTTTTGTGCATGTTTGCAGCATGCACATGTATCAAACCTAGGTCAAGTGGTTCATTCTGAAGGTGATACTTTGTCTTCTCTTGATGCATCTCTGTCAGCTACTAAAGCTGGCGGTAATTCTGAAGAGCTTAGGTTTGCCTAGAAAAATGAGTATGGTCATGTGTAAACATACTGCAATAAACATTCTGCATTTGCAAGTGCAGCGTGAGTACTAGCACCCACTTATAAAGCTGTAATGACCATATGTGCATCTTGAAGACATTGCTATTTGGCCACGCCCTTGAGAACTTAGCCTTAAAATCTCATTCTGCATGAGAGTTTTACAACCACAAAGTCTAATTTTCTATTCTGTACTTCCACCAGTTTTATTTACAAAGAAGAAAATGGTCTATATGTATACTCTACAACCTTTTGAAATCCTCTTTGCTCTTTCAAAGTGTTTGCCCAGAGTGTAAATCAATGCAAAATTTGGCTTTAATACTTCAAGTCTGATCACACCCACAAGGCTTGTTGTTTTTGTGCCATGCTGTAAAAAAAAAAACTGCCCTACAAGAGCATTACACAATCTAACCAAAGAGAATCCCCTAGGTAGTTCAGTATCTGCACAGAGGCAGATGGATTGGTTGTAGTCTGTGATGCCAAACCAGTGTCTCCAATAGTTTTTGATTTAACATAACAAGCACTCCTAAGATGAAGGAAATAAGCAGCTACCTGAAGGCTACCTTTCCTCTAAGACCACTCTGCGCTGTTCCACTAAGGCTAAGAGCTTTTCTTCTGTATCCCTGATTCCAAATCCACATCTGTCGTGTTTCCTCTGAGACCTTCCAGTGTGTTCTTAGTCTTGTAGTTTTCTGTCCCAGGATATGTTTCTCTTTAGGTTGACAATGAAGGCGTAGCAGTATGCTGATTTTGTTCAATATGATGCTGTGTGATAATAAAGGTTTGAGACTTTGCTTTGTGTGGGAAGAGAAAAACTTTAGTCTACAGATATGTGTTTGTGGCACCTCCCTGCTTTGAATCTTCATGAACAGTGACTTTTTGTCATGTATTGAAACATTCAACGCTTTGGGATCCTCTGCTTCTAAAAAGCAAACAATGGGGAATAAAGCACTCTTGCAAAGAAGTAGGTGTTAGAAAAACAGGATTCACTTTACTAAGAGGCAACTGGTGATGACGTCCTATATCTGTCTTTGCAACTCTTAAGTTCTCTTCTACTTGAGTTGGCTCTTGAAGCAAAGCACATGGTGCACACAATGTGTACAGTGCATTGCGTACGTTGATTTTGTCTTATTTCTCTGTTAAGAAAGAAAACAGGCACCAAATCTTGCCAGTAAACATGAAACTTTGAAATTCCAGCAGTTCCTCCTTGTAACTTCTATGTGCAATGAAGGGTAGTACTCACTGATCTTATCCAAGTGGAATAGATGGAAGTTCCCCAAAGGTGAAAGCCATAAAGCTGCATGCACAGAAAAACTTTGAAAGACACCAGACTTCTATCTGTGTCCTTCAGAACCTTAGTACTCCCAATTACACGGAACACCTGAAGCATGCTACGAATTGTCTCATGTTCAACCATGAGATCTTATTCTCAGTACCAATAATGTAAACAAAAAATACTAATTCATTGACATAAATAATACATCTGATATGCTGACAAGAACATGAAGATTTCTTTGATAAGCCTCCTGGTCTGGGCCAAAGTTAGAAAACTCACATGTTTTAGATCAGTGTATCACGATATTAGGGGGCAGCAGCATATGCTGCCCTGTTGTCGGGATCTGGACCAAAGATAACTGGCTTAGGGTATAGAATGAAGTTAGGGTGTCAGTTAAAAGATCACTTTTCAGATTAAAAATGTGTGTTTTGGGGTAATTGTTTTGCCAGCAAAACTATCAAACATTACAGGTAAACATGTGTTTTATATGGAATCAAGTAATTCATTTATGTATACAAAAAGGAAAGAAATAGAACCTATTTCTGCATCCAGGAGTTAAATGGATTTTTTTGCGGTACTCTCCGGTGAAAATGGCAAATGCCTGCTGTAAAGAGCTTGGTTGGAGAATTTTGCATTACTCAAAATTTTTAACTTATAACTATAGAGGAAAAATAAAGATTTAGGATATTGAAGTTGTATTGGCTGATTTACTGCAGTTGATATGAGGCCATAACTTGAGTGGTAAGTCAAATTCTGAAACTCTAAGTGTTAATTTCCATATATATAATATATTACAAAAAATAATCCTCCAGTTTTTGTGTGGGCAAAGGTCTTGAAAGTCCCCAACGGGAATTTTTGCTCTAGAATAGTCCCTAGCATCAGGTGGCTCTTAATTATGAGCACAGGACATTTAAAAAACTATAATTTAACACAACTCCTCCGGAGATTCAGTAATGCTCTAAAATAAACACAGCAAATGCTGTATTTGTTCTATTAGGAAACGAGTACTGAGTTTAATGTAAAAGTGAACAAGTACAGAATATATATTCAAGTTCTATGGAAATGAGTAGTGCCAATGAGAACTTACAGTTTTAAATAAAGCATCAGCAAAATCTTGGGAAGTACTTTAAGCTATTTTTAAAGCTCAGTGTACCAGAATATCATGCTCTTTCATAGTATGGTCAACTCTAGATGAATGTAAATGAAGTGTTTAGCTATTCATTAACTTATGGTAGCAGATACCAACAACTGGTCACAGTAGTCTAAGACTGTATATTTCTGTAAAAGTTTGTTGAAAAGTTCCTACGAGTCTGTTGAAATACAAGTTTGAAAGATGCAGTGACTAACCATTAAAGAAGGCCAAAGGATGCTTATAAGGAGATCGTTTTTATGGGACTGCGTTGCTTTTCACACTTCAAATCTACAGCATAGAGATTTTTTAATATAGAAAACTTCCTGAATTTTGGTTGAAATATTTGTCCATTTGCTGTAATTCTCCAGTTTCATCTTTAAAACTCAGAGTTTACCTACTAAACTTTATAAAAATGAACATAAAAAAAAATCTTTGCAGGGAAGTATCCTGGCCATTATTAGACTTCAGCTTAAACTTGGTCTGAGACTTTGCTCCATTTCTGCATCTAATAGATATTGGTTCTCTTACAAGCTTGGTCATTTGTTCCATTCAACAATATGACTTTGGTTTTCCAGGCAGCAAACTACAGATCTGTAATTTAAACTCAGACTGTTGTCGTGTGTGTGTATGTTAGGAAATATGGGTCTGTTGCCTATAGAAGGAAGAGTGAAACTCAACAGATATCTGTTTTAAGTCACTACACTATTGGCAAATACAATGTTTGGAAGAACTATAGGGAGTAGAGGAATAAGAGCTAAAATTGTGTGAAGCTATTTAAAGCAGGGAGAAGGGGTGTCAAGGAAGGAATGGAGAATGTTTTCCTTGGAATATTTTTTTTCAGCATAAAATTCCTGGTCAAGAGTACACATAATTTATGTTTTTCTTCATTCTCCACCCATCAATTTTTCTTTCTTTTTTTCTTAATCTGAGCACGACTGCTGCTATCTCTGTTGTTCAGCCTTCCTGACCTACGAAGCAGCTCAGGAGGGGTGGTACAAGCTCTTAATGTTCTGCAGGGGAAAATTTAATCAAAAAAATAACTGTCTTCCTTGCAGTGGAGAGAAAAAAAGGGGGACTCGGCATGCATGACAGAACATGCATGGACCACCAGAAAAGCGTGGTGAAGTTGGAAGCTGGCAGAGTTCTTTTTTAGAACAATCTGATCAGAAGGCAAACATCTAAAAGGAAAAGGAATCCGAAAAGAGTGTTGAAGTGCCAGAATGCACCAGCTAATAACTTTAAATAGTTCATTGAGTCTTCCGGAATTTTTTTTGTTCTTCTTCAGGAATAATCTGCTTACATCGTTAAGACCTCAGCTAAGCTCAGTAACACAAATTACCAGATGTTGTATCCCCTAGTTTTTTCCATCAAAAGACCAACCACCAAGCTTGTTGAAAGAGAGAGGTCATTGTCCTTCCCTGGCAATAAAACTATTTTTGCGACTCCTAACAAATGAAATGAGAATACCTTTCAGCTGTAGAGGGGATCCTATCTCCTGCTTCTTCCAAGTTTCCCTGTTTGGCTTTGTTATTTTCTAATAATGCACTCATGTGTAAGCTAATAATGTGAACAGAGGGAAAATGAAGAGTTTAAAAAAAAAAAAAAAGCAGAATGAATTAGGGCAATTGAGGTCGCTCTCTTTCATTTTTGCTGGAAGGATTTTAGCCCTAGTTTTTACCTTATCGCTTATTACACAATTTATGATAAAATGAGATGTGATTCCATTCTTATTGTTGTGCTATAGCCTATTGAACATGCATATATAGAATTCATTTCAAATTTAAACACTATCTTAATTATAAATTGAATAAAATGGACAACCTATCAGATTCCCTAAATTGCATTCTAACAAATAATTTCATTTTCCATTACTTTTCCACCAATGATATACTGGGCATAACAATGTTGAGTATACACCCTGTTCCTTTACTTTAATTGTGCCAGAGATTTTGCTGTATGACAACTGTTTCTCTGTGGGCATGTGTGTTGCTTGCCATTTGTTCCATAAACTGTTTTTCAGATTTTTAGTAAGGCTATATAAAACCCTAGAAAATATTTGTATAAATTTTTATTTTACTTTGTCTTTTAAGTCTTACTCTACCACCGGCATTACAATTCACAGATTGTAGTTTTAAATGCACAGCTTGGTTTGAACTAGATTATTCAGTTTTAAAATATATGTACAACTCAGATTCTGTAAGGATTTTTAACTTATGTAGGATCTTAGGTAAAAATGTGGTCCATAATCTTAACCGGAATTTGAAAGATAGTAGAAAAACAGATCTAACAAAGTAACTGACTTCTGTTCATCACTTTGCATTTTCTAAAGTAATTTGGAATTTAAATAATGTTTTCTATAGTAAATCAGCCTGGTAGAATTTAAAAAAAAAAAAAAGCCGTTAAAAGGTTTAGTGATGTCTTCTACTAACTTTTTAGAAGTATTTTAAGATTTAACATGTGGAAAAATTATGATAAATACACCCAAAACAATACCACCAAGGAAAAGGATAGGAATGTAAGTGTGTTGGCTGCTTTATAAGACCCGTGACTTTTTAATTCTTTATATAAACCTCTGTTCAGATTCTAGTTCAACTTTACCATTTACTTCCATTGTAATATCTCAAAAATTGCAGTGATAAAATGTATAAAAGATTTGACCTCTTTTTCATTATATTGTTTATACTTTCTAAATAAACTTCTGTGTATTTTAAGATTTCCAATGTATTTCAGCCAAATGCAGATGGTTTGTTACACCTGGCAAAAGATTGATTGTATTTAAAAATAGTCAAACATCTGCTTTTTTTTTAACATGCAGTTTATAATTTATTTAGATTTTAGTTATGGGGTTTTTTTTGCTTCAAAGAGCAAATATGTCACCAAACCCTGATTTCTTAAAGGACTTCTGAAAAACTGTTACACTTTCCATATTATTATTTTTATAGAATATTAAATGTGATTTAAATGCTAAATTCAAAGAGGTAAGCAACACTAATTTGTTACATTTTGAGTCTAAATAAAGCCACTTGAGCAAACATTGAGACTTCCATCAGAAGAAACAAAATTGTACAATAAACACATTTGAATGTTACTAATTTAGCATTTTTCTCATGTCATAAAGAGGATTATATTAAAATTCCTCTTCCCTTTAACTTTCTTTTAAAAGTATCTCTTATTTTTATTTGAATTCCTTCAGCTTTTTCATAGCTTAAATTACTTACAGATCCATGCAGTGTTAAACTGGCAAAAATAAATAAATAAAATACTTGTTGCATCTCAAAGGGTATTTCTTTCCCTCTGAAGTTTGCAAATAAGACATAAAATCTAATAGTGCCTAAGAAATTCTAGGAACAAGTTGAAGTATCCCAGCAATGTAGCAGTGAAGATACCTCTGAGCTTTAGACACAATACTATTCCCCTTTATTTTATATTTAGTATTTTAAGAGTTTTATCCAACACAAAACCTACAATTTTTAGCCATTTTTCCCCCAGTTGAAATGATTTGCTATCATGGTAACTCGATCTGTTATCTCCCAAATAGTTTCAACTGTGTTAATGTGTGCATGTACTTTTTTTTTTCTTATCAGGCTCTCGGCAGCATTTGTGATTCATAGCAGTCATCAAAGTGATAATAAACTCATTCACAATACTAACAAACAGGGGGCTCCCAGTTATTTACGAGGCAAATTCACTGCAATGCTGGGCAGTGGAACAGGGGAGAATCAAGATGGTGTTGATTGATAAATTGACAGGTTAATTTACAAGTGGATAATAGGAGTTAGACCCAGAGGGAGCGACTGCAGGCCCATGCTCTAGCTTGGTTGCACTGCCATCTGTCTTGTGCCTGGGAATCTGCAGGAGCCATGCAAGTCCAGATCAGACGCACACCCGCTCTTCCTAAGTTAAAGACAAAGACCCCTATTTACGGCAATTTTAATTTGTTTCCTGTCTCAACACAGCACACTGGAACCCCCCCCGCTTCCTTACATCTCCCTGCCAGCCAAATGACATATACCTACAGAAATGCCGACAGTCTCTCGTTACTTAAAATGTTAAATGTTTCTAAGGTCCTGCGGTACTTTTGCTTTGCTTTTAATTGAGGGGAGAAGAAGGATATTTTTGCAGGTTATAGTAGGATATACAGTTCTGTGCTGTTTGCATTGATTAAAAAGTGATTGCATTATTTTCTATTTAATATCCACCTGAACTATGTTTTTAAAGTCAGTGGATGAAATAAAACTTTGTTTTTAATTTATTTTAAGATCAACTTACTTTTCTTTCTGAAAATATATACGTTTCACTGTTCCCTGTCTGGCTGACAGGAACTTAGCTTTGTAGCAAAATACTTCTATTTAGTTGGGAACATTGAATAACTTCTGTGAGTCTTCTCATTTTTGTAATCCCTAGGAGCCATTTTTATGGCAATCAATCACTGTTTTTATGTCATTAAGCATTTAACTAAACTGGTTGTTGGCTTCCCCACAATGACCTGAAATTTCATGGAATTCAAGATCAAGGAACAGTTGCCATTACGTGTCTTTGAAGTTAATATGTTCCAGTCTTGCATTTTAACATTAAGGAAGTTTTATTGGCAAAATAAAAGGGGTGGTCAGAAATACAGTTTTCTTTTTACGCTAAGTGTTAAACATTGGAAACACTGGGAAAAGTGTTTTGTTTTTGTCTGCTGATTTTGTTTTCTCTTAAACCGTTGTTAAATTAAGGGGTACCTAGCACACCTCTCAGATCTTGATTTCTCTTCCAGTGGAAGGGAGCCCCAGTGGAAGGGAGTAGATGCTGGTGGGCTTGCACAGAATGTAAATTGTTGCAGCTTGTCTCTGGTGAACAGTAGTGATTCGTAATGCTTTAAATGAAGTCGTGAAGGCATTCACGGGCAAATCCTGTCCTCCACGCCTAGCCCAAATGTAGAGGCTTGACGTGGGGGAACTCTGCAGGGAGCAGGGAAAGGAATAAACCTTCCCTTGCACGGGCCACGGACCAGCTTGGCTATAGTCTCCAAGCTACCTCCTCTGTGGTTTTGCCTGTCTGTCAAAGGGTAAATTGCTGGTGGATCTGCATAGTAACAGAGATCCTGGCTCTGCTATTGCTCACTCCAACCCCCGTGTCAGCAAAGAGGACCCCCTACATACACAATCAGAGAAAATTGTGTCCTGATATAGTGCTAAAACTCTTCAATGAGACAGTATTGTTTTCTGATGCTTTACCGATCAGCAAAATGTTCTCTCAGATGTATGAAGCAGGCTGAACTGTTCAGGGACTGCATCTGTAGCAAAACTAACACTTTTTAAAAAAAAAACTCTAGAGACAAATCCCAGTATTTCCTACGCACAAAAACTGGCCAACCAAAGTTCTAAAAAGATAGGGAATTTGGGCTCTTACAGGAAGAAACTTTAAAATAATAATCTTCCGTTCTTCACTGATGGGTTAGGAAGACATTGCTGGTATTTATACCAAACAAAGGACTAACAGCTGCATTTAGCAATGTATCTATCTCATCCTGCTGACTATTGCATCTGAGCAGTTTTTCTTAACTAACTTGGGCTGATTTTTGTGTGCAGTGATTTTTGGTGGAAGAAATTGGGTTTGTTGCACAGAGTCGTTTAGTTAAAACCAGAACCAAAAACAACCTGGGAAGACAGATGCTCATTTACTTAAAACAAAAAACTCTGAATAACAAAAGAGCCAAGATAATCTTGAAGTATGATCACTGGAAAGAAGAGCAAAGTTTTAAAGCAGCAGGTGCGATGAGGGTTCCCATGACAGGAGTTTGGGCAAGTTAGTGTGAATTATCCTGATCCACTGCTTTACCTGGTGGGCTTTGCTGGTCTTCCAGCATGGATTTAGCAGCCCCTTCACCTGCTTTGAACTGATTTGGGTCTATTTGTTTTGTGGTAGCTGTCCATTGTGGTATTGAACTGATTTAGTTTTTTTGGTTTTTGGTTGCTTTTCGTGGTGGTTTTTTTTTTTCTTCACGTCTTCGATTTCTTTTGAGCCATCTGGACAGTGACAGGTTTGTAGGGTAAAAGATTATAATAGTAATTAATCTTATAAATTAATTTTAAAACATTCTGATAAAAGTCTTTTTGTAAACATTGAGTAACAATAGCAATGTAATAAGAGTGAGGGTGGTGTTTGGATCCCGCTTTTTATAATATAATGTGAGAACTGTGAATGTTTTAAAAAAAAAAAAGTGTGTGTATGTGTGTGTATATATATATACACATGAGCAAATGTTCCCAATTCTCACAAGAGTTCAGGTGGCTTTTTTTGAATGCTGCAGCATAGGGCTACAAATAACGTGAAATGAAAAAGGTGCAGATGCATTTAAATCCGTCTCTTTCTTGGACACACACATAACCATAGCGAACAACAGGTGAGTTACAAGTAGAGAATTTTAGACTAATTGATTTTCATTATTACTTTCTTCACATTCCATATGTCACATCAAAGCATGGTGGTATTCTGTTTGGAAAGGAGATCAATGCAAGGAGATAGGACTGATCCTTGCTATTCAAGAGGAGTTTCCGAATTCAGTGGGTGACATAGGATAAAAGTGACCCTGCATTTGCTGTGACTGTTTCCTTAAGTTTAGCCAGACAGATTGCACAAAAAGAAAAAAATGCATAGATTCTGGCTTTGTATGAAAACGATTCTCTTAATTGAAGCTTATTTAAAAACTTAGATACTCTTTTCAACTATAACGCTTGAAGATTGTCTTGACTTCTCTTTATTATTCAGAATCATTTCAAGTAAAAGTGCACATCTCTTCTCAGTAAACATTTTATGAATCAATCCATGCAAATAATGCTTTCTTCAATTGTGCACTTCCTAAAATAACATGTTGACATCAAATCATCCTGTTTTGAAGAGTTTGAAATAATAAATAATAATCAATGCTGCAGACTGAAGGATGCATCAATTATATTTATTTTACCCACAGTTGAGACACTCTCGGTTGTATATTTTTCCCCAATAATTTTGCATGTTTTATTGTAAAGTGTACTTCAGTCTAATTGGCAATGTGGCTACTGACTGCTGATTGAGACAAAATTACACTTTGCCTGAAACAAAAATTGAGTTCTATCATGTGAAATCTAAAATATTGCCATAGTCTTGCAGGATTATTCTATAATGTGGTTTATCGGGGACAAAAGAGAATTGAAGAACAGGTAGTGTAAAGAAATAGAATCTGATGCAAAAAATTGGAAAATGTTGCTTGAATTCGAATTCAAATCACAAGGGAAGTAAATTTGGGAGATTATCATCACCATTATGGAAAAAAATGAAAAGAAAAGCCTAGTTGTGAGATTATGAAAGTATTTTAAATTAAACAGGTTTTGGAGACAATCTGCAGCCTATTTTAGTGACTAGAACATTATTTTAACCTTTAGTATGAGTATGTGAGAAAAAGATTGAAAATTTTAAGTTGTTTAGGATCAGTATAGTCTCAATAAAAAGAATGAGAGTTTCATGGAGTTTTTGGTTCTTTTCAGAGTTGAAGTACATATTGAAGAGGGGGCTGCAGATTTAATAGCTATGTCCTCAATTATAAAGATTCCTGGGGACATTTTGAGGGGAGAAAAGATCACAGATGTCATCAGAACTGAACAAAAGAAATTCCCTTTCAGAGAGTATAAATTTCCTCTCCAGTCTATGTCCTGTTTTGAGCCTTTAAGAAATAGTATTTGAGCCCATGGGGAGAGACTGCTTGCTAACTTGTAATTTCATATGATTTAAAATGTGGCACCTGCTGGCCTCCTATGTGGGATCACTTAGGAGAAACAGCAACGATCTGTAAGACCGGGTTGCCTACCTGGTTATCTTGAGCTAAAATCCCTTTTCACATTTGTCTTGCATACATAGCATACGTAGGGGGTTATTTTAATATTGGCTGCCAATATGTAGATGTAATTTTGGTAAATCTGTTCTTTACCTTAGGGGAGTCAAAGTTCCTGTAGTATCTTGTTCAACTAAAGCAAATGTTAGAAATAAGTACCAGATCATAAAATTATCTGCTTAGCTCTGTGGAGCAGTGGGCAGTAAGAAAGATGCAAAACAAGTTATCAAATCAGACAAAGGGACCTAATTAAAGCATGATTGCTGAGGTCTACGAAAAATACAATTAAGTTGTAAGCTAAAGAAAATGAGGTGGCAAAGTTAATGTATTTGCCATTTATCTCTTGAGATCTCAGTTCAAAGACTCACTTTCAAATCCTACAGGATCAGCTCTTTCAGATCCTACAGCAGTCCAATAGATTTAAAATTAGATTGGACTCATCCAAAGATATAATGTGTGAATGTAACAAAGGCACTCTGAAAATAAAAATAGCGCACTGGCTGTCATTGCTTAACATCTTCCCAGGATGCAGCATTCAGTATTGCCTTATGTAGACAGAGTAAAACTGAAGCATGGAAATCCAGGTGCAAATGACACTTCAAGTCATTTAGATGAAATTCTGGTTTTAAAGCAAAAACGTCCTCTCTGTGTAAAAGAACTCAGTTTTCTTGACACGCTCCCTCCCCAGTTTAAGTAGCCAAAAGATCTGCATTATACTTGATTTTATTATACTGGTTAGCTTTGCTGTAGACCAGATATATTATCTTATTTCCTCAGTATCTTCAAGACTAATTCTTTCTTTCATTTTTTTATTTATTTATTGCTGAATTGCAGGTTAAGAAGGGGAATTGTAGTCATAGGATGAAAAGAGTGGGACTTAAGTATCTGACTTCAAAATTCAGGTCTGCCACCCACTTCCTGTGTGACAAGATATGTAACCTTCCTAGTCTGTGAGTTCCCAACAGATAAGAATAAGGATGTGTTTAAGCCATGTTATCTGGATGTTCCAAATTGGGGACAAAAGCATCTTACTCTGATTTCATTCAAGCAGTGTTCAGCATAGCAGTGTTATTATAGCCAACACCTGGCATGTTTCTGTGGTCAAGCTGAAGTTGGTTTAGGCTTATGGCTTGGCCTGTAAAGATACGAGGTGACACTTGCTGCCTACTGAATCATAGTGTTCAACAGCTCACAACCTTGTGGTTTTAGGCGCCCAGTGCAGCACCTATCACGGGGGGGTGGGTATCTGACAATTAATGTATATTGCTTTTTCAGTGACTTCTGTCCTGGTGAGAAACTGGGCAGAACATAAGTCAAGGTAGAAAATTTTTCTTTCAACTGAAGATGGTCCCTCTCCCCTCCTCAAAGATCGGTCCTATTCCAGTTCTTTTATTTTATTCTTCCTATTAGTTTTTGACAGTCTGTCTATGGAGATATTTCTTGTCAAGATGAAAGTCACCTCTCTATCACTTGCAGTGCTCTGTCAGTTCCTTTTAAGGAGTTAAGTGCACTGTGAGTTAGTAGGAACTCATTCTTGCAGCTGTTGGTAAAAACTCATTTTATTATTCTTGTTTTGTGGAACAAAATTAGATGTTTTTAGTTACCTTCCACAATTTGTTGGCACCGAGGCTAGGTACAATATTTAAAGCAATATATCATGAATGTGTGAAACTGAACAAATAATCCACAGATATCTCAGTATACGTGAGCCTTCTTACTGTAGTAACAGAATTGGTTGTAGATTAAAAAAAATATATGTATGCCAAACCTCATGTGGGGCAGAGGTGAGTGAACCATAGACGGTGGTGTGGTGTCCTACTTTCCTACTCTTCCAGCTCATGTTTCAGTGGAAAGTAAGATTTGCATTCTGGGCTGAGGTCTGCCCAGCGCCATTCAGCCCTGGAGCTCCAATGGGGAATTCATTTCCTACCCCTGTACAACCTCCCTTCTTATGAATTCAAACCTAAAAGGGAAATTTTCCTCGTGAGTGATCTTGCACTTTTCCTCCTGTTGTCTAGAGGAGAGCAAGATCAGTGCGCAATGCTTGATGACACACACCGTACTCCTGTTCCTTGCTGCCCCTGCACCCCAGCAGCTACAGACTGTAAACCCACATGTCCATAATCAGTGATGAAAGTAAATCCCGTACTGGGAGGCGAGTAGTCTCCTTCTGTTGCATTCAGATAGCCCACTTTGAAATGTTGAACAAGCAGGGGAAAGTGCATCAGATATATATCTAGAGGATGGTGAATTTGGGACATTGATATTTCAGCTAGGCTATTGTCTTCGAACTCCAGTGGATATTTGTTATTCCTGCAATTTTCTATGCATATTGTTCATAAAATAGATAAAAACAAAACATCATGTTATTACAGCTAGAGAGAGAAGCTGTATATTGAGCAAATAAAAGCATTGAACTAGAGTGAGGGCAAGAGGCGAAAGCAAAGGTATGTTCTGTTGTTTCCTTTGAGGAGAGGTGAAGGCAAAGGGGAGGATTTAGCAGCTGTTCCTTGTGGCAGAAAATCATCCCTGATTGTTTGTAGAACAGAGGCATATGAGTGTCAAACAGATACCATAGATCCACAAAGATATATCCTGACCTGCATGCCTGCTGGATGCGCATGTCATGACTGTAATTTTGTCATGGTAAAAATGTCAAAAGTCATGAAAACCTAGTAAAAATGAAAGAGAGAAAAGTCACTGGCAAGTTTTGAAGTAATCAAATGACCCTTGCAGACCTGGATCTCTCTAATCTAATTTTCTTAAGGTCTGAAGGGTGGCTTATGCACCTTCTATTAGGCAGTATCTAACCCTTACCTCTTAAGAGTCCTTGTGTACGCTGGGGCCTTTAGGAATCTCTGTGTGCTAGGTTGTGCTGTACCACCTCTAAGATGGTAATGCTAGAATATGAAATTCCTGTGCTGGGGCCCAGCTGTCTTGTTCCAGTTAAACTCATGGTATTGTTACAACGTGCTGATCCATTAGCCTACAACCATATTTTCCATCATGGGTGTACTCTTACATTATATATGTCCCCTAGTTAAGGAAGGACAGGTTTGTGGATTGTTGTTTGTTTTGTTTTGTTTTTTAAACAAATTTGGGATTAATTTTTCACACTGATCCTCGGCATTTTGCTCCTGCTTTTTATCGTAAGGTTGAGAATCAGGTCAAATGCACAATGCACAGCTATGTGGCAAAAAGGAAGGAAGAAACTGTGATCGTCCGTATACAATCTCTCTATCTCCTTCTGACAAGAAAGCTGTCTTGTGTGATGTATCCTCGATCTTCAAATACATCCCTAAAGCTATTAGCCAGGCTGAATTACTTCTTAACTTGTAGTATATGTTATCTAAACAGGCCATTTTTGGGCTACTATACATTAAAACCTCCCTTTACTCTCCTTGTCTGAAACAAACTGGCCATTTTTCAGGTTCAGATCAGATCACATCAATCTCCCCTCCAAACATGCCCCCAGCTTCCTCTTTCTCATGCCCTACAGCTTCTCCCGTGTTGGGAGATCAGGTGGCAAGTTGTCAGCAAAGCCCAGCTGCTGCTCATCCTGAAATTCACGCTTGCTCTGAGCTGCCCCATTAGTTTTGCCCTAGAGAGTGGTGGTGTTCGCTGCTAACAGGGAAGCCCAGAGCCATCCGCATTTCTGCCAGCTCTAAGACTTTGGAGAGCTGGAGGCTCTAGTGTAACTAATAGGGAAGTCTGGAAGCAATGGGAGATTTGAACGTAGAGACACAGCCTGGGGCCCGAGCCAGTGGTCTGTCACTACCATTCCTCCTCATGCTGCTTCTAGAAATATAAAGTGGACCCTGCAACCTCAGATGAATAGACGCCCTGTATTGAAGCTGTGGCTTCAGTGAAGACAGTGGCAAATAGATTGCTAATGATAAAATGTATATTGAAGCAAAGGAACTGGAGAGAAAGGACACGTTAAGAGTGACCTTGAAAATTTGACCTAATGCATAGGGGAAGGGAAAGTGCCAAATTAAGGGACTGCAAGCAGGTCTGTCTGTCAGAAGGCTACCAAGAAATGTGGCACGCCTCTTCTGTGGGGCACTGAAAACTAAACAGAGTTGAAGTGTTCCCACACCATCCTGTGATGGAAGGGGATAATACCTGTTTTATTTCCCCCAAGAAGGCTCAGCTTTCCAAACACAACACTCTGTAGATGGTTTTTCAACAAGAGTATTTTTGCACAATTGGGCAGAGCAACCTTTGCTCAGCATTGGACAGCCCCTGTGATAACCACCTCTGTGAGTGTCATCCGTAGCTGTGAATAGTGCCAGACCAAGAAGCTAGTTAGAATAGTGAGAATAGCCCTCTATTTTGATGTTTTTCCTCAGGTGTTTGTAAAACTGATCCCATTATCTGTTCAAAATGAGTACTGTGAAACAATAACTTGTACGAAAATGATTAACAAACAGATAAATGAAAATTTACAGTTCAAAGACTGATTTCATATGAATATTCTCCTATCATGCAAGTGTTCTCTGGAGCCTATTTGCCAATTGAATGTACCTCTGTGTCCTCTGGTTAAGAAAAAGATGATGGTTTTTGGGTAGCGATATTTGTATTTTGAATGCAAATGTTAAATTTCTTCTTAATATGTCAAAACAGGAAAGAAAAGTCTAACTTTCACCACAGTAATAAATTTTTCTGCCAGTGAAATAAGTAATATAATTATAGTTTAATTATCTACACATACATTCAGTGCTTCACTGTATTTACACATAGGGTCTACTTTGCTCGTGCCAGTTATGGACTAGTTTAAAAGTACCACTTAGTGGAGTTAGTGCTGATTAACACTGATGTAACTGAATAGAATCACACTTTTAAAATAGACTTAGTTCAGAAAATTCACTTTCTCTTGAAAATCCTTTCAAAGATGTGCTTATGTGGAGGAAACTAGTGATTCTCATCCCTCTTAACTGAAGCCTGCTTTGAAATCTGTGCATCCCTTCCTCATCTCTCCTGCCCCCTCCCATGCCTCTTTCTCCCATGTCTTATAGTTGTAAGCTAGTACCTACGACCATGCTATTATGCTGTAGAAGTCAAGAATGAGTGAAAAGTTCTGAGTTCCCACTCCTGGCTCTCCTTGAGTAGCTTTACTTCTTTCCCCTGCAGAAAGTTGGTTTTCATTGTTGTATAGAAACCTTCTGTTCAAACAGAAGGACATCAGTTCTGCATTTTTACACTTTTCCCTAATTGTTAATCTGAGTTACAGATACAAGAGGTTTGTGTGCCAAGGAAAAAGGACTAATTCAGTCCCTTTCACGTTTGTATTTCATGCTCTTCCTCTTGCACACCACTGTGTCCCTTATGTCCTGTGATAATCCTTATGAACTAGAAAACCTTACCAGCTGAGTCTAGGTAAACCCTTATCAAGAGAAGGTGATGAAGGACTTGGGTGATGCTGTTAGAGTGATAGAATGAGAAGAGGTCAGGCAGACTGAAAGCACTCTACCAGCCCGGCTAGCATGAACTAGAGAGGGAAGTTAAAATGTACTTCCATATGCAACCTGCTCTTCTCGTCAAAGTGGAAAAGGCTTTTGTGCTCATGTTCTGTTGCCAGTGTCAATGAAAAATGGAAAATATATATGGCTGCATGGACAGGTACATCCTCAAATATGAATTGCACACTTTAGATATTTGTTTGGTCAGTAATATAAATTCATGCCCCAGAAGGTAATAATAATACACGAAACTTTGCCAAAACCATTTGATAGTAAGACCTTCTTTCCAGTCTTTGAATAATGAGTCTCAAGGGGTGAAAGCATCACATCAGTAAAGGCAATCACTAGTTCTAGACAATTCTTTTCCTGCTGTAAAACTATCCGTCTACTGAAGACAACGCCACTTGAAGTGACTTCTCAAATTCTGGACTTATTAAGAGAAGACATTTATGTAAATGGATCTTGTAATACAGGAATAACTTTTCAGTTTCCTCCTTCATTATCAAATCATAAGTGATGAGACATTCTTTAAGTGCAAGATAAATTTATGACACTATCCTGTTGAATCAGAGAAAAATGACTTTTTGTGTTATGGTAGCTTGAGTTTTTTTTGTAACTTTTCCATTTGTGGACAAGTTTTGCCACTGACAAGGATGCATCTTCATGAGATTGGGCATATCACAGAATGCTGCAGAATTTACTTCATGCTCTAAATTCTTACCTAAGCCCTGGACAATCTAAATACTAATATGGGGAAAGTAAACCAAAAGGGTATTCCTCACCTTCTTCCCAAAGTAGTTCTTCCTTGGAAGCCTCCATAAACTTTTTTTAACTTTGTTAACTTTAAACTTAACTTTGTTAAAATTTGCTAAACTTCCAGTGATAGAGTGACCTGTATGAAACACCATGAAACATCCCACAAATCTTCATATTTTTTGCGTGCTATTCCTGAAGCCCCTAAAAAAAACCAAACCAAACCAAAACCAAACCAAAAAAACCCTATGTCTTTCCTTGATGTGCATATGAGTCAACTGCTTGCAGACTGGTATAATGGGTTACCTCTTCAAACTATGCATTTTGCTTTCTCTTAATCTTCCCTTATGGGCTAGGGTTCAGTGCCCAAGTAGAGGGCAAGAAGGGCCATGGCATATGCTTACCTTCATAGTGATGCTTTTTCTTGGTGCAAAGTTTGCTAAAACAGGTCCTAGATTTGCAGATATTCACTATGCTGAGTTCTGGGCTGCGTTTGTCTTATATTTGGATTTGATCCACAGAGAGGCAAAGAGTCTCAACTCTTGAGTACTAGTGTATTAGTGTTCTTGTGAGCTCAAGACTTTGTAGGATTAGACAGCACGCTGCATAGAGTAAAGATCCTCTGGTCTGTGGCCTGTGGTCTCAGGCACCACTGCAATGCACATAATAATAACACTAGTTCAGTGAAAGTGCTGGAAGATGATTACATTTTTTTTCCCCTGACTAAAGCTCCTCAATTAGGAGGTAAGCCATTTCTGCTGAAATAAATGCTAAATGACTTGACTTCGCATTTTGTAGTTGGTATGTGTTGAAGTCCAGAGGAGACCTATTTCTGTGCAGAATATAATGTCAGTTTCCCAATAATGATCTCCTGAAAGTCTCCATTTATACAGGAAAATTATTTTACTGCTTTTAAAGGCAGCTGTTGCATTTATGGATTCTGGCAACTTAAATCCACCATTAATGGGAGAGAAGAAGCAATAGTCAGATTAATACACTTTTTCCTTTGTGCATTATGCTGTTTACCTAATCACAAGTTCATGGAGGAAGATAATTCAGAAGAAAATGTATCACATGAATTTTGGATGACAGCCTGACTTCCCATAACTGGCTAACTAACATTAACTCTGAAATTGTATTTCTTGATGGGAAGATTCTAAAAAAAGGATGCACGATAAAGGCATTGCTTGTTATGGTCGAACTGACACCTTTCTCAAGATACTGGAGGGGTAATCACAGGCACTTGGCAATAATGGTGTAAGCCTGACTTGGGCAGTGTACTCCATCTCTGTGACTGCTAATGAATCACATACCTAGTTCTCATTTCTGCCTTTGTGCTAAAGGTGTGAGCAGATCATAGTCATCCCATGTAATATACTGAAAAGGCTTGATCCTGCAAACCTTCGCTTGTGGGAACGGCTCCAATGACTTGTCAAACTTGACTTCACCTGTGCTCGTATAAATAATAGCTTCAGGACTGGCCTGATGTTTGCAAGAGACATCACCTCCTAGTTGTCCAAGTTTGTGGTAGCCATTTTCCTATTTAAAGGAAAAGACCGTTCCTTCTTTTCCTCCCTGAAATAATACCTTGATATAATTGGTTTTTAAAGCAACTTAAAATTGTGCCATTTAAAACAATCACTGACTGCAGTCTCATGTTAGATAGCAGGGAACTGTCTCAGTATATTTTGGTACGTTTGATCTTCATTTATATCTACTCAGAAAATTTTAATGCTGTGGCTAAAGGGGAACATACAAAGGACTGAAAAAATAAGTAAGGACCCTTTTGACAAACTCAAATGAGAGTGCATCGCACTTGACACTTCAGGCTTCAAAATAAATGGTCGATTAGAAATAATTTCTGTGTACAGGTGAATTCTTCTTGACTAATATACCAGCCCTGTCTATGTTTGTGTGCACGTGTGTGTAGTGTTGTTTAAACATCATCTAAAATATGATAAGCAGTGAATAAATTACGAATGTTTGTTAAACTATGCCTATATTTAAACACAAAATTAAGTTGTGTATATTTTGTTGAGATTAAGTATGGAAACGTTTTTATCAAGTAAGCATAGGCTCTTCCATTCCCCCACCCCCTTTCAATGCGATCTTTTTAATGCTGATTTTATTTTTTTTGCCCTTCATTGACATTTCTTTCAGAAAAAGCATGGATACTTGTCCATGCCTATACCCCTTGTCATGCACCTTCATTTCTGGATTCTGTTCAGCTGCTTACCTATAGCCCCAGGCATTGCTGTCTGCTCAATAGTTTCCAACCCCTGTAAAGAAGAAACAAGATGACGTATTACTTTTTAAACATAAACCACACATGACTAAGACCCAATAATTCACTCGCTCCTGCTAGGATGCTGAATGATTAAGTCTGACATCAGTCAGTGCCAGTAGTGTATTTTTGATAAACCACAGTTGTCTGCTGCATACTCCAACATCTGTATTTTTCACACCAGAGGCATCTGTCTTGTTCAAGAAAATGAGAGACATGTAACACACTGCTTGTGCAAGTAGTAAAACTGATAGAAACTGTACCAGTTATCACTCTACATAGATCTCTTTTCTTCAGTGATAGCAAATGACATATTTGAACCACTTTTTATAGAAACCATTTCAGGGAACATACTTCTGTGACCTACAATGAAACTTCTGGAGATCCATCCTCAGATCCAATACCATCCACAAGTGGCAGAAGAAAGAGCCCAAGACTTAATTAAGTTTGCCATTACTGTTTATCATCATATAAAGATTTCATTCTTCACAGATATATTTTAATGCCTTTAGAAATTTAATCTACTAAAGGAGGTCTCAGAAGTCTGTGTTCTTTGGAAACTACAAAACTGGTTTTATTATATGGCTTAAAATACCTATACTGTAAATAAGTATTTAAAAAGGTAAATCTGACCCTGGCTCTTAACCAGTGATGTAGGAAGGATTACACTTATTTATGTCAGAAATGAAGTTGGACTAATATTCTTTGTGAAAATCATCATTCTAATCATGATGATTTTGTTCACATTTTCTGTCTCTGTATCATAAGTCATGGATCATAGATCACTGAAGTTTTATTGATTTTATGCCTACAAGTGCAGAGTTACAATAGTCAGAAGGCAAATATCTCTTTCTCTCAATATCCTTCATATGTGCAGTAGCGGTATCTTTTTACCAGACAACGTCATTGCTATTTCATATTTGGTTTTTTTTTAAAAAAAGTCAGTATTTAATATTCCTAATCCATCTTAATTTGAAACAGACTTTCAAGTGTGATCTCCTGGAACAAAGGTGACAAAGAAGAGGTGCTAATCTGACATTCTTGTGTTAGCAAAGACAGAATGGGAGCAAAAAGAAAAGATTTCTTATATTAAAAAAAAAAGTTAAAAATCAAAAAGTCATAATGCTGTGACTTAGCAATGTTACCTCTAGCAGTGCATTTGCAGCTGGTATTTAGCAGCGTCAGCACTCTATCTCTAAAGGAGATTGTGGAAAGCAGTCTTTTTCAGGTTTTACTGTGAAGGGCATGTTTGACTTTGATCACAGTTAAGATGACGGTAGACATTTGGTAGACAAAATACTGCAGATAGTTAGAAAAGGCAACTGCTTTGGAGTACGTCCTTTAAATTCTAATGGATCAGTTAATTCTCCAGAATATTTACTGGGGGAAGTCCTAAAAGGGTTAAGAAGCTGCTACAAGAAAGGCTAAAAATGATAGACTGGAAGAAAAAGAGGTAGTAAAAATTGAAGGATATAAAAAAGCAGAGGAATGTGGCTGGGGAATAATAAAATAAGAGAGAGAAGTTAAACCAGTGACCCTTGTCGGCAGTGAAAAGCGGGAGATTAGAAAATGTTTCATGCTAATTTCCATGGAGATTTCTTTAATTTATCGAAAATTACTTTCTTCTGCTTTGATTTGTCCAACTGCCTGCCCCCTTGCAGCTTTTTCGGGGTGGTCCTACCCGTCACACCATGCTGAATATGGGCCTCATTTGCCCCCACACTGGGCCAAAGCGTCGTGAGATTACTGAAGCGTCTCTGACGTCTCTATCAGCTTGTGCCACCACAATGCCCTATTCCCTCTTTTTCTCTTTCTCTCTCTCTCTCTCCTCTCCCCTCTGTAACAGAGTCTTAGGATTCCTGTCACATGATGGCTTCATCGGGGGCCCCTTGCTGAAGCGTTTTCACTTTTCTCCTGATCCGTTCAGCTTGGTTCTCTCTGCTGCCTGGCATATCAAAGGAGATTTGTGGGTCATTGAGCCATGGACGCAGAATATAAAGTCATCAGCCTGCCTGGCAGCATCAAAACAACAAAAAAAAACCCCAGCCATCATTTACCATCTTCATCCTTCAAGTGTCAGGAGATTGTTAGTCTCTCGTACAAATATGTATTGAAAGCATTTAATTTCTAAAGGATAATCAGGATGTAGAGGTACCAGCTAAAAGACCTTAAATATTACAGCTCCTTATAGGGCACTTCGGATTATAGCATGATGTAGTAAGATGAAGAAGCTGCTTATATCTCTGATTTTAAAGACACAGGCTAATAGTAATGACAAGCTGGTATTTTTGCAGAATAATAAAGTAATTTGCCTAACATCTCCAACCTTGTCACAGATAATAAATGGATGTATTTGATTACAAGCATTCTGGGCCAGCAGAAATTGATATCGCTTCCTCAGTCTAGCCTAGTGAGGATTCGATCCTGACTCTTTATTTGGGGATGCAAAGAAAGATTCATTACAGTCATGTTTCTAAATGTAGCCATTACCATCGTTTGAATCACCTCTGTCCAGTCCCTTTCTGAGGACTGGGGCTATTTAGCACTCAAGTGAGTGATCGTGGTAGGAATGCCAGGATTGATTCTGTATGGCATCAAGTGTCCCAAGTGTTACAGGGAATGATGGCACCCAGTACATGCAAAAGGTGAGGAGTGCAATACAGCAGCAAGGTTAGAAATATCTGTCTTGAAATGTCCATTGTACCTCAATTAGAAACAGGTTCGTTTGAAGTGGTTTGGAACTGTTGGGGGCTGTAAGCACCTTTTAAAATGAGTTCTCATTAGTCTCTTCAAAATCAGTCTTTAAACCATAGCCTTAAATGTCTCCCTCAGTTCCCTCTGGACAGTGAACTTGCATATTAAAGACCTTCTTTATCCTGTAACTAAGCCTGCTATGTATTCTGCTAAGCTTAAGGCTATCACTGCAAGGTGACTCACCCAGATCGATTGATTTACTAGGAGGTATTGTGGTCCGGGGCAATGGAGATTTGGCTGTGTCTGCCTAAGGCACACACTGCAGTAAGACCTCTGTAAGGTCCTAGGGAAATAATCCTGAGGGAAGATGGGTAATGGATGATGCCACAAACATTGGAGGGAAAGTCAGAGTGATACCAGGAATTCATGATGGCTGGCGAACAAATTCTGACAAACTACAGATACTGTGACCCCTCTAACCATAGCTTTGTATGTACTTCACAGGCTGGAATATGGGCAATTCTCCCAAAATCCCAGAGCAGGGACATGTACATAAAAACATAGTCCAAACCCACAAACCCTATGCTGGATTCAGCGCTACTGTAGTGTGTCACCTACTATTTTAAATACTTACCACATCTCTTAAATCTATTTACCTCTTGTGTCTTCGTCTCTGATGCAGCTGATGGACCAGCAAAGTCCCCTAATATATAACTATATCTCTGCATATTTCCTATATAAATAGAAGTTGCCTGACTCTTTTTTTTTTTTTAATATAAACATCCCTTGTCATGAGTAAGTTTGCTTGTCGTATCTGTATTGGCTTTCTCATTTCTATATAGCGTGGTCTGTCACTTAATGTATTCGTGCTTCCCTTTCTAACCATCACCATCTCTTTTTTCTCTTGTATTTAAAACCTGGCTACATAAATGATTTTAAATTCCCTCATGATCAAACATGATCATGCAGAGCTTGAAGTTAGAGAGAATGTTAAGTGTTCTCTAATTAATTGCATAAATGTGGAATGCAAAAATTAAGTGTTAACTGGTAATTTCTGTGTGCAGTAGGCTTCCTCAATATGTGCTAGATTATAATAACTTACATGCGCTTGGGATACTAACGATTAACAATTCATATGACACTTGTTTTCCAAGGGTGATCATGATTCTACTTTCCTTTAATGATTCTAAAGTTTGCTAATGTATTAATAGAGGAATGTCTAGAACACAATTTTGTCATGCCTGTTGTCTATATACTTACGTTTTTCCTTTAGTTGTATGTGCAAGCATATGTATAAATGTGTACATATCTGTACATGTTAGTGTACAATTGAGAAAGAAATAACATTTACACAGCTATGGTTCATTACTTAATTCATTTGAAATATAAACGGTGTACTTTTTAGAATAGTTTACAACTGTGCACACCTTTCTCTTTCAAAACTGACCAATTACAATGACTGCTCTGTTTGATTTTAAAAGGCAAACCTTTGTAGTATATGCCATTTTGTTACTTATGTTAGAAAGGAATGCTTTAATCCCTGTAGAAGTTAACCTTAAAAAGGAAATGTCTACCTTATTGTGGTATTGACCTTGTTCTGGTAAATTGCCATGTTTTCCTTTACCTACATTGCAATATCAGTGTGAGATGTTTACATCTAGGATAAGGTTGAATGTTTCTTTTCTGAGGTCACTTGCTCTAGTTCTTTCTATGTATATCTCCAAAAAAAAGAGAGCAATCAGACTGACTAACAAAGCAACCCGCGAGAGCTGTACCGAATGCATCAATTCTTTTGTGTAAAAGTTACCCTTGCTTTGACATTCTTGTCTGGACGACACTCAAAATGAAAATCAAGTTGTGGTTAAATCCAGTAAGGTTTTCACAGAAGCTTATGAAAACTTCTATTTTACATGGTCTCTACTTGCGAAACTAAACTGCCCAGATTCGGCTTAAATCTTCATACATTTTAAAGAGTCTCTTGAAGATGTTAGGTATGGTTTCAGGTTTGAACTGAAACCTCCAAAAAGATGAACTTTGCACTGTTTTCTGTTTGATTTGGGAACCAATTTATATTCTCTGTGGAAAATAAAGGAAGTGGGAATTAGTAGACAAATTGATTTGTTTTTTGTGAAAATTTTGAGTGTCTGAAAATAGTTAAAGAAGTTTGAAGTTGCTTCAAGTTCTCCAGAAGAACCCAGAATTTGCACATTATCTACATCAGATTCATTGCAGGCCTATAAAGGAAACAGAAAAGATATGTTTATGGAGCAACTATCTTATCACTTTGTTGCCCTTGAAATGAAATTTTACATGCAGAGTATACTAAAGCAACTTTTTGGTGAGATATTTGGGTATTTACCGTGGAGAGGAAATCAGGCTGAACAGGTCTGTATTGGACTTCAATTTTCTAAAACAGTGCTGAATGTTCATACTGGAATTTCAATTTCCATATGACAACTGCATGTAAATACAGAAAATTCCAGCTCTTTTAGGTGCCTCTTGTTACAGAAGACTTATTGAGATATGCCTGAATAATTTGGGGTAAACCTTGTAGGAGCGCAAAATCAAAAAGACACAGCCAGAAATCAAAAAGCCTGTTCACAGCAATGAATTTGAATTTCCTCCAGTAAAGATTTAGACCATGCTATAGTGTTCAGTAGTCCTTACTTTTTCCCGGAACACAAAACCAAACTGGAAGACCAAGAATTCTGAATTCAATTAAGGTAACTTAACACAGTAACAGGAAACTCTTTTTGTAGGCATTATTTTTACTGAATTAAATATTTCTCATGCCCATTTACCAAGTTATTGTGTTAATACTTATATAGAGTATAAGGCTCACCTTGATGAAAAAGGAAAGCATTTATGAAAATGGAAAATTTTATACCCCTTTTCACTCTACCCCACCCATTTTGATCAGTTCTAATTATTTTCATAACGTAGCCCCAATAAAGATCATAGAGTAATGCAGTCAGCATTTGTTGAACCTGTAACTTTAATGAAATGTAGTACTGTATTATCCCTACAGCTAAGCTGAAATCTCGTAGGAAAATATTGTTAACTGATTTTATTCTCTGAAATATGATCTAAAAAAAAATACATTGAAGGTTGTGTGTAAAGGCTCTTGCAGCATACCTATGCCAGCCTCTCTTTCTCTACATGTATTGTGAGCTAACACAAACACAATTAAATGAAGTATTTACTTCCTTTGGGATCTTAGTATAGCAGCAGTTAATATTAGAGCACTGCATTTCATTAAAATTTTGGGTCTGAGGCTGCAGAACTTAGATATGGGGAATATCAAACGGAATAGCCAGGAGAAATAGTCAGCAGAACTTATTACCCAGAGCAGTGCCTTCGTGTGTTTTATGCATAATCATTTCACCAATTATTCCTAATTTGGTTGATGAGTTAATTTTTTTTTTCTTCTAAAAACAGAGCTTTAGCTGTTGTTTTGTGCTTCTGCTTATATCAGCTCCATTTGAGAGTCCAGATGTTTGATATGGGGAAACATATTGTCTCCCCCTGTCCCTTACCCTCTAGGACTTGTGTGTGTGAAACATGGGCGAGAAGGCACCTAGGGCTTCCTGACCTCGAGGCATTGCTTCACAATGATATGAGTGATAGCAATGTAGGAAGGCAAGATAGATTCAGGAAAGTGGCTACTGGTGCTCCAAATAACTTCTGTAGTGGAGTTTGAAGGGTTATTGCAGTACAAGGACTTTAGTAATAACCAAAGAATATATTTGCTGGACAGGAAGAAGGGTTGTCACCTCACAGTCCTTCTGCAAGGAGCCTGTTACTTACTAGGGTTTTACCAGCGGGAAAGGACGTAGGACTGCCCAGTAGTGAGCATGGATATTCTGCTGAAAGTATCACACCAGAAAGAGTAGAGACTGGATTCTCAAATAAGTAGTAGCCTTTCCTATCATGCCTGTAGGGCCAGGTTTGGCCCATGGCAAGTAGCATGTGTTCATATCTTGTCCCTATCGCTGCAGCCTCATCTGGGGAGCCGCAGCTGGGGGTGCAATTAGCGTCAGACTCAATAAACCCAATTCAGCAAAACACTTGACGTTTTGTGTTTGATTTTCAATTCCACTCAAACTATTTCTGCTGAAAATCAAGAAATGAAAATTAAGAATGTCCTTAAGTGCCTTTCCTTGGTTTATCTGATTTATTTATCTATACCAAAAGCATTGGAAAATAAGTTTTTCTGCATCGTTTGCAGGAAAGTAAGTTAGGCCAAATATGTTACTACATTTGGCAAAGGTATTCTTAATTAAAGAGAAATGTGTGATGTCAGAATAATGACATTGTCAAACACTGAAAACTCTGAAAGTTTTAGGACTGCATTGCCGAAAAGATGTGTAATGCAGCTAATGTTATAGCTGTGGAAATTCTTATTTATTGTGTCCTACTATCTATATTATTATGTTCTCATGTTTCTCTGTCTAAAATGTAGAACAATAGATGGTTGAAAAGTGCAAGTCAGTAGCTGAGCGTACAGAACATTTGATGTTTTTAATGGCAGCAAGGCAGATGAGTGAAGCAGGAAAATAAATGAATTTGAAACCCTTTGAAAACTTTATTATGTGCGTTTCGTTGATTTTGAGAAAAAAAATGTAGGACTGTGTACTCATGCTGGTGTAAGTCTGAAGTATTTGCAATGAAAGAACAACCTGCATGTGATTTAAATTAAATATAAGAAGAATTACATTCTAGTCCCACATTATTTGGGAAGATTTCAATTACTGTGTTTCCTTTGTCAGTTTGAATCATTAAACCATAACATTTTTTTCTCTCTTTTGTTCAGGTTCTGTGCCGTTTATTAGTTGCATGCAATAAAATATTCGTCTTTGCATATTTAAATGTGAAGAATACAAATAAGCAAAAAAGTAGCTTTGACTCTGGAGAAATTTTTTTAAAACCAGTAAGTTTTCTGAGTGCCCCGGGAGCAGCAAAGGACTATGACAAAGCTGGCAAATCTGAAGCCCCTCAAGAAAAAGAAAAGTTGAAGTTACTCCAGCTGCAAAGCCTGATCCCAGAAAACTAGGGCAGTATATTCCTTAAGCTCTGCTCTTGGACTGACCAAGGAAACTTGAGATTTATTGTTTTGAACTTTAGCTCTCTTGGGTTGGTGCTCTGTGTCCCTGCCTAGGTGAAAGGAGGCCATATCCATAAATCAGCTCTTACTTACAAAATGCAGTGTGTCACAAACCTTCCTCTCAACAGTAGTGATTTCTATTCTAGTGCTAGCTTCCTCAGTGCTCTTGCGTACTTGGCTTGCTGAGAAGCCTCGGTAGAGATCACTTGTATGTAAACAAGGAATTTGGCAGGAACTCAATCCCTTTCAGCAAACTTTTCATGATATATTATTACCCATAAGGGAACTTCACTTCCTTTACTAGAAGAGTGCGGCATCTCATTTTATTCAGTTCTTGTCTTCCTTCTGTCCTCTCTCTCTCTCTCTTTCTTACAATTTTCATATGCTGTTGTCTCTCAGCTTTCATGGGAAGATTGCTGTTTCGGAAGATTAAGATGAATCTAATTTTATGTTTCAAATCCACATAAAACACGGATAGTTATGGAAGCTTGGACTCATTGTGACAGCAAATTCAGCCTCGAATGCCCTGCAGGGAATTATGTCTTAACATGTTGTATCTCTTTTTCAATGCCTGCAAGGCTATTTCTTCATCACCATGTAAACTGCATGGTGGGGAATGCCAACAAAAAATAAGATGCATTGGAAGATAAAAATTCAGTGTAAATAAGGTGTAAGATAGACAGTAAGCTACAAATGGCTTGTTCTATTTAAACCTACTGGGTGGAAAACAGAAATGAGGGACACATTTCTGATTATCTCACAAACTAAAAAAACATCTATTTAATATTTGTTGACAGTATCAGGAATATGCATTGGAATTCAGCTCGCTGGCATCTGATGCAGTTAAAAAACACAAAAAAAATACACAATATAAACCAGCATTATATTTGTATGTGATGGTAAATGTTTGTTTCTAGCACAATTCCCTTTGGGAGAGATGGGGGATGGGAGATGGTATGTAATTCTGCTTTTTCATTTGCAGCAATCACTAATTTCAGATGAGTTGTTAGACCACACGCGAGTAATTTTCCTAAACAATGGCTTCAATTAGTGGTCAGATCCAGCTTGTTGGTGTTTTAGGCTGTTTTCTCACCCTGGTCTGTACAATAGACATTTTGCAGATGTCATGCAGTGTTCTTACAACAGCTGTGTGAGATTTCCTTCTGAAGAAAGTGTTCAAAAAAGGGAAGTTGGGGGGCCCATTTGCAGAAATGCATGCCTGTGTTTCAATGTTTAATTACAGAGATTGCTAGGCAAGGCTGTTGCTGCCTGCCACCACTTAGCACTTACACAGAGGGCTGAGTGAGTAGTGGGGTAATGTATTTGAGAACATGTTTGTTAAGACCAACTTGCAATTCATTCTGGCTGTCATTATTCATAAAGCTGGATGGGATTCTTCCCCACACGCGCATACGTGCACAAAAAAGGAGTTTTCATCCCCAAAAGGAAAAGAAAATGTGTCTTTGGACTTTAGTGAAAACAATTGTTTTTTAAAAATATTTTAAACAAGAAGATATTGTTAAATATTTTAACCAATTTTAAAGATATAAAATGTTTTCACAAATATTTTACGGTTGGGTTTTGACTTTATTGGGAAAGAGTGGAGATCGCTTAGACAGAACTTCAGCACAGAACAGTGCAAATCCAGGGCATGTGAAAACATTTAGGCAGGATCCCTAGCTATATGAATGGGGGAGGTGTGGCTTATTAATATGGATCTATGTATTTATGCTTGAATTAGTGTATCTGAAGGAACAAATGACTTTGTGCTGGACAGACTATATACACAAAATCACTTCTCTTGTGACAAGAGAAAATGGAACATAAAATCTAATAGACAATAAATCTGGTTTATATCTTCCTGTCTCTTTAATCAGGAAAGAATCTGGCTGTTTTTAACTATAGGGTCCAATTATAAAGTGAAATGTAATGTTCTTTCTTTATCAAAAGTGTCAGGAAAAGATTTTAAGGGTCAAATCCTTAGCCAGTATAAATTAGGGGACTGTGTTGATTTGTACCAGCTGAAGATCTGACTTTACATGTCCTTAAATTTTCAGATTTATCTAGCTCCTGAAGTGTGTGTGAATGTGCATCTCTCAAAAAGACTTGTTTTTTCCGATTATCAGCTTATTGTTTGGAGACAGTAGATCATAAAAGACACTGTCAACTTCCAAAATGTCTCATGGATGTATTTTGTCAAATTTATTGATGTGAGTAATACTGAAAATGGTGTTAAAACTCATCGGTCCACAGACATTATTAATAGAGCTGTTGATGAAGCAAGTGTAAATTAAAAAGATGTTAGCAAGTTGGTAACTGGATCATGGAAAAGTAACCAAGAGAGGACTAGAGAAGGGGGACATGGCATGAGAAGAAAGACCAAAACAGGTACATTCTGCTTGCTCAAGTGCTCTAATTGTCACTGGCTATTGGGTAGCAACCAAAAGATACATGGCTAAGTATTCTTTTAGCTAATAAAGATTTAGGGCAAGCAGTTATGTCTGCTAAGTGATGTATGCAGTAATCACGATTAAAAAAAAAATTGTTAAAAAATATGTAGCTATCAAACTCCAAATATCTCCTTACTCTGTAGCCTTATCACAACATGCTGCAATCAGACGTATCAGATCTCACGGTCTGAGCAGCACTGATAAGTTTAGTTCTTCAATATGGTATCTCTAAAAACGCAGGAGAGAGAATAGTAGCTTCATTGAGTCACTTGGTAGCACTTTCCTTTGCCTCAGCAATAGCCCAAAACACACGATGACTGTTTTCTGCTGGAGGCACTTTTTTTTAAGATTATGTGCTTGAGTGCTCGTGGCTATTAATGATTCCCTGACACTTTTCATAAGAGCCTTAGCACCATCTCCATTCCACCAGGTAACCTGTGCTCATCTGGAAAGCTACTGCTCACTTCCTGAGGGTACAGCTTTGCAGATGCTGGCAGCAGGGCAATCTCATTAGCAGGCCCACGCCTTTGAAATTGGCTCCCTATGTATATACACTTAAGTGTGAATCTAATCATCAGTTGAGCTCTAAGAACTTGTTCTCCCTGCAGCCAGTATCAGGAAGGCTGGTGTATTTTCAGTCTCGTAAGGACAATTCAGGTTTCAACAGAGGCAGCTAGATGCCGTGGTGACGAGTGCCCTATATTTAGCCATCATTGTAATAACAGCAATTGTTTTTATTATGCCTTCTGAAGTTTCAGTAATAACAAGAACTGGAAGATTTCAAGACTGAACCCATTCTTGTGGTTTTCTGACCACATGTCTTTGGGACAAGTTCAGCTGAGGCATCTGCTAAGGTCCTGTCACCTCTGAAAATTTGCCTCGTTTATTAAGAAGGTTCAAAATAGTTTGCTGGCATTTTGATGCTTTGTTTAAGGGGGTAAGAACTGGGAATAAAAGAATGTTATTTTCTACTGATGGATTTTGAGCAGGCTACACACACAAAGTACTTTCAGTCCTGTTTAAGGGCATAATTCAAAGGACCAGCAGAAATCCTTTGTCCCAGTTACTATTTTATGACAGAAATATAACTTTCAGAGGTTTACTGTTTACTGTGAGGCCTGGTACAGTGGATACACCAGCACAGGCAAAGGGATCCTTGAGGCCTGGGCCACGACAGCAAGCCTTCAGGTGACGTGTGGAAGGGATTCCTGCTCCCCTTTTCCCGACTGTGTACTGTCGGCTTCTTGGGCAACTGGGGACTAGCAGCAGTATTTGCAGAAGTACAGGTACACCTTAGCAAAAAGAAATCACGTGCAGGCTGTCAAGAATTTCTCCAAAGTAGTTGAAACGTAGCAAAAATCCTGGAGTAATTTCATTTGTGAAGGTGAGCTAAGTTGCAGACAAGTTTTTACAACAAATTTATAATTCAGTTGGTCCATCTGTAAAATCGACTATGCTTTTCGTACGAGTGTAAGAGATGAGCTCTTGTCTGAAAAATACTCCTGGTTTTCCTAGCCCAGCCTACATGTGCTCTTACAGAACACCATTAATAGTGTTGTTCTATATGTACAAAGACAGGATATGGGTTTTTTCCATACTTTTAGCAAGTGCCACTTAAAGTTTTGTAGATGGAGCCGGAGCCATGGTGTCTAGGAGGCCAAGCATTCTGACAGGCTTGCTTAAGTGCAGCAATTCAAGTTTCATAACTAGCTACCCAAGGGGACTGTGTACTAACAGCATCCTCCTATATTGGCGCTGTATGTTGGGAAAGTCACAGGAAGTCTAAATGAAATCGCCAAATACCCTCGGGCCTCAGACCTATATGGTGGCATCACTGCTGAAAAATAATAAAAACGATGCTAAAAAGTACTATCCCCAGTGAACCAAATAGTCAATAAGGAACAGGATCTGTGCAGAATTGATTGTATTCATAGTGAGATTTTGTCTACTTATAGTATCAATTAGAGTTGTATTAATAGGTACAATTTTGACTTTACGCTGGCATTAATTTTAATGATGAAGGTTATCAGTCAAAAAGTAAAGCAAAGATATTTGCTATAATGATTTCATAGTCTGGGCCTTCCATAAGTTAATGCAATGCACTCTCTTTTGAATGGATTGTCTGCTTAGAAACAATCTAGCAGTTTGTATCAGATCCTGTGTGTCACTTTTTAAACAACTGAAGTTACCAAGGCACGGTGGTGACTCTAAACCATCCACTTCTCTGAGCGGGGACGGTTGTTCGTTCCATTTAAACTGCTATTGTTTTCATGTGAAACAGCAAAAGCAAGGGCTCTCAAATACTTGCATGTTTGTGTAAGGAGCAGGTGTAAGATTTTCTGGAGAAAAGTTGACCGCATTGGGGTATCAGACTTAATACAGGAGGATCATAATGCTCTTGCTTTTAACTGTATGTGGAAGTCAAATATGTATATGCATAATAGATTAAAACAATGGATGTGTTCTGTATGTGAAGTTCCCCACTAAATATATTCTGGCTCTGGTCTGCAATCTGTGGTGCCATGTCCTAAAAGATTCTAAAGAATCAGCCCTGTAGTTCAGGTGTGACACTATGAGAGCACGACCGTACGGTCTCCAGACCATGCCTGGCTCATGCACGTCCACTCGGGCCTCAGCTTTACAAACTGTGTTCGTGTAGGTGAAGGGAAGGAATAAGTTGCATTATCTGTGACACAGATTACTTCCTCTGAAGAGCTGATACAGTTTTATTGACCTTCTCTGCATGGTTGGGAAAAGAGCCGATTACAGTATTTGTTCTTCTTATGTGAGCAGAGTGGGTTTTTTGTTTTGTTTTCTCACTTGTTGACTCTTCTGAAGTGCAATATAGGCAAAGTAACATTTGCCTCTTATGTTTTACAAGTAGACGTGAGTTCTTGCAATAACAGAGAACTAGAAATTCTAATAAATATGTTGTCCTCCTTCTATGTTGGTAACAATTTGAACCGTCAGGAGTGCTCACAGGATGTGTTTCAACAGGAGGATTAGGGTCTGGTTTATAGGTGATTGTTGATCCCTCTGAAATTGTGTCTGGTTTTGTCTGCATGACTGGAACAATTTATCAACAAAACATGGCAATGCCACAAGAGGAGATGCATGCTGGCAGTGGCAAAAAATGCTTATTATTAGAGTCCACAGTTACAGAGCTTGTATAGTGACTTGGTATTGCACGAGGATTTCCTCTGCATGGTGTTCCTGGAGTTTGACTCCCTGCAACACAGCACGGAGCAACACACAGAAGCACACGGCAGGCTCCTCGCTGCAGCCTGTGGATCAGATGTTCACAGCCTCTTCTGTGCCCTGCAAATGCTTCACTTCTGGTGATATGTTGTGGCTGAATTTTTGTTTTTTGAAGGAGGCAGCTGTGAGTTTGTGAGCTTTTAAAATCCAAGCTTGAGAAATTCTCAGCTGAAAACACTGATTTTTTTTTTTTTAAAGTGCGTTAAGCACTGTAGCTCCCCTCTCAAATGAAATCCAATAAAGAAAGCTCTGTTTGAACCCCCTGCATAGAGATTTTTTCAAACCAGAGTAGACATGATTTATACAATATTATAACAGAAGAAAATAGGAGGTTATTTTAATGAAATGGGAATAGAAGAGAATGGAGTTTGGTTTCAGATGTTGTATGCATTGTGAGTCATCCCAATGCTTTTATGTCAGATTCCTGAGTTACACCAATCAATGAAATTGGCCTGTGCTTTTCTCTCCCTTTCTTCATTTAAACGTCAAAGTGAAATTCAAAGGCTTGTGCAGAACTACTTGAGTCATTCAGAAGATCACTGCCCCACTGGGGATTCTCTTTGTTTCAGCACTTGAACACTATTGGTTTTATTATCTCCATTCAGGTTTTGTGATTATTTTCATCCATAGTCTCCTAACTGTCATTAGAGATGCAGAGAGAGAAGGAGTTCTGCCTTTGCATTACATGAATAAATATAAATACTATTTTGTGACTTGTCAACAATATCTACTAGTGACGCAATGTAGTAGCATATTCTGGGTACTAACAGCCCCATTTGTGAGATATTAAGGCCCCTTCATTCCTGTTGGTTTCACTGGTGTTAACAATTCTCAAGACCAGATGGTTTTTCACTACACTGGAAGATACAGAGGAACAATAATAATGATGATCCATGAACTTACAAAGTGTTTTAGCTCAGCTCCACAACAGCCACTAATTACTTCAGCCCTAAACTTGCTTAAGGTGTGGTTCCATGTTACAAATCTTTTGATGGCAAAGCTGGTTTAAGTCGCCGGTTAAGACTATGCATTGGTTCAAAATGCATGTGTGAAATGTTTGGGTTTTTTTTTTAAGTGACATTGTATAAAGGATTCCTTCAGAATGAGTAAGGGAGTTACTGGGGAGCAGGAAGAACAGCAGGGAAAGAGAGAGAATGGGGTGGGAATCTCTTAAACCAGCTCTTCCACTGAAGCATTCATAGCAAGGAAATGCAGAGGAAAGTCAGTGCTTAATTAGAGAGGTCTTGAGGGTTGTTAATGCACTTAAAGTTACACTTTTTTTTTTCCAAATGGGTTTTTTTTTTGGTGTTGGTTTTTTTTTTTTTTTGAATAATACAAAGTCGGAATTGCACTCAGATATCCTGGATTGTGGTAGCTTTTCAATATAACCTGATTTACAGTCTGCTCAGGTTATTCAAAAGTTGCTTCTTGCCTACTTTATAGACTCTGAAGGACTACATAGCCAGTTGATGAGGAATGAAGAGTTCATTCAGGAAAACAAACAAATGAAAAAACCAGGGATAATGTCCCACAACTGAAACCAAATTAATATCTTACAGTAAGATTTTATAAAGTTAAGCTAATATTTTTAATGATAAGAGGTAGATGCATGTGCAAGTCTGAGCCACTTCAGCTACTGCTGGTGGTTTCTAGTGGTGGTTTATGTGGGAGCAGGTGGGGAGGAATAAAAGGCTGCTTTGTATTTCAGAATGCAAAGCAGACTTGCTTCTGGTTCTTCTCTGGCACTAGTGTGACATTGTCTGGGTGGTCTTCCCATTGCTCATCAATGTAATATCAGATCACCTGTAAGAGAAATCTTTTAATTAGTTTGCAGCTGTATTTGAGACACATGAGCTTGGCAGAAGAAAACATAGGCAGTGGTGATGAGTTTTGAATTTGACTGTGAGAAACTGCATTATGTTTTCCCTGAGGTAAATTCTGGTTTTCAGGTCCCACTTCTTACCTCTGGGAAAACCCTGTCTCCTGCACAGTCAACCTCTAGTTTAAACAAAAGTTTCAGTGGAACATAAGAGTCACAAGTAGGATGGAAATTATCAAGTCAATGGAGAAAGGATAGTGCAGGAACAGAAAACAGACCACTGAGCTGATTTAGACGTATCATATGTCAATTAAACAGATAGCTCTGTTTTCTAACTCAGTCTGTTTCAGACAGGATTTAATTTTGTCCAGACTAGATAAGTAGTGGTGGTGTTTAGTTGTAGGGCAGTGGAGTGGTAATTCATGGCTTCAGCTTATGTTTTTAATAAAGGGTAGTCTCAGCTTATGGTTTTGGTTGCAAATACCTATTGCTCCAGGGAGAATGGATGTTGCAGGCCAGGTCTAGAGCCGGAGAGAACTTTCCCTTTGCTGCTGGCAGGGGGGTGAAATAACAAAGTTAAAGTTCCATCCTCCTTTTTTAGTGTATTTTCTATGATATGGCCAAACTGTAGGCAGAGAAATAGTCTTTTGCCTTTCTCTCGATATGTGTGAAGTGAATAAAAATCTTACTGATTCTGAGTAACAACGAGAAGTTTGGAAGGAAATAACACTTAGCAATAGTGAAAATTCCAGCCATATATTGCAATAAGTATGCAATTTCTTTAAGCAATACAACGTTATAGTCTATTCAGTGTTAACCTAAATGGAGACAAGTGCTGCAGGAGATACAGCTATCATGTTTTTTTTGTATTTCCACTTGAAATTTGCTTGGTAATATCAATCTGAAATACAATAGCCATTAACCCTCATTAACCCTATAGAAGTATGATCAAGACAGGTGTTCCCAATAGGAAAAATAGAAGAGAGGTCTTATGCAGTAGGCCATGAAGTAAATTGTAAATGATCTCAAAATAAATCTTAAAGATGAAACTAAGTAAAAAAGGCACCATATAGGAAAGAAAGCATGGTAGTGCTGAGGCAAGCAGTAATTTATTAATGTTTGTCTGCAGAAAAGTAAAGAAACTCTGCATATCTGTTTTGCTTAATTATCTGGTTGACCTCAGTGAAAAGAAAAGCTGAAGTTAAATGCATAACATTTCTCTTTACAGTGTTTTTTTCTCAGTTCCTTTCTTATGAGTACCCATGTGGTTTCTCTGCTTCTAAGCAGAGTGATAGCTCTAGTCATTTTAATAACCTCTGAGAAAGTGCTTCAGGACATATTTGCAGAGCTGAGGTTGCCATGCCACAGCCTTGTCTCCTTACCATGCTCCAGATATTGAACCTTCCCGTAACTACAATTACAACATAAACCACAAAATGTAGATTTACAGATTGTTTTCAACAACACCCATTCAAATTTACTTATATTTACACTAGAAAAATTAGGGTAAGTGCTATTGTGACCAGAGACATAGACCGAGATCAATAACCAACCAATTCTTGGCTAATAAAGCACTTCTCTAAGGTCTATGGTTGCTTTATTCTGACTTTGAGGTTGGCCTCTAATGTCTTATCCATTGACTTTTCCCGTAAATATGTCTAATAGAGACCAAGCTGAACCCTGAGAAGAAAAGATACACTCTGTTTGGTAAGAATTGCTAATTAACTTGGTATGTAAAATCTGTAGCTACTCTCTGCTTTTAGCTTGTCTTTGGTGGCAAATATGCATGTGTAACACAGGTATAAAAGTCAAATATTAATTCCTGTAACATAGGTAGAGGTTTCCTAAAGCAGCAAGCAGTTCAAATCTACTCTATTTCTACTCTATTTTCAGTATGAGACTCTTGTGCAATAAGGAAAATGACTACTGCTGAACACATTTGGAGCAGTGCAACAGGATATCTTTGTCCTGGACTCTGGTCATATATATTTTACATACATCGATTAAAAGATAAAAGGGTTTTGTTTTGCTTTGTTTTTGAAAAGAGAAATGTGTTAGTGTTTCATTGCTTATGCTAATCCACATGAGTTATTATATTAAAACTTAGGGCCTGGGCACCCTTTGCCTTGTTCGAATTTGGTGAAAACTGAAAACATCATGCACCGTTAAATTTTATGTCCTTGGGGCCTGATTGTGCAAAGAGTTGACAAATATGGTCCAAGTCCAGTAAAGCCTTTTAACACGTACTTTAAAGATCCTGGATACTGAGTTGTGTCATTTTTTCCAAGACACTTCTCTACCTTCTCAGAAAAAAAACCCCTAATCTTAAAATTTCATATATTTGAATCTTTTGTCAGCTCTTGAATTGTCTGGTAGTCTGTAGTTAGCAATCTGTGTGGTATTTTTGGGTGATCTGTGATATATTGCTCAATTGCAAGAAGCAGAACAACTTCAGCTCTGTTAGTGGCTACAACAAAACACAGAAAGGCTGTAAGTAACATGTTTCACCAGTGTATTGGAGAGAGTATACTAAGCTTACTGCATGGATTACAGAAGAATGCAGTACAGCTTCTTTGACTCATTGTCAAATTTTGCCAGGGATGGACAGACTTATGTATCCATAAAGATGTGTGGAGTGTCTTCGTTGAAGCTATTAGAGTAAAGAGAGGATAACATCCAACTGTTTTACTTGCTTTCGGTTTGGAAACAGTAGAAGAAAGACCAAAGATTATGACCAGAAGGGTGCAAATTTCTGTAGTAGTGGTCTAGTCTGATGGGATATTTCAGCTGAAGTAGCCTACCTGTTAACTGATAGTGAGATTCCCATCAGAAAACAGGCAAATCACTTTGAAAGGTGCATGATGTTTTGACACTGCATAAGCAGGTAAGCTGGTGAGGTTCCATTAGACAACATTAATGACATGGTGTGTTATAGAAACAAATCATGTTTCTTTTACTGAAAATTTTAAATAGTACAAAACCAAAATTATTGTATTGTCAGTTAAAAATGTTCCAGTTCAGATTTTCAGAATCTATTTTTATTAGTATACTAGTACATTTCTACATCCTCTTTCTGTGTGGTAGAGCTAGGAGAATTTACCTATCTAGCTTGCTTTCACACCTCCATGGGATAGGCAAATGTATTAAGACATGCTACTACCCTGTGGTTATTTAGACCTGGCAAAGTGCATTTGTAAATGTGCACTGCATTTCTCATCTTGCTCATCAACAGTATTGCTTTGCAGACTCCTCAGGCTGGCAGGGTAGGTATCACAGTTTTGGTGGAACAAGTGTGTGATAGAATGGATTAAAGTCCTGTTCTCAGAGCACCCAGTCCTCTGCTTCAATGACATGTAATGGAAAACCTGTTGCCTTGCTGATATAAACAAGACAGTATGATTAACTAAACTTCGTAAGGTGTAAGTTTAACTTTGTGAGGTTAAGCCATAGGTTATGCCTTAATCTTTGTTAGAAGGATGAGAGTATCACAAAAAATAAATAGTTAATGCTACTTATCAAGTACAGACTTTTAACAGGGCGAATTAGGAGGGCTCTTTTCCTTTGGTAGTTCCTAATAGAATCATAGAATCATTTAGGTTGGAAAAGGCCTTTAAGATCATCAAGTCCAACCGTTAACCTAGCACTGCCAAGTCCACCACTAAACCATGTCCCTAAGCACCACATCTACACGTCTCTTAAATACCTCCAGGGATGGTGACTCAACCATTTCCTTGGGCAGCCTGTTCAATGGTGCATATGATGTGACAGCATTTTCAGAGGTATATCCCCTCCCTATATACAGGTCAGGGCTGTGCCTGGTACTGCATACCCTCACATTTCCTCTATCTGCCTCTGGAGCATTTAAAGTTTGAACATTGCCAGACAAAGGATGCTGAACCTTAGGTCTGATGCAGTCTGGAAGCTGCTGAAGAGAATCCAAGTGAAGTCAGAGAAGCTTACACCAAGTTAGACTTGTGGGTCTGGCCCAGTTGTCTTGGTTCTTGCTGCTTTATCTGAGTGGATCCCACAGTGGAAGAACGGCTGCTGGTTGTTACCCTCCAGGTGACAATATTCTCTTCAAAGACATCCATATTTACCACTGAGAAGTGGTGGTTCATTCTGCCATTTTCATTTGGGGTGTTGCATACTTTCACAGACTCTCACAGAATTAGTCGTGCTTGCATGAGAAGATCTCTGTATTGTTACAGTGAACAAAGCAATTAATATGTCTTTAATTTGCACCTAACAAAACAAAAAGGATGCTTTTATTCTGTGTGACATGTAGACAAATTTTTCTTTAAAAACAAAGTTTCATGCTGTGACTACAATTAGTGTAATTGTCAGCTCTTCTCTAAAAACAAATATGTATTAAGAGAAAAGCCAGTATTGTGCCCTCCTCTGGTGTGAAAATGAGACAATCAAAATCTATTGTAATTACCTCAGTGATATTATAATTAGCAACGATTAAGTTATTCCATGCTGTTTTTTTCCTCTTGGCTACAATTAAAAAAGTATATATCTTTCTGTTGCACATTACCACTGATCATTTTACCTCCATACATGTCTCGTAAGTGGATAAATTAGAAGTAATTTTAAAGCACAACTCCGTTAAAACATATATCTTTCTATTTAACTGTTTTAACCCTTTGCAAGGTTTCCTACATCTTTTAACATCTGTGTAAAATAGCCTTGTTTGTTTGTTTTAAATACTCTCTGGGCCATTAAACCAAAGCCATAAAAACGTGGAGAGTACCCTACTTACTTGTAATAGATGATCTAGGTTTTCAAAAGTCACTATAAATGACAAACTAGTGACGCCAGAGATGTTTTGTAAGCAGGAACTCAGCATCACACTAAAATCCCATTAAGATAGCATTTCTCCATCCGTACCCCTAGCGGGGTTCTGTTTGGGAGACATGCTCTGAAATGTCCTAAGTCACATTTTTCAGATCAATCTCCACCCAAAATGTAGTGATTTCCACTACTTTCAGGGAGGAGGAGGAAGTACTAGAAAGAGCATATCCCTATCTGAGGGACCAGGTGTTAGTGGTTCCTACATACTTGTGGTGCACTTCCTTTTCTGCCTGAAAGCAGGTGGATCCATGGGCTGTCCTTATTCTAGCACTGAAGTACTCAAACTTTTTTTGTTGTTGTTGAATCTGTTTCACCTTGTGAAAAAGAACATAGATCAAGAAGAGGGGGAAAGACTGACCTTGACCCATCTAGTATTTCAGGCCTTCAGGTGTAACAGAGGAGACCCGTGTTCTCAAAAGATAGTTAGTGTATTTTACCATAAAAGATTGCAAGATAATCCACAAGCATCTGTGTCCCAGTGATCAAAACAAAGGCACTCCCAACTCACAAAGATGAATACAACCAATTTCAGAACTGCTGGTTCTGTATAGAATAGCTGCAAAATACCCTAGAAGATGAGAGGAGATACTTAAATCAGACAGGTAGGAAAAAGCATGGGCCAATTTTACAACAGAGATTTAAAAAGCCAAAACAAAAAACAAAACAAAAATTCAGTCACATCAGTTTCCCTAAATAAATGATTGCATTGCTGACCAAAAAGAAGCAGCAAAGCAGTATAAGAATTGTGTGAACTGTGCATCTAGCGTATCAGCTCCAGGAGTAAATTCTCTGTTCTTTTGAAATTCTCTGCTCTGTTTGCATCCCCACTATCTTACAAGAGTTAGTTTTCAATCCTGATGCTATCAGACTTTAAATCTCGTTCTCTCACTGATCATCTAGTCTAGCAATGCTTATTTTGGCACCACTCCAGGACTAAATATGGCAAGTCCTGGACCTTGGACCAGTGTAATTTTCATTCCCTGCTAAGTGCCTACGTTTTTAACCACACAGAGGCAGAGCTCTGAGCCTCAGGCTTCCTTTGTGTGCATGTCAGTGATGTTAATAATGTCTCTATTGGTATCTTGTCTCTGAAGTGAACTCCTAAGGCTTTCATTTTGTGAGTGGAAATCCTTTCTAAAAATGATTCCATCTCTGACTCTGTATGGGGTTCTGCAATCTAGTCTCATTAGAGACAGAGAAAGCTCTTAGGCCAGCTATGGAAAGACAACAGGAAACTTTATTTCATCCAACTTTACCCAAAAATGAATCTATGATTTGCTTTTTATTTTAGTCATTAAATGGCTGTTTTCAGATCTCATACTAAAAGGGACCTATCCCCTGAGGTTCAGAGTGAGCTTTATTCAGCCAGGAGTTAATGATATTCCTCACCTTGCAGGATGATAACGCTAGAAATGAAATTCTTAATATGTTGGGGAGCTGCTGTCCAGTTCCAGGATACCACCAATTGCTCCTTTTAACATTGGTAAGGGGAAGAGTATGTCCTAAAAGAGAGCTTCTGGCTGAGCCTTGGGGTAGCGGTTACACTGTACGTTGAATCGGCTACAATACCTGTGTGAACAGAGAATGCAGTTTTAACTCCTCCTGCAGTTGACTAATTCTTCTTTTATCTTGCAACTTATTTTCATCTCTGTAATTTATATTCAGAATAGTCAGGTATATTTTTAGAAACCTGTGTGTACCATGCATAGGAGAAGACGCAACCAGATAAAATAGGACAGAGAGTGAGTAGGCCTCTCTTGCAATGGAGCATACGTGTGTAATACTAATGATATTTATTAATGTCAGATATTGACTAAAAGTCTTTTCCTGTAAATGATCAGCCTGAGATGTGACATGTGGGAGTTGGAAAGCACCTGGATGCTACAGGGAGCCTGTTGATGCCTTTGTTTATGCTGCATTTCTCTCCTAAATATGCTCACGCTTGACTAGGTTTGGATGTCTTCTCTTCACTCCTCCTGCCCCCTCAGATACTCCTTAGGTGCCCCGTATATTGGTATATGATTTTTATTTTTAAATGCTACTTATTGTTAACATACTGACTGTTTATTCAAGACCAAGCACTTTGTGGAGAATAACATAGCTCTGGAGTCCTGACGTTTCTGCTTTTTAGAGGTTTTAATGGCACTTCTCTGTGTCTAGTCTGATGTACCTGTACTGGACAGAGTAATTTACACACACCACGCAGTAACAATGCTTCATTACCGGCCTTATGAAGATTGCTTCATAAAAGAGCTTGGCAATAGGGTTATCAAAGTTACGCTACATCAAAAATACTGATTCTTACAAGTTTGTTAGAAGTGGAACATTTTATAATATTGCAGCATATACAGAAGGCATTTGCATCCCAGCTTTTGGGTTTGTCTGACCTTAGGAGAACCACCATCATAGCTTGCAATTCTTTTGGTTCATTAGCACTAATATTTTCTTCTGACAGTGCGTAAGCAGGTCTAACAAGTGTCAGAGATGGCTAATTACTCAGGTTGGGAATGTGCTGCATGGCTGCAGAGGCATTTATTCAGTGATATCATACTGATGTTGACGTATAAAGCTAGCTGGATTTTAGGAGCTCCTGGGAAGTCTTCATCCTTTTATCCTCTAAGGATTCTCTTTTCACTTTAATGTGGAGGACTGAGTCTATGCCATCTTGCTGACAGTAATACAGAATTAGTAAGCTAATCCTGTTCCTCACTGATGATCAAAGGTAGGGCCTTGTAAAATGAGAAAAGAAAAATGCACACACCAGAGCGACAAAAATAAACTAAGAATAACTCAGTTATTGTTCCTGTTTCTGGTAAAGTGCTCAGTGCCGCTCTGACAATGAAAAGCAAAGCCAGAATGAACACTTTCCCGTTAACATGAATGTGGCCCATGTCGTTAGAATACGGAAATGATTTTAAGTAGACTGAGCTGTGCTGCCTTTTGTACACAAGAAAGGCTAATCCCATTAAAAGTAATGGTCTGAGATTGCTCACTCCAAGTACTGTTAATGAGTTAAGTTTGTTCTGTGTGTAATGAGTCCTCGGTGTTCTTTATGTCCTCCTTGCTGATGAACTGCATAGCAGGAGCCGTCACAAGCTTAATTATGAAAATTTCCATGAGTGAAAATATAATTTTAGGAAGCAGAGATAAATAAACGGCATTTGTGAGCTTCGTTGTGTAGCGCACAGAGCACTCTGCTCTCCTAATTTTTCTGGTAGTTGCAGCAGTTCGGCAGAGCTCAAATTTAATCCTGTGTTACTTGACTTAAATTTTCATAATGTCAGACCTAAAAAGCCATGTTAAAGATTGCACTTACGATATATAGATCCCACTGAACAAAATCAGAGCAGGCTGCTTTTTACAGCGCAACTTAATTTCCTTTAGTCTGTTAAGGCTTTTGAAACCTATTAAACTGTTAACATCCATTGTTTCCTTTCTTCGCCACCTGTTTGTGAGGTTTTATGAGCTAAATTGCAAAGGTCTCAAATCTTGCTTCCATCTTAATTTAAATCCACTTCATTTTGGCTTGGGTGTAAACATCACATGTATAGCCATTTGGTTTTCATGGTCACTGGGATCAAACTGGGCAAATTTTCCACGTGAGGAATTTGGCCAGCCCAGGAAAGACATAGAGCGTGCTTGCCACAGCATTTTACATGTGCTGGCAACTAGCGAGTGTTTGGAAGATCAAGTCCGAACTTAGACTGAATCATTATGCAATATTTTTTTCACAACATGAAAATACTGAAAATAATTATATCGATTAAGGCACCTTTGAAGGGACAGAAAAGCATCTTATGCATATGCAGTAGCATGACAGTTTAGAATTTTTTATCTTTTTGGTATTGAACAGGAGTGTTTGATCATCTATATAAATGCTGCTTGGCAAGGAATGTTGACTGTATCAGACAACATATGGTTCTAGAGTACACATTTGCAAATTAAGTGATATCTGGTCACAAAATGTGTTCACTTTTTATTTTAAAACACAACTTGCCTCCCCCCATTTTCACTCACAGCCCATTTCATTTGGTGAGTAGATTATTCAATAAAAAACACTCTTGGATATAACACGGATCGGATTCAATAATAATAATAATAATAATAAAATCTTAACAGTGACATTAATAACCTCAGTTCCTAGCTCAGAACTTGTTAGCCAAATCAGCCTCCAGCACAGTATTAATGTATCCATGAAAAGGAGGAAAGAAAATGTAGGTGCTTTTATTTTATATCCATATCTAAGCTCCTTTGCTGGTGGCAGCCACTTTAAAGCAGTCAGTGCTTGGGAACTGGATTGTTTTTGTTTTTTAATAGCGAGGTTTTCAAGCCACGATGGCTGTTCTGTTAATTGGGATGCCATTTGTAAGACCTTGAGACCTGGCTCTGATCATGAAAAAAAGATCAGATGTTATGGACAGAGATACTAGGTTGAAACCTGCATATTTAGGGGAAAGCCTGCATACAAATTCTGCCAATGTTCTCTAATTTGCTTAAAAAGATATAATCCAAAACCTGCTTGCAAAATTATCCCAAGCCTCAGACATATGAAGCAAGTCCTGAATCTCTTTACTAAATTGTCTTCTGCATTAGGCTGTTCACTTAGGTCTGTGTCTGAAAAGACATTTATGTACCTAAACTCCTGTGGAACTTGGTAGGAGCTTGAACACAAATAGAATGTAGGATCTGGCCTGTTGTATAAATCCATGCTAGCCTGATTGTAAACCACTGTTTTAAATAGTACTGTTGCATGCACAAGTAAGATCAGGCCCTTTAGATAGCGTTTGCTTTCACTGGGTTGAGACTGTTCTGCTGCATGGTATTTATTAGATGAGAAAATAAACTTGTCCCAACCAGTATTGCTCTGTTGCAACTCTTTCCTCTTTGTATTGCCATCAGTGTCCTACCAAGGTTGCAGCAGAGCAGTATCAGTGCTTTGCTTTTCAGCTACCTTGTAACACAAAGTTCTGGGCTCCCTTAAAGTTCCTGTTAATTCATTTATTGTGCAAAATAAAATCAGGGCAACAGTTACATGCAGTTTATGGAGTGGCAGACTTCAGACTAGCCCACCGTAGCCAAAGCAAGCCTTACTTACAGCGATAATCAAATAACTGAGGTTTTCGCAGTGATAAAAGTGTTTCCGTCATGACCGCTGCTCTCAGCAATGCAGAACTTGGTGGCTACTACTGCCTTTTTCTAGTAAATTCTCATTATTTCTCTTAAATTTAAAAGGCTGGTAACCATGAATTAAGGAGATGTGGATGCTGAAAGGTCTCGGAAGCAATAGGTGTTGAAAAAGTTGTCAAACAAGGGAATTGGATGTCTTTTTTTCATCATTCCATACATAGCATTGATTTATTGCAGTTTGAATGGGTATTGGTTTTAGATAAGCAAGACAAAGTGAAAGATCAACAGCAGCCAGTGAGGATGAACATTACAAAAGGGCTGTAAAGGTAGTATCTTGTGAGGATCTGACTAGACATAATTCTGCTCTGTTTTGTGCTACCTTAAATCTGAAGTCACTCCATAGTGACCACAGACCTAATGGACTAACATCAAGGAGAAAAAAATTTAGCTTAAGAGAGAAAGGAAATGTAGATAGTTGAGGATGGTAGAATGGCTGAAAGTCAACAGGTTGACCTACCAAGAATTTGTATGCAAAATTGCCTTCCCAGTACCACTTGACTGTGAGAGCTTTGCACTTCTAGTAGGGAGGTAATGTAGGCAAAGAAAGGCAGCAACTGCCGAAGACCACAAAACAACTTAGTAAACAAGTTAGTAACAGAGCTGAGAGCAGAGCTGGAGTTTATCGAGTCTCTGAGTTGTTCTGTGACTGCTAAATTACACTTCATCCCTCTCACAAAAGCTGGTTTAAAATCTACTTTTAGCTTGACAATATACACAAAACTTTTTACCTAAAATGTTCTAAAGCAACCGCATTCAAAATTTTATAAAATATATACAAATACATTTTGATTGCACACACTAATTTTCTGGTAGGTACTAATAATGATATGAAAATGGATAGGAAATGAGCCTTTCTCATGGGAGATGAACAGCAGTGATGGAAAATAATGCATTTATTACTGTGGCTCATCTTGTGGGGCCTCTAGGTCTGTGTTGTAGTCGTGGATTATCTAAGTTTTTGCCTGTCTACAATCTCTTTAGAAACATGAAGGTTCACATTCTTGTGACAAGGAGTGAAGCTTTGGGTGAGAAACAGGCTAATCCATTGGTGAGAGCCCTAAAATGGGCGATAGGGGATGCAGATCTAGGCCTTGCTTGATCACAGGTCCACCATGAAAATTTGTGCCTGTCACACCCGTCTTCTCAAGCTCTGTTTTGTCTGTCCTATTCTTTGACTGTTAGCAGTTTATAATGGTGCCTAGCTGAAAGGACTTTTGATTTCAAGTGCAGTAATATGCATTTGTTCTGTAATTAAGAAATCAAATTAGCAGAAGTGCGGATGTCATCCATCCACTTCATGCCTTTAGGACATAAAAGTAATAAATTGATAGTATCTCTGAGCCAAGTAAGATCCAAAGATGGGTGCAGAAGTCCCTGCAAGGGTAATTGCACAAGCAGCCCACTGAGAAAGAAGTAAGTTTATAAGTGCGGTGCTACATTGTAGGACTTGAAAGCAAAGACTGACACACTCTGAGGACCCTCATTCAGTTTGTGATGTAAGATGGGGATCCTACCTGTTTACAGTGAAACTGGAGAATAATTTGGTTTGAAGAATCTTTTCTCTTGAGATACAGGGAATTCCTATTAAAATCATTCCAAGCTAGGTATTGGGGATGGCCTCGACTAGCAGCACAGAACAAACATCCTGAGTCTGACACTGAACTTTCCTAGACTGGCAAGCTGAAAAAACACACCGCAGAAGACACTGGAGTTACCACTGTACTACAGTTACTGCTGTGTAAGCAATGTCAGTCCCATCCTCCTCAGCCCCATCAGCCTTTTGTTTTTCTTTATACTGAGATGGAAAGCAGAGCATTAAGTTTTGAATATTCAGTTCTTTGCTGTATCATGTCACAACCTTTAATGTTATAACAGCCACCCCTTTTACTTAAGCATTTAATTCAATTTTTATTGTGCAAATTATGCTTACCCAAGCAGTACCGTTTAATTGATTAATAAATTACCATTGACTGTCGATGTTCTTGGATTTCCTCTCTGTGCTATTGGAAGCACAGCTGACAGTAATTAAATAATCATTTCATCACCAGTGATGATTGAGTTTATCTAATTCAGTAGCTCTCTTATGTAACTAGTGTTAAGTTTGAACTCTTATAGGATTATATTGATTGATGGAGGAAGACCAGAAAGATAGCTATCGTGTTGTTTCTTGCATTCCGAAGAGTAGGTAAGAAGAATTGTCCTGATAGATTATTTGACACATGGGTAAATAGGCATTTTTCTAAACCTTGGAACTTACAGTGCCATAACATGGCTCATTTAAAGTTCAGCTTGTAGCACTCGTTGTTCAAGAACACTAATTTGTGTTCTCACTAATGTGGAAAAAATGTGTAATACAAATGATTGGTACTCAGGTAAAAAAATGAAGGGAAATCTAGCTTAAGCATGTTAGCTTATCTTCTAAGTAAACCTTTTAAAATAATAGCATGTGAATATGTGTATCCACATACATATATGCTTAAAAATGTATCCTTTCTGTCTCATCAAGTAAATAACCATGCGCTCAAATTACACTGCCTATTTCATACACTTCTTAAGTAGCATCTTGTAACTCTCACAGGCTACATTCTGATTTCAGTAACACCAGTTAAAGTGTCCCCCAGTCAGAACAGTTATTCTGGATTGACACAGATGTAACTGAGATGATCATATCGAGAGAGAATTATGAAACGTGACAAGCGGCAGAAAGAGCTCAGGGAATTTTCTTCAGAAGAGTTGTCAGGGCACACTTCAAGCCCAATTGATCAGGGATGGCTTTAGAAAAATGAAATTAATTCTGCCATCATAACAAGAAGCAGATTAGATGAAAGGCTAGAAGCTCAAGTTGGTACCTAGCCTTGCAAGTTCTCCTGGAGGGAAAACTGGCATTTTCAGCCAAAAGTCAACCTTTTGTCATTTGAAGATGAGTGCATAGTTTCAGGGTCTATCATCTGGGTGAAAGAAAATACTGTGGAGAATTGTGGAGGATCCCCAGTTTCAATTTTGCTTTGTTTTAGTTGTGGTTGGGACTAAACTTTCACTGTAAAGTGTGGCATCAGTAAGTGTGGTTGTTGGGATAATGGGAAAATCTGAAATTAAACAAGTAGTGAATGGTCAACAAAGGATGACGTCAGGGACACCTGTTTTTCAAGGTACACAGCAGGCTTTGTGTCTGTCCACGGAAGGAATATCTTTGGAAAATCTTCTATTATAATCAAGAAAAACAAATTTCTCCACCACATGCATCACACACAACATCTAAAATGAAGGCCCAAGTCATATACAGAAAGTTCCTTATTCATAAGTGCCATGTGGTTTTGAGTCTAAATTTAATGAGAGCGAAGAGTAAAATACCCTGAAACTGAGTAGATGAAGCACTCACGCAGCTTTTATGACAGTGATAAACTATCCAAGCTCTGCACTTCTTGCTTTATGATGCTTCTGTCACCTCCTCAATGAAAATGCCATCTTATTATGTACAGTGGGTGTACATTATTCTATATATATTCTAAATCATTTGACTATTTTGGCTCTCCATTAATGGCAAATTACAGTAAAACTCTAAAGGAAATGTCTGTGATGACTCTGTGAACATTGAAAGAATTAATTATGATTGATTTTGTTAATTAAGTTCGGTGGCTAATGTCTTTACAGTAATGGGATGCTTAAAAGACAGAGGCAGTATTAAGTGTTGCACCTATAGTAGAGTTGAAGAGGTTCAGTGCAATGCGAGTATCTATCTCCATGTACAAGACAGGCTGTCAGGGAGTCACTTTTATTCTAGGCTCATGTGTTTTAGAAGAAACTTGTCTGGTAAACAATTATCAAGCAAACCCTCCTTATTTAAATGGCACTGAATATATTACATTAAAATTATATTTCTGCCTGTTCTATTTTCTCATTAGGTCTAAGGCTTTGGGATAGATTTGGGTCTTTGCTGTCTGGTTTACTTTCTTTCACTCATGTCCAGCACTGTTAGCCTATCTAGCTGGAGATAGAACTCAATATTTTCCAGTCAACACTGGTTTCACAAAATCTCTTGCTTTCATGATACACTTGCTAGTGAATCCTCATGGAAGGTGTCTTTACCCTCTGGCAATTGCCTTTACTCCTTATTTCCTGTTTTGTCGCCATCCATGTCCCCCCTTAAATTTAAGTTAGGAGAATAGGAAAAGGCTAAATCCACCCACTGAACTCATTCTATATGTGTCTATATATGCACATATGTGCACTTCCATGGGGTTAGAAGCAGCAGAAGAAAGAATTTGTAATTGATATATATTTTGCTTCAAAAATGGAAAACCAATTTAGCATTGACGGAATCATGCAGCTGGATGGCATGAGCTGACTTTGCCCTCGTGACAAACATACTTCAGATAAAATGCCTCAACACATAGATTCTTCTGATGCATTATGTATTATCTTGAACAGGCATCCTACTGCCCAGTATAGATTTGGCCTTGAAATTATTTTTTATAGCTGGGTATATGTTGCTTTAAAAGAAAGCTGCCACTTGCTATCTCTGTACCCTTGCAGAAGCTTGCCAAAAAAGGTTTCCCTCTTTTTCCCGCAGAATTATTTGTTTTTCCTGACACAAAGGAGAGTGCTTTGTCATTGTTTTCTGTATAACATTGATGGATTTCATGTTGAATGGGTATTGGGTTTTAGTTAAACATGACAGGGGAAGAGATTTATAGGCAGCGGCCGCAGAGGTTGTTTGAAAGGCCCAATAATGCTTCACTGCACAGATGTGTTTTCAGTGTTCTGTGATGGTAAAGAACCAACCGGCTCATATACACTCCACCCTCATTACGGAGCTATCCTTGAAAAGCCGAGTGTTAACAACTATATAGGTTTTCTTTCTTTGGAGTTTCAAAGTAAACAGGATTCAAGGAGCGGCCTTATGTCAGGAATGCTGTACTAATGAGGACAAATTATATTCTAATCAGGTTTCTCCATTATTAATTCACTGTTATTCTGCTCTCTTTTTTTTTTTCCCCTCTCCTCCTCTTTGTGTCCAATTTAAAGTTGCAGAAGAAACATGGGGTGGAGTGTTTTTCTTCTGGTGCTTGTTATTCACATTAAGTAGTCTATTCTGCCTTTGGTGTGATGGTGGGTGTTAAGAATTTAAATCCCCCCTAATGCATTGACAGGATAATATGAATCACCACCCAGAAAAAAATCCTGTATGGATCTCAACAGCTAAGGAATACTAGTGTGGTTGAGGATATTTCTACACACAAAATATAACTCATTCTGGTTCATCATGGTCCTACATAATTTCAGGATTTTCTTAGAGAGTTTTTCATATTTTGCTTCTGCAGAGAAATTTGAAGAAGCGAGTCGAAATATAGAATGTATTGTTATAATTGCATTGTTCTTTCTTTATTCTACTATAACTATAACTTTTACATGTTTTCTTAAACCAAATCCTTAAAAAAACCTTAAAAGTACCATTAAAATGTAAGCATGATAATGGAACAAAATAAGACTCACTTGCATGCATTGCATCTTGTTTATTTTATCTACGTCGCTTGGTTTTGGACCATGTGTATTAGACATTCCATCAGAAAGTGCATACCAGCTCAGCTCTCATGGAGAATAGGTAGTGAACCATGCTAAGTGCCAGCTCACACGGTGTACGCGCTCATTCAGTTTCCACCACAGTCACATTGTCATGAATCCTTACTATCTCAAGCAGATTTGAAGCACTCGGGGCCTCATTAGCAGCTTGTCAGGAGCTGGAGAGCTGCAGCTAATACAGGAACATCATACTGGAAGGAATTGTCCGGGTCACTGAGTCCAGTCCTCTATCATTGCAGGCTACCACATCTACCACATCGTATAATTCTTTTCATCAAATGATCAAGCTCCATCTTAAAAGAAGTCTGCTATATTTAGCCCTGTTTTGATTGTTAGAAACCTCCTTTTCATTCCTAGCCTAAGTAGATATGTTGCCTGTTGATATGAATTTTTCTTATGCCAGCATTGTCCATGGTTTTAAATTGTTCTTCATTTACGCCTCTGCCCCACTTTGTGTTTCTGCCCCAGCAAGCATCTCTCTCATTTTGCGAGGCTCAATTGACCAAGCTTTTTTAGTCATCTCTTGCAAGATAGGCTCTTTCTTCCTGTGATCTTCTTATTAGTAGGTCCTCTCTCCACTTTGAAATATTCTTTCTTGAACATTAGTGTTCAAATTTGCACAACATAATCTGAATGGGGACTCAGCAGGAACTGGTATCATGACATTAGCACATCCTAACCTTCACTAGAAAAATCTAAGCTAATGAATAGAAAAAAATTACTTTCCACCTGGTTATACTATGTTGATGGTTTACAGCAAGAACACTGACTTCTCTTCTCCTTATTCATTTCCAGCTGATGAGATCCTGTATTATAGCAGAGATTCTTGTTAGTTCCCACAAAGCCTTGCACTTGGAATTTTTTAACTGAGTCCCTTTTCCTCCCTGAGGTCATCAAATACTAGTAGGATCCTCCTCTATCTTGAGGCTGAGGCATGCAGATCTGCATCTATTTAAGAACACACACCAAAAAGCTCCCGAAAACTGCCCCAAAACCCAAGGAGTTTGCTATATGATGTTGCTTGTACTTCTGTCTTCTTTCAGAGTTGGAAGCTAATTGCTCATTAGGCAAGCTCACCTGGGTTGAAAACACATGGTAAAGAAAGCTCTTACAATAATTGAAGAATCATAATGCATTTGGGTCTAAATTTTGGAATAAGATGGATGGCGTTGAATGTTTTATTTGTGTGCATAATAATAGCCACAATTTCTCACACATAATGAGGTGCACTAGCTTACCTTTAGTCAGTCTGTAGGTGCCATTCCAGAAGTACACTGACAAGCAGGGCATCAAGCTAATTCCTTCACATCTTCTGTCATAATCCCAATTATAAAATATATCTGGGATAAATGGATGCCCTACTGTCTTTGTCATCTCTTTCCTGGGCCTTTGAGATAATCATGTATTCTGTAAAACAAAATGATCCTTCTGGAGTTTGGCTTATTCATGAGTGAGTTAACCCTCAGGAAGCACTTTCCCCATCCACAGTGGCTATACAGGCTCCCATAACTTCCTACCAAGATGTGCTTATCCTTCATTTCCACCCACTCAGACTTCTTCCCTAGCCCGCACAAGAAGTGTCACAACTTGGTCCCCACAGGTTGTCTAGGAAGGAGGGTTCATGTCTGTTGTAGGACCTTTCACGATGATTGATACAACTTGTATTTAATTCCTGCTTCTAATCCCAGATGGCATTTCTTTCAGTCTTGTCACATGATTGGGTTTAGGCTATCTTTAAAAGAAAAGAGATCCCGAAAAAATTATGCAAGGCCCTTCGCCTTCCTGAAGGACCCTCATGCATTGCAAATAGAGGTGACAGTCAACATGGAGCACACTGCAAGTCTGGGGCCTGGTTTTGAGATATAACTAACCTGAACTGTATCTGCCTTTAGTTCTTAGATCTCTGTCCTGAATCTGTGGTCTTCATTGTTATAAATATTTAAATATTTTTATTCCTATTAATGTTTTATAATATTATTTATTAAATACTGGAGTTTAGAGCAATTTGTCATCTGAATAAAAATAGTGCAATTTCATTTAAAGTCCAGCTTGTGCTGCAAAGTATCAATGTAATACAATGTGTTCAAGATGTTTTTTTAATGCGTATTTCCCGCCTCAAATTGGATGCTGGCTTTCAATTTGAATATTGAGCTACCTGAACTGAATTATTTATCAACTTTAATTGGATTTGCAGACAAGTCATATTTGCACATCTTTTCTAGGAAAAATGGAATTCTTTCTGGGAACTTTTTAAAAACACCAGGCTGAGGACATACAGCTAATTAACTTCACATTTCCTATCAAATTCATTCTTTCTTTTCCTTTCTTTTTTTTTTTGTCTAGAAAACGAAAATGCGGGAAATGATGTTGTAGCTCACTGATTCTAAACTAAAACATGTTATAGCACACATCTTCAGTCTAAAGTTAGGTAGTTTTTGGTAATTATTACTAATTATTTGTATTTCAGCATCACTTAAATTCTCCAGCTAAGGCATGAGTCGCGTTTTGTTATGCACAGCATGAACACAGAATGAGACTCTCTTTCTGGAGGAATTTACCATGTGGCTGTTAGAAGCGGCTCATGTCTCCAACCACCTGCAAAAGTCAGACAATGCAAAGTCTCTAGAGAGTCACCTTGCCCTACCCTATCTTCTTCACAGGCTGACCTAAGCTTATTTTGGCCACAACACAGCATCAAGCCTGAATTATGCTATTCACCCTGAATTATATCTGTGTAATCCTTATAAACATATTTTCTGGCTCCTCCAGTATGCACTGCTGCCAAAGTTGAAGAAAACCACTTCTGGGTGGAATCTGTAGTGTGGCACCATGGAAACTACTGGAGAATTTGAGTGGTGTCTTTGTCTATAGGGCATCTTTCATTGGTGGTAATGTGGGGATTGAGTTTTAAATGTTTCTTTGAGGCATGGGATATTTGTAACTAATTTCCCAAATACAGTCCATGCAGTTTATGATTTAAAAAATTAGTGTTAATATGTTAATCAAAAAAAACCCATAAATTTTATGCAGCTACTCATAACTTTATACAATGATTACATGTAACTACATTGTTATTACAGTCTCAAAATTACAGTATAATTATATTTAGTTAATTCCAGAAGCAATTGCTGCGTGGCCAGAATTCATTTATATAAACCTAAACTAAGCATTGAATTGACTTGGAAAGTGAGGTAAATCTAATTGAGATAGATTGTGCAAACCTAATCAACAGGGATATTTAATGGCAAAGAGAACAAAGAATTAAATAAAGCAATGCAAAGGCTATTCAGAAGAGTGGTTATATGAGATAATAGGCCTCTCCATCTCTGATGTCATCAGTGACTCATTCCCTGGTATGTTGTTAGTTGGCTGCTGGTTTGCATTACATGTAAATATATATACACTCATGTATATATGGAGGAAACATTTTGCCATTTTTTTATGGGGTTTCATCCTGGTATCACACATCCCACTTCCAAATGCTGCTGCTTTGCTAAAATCAGAAGGATGATTAGACTTTTATGCTGTCCCCACCTCATTCATCATTAGCTGTCATGATTCTGTGATAAAATCCTGATGAGCCAGAAGAACTTCAAATTTGCTCTTAGGCGTTCAATTCAGTTGTCTAAGAAAGGGGAACTTGTGTCATTAGAGGTGCTGTTGGGTACTTAAGACGTGCATGGGCTAGAAAATACAATGTGGGACCTATAGGAGTTTCTCATTCTTCTGAAGTCACATGTGAAGGCCAGGTGTGAAACCCAGATATTTTATCATTAGATGACTATGGGTTGACAACAGAATCAAACTATAGGCTACGTTACCCTGATGGCTGAAAAGAAGGCTGGAGACCATTTCTGCATTTTGCACTCTGAGTGCAATCTCCTAGGAACTGCTAGGGAGCCTGAGGGTTGTACTTAGGATGAATGTTATTATATCAGCTGATAACTTCCAGTTTGCAGAACACAGGCTAGTTCTGACCTCATCCCTTGATTGCATCCTTTGATTACATCCCTTGAACCAGCTAGAGAAAAGGGGAGGCACGTAGCAGCTTTCCATCAAAGAGACCCTGCATAGCAGGATATTGAAAGGATATTAAAATGGTTTTAATGTAGGGAAGGATTTGAAGTAAATAATATATAATGATTTTTTAAAGAAGGAAATCTGAAAAATCAGCTTGTTCCTGTAGGTTACTTTCACTGTTAAAAGCTGTAAGTTCATATTGATCTTCCTGTTAGAACATGCATGATATTTATTGCCTTACAAATCTTTATATTGGTGTGATTTTTTTTCTTTTTTTTTGGTACGCTGATCTGGCATTTAGTCATATAAAACATCTAATTTCACTGATTTTCCATACGGATCTTAGACAATCTTTTGGTGCTTGGATTTCAGTTACATATCTGAATACTGATTGATATTTCTAAAACTTTAAAGCAAAACTTTCTTGTTTTTATAGAGCAGCGTTGTGCAAATGATGGACTCAAGCATCTTATTTAAAAAATAATATAATTAGATTGTTAAATAATGCTTCAAAACAGGAGAAGAGAATATGCATGGGTGGAATTTTCATCCAAAATTGAGATGTGGAGAGGCAGATGCAGAAAGAGATGGAAGTCCTATTTCTGATGGCAGAAGCTGCAGTACTGAAGTGGTGAGTCTGAGAAACTAGAGGCAGATGGGCAGACCAGATGATAGGAGACCAAGGAAAGTCAGATGTTCACATTTTATAATAAACACAAACAACATACTATTTCTCTGGTGTTCATTATCACTTAGGAGTTAGAACTGCTGACTGTCATGCCAGATGAGTGCTTATACCCTTGGTTAGAGATACAACAAAGTTCAAGCCCATTAGTTCATAAGCTGTGAAGTTCTGATTTTGGAATCGTACCATAAACAGAATGAGCATAACCCTGAGTTTAAAAGAAAAAATATTGATCAAAAGATGAATGTCTTATTACTTAGAATTATATGTATATCCTGGAAATTTGACCGCCTGTGGATGTATGGAGTGAAAAGTGGCAGCTTAAAAAAGTTGTATTGATGTTTGGGGGGATTATTTTGACTATGTGGACACTGATCAATGGATCCACATGTTATAGTTGAAAAGGTCGCTTCTTCAGTAAAATAAGAAACCAGATACGGTGTACGTGGTAAAGTTTAGCAAGTATTCACACAAATATACAGCAAATGAACCTTTAACTCTTACTAACCTTAGAAAAATACCTGGTAAAAGATAGAGCAGTGCTTCCTATGGTGATTTGGGTTTTCCCTAAAGTATTCATATCATTGTGGATGCTTACGTTTAAAAATCTCTTTGAACTTCCCTGTGATTCTCTTTTCATGCCATTTATCTTTATGGAGTAAAAAAGGATGGTACCACCCATATGTTTACATTGGAATTACGTAACTTGTAAGGAGTCATAATCCAGATAGTTTATTAGAAATACTTAAATAAATTTGTTGACTTTATGGTGTTACTATGAAATACAGCAATAACCATAACTGTGCATTAATCGAAAGTGAAAAATCGAATGTCACCAGAAATACCGTCTCTCTGTTACCCACCTACAGTTTATTCACCAGACTTTGAGGAGGAGCTGAAAACAAATGCTTTAGGGGCTTTGCATACATATGATGTATTCCTCAAGTGTGGCAATGTGAATTCAAAGAAGGTGCCTGAAAAACCCATCCAAGTGGCATGCTATGTTGTATCAATGCACAGGATGGTAATGCGTTTAATATCCAGACTGTTGACCTCGTACATTTGTGATGTACGTAGTCAAACAGTAGTGCAGAGCACTGATTGGAATGACTAATAATTCCAGTGGAGTCATTACAACGTAACAGTGTCAACATGTACTGCTAGGAGACTCTTAATCTTTCGACCATTAATATTACAGTGCATGTAACAGTGTTGCATGTCAAGACACACCACCAGCCACGTGTGATACTCATCACTGCAATCAAAAGACACAAGGTTGTGACACTTTCCAAGTTATCATCCTAATGTTTTGATATTACTTGGCTAATATTAAATACCATTTCGATACAGAGAAATGGTAACAGCACATGCACAGTTAGCTGAGAGCTTGACTGTGAAACTCGGGCATCCTGATAAGCATTTTACACAAGTCACCCAATGAATGCACCGAAATTATTTGTGCAAGCAACGATTCAGTCCAAAAGAATATGGGTTAGAGAATAGCTAGCAATATCAAACGTTGTACTATGCTACCAAAAACCCCATACATTATGAATTTACAGTATCTGTGGGTTACGCAGATGTCGCTAAGAATTATGTTAGATCTGACACAATATAGGTCGAGAATGCCTAGATGACATTTTAAACAGTCCCCAAAACTCCTGTTTGTCATCCATGTCAGAAATAAAAGGCCTTCAAATCTTGACCCAGTCCTAATGGTAGTCTATGGCTGCATACAATGGTAAATGCTGAACTGCAGATTTATGGCCTTTGTGCGCGGTGCTCTCCCAATGTTGGAGTTAGCCCCTCAGCAGACCTTAACTGCCATAGGACTGGAGGAACAAAGATTCACAACAGCAGATCTGGCTCTGAGGACTTCCCTGCTGAAGCCTGGAACACCTGCAGCTACTGTTGCTTTGAAGTAGAGTTTTGGGGTGCTCAACACAGATATAAATCAGGCACTTACTGTGCTTGTTTTCTATGACTTTCTCTCGTGGTACCACAGGGGTAAACCTGAAGTAATTCCAACAGCTTCAGTGTAGTTGCTTTAGATTTATACCCACATAAACAAGAGCCCTATTTGCCCATTGTTTCTAAAATATGGTGTTTCTCTTTCATATCAAACTTCAGTGGTTTATTTTATATTCCCTTACATCACATTTTATCACAGATAATCCAGGAATATTGTTTCTCTGAGTAATAAAATTGTTCTTTAGTGCATGACCAGAGTAAGGGATATTGTGTCTTTTAGACATCACGTATAGACAAGAAGATATAAATGAGAGTTAATAACCATCAAATGTGTCTATTTCCTTTTCCTATAAATTAGAGCATGCTTTCCTACTGAATTTTGCAAGAAGGAAAACAGACTCCCTCCTGCTGATGTGGAGAAGCAATGCTAAATCTCCCTAAAGGTTCACTCTGGCTTCTTACAGCTGTATGTTAGTACCTTTTTATATGCAATTTTACTTCATTTAGTCTTTAAGGTTGTGCCTGAGGTTAGTTTAAAAGGTTAGTTAAATGTTAATGGATGTTAATGCTGCAATTAAATTGTTAAATCAATTGAAAACTGTGGCTCCATCTCTATCTGTGTTAGTGCCGGCCTGAGTTGCATTGGCGTATAAATTAAAAGCTGTAAATCTAGTGAAGTCTAATTAGAGACCAAATTTCTCATTTATCTTATTTTCACAGGACTGTAAGCACTGATAGATAATCAACGAAGGGCTAAAACTTTTTAACATTAAAAAACTATTTTATCTATTTCAGGACTCAGGTGACTGATTATAATTCAGATCCAATTACTGTAAAAGGTCATATGTGAAATGAAGTTCTTACAGACACTACAAGTTTTATTTTACAAGTTTGCATACAGTGCTGCAACATCTACATCCCAAAAAGCAAAAGTAAATACACTGTACAAGATTATATAAAAACGCTCTTCACATAGCCTCCCTCATGTAACCCTTTGAAGTTTGTGATCTTAATACACTAGCGCATCTAGTCTCCAATACAGCAGCACATGCTTAAGCTTTCCAGGTTACGCATGTGCATAAGAACCTTGTTGGTTTTTGCCTTCAGTAAGTAAAAATAATTAGCAATACACTTAAATACATTTGCCATAGATACAGCATTACAAATTCTTGAATTGGTGAGAATGATTATTTCCATTGTTATGTTAAATTAGCTACTGGCAATCTGCCATTTAGGAAAAAAAAAAAGAAAAAAAGCCCAGGCTATTTTATCTAGGAAGGTCTTGAGGAAAAGGAGATGCCAATCTTAATCTGTCTTGCAGTGCCACAGTTTTAAGGATGTTTTCATGCAATAAAAACACATGCTACTTAATCTTAGTTCCTCAAAAGTTAAAAGTGAAATTTGATCATGCTGCTTCTGTTGGCTTATTTTTCCAACACCCCCTGTGATTCTCCAAAGTGTAGATCTTAAAGCTGCAAAAAGGCCAACAACAGATTGCAGTATGAGCATAGGGAGCAGCATCAAGACTCATTAGTTTACAAATAAACCACAAGACAAATGTTTAAAATGTTTGTAGGTTCCAAATCGCAGTTCTAAAATTGCATCCTTTTGGTCATGTAGGAGTGTTAGAAGTGTTACAGTTTTACATGTTGATTTCTTTTTTAGTGACTGTTCTTGGAGCACTCAGGGAAATATGTTTTGCTTTGGGGAAAAAAAAAATCCTCTGTCCCAACCAATTAAGACTTCACGGAAAGAAGTCATAAGTTAGTATTCTGCTAGAAGGCCTTCTTCCAAAGAAGCGTCAGCTCATGTCCTTTCTAGTGACTTCAGCTAAATTTCAACATTCATTAAAACACAAAAAGAGATCAAATCTGAAAACGAATTGCCAAGTGACTTGAATGTTCTGAACTTTTCTCTCCCCTAATTTTGTCACAAATTCAGATCTTCTAAAAACATCTTGATCACAGACTCTGTAGGAAAAATGCCACGTAAGGTTGTGTGTCCCCTAGAGCAAATGAAAGGGTGTTCTGTTTTTATTCTAAAAGGTTCACGGGTTCCCTGACAGCATTTTCTTTCTTGTTTGCATCAGTTTCAATACTCACAGACATGATGTACCAAATTGCACCAAAAAAAAATTGTAAATGAATGATAAATAGTCAGATATCTTCAGTGATTTAAGTGGGAAGAATACGCTCAGTCCTGTAAGAACTTATAGGTTGGGTAGGTTCTTCGCACGCCGATTGACTTGGCCAGGGAGGCTTTAATTGCTGACAAAATACTGGACTTGTGGATGGGTTCCTTGAATATGGGGTATGGGAAGGAAGAGATGGTTCCTTGGGAGGTTGATTGAGAGGTCACAGGCTGACATGAATCCCAGCATTTGTCATTTGAAGTGATCACGAAATCAAGAATGTAGGATTAAGGGACAAATTACTGAGTTATACATTTGCCCTACCAACTTAGGCTTTGCATGTTTTACGGTAGATTTACAACAAGGAGAAATATCTGAAGCTAAACAGTATTTTTACAGCCATAGAACAATATCATGGTATCACTCTTCATGAAAACTCACTCTGGAGTGTGTTTCTGAAGAACCTGAACATTATCCGCAGATGAAAGAATACTTTCTTTTTTCGTTATTCTCGTCTTGTTGACTTTCATTGCTGCTTTTACTTCTGTTTTGGGAGGCAGAGGAGTTCTTATCTTGCTTTGTGTGCCTTCGCTGTGCAGTGTCATTTCTGGACATAACAAAAGTATTCCGCACCATACTGTGGACCCAGCGGGAGGAGGGCAAAATTTGGAGCAGCTGAAAAAAGAACTTGCCGTGTTCATTATCTCAAACTTTATTTTTCTAATTCTGTTCTGATCAAGTACCAAACAGCTACTATTTGAAAGCTTTTTCTTTGTCAGATTAAGTGTCCCCAGCCTGTAACTCAGACACAGAAACCTTCCTCTGATTTTGTAGCCCTCAAAGAGTTCTCCAGGAAACCTTTTCTTCCCTTTCTCTTTGTTAGTGTTCAGCTTCCACAGAGATTTTGGTGTGTGAATGCCTAAAGAGAGGCCTTGATTTTGTGATTGGGTCAGATGTTGCTCGCGGTCTATTTCCATGGCTATAGTACATATTACATGAAAATTCAGGAGAGAGGTGTTACATACCTGTGCGAGAGACAGTTTTATCAGTTTGATCTGTGGCTGAGTCAATCTCACAGCTAGCTGCTTCTTCCCTTGGGCCAGCACAGGTCTTAGTGGGCCCTACAGTGCTGGTTCAGGGAGCTACATGGGCAAAAATTTCTCACAACTGATGAAGTAAATCATTTTCTGCTGGACTCCATCTATAAGAAAGAGCAAAAACAACTACCACCCTCTGTACAGAGGAGGGGAGTGATGGGGAGGCATCATTGCTTTTGGTAACAGTCCACACAGGCTCACTCAGCAGTATCATAAACCTGTGTCCAAAAGAGCAGCTGCTTTGTGAGGTTGTATTTTGTCGGGAGGGGGTATACTTGCTGTTACAAAAAAAAATCCCATGTCAATATGAAACAGTGGTCTTTCAGACTAGGTTTAATCTGATGGTCACCACCCTGTTGATTGCTAGCTTCAGCAGGATTTCTGCAAATAGCTTGGTGCTATTTGCTTGCTGAGCAAAAACATCTCTAAATGTCTGGATTAAAGTACTGGTAAGAGAAAACATTTACAAGTCTAAGTTTGTTCCCCAATGGGTAATATTCTAGGAGGCAGATAAAATCATCATGCAGTCTTTCATGACTGGCAGTGTCTGGTAACACAGCAATGAGTGCTGGATGTCTAGATAAAAGAGTAAGGCACCGGAATAGCAGGGGATACTGCAGATCAGCACTGAAGTACGTTGATAGAATTACTCCCTGTAAAGGGAACTTGGACCGCATCTGCCTGGAGATATCTGACACTCATCAACATTGTCATTGTCTTGCTTTCATGGGAATCAGATATTAATTTTAAAAAGCTTAAATGCAAGCTAAAAACAAGAGAGATAAGCGTATTGTAAGCTGTCACATTTAGTCTTGTGACGCTAGCAGCAGTGCTTAGCTGGAACCTCTGCGGGCGAGTTGTTTGCTTCAGTAATTACGTGAGAATGACGAGGGATAGAATGTGTTAAGCAGAAAGCAAAAGTACAGGGAATGGTGCCCATCCATTAGGAGCTGATAGTGGGATGGCTCTTGGGAGAGATTCTTGTCTGTGACTATCCGACCCCTAAACTGTGATGATAAACAACAGAACTTGAGAGCAAGGCAGGTGACATTGCCTGCCTGATTCTGGAGATAGCAGCTCCCTGTGAAAGTCAGTCAGTCAGTTTTTCCTCCTGCCTTCCAGGAAATAGTGTGTCTCAGGAGCTCCCTGAGGCAGGAATTCCTTTTTCTTTTTCTTTTTTTTTTTTTTTTTTTTAAATTTTGGTGTTTTTCTGAATGAGAGCTATTTGTAGTGTGATCATCAGGAGTTCCCCTTCCCTCCATCCCTCACCTCCCGACTGCTGTGCATGCAGGAGCTCTCCTCTCTGACAACAGGGGCCAAGGTGGGTGGTTGCAGCAGAGATTCAAACATTTGTGCGATCTGGCTGTTCTCAAACAATCCAGGCTCCTGCAAGCCTTACCAGCTGTGACTAATAGTGAAGGGAAGGGGGAAAGAAAGCTTCTTGGGCCTGCAGGCTTCAGACAGGCAGGCTCTAGGGGAAACAAGAGAAAGCCATTAACTAACCACAGTATTATCTTGATTCTCTGAGAGAAACGAGCTAGGGACGGCTAATGAACTAGCCTTAACGTTTCAAACTGAATGCACCTCTGGGAGCTCTGCTAGAACAAACAGTGTGACAGATCAATGTCTGATGCCTATATCAAGAGAAAAGGTTATTTGCTTCTCTAAGGAATTATAGGATTAGTACATCGCTATGATACACTTTGTATCCTTTTCAAAATATGGTTTTATGCGTTGGGCTTATTTTTATTTTCTAAGTTGTAAACTCCATTAGTGTGAGCAATAAAAATGAAAGGCAAGGAAATTCATTCTTTTCTGCCCCTCTCTCATTCCCAGGATCCTTTATGTTTGGGAGCCTAAACATGCACTGTTTGATGGTTGTACGCACCTTGCCCAAGGAGAGAATCGCCTTTAGAAAGATTTTTTTTTTTTTTTTTTAAAATTCAGTTTAGAGCAGTGTCACCTGGTTGGGACCCTATGAAAAGTCTTGATAAGAGGCAGATTCTTAATAAAAGGGACCTTGTGTGGGGAAGATTTCGCTTACTTTCTGCTGCTGTCACTGGTGTCTTCTGTGTCCTTGGGCAATTCAGTCTGTCCGAGCTTTAGATGCCCGTCTCTAAAATGGGACAGTAAATCTTCCTTTCTGTTACTGCTTGTCTGTCTTTACTATTTAAATTGAAAGCTCCTTGACAGGATGTTCTTCCTATTTATACTGTACCTAGCACAATGGGCATAGATCCCAGTTGTGAGTTCTTGACAATTTTGTAAATAAAACAATAACCTCGAACAGTAACACATTTTGTAAAAGTGATGAGAGGAAATGACAGAGATGAAGGTGGGAGCTGGAAGTTGTTTACCATGTAAAATGATTAAAATTGGTAGGCTTTGTGGGCTAAGAAGAGGTCAGGCTAGCTTATTCTTCATCCTTGTGCCTTGTCCTTTGGTGCTTAGAGGGATACCCAGCTAGGGGGCTAAATAGTCCAAGTGCAGCAGTCTTACCTTCTCAACAGGAGGCAGGTTGTTTTTAGACTGCTGCGTATGATTTCACTAAATCCTTTTATATCGGCATTTTTCTTTAAAGCTAAAGCTCTTGAAAACTATTTTGATCAATTACCTCATTCAGGAAGCTTCTGTACATATTTAACCATAGATACAAGCTTTGGTCAAGCTATCAAAGTAATTTTCAGTTTTGCAAATTATTACTTTAATGGGAATTAGATGACGAGTGAATTACTGTTTCTTTAAAAAAAAGATCTCCAGGTGATTTGTCAAGAGATAATTGTCTGAGTATCAGCATTTAAGGAGGTCTGCATTTCCTTTTAGGAAGGAAAAATGTTAAATGCTTAAATTAAAATAATGTTCTAACTTAGAAAATGGAACAAAATTAGCTTTATCTCTTTATCTCCCCCAAGTTGTACCTAGGAATTAAGTCATAAAGTGATACATATATCCCAACTTAATTGCTTTGCGTCAAATTCTTATATTTTTATTCTGGTTCAGTAGCTGTTACTTCATCCATACTTCTACTGATGTCAGTGGAACTACACATGAAATAAAGAATGATTCAGTGTGAGTAAAGCCATCAGAATTTGGCCTTTTGAAGTTAATGTGAGCTTTGGTATTGACTTCATTGGAGGTGAGAAATTGTTCTTTGATCATCTTCTGAAAATCACAGCTGAGCTTTGTAGGTTTTAACCAAACATAGTACACTATTGTTTGGTTCAGGACAGACACCACAGAATTTTTCACGTAAGGTACAAAGTAATTTCTCCTGGATCTTGTGTTCCTTCACAGAAACCAGTGTGACTAAGGCTTTTGTAAGCTAATGTTTACTTTTAGAATTAATTTTCTAAGGCAGAGTTTCTGCAATAAGTTGGAAAAAAGTAATCATTAATACCAAAAAAGAAAATGACCAATTTTTGAACAACTCTCCTTTATTTATGTGTTTTAAATCATGGTGACTCTTCTACAGCCATTACGAGTTGGGGGAAGGAAAATATGATTGGGGAGGTCACAAGATCCAAATTTCCTCTATGTGTAAGAGAATGAGGGTTGATTATTCCAGGGGATATGAAACATAATGCTGTGCTTTCAGTCTCTTTCTGTGTGCGCTCAGGCAAACCTCCTATTCAGAACTGAGTTGGGAATTGGCCCAGTCATAATGAAATGTGAAATCTTCTAGTCACAGAAATTTGAGCAACTTGCATGTACAAGGAGGAAAAAATCTAAATTGTTGTAAAATGTTGATGTCCTGGAAAGGTGGATGGATGAAGTAATTCTTGTTTGCTGAAGTTTTTTGCAAGCCTCTGCAAAGCAGTAGTATTTCAGTGCAAGGCACTAACTGAGCTTGTTTTATTATTTAAATCAGAAGTGGTCTGAATCATGCTGATTTTACTCAGGTAAACTGTCCCAAAGAAGCAATTCATCATTATCCCTCTCTCATCTCATTGAAGGCAACTCAACCAGTTGTATGAGTTACACAATTTAGAACCAGAAACAAATTTCTCAACAGTTTCCTTATGTTTGCCACTGATAGACAGCCATGGCTTCTCCAGACCGGTGGCTCACTGTAACTTACTAATAATGTTATCATAGCTGTGCCCATCTGAAAATACGATCAAAGCAAATTTTGCAAGGAGAGATATTAAAAATTTTGCTGCTTCCCACAAACTTTGTCATAGTAACTTAAGTAGAGGAAACTGCAATGTCCTTTTATCACTATACACATACTGGCTTGTTAAAGAATATACTTTTTTCAATTCCCAGTAACAAGAAGTAATTGATAGCAAACTGTTTTGGGAACAATGCCAGGCTATTGTATCAGTCCAGCTCCTCCATTATGTGCCTCTAACTGTTACGACGTTCTGGAGTTTCTCGGTAAAACACAAAGGAGCGCATGAAATCTCCCAAACTCAGTACTCAGTAGCGATCAGTAAGAGTTTTCCAAACGAACTAACTGAATAAAAATTTGATCCAAATTTCCACTGAAATTAGAATGGACTTAGGTGCTTACATGGACTCTTTAGTTTAATTTTCATTTTACTTCTTTATTTTTGTAATGACTAATGGCACTTTATGCAGCCAGGAAGCTCATTTCCCAACAAAAAGTCATTCTTTCCTTTTTCAGATATGTTTGAATGTCTCTGTTAATGCAGTCTTCAACAAATCTACAATTTTGTCAAGTAGAAGTTTGACAAATTATAAAATAAAACCCATATTCATTAAACTTTGCCTTATACCAAATATATAAAGTATCCATTTTAACATAGGGCAAAGATTTTGTAATGTTTCAAGGTATTACAAGGTGTGTTTTTACACTCTTTTCCTGTCTCTTGCTTAGTTTGGACAAGGTCAGTTCAAAAGTCCGTGTTTATATATTTTTCAATGGTCTCATCTTACTTTTGTGTGTGTGACGCAACTAGGGAAAGGTGAGACCATTTGCTGTATGGATGAACTTGTAGACGATGGCATATCAGGGAGCTTCTAAAGGAAATATTATATGGTCCATCAAGGCAATCTCAAATTTCCTGATTGCATATATTTAAATAGGGTAAGCTCCAGTTACCTAAGCACTTGTTTTGGCTGTAATGGAAAATAGGAGACTGATGTGGACCGTAATGCCTATCTCATCCCAGCTCATCAAGGTATATGAAAATAAATCTAAATATCTATTATTAGAAGAACAGGGATGGTGGAATCAAGTCTATGCAATTATAGACAGGAAAAAAAAAAGTTTAGCTGCATCTGATTTAAGATTATACCTGTTCATTGAATACATTCATCAGTGTCTGGTTTTGTATTTCTTCTTCCTCATGATACCCCAGATAAGAAGTGGTAACTAAGTCTTAATGGTTTTAAAACTTTCTGCCTGTAACCATGAAGTGACCATTTACAAATTGGAATGCATTGTTGAGTGGGGATCCAGTTCCTTTCTCTGCCAGACCTGTCAGTGCAGGTAGATCTTTGAGTTAAGACAACAGCAGACTGTTGAAAAGGTAGATGTTTTTTTGTGTGTCTGTGTGTGTAGTTTGTTTTTATTTTTTTAAGCAGTATGCATGTTAGGAGTTTTATCAGAAGACAGCTGCTTAGAACAGCTGTCTGCTTATGTGCCCATCTTAGGAGAGAATGATTAATGAATTCACTTGGGCAGTGAGAAACTCAGTTCACTGATCCATAGTTTCAGCACAGGTATTGATGTGAAACTAATGAGAAATTTGATGCTCAAATTTGAGTGTTTATTCCAATTACCAAACAACAGATCTAAATTTAAAAATAGCTTGAAACCTTAACCTTTTATTAGTAATGTAGAAAGCTGAACTGTGGCTTTGCATCACGTGATGCAATCTGAAGACTCGATGCACTACCACCTACATTGTTTTGGGGAAGGGAGAGAGAATGGCTTCCCCTGATTGACTCTGCTACCTGATTGACTACCTGATAATTGGAATCTTTTTCCTTCCTCCCATCCCACTCCAGTTTTTAACTTGCATATTTTTCCCAGGAATTAAACACGCACTAGGAACTGAGCTGTAGGCATCCCCTACAGGTCTATTAAAATACTGCATTCAATAAGTTCTCACAGCCATGGTTGCTATCTGATTGTGGTGTAGTACATGGAAGTCCCAGGCAAGGTTCGCCTTAAAATGCTTGCAGTCTCTATAAGCAAAGGATAGAGGAAAAAGGTCGATACTAGCTTTAGTTCCTAAGTAGGAAGTTAAGGCATGGGGAAATTAAATGACTTGTTGAAGGTTATATACAAAGTTTGTGGCAAAATTGGCAATTGACCTCTGATCACTGCTTTTTCAGTCCTTTGATGAATTGCTGTTCCCCTTCAAAACTGACTTTTTACAGTGTTTACATCAGAAGGGACTAACAAGAACTCTTGAAAGTTACTTGACGCACTCAAGTGGTCCTGTCTGCTAAAACCTGGTGTTTCCGCAAAGGATAAATGCTTCCAATTTTCATACAAATCAACGGCAGTTTATAACTGCATCTTGCACAATCAAGTCATTTAAAAACAAAGTTCAGAGGGGAAAATTTAGCATTTTAAAATAGGAGTGATTCATGAAAGTACTTATGGCTGGGCAAGAATTTCTTTGGAAGAATTTATTAACTGCACATTCAAGACTGAACTTGGAATCTCAATACACTTTGCTGTAGATGTCTGCTGTGCTAGCTTTTTCTTATTTCATGTAGGTATTCAGAAATGTGATGGCAATTCTATTTTAACAGAAATAAGCCGAGGCGCTGAAAATGTGCAGCAAATGTTGCCAAATTCCGCATAACAGGTCCATCAAATGCCCGTAAAGGAAATGGAAGATATTACACTGATTACCAAACAATTCAAATGCCTTTCTTGGGCTCTCATGCATTTGGTAGCAAAACAGTGCTACCTAATCCACATGACGGGCTCTTAGCCCGTAAATTTCCTGACAGTGTAAAGTCACCTTTGTACACAACTGCAATGTCCTATGTAGCCCATCCACCAAGGAATGGTGGCACCCATGGCAAGAGCTGTCGTTTCCCTCCTCTGAGACATTCCCAAAGCAGCCCTTGGCTCTGAGAGTCGTGGCATGTGTCTTGTGGCACTTGGCCATGTGAAAATTGCAATGTGTAGGTCAGCAAAATTACGTCTTATTGTAGATTTTAGGCCAAGACACATGTGTAAAGACAAGCAGATGTTTGTAAAGCAAACAGCACACAATAAAAGATCTATGTGTTTCTGAGAAAACTGTGTAGATTTGGGTGAAGTTAAAATTAAAAGTAAATGTGCAAACATTATTTTTAGGTTCATATGACTATCAGTTAGCTGTAACAATTTTCAATTTCAGCCATAGTGGAAAAACATTTTATAGGCTGGATTAATCTCTATTTCCTATTTAATTTTAGACAGATAGTTTGTGAAATTGCTAATGTTAACAATTTATCTTGTCAATGTGCTTACTTTTGGTGAAATTCACCCATTTGGGCTTGGGATCAGGGAAAGTCCTCGCTTCATTAGAAAACTCCTGGCCCTGGGAGACACTAGTGGTGAACAAATGCATAGAGGATCACGGACAGCAGACTTTGAGGAGTCCTGTGCTGGGACAGACATAGTCACCGGGTCTGTGTTCATGCAGATTCATAATCCATGCATTTTCAGGAAGAATTTGTCTTGGATTGCTCAGGCCAGTGAAGACAGTTCAAGCATTCTTGTACATTTTTTTAATGGGTGTGGGGCTGGACCTACACTAGCAGTACCCAGCCGTGTGTTCAAAGGGTATGATTCTGTTCCTTCTCTCCTGAGGTCCCCATTCATTTCATTATTCAATAGCCACTGGGAGGATTAGAGCACAATTTCCATCTTGTTCCCATTAGTTGTTTGTATTCCAACATCAGCTGGAGACCTTTGTCAAGAGCTAGACCTTGTTGTACTTAGTGCTATGTATATCCATAGCAGAAGGCAATTCTTTCCCCACAGATATTACAGTTTATAAACCTTGAGGTTTAGAGATATCTGCTCTATGACATACATAGTGACAAACTTCATTATTGTTTTAAGTCTAGCTAATGCCTAGAAAAATGCTGCTGCATCAGTCAGAATAAGGGCTTTAATTCCCCTGCTGGGTGTCTCGCTGTTGTGTGGTTTATTTGTAAAAAGAAAGTGCTTCTGTTTTTTGTTTTAATTTCCTCTTTTCAAATTGAAGGTTTGGAGCTTCTTGGAATAAAAAAAAAAATTCTTTAAGCCTTTGTAAAGCGAAGAAAACTTTGAAAAGGAATGACCCAGTCCCCTCTTTGGTTCACACCTATCTGGTCAAAGAGTTCAGCTCTCCGTGGAGGCTCCCAGACCTAACAGCAGTCATGCGGAACCTGTTTGTTGGCTTTCAGGCTCCACACTTTCCAGGGTGCCCCATCTCAACACGCCTGACATTCCTGGCCTGGCAGCCAAGAGGAATAAAACCTTTGGGGAGTACCTAAAATTAAATGACTCCTTTTGGTCAGATCAAGGTTGTTCACTTCACTAACTCTGCTGCAAGTCTGCCCTTCTCTCATTTAGTGGCCGTGGAAAAGCCTCTTCTCCCCCTCACTTTTTTTCCCTTTAGGGGCTTTAAATACAGTCCTTGAATTTTTCTTAGAATGCCAAAACTAGGAAAATAAGCTTCATTTTATGAAGAACAAGAGGAAAAAATAATCAGACCCTTGTTAATGTTCTCTTATTGTATAAAACATCGTTTGTATGTGCATTCCTGTATGGATGGCAGAGACAGTAGAGCATCCTCTTCGTTTATGTAAAGCAGTCTCTTGATCCGCCACCTCTTTAACATGAAATAAATTAAGGACAAAAGGGTGTTCTAGTCATTGTCCTATAACTTTCACAGACCTCTCAGTTTGTTTGGTTTTTGGGGGGAGCATGGGGGGTGGCAGAGCATACTTCTCCTCATGAGCCTTCCACTTCAATAGCACTTACACCTCCTACTCTAACACCTGGCAATTTAGATGTATGTTTTTATCAAGGGGATTTTCAAAATTGTCTGTTAGCGGGAGGAAAGGCCCTGCTCTGCAACTTTGATTCTGTAAGGTACTTAAGTGTGAGCCTAATTGACTTTAGCAGGACTGATCTCTTAAAACTAGGCATGTACTTAATAAGTTGCTCAGCTGGTACTCATGTTTGAGGGACGAGAAATGCCTGATGTGTAAGTGGCTGTGCAAACCAGTTCTGTGCAGTAGGATACTTCTTTACCCGAGCATTTTCCTCTGCCCACATCTATTTATTTCCCTTTGCCACTTGGCTTCATTTTTCACCTTTTCTCCTCTCTCCTCCCTCCCTTTTGATCAATTCTTTCTTTCTCTTTTTATCCTTTAGGGATTCTCTAGAGTGGAACCGAACCCAGTAATATTTACACAAGTTCAATTTTTCAAGCCCTGGTAAATATATTTTTTTTTTTTTTTAATGAGGAAGAATTAGCTTACCCAAGCCTGGTTTTAAGCATTTGGCATAAAAGTTAGGGTTAAACCAAAATGATCTGAAAATAAAATGATAAACAAAATGAAAATACTCATCAATGCCTCTCGCTAGTTGGCTTTTCCGCAGCTTTCTACATTGATGCTAATCAGTATTGTAAGCCAGGACCGCGAACTCTAGTAAAGATCATGGGCCAAACTATATTGTTATTTCGAAACTAGGGATTAAGCTCACTGATAGAAGGTCACTGAATGTGGGTTGCATCCCTGTATGAGGCAGCATTGCCCAGATCTTCCTGAATTCAAAACTGGGGGAGAGCTGGGAATCTCTTGCAAATGCATCTCTCAATATGCTGCAGGTGCCAGCCAGAGCTACCTCTGCTTTATGCCATTTTATGCCAGACTGCAGACTACTGACTCTTGCTGAGAGAGTCCCAGCCGATAGCAATCTGTGTTACTATTTCAGGATATTAGTTTGCAATTCTTTGTGAGACAGTGTTCCTCAAATTTTGATGAGAAGCTCTTGCTATGCCCTCTTAATCCTTTAACAGTCTTTAGGCTGTGTTGCTTTCTGAGGGTGAACGACATCTCCACTCGTGGAACAAGGGACTTAATCTTTCTCACCTGCATAGCTGTCCCAGTGTCCCAACACCTCGTTACTTTACCAAGTACTCAGCTGATGCTGCTCCCTGGGTTCAAGAACTAAAGAAAATGAGTGTTTTCTTGGGAAAGGACTGGAGACTTGGTCCATCATTACCAAAGAGGTGTCTACTTGCCCTGATGCTCAGTTGTTTTTCCCAGTCTTGTTCTTCAAGATGTGGAGGTCTGACGATTAGACACTCCATTCCATGTGAAGTTATCTTGATGATACCATCCCTAATCCTGCAGGAAAACAGGGGTTCCAGGACATCTGCAGCTGTTATTTTCATTGATCCTGTCACTGAACAAACCATGTACAGCTTACACATAGGCTAATAAATTAGGAAGACATGACAATAGTGTTGCCATGCTTTACAGATACTAGCAGATTGGAAGGAATGGTGAATTTTTTGGAGGCAGCAATTTTTTGTTGCTTTTTCCCCCCCTTGATAGAGAAATGGTCTAAAAATAAAAAAGGAAAATTTCATGTTGCATATGAAGGAAAACAAAATGAAGCAAAGAGCAATTAGGCTAGACAGATGAATAAGCTGCCTAGTGAGGTAGCTGAGTCACGATCATTAGAGGTGTTCAAAAAACAGGCTAGATAAAATCCTTGAGGAGGTCAGAGTGTATGGGAAAATCCTGCTCGATAGAGAAGGCTGACCTGGCTGACCCAGGAGGTCTGCTGCTTCTTCTGCGTCTCTTTATTTAAAAACAGAGTTGAATTCAGAGACTAAAAGAGGAAAACAAAACCCAAGCCAGGTGCCCATGTCTGGTAAACAGTTTTCTTTTGTTCCCAGCGATGAGAGTTGCAAAAAAAAAAAAAAAAAAAAAAAACCAAAATGAAAAAAAAAAAAAGAAAAAAACCCTAAAATAAAAAATATATGTACACTGTTTGCAGAAGTGATGTGATAAAAGATCTGTGTCTCCTTAGCAGAAAGATGGAGCATCTTTCAGCAGACCTGACAGAGCCTGGAGGGGAAATTCTTTTAGTGTGAAGAGATGGGGCACACAGGTGAGGTTATGCACCTGTGCAACGGAGAGAGAAAACAGGCAATCGTTCTCTCGAGGGCCTTCTGGGAGTGGGCCTGTGCAGCCCAGCAGTAATCCTTTTGGAAATGCAGTGCCTTCACGATTTGTGAAAATTTGACCCAGTGACTGTGGTTCTCAGCTGTGCGTAAAAACATGAAGATGGAAGCCTGGGCTCCCAGGGGCAAAGACCAGCATCGACACGCTGGGAGATCCTGCTGCTGGTGTTGTTCCCAGGGTCAAGCTGATGATCAGAATCAGCCATGAAGAGATTCAGACTTCAGGCGATAAAAGTTCAAGGAATCCCCAGCAGTCTTCAGCACAACGACAGAAAAAAAACAAAATTCACAACAAGCCAACAGAATCTCACAGAAGGTGGTTCAGTTCATCTTTGCCAATTTACTTTTTGAGGTAGGCCTAAGAGAAGACAGGAGTCAACTGCTGAGGACTCCATGGGACCGTTTTCTTTTTTCCCCCCACACTTAGGTTTTGTAATACTTCATAGAGCTGCGTTTAACAACCCATCATATCTTTGTAGGTTAGCTGCCTAAATCTTGTAGTCTCATTTGTCAGCCTGACTTAAAATCTATTTCTTCTCTCCCTGCCTATGTCTGTAGTGTTCTAGAGCAATTGGTGTTGAGCCATGATGCCACCAGAAAGGGGAAGCAATTGCAGCCAAAGACTTTTGAAATGCAGGTGCAAGCTGGCCTTTTTCTCCGTGTGCTATTACTGACATGAATTTTAGTTCTGCAAGACAGCATCGTTCTTGGGATTTAAGAGTAGGAATGCTTTCTCTTGAATGCCCAGATGTTACAGATCCACAAGACTTAACTGATAGGCAAGAAAATAAAGGAGGAGAGTGTTTTTCCATCTTTAACGGAAATTTAGAAACATTCTTCGTTCTTCCCACAGCATTACAGTGGATGGTAAGAAACAGAGGGAAAACTGTTTTGTTGAAGAATTTTAGATTTGTTTTCTGCTAGGCTCCAACTAAGAAGAGGCCACCTTATATACTCAATGTTTCCTGAATGCAGAATAAATAATAAAATACCCTGCGTTCCCCAGAAACCTTACGATACTTGAATGAAAAAAATGGGAATAGAAGCTAAGTCTTCAGGTGTTAGATTCGTGCCAGTGGACAACGCCACTTTTCTGCTACAAATGGAGTGGGCACCGGTCTTGCTTATGTATTGTTATCTGAATAACAGGGGCTGTGTGCGCAACAGAGCTGTGCTATTTTGCAACAGTTTGCTTTCAGAGCCAGTGGACTGGAGTCGGTGTTTATCACTAAGTTACTTCTCAGGAACTGGGCCAGATCAATACTGTATTCTTTCAGACCTCTCTAAACCCAGCAGGGAAGGCAATCACAGTGGTGCAGAACTCTGTACCTTCTGGAACAGATCAATACTCTGACAGTGCTAAGCTTTGTTCCTTCACCAGCTTTAAGATGTTCTGCATGCTCTACGTGATTGCTTAAAGGTTTGTTTTCTCTTCTTCCTATATGACAACACTGCTCCCTCCCTGATCTTTCCTAATAACATCACTGTAATTGCCTTGACATGAAATAGCAGCACAAACACAGATGCTTTGCTTTGAGGTGTTTTATCTCTTCATGAACCGTCTCTATTGGATGAGGGTGTTGATTTCACTTTAGTATGAAATCAGAGCTTTTTTGTTTGCCTTTTCTTATTTATGTTGTTTTACTAAACATGACAAACTGATTTTGGGGATTACCTTGTATTGCAAGGTGTAGTAAATATAATAATCTATACTGAGTACAGAATATTATCTTAAACTTTGTGTTGCTGAAGTCTGTTTTAGTCTAACCCCACTCAACCGTATCATTTTGTTTGTCTCAGAAATACTGCAGGGCAAAGTTACCTTTCAACTAGTGCTAGGTGGAATAAATCAGATTTTATTTTGTCCAAGCTGGATCTAGAACTCCTGCTACCCATTTGTTTTTCCTGATGTCTGCTGTCACCTGAAGTTGCAAAACTTGTGGTTTTCCATCAAAACCACGTCTGGTTTTCTCTTTTTGAGAAATGATTGCATGTTATATAGTGTTAGCCAATTTAAAAGACAGTATTAGCCATTGCAAATTACCAAGCTTTTCTCCTAGAGCTGGGAAGTGCCTGTAGTAACAGAATTGTGTTTGGAAAAGGCTGATGTTCAGTGGCTTTTCATGTGTGCATGACTATTTGCAATCTGTAATCTAACATGTATATATTTATAGCGTAGCATTAAGGTACTTGCTGCCGAAGCAAAGAAAATGGAGGGTTGTTCAAAGCATGATATCGAGCAGTCTGAAGCATGTTCTAAACTGCACATACCTCGAAGGCTCCTTAGTGATGCTGTGCCAGCAAGGAACATGGCTGTGCCATATGCTGAAAGAAAAAAGGAAAGGGTGGTTCAGAGAACCCCGTGTATTTGGAAAATTCTCAATTCAGTGGGAATCCTTTGTCAAGGATCTGTGTCTTCAGAGCTGCTCTGCTGAAGTTAGTGAAAATTTTTCCTAGATGCCAGTGGAGATGGAATAGGGTTTTTAAACTACAAGACTGTCTGTTTCTCAATCAAGAACTAGCTCAGAGAACTCCTGTGCTCTGTGCTCTGGAGAGTGTCTGACAAGATGATCACATTGGTCCCTCCTCTATTTATTATCTGTAAATTTGTAGCTCTTGTTGGGCAGATAGACAAAGGGAGTTCTCAGTCCGAAGTCCCTCTGATACTTTGAACTGAATTACCACTTCATCACATGAAAACCTTCAGTCCTTAAGACTGGACCACAGGAATGTTGCTGTTTTTCTTTGATAGTTGACTTCGGCTCCATTTAGCAGGTAAAGCATTAATCCCTCACAGCCCTCTCCTCATTTTAAAAGTCTTCAGCTGCAGTTCTCTGTTATGCTTTGAAAAGCGTGTTGTAAGGAGTACAAATTAGAGATATACTGCCTTCAAAACAGCTGCTGCCCACTTCTGCGTATGTGTAAAGCAGGATAAGATATGCAATTTGTAGGTACTATGATTAGTGGCTTAAGGAGAAGATACAGCATTTCTCAACATTTTTGAGACGTTAATACAATTCAGTCAGGCCATTTTCTGTAATATGTGGTTCACTGTATCTGATGTATATTTTTTTCATCTCAGACATAAAGGTAAATCCTTTTCATTTACATAAGCGGGCTCTATAAACCAGATTACCCGAATTAATCATAGATATTTAAGCATATCACATTGCTCTGTACCACAAGCTAGCATTCCTAGAAGGTGGATCAGAGATAAGGGTCCCATAAATTACTGACCAAATCCTTTAGTCCATCAGGCTTTACTTCCACTAAAATCAGTTTTGCCTGAGTAAGACCTTCTGGATTTGGCCCTGATACGCTTTTATATTCATAGACCCTTCAGATACAAAGAAGGCTCCATGAAGCAATTGTATCAATTTTTTTACTATTATTAAATCACTGTTTCAAATAAAAGTATAAAAATAAGCTATTTTTTAGTAATAGAGCTTTTAATAATAAACATGTGTGTTACACCTCTATCATGCTTGGCTTTTATTAGCTTATTAGATTTTATTTAACATCTCTATTATGTTATTTCCATTAAATAGATTAAATCATGAAATGTGGAAAGCTGGCTATTTTACCCTCGGTAAAAGAAAGATCTCTGTACAGTTATTCTCTAGTATTTTGCTTCTCTGCTTCCTAGAAGGCTCTAAGTTTCATCTGTCATTTGGAAACCAGTTGGGCTACAGGCAGCTAGCGTACTGTTACATAGAAAAATATAGGGACTATTCCCCCCACATGCTTCTTTTACCCTAATCAAACACTGCAGATGCAACTTGTCAAGAGAATGCACCTCACCCTCAGAAATCAAAGGAAAGTGACTTCAAGGAGGACAGAGCAGCACAGCGGCAGCTGACCCCACACCAGACCCCACAGGCAGGTCTGTCAGCGAAGGCAAGAAGGAGACTAGAGAAGATGAGCTGACACCCCGTGACACTGCTGCAGAGATTCATCCTGGAGCTGGGCATCTGGGTCCTTCAGCTGCCAAGGTCACCGGAGCAGCCAGCTCCCGTGCTGGAGCAGCGAGAGTGCACACGTCTCAGCACTCACACAACAAGGGCTGAGGCGTTAGCAAAGACGGTGCGTGCAGAGGTCTGGATAAGCACACAAGTGAGACAGATTTAGATCAAGAATTAGGGGACTGAACTATTTTCCTTGCCAACTTCTTTTTTTCCTGTAAATAAGATTTCTCCCCTTTCTCCTTATTATTTACTTACTTCCTATCTTAGCTTCATCCAGTCAAAAAGGTTTGCAGCAGAGATTCTTTCTCTACTTCTAGTGCACAGACATATGGACACATTTTAAAAAAGGTATTTTAATTTCAAGCTCCCTTTTAAAAAGAATTTTTCACTACCTGACATAGTCCTTACTCAGGGAGACTGCTTAATGATTTCAGCAGGGTTTTCTATGAGAACTACCAGCTTTTATCACATATTGGAACAGCAGCAGGGTGCAGCGTCATCTTTATTTCAATAAATCAGCAGGCTGCAGTTCAGAAGAGGTTAATAGAACAAGTAGCATTGAGTATATTTAAAAGGCGGAAGGAAATGAAAAAAAAAAAAACACATTCCTTTTCCATAATATAGTTCCTACACTCCATCTTCCCTTCCTATTTCAGAAAAACTTCAAAAGCCTAAAACAGTCCATCCTCCTCCGGTCTCTCTCGAAGCTCTGTAATTCTTACTTCCCATTTGGACTAGAGGAAGGTTTTGTCAAACTGAGCTTGCTGAACCAGAATCCTGTGCAGGGAATGGAAGCCCCTATTTTTTGTGTCGGGGTGATTGACAGCTTGCAAAGATAAACATCTCTCGCTTCTGCTTTTTCTTTCTATCTCATTAAATATGCTGCACTCTACAGCTTGCTTAAGAGTGGCATAGCACCAGAGAAAGAGATCCTGTGCTGCCCCAGAAGGACTTTGTGTTTGTTTTGCAGTGCAAGATTTACCCATTTTTCTGTTCCCTTCTATTTTGTCCATATCTTCCTTTATCTCCATCGTCTGATAGAAACTATGATTCCCAGGTGGCTACATCCAGTGCTGTGGGATGCAGTGCAAGGGCAGTATGCCCAGAGCAGTGTCACACAACCACATTGTATCTATTTCATCTCTTAATTATATGCATCCATGTCATCTCTTAATTAGACTCTACCTAATGATGAAACCAGGACTGGCAGTTTGTTTATAGCTGGCCAGTTTTTCTGGATTATTCTGAGTTTGGACTGTCCTCCTTCCTCATTTGTTTTTGTTTCCTCCTTCTTCGTTAATCGAGACAGAGACCTACTTCAGTGCTGTGGTTGACCAAGTAATTGAGAGGAACATTTAGCTTCTACCACACAAGCACAGGCCATTCCTACAAACTCTGGGATCATTCTGGAAAAGACTGTGTTGGAAACCAGGATGTTGATGGTACAATTAGTCCAGCCTATCTCCAGTGGTCGCCTTTCCTGGTGGCCTTCCTGGGCCAAACAGGGAACTGGCTGGATGCCTTACTTCAGGATGATGGCAACCACAGTCTTTCTAAGACCCTGCATCAATCTGTTGTAGCATGCCCAACAAAAGTCATAGTGTGAACCTGCCAACCTATGGGATTTCTGTGCTTTTGTAGTACATGTGTCCTCTTCTGCTCTTCTAAGAGCAGATACCCTTGAAAATTTCAGACTTTTTCTGGTGTACAGGGTCTGCTCACTTCTATCTATGAAAGTAGAGGGTAATAACTAATACCAAGAATATTAGTGAAGAGACACAAAGCAGGCATGCAACAGTGGGGAAGGAAATGTATTCTGAGAAATATCCTGGTACTTGTGAATCGTAGGGACTACTGATACGAACGAAAGATGGACATCATGTGAGTTCCCCCATACTAATCTGCTGGGGAAGCCCAGCAGTTTTTGTGTTGATCTGGCAACTGGATTGTTTTGTATCAGAGGTGTCCGCAAATCACGAGGCAAATACATTTGTCGTCATTTTAGTTTGTGATCTTGGGCTTTAATTCTAATCCAGTTTTCCGGAGTGGCTCAGAAATGTGCCTGACCATTGTAATGCTGGAAAAGGCCTCCCGAAACAGAGAAATCTGAACAAACTCTCTGTGTGTTGGGAAGGTATGTCTTAATTAGTGGCTCATTTCTCATGACTGTTTCAGCTCTTTAAAGGTAAGGAACGCAATGCATGGAAAGCGAGTTACAGGAAATAGATATGGAAATTGAGGGGGAGGAGGGAATGCTTATGTCTGCCCCGCAGAGGTAAATGGAGTAAAAACAAAACCCAAAAATGGAAGTCTTGTTTTCTCTTGTAACAACAAAACCCAGCACTTCTGTCCTCTGGCTCTCCAGCTGGCAGAATGGAGGCTAGGCTAGTTCAGATGCTGACAAATTAGTTTGGATAGTACAACGTTGTAGTTAGTGTCGATTAGAGACTTTGAACCTAAAAAAAAAAAAAAAGCATTCAAACATTGCCTCCCTCTGCTCTGTCATGCCATGATGCTCCGTCCCACCACTGAGAGACACAGACAATTTTTCTGCCTGTTATTTTAAATTATTTTCTTTTTGTCCAATGTGATATTCTGACGTCCCTGGAGAGCTTAGGATTGTTCTGATGGACTAAGCTAACTTGCAGTATATAGGTAAGGAAAAGCAGAACCGCTTCTAGGGATGATGATAAATTTTAGCATATGAAAACCATCATAATAAACAAAATAGTAGAGAGGAAATGGGCAGGCTGTGGCCTGACTGTGTGTGTTTCTCCTAACATCCATTGGCAAATGCAGGATGCTGGCAAATGCAGGACACTGACCTGTAGTGCATTTCTAATGTATCCTCATGCGTCTTTCCTCATTGTCTCAGAAAAGAGACAGAAGTACAAAGTAGCAGGGCCTAAAGTTTTGTGACTATGTACAGTCTTGTGTTCAACAGGATAGTTCAGTATTTCATAGTGCACAAAGGTCTCTGTCCTTCTGTATTTTGAATTTTATCATCTGTGTTCCTAATTTATTAGTAGTATCAAGAGATTTTTTGGGGGTCAGATTTTATTTTCATTTAATCAGTACCAGGGTTTTAACTTAAGTGCTCCAGACTGCCATTTAAAAACAGCAGGTTACCCGATGAGTGATCTTCTGCTGGGACTCTGCAGTCAGGTGAGAACAGAAAGCTACCTTGACAGTATCAATGGTCACTACAAAATTAAATCTGTAGCACTAGCTAAACCGCAGCCATTAGATGCTATCACTGGGATTTGAAATGAAATTAAGCAGCTGGAATACCTACTATCCTGCTAACATCATCAACCATATCAAAGATAATCACTGCTTTTATTACTGCAAGCACAGGATGCAGCTGGAAGTAAAACTGCCGATTATCAGATCTCAGTTTAGCCAATTTTGACTTCCAGTTCCGAGATTTGAGTTGTCAAAAGGGACGTTTAAAGAGAGATCAGCGCCTTTGAAGTGATAACACACAGGAGCCTGGGTGGCAGAGTCACAAAACTTCTGTACACCGTGTGGACTAAAACCACGGAAAATGTTTCCTGTTTTATAGGGGTGCAGGGAGAAAATTAAAACTGCAAAAGCTGTTCAGACTAAGATGTAGATGGATTGGTGGTGTCAAGAAAAAGCCTTATTATCTCCTCCGCTTTAATGCTCTGGTAATGTTTTTTGCGGGAACGTGAGGGTTCAGAGAAAGCAGAAGTTCCGATTACTAATTATCTTCATATTCACATTGCTGGACTTTACATTTAGAGCTCTGCTCTGATCTAAGATGTGTGGTTGTGAATCACCACAAGCTTTGAAAAAAAACCAAACACAATCCTGCTGTTATTGTGGTTGAGACACTCAGCAAAATATGCACTTAAATACCTGGAGTTGGAATGGCAATGGGGGAAAGTCACTTAGCCCCCAATTCAGTGAGGTTCTGCAGGACTCGGAACAGATCCAGCCTTAAGACTTACAGGGCACACGAAGCCACCACACTTTTACACCAAGGAGTAGTCCTGGTAGTAGAGATCTCATGGAGAAAGACTGAAGAAGGTGGCTCCACCTTCCTTACAAAGTGAGGTTATGGGAGAAAACTGAACAGAGCAGGGCATAAGGTCCACCGCATCTCCTTAAGTGTAGTATTGCTACTCCATTATATTCAGAGCAAAAGGCTTCCACAACTTCGTAACAGCTTGTTCATGTTTGAGGGATACATCAGATTTAGAAGAAAGATATCCAAAAGCGCACCTCAATGTTTGGTATTGACAATGAACTTAGTTTAGCATTAGAAATGTTAATTTTCTTTTGACATTAATTTGCAGTTGTAAGGGTTTGCTTGGATCCTGATAAAAATTTCTCTTTCAGATGGAAAAATTAATGTACCTTTGTGTAGAAAATTTTATACTGTGATCTGCACAGATGTGATCCTTTAAGGGACCAGCTGTTGGGGAGTGCAAGGGAAAATAGAGTCTAGTCCTTTGATCTGTAGCTGACTGTCACTTCTTACCAAGAAAAGCCTCTTAGCTTTATCATTTTTAATCCCCCAAAAGGAATTTTTCTTTGACAAAAAAAACAATTGGTTCGTTGTCTTCAGTGCATGGGCACTGTAAGGATGGCCCAGTGTAGCATGTGGTGTGAAACTCCTTGAGTGCCTCTTAAACCCAAGGTTTCCTTGCTGTGTCCGGCCGGTCAGTTAGGTACCCACTGTGTAGGAAGGCATGGACTGTAACAAAGCCAGGAGAGACCTTTAAAAAGAAAGGTTAGTTCATCAGTGGCCCTCTTACTAGCTTAGAAGGTCAGCTCTTCTCTAGACTGTGTCGGCATCCTTGGAGAGCTGGTTAAAGAAAATAGTATCATGTGCCTTTTACAGACAGAAAAGAGCAGATCCAATGCCCCCTGAAGCTAATTCAAAGTTTCCAGTTGATATGAGCTGACACTGCATCACATCATTCCTGTACTGAAGGTGTGCATATATGCTGTGCTAAAATCCACATGGAAGAAATGATTTAGTTGTCTTAGAGTGCAATCCCCTCAAACGCAAAGCCCAACGGAGCAGGCTTTGTGTTTGGTAACTTAGAGGGCTCAGAGAGAACAGAGTCCTTGCCCACTTACAGCTAATAGTTTTTCATTTTTAGTAATGACCTTGAGTCTGTCTGTTTTCATCACCCCAAATAGCTTTATACTGCTCAGCAGCCAGTTTCAGTGTCCATGCCATGAATGCTATGAGAAATAAATGCAAAAGAGCTGTAAGCAAGAAGAAAAATTTCTTTTCCCAGGTGTCCCATAATAGTTTTTCCCAGTGTTCACCCCATTCTAAGCGGGCATTTTGTCTGCCTAAGTGCATCAGGGTTGTATCCCAGGCAACACTTGGTCTGATATTTTTCCACTGTCTATTTTTGCTGGGCAGCTGAACCCTAGCAAGGATGCTCTACTACATCACAGCAACCCCCTTATATGGTAGCTCTCTTAAGAAAGAAGGCAAATTTCCAGTTTGGTTGTCTAATTTGTTTTTTAATAATTGAGACAGATTGCATTTTACCTTTGAGAATGGGTCCTTGTGTGCAGTCAGGTGAGCTGTTTGCTATCGGTGTCTGCGCTAGTATCAGATAAGCAGAAAACCCCCTCAACCTGACAATTCACTTGAGAATAATCTGATCTGGTTTGCTTTGCTGTTTCCTCTTGAAGTGGACAATGGCTTTTCCCCTGTTAAAAAGTTGACACAATGAGACAAGTGTGTGATTATTGTATCCCTTTATGTCATTTGAGTAACTTGAGATAGCCTGGTGTAATGTGAGTAATCTGTGTTCACCACCCCTTGAATCTATCTGGAGTTGATTGGCATATCTGTGCATTTTAACTTGTCTGGAAGGCTCTTATCTCCTTGCTGCAGAGCATCAGTTGCAAATTTTAAACCTTTCTGTTCAACTTTATGTTTAAATATGTTACTCTTCCCCTCTCCTCTTAGGGTCTTAGCAACGAGCTGGTTTTGCTTTGTTTGGTTGCTGGGTTTGTTTGAAGTAAACCCGATGACTCCTTTAAAACAAGTGAATCAGGGGAAACCAGGTAATGCAGCTGACAGACAGGTGATCCTGATAATACTGTCTGGTGCCTGATAGACTGCCCTTGAACATCTGAGCCATTCACACCATTTTAGACAGTTAACACTGGTTCTCCACTACTGAGCAAATCATTACTTTCCATCCTGACCCATTAAAGTTAAGACCTCCAGGTGCCTTTCAGGTACAGCCTGTGGTTAGAAGGTGATGCTGAGGAGAGCCACCCCCTGAGAAGTGCTGCAGGCACTGTTCCCCAGTGCCTCCAAGCGTTCATGGGAACAGGACTGCAGTGCCAGCCCCAGGCAGTTGCCAAAGCAACCTTTTTTTTTTTTTAACCTGTGCTTCCCTTTGAAAAGACTCAGATTAAAAATGAATCTTAAGAATAGCCTTTCCTTTAGTGGTGTTGCACCGTAAATGTCACTTCCTTTATTTTGAGGGAAGGTGACAGAAAAGTGTGGTCTAAAGGAACAAACGTCACGCTCCAGGGGGAGAAGGGAGGAGATGAGATATGTTTTAAAGGAAGGTAAGATGCTACTTTGATACTAAATTTGTCCCATTGATGTAAGCTTGGTTTGAAACCCCAGCAACTGCCTCGGTTTCCCCTGCCAGATGCAGAATCCTGTTCAGGAATGTGTAGTGATTTTCAGGGCTTAAACCATCAGAAACCCCCAGCTAAATGGGAGAGGTCTATCCTTCCTGCCTTGTGTGCATGTAATCCACAGCCATGCTTCTCAGCCCACGAAATGAATCAGATCATATAGTTAAGCTGGGTTTTGGGCTCCTGGCATTGGGTCAAAAAGACTGTAGCCCTGCAACACAAAACACTGATCTGGTATAAATTTACTAAATTGACTAAAAGTTGTTCAACATGGTAACTTTGTACTGGCAGGCTTTATGTTTTAGCATAAAAGCATCAAGTCAGAATAAACTCTGTATTATATGCTCTGACTAGTTCAGCAGAAATGGGATCTTTTGGCCACACCTGACTTGGATGAAATTTGTCCCGGTCTGGTAGTGCGCAAAATGTGATACAAATGTTTGGGAACCTCATCTGTGGCTGTGATTCTTCCTTCTTCACCATTCTGCCAGGATCCTGCCTTGCACTCCTCCCACAGGGTGGCAGGTTGAAGGGGGCAGGTGGGTGTCCTTGCTCCCTGTCCCCAGCCATAGGGCCCTAAGCACACAGACAGTCTGTCCTGTAGCATACGCCACTCTTGCTCTCCTTCTCAGGGACAAGAACATCTGGTATCTTTTCTAGGTGGCTTCTTTGGCCCTTTTCTCACTGTGCTGCTATTTAATGGAAGTTTTCTCCCTTTGTGGAGCAGTGCATACAGATTCTTTGTCCTTTTCCTCTCTCAGCTGAATAAGCACCAGACCATCCTGGTAATGTCCATCGGGGCTGCTTTCTAGTCTCCTGCTCCTCTGCCACATGACCCTTGAAGGATGTGGGCTACACCTGGGACTGGTGAAGCATTTAGGGTCAGCTTCCCTAAAATACTGCCTTCCATGTCTCTTCAGCAGGCATCTCTCTTTTAAAAACGTTTATTAAAATTTAAGACACAGTGCTGGATGAGCTACTGCAGCTCTTGCTAACTGTCAGGCAATGTGGCTGCATAACAATTTCACGTCATACTGTTCAGGTTAGGATGAGAAGCTAATAAACCCGCTCCTTTGAAAGCACTCCTCCTCTATATATTTGAACTCATGAGGCTTACTCTGACTCTCTGTTCTCTTTGTGTTATACACAATGGGATCATAAGATTCGCAAATGAGAAATAAACTGAGAATACTGTGATTAAAAATGTACAGTACATAATATAACCTTGCACAACAAAATTAGTACTTTGCTAATTTAGTCCCAAAGCATATTGATTAAATGCATTTTACCACTTCAGTGTATACTGGAAAATCCAATTAATATAAAAAAAAGAAAATGAAAACATCCAAGTCACTGAACTCTGGATCATAAATGTTAATCCATCCTGCAGTATCTTTTGAATAGAACACACACTAATTTTCTCTCATTGTTACAGAACAGATTTCACATAAAATAATGCTGTAATTGTTTGGGAAAAAAAAAAAAGTATTTGCCATTTGGTGTTTCCATTTGCTCCTCCTTGATTGAATTCATTAAAAAAGGATTTTCTTTTTCTATCCGTAACAGCTTTCAGCAAAGTCTTCTTAGTGACAAACTTTTAGTACCAAAAATGTCTGAACGTTTAGTAAATTAGAAAAAGAAGCCTTGCACAATATTTAACCACAGGTATAGAATTTGACCAAGTTTAGGACTTTGTTCGGACTATGTCCATACTAGAGATGATGGCGAAAGAAATGAGTCTTTCACTGCTGCTGAAGACCAAGAGGCCAGCTTTTCTTAGGTGAACGGGAAGAACAAACTTCTGGCCAAAGGCTTTGTGCCAGCAATACCTACAGATAGTACAAATGATGGAGTATTTTATCTGGTACCTAAGTTGGGGCAGAACCTCAAGAATCCACTTCATCTATACATGCTGCTAGAGCCAGCATAGAAATTCTGATGTCCTCAGACCTGCTTTATTTTCTGCTGGAATTTATAAGGCTTAAATTCAGGATATTTGCCAGGGAGGAAACAATTTTAATTGCAACAACAATTGCAAATTTCTGCACTTTCAGCAAGGCTTGGTGCAAAGAAGGTAACTACAACTTGGTATCAGGAATCTCTAGTGAGAAAAGAAGCCAGTGGTACTGTTGCATCTGAGATGGTGAATCTTTTTCAGCAAAGTGATACTACCAGGGGAATGAAATTGCGACAAACTGCAGCTGAGTGGAATGATGAGGAATTTAAGATTTCTAGTGGTCTTGAACTTGTATAATTAGTGATATTGTGACAGGTTTAATAATATAAAGATGCCTGCGTGTTGAATATCAGGGGGGAGGGAGGGGCGGCGTGTGGTGGTGGAATCATATTTCCACAGACAGCACTTTTATAATTTTAGTAGTACAGCGTTCATAAGGTACCTATTAGAATGTGTTGTTGTCAAAGGGAATATTGGTGAAGAGGCATACCTTTTGGAGCCATGTCTGCAGGGAGACACGTGCAGATGTCTTTATTGGTTTCGTGTCTAAGCGACTTCCCCGGAGGGTGTGCTAGCTGTTGGGTATTAGTAGTTTCATAGAGAATCCATGAAGAAGCTCATGTGCTCTTCACTCTGCTGGTTGTGGGTGGTCTCAGAAGGAAGGCATTTCCCCCACCCTCCCTTTTTTTTTGTGGGAAGAAGAGTAACTGAAGAACTATAAAAATGAAACATTGCTCTCAAATGGGCATTCATTCAGGCTGTTTTATAAATACTTTTCATCCTCGAACAGGACAACATTTGTAAGGTTAGCCCAGTGAAGGTCTTACGAATTTTATCACATCTTAGCTTGCTTTTATGTAAGTATGTTCAGATAAATACTAGTATGTGATATATTTGAATACATCTAAGGCCTTTTTCGCTAGACTGATATTTATGTTTTTACATGGCCAAGCTTTACTGCCATTGCAATAGTACTTTACTCACTAAAAAGCCCATTTGACTTCCAGTGCTATAAAACTTAGTAAAATAGTGAGGAACCAGGCATTTCAGACTGTCCTTTTCTCTTTTTATGTATTTTATATGCATTTTAATATATGATATATCCTTACCTTTCGCCCTGTCACTGTACATAGTTGTGTGAAAAGAAACAGACTTAGTAACATAATAATTTATTCTATGTAGCAAGATCATGATATTTCATATTTTCTATATTTGGATAATTGTGGCTAGGAAATACATTCTTTCCCAGAATGATACAATGCCCAATTCAAAACAAGTGTGCTAAAGATAGACTTTTCAGCCTGTCCTTCACTACTTCCCTCTGCTGTGCAAAGAAGACCTGATTTTGCTGTCCTTCGCTATCCTATACTCTACAAGGAACAGCCTAGAAATTTACTACATCTGAGAAGATAGACTGGTGGTGCAGGAAGAAAAAGGGAAGAATCTCCTTCATTCTGTGTGTTCTGGGTAGGGGAGTTGTGGTGATGCTACAAACCTTAACCTCTGTTTTCTTGACTTTTTTTGCAAATTGTTGGTTAGCAAGTGCTCAGTTAATTTATTCTCTTTTAGTTTAGACTTGCTCTGCACTGCATAACACTGCTCGATATTAATTTGCTAAAAGTCAGATAAACTGATATTCCCTCAGCCTCACCAGTGACTCGGAAACAGATTGTATTACAGTCTCATCCTAACGTAATGTATTGCTTTTATGAATTAGAAGGCCAGCTCTTCAGCAGGTAAAAATTTGCATCGTTCAATGCACCTTTACATAGCTATATTAAATGAAGATCAGACCCATAGAATTTCTGGTCCCATCAGTAATAAGTATATAATTTTGCATTATTTTGCTTGCATTTAAAAAAAAAGAACCCCCTTTTTTTTTTCTTATTTAGAGAGAAATGTGTGTGTTAAAGATATGTGATATTAATTTCCTAGAAAGTATTCATAAATACACTAGCACTTTGGAAGTTAAATAGAAAGTGATAAAAAAAAATTGAGACGATAATTAATCCATTCTTTACTTATAGCCTTGATTAGCCGTCATACAAAAAGCTATTGGTGAGGCCAAATCAGGTTATTCCAGTTTGCTTTATTCCATCAGCATGTGCCCAAAGAGAGTTATTAGCTCATTTTGATTGTTCATTGGCAGTCCTGATGCAATATGGGAAGTGTCTGCCAGCAAATGTCCTTAACATACGTGATTTGAAGGGGAGAAATAACTACCAAAAACATATATTTGCCTTATCCCGCTGAAGTGAAAAATGTCTTCGCGTGCCACTAAGGAGTTTGTATATTTTGTGAAATTGGTGTGTGCATATATTAGTTTTTGTCTTTTTTTTTCTTTTTTTTTGCTTTTGTCTGTGGTGCTTGGAGTTTTTTAATACTTCAGGCTGAAAAGAATCTGATAAAATTCCTTCTGTTTTCTCGAGTTTTAAGCATAATGTATTTGATATTTTATGTTTTGAAGTGCTTGTCTTCTGGAATATTGTGTACATACATGATGCACATCCTCTAGGACATTTCTTCTTCAACATTATATTTGCAAAACTAATCTGTCTCAAAAAATGGGAGATGGAGATTGCAAATTAAAAAAAAAAAGAAAATAAAAATTGTGTCAATTCATTTTCCTTTAAATCCCCTGCATGACAAAATAGTAGTAATTAATATTATCCCTTTTTTAGTAATTCCTTGCTAAGAGGAGTTGCTTGTGGAGAGTTACCGTACTTTGTTAAATACCTGTTGTTTAACATTCCAGAGTTGTCTGTATTTTGCAGAAGGATGAAAGGATTATTAACGGTATAGTTGTATTATGGAGTTTAACAAACAAATATTTTTAAAATCTGGTTTGTTCTTCATAAGAATAGCGTTAACTCATTTTGAGTTTTGCCTGAGAGATGAGACCTCCAAAATTGTCCCGAAGGTGATAGCATACTTTTTTCTTCAGTATAAAAACTTTCCAGCATGCTGCATATATTTATTCAGCAGCCTTATATCACCCCTGAAAAGCTAGTTTAAGGCATGGGAATCAATCCAGGCTTGAGTGATGTACAGCCCTCCTCTTAGGAGCTCAGTCAGTGTTTAACCACAACACTGCACAACATCTTGGGACGCGAAGTGAAGAAAACAACAACCATTTGAAACCATATTAGAGATTAAGGACGGTAGAACCTAATTGCGTGATTAAACATTAGAGTCAGCTTTCCTATGGTAAGAAAAAGTGGCATGGGATTTTTTTAATTACTAGAAATACTTAGTACTTGTTTCTTAGCTTATCAACAACATGTTGTGGCTGTGTCACGCAGAAACATTAGCTTGTGAATTAGCCCTGAGGCACTGTCCTATATGTGGCTCTGAAAGCGCCTGGGTGTAGGATCCACTGACTCAGAGGAAGAGTGCCTCCTACTGATTCTGTCTTCAATCCAAAAACTGACCTTGCTCCTCTGACAGGATTTGACAGGTTTGCAACCCACGGGTGTGGCTGTCATAGCATCATTTTTTCCCCCTTTAGCTGCTTCTCTAATAAACTTGTTAACTGTTTTGCATTAATAGAGAAACTTATGCAATGCATGCCTTGCTGTCTTTGACAACTCATTCAATGTCAACCATCAACAATTTTCGTTTAATGGACACGTAACATCCCTGGTGTGATGATTTTTTTTCTTTTTTTTAAACTTTTGGTGTCAAATTGATAAGCCTGTGAAATAGAATAGATACACATAATGCCGCTTTATCCTCACAATTGACAGTGAGGCAGTGAAGCAGAACGTCAAGAAAAGCGACCCAGTTCTGCATGTGTAACCACACAAGAACCCAGACTGGTCCCCAGTCCCACCTAACGTCGCAGCTTCGTGACATCCGAGCAAATAATAGGCAGAGAGTGTGAGTTTGTGAAAGTAATTATATAAAGCTGATGGCAGGGGACAAAAAGAAGTGGGGTGGGGGGAGAAAGAGAGCGGTTTCACCGCTTTGACAATGTCCACAGCTGTGATGTCATAGGCACAAAGATGATAATAAAATTTGGCCAATGTGGTGTCAACTACACCTTGCTCCTTTTGTCTTTTCCCTCGTATAATTTTGTATCCATGTGTGAATCGGCTCATTAGTGGAGGAGAGTGAAAATTGAGGTCAGGGTATTTAAACCTGACCTGTGCAAAGGCCATGCAATGCCTAAGCCCACCGGGGGTTTCACTTCAGAGCCCCGGACCACCCTTGAAGGTGACACCAATTCAAGCCTCATTTTATAAAGGCCTTATTAATTATTGTCTTTATAAGAAGGAGAAGCCATATAAAGAAATGTGTCATTCTTAGAGTAGGAGTAGGCAGGGAAAAAAAGAGAGAGAGGGAGAGAGAAAGAAACAGAAGATCAAAAGAGAGCTTTTTTTTCCCTTTTGCTTTTCATGCCTCAGAACCTCAAAGGAGGTCGGGGAACAATCAGGCTTAGGGGTCTCGTGTGCTTTCTGGCAATTAGACTCAGCTGATGGGCTGAAAGGGATTGAATGGCAGGGTTCAAGGCCCTTCTCCAGAGCTTCAGACAACAGGCTTTTCCAAAGCAGCAGAGCAGCAGACACCACTGAAATCATTTCAAATGGAGACTTACAGCCAGGGATTCATTAATTCACCGGCCTAAACAATTACTGGAACATATAATGTCTCTATATACACTTTGATAAAGACTGTCATCCTAGACCTTCATTTTCCCCATTTTTATTAGAGATTTTTAATGTCAGGTTTGAAAAGAACCTTTTATTTCTTCAATTATCAAATTAAACCTTTTATTTTTTTTTTCCAAAGGGGGGAGGAATATAAATTCCAGAATTTTTGTTTTATGGCTGCAATTGATTTGAATTACAAGAGGAGACTGAGAAAGTTTTGTAAAGCATCCTTCAACATTCAGTCATAAATAGGATGGGAGCCTGAGTAGCAAGAGATCCCATCCTCCTCTTTCCTCTCTTTAAAGAGGGTGGTCTGGGACAAATAGATTTAAATGAGCTTGATGTGAGAGAATTAGCTAATAAGGGACATGCAGCAGAACACTCTATAGATGCAGGCTGCATTTGCTGCTAGAATGGTTTGAACTGAGCAAACTGAATTAGCACTTTTAGTACAGTTGAAATGTTTTTAAAATAAGAGAACAACCTGTTATTGTATTTCTATTTTTTTTTCTAGTATAAGATTAGATGTACCCAGAGGTGAAAGGTTTTGGTGCGGAATTGTGGTTCACTTATAAAATGTACTTGAGTATCCCTATGAAGATTAGAGGTAGGTACAGTGATAGGTCCCTCTAGAGCACTTCTGGCAGGGACCAGGTGTGCTTGGTAGAGGAAGCACGGCCCCAGGAAAAAACTGTCCTGTGCTGAGGTAGATAGAAAGTCTAATTAGGCACAGTCAAAAGTGTTTTTTGAATGGAAAATTGGACTTTTGACTAAACTATGTTTTGTGTCTCTCTGTTCCTCAGATTTTTCTTTTTTTTCCCCACTGGGGGAGAAACTGCAAACCCATGCATGTTTTAACAGAAAAATATTTCAGTTGAAAATAATTTGATTGGAAAGTAACATTGGCACGTCTTAGAAGTGCTGGTTCACATAGCCCTGTTCTGTTTGGAGCAGCACCCTGGTCAGACATCCATCACCTCCTCTGTCCAGTAGCAATGTAGTACGGGAGACACAGTCCAACCAGGTAGTTCAATTCATAGAGCAACATGAGGTTTTCACTTTATGATTTTCAGAAAAGACACCAACTTGTTCACCGTGCTGCAGGCTGTGTTAGAGGAATCCTGCATCCTCTAACCACACCACAGATGTTTGTTTGCCGTAAGTGTGGTCCTTGCCTCATTCCCATGGTGAAGCCCTATCAATACGTGATAGTTCCAACCATAACATGAATATTTTCCATGCAGAAAAACAGTGTTGGGAAGGGAGTCTACCTATTATGTGATTCCAGTAGTCAGTATGTGTCCGTTTCTATGGATTGTGCCCAACCCACCACTTCCTTCTACTGCTTTGCAGGAGTAACCCAGTTTGGGTAGAACTAGGGCTGTATATTTAGGAGATAACACTGTCTTGGGAAGAACAATGCTGTTAACACTGGTAAATACTGTTTCAGACTTTCTGCAGGAAGATGACACCAGGAAGTTGTACAAGGCTTGAATTATCATTCTGCTTTCAGCCATGACGGAAGAAAATCTTTATTTTGCTTAATTGAAAATTTTAATTTGCATATTCCTCAAAAGATTTGAGGTACTGAAATCCTCAGCATATGCATGTAGTAACTATGACTTAATTCAGCCTGATCCTATTCTGGAAGTTAAGAGACTAGCTAAATGAAGGGGGTTGGAACTAGGTGATCTTTAATGGTCCCTTTCAACCCAAACCATTCTATGATTCTAAATCGAAACAGATAGACCCAAATGATGCATCTGGGAATTAGCATAATTCCTGAAACAGTGGTACCAGTAGAGGTATCCATCAACCAAGATGATGATGGTGATAATGGGAATCTGTTGGATATTTACTACACACCTAATACACCTGGGGATGCTAGCTTAAGTGGGCTATTTTGGATTCCTTTGTTTATCGAAGCAGAGAAGGAGGGATAAAGAAAGGTAGGGTGGATTAAAGTGAGCCACTGTGAGTTATTGTGAATAAGTGCCCTTTCCATTACAACAAATGAGTGCTATAATGAGATTCATTGAGGGAAGTTGTAGCTCTATTGTACCACCAGACTTACTTAATAGATGAAGCTAACAAGACTAGAGATTAGAGTTTTCTGTTCTGTATGCCTGTATGGTATCCAGGCCACAGAATTTCCTTCCTCTGCATGCCTCCGTGTGTGATTTTTTGGTTTTAGTTGTCTCATTATCAGACCAAAATCATTCCTATTTATATTTTGTAACTGGAGTCTTAGGTATTTATTGGGCACAGCTTTTGTGTTTGTCATGGGTATAGCAATACCGTGCAGTATTAGCTTGCATTAAAAGCGTTTTGAGACTATTAATTTATAACCTGTAAAACTCTTTCACCCAGGCTAGACTATAATGATAGTGTTTCTTATGTCTTTGTGTCTGTTACCTGTTGAACTTTTGTGAACTCTGCTTAGCTTCTTTGTTCTAAGTACAGTCATTCCCTCTGACGGCCTTGTGCTGAAACTCCATCATGGTCACTGTGTCCCTGTTTTCTGAAATATTAATGCTCTATGTTTGCTGCAAGGCTAGAGGACCACACTCTTGTATAATTGCATTTTTCTACTTCCTATTCTCCCCCTGTGGTTGCATTCTTGCATATTTCAGCCTTCTGGGTTTAAATTGCATTTTTAATACAAACTAATCTGTGTGCTACCTCAAAACGTGGGGAGGATCTCAAAGAAGGAGAATGCAAAATCCTATTTAGTAACCCCTGTGTTTAGTGATGTCAGCCCAGTGGCCGTAGGTAATGCAAACGTTATCAGTAGATATTTGTCATGACCATTCTGCTCGCTGTCTGCTTCACAGTATGACACATGAGTGAAATCATCTTCCCCGAAATGTCTCTCCGTATGGTTTTTGAGACTATTCTTTCAACTCAACACACCAGCCACCTTCAGCTGTAATCTGTCTCTTCCCCACCATTCTGCCTCATTCCCAAAACAAGCCTCTTTGTCCTTGCCCACTGCCCATTTATACCATTCTCAATCAATCTTCATTGAATGCAGCGGTACATCATTAACTTGTCTTCCGGCAAGCCACTTAACCCCCTAAACCCTGGAGCAGATTCATTACATTGCCATCTTCCAGTGAACGGTCACATCCACACTTGACTTAGGCTATTACTTAGTCACACGATTCATCATCCACATGGGTAGTTTTTTGCTCCTGATCAGATTGGCGTGACAGTATCTGGAGCATATTACAAGGAGATATCCCAAGAAAAAGGCCCTGTTCAGTAAGTTTGTCTACATATATAACTCTTACTGACCCCGCTCTTCTCCATTATCACCCACGAGAGACAGGAGCCATTATGCAGCCCTTCTTTCTCTGTGGTCATGGTAGCTTTCAGCATGCTCTGAACCACGGCTGAGCTTTGTATAAGGGACATGATGCAGAATTCACTGGAGTTTTATGTTAATTCTTGATTTTACATGATGTTTTCTACTATTTTCTGAGTTACAGTATTATTATCCAGGCAAATTTGGAAGACATAGGACTGTAATGCACAGGATTTTTGTACTTGGATTGGTATCAGACCTGAAATCCAGAAAACCCATCCTTCACTCTCTCATGAGTGGATAAATATTAGAACTATTCTTTTTGTTTTCATCACTCTAGGAGCCCTATTTTACTCATCTTTTGCTTTTTTTGTTTCCTTCATGCCACTTTGAAAGGGAATTGAGCAGCTGAGGTAGTTCCTTTATTGCTGAAAAGCCCCTCAATAATTCTGAGTTTATAATCCGCTGTACAATCACCAGTCCGACTTTGGTAATCGCACGTCACAGTATGATTACCAAGAAATAACTGAAGAGTGATTATGCAAATCCTGGAGTTCTAATTGGCTAATAATGACTTTAAGACAGAGTACAGTGATTCATATGTTGTGTGTTTTTCAGGGGAAAAATCCAAAGTAATTATGTAAATCAGTTGCCTGTAACAACTAGTCAGATGCAAAGCTTTGTTTGGTTAGGGAGGGCGCTCAGTAATGCATCAAAACTGTGGAGCATCCCTGCACTTTGAAGCGCAGAGGCAGTTCCACTTCAAATGCGCTGTATGGTGTATAGGGACTGATTTCATTCCTTCTAGCCAAGTATTATTTCTTGCACTATCCTCCAGGAAGCTAAAACAACCCTCAAAGCTCACATATATGTTTAAGGTGATTGTTTAGCCCAGGAGACAAATGGAAAAAGAAAAATCCCATTTTCCAAAGAAGGATTATAAAGAGATAATTTAGTCCTCCTTCTCCTTTTTCAGTTTAAGATTCTGTGTCACAGTTAAAATTATTCACTACTAAAGATACTCTTCATTAGTAACCCTAGAATAAAAGCTTCTTATTACCTTTTCTCCTGCCGTATTGTTATAGGACCTCTAGGATTTCTTTGTAAATTCTGCATGTTATTCTTATTAACGCTGATTTTAAAAAATAATTCTCTTGTGGGATGTAGATTTTTTGAGATTCATTAAAAAATCCTGCTCTGTCTTTCTCACACTGAAAACTCTAATAGGACTTAACCAATCGATCGCACTGTTTGATACAAATTCTGTACAAAATATTGGGAGTTGCTGTTTTTCAAATAACTGTCACAAACCTTTATTCTACTTAAAATAAGCATAGTTTGGGCAGGCTAGTATCACGGGGAATACAAAAATTTCTCATCAGGTTTGTCTCAGGAAACACGCTTGGATTAGGGAGCTGGAGAGAGGTTAGCAGTCTTCATGATAACCATAAAGAGAAGTGTTTCAGCCATGGTTGTATGAGCCAGCCAAGGCCCTGGTTGAAGGCACTGCTGCCCAGTCTTTGTGTGATTCACTACTCTGAGGTCCATCATATGTATTTCACAGAAAACCTACTTTTAATATAAGCGTATTCTTTATATTAGGCCTTCAAAGGAGTTTGTTTCTATTGACTTTAGTGGTCCACTATAGGCTTGACTCAGTGTAATAAGTCAGCTTCTTATCAGTCCTCCAGAATGGGGGGAGTTCAGACCCATAGACAAGATGCATAAGACAAGCGTGAGAAGACAAAGTCATCGTGTGTTCAGCATGTCTTCTGAGCAGACACTGACTTTCCTTTTATATTTCTCCTGGATCCCATTTGGGGCCTCTCTGTAGAATGGGAATGACTTTACAACTTCAATCCACAGCTTCCAACAAAGAGTTTCCATTTACTATAATAAATCAGACACACAGATATGAACCCTTAGAGGAGTAGATTAGCTTATACCTAGGAAGCTGGTACCCTTTTAATGTTGCTGATACATTGTGCTAGAGGGTAATGAATGTGAGAATGAAAGGAGGAAGGAAGAGAGGAGGAAAAGTGGAGGGCATGGGGAACAAAGTGGTCTTTAAATGCCTGAAAAAATGCTATGAGAGAAGACAAGGAATAAAAAAAGAGAGATAGCTGAGGAGAGGTGGAGGCCCAGGCACTGTTGCAAAGCCCCTCCATATCAGTGACAATCAGTGAAGAAGCTTCCATTTATTTAGTGCACTTTTGATCTGACACACGGTGAACAGTTGAGCCATATCCTTAAGCTGAAGCATGTGTCAGGACAACATATAGACCCTGGCGATGCCAAAACATTTTGCAGGTAGGTCTCTGCTTTGCTGAATTGATTGTGTAGTTGGGGTTCTTGGATGTCAAAATGAATTATATTTCAGTCTAAAATTTCCCTCTCTTCTTTATGTTTTTTAAAAAAAAAAAAAATCCAGCTAACCCCATGTCATGGTTGTAAGAAGAATTCAAAATTTATGTACATTTTTGGGCTTCTCCATACAAAAATAATTCAGCAGTTGGAAATTAAATGGCCATGAAAACTTAAATAACTTTCTTTTTTAATTGAATAACCCATGTGTCTTTTCACAGTTTAGTGATCATCAGAGGGGCAGGACAGGATGTGCGTGTCCCATCATCTTCCTAGAAGACCCCCGTCACCATAAAGTCCATAGGTTCTGTGAGGTTATAGCCCTTCCCCTCAGAAAGATAACTTCACCCCTTTTTCTGCCTCTCAGAGGTTTTTATTTCTTCTTCCACTAGAGCTACTGTTTTCAAAGAAGGGAATGTATTTCCCTATAACGATTTAAGTGCTGAGTCCTACTCTCTTCAGACTTAGCACTTTGTGCGTAAAGGTGGATGTGGATGTTCCAGTTGGGATTGGCAGGGCACTCTGCTCCCCTGGTGTTTGCTTTGCACAGGTCTGAATAGGTGTGCCACATTTCAGACTATACTGATGTGCGTGGATACTGTACTTCCCTCCCGTGTGTGAAGATGTCAAAATGTAGAAGCCATCAGTTTTCTGGATATTTTAAAACAGGAGAAGTATGAAATTTCAGGACCCTGAAGCGATGCAAACAGGGCTGCTAACATATTTCTATACCATCCCGCTATGGAAGCAAATTGTGCTCTTTTGATTGATCCACTCAGCCATGCCCAAGCAACTGTCTGCTCAGTCAAATTCATTGCTGTGTGTGGCTCAGTCATGTGAAAATAGTGCCCTAAAAATGATAAAGTTTAAAAATATAATGTGCATCTTAAAAGCTGAGAAACCAAAGAAGAGTTAAAAAAATAGCTTTTTAATGAAATTGTTGTTGGTATTTTTTTGTTTTTAATTATTATTTGTTGACCAGACTTTTTAGGTCTGAACCAAGACTACACTTGCGATAAAAAATACTAGTTTTTCAAAGCAGCAGCAAAGGTATTTGAATAAGGAAAAAGTTTTGGTGGCATTGGCAGTTAATTTCAAATATAAGGAAAGCAAAAAATGAAGACAGAGATGAAAGAGGTAGAAGAGCTCACTAGTTTGTTGTAGTAAAAAGGATGAAGAGAAGATGACAGGGCTCAGGTGGAAATTCTCTGCAAAAGTATTTTTGCACTGGCATATTCCCCAAATGCGCCTGATCCCCTTCCCACGCCCTGCTTCCCAAAGCTCGCCCCCATTCAGGCTGCACTGTGTACCAGTTTATTGTGTTTAACAGCGGTTATGCTTCAGTAATACTTTATGTCTCTGGCTTGGAAAAGTCTTTGGATGAAAGTCACAATTTCAATTACTATTTTTTCAGCTTGCCACTTAAAATACGATCAAGCATATGGGTGAGCTACACAAAATTTTTCAGCGAACATTTGAAATCAGAGCAAAACCTGATTGTTCCATCTTATTAGCCACGTCTTGTTTGATGTAGCATGTTTTTCTAACCCGGTATCACTTCCATCTGAAGCCGCACCACAGAGAACACAAAGGTTTCAGTATTGAAGTTGAAGGAGCACTGAAGGGCATCTTACAAATGCTACTTTGTCACCTAGCAGGAGTTCTTGGAAATTTTTCAATGTTTTTCTTTTCTTTTGTGAACGGACATAAAGTGCCTCTTTCAAACCCAGCTAGGGTTTCATTCCTGCTTCTGTGATTCTCTGAGGTGCATTAGTTGAGGCTGGCAAACTTTTAGACTCCGGGGAATACAAAGCAAGATAATCAGTGCAAACTCAGTCCTTGCGGCAACTCTGTTTGGGTGGCTGAGTTTCCCGACAGGGACTGGGGTGGGGGAGGAGAGCAGTCGCTCTAAAGATGTACAGGAGCGACAGAATTAAAGCAAGAAGAAATCCTTCGGTTTTTAAAATTGGAATAAAGACAGAAAAGGATCCAGAGCCATTCACAGACTGGTAGGAGCTGAGAAAGACACTTATGCAGGTTTGCTTCCCAGATTTTTGCTTCACTCTAAACTTTTATTTATGTGCCTTTTCCTGTGCCACTTTTACCAATGTTTCTCGACAACACATTAACTTCCCTCCCGGTACAATAATCGACTCCAATCTGCTATTATCACGGAAATAGAAGAGGTAAAGTGCCTGTAATAGGATCCAAATCAAATCACTTTCACTTCAGCCGGCTTTTGCTGTGAAGCCGAAGATTCCCCAGGGAGATTCAATACAGAGAAACACCTGCAGACACAGGCTGAGGCCCGGAGATTATATAGAACACGACAGGCCGAGCTTTGCACTAGCATTTCCTTAGTTACAAGATGGTCACACTGGCAGTAATAACCAGAGGCAGGACCTGATAAAGTTGTGACTCATTGGCAAAGCCAGGATCTGACTTTCAGCTGATTTGACCCATCCTGAAGCAACACATCAGTTGACAATTTACTGCAGAAACAGCTATAGTTATATTTTTTTTTCCTCCCCCTGAAGCACTTGCCTTAGTCTTGAATGGTTTTGCATGAATCCCTGGTTGCGTTTAAGCGCAGTCCAGCCTGAAGAGAAAAAATATATCATTCTCTCCCAGCGGCTAGGAAAGGCCAGACTAAATTGAATTTAATAAGTTTCAGGTTTTGGGGGAAAATAAACCTAGAATCTTTCCTGTGTCATAGGAGACAACTTCAGCAAGGGTTGAAATTAGGATCAAAATACACGGTTGCAATCAGCTCGTGGTGTAAGTTAGAGTTTTGATGCCTTGTTCCCTGTGATTATTAGTTTATTAATTCAAATCTTTTCCCCCCACATTTACGTTTATATGTAAGTACTTTTTAGAAATGCTAAGAGACTCTATGCCAGTTACATGTTAGTATTTAATTTTTTATTTATGTCAGGAAAACAATAATATCGTCTTAGCAGGATAAAAGCAAATATAAGTCGTTTCCATATTTGTCGCCTAAGATTTGACAGGTTTGGCCTTGGTGGAGAAATAACAATAGTGGTAAAAACAGTAAGAAAAACAAAGAAAAGCAATTATTCCTGAATTTTAAAAACCTGTGGGGAAATTTTCATGGCCCAGAGTTCAGTGAGGAGTTCAGCTCCCATTTTCACTTTGAAATATCTTCTAGTAAGTATCCCAATACCTATGCTGCTGCTGCTGCAAATATTATTCAGTACCCGTCAGTGTATGAAGTTCCTCACATAGTAGGTATGTGGCTTTGGCAAGTACATACTGACCCAACGTATACATAAAACACAGCAACCACTATTGGTAGCCTTAGCTCCTACCCCAATATAATTATTAGTAAACGGATAAGAAAATCTTTAAAAATTAAATTTAAACAGATTGGTATAAAACTCAAAAGCCACAGACCAAGGAAAAAAGTTGCGCAGAACTTGAGGAGCTCTGTGGGAGGAGTGTGTTCAGGGAAGCTGAAATAATAGTAGATGTAAGCATTTTCTGCAGCTGGCTTGTTCTGGAAAGTGTTACATGGTCTTCTATCATGTCCTCATCTCTTTAGTGTCCGAGCACCTTAGTGTATTAGGTAAAGAGGGTGAGAGACATCAGGAAGAGTTTGCTCTTAGACTTCTTTTTCCTCATGGAGAGAATTGTTTTTTCACTAAATGTACGTTTGGTAGGGTTTAGTTAAAGTGTTTGCTATAAGGCCACTATTTTTCATGGAGCGGCAAATGAAAATAACCGAGTGTCTTGCTCCTCTCCTACAAGCTTTACTCACAAGCTTTTATTTTAATAAGAAAACTATTTTTTTTGTTTTAGAAAAACCTTCTGAAAGAAAGGAGATGGGTCTGGAAATGTGTTTTGACTCCACATTACAGTACACTACAGTCACATTAATGTAATGTATAAAAAAAAAAATGTTAAACACTAACATGGGTTCAAAACTCCTGCTGTGAGAGATATGGAAGTCACATTATCTTGTCAAATCAAATGCACATTCTTAATTGCTAAATATGAGCCAGAATCCCAAGTCCAAATGTTTGTTCGCTGAAAACCAAACCATAATTGTACAGTTGCAACTCTAAGGGAGTTTGGAAAGCTCTAATGGACAGGAGCAAAGTATTTTATGGGGGCATCAGAATTTGGGGCATCAGAATTTGAGATGGTAGTTTGTAAGTCCAAAACTGAAAACATGGTGCTCAAGTACAGTGAGAATATGGCAAACGGCATCATCCAGCCTCTTTAATTAGATATGGGACTGCATAGGGCATTTCAAAGCAAAATAAAGGAAAGACTGAGGGGGTACCTAAGTATCTCTTTGAGGATGGAGTATTAAATAGCGAAAGATTTTTATTCTAAATAATTGCTTTTTCAGTTCTCTGTGCAAACCAAAGCTTTATAGGCAGGAGAGCAGAGGCGAGAAGTGGGGGAAGAAGGGAGGAATTAGGTCACTCTGTCAAAACATCTTTAGCTTTGTCTGATGAAGAAAAAGTTATAACCATTACAAAAATAATAATACTTTTTTATAAAACTGTATGTATTGTATGGCCTGAAATTAAACATTTCCTTTAATCCTCAGGGCTTCTTTATATCTCAAAAAAAAAAAAAAAGAAAAAAGAAAAAAAAAAAAGAAGAAATAATTCAGGTAAAACGTAAATGAAATCTCACTGTGAAATTAAAAATTCATGTGACAGGCCCCTGTTCTCTTTCTTGCTTTTAGACTGAAAGCGTCTGACTAATTCAATAGGATTTTGTGAGTGCTTTGGTCAATCCAAACATGCTTTCTTTGGCATAAAAAAAATTATTCTATCCAAGTTCATCAGCTTCTTATAGTCACTTTTTTGAGAGAGGACCTTTGGCTTGCAACTATGTTGTATCGGTTACAGTCTAGTATTTCATACATCCGAAAGCAGTAAGCATAGACCAAGTCATGCGGACATATGCCTCTAGAAATGCTATAGGTAGTGCACTCTGTCTGTCGGAGCACTTCAGGAGCACTTTGGTACAGCATCGTGTTAAAATACATCTTTCCCCCCCAAGTCTCACTCTACTGACCAAGAAAAAGTAATAGTACTGGCTGGAAAAACAAGAAGAGATATTTTTAGTATGTTTTTTAAAAAGCAGCAGGAGCAACGATGGTATTACTTTCGGTCTTTTTTTAGAGGTTTAGAGGCTAAAGCCTATAGGATTTGAAACTGTGATCTCTGACATTGCCTTCAAGAAATGCAGAGGCCTCTCTCTCCTGTGTTTCCAGGTGTAGATGTGTCTCAGGTGTTAGTTCATCAGCTTCATTTATAGGAAGCTTCAGGGTTGAGTGTGAGGAGAATGAAAATGCCTCTTGCAGCTTGACAAAAAGTTACTCTGCCTTTTTCTTGGACCTTTCATTCAATACAACACTGAGCAATCTGCTTAAACACAGAGGGGAGAAAATGATTTTTCTATACTTTTATGCCCAGAGAGTGGATTCCAAAAAACCCGCATTCACCTGATATAGTAATAAGTATTTCCTTACACTGTACCTTTCATCCTAAATGATATTTTTGAATTTCTTGTTGAAACTTCTTTTTGGACAAACAGCAGACTCTCCTCACATTGCATTACCCAACACAGCATTTATATTATTAGAAAATTAAACCAGTGACTGAGAGATTTTGACTAATTAGGTTTCTTGGATAATAAGAGCTTTTTAATAAGGTACATATCACTTACAATATTGCTAATGAAATGTGAAAGCGATTCAGTACTCTGTAAGATAATGGCTAACTTGTTTTAATTGTTAACATTTTTTCTTGCCTGCAATGACACAGTCATTATTTCGCAGTCACCACTTATCGTGAAATCCAAGAGGATTAATGGTTTCACTTATACTGGCGAAAATGTTTAAGCTGTCCCGATTATCAGTGCAGTTGGAAAGAATAATGGTTATTTGTCATTGCGTTTAGCTGTAGAATGAATTGTCCTCCAGCCAAGAGAATCGTTAACCCTTTGAGCGACAATAATAGAGTTTTACAATTAAAAACTAGGAAGCAAAGATTTATGGCTGGATATTTTTTTTTCTGTAGGTAGTTTATTAGCTTATGAGTCCCACTAAAACTAAATATATTTCTCCTGCAAAATAAACCACACAATATATCTTATTCTCCTGTATAACACTTCTGCTAGTTGGAATTAGATTGCACTGAAACATTCTTTTGGTGAATGAACAAATCTCCCAACTAGTCAAAAAAAAAAATGTAAAAAGGTTGAATGTGCATTCTGGAGAAAAAAAAAAAAGGAAGATTCACATTGCTTTTTTTGTTACTAGATTGCTATATATGTTTAAGTACTGAATGTAAAAGAGAATTTTGTCTGTAAATCCCTATAATTCAAAACCATTTACTACATATAAACAACTTAAAAAACCAACATTGCTTAGCAAAGTAATTAATATTGTTAATTTGGTTCATCTGGGAAGAGTTTAAAATTGCATTGTTAGTGAATGAGAATTCTTAAAATTCTGTACATGACACTGAACTAGCTGCCAAAACTATAAAAGGCATCATAAAACAAACAATTGAGTGTTTAAACTTTTGGGTATAAAAGGGTAATATAAAAAAAATGAGAGAAATAAAACCATTACTTGGGAAATAATTTTAAATTGAAGGAAAATATGTACTCAGTATGGCTGTTACAGCGTGCTGGTTTGTAACACTGTTGTTCCTTCTTTGTGAGTTTGTGTTGGCTTGGTGTAACATCGGGTGGGCCATTGTGTGCAGCCTTTGGTTAGACCCTGCAGCAGCACTGGGGAGTTGCTTCTGCACTGGGGCAATGCTGATTTCCAGCAGCACAGAATCTAGCTCATAGCATGGATCCGAGGGTAAGGAACGAAAGATATTTGTGAAATATTCCTCCTTGCACCAATGCTGGGAGGAGCGAAAGCCCTCTTCTTCTTCATGGTTTAGTGGGAGTGGAAGATGGTCAGCATTTAACTGGAAATGTGCAGCTCCTTACAAGATTAGGTCCTATTATTGTTTTGCCACCCAAGAAATACAATAAAAATAAACTAAAAAATGCACAGAGCATGTATGCTTCTCAGCAGGTCATTCTCAGGCACAGCTGTCAACGTGGTTGAGAAGGCAACCGTTAAGGAAAATAAAATCTACTTGCAGAACACACAGGTTTGCTGCTTTATCTTGCTGCTGAGAAAGATAAAATATAAACCATCCCATCTTTGCCGGGAACTAATGTGCAGCTCAGGGCCTGATCCTCAGCCCATGGAAGGTGCTGGGGGTCTCGGCGAGCTGGAAGGGGTTTTGATCAGGCTCGCAGCTGTGGGCAGTGCAGCGGCCTTACCAGACCCAGCACCCGGACGAGATGCACCACTGGCACTTGTTTTCTGGGAAGGAATCTTCTCAAAGATTTTTATGGACTCCTTTTCTAAGAAGGAAAGGGCAGCTTCTCCCTTCAGCTGTAATTATAAATGGACTTGACTATGAAAAGAAAACTTGCTCACCACTAGAGAGGCCACATTAATGAAGGCAGTAGTGAGCGCCTGGGGAAGCGCACCTCCACATAGGTAGCCGAGGCATGAATAGAAATTATATTATTCCACAATTATTTTAAAAAAGTAAATGTTTCTTCAGGTGCTTCTTGAGCCCGTATCATGAAGATCAGTGCATATGAGCTCGGAGCATGATCATTATCATTATTATGTGTGATCTATCGACAAAAAACAGGGCTTCTATGGGATGGTAAACAGCAGTTTCTTCAGAAGCCCCCTGAGGTATGCTGGAACTGCACACCCCAGCAGTTTTAGGTGGGAGAGGTCAGAACAAACAGCTGCCACCAGACAAAAAGACATAGCAAATACACGCAAAAAAAAAAAAGGAAAAAAAAACCAACAAAAGAAACCCCCACCATCCACCCCAAAAAACACATACACACAAACCCACACATATATGAATCCCCACCACTCCATAAATGTATTGCAACATTTATAGATGCAGGAATGTAGAGCTATAGATGTGGATGGTGGAATTTAGCTCTAGTTTGGAATTTATGATTGACACTTTTGAGAAACCACTATTAACTGTCCCCATGGCTTTAATGAAAATTGGCAATGTGATCGCAGGCTTTGTTCCCTTTGGTTTTCTTTTGCAGCAGTGCCTGTGCATATGGTATATGTAAGTCCCTCCCCCAACCCAAAAATGTTGATAATGGCGGCTATTTTGGGGAAGACAATTACTGATGAAAAGGACTGAATGGATTTTCCCTCCTCACTGGATAGGGGTTCAAATGCTTTTCAAAAAGCATGAAACAAAAATGCTGCTGCACCTCTTTGGCTTGTCGGCTGCATTTGTTGTACTTTGGCTCTAGCTGAAATGTAGCGCTCACAGGGGCTAGCCTGGAATGTCAACTCTGTTCCTGCCTTTTACATTTTAATTACAAATGAAGTAGCCTGCAAAAAAATATAGTGTACAACTTGTGAATGGACCATTTATTAAATGTTAGCAGGAGTTCAGAGGCTTAAGATGCAAGAGGTGGGCAGGAGCTAACATCCAGCAGTGAAACGGTTGGAGAAAAAAAATTCAAATCTTCAAAATTGGGAGGGAAGCTTAATTAATTTCAAAAGAGTTTCCCCATTGGATCTGCTGGGAATACAGTTAAAAAGAGACAGACATATTTAATCATAATATTTTGTTCTTAGTACAGGGAAGCTGGTGTCTCTGATCTTTCTATCCATGTGAACAAACGCTTGACATGAAAAACTTCTGGGTTCAGTGAGGTTAATGGTAAAACTCTTACCACGTCCTTGGGCCTGGTTCTTAAACAGTGCTGATTATTTCTGTAATCATTAAGAGACTCTGTTCAAATGTTCCCCTGTCCCCACATACATGTTCTTGTGTTGTAGGCATGCTTTGGGAGGGGTAGGTTCTCCTGGCTGGGACTTCCTTGCAGTTTTTAGCAATTCCTATCAAATATTAGGAGTCTTGTGAGTTTTTTATTTTTAATTTTTGGTGCAAATACTGTTTAAGCATTGAACACAAAGGAGGCACAAAGACCTTGAAAGAGAAACTGGCTGGAGTAAGTAACCTGCTCTGAGCTGACTAAAACACAGGAGGAAAACAACATACGCAAGAGTAAAGCATTGATTAGATTTAATTTTGTTATATAGAAATAAATTGAACCATGACTGTGGAAAGACCTTTTCTGTATTATAGTAAAATATACTGTTGTATATATAAAATGTTTGTGCCGTTTTCAAAATATTTTTTTTTTCCTGTATTTAATTACTATGTCGTATGAAGGTGGCCCTAAATCAGAGATTATAGATATCCTGAAGGGATGGCAGGGCTATTTTGCCTCCTATAATCTCCCTTTGTTAAAAGAAACAAGGGTTAGACCATCCAAAAAATCAAAATATAGCAAAACGGAGAGTGAAATGTCTGAGAGTGGGGCAGCAGCAAGTTAGTGCCTAATTCTGTAGGTTTGGGAGGGTTTGTTTTGTTTCCTTTTTTTTTTTTTTTTTGGTTGGCTTCTTTATTTCTTTAAAATTTTAACCTCTCTTACCATGCCAGCTGGAAACCAATATTCTGATTTTATTCCCAGTATTTAATAGCCTCGATTTCATAGTCTTTCTCCCCCTCTTCCAAAAGGCTAAAATTTTAATTGACACATTCCTGGAAATGTATTAGGTCAATTTAGAGTAAAGTATGTCATTTACGCAGTGTGTGGAGTCTTAGTTTTCATGTAAAATACTGTTCTTAATTGATTATCATGTACATGAATTTTCTGCATCATTTACACTTACAAATGTGCATTGCACAAAAAGCTAATAAATCTCAGAGGTTTGAATATTAACAACATTTTCTCCCCCTTGTGTTATTAGCAGAGAAATCAGCACTACAGACTGGCAAACTGTTGCTCACATGAGTACCCTTTCCAAACACGAGGAGTCCTTTGTCACAGAAATGGTTCAATTGGAGAAAATGACTATATATGACCAATGTCAATAGCATAACTCAGGAGAAGGAGGGCTGCCCGTGTGCATATAGGCTTGGAGGTCCAGGTCAGTGTTCTGCTCTTTAGTGTGCTTCTGAGAAGAGAGAGAAAAACCCTGGGTGTGCAGTGGGATGGAGGAATTGCCCAAACCATCAAAATCTTCCCACCGTGGCATAAGACTACAATGCACAAACAGAAGAGCAGGAGACTGTCCAAAAGGCACAGTGCTGCCCAAAAAATTGTTACTGTACGCTCTTACTGGCTTAGCAGTGCTTAAGTGAAGGGTAGTTTTGTTCCCGTTCCTAAATCAGCTCAAATCTGTACTGCCAGGTGATTTGAGGCATGAGGATGTTCGTGGCTGTGGAATTATACTGTCACCGCTGCTCGGGTTGTAGCTGGAGCGGGAGGCTTTGGGGCTTTCTGAGACCCTTGCTGCTCTGTCTGTGTTTCAGTGAGTAAAGCTGTGAGCTACAGAAACTACCCCGAGCTATTGAACCCTGCACATCCATTTTCTATTATCTGCCTTTGTGAATGTCTGTCTTGGGAGAGCAAGGTTTTCCCTTGTCTTCTTGCTGCATTATGCAGATCTTGGCCGAATATCCCTACGTCCTCAAAATTACGTTTTTTTTCCTAAATAAAAGAGGGCAAAGTGTTTCAGATTACTAAAGTTTGCCAAATAATTTCAAATAAAAAAAAAAATCAAAATTAACTTTTATATGTATATATCATGCATGTATCTGTGCATAAATAGATATATAATAAAAAGTGAAATAGAACATTTATTTCCATCTTCAAGTTTTATTTAGATAGAGGTATGTATACATATATAAGTGTTTCTCTACTTCTCTACTACATTAAGAAGATATAAATATACACATACAGATATGTGTGTATATATATTTTGAATAATTTATTTTGGCTAAGTTTGGTAGAATTTTTTTGTTAGAGGTCAACCCTAAACAATTACTAGGCTTGCTCTTGTTTTAGTATGTAATATTATTTATATAATTTAGACAGATCCCTGAAAATCAATTATCCATACCAGAGTTCTGCTCTGTTGACGTTGCTAGTGTGGAATGATGGATACAACTTCAAAGAGCTGGCTGCTCAGAGAAGGGCTAGTTAGTAGCATCTTCAGGCTTGCACCCTGGTGATATAACATGACATTTCAACTTGTCCGCTATCCCTGGAAAATCCTGCATTATATGGAGGAATGAAACAACTTTGCACTCTCACGACAGTGCAGAATAGCTCCCGTTATTTCCCTCTTCTTGTCAGAAATCCACATTAGTCTCCAACCTCTCCTTTGTTACAAGAAGTTCTCCAAAATTAAAAACTGTAAACAAAAAGAGGAAGAGGTGGGCGCAAAGGGACTCTGCAGAAAGAATGGAAAGAGGAAAATATTGGAGATGCAGGGAAATGACAGATCGTGTGATGTAGAGGTGATCCCTTATGGACTCCGTTATGGTCTTGCTGGGAATAGCAGCAATATCTTTTAAGATCAAGTCCTTGCTGGTCATATTCCAATCCTGACTACCATCCTCCACACGCTGTGCTTTGCATTTCATGCAATATTTGATGACACGGTCCAGGTGTCTGAAAGTGCTGGGCTTTGCCTTGCTACTTGACGTTGCTGTACTCAGTGGTTGCGTTGCATACAAAACTGCTGTGTTTTGCTCCATGGATAGCTGCATCTTATCATTGGGATACTGATTTTTTTTGCCTATACCTACTTTTATTGCTCAATTGTCTCCCTCTTTTTTTTTTTTTAATTAGGCAGTGTAGGGGTGTAATTTACTGTAAGTTTTTCACTGGACTGGACTGCTAAAAAATAGTTATACTTAAAAGCATGGAAAACAAAGGGAAACAAGCCTTCTCTCTTTAGTTTTTCACTTAAAGGCACACAGAGAAATGGGGACGTTACTTTGCCTGTGTGTTTGACCATCAGTCAGAAAACTCTAAGTAACCCTAATGGAAACTGAGGATTAGACATGTTTATTGAGGTAGTAGAATTATGCCCCTTAGAAAGGATGCTTGCTTAGGATCGCTGTGGTATGAATCACTGGGACTGTGGCCAAAGGTGGGAAAGAACACGGCTGACATTCGCAACCCTCCCAGCTATCAGTAAGTACAGCCAAAATAATTACCCCAAGGCATCTGGATAACCCAGCCTAATTAGCAGTGCCTGAAAACGAGTGGGTTGCATGTTTATACCTGAAGAAATCAAATTACCCTCATACATTTCACCAGGGGCTCTTCCAATTCATTGCTCTGTTGATGAAAGAGGTAGCTATTTACCATAAAGTCACAACCCCGCAGCCTGTGGCTATTCGCCACGTTGAAGAGTGTTACTGCCCTGCAGGGAAATTATTCCTTTTACTGGAGCTGAAGGCAATATTCTTTGCACTGATGAGCTCTAATACTTTTATGGTAGGTGGCATGGACTGTAGAATATATACAAACATAGTAATATGGACTTAATTAGATTACTTGTTAATATCGTTCATTCATTTAATTTGGTCAAAACTGTTGTAGCCAAATGTTCACCCTGAGCTGCAGATCTCAGTTCTCAGATCTGAGACCAAGATTTAGGGAGAGTGTTAACATCCTTACGGATAATAAGAATATCCATAATTAAAATGTTTGACGCTAACCTGTTTTGAAGGGAATGTAAAGCCTCACATTTCAGCCAACAGAGTAAGAAGTAAAATCAAATATTTGAGGTGGTGAGGTTACCCCAAACCATTGTAATTTCTTGCATCTTCTTTTGAAACATCTCAGACTGACTATTTGAAGAGATCATACACTATCTCTAGCAACTCTGGACCAGAATCAAGTCTGACAAATTCTTAGTTCACTACTATAGCACAACCTCTGTTACCATCAAATGTGAAAATTTTCAGCAGCACTACTGCACAATCCAAGTATCAGTGTTAGAAAGTTGCAGTTTAAAAACAATGACAAAAAAAGACCCAGATCTAAATTGTATGTGAAACATAGGAAAAGAAGGTCTAGGTAGAACATGAATACATTTAAGAATGGCTTTATTTATTCCTTGCTGATTATTATAAGTACTGTCATGTAGTTGTGTGGATAACAAATCAAATGATTGCAACAGTCAAAGTGCTGAGAGCGGATTTTGATTCAAATTAAAGGAAGACTCAGAGATGTACAAATCTACTTTTGTCAGTGTTATATAGTTTGCCCAGAACAAACATGACGGGTCTTGCCACCCCATCCTGGAATTCAATCCTGAGAGATGTATGCACGGCAAACCGGCTCGCACAGAAAGGTTCTACCTTTGGCAGTCTGTACCAGTGTTTAAAACCAGAAATTCTCAGGGTTGCCGAAAGGTCTGAAAGGAGGAGTCACAAAACCTCGTCATCCCGGGTTTTGAGTTGGACTTTAAATGTAGATTTGTTCTGCGTACTTTTAATGAGTGAGTGAATTAAAAAGGAGATGGGGCTTGTAAAATGGTGGCTGGGTATATTAAGCAAGCTCTTCACCTCCAGAAGGCAAGGTTCAGATTGGAGTTTAGTGGCCTCAGGCTAGTCACTAGTGGGCAGTTGCCCACATTGCTAAGCATAACACAATTTAGCAGAAATCAGAACAATTGACAGTTTCTTCTCAAGAGATGCTGTAGACTCATTACTGGAATTGAAGGGGTGTTGGAGGTCAGAACTGAAGTGCATTGGCAGATCTGTGTGGAGGAAGTTTGCGGAGCTCTGTGTGGTAGGCCAGATGGTGCTATTAGTGTCTAACTTTCATGAGTACTAAAATTCACCAAATATCCCTCTTGCCCCAAAACAAACAAACATGCGCGCTCACAGGCGCGCACAAGTAGTCCCACACAGTTTAGAGCAGTCAGTGTCCCTGGCATCCTTACCAACTTTCCTACTCATTTAACACCACCACAGATTAGAGGACACAGTAATGCAACACTCTGGGCTATTTGCTGAATGTAGCTCATAATGATTGACACTCTTGCCTGCGTCTCGACTTTGAACTACATGCTGTATATTATTATTTTTGTTATTGTCCTTTAAAATGCTTTGAGATATAACATATGGCAAGTGCCAATGCACCACGGTGCAATGTAATTTAGTCAAATATCAGAAGCATAGACAGCGCAAATGGAAAGCAGGCAAAATATCTGATCCAAGTGCCTACTGGTGTAATTGACTCAGTCGAGCCAGCCTGTGTCATTAGTCCTATAAACAGTTGCATTTACAACAATAAAACTGAAAAGCATGGAAATTAAAAGCTGTTAGAATTTCCTCTTGTGTGCATTTATCTGCACGAATGCTGTATACTCCCTGCACAATTTTGTAATCTGTTTGGTAAAGTGGCATTACAGTAACCTGTGTCAGCCCTGTACTGTATATCAAACAATATCACACTCCAAAGGAGGATTAATCAAAGTAACGGATGCGCTGGTTTAGTACACCACGTCTGCTGTCAATTACACACGCAGTAAGCTCACAAATTTAAGCTGCTGAACAGAGTAAGATCAAGGGTCTCTCTTGCTTCCAGTCCTCGAGTACTAAAAAACCCCCAACCAACCAACCTGTAAATTTTGCAAAGGATTTCGGGCAGGTGAAACGACTCCAGAACCAGGCGATGAGGTAGTGACTGTTTGTGTTTGGCTGTGTCGGTGCTGAGTGCCAAAGGCAGTTGACGGACAAGTGTACCCCAACAATGTTTCACTTATTAAAGAAGCCTTGTCAAACAAGCTGAAAGCCCTGCATATAAGTGACCTTTCTGTTCACCTCCCATTACAATGAAGATTTGAGCATTCCTTGCGAGCCTTCCAGTGTCGACATTAAAGAATCAGAGTGTCTTTCCATCTCTGCTGATGTGCCACTAGACCACTTAACAGAAAATTGAGAGAGTATATTACGGGGTGAAAGAGCAGAGTTCGGAGGTCACTATCATTCTCATTAAGAGATGTTTCTATGCAGTGCCCATAGGTGGATAAATCAATACTTTCTGTCTGAAAATGATCACGCTTGGTAAAGAGTGCTTTAATTGGGCTGTTACTGTTTATGGAGAGCGAGTATTTATGGGGTTTCATGACAATAAACAGCAGAGCGAATGATGGCTTCCATGTTCCTTTGTGGGATGTGATATGACAAGTGGGATGACAGAAGATTTTGACATTTCAGACCTCCCTTGAGTGAGGGGAGCGCAAACTCTTAGCAATTGGCCAGGAACTCCCAAAGTCCCAAATTGGGATCCGTTGTTTGATGCATGTGTTGTTTGAATAGAGAGGCCTTTATTTCAGGTATCTTTCTAAACGTTACACATTAAAGAAACTAAACATTAATGGTCTGATAGTTCAAGACCACCTTTTTTTCTCCTTTTTCTTTCTCCCCCACTTTGTAGTGACACAGGGCGGGTCTGTTCGACGTGCTGCCTTTTTACTGTCAGAATGCAGACAGAAAGAGGCAAAGGTTACAGGGAAAAGGGGAGACTAAGATCTCCAGTTCTCACAACGAAACAAGCAAAAAAAAAATAAGAGAACTGAAAACCAAAAGCTTTCCTGGCTGTGGAGGACAGGGACACTACACCCAAACAGAATCAGTCTTTGAACAAAATTCCTGAAATCCTGCACAGCATTTAACAATGCTGCATCATTACCTGGTGCAACCCAAAGGAAAGTGCATGTCCATGCACATGCGGAGCTGGGGGCACAAGGCAGACTGGGATCTTCAGCCAACCTCATTCCTTCAGACAGAAAAGCGTTCAACTAGTCTTCAATAAATCTCACCGTTGCGGGTGTAGTGTACACATTCTGACAAGTTATTTATTCTGAACATGTTTTAGTCGAGATTCCTGGGTTTGACGGTCTCACTGCATTGTATCTCTGCTTTCCCATTTTGAAACGTGTATATTTTGCAACTTTTTCTAAGGAAGTCCAGGCATTTGAGGTAAGCTCTATGTGGAGAAAATCTGAGAAAGTTTCAGAGAATCTAGACATGAATAAAACCAGCTGTCAGGATTTTAACTGAGACATGGAATAATAATTGTAATGCATTAAAATTAACATGGTGTTTTTCCAAAATCCCCCCAATCTGTATTCTGATGCAAGTGTGTTGTCCCCATTATTGGTTCCAGTCTGGCAATGTATGAGTGGGAATTGGACCCTGAGGACACACTAGTCCATGCTGTGACTGTGCCTTGGTTTGGCATAGACCAGTGAACTTTAAACTAGCCTGTTGGGATACCTCTGGCAGGGTATCCTCAATCATCAGGATCTCAGGCTCAGCCTGCAAACTCTACCCAAGGAGCATAAAGATTTCCTGTGAGACTGAGATATTATCTGCCCCTAAAAGACTGCAATTAAAGACAGGATGCAAGCTGGTTAATATGAAGACTCAAACATCGTCCCGTTAACGTTGAGGACATACTGGGTCACTTGTGCCCGGCGGTTTACAGAGTTGAGGATCTGCAGTTTAAGATACACACAGATTGAAACACATTGTTTCAGATTATTGTTTTGCTTTTCATTTGCTGTGGTGAACTTTTTATCAAGGTGATGTTTGGCCTTTTGGATTATAGCTGACATACCAAACTGCTGTTAAAGGAAATTCCACTTAAACATAGGAAAATCTTCTTTCCTGTGAGGCTGGGCAAACACTGGAACATGTTGCTCAGAAAGGCTGTGGAGCCTCCATCCTTGGAGAGGCTCAAAACTCAGCTGGACACAACCCTGAGCAACCTGCTCTGCTTGAGTTGGACTGGACAGCACCAGAGGTGCCTTCCTCCAGCCTCAGTGATTTTGGCATTCTGTGATTCCGTTATATTACACAGTTTTGCAGGGGAATGGGTAAATGAGCATATGAAAGGAAATTCAGAGACTGGTGCTACCTGAAGTGCTTTTGTGGTCCTTGTTGTCACTGAAAGCCCGACATTTGATGGATATTTCCTTACAAGTTCCCTCTGAGTTACAAGGAGTACCGTGGTATCCGTTTTGCTGGTGGGAAACTAAGACATAGAGATTACCCTTCAGAGCCATAGAAGCATTTAGGTGACCAACTCTTCCTGGTTTCAGGAGTTAAGCACTGCTATGTCTTTGTGGGTTTGTGTACTAATGACTTAACGTTACATGGGGCATTTTGACTAGTGCTCTGTGGACTGCACCATCTTTTCTCAGGTCACTGATAAGCAGACTAAACAGAATTCCAACTCCTCGATCTTTTCTCAGCAAAGACTACATCCAGGTTGTGTCACTACCTTTCTTCTGGCCATCGGTCACAGGCCAGATGTTTAAAGACATCGTCTGCATCGTCATCTCTTCAAGAGTCTAAGACTGCTGCAGTAGAAGTTGACTAGTAAACACATTCAGCCTCAGATGGTTTTCTTTAGCAAACAGAAATGCTAAATTTTCCAACTGCAAAGGCTGTCAGTTCTATGCTTTCAATGGAAGAGAAATACAGAGTTTTGCTTAAAAAAAGTCCATTATGAATTTAATTATATTTTCAGGGGTTGTGTATATAGGTTTGCAAATTATGTATAAATGAAGGCAAGGTCTTTTTGAAAGCATGTATTGTTAGGAGAAAAATAACAACAACAACAAAAACCCTAGGCTCCAGTTTTGATGGAAAAACATTACTTCTGGTTATTGTTTCATCAGTAATCCATAATACCTCCAAGGGAACTGCTATAGTCTGTCATCTCATGGACAGCTTAAAAAAATGGCATGCTATAGAAGTGGTAGGCCCTAAGGGAACTTTTGAATAGCTGATACCCTATTTGTGCAATAGATATTTTTCTTGATAACTGGAAATTAAGCTTGCCTGGAAGAAATGTAAATATCATCTCTAATTTGCACTCTGAATTACCATTAAAAATTATGTGTGCACATAATCGTATCAAACATTTCAGAGCTTAGAAACCATAATAACACTTGGCACTCTCAGCATCTTCAAAGCGCTTTACAAATATTGCCAATACATCCTTCCACCACCCCATATTGTCATCCCTACTTTACAGATGAGGCAAGGGGGTCAGTGAGGTTCCTTAGTGCCTTGGGATCATGCTGACTATAAGTAACACTAACGGAATAGGAACTCAAGAATTTGTCTGTGATTAAGGCACTATAGGTAGACTGCTACTGGTGCTGATTTACTTAATTTACTTACAAGTTGGCAAAAATAATATATGCAGTGACAGAAGTGCATATGATACCATTACATAGCTATTGTGCCTCCTAATGTAGTTAAGATATAGCTGCAGGAGAAAGATTTTGTTTACATCAAAAGAATGACTGGAAATAAATGGAGTTTTCCTACATAGGTGCCAGTAAATAGCTTGAATTAGAACCAGACCGATGCATGATTTAAACATAAACATGCTAAATCAAAGCAAACTCATTCAAATTAGATCTTTTTCCTAACATGTTCGTAATTATTGCTATTGCAGTTGGAGGGGAAAAAATATGTAAAGGCTCTCTACTGTAGAGACTCAGCCTAAATTGACCTTGACCATAGTTAATGCCATGCAAAAGCAGTTCATACTGCTAAATCCCTTACTGCCTTGTTTTTTGTTTTTTACTGTGCAAATTCCCAGGTGCTAGACTGTGTTGTGATAAATATTTGATCACACATTTGCAATCTGGAGGTTTTTTATGATAGGCAATGTTCTTGCATTTTGGGTCTGATTCTGGCCTACAGAAGCCAGTAAGAAGTTTTGTGATCTCATGGTGACAAACCAGATTTGGAGGAGAGTTTTCAGCAGAATTCCCTGTTGCCCGATCTCAGCGTGCAAGTCAGGACTACATGCCTTTGTAAGTCTTCTGTAAAAATTCATTCTCAAGAGAAGCTACTTCCCAGGTGGCTCTAAGATAGGCAAGCTACAAAGTTAGGTTTTGCCCTATGTCCCATTTTCTTTAACTCTTCCGTAGAGCTGTGAAAACAATAGATTACACCCTTGAAATGGGCCAAAGGAAATAGGCGCTCCGTTTGTTAGTATGTTGGTAGTCAGCGTAGGAGCTCTCAGCCAGCAGCTGTCCTAGCTGGTCTTCTGCTAAAGTGTTTTTCGTGGTGTTAATCATACATCTCTTCTCAAACACTAGCCTTAGCCAGGGCACAAGTTGAACCTGTCTTCAAACCAGACAGAAGGATCTGTCTGTGATGTGGTGAAGGAACCCTGTCCTTCTTCATTTGTTGGATCCAGATGTGACCAGCTCACACTGCTCTGCTGCTGGAGAAACGGTGAGATGTAGGATTGCTTAAGGGTCCTGCCTTCCTTTGTGTCCTAGGTGATGTCTGAGACTGAGCTGCGACTCCGTGGACAAGTTTGGGTTTGCATTACTATGGAAGGGCCCCAGTGCTTCCTGCACTGTTTTACAGCGATACCCAGACTTTGATGGAAATTCAACTTCCCGCCACCTTTCAGCATTGCGTGATTGTTTGGGCTGCATTACAGGAGTGTGTTCCTAGCAAAGTTTGCACAGCTTGTGGTCAAACATATGGTACAGATTCCATACAGATTCTAAATCTTGGGATCATAAACTGATATAAGGGAGCCACAATTCCCTCCCCTTCCTAAATCATAAGATAAAAGGCAGCTTTGGCTTGGTGGACAAGTATGAAAGTTATAGAAAAGACATTCCTGATGTGGGATGTTTGACATCTTAGCAGATGGAATTAGCAGCCTTAAGAGACCCTTACAAAAACATACCTTTAAAAATGTGATAAGTAAGTAATAAAGCCACCCTAAAAGATCTTATGTTAGGAACTTAATGCAAGAGCCTACCACTCAACTGTAAACTGTTTAGATGCAGTCAGTGGGGATTGCTCTTTGATAGACTCTCAGGATTCATCCCAGCATATGCTTCTTCCTGAGTAGATGATAGCCATTAATGTCACTTCCGCAGTTCAAAATATATCGTAAGGTACTGTTGGAAGTCCCAGATGTCCTCTCCAAATAACTGGACTTCCAAAGATTTGGCAGAAAGGCTACAGCTGCAGAGAAGTGGCACTTACGGTAACTTTCAAACTTTTAGTGATATTACAAAAACAATTAATTTGTTTGTTCTTTGAGCCTTTCATATTCTGTAATTTTTGAGGCCTCTATCAGATAATTTTTTTGGAAGATTGTCAGAGACATAGCTTTAGAAATTGCATGTTTTCATGGCAAAATTTGCAGTGATTTCAAAGTGGCTAGGATTTTGTTTCTGTTAAATGGAAAAACAATGTTGATAATTAGGTAAAGCAGAAACATTCTATTTACAGTAGACAAACAGTACAGTGATTGAATTTGAAAGGAAAAAAATACCAACCAACTTTGCAAGGATGTGAGCTTGGATTTGGTAGTTGCAATTCACTAATCACAAAATAATTCAGTAGTGCTGAACAAAAAAGGCATTTTTATCACCATATCCTCTCAGTTCGCGAGCGGCATTGTCTATCCCACCGTTTCATGTCAGAGAAGAAGGAATTTTAGCAAATGTTTGATTTATTAGAAAGTGAATGATTCTTTGCAGCCATGTGGGGCTAGCCCATGTTTCAATAAGACAAATTGCATTGTAGCATTCCACTGGCAGCCAATGATAACTCATGATCCAGACAGAGTCGGTTATACCAGAATGGATGAAAAGCAGGAGCAAAAGGACACATAGCAGAAGAAAAGAAAATGCTTCAAGAGCTGTTATTTAAAAAAAAAAAAACAAAACCCTAAACATTGTTTTAGACACTATTTAAAAATATTTCAATTAAGATTCTGCACGGCGTTGCAAGCAGAGTATGGCAGAATAAAGAGGATCATGTTATCTCTTTCCCAGTAGTAAATTATCATCTTTATACTCAAAAACATGCCACTGTCAACTTCAGTCATTTGTGTAATTGGAAAAAGGTAAATGATGTAGTAAATGAGACCCTACTGTCGTTTTTTGTTAGAAAAAAGAAAAAAAAGTAGTGGCAAATGGTACAGGTTTAAAATGAATTAATGTCAACTGTGAAAAGCAAAGCCTAAGACAAACAAATTCTGACTGTTCCTGACCTTTAGTTAATATTGATAGTTTATCACTAGAGAACTCATTGATTTATTTTTCAGTTCATATCTGATTATCACTTCAGAATAGCACTGAATATTTTAAAATAGCTCAGCTGCCCATGTTTCAGTTTCCCCATTCCAGATTACATATAAATGTTTCTTTATTTCCGAGTAACGTAATACTGCTTTTTAAATAGGTGACCCGCCAGGAGCAAACCCCAAGGTGACGGGTTGCTTCCTGATTGCAGATATGCGTGTCATGAAGTGCTGCGCTCTGCCCGTCGGCTTTGTTCTCGGGGATGCGCGGAGCAGGAAGGGTATTGAAATACACAGGAATCTTGTTCCCAGGGAGCTGACAGGCAGACCTGAGGGACAGTGCGAAGTGCATACCTGGTATGTCTAATTTTAGGCCTGCCAGCCCTGACAGTGTCCCTAGAAAAAAAAATCTATACTAATTTCTTGGTGACATACAGAGCTGTAAACTGCAGCATTTTTCATTCCACTACCAAAATGTTCTTGTGCACTTTTTTCAGTATTATTTAAAGGAACTGTCAAGCCTTCAGCATTTAACAAGTATTTTTAAACTGTGTTTTTCAGTGTAAACCCGCCATGCATTCAAGGTATTGTTGCATGAAAAAGCATAAACTAAAGTATCGTATTAGAAAAGAAATCAACATTAGACATAAAACCAACTTCATTTTATTGCTTAACACTGATATTGTTCCTCATGGGAGAAGTGTTACAGTTTGATAGGTTCTAGGGGCCCTGTGTGTGCTGGTGTAAATCAGGAATCCCCTATGAATTTTGATGAGGCTCTGCAATTTTACATCAGCCCAGGACTTTAGACCACAGGTTCAGCGTGTACACTGTGTTGAAATAAAGGTGCAGTCATTTTAAATATAATTGAGTAGGCTCATAAGAGGTTCCACTTAGAAAGTAAATTATGGTAACAAGTCAAGAGTGTACTCTGTGTAGTTTTCATTTCAAGTGTATGGTCTTCTGTATTCACTTAACTAGACACACAAATCTAAGCAGACAGATGAGATAGAGGCAATCAAAGCGAAAAGCTTTATTTGGAGCTTATGGTAGTATTGAAGTTTTATTTGGTAGTGTTTCCCCATGAGGCAATTTCAGAAAAAGATGAAGCGATGGATCACAAACAATTTAATATCTGAATCGCTGGCTGTTGATCAACTGAATTTTGGACTCCTCCCTGTATAATGCTGAAAATCTTTTCCCCAATTTGAATATTTAGTAAAAGGGCTGGGGAAGGAATCGCTCTGAAGATTTTCTGAGTACGCTCTGCTCTTAATTGCCCCATCTCAAGTCAGGAGGAGCTGAATGGTGTTGTTGCCTTTCATGCGTGTGCTCTGCGGATGAACACTTAATGCCATATAATGCTTTTGGTCTTGTTCTTTCCAGAAGGCAGTTTCTGCTTCAGGGAATGATGAAGGTCTAGAAAAACATTCTCATAATACAAGAGAAGTGGCAAAGGAAGCATTACAGGGCATCAGTGTAATGGCTTGTGTTAACAACGTGGTATCGTTTAATGCTTATGTTGTGTTACCCTTTTATAGCTCTCAAGTGCTACGCAGTTTTGAGTCCAACAACAGCCACTTTTTTTAGTACCCACCATTGTGTCACTTAATGTTCCCATGCTTACCTAAGGTGACCTAAGGCCAGTTGTATCAATGTGTGCATATAAAGGTAACTTTGATGACTTGAACACGAGTTACCTACATGTATAAGCATTTGAAGGGGTTGGCCCTTAACCAAAACGATTAGCCTCTGCCTCCTCTAGAAATGTAATCACTAGACTTTTTCTTCCACCCAGTATTTTTATCTACTTTAGCCCATATAAAGTAGCTCTTTCTCACAATGAATAAAAGCTTTTCATTTTTATTTAAATTTCATTCTGCAGATTGGCTCATGTCCTGATAATTTTTTTCTTTTTTAGAATTCTGCTTAAATTGTTTTGTAGCTTCAGAAACTGAAACCACAAAGCCATTGAAGATAGCATATCTGACTGATTCATCACATAAACTTCTAGCACCAGTGTATATCATGGAAATGAACTGAACTGAGAATGTTGTGTAGCGACACAAACACCAAGCAGCTTGCGTATGTATGCATAGAGGAAGAATATGTTGCCCCAACACGTAATGGTTCGTTTCTGGCACTTGGTACAGAGATTACAAAGTGAGAGGAGAAAATGAGGGAGGATTTTTACTGAAGAAACAGACTTCTAAAGAAACACTAATTGGTAGATTCCTGTATTCCCAAAGAAAGTCCAGGGAGCATCATCCACTCTTGCTTCAGTTCCAGCTGACTGCCTTCTAAGGCGATATATCATCTTACTTTTGATCAAGGAACTAACTAGAAAAAAGGCAGGCAGCAGAAGAAAGTTGGTTCAGGAAGCACTAGACTTTCTCTCATATATATATTACCTCTCCTTCCCTTAGTCACCTGTCGACACCGCCTTTCTTCTACCACCTAGGGAGAAGATGTGTCAAGGAAAGTACATCAAGAGTCAATGCTGCAGGCCTGCTGTGGTGTACGTGATGATGCTTTCCAGTTGGCCTTGGGTGTTTCTTTTTACTCTGGAACATCTGAGCTAATTTCTGGCTCCATGAGGCTGGAAGATGTTTTGCGAGGGGCACTGGAAAGGTTCTTTTGCTCTGTCAATAAGGGTGTCATTTGGTTTGCAGAGATTTGTGAACAAAAACCAAACCAAATCACAACTATTCGCTTAAATTTGTATCTGCTCACATTTCCAAAGCTGGGGATTTTACAGCATTCAAAAATCTCCAGTACAAAAGACAAGTGGAAAGGTTCATGTAGCTTGAAGTCAGAGATATTCAAAACCAGAAAATCCACGTGAAAATATGTACATTAGTTTACAGCTGTACAAAACAGCCCTTGCTTTGAATGCTCCATAAACTGCAATTTTTTTTTTTTCGAGCTTTGAGCTCTGTTGAATTGGAAGCTTCTAACAAAGCAGGCGAGCTGGGTGCAATTTCTTTGGAAATATTTCACATTGCTCTGTGTCTGATTCTACTTTTGCTTCCCTTGAGTAAATAAGGAGAAGACTGATCAGCATCTAGGACTTCTCAAAGAAATCAGTGGGTAGTCAGCTAAGGTGTGAATTTACACACTGTAAAGACTGAATATTCTTGATTACAGCATGTATTCCAGGTGCTGTTGTGCTGCTGAAGGGGTTATCACCAATTTCATCTATAGCTGCTGGACACTGCCCTGTAGCAGAGCTGACCGCTCCTGAAAAGGCTAGGGAATACCCACACTAGCAATTCAGTGGGCAGTAAATCATCAGAGGAATTAATTCAGAGGAAAAACTGGTGAAAGTTGATCAGAATGAGCAGCTATTGTTATATAAATAAACTGTACCCCTTGCAGAAATACAACAGAGCTCAAAAAATAGATTCCCTCTACAGCTTCTGTACAGTAGTATTTCTCAGCATATGCATACCTTAGTTATTCACAGAGATCCTTATGTGAGTCCTTTGCTGTACTAAAATCTACTTTCTTGGAAAATGTAGAACGAATACTCAGGCTGTGATCTCATTCCTACTAGTGCCGGTGACAGGAGTCCCAGGGGCTTCACTGCAAATTAGATCCCCTGGAAAGAGACGGAGAGTCAGAACGGATCCGACCTCTCTGCCGTTTCTGGGAGCGAACTCGTATTCTTCCGTGCCCTCCCTGCCTTGCCTCTGACAACTTTTCCAGTAAGAGCTTCCCTCCCGCGCGCGCTGTCTCTACTCTTTCCCTCCCACCCCACTAAAGAAGTTCAGGACAGGTATTGAAGGGTCTGCTAGGCTGCTCCTAAAATACAGCCTCCGTGAGCTCTCTAGCAGTGGTATTCCCGTTCCCTGGGTGCTGTAGGTTATTTTCCGAAGAAGTATGTTTTGTTTTAATTCTGTTTTTCTCAGTCTCTGTTCTCATAACTCCATCCTGTCACTCTTTTGATCAGTTTTACATCAACTGTAACATAACTCTGTGATTTCATTTGGTACCGCTTACTTCATACAAAAAGGAACTCACTCTTCAAAGAAAACTTTTATTTCATTGTCTGCTACATATGCAAGTATTCCCTAAGGAACAGGGTTATTTATTATTTCGCTCCCCCTCTTTGCTTTCCCCCGTTCCTCTCCAAAAGACTAACAGACACTAATCTCCTTTCATCAGGTTCCCTTCTTCCTAATTTTTTCTTTTTGCACAAAATGCTCACCACTACCTTTAACACCTTATTGTGTCTGGAGTGATAATTACTTTCAGTTGCTGCAGCTGGTGCACGGAGAGGCATGCGGGCCCTGTAAATTGGGAATGGGCAACCTGGGTGGGATTGCAGGAAAATACAGAGATCTGCAAAATCAGAAACCACAATTAAAAGAGGGATAGTTTTGCTTTTCAATTTTTTTTTCATTGTACTCATCTTTGATACATATTTAAACTAAGTCACCTCTGCAACAATTTGTGATTCCTGTGCTAAAGAAAGGGACCAGCTGATGCACAGGACAGTAAATAAGAAAAATATGAGTTAGTACCTGACACACTTAGTTAAAGCTCAGATTTGGAAACAACGCACACAGACATAGCTGAGAGGAGCCTAGCAGGGTAGGGGGAAACATGGGTCTGTCAACAGGTTTTAAGATCCTCTGGGGCGTTATTACTGCTTATTTTAACATACACAGTATTTCTCTGAAGTTACAGAGTCTTGATTTGATCTTTTACATCTCTCTTGTTTTAAGTGTAGGATTGATAAGGAAATCTGGGGTTTCATACAATGAACATGAAGGCTGGGTTATAACCTTTCAAAAATAATAACATTTGCCAACATATATTTCCTGTTTCCTTCTTTAGTTCTTATGTAAGTAGTATTCAGAAATTATTAACGGTATTATTAGTGTATTTTTGTATGTATTTTGACTGTTGCAGTCCCTCACGGCATATTATGAGATGGCTTATATTCCTGCTAACCATGCGGAAATTGGCATCCACTGTTCACTGCATAAAATTAGTTTTTTGTGAGACTAGTTTATACCTGTTTTCTTAGATTTCCTAAAGCGAGGAGTACTAAATTATTTAATATACCATTTGAGATGCTTTTAATAAAATGTTTGCCATAATCAGCACTGCTTTGGGCATGCTGGCTTGAAACCCAGAGTTTTGCCTGCTGTCTGTTCTCCCATTCTGTGCTGGAGGCTGTCAGAGGTTTCCCATGCCTGCCGAAGGTAAGGAATAAGGTTCAGGTTTGGAAAAGTGGGGTCTGTAGAGCAGGAGTGGCTGTTGTCTTTTGCAACTTTCAGACAGGTGAACAAAAAGCGTGAATAATCTGTTAGTCTTTATTCAGTTCCCATGCTTAGTTAGGTTAAAGTTAGGGTTAAGGTCTGGAAAAGTGTTAAGTGTGACAAGCTGTGGTACGTTCCAGTTTCTGTGGGGAAACCTTATGTAGTTGTCTGCTTTAAACTGGAGTTAGGCTGCGAGTTAGAAAATGCAGGGAGACAGCAGCCAAGATGAGTGTGGGACTTTGCAAGTTCCTGGAGATAAAACAAAAGCAAAGTATCATTAGCTTTGAAGGAATTCTTCTTTTTGATCTGCAGGCAGTGCTGGGTTCCCAGGCCTCTTGAGTCAGGGTCTGGGTCTGGGTTAAGGTTATGGTTAGGATTAGGAAGAGTTAGGGCTTTTAACTTCTATGAACTGTGGTGGTTTGCTATTTGCAGAAAAGTAAATTGAGGGAAAGTATCAGTATCTTCAAATTCGTTATTTATTATTTGTGGGCACTATGGGTACTTGTGCATATTTTGACTAAGAGTTACTGTTACCGTTGGGTTAAGTAAACAGGGGAAGGTACAGTCAGAATAACGGGGTACCCACATTCCAGAAGATAAACTGAATCAGTATCTTGAATGTATCATTCCTTATTTCCAGGCATTATTAGCGCTGGAAGCTGAGAAATTAGTTGCTTTAAATATCCTGGCATGCAAAACTGCATAGGGGTATTGGGATGAGGCTATCAGAGACAATGCTGATTGCAAGAATTGAGTGACGACTACTCCAAGATCATCAATGAAGGCAATTTCTATTTCATGTCAGGAATTTTGAGAAGTAAATAGAGTTGCTTCTTGGTGCAGTTGAATAGCCCGCCTCTTCCCACACTGGTACCCAGTACCTCTATTAGCTATAGGGTGACTGCTGGCTTTCTATCTGTCTTTGAGAAAAAATACTCCTTTTTTCTTTGTGGTAGCTTTACACAGAGTGCCATCTTTGCTGATTTGGCCCTGTGTGAACAGTTCTCTAACTGATAAATGCTTACAGAGTTTCAAGATTTCATCACTGTATTTAGACAAATCCCAAGTTCAAGTGTCATTTTCAGGGTAGCGATGACTTTGATTTTTTTTTTTTTTTTGTGAAAGAATCCACATTTTTTCTCATAGCAAGTTGCTCTATTAAAATTTCCAAATAGGCATTACAATACTGAGTTGCAGCCAAAATCTTTGCTAGAGAGTTGAACAAGAATCCCAGGCACTTGACCAAAGCAGTATTTCAAGAATATATTGTATTTATTTGAAAGAAGATAATGCAATGCGGTCATCTTTTGCTTCACTACAGGTATAAATCCTCTAAAACCATTGCAGATGTGGCAGGGATATTGCAACCCATTAACCTAACAGAACGTAACTGTTTCTCTCTTGCAAGGCTTGTCTGACTCGGTCTTTTTCTTTTTTGCTGCGAGCGTGGTTGTATCTGTTACATCTGTGTATATAGCCTGTATGTACATTGTGGCATTGAGTTCCGTTGTCTAGACCATCTCCCTGTGAATTAATACAGAAATGGAGTGGCTTACATCCCCACACCTTCTCTCCCTATCCCTCTGTGTACACATTAAAATCGGCCAACTAAGATCTTACTCCAAGTCCGGCACTTTTGTGCTGGTACCCTAATGAATGGGTACCTTATTTTTCAAGTATTTGTATATAACTCTGTATGAGTGTGAATGGTAGACTCTATCCCTAAAAAAATCACTATTTAACGTGGTATTTTAGTACGTATTTAAGATTCCTCCTTGTTGCTGAGTTTGTGTCCAAAATGGAATTACTAGGCTGCATCTTTGCTGATTGTGAATATGTCCACGAGGCTGAATTTCAGATGTACCCATTTATGAATCTGGCTTATATGCTGAATGCAGCATTTTGTGCAGGTCACGTGTTGTATACAAAACATCTGATAAAATGCTGCTCACAGTCTTACAGATCTTAGAAATCCTTTCCATATGTCTAATCTTAAATCCTTTCCATATGTCTCCATCTATACATGAGCACCAATTAGTCAATTAATCTGCCACCTTTATTTAATTAGATAATAAAGAAGAACTTTTTGAAGTTAAATCTTATTTCATTTTTCCAGGAATCAAAAATGACAACTAGTAGCAGCAACAAATTACAAGATAAATTTCATAATCCACTCAGTGAATACATTAATATTACAGTATTTGCTGAGTTAAAACAAGTCCAACATTCAATATTCTCCTTTGCAAACAAAATACATTTGCATGAATCCAAACAAGAAATTTTTTTTTTTATATAAAAATGGCTCTTTGTAGCAGTTCTGGAACGATTGCAAGACATTTTGACTCTTCAGTGTCCTTAGAAATTAACCCTGTGTTAATGAAAGTTCATAAGCAAGAATCCCTATGCAATGGAAATCCTCCCATGCCCCCCTTAGGGCAACTATCCAGCTGCTTTGCAGTGCCTTAGCAGCACAGGGTAACCAGACCAGGGGCTAAGGTGCTGGCCCAGTATGTCTATCTCCATTGAACCTGTCTCATTAGCATGCCTGTGTGTTCCCCGAAGACATTCCATTTCATGTGAAAGCAAAATATAACAGAAACTGGATGTTTCTGGGTTTGCTGCTGGCAGCTGTTACCTTTCTGGGGGGAAAAAAACAAAATTCCTCTGCCGGGTCCAGACCTAGAATAAATGAAAATAGCTACACCGAAGCCCACAGAGCAATATCGCTTTGCACCTAGGGAAGATTTGTCCCGTGTATTTCTTACTTCAACAGCAAATAAACTCAATATAGAGGCATTAATATTTTTAAAAGGTGGAAGGAATGTTATTTGCCTTTTTCTTGTAGCAATGCAAGAAAATGATTTTTTTTCACAAGAAAATAGTTTTCTAATAATAACCCAGTATTAAGTGTCAGGTAATTGCTTTATGATTTTCAGTGCTTTATTGCAGTCAGCTATTGGGAATGGGGTCAGATTTCCAACTCGCTGCAGAAGAGATGCTTTTATTGGGTTGAGCATTGTTGTTTTCTGTCAATGAATTATCAATTGCTTTGAAGACTGATCACCTCCTTTCTTGGGTATACTTGAGAAACACACAACTTTTTGATGGTATCCGAAGCCTTATTAGCACAGAGCTTATTGAATATAAACTCCTTTGTTTGTAAGTGCAGTGATGACAGAGATTTGGAAAGTGACTTTTGGTTATGTTTGGATTTTTTTCTCTGAATTCAGAGTGGACAACATTAAAAATGTTAGAGGCTCTTATGCTTTTCCTCTCCTCATGTGTCAGGAAAGAAAGTATTTGGGGGTTTCTTTACAAATTGTGATAAAATCATCAAATTACAAAATGATCTGTTTTATATATATAAAACCACATTTCCAAATTAACTGTCCTGGACAGGTTTTTCATAGGAACCTGTTTATGGAGAAAATCCCTCTAACTCTCGGACAACTAATTTGTAAAGAAAGCTATTCCTCTTGCATGTTCTTCAAAGTGGAAAGGAGATTTTGACTGATTCATATACAAACATTTAGATCATGCTTTGATGCAGTAGTGGAAGTAGTTTATCTGAATCCCTCTCTTGAGACAGATGCAATAGTAACATAAAATATATTTTGTAAGTGATAGAAAAAAAGGAACAGGAAGGGAAAAATGCAACCAATATTCCCACTACAAAGTGTACTTTAGGTCTTATTATAATGAATGTTGCCAAACGTACTGTATTAGTGTTACTAACTTAAGGAGGACTGCTTGTGATCATAAAATAAAGCACTGAGGTATTTTAGGACGTGGGCCTTAGAGATTTCAAAGTTGAGCAAAAGAGATTAGGATTCTATTTTTTTTATCCTGCTCCTAGTTTTTCATATTTATGTATTAAGCTGCTTGTATTAAGCTCTTCACTAAGTAGTATTTCTGATCTATGCTGCAGTTTGTCATGACATTTCTCTAGGCAGCTATTATAAAGATGTCTGCTTCCCTTTTTTCTTAAACAAGAAAGTAGACTGCAAGTCACTTGATTTTTAAATTACTATCAATTAAGAAAATGGAATGTCAGGGTCCAGAAAATTGATAGCTGAATTCTGATCTTGGATCTGGAAAATACTGAGCCATAAAATATTCATACACACACACACAAGGAAAAAAGCTGATGTTATGTTCATCCGACCAACATATGTTGTTTGTGAATGTCATTGGAGTTCCAGTTTTTAGAATATTGGAAAAAAGATATTTGAGTGAAACAGGCAAGCAAGTCCATGATCTGATGATCACCTAAGCAGGTTTTAATTTAGAAACTGTTGATACTGAAACTGGTTTCCAAGTCTCTTCAGTACAAGTCACTGAAACTTGCACTGACTTCGGGGGATCTCGGATTTTGCCTGCCAGTCTTTTCTAGCGAAGCGCAGCAGCCTGCCTGCACTGCGTCCAGCCAGAGAAACAGCACCTGCCTGCCTAGGTTCTTCGGCAGCCTCTCGTCACAAAGTCTGAGTGCTTTCCCGATAGCGACGGCTTTACCTTTACTGCCCCCCAGTAAGACAGTGAATTATCACCAGCATTTTGTAAAAGAGAATCGGGGGCCCGGTGACACCGTGGCTCGTTCAGTGTCGTGGGTGGGACTGCACGGCGCAGCCAGAAACCGAGCCTGGGCCACGGGCAGGCGTCTTGTTCCTTTAGCTTTATCATTCCTCACCTGCTTTTATGTGGTTTTGTGAATTCAACATACTTGACACCTGCCTTTCAAGGTGTCCGACTGCGTTCTGACCCAGAGCTGAGCTCCTTTTGCAGCACCCTCTGAAAATGAGCATTTTCTGAACTCTCTCCCACCAGCGAATGGTGCAAGCTTGCTTCTGTCCCCAAAACCAGAAGCCCACGAGGAGCAGGGACAGCTTGCTAGTCCATATTTGCTAGCCTCTCCTGTGGGGAGAGGAAGGAGTGTTTCATTTACAGGTAATTTGCTCGGGAGGAATTGTACAAATGATCAGAAAAAGGTGACAAACATTTTTGCAATTTAATTTAAAGTCTAATTGTACCCTTCAGATTCTTGCAAATGATACAAAAAGGGAAAATAAAACAGAGAAATTGAAATCCTGTCGTAATAATGGTTGTGATGAGTCTGATCAAGTCGATTGGATTTCCTGGGAACTTCACTGTGGATTTCAACAGGCTTTGGGTCAGGACCCATCACCTTTATTTTCTCTACCTGAGCTCTTTTATCTTTGCTTTTATTTTTATTTTGCCTTTATTTTTCCTTTTGAAGTCTAGCCTTTGAATATGCTTTCTCTGTGGAATGTGTGTATATCTTCATGACTTCTTTAATGACTCGTTTTTTAAGAGTAAGGCAGAAAGATGGTCATTTCCATAATGCATGCATTTCATTTACGATTAAACCAAAAGGAGATTTATCGGTTACTACCCCGATTTCAGCTGTAGGTTGAACATTTTCCTGTATAGCAGTATGTTGCCTGAGAAGGCTGCACCCCCCCTTCCAATTATTTGAACTTGATGTGATGTCCAGGGAGCGAATTGTCAAAAAAAAAGGGAGGGGGGGGAAGAAAGAGAAAGGGGTATAGGTTTTGTAAAATTTATTATTTCACATTTAGGTATCATAAAAATACTGTCAGAGCATTGAATTTACATTGTTTCCTTAAGGAAAAGTCCAGTAGTTTGATTTATAATTAAGAGCTGCTGATTTACATTGCATTTAACTGTATCCTGATCAGACAACAAGCTTTTCCCAGCTCTAATGCATCTGGGATTGAGCCTTAGGAATGAATCGGGTCAGGGCTTGAACATTACAAAACTGTGTAGTCTGCAACATGTTATCATTAACAAACTTTCCTTGTTTTATCTCCCGTCTCAGTAGCTAGTCCACAGTTTCCTTTCTTCATAAATGAATTGCACTACAGTCCTGCACTAAATACTAGGTAGAGGATCTTTGCTCACTGAAATATTAATGGAGCAGAATTTTTTTCTGTGAGACTGGATTTTTTAGTGGTTTTTTCCCCCTCCATCTAACAAAGGTCCCTTCTCGTCAGCCAGCTTTGTAAAAGCAGAGGAAGCAATGAACACATTAGAAACTGAGATATGAGAGAACCCAACAAAAAACCTTCTTTAAAAAAAAATACTTTTGAACTTCAGAGAGGACGCAGCGCTTGCTTTGCAGTGAACGCAGGGTTGGAGGTTTTTTTTTCTTTTTAACAGACATGTGTAGCGCATTTGTTTCAGTTTTATATCCGCTGTCATGATATGATGGTTTTATTCGGGTTTTAAACATGCTTCGGCTAGAAACCCTACATCTTTAAATTAGGCAACCCCAGTGCCTTTGCGATTTCCCTAGCTGCACTCTCTCACCTTACCCAGGTGCATGTTAAATCAGTATTAATGACAATATCATTCTTCTGCAGTCATCTCCTGCCTGCAATTTGGTTTTAATTACCCACCACGTTGTCTTTCCCCCTCACTGACAGCCATTAAATAGGGAATGACACCAGAGCCGTGCTGGTGTCGAATAGACACTTCACCAGGGTGGTTGGTTCTTTTTTTTTTTTCCCCTCCCTCTCCTCTTCTCTTTTCTTTCCTGCTTGCTTTTTTTTTTTTTTCTTTTTTTAATAATTAAAAAAAAAATCCTTCCATAAAGCAGGCTGCAGTGCCTCCTCGTGGTAGCCGTGGGAAAAATAAAAGGGTTTATTTTGCTCTGGCTTGTTTTGATGGCTTAGCGATGCTTGCTTTGGCTCATTTGAGAGCTCTTGCGGGGGGGGGGGGGGGAAGCACGATCCTTAAGAAAGAGAAAAAAAAAAACACTTAAAGATTAAGGCATGATTGGGACACATTGAAGTGTCTCCTCACTGAAATTTCACAGTAACTTTGATGTAGTATTTTAAGGCTGGTCTGGCAGTCTGGAATGGCTGCTCAGAAGCAGGAGCCCGGTCAGTCCCGGGTGTCAGGGAATAAAGTCCTGGAGGTAAAACTGCTGGCAGAGGTGACGGGGGGTCCCTGGGGCGCTGGGCCTCTGCCTGCTCCCCCTGCCCCAGCCGCTCCTGCCTGCGCCGCGCTCGCATACTTGACAGCCTCTTTCCTTGTGTGGTTGCGTATAGCAATTGTAAATAAACACATGCGATAGGAAATTTTCATACCAGACACGGCCTTTGCAAAGGTTTCTAAAAAGCTTCTCAATTCCTTTCACTTTGGCCAGTGGTTTGAATTAGCCTTGCCCTGCACCCCCACCCCAATATCTGTATTTACCCCTGTGGGAAGATTTCACCGTGTGAACCAAATTCCTGCTGAAAAGATTTAATTCTAGACTCATTGCACTAAGTTTTGTGGCATTAATCTTGATTTATAATGCTATAACTGATGGTAGAACCTGGTCCAAGATTTTCTCTCAGTCAGCCTGATCCTGTCCTGGCCTGTGTGTGAGCTCAAATCTCAGCGAGGTCAGTTGAAAGGATACCGAGAGAATTGGGCAGCGATTAGCAAAATAGCATTAGCGAAAATATCTGTCTACTAGTAAACAAGAGAAAAAAAATTAGAGGCATTTTGGAGGAGTAAAGAAAACTTTTTCAATTGAGAAATTTCTTATTCCTGTTTTCCCATCAGAGTGTTAGATTAAAAAAAATAATTGCTTATTGGAAGGAAAATAGAATCTGAATACCCAGGCAATTAAGCTGGTAAAGAAGGTTTGTGAAGGACGATCACTGCCCATCCATGTTTTGTTTCAAATGTGGACAATATTTGATCTTGTTAAATGTCAGCTGCATTGATTTGATTTGAGGGGCCTAGATTGTGAATCATTAAATACTTGCTCTGTAAATTTGTTGTCCTTACAAGAAAATTTGTGACTGAAACTTGAGGCTTATAACAGTGAGCCTACCAGGAAGGTTTAATCTCTGATAGAGCTTCCACATATTGGTTTACAGCTATATTGAGTCCAGTTAGAATGATTTTTTTATTTTTTTTTTACTTTCCTAATATGAAACTTGATGCTTGGAAAATCTGATAAGTGAGATTCATTTCCCTGGAAATTTATTGCTTCTATTTCCAAGCGCAAGGAAATAAAACAAGTAAAAACAATAAGCAGTCTGTAAGGAGGGTATTAATGAGGGGTCACTCTTTTCTCATGTAGGTTCAAGCTCAGGAAAAAAGGAGCAAGGAGTTGTTTTGGGGGCAATCTAAATAGCTGGTGCCATATATTTTGCTTTATTTATTTGGTAGGAACAGCTTTTTTCTGTTTCCCTCTTTAAAACCTGCTCTCCACATCTGAATGGGATATTTATGACAAGAAATAGAGAGTCTTTTCTTCAGGTAGTGTAAACTCCTTTGACTTCAGCTCAGGGACTGGCTGATTTTTAGTTGACAAAAGACTATTTATGCTGCATCGAACGTCTCCGAAATCTCCATTTGTATATGTAAAAAAGATCCTATAGAATTCCAGTGTCCCATCCTTATTCCAATGGAGAATTGCATTATGCTCATCTAATTCCCTGTTCTTTCATTTGGAAATGATGGTGTTCTTCACTTCTTCCCGGTAATTGCTGTACAATGCTAAAAAGCTGCCAAGTTCCACTCCAGGACTCATTGTATTTAGTAACGGTGGAAAAAATTGCTATCTATAGAGCATTTTATATTGGAAATGAACTGGGCTTCACAACAATGCAGATGTGCATCCGTGTAGATCCAGTTGCTGAATCAACTCTTAAGTGAGACAGACTCTCCGTTTCGAATGCAGGAAAGACAGTTTGGAGGATAAACGTGAAGTGACATCTAATGCAGAAGGCAAAATCTCCTGAAAGATGACAGTAAGAGACTTTAATGGAGGAAAATTTTATTGCTAACAGTGTCAGTTTAATTTTCAGATTTCTTTTGCACCGATTCCCTGTTGTTCCCCTGTTTGCTTAGGAAAGTTGTACGCGTTCTAGCTCTCATAATTTTTCAGATTGTACAGCAGTGGCTTAGTTGTGTGTTGTAAATGTGACGCCTTTAGATTCTATAGCAGGTTTATTTTTAAACGTATTTTCTCTAGGGAAAGGTGCACAGTTTACTCAAAATTTACCATATGCTTTGCATCTCCAGTAAAACAGTTGTGGTAGAAAATACTGTATTTTTAAATCTTGTGAGTTGTGAAGAACCAGAGAGAGGCCTGATGAAGAACACTAGTTAAAATGATAGATACTCAGAAACTCTTTTCCTTCCTAGAGCAAACTGCTTCCAAGAAGTAGCTCAAGAGGGACTATTGAAAACATTATTGTTGCTTTTCAGGTTATAGGCCTTGAACCTACAAACACTTGTGCATGTAAATAACTTTATATAGGTAAGTAAATGCTTTGAACTCAAAAGGGCTACTTGCATATAGGAAGTTTTTTGTGTGTCTAAGTGCCTGTAAGATTAAAACTGTAGTTAGTGTTTGATTAACGTTCTAATCCTCGTGGTTGTGCAGTCCTACGCACAATCCAGAGGGAGTTTCAGATGACGTGCCTCAGGAGCTGAGTGTCCAAGTCACCTTTTGGTTCATTAGTTAGGCTGATTTTATATTTTGAGTTTCAAGATGATCGAAACATGCTCTTTTTTTTTTTTTTTAAAGCTTAAAAATATAAGTTAGAGCTACTTTATTCTAAATGGACATCTTAGTTTGCAATAAATGTTGCTCGTTTGGCTTATTTTTCCTACAAGTAAAAAGGTCTTGAATTTAATTCACAAAATTTTAAGTTTTCTGTTCTGCCTTTTTCAGCTTCAATATCTAAGTAAAAGTGAAAGAAATGTAGAAATACAATATTACCTTTTAAAAAATAATCATAATCTTTGCTTTTCTCATTCAATATTTTATCAAAATCAGCATCAATTGGCAGAGGGTTTTGGTTAACTTAACATCACTGCTTTTTATAAAAGGCAGTAGGACACAACCCACTCCCCACAGAAGCTACAAAGAGTTTTTCATTAACTCTATTGGAAGCTGATTTAAATCCCGTACAAATTATAGGACTCGTAACTAAAGGAAATACAGGACTTCTTCACATGAAATTCTTCATTCAGTTATAACCGTGCCTGTAGGACCACACAATCTGCAATTGCTATAAGAGTTTTCCACAAATTATTACTCAGCCCTTGAGCAGAGTTTATGACAGTGCTGGCAAACAGCGGATTTAATGAATGTTTTGAGGAAGTGTCTGTGTTTATACAGGAATTAGTAGATGGGCACGAGTGAGACATTATGAAGAACTATGATAGGAAAATGTGTCCTGCAGGACTGGTGAAGCACAGGAAGAAGGGGTAGAACTGAGCTCTCACACCCAGGGATCAGTCACGGTCCTTTTTGTCCGGAGAAGTCAGGTTCTACCGTGGCTGTTGGGAATAGGCTGCTTCTCAGTGAGCGGGGGAAGACTGCGCAGAGCTTCATAGCTCATCCAGCCAACTGCGTCGTGCAGAAGCAAGGACATTCCTGCTGATTTTCTTGGTTTATTTGATTCAGAACCACCTTTCCTCTTCTCTCTTTATACACACACCTTTCTATTGAAATTCTTAAAGCAATCTTTGTTATCTAGTACCTCTTTGACACTGTTTCTTTGTGCATAAAATAGAAATACCACTGTGCTAGCCTGCTACTCTGAGAGACTTATCGTGGGGTTTGCGTCTGTTTATTTTGCTCACTTACACGTGTGCGCGCTCGGAGGATAGGCAAGTAACCATGGGTGAAATTCACCTCTGCGCTGGATAAACATTTCAACTTTATGATCCTTGTACCAGCCCTGTACGTAAGGGTGAATTTCATCCTCCATAAATGTAAAGTCCTTCTGTGTTATTACAGTTGCCTCTCCCTATTTACCATTATCTTTGAACCCCCTCTCCGTCATTAAGCTTTCTTTTAGGGTCCAGGCAAATGTCATTCTCTTCTCCTCTTTCTCTGACTGGCCTCTGGTTATATTAGAAAATAAAATTAATCTCAAGGGGAAAATAGCACTTAAAATTATTACTACTGTTTAGCTTACTAAAGTGATTTGCTCTCCGTGACCTGTCTCAGGCTGATCCTTGTACAAATCAAATCAGCACACAAAACAGCACTTGGAAACTGTTTCCAGACTCAGAATTTCACAGCTTCTGAACCTTTAGAATGTCACAGGCAAATAAAAAATGAACATACTGGTTTATCTGTCTCTCTAGATCCCAGACAGTGCCTTTTTTTTTTTTTGTTAAGGCACGTGATTCTCCCATGCTTCATATTAAGTATATGAATAAGGCAGCTGTAATGCTTCTAGGTGAGCACATGCTTAAATGTTTTGCTGAGTGGAGGCTGGAGGAAGTTTCCAGCCACTTCTAAGTCTGTCCCTGTGTTCTCGGGGATTAATGTCACCCTGACCTCCAACAGTTTCTCATTAAGCTGTCTAAAATATGAACTCTTAGCAAGCGCCTGCTCTTCACTTTAAGTTGATAGGTTTCATCAGTGGGCTGGAGGAGGCAGCTTCTGGACGTGCCCAACTGCCATGATAGTTCTCTGAGGCTCAGGTAGGTCCCTGCCAAGGGCACATGCACGGAGCTCAGCACCGTGCTTCGCACAGCCTGCTTAGCCCCAAGAGAGCTGCGTGTCCTCACAGCATGGTCAGAGACGCCAGCTCAGCGTGGCTGCAACAACAACATGTTCATTAGTTCTGCCTCTTAACAGCAAATTAGCGTAGGTGTTGTGCCTATATGCCTGTATACGTGACTATACTATTTACAGTTTCAGAGGTAGCTCAAGCTAGCTTGGGCATCTATCTGGCACACACTGTTGAACAGTGCGGGTGTGTCCTCAAAGCCCAGACTCCACAAGCAATACGAGGCTGATCCCGTGCCACACAGCTAACATCACTCACTAACATAACTTCTTGCGTAATTAGGCTCTAACACCATTGCCTGTCTGACCTTGTTGGAGTGCAGGATAGCACAAGGATGACATATGCTGCTTTTTCACTTGAACTCCTTCCCGTCCAATTCAGCAGATACATACCAACGTCTGTGAAATTTAAGCAATGACATTACAAAATCCATGACAACAATTTGTTCGTCTTGTGGTGACCTCTTGTGGAGTCATTTAGAAATCAGGCTTGATCCGTTATGTACCATACGTTCCAGGGAGAGGAAGACAAGAGCCGTAATCCAAAACGTTCTCAGGCTTGGAGGGACGGTCAGCTCGTGCGGAAGGACGCGCAGTCTCCCGCAGGCGCTCTGCGTGTGGGTTTGATGGTGGCGTCGTTTGCTTGTATCTCTGTACTCGCTACACTTCCTATCTGTTGTGCTTTGTAAAAACCAACCTGTCCTTGACTCTCAATCATAGACTTAGCTTTAAAGAATTAGTGTTAAAAAACAAAGTATGTTATAGAAATATATCTGCACCTTATGAGAAAGATCCTAGCTTTTGTGTCACCCCATTTTTTAAATTGTCGTTCTGCACATATGGTAGACATCAGTGTGATTGCTAAGCTTTCAAGGTGCAACTAGGTGTGAATTGTTTTAAACAGGACTGCCACCAAGTTAATATCGAAGTTTGTATTTGGAAAATCTAAAAGTGATTGTTCTTCACCCCCTGCCCATGTCTAATGCATAAAATTGAAACCTTCCATGCCATTCACATTATCTTTTGTGCCGATACTGCTCAAAGCCAACCTTTATTTTTCATTAATTCTTGCAAGGCTTGAAGCTGTTCCCAATGAAACCAATTGCCAAACTGATTGTGGAAGCCAGATCAAATCTGTAGTGTAATTTCCCCCCTGCTTTTTTATTGTCCTTGCTCCAAGTCATTCCCATCTCATGCAAACTACAATAACTACGGCAAGCATTTACTTGAGGGAAAAATTATCTCAACTTCCTCTCTGTGCATATATCTAGCAATGTACTGTACTGAATAGCATATTGAGAAATGTTATTGATTATTCAGAGTTTAACATGATGAGCCATTCCATTCTTCTCTTCATTGAGACCAATTTATGCTTACACTCTGATAATGTTACAATACTCTAAATAAATAAATAAAACCTATGACTTATTATGAGAAGTATCCCCTTTGCAAAGATAGTTCTAAAAACACCCACTCGGGTCAAGGTTTTTTCTTTTTTCCCCCATTTTGTTTTGTTTTTCATTTTTTGGCTTTATTATTTGGTCAAAAGGTTTGCTGGGGTTTTTTTTAAGCTTGAGGGAGAATATGAATGTCATAAATATTTCATTTTCATAGCACATCTTGCATTGTTCCTCACTTTCAGACCTTGCCAGCAGTCAACACAGTAGTAAATTTCAGCACCTGTAGACCTTTTTCAGTAATTTATGATTTCCATTAGATTTCCATTAGAGATGGACTAAAACGGTTTAGAAAAGTGCTAGCACCTTCAGCCATACGGATTTTGCCTGTCTCTGAGGAGGGCGTGTTGTATTTTGCTGCCTGTGCGTACGCTTGCTGCCGAAGGTTCGGGTTTTCAGTTTGAGCTATCTGATCCCAGTGCCAGCCAAAACGCCTCCTTGAAGAGGGGGTACCATACTGGGGAGAGGAAGGGCAGGTTGAAAATAGAAAATCAGGCTTCTCACTATAAATGTTGCTCTTTCTTCCATTCTGCCCCTCCAAGCTTAAGAGTGCAAATTCAGCTCACAGTGACCAGTGATTGGCTTTGTTGGGTCACTACAAGCATCTGTATTTTCTGCAAACCAACAGCTGCACTTTTCTTGTAGCAGCACTCCATCCTGAGCTTTGCGGGGTGCCTTTCCCCTCCTCCCAACTACCCCTCTTACAGACCAGCTGTGGTCTGGTACAGGGTTTTGTTTGTGGGAGTTATTTTGTGTTTTAATATCACTAGGAAATATTTTGGATGGAGGCCTTAAGGAAACCAGGTAAGAAGTTTGGGTTTAGCTTGATTAAGGAATTGGCTTGATGTTCCCTCCAGGTCTAATGCAAGCTTACAGGCAGCTCGTGTTGGTTCCAGAACTAGTTTCGAACCTGGAAAATCTCCCAGCTTTCAGCTCTTCGTGCCTGCCACAAACTGAGATTCGGCAGCAAATAAATCACAGCAAATAATTTAGTCATGAATTGTCCATTGGCATTGTATCATAGCTTGAATATATTTCTCATAATAGCTCACGATAGTCCCATTGACATCTACTTGACTTTTATTAAGTTTTGCAGATTTCACTCTCATATGAGCGGCTCTGACTGGCATATGATTCCAGCAGCTGATTCAAGGACTGAATATTAGACCAGATATTGCATGAAATATTGTACCCGTGGCATTTTCTGGAAGCTGTCCTTGGGGTGGGATTGGAATTTTGGTCATTCCGTCAATTCTGTATTTATTAATTATTTTAACCAGCTGTACTACAACTAGCCACCATCCCTGTGTAAAACTTTTCGTTTGTTGCTATCCTTCTACCACCTTTCAGCATTGTCATTGAAGCAGTAGGGCACTCCAGGGTGCGTGGATCATGCTGAGATAACGTCATACTCTGAGTGCACTTCACAATGGTTTTCAGCAAGCCGAGGAGTGACATTATCTCAGCAGGACACCTGCCCTTCACCTTCCATATGGGGACCCACCTCTGAAAGGTCAACACTTGCGGTTTAAAATAATATTTTAGCCATTGCTATTCAGAATTCAAAGAAAGACGGGAGTGAATGTCAGATAGCCATGAAATTCATGAAACCCATTACTCCCAACGAATGACAACTGGCCCGAGACATACACTTTGAACATAGTTTTACGTAGGTTTTAAGCACAATTTTTTAAAAAAGAATATTTTGCAGGATATTTTAACACGTAGCCCAAGTGCCAGCATAGTAGCAATTTGCATTCTAAAGAAGTTATTTGTTTTAAAAATGCGTTGGTGAATTAATACATTGAGGACTTTTAGCTACTTTTATCTCTTTGCTTTCTGTCTGCTGCGTCTTCGTGTACAGCTTATTTTGGAACAGCAATAGACCTGCTTAAAAGATAGTGCAAATGGTGCCATGGATGGAGCTGAGCAAACGGCTTGAACCAGCAGAGGTGTCTGATCAGTGTAGTGTATCTCCCTTCCAGTGGAGCATCTACCACACATTTTTTGGGTAGAGGTATTTATGAAATTATTATTTTCTCAAATCTTATTTACTTTCTAACCTGTAACATAAAACTGAGAAAGCACATTTATGACGTTAGAAATGGTCAAGTAAATCACACAATTCCTTTTCTGTTCCTCTTTCCTTTGTATGAAGAATTTAACTCCTGGAGCCCATTTCTTAAAGTAAATGTTGTTTGTGGAAAATGAAACATATCTTCCACATATGTTTGATGGTATTAAATTTGTGCCTTTTTTTTTTTTTACCATTTATGCTACTAAAGTCCAGCAGCAGACATGGCAAAGGTAAAGAAAAAATCTGATTTATCACTGTTTTCTTTGATTTTACTGCTGATGCAATTCCAGTGAAATTAGTGGAGTCCCACCAGCACAAGTCATGCAGTGCTGGGCCACGCCGAGGCATTTTGCTTTGAGAATCTGGCTGAGTACTTCTGGGAAATGTTTCTCAGTATCAGCTCGGCATGACAAGGGCATCAACTGGCTTGTGGGTGGGAGTTTATCTTCAAACACACCTTTGATTTGCTGAATAATGCTTCATATATTGTTTGAGGCAACAGCAAATGGAAGGCAATCATTCTGGCAAACAGATTTAAGAAGTGTCTAGGGGAGCAGGTAAGCCACACATTTACAGATACCATTTTTAATCTCTTTTCTTCTAGCAAGGTTCTGTTATTCTGCCCATTACTGTACTTTCTGAAGATCTTGCAGATGCTGAAGGAAGACACAAGAATTTTTGTTTCATCATTGTCACAAGATTGCTAGATTTGGCTAAAGAAGTTAATCTGATTTTGCTAGATTTCTGGCTCAGTTTTTAAGCCAAGAGGACTTGGCTATATTCTGATAAGTGCCCTCTCTTAAAATTACCAAAGGAATCAAAACTGCAGTTCTCATGGGAGTCTTCCATTAGTCATCACAATAACAGGTTATTAATCATAAATGCCCTTATGTTCAGAATTCATTTCTTACGAATTTTGTTCTAAAAGAATATACTATGTTCAGGGCTGCCCAGTAGAAATGAAATTACAGTAACAATCATTGAAGAGACATTTTAACGATAGTTGTCAAAACTGCATTGTCTTAGAAATGGATTTAAAAAAGGAGTCCTGTTTTCTTCTAAAGGAGAGCTATTTCTATTGAGCTTCTTTTATTGATAAATTTCCAGAGACCCTGAGTTTTGGATTATTTTCTAGCAATTAACATCCATATTTCATGTATTGTCTTTCCTACCATGTTTTGAAACATTGCAGAACATGTCAACAGAAATTCATAAAAATTCAGTCGATAGTTGAAAGCATAGAATTACTCAGGCTATGAAATAGCAAAGGGTTTTTTTTCAGGGACAAAATACCCTTGGGGTGGGGGGTGTGTATGTGTATGCACGTGTGTGTCTAAGGTAAGCCATGCTTTCAGCCCTACTCCAATGTGCCAATGCAACCTAGGACTGATTTCCAAATGCAGTTTGTCCTGGACAGAAGGTGACCCATGTTGCATCACTGTAGAGTCTTACTTCAGGCAAGTTTTCTTCCTCTGTTTTCCATGAAACAGTTTAATTCGTAGAGCTTTGATGTTTAAGCTGGTCCTGACCTTCTGTGAGTACTTCAAAAAGGGAAAATTAGCTGCTTGGAAAAATATAACGACTTAAATCTAGCAATTTGGGACACACATGTTAAAGTCCCACTGAACTTGTGTTGACTTCTTCATTTCTTTTGGGTGTTATTTCCTGATTGACTTATAACTAGAGAAAGGTGTTAATTTTCAAGACTCCAGGAATTTCTGTTTATTGATCTGTCTTTGAAACATTGTTCCTCTAACAAGAAGAATCCATCAAGACACAGGGAGCTGCTCTAAACACAGAGTATAAAAGACTTTGATTAACTTTATTTTGGCTTTTACTTACCTCTAATGAGTAAAATGATTAATTGAATAACACTCCCTGGCTTCACTATAGTTGATGGTCCATAACAACTCCCCTGGTTCTCATAGTTTATAATTTAGCTGTCAAAATATTCTCTAGGTTAGAACTTGGCAAGAAAGGTCTTGACTTCACTTTTTTTTTTTTTTTTGAAGAAGCAAATCTACTTCAACTATTTGTAAGTTATTGAAGTCAGTTGAAAACATCCCACTTTAAAATATGTGCCTGGTCAATGTTAGGTAGTTATTATTTTGGGAGGATAACAATGTAATATATCATTTCAAAATATTTTAAACGTGCAACTTACCTTTGCTATGGTTTCTTATAGACTGGAATATACATATATTGTCAAAGATTTTCAGATGAGGGGAATGTCTGTACTGTATACTAATGTTTCTTGTTGGAATAGCTGAATTTAGCAAAATTTTTTTGTGATCAACAGCTGCTTGATATTTTGGAACTTTTAAAAGTATTGTTTAAAAGTCTTATCTTTTTAAATGAATTTTGCTCTTCAAGATCTAATGCATTAAAATACATTTGGGCCCTGTAAGCGCGGAGACATACGTTTCCTTCAAGGCAGGATTCAGTTTTAATACTGCAGGACTCAGCTTTTGATCCTAGGAGCAGTTTTCCACTCACATCCCTGAAGTACAGTTTTCTGTTTTCCTGGCGAGAACACATCTTTCCCATGTGTCCTAACTGTTTTATCCCACCAGTTTTGAGGCCTTTTTGGTGATTAAATTCAGTCAGCTGTTCCTAGGCAATCCTGTTTTCAAGAGGGTCGTTCCTAGTCAAAGCCAATTGAAGCCCTTTGCTTGATTGCAGTTACTAATAGCTAGATACAGCTCTTGGAGCGCTGCGGCTATGACTCATGGGTCCTTCAAAAAGGGAGAACTTCTCTCACCTTTAAAAGCTTCCTGGAGGTTCAGGATAACACCTGAGCCCTGTAGCAAGGGCAGCTTAGGAAAAGGTCTTGCCTCAGCTGTTTGCCCTGAGCAGATGGTTGCGTGGGGTGGGATGTATTTCACCGTTCAGAAAATCAGAGCTGTGCAAAGTGCCAACTTGTAAAAGCAACTCTCTTCTTTTCTTTCTGTAATTTTTGATGTTCCTTATAAATCATACTGTTAAAACCGGTTGTATTTCTAAAGCTAATTTAGCCCACATAACGATTGGTTAGTTTGATGTGGTTTTTCTTTTTTGTAATTGAAAATATTTGATGAATTCTGCTAGAAGTATTCCCTTCCAGTACTATAACCCCTCTTCCAGTGTTTTTGGTTTTGTTTTTTGTTTGGGTTTTTTTTTTTAATATTAGCTTCACTTCCTTAATCTTTTACACCTGCTTTCAAGGGAAAAAAAAGTTTCCTACACTGTTAATTTTGCATGTAAGTATCTCAGTTCCTATTCTGACATATTAAGTGTGTGTGTATGTTCAACATTCCTTATTTTGTTCTTATTTCCAGTGCAATTTTGCCATAATTTCTGTGCGTCAAAGGGAATATGCAGTTAAATATGAAGTCTTCATTGTTTCTATTAAGCCAAATCGTTTAAGGTCCTAACTCCTCTCAAATTCTATAATTTTACTGATAACAGAAGATTATTATTTTAGTGTAGACCTCTGTATCTTCCTGTCTTTTTATTCACTCGGATTACTAAGATAGTGGTCCAAGGATATCCCAACAGTAAAATTGAATGTAAGAAAAGATCCTTCATAAATGCAAGACCTTATTATTATTTTCTACAAGAATCTCCTAAATTTCCCACCAAAAAGACCCATATAAAATCCTACATTGTAAATATAAACTTCTACACGTGGGCCAAATTCTTCTCCAGCTAAAATTAACATCTATGGCACTAGGGTTTATTAAAGTAATGGAAAGTGTTGCACAGATATTGCACACTGCAGAAATCGTTTTTAGTACTATAATAAAACATAAAATAAAACTGTCTGTACTTCTCTTTGTCAAAACCGCCCTTTCTGTGCAACACCACTTCTTAAAAAGTGAGGTCTGACTCTTGTCTCTGTAAAACTATTTTATGAGAAGATAATCTAAAAGTCTGTCCAGAGCTTGTCAGTAGAATAGGATTGCTGATAGCACGACCCCACAGTGAGACACTAAGCCATTTTTCCACTCGCTTTGGCAGATACATGCTACAAGCGTGGACACATGAAAGTTTTGTAAGAAAACTGAACGGAAAACTGTTGTCTTGAGTGGCAAGGAGCATCACTTAAAACAGTATCTGAATTACCAGTGGGTTTTAGCTGTAGGCTTAAGAAAAATTTCCTTGAGGATGGCTTTTAATGAACCCTCAGGTTTGAAGTGAGCTGATGAGATCAAGCTGTAATGCAAGTTCAGACACATGTTTCTTAGGCTTATTCACAGTGATGTTACATTTCATTCCTCACCAGCAACATTTCCAAAGTAGTTTATGGTTCCTCCTGAGGACTGGCCATTTTAACTGTGCTGAATTATGTCAGATGTGGGAACTCTGGGATCTAAAGTGATGCAAACTGGGGAGCATGAATTTTCCAAAATTCATCAATTATTTTATGAATATGAAAACTTGACTGTGTCTCAAGTGGTAATATTGTCAACTCCCAATTTACAATATTTAAATATTCAAGAGTTACCAACTGGGCTTTCCCATCTGGTTATTTGAAGAAGTCCAGACAGAGTTGGTGTGATTAGTACTACTGTTGAGACGAAACATGAAAAATCTATGTGCAACGTCTATTGGTAATGTGAACTTTACAGTTAATAAATTAGGCAGTATAGGGGTTATTTAGTCAGTAATTAAATGTAAGAGTCAATATTTAAGTCCAAGAAGAAGCCTCAAGAATCTTGATCTTGTTAAACTCCTATCTCAATTACATGATCAAAGACACTAGAAGTATTTTTCTGTGTGACTTTGAGAGTATCATTTTCAAAGTCACTGACTCTTCTTCCACAGGGAGTTTGATGTTGGCTTCAGTTGAAGTAAGTTTAGATCAACACTGAGTTATTTTGAAATATCCTCCCTGATACTTTCTCTGAACTGAGACATCTGAATCTTTTGAGGTTAACCCATCCTTGTTTTGGAGTCATCCCCATGTTTTGCAATTCCTCTTCTGCCTGTTCTCAGCTGAAGTTATTTCAAATGGGAGAGAAAAAAATTCAAAAAATTTCATCTTTAACAACTAGAGTAAGCAGCAGATTTTGTGAAGCTGTGATCAGCAGTGTGTATAATGATGTTTACTGTCTCTGTAAGTGACATCAATTGTATAATTCTTGTTCGTTGATTTCCAGTTTGGTTATGATAGGGAGAGATGGCATACGAGAGGTGCTTCTTTGAGCTTTCGTGTTGGTTGGTTGGTTGGTTGGGGTTTTTTCATTACCACATATCTGTTTTTCCTCACAATGGCTCCTGGTACTGTGAGAAAACTATTAAGAAAGCTTCTCTCTTCTTAAGAGAGACCTTATGGCTAAAGAAGAAGCATCCTTCCTACCTAATTTTAGCGAGTGAACTGAAAAACTCTGACTGATCTATGTAAGCTGGATTTGGAAGCATAGCATCAGACACCTTTTTCTTATTTTGAATATAATTTTCTTTTCGTATGTACAAAGTTCAGAAGGACTTCCAGCAGTCTAAGTAGTAGGCAGAAATGTAGAAACTTCAGCAAGTTTCATGTGAAATATTAATGGCTGCACTCACTGAGGTACCTTGTTGGTGTTCATTTATTTGGAAAAAATTCTTGCTATTAGAAATATTACGGAGGGTGAAATTTTGGGGCTGGATCTTTGGCTGGGATAAACTAGTATAGACCTTTTAATTCCAAATGTTTGAAATTGTCAGTGCTGAGCATGTTGTGAAATGACATCTGTCATATGGAATCTGAAAAAAACCCACATCTAGACATACAAACAGCTTCATTCTCATCTAATGTAGTAGACAAACCGTATAGACCTGAGACGCTTACATCTACCAAGAAATTAGATCAATAATGTGCCTTCAGTATGGTTTATCTCTTTTAGGTTTAAAGTAAAGCCCACTTCCATGTCCTTCTCTGTGGTACATTGAAATGCTGAATATTGAACCTTTCTTTTCCTTCAGTGATTTTCCTATAATTTTCTTCAGCCAAACTCCTACTCATGTTCTTCTGTCATTTCTTACATTTCGCTTTAAGTTACTTAAATAATCTCTTATCCTATTAATCAGGCTCCTAGTAAAACAGTTGTACAAATACTAAGGATCTGCATACTTGCATGTGTTTACCTTGGAATAAGTTCGCTTTGATGTTTCCATGAAAGTTCACATTCTTATTTTTTTAGGTTTTGTTTTGAAAGGAATTCTTTATATGCAGATGGACATTTGTGCTTAGTGTATGTTTCTATGAATGATAAATAACTGCATGAAAATGATGCGGTGCTTAGATATGCCAAGCACTTTTATAGAGTGGAATTCTAAGTAACAAATAGCTGATTTATGGCAACTCGTGTCCTTGAAAATTAAGGATATTTTTTCAAGTTTCATAATATATTTAGAGGAGCTATAATCTACGGTGTGTTATGCAAATTATCAGCATCCTCTTCTCTTCTCTTCTCTTTTTTTCCTTTTACAGCATGCTTCACTGGTGCTTCTTGGGTACGTGTGGGTGAAGGATAATTTGACTGCCCTCTAGCACTCCAGTGTCTGGTATTGCACAATCAGGGAATCTGGTGTCACATTAAGGCAATTCTTATAATATAATCAAAGTTCTGATGTTGTACTGTCCTTTAGATGAAACAAACTAATGAAATGTATTGACCCTCCTTGCGCACTTCTGAAGCAAAATGACTAAGCGGTATTGAAACTACATGAAATACATTGACATTGATTGTGAAGTCTGCGTTCCCAGAGTCACTTTGGTAGCTGATTAAAGTGTCACATTGACAATATAGCCCCTTTTGAACAGGAAATTAATACCAGCCTGGTGGCAAGGAACGTTCTTCCAGCCTGTAGCTTGCACTATCACCAATCCTCAGAAATGAATCAGAGGCTCAGCTATTCCAGTGTGGCATGCTGCTTTCGCTGATTATAACAAATATATTGAAATCGCAACCACCACGAGGAAAAAAAAGCAGCTTGTGACATTTTATGTTTATTCTCATTATTCAATATGCTTATTACTGATAGGAATTTCAACAAAGACTTAACATGAACTATGTGTTTTCAGTCAGTTAAAGCTCCATTGAAAGTACGAGTCACATTAACTATGTCTTTCTAATCCATCTATCATCTGTTTGAATACATAAAAGCCTTTGTTTTACTATGTGGCTGATGTATGCACAAGTTGGGGGAATTTCTATAGATCGGGATATACAGGCATAGAAAAAATGTGTCTGTGTGTGTTTGACAGACAGAAGGAGAGAAAATTATGTATTCAATGCATCGTGCAGTGCTAAAAAGCAGGTGGAGCAGCAGTAGAAGCTTAAAGACAGGATCATCTCTGAGATCTCGGGGCCTGTTTCTCCATCCCAGGAGCATCCTTTATAAACAGCCTGATGTAGGGGAAATTGAAGGAACGGAAAAGGAGCTGTGGCATGGGAAACAAATATTTATTCATTACTAAGTGAGAATCTAAAAGAGAAAATTACGCAGATGTAGAAAACAGACGGCAGTTCTATCCTGGAAAGATCAAATTCTAGGCCTGTCACCATCTCGCGGCACAGTTCATCCCTTTTTAAATGAAAGGAAGATGCATTTTTGAGCACTGTATTATCCAGCCATTGTTTTCTTTCTTGAAATGAACTTTGCACCGTAGTTTTAGTGAACAGAGCTATGCTGGTTTATACCAGCTGAGACTCTGACTTAACAGGCCGTCATGTCCCCTTACACCTATTCCCAATTCTCAGCTGCCTCAAACAGCTGCCTCTCCTTCAGTCTCTGCAATCCTCCTTATAAAACTCTCACTCTGAGCGCAGCAGGTCACAGTTTCCTCTTCTAGGTCTTAGACTGGCCACTCAATTCACATCACGTGAGCCAGCTGCAAGCCAGATTTCCCTCACGTCTCTCTGCAGAGTTATGGAGGGGAGTATGAAATGGGAAGGAACAGGTCTCCTAGAAGATATGTAAGTGTGATGCTGGTGAATAGACTGTGGAGAAAAGGCTGTGGAGAAGTTAGGAGAGAAAAAGAGGTAGTAAAAATTCTTGCCTTGCAGTACAGCAGGGAAGTTTGTTTGGTTCATTAACTTGTAAATAGGTTTGGGGATTTTCTAGAAGGTATCACAGAAGTGCAAAGCAACAATATAGCCATTAATAACAGTTTTATTGCAAGTTAGCTCTACAGATATTTCCTGCATATTTCTTTCTACATCCAGAGTCCGGCCTTCCCTCTGCGTGCACAGCTGCTCTGAGCTAGGGCTGGCCAGACAGTACCCCCTGGAAAGATTTCTGTCAGAAAATGCCCGACTGGGCAATAAGGCAGTGTTTTATGGAGATGGTCTGACTGCAGAAGCTAAGCAGGTCTCTGCTGGAACCAGTCACCCAGCAAGGAGTCAAAATCCTGGTCCCTCAATAGCCCTTGTGCTGGGCTTTGAAAGCCAGCGGTGTGTCCAGGGGACCGAAAGCCTTGGGCTCCCCAGCTCCTAGGCACGAACTTCCCCAGGGTCCCCAACTCCTCTGCTGTCAGCCTGGCCCCACGGGTCCTCTGGATGCAGGAGCATCCAGCTGCTTTTCAGCCTGCCCTGAAGGCTGATTCAGCTGGGAGCCCGGCAGCGCTGGCCTTCCCCAGCGCCAGGTACCTTGCTAAGCAGGATCACGTGGGGACTTCGATTCCTCCTTTCAGAGCAATCTGCTGTTTGGGTTGCCTGAGGGCTGATTCCTGAAGGACCCATAACCCCTGAGCCGTTCCCAGGTCCCTCCCTGGCCCAGCATCCCACCGCCGTGAAGCAGAGCGATCCGTCTAGCCTGCATTCAGTCTGGGTGATTTGATGGAGGGATCGAGAGGGTGGGAAGCCCCTTTCTAACTCGCCTCTTCTGGAGTCTGTGGCTCCTTGTTCGGGAACATTGTTGTTACTTTCAGCACTGCTCCTGCTGTTGATCTTGGCCTTTGCTTCTGTGATTTCTGTTCCCCGCTGCACTACTTAGGTGAACAATAAGTTCCATTTCCAGCAGTGGTCGGCCTCCTCTCTTACCCCTTGCCTGCAGGAATTTCTTTTGTTTGGTTTGATATTTTTAGTCACGCTGTGTTGTAATAATAAGAACAAGACCATGGGTATGCTAGATTCCAGCCTTCCTTCAGTTGCCATGGCTTGCCTTCGTCCGTTGTTATTGCTTTGGATGAGCTACTGCTGCTGCTGCGGCCCTACTCCTTGATTTCTGCTTCTTTAATACTGTTCCCTGCCTTACTACAAAGTGAACAGCGGTGCTTGTTCTCTCTGTCTGACATCTTGAATCCACCCACGAACCCATTATTTTCTGTAACGGCCAAACTGATGTAGGAGGGGGGAAAAAAAAAAAAAAAAAAAAAAAGATTAAAATCCTGTGCACTTTGGGACTGTTCTCTGCACTGTAGAAAGTGCTTGTGCACCCAGTTGGACATGTAGATCAGGATGTGACCCTAAGCACCATGTTTACACTGTACCCAGGACATGGTGTGCTGAGAATGGGGACACTGAAGGGCCCTGAAGGTCAGACTGAGTTGAAATCTCTGGTCTATAAGAAATTATTTCCTGTCGTCATCTTAAAAGTTGAATGAAGCTATGCTGGTGAGACCAAATCATGGATATGCTCATGAGAGCCATGTACATGTGGAGTCAAGGTCCAAGGGAAAAATAAACCGACAACATCCCATCTGCTTGTCACCCTATAGCCACTGAAGTGCTTAAAGGGGCACAGACTTGGTAGATAGCCAGGGATTAAGACAGGCTTTGCCAGCAGCTTCGGTGAAGCTCTAGTGTCTGATGGGAATACCAAGCTGCTCTGAACCCTTTTGGTAGCTTTTTGTAACCACTCATTTCATGCTATTGATAAAACTAATTTATTAACTTTTATAACATACCCTTTCATTCCTAATTCTTTCCTTTTTCTCTACACTTTCCTCCATCCTTGCCTCAATCTGATAGAAGGGAATGAGTAACAAAAATTTGAACACTCCACATCTAAGAAAGTTCCCCCAAAGTACTGCTTTTCAAAATTTTCCTCTCTGTGATTTTAATTAACAAAAATGAAAAGGCCACCGAGTTCCTGGCCCAAAGTAGGGAAGCTGCAATATACTTTGTCTTCCTAAATTTTAGGTTGAAAACGTTTAATTTTATGACACGAGTAGTTTATCCTTTTAAAATATATCTTCTGAACTAATGAAGTACTTTGAATACTTCACTAGAAGGGAACCCGTAAACAAAACTTGTGTGACCTGCAGCTATGATCCCTTTCATAGGACTTACTGTGTGCAGTCTGGATGGCGTCCTCCTGCCCTCCTCCACAAGCTGGTCTTTCATATGTTATTTTAAAAACAGAGAATTGGATACTCTCTTATTCTGCAAACAAGTAAAACAATCCATATGTATGTACATATATAAAATATCTATATATCTATTTTTTTCTATATATATGCATGTATACCTATATACACACACGTATATATAAAATACCATCTGATTTTTCTAGCTGCGGTTAGTCATTCACCTTACAGTACAAAGCCCTTCCCTTTATATGTAGGTACAGGCTGCTGTAAGTCTTTTGGCTCTGTTTTTATGACGGTTAGCACAAAAGGGTAGCTATTTCATCTATGTAATTCTTCACCTTTTGCACTAAGGGGGCTTCCTTGGAGAAGACTATAACATTTTACTGATTGCTCTTGTAAGCAATCCAAAAATCAGGGAATCTTATGTAGTTTTCTTTAATGCAGTCTGGATGATGAATTTACATCTATATATCAGAAACACTGTCTTCTGCCCTACATTACTAATGTCAGAAAATTGCCACTATATAATTCATCAAAGTATTTCTATAGACTCCCCCTTTATTATCTCTTCTCTTGCAAACGGTATAATTTGCCTTCATTCTCTGTCAATGAGAGGAACTTTAATCTTGGATACTGCTGTATAAGGTGCTGTACACATTAAAAGAATGGCAAGGTAAGGAGGGGATGGGCCTGGATTAAAATATAGATTAGGAGCTATTTATTAGCAACTGCAAACACGGCAACAAAATTCTTTTTAAAAGCAGCTTGAAATTTTTGCTTAAAACAGTCATATAATGGAAGTCTTTTTGCACTGTTCCTGTTTTAATCAAAATTATTTCCTAGAGTTTCTATTACACTAAAGAGTATATGCTGAATCCTAAGTTATACTGCTTTAGAAATGTGCAGAGCCGTAAAGTGAATTTAACTGTGAGAAAGTCTCAATATCTCATAGTCATATTGTACCTTTCACCCTAGAATATCCTGAAGTACTTTTCACACGTAAAAAACTGATATGTAATTGCACCTGCTTCAGATATGAAATGCAGCAGTTGTTTAATGGTGCACAGAAACACTAGACAAGGGTATGAGGCCAGAAATTGAAGAATACAATATCCAGCTGAAAATCCAGGTGGGATTTAGGATGGTAGGATGTAATTGCTTCAATTAGAATTTTGTGAGAATAATATATTTAATGGGTGCAATTCCTGGCCCTATTGGAGTCAATGAGAACATGGCTGTTGATTACAAATGAGGTTGGAATTCCTCTCATATCTCTACCTTTATGAAAAGTTTAATGAAATACTGTAGTCAGAATTGTTTGCAGAATCTTGATTTTTTCATCTCCTGCAGAAGAATTGGCTTGATCCTCAGTCCAGCATTAAAGCTATGAAATCTTGTTAAGCACCTGTTTTACACCCGTAAAAGTGAGAGGAGAATTGGATCCAGCATCTCCTGTGGCCTTTCCCACCAGCGTGGGATATTGGTTCATTCCAGCTCAGATAGAAATGTCAGCTGCAGAATCAGCCTGACGCACACAGCTGTTCCATGGAGGTTTCCAGTAAAAAAGTAATTTCCCATACAAGTACCCAGGCTGATAGCTCCTATGCTGTGCTGATCCTGTCAGATCTCACGTGGTAAGGTTTTATGACTGTAGGCCATGTTTTAAAATATCAAACGTTTCTTTTCGGTCACTGTAGAATGTTAATAGGTAATGGGGAGGAAAGGACTGTGATTGCGTAGATGCACAGGAAATATAAGCTGTGAAGCTTAATATATTTCTGTGGTGAATAAGGAAAATATTTTATTCTATCCATTCATCTCCCCTTTCCCCTTCCCTCCCTTCTCTTTTCCTCTCAATTCTTCTTTCAGTATCAGAAGGGTTTAATGCTAATCTTAATGGAAATCTTCTATTGATTTGGTTTAGATACTGAGCTGTGTAATGCAAATACCAATCTGTGAGCTGTTCACTTCCCTTTAGACATACGTCCTAAAGTGCAAAAAAAAGAAGAAAAGGTGCAAAAGTATATGCCCAGGTCTCCCACTCCACCAAGAACATATCTACAGGCACGGGCTCTCACTGCCTCACACCTGGACTTTGCCATGGTGTTACCCTATTGCAGCTACGTGGTTTCTGAGCCAAACCCTCTGAACCTGAGCTGCCCATCCAGCCCAGAGCACGGACAGAGAGTCTATGGATGTCTCTGCCTGTCACTGTAGACATGTCCCGAGGGTCCTCAGCACAGCTGGATGGTGCAATGGAGGCTTGAGCCTTCTTGAATGAGTAGCTATAGAGCCCCTTGGTTTGGGGGATTTGCTTGCCCAACATCAATTGGGCATAGTGGCTCAGTGTCACCTCCAGATCTTTCTGTGCAGAAGTGTCTATAGGTGGAGCAGGTATATGTGAAGTACGTTTTTCTTACATGATATCTGCCCTGGGGATGGGATTTCCATGCACAAAAAAAAGACTGAAATTTTCTGTGAGGAGGCTCCAGTTAGAGAAAGCCAAAATTCTTTGCATTATGTTCTCCCATTGCATCGTTGCAGCGGAGTGAGATTGCGCCAGAGAAACGGCTGTGACTCTCCAGGCATGCTGTACGAATGCTCCAAACAATACCCTAAAAGCAATCCAGCAATGTCCCATCCAGATACGGGGATATTCATACCCTCATACTACGTGAGCAGAGCTAGAGGCTTTCAGCACTTTGACTGAAAGACGAAACCAAAGTGAGCAGAAGCCGTTTGCCATCGGGAGATCAGCAGCTCTCCCCATTCCAACTGGATGCCACGTGCTCAGGTCTCGCCTCCGTGACACTACTCAGCCCCTGTGCCTGAGCACAGCTCCAAAGCCCTGCCACAGTGTGAGGGAAAAGACATTTTCTTTCTTCCCCTCTAAGATAAACACAAATTTTTTAAAAGTGATTTACTTGAAAGCTGCTACCTATTTTTTCTCATTTCATGCCCCAGCTTGCTTCTAGGTTGTTGCTGTGATTTTTTTTTTTTTTTTTTTTTTTTGAAACTCATAACACACGGACTCTTTCAAAAACACCAAGTATTTGAGATAAAACTGCTCTCAGCCTACGGCATAAAATGTAGGGCTACATGAAAGTAAAAAACGATGAGAGCTTTTCAATCAATTTGATGAAAAATTTAAGTTAATTAAAAGAATGCTCAATTTTTCCCTAGAAGGCGACACTGATCTTTATTATTAATGCATACCAGTGTTTCATAACTGTGCATAATAATGGCCTGTAACATCAGGCACAGCTTCATCCCCAGCTTAATTTGTTACAAAATCTTTTTTGGTATTCTTAAAGCATGCCCTTTGCCACTGTATCCCTGATGCTCTTGGGCTAATTCCCAACTCCTAAAGGACGTCTTATTTTATGCTCACACCTGAGAATTAATTTATCAGATTGTTTTTTCAGTGTAAAGCTTTTTAAAAAATAATTTAAAAAAATTAAAAAGCATATAGAAACCCTTCACTGCTTGGCTTTCATATTACTTTTTAGTATTCATATTCAATTAGTGGAAATAGCAGTACAGGAACAAATATTCTTACAGGCTGGAGATGTGGTGTAGGAAAAAAGGAACAGAAACTGGTCTTTGGATGATAGACACACAGTGTTTCATTTTCTTCCATGTTCGTAAGTGAGGGAAGTATAGTCTTTCCAAGAAGATGGAGGACAGATGTATTGAAGCAGTATCTTGGAAAAAAACGTAGCTAAGTATGCCTCCATTGCTGCTGTTTTTCACAGTTAGCGCAGTTAGTTTGTTGACTCGATTGGTAAAGGCTTTTATTTTGAAGTTGACAGCCAAGCTCCAGTTCCTACTCTCCAGTGATACCTCTGCTTACACGGAATAAGAGCCCTCCCACCTTGCCTAAACTTCATCCCTTTTTTCATCAAACCCTAGACACTTCCCTGAAGGACCTAAGGAGCCACCGGGCAGCCTAGCGCTCTCCAGATTAATTGAGGTAGATGGTTTTGCGGAGTGTAGTTTGGGTTTTACATGACCTGAATAGCCATCGTGTTTAGGGAGTTTAAGGTGATGAAACTTCCCAGTTAGGGACCTTATTTAATTCCCTACAGCAGGAGGAACGAAACTATGCCAAGCCATAAATCTGGACTGATCTAGGCATGACATGCAAGTATCCCTTTGTACTGGGGGAATACAGATGAGAGGTAGATTTAGCAGGCAGGTAGAAGCAGACCCACAGTCTATAACTGTTACTGGACATTCAGCTCACCATATAGGGAAGAACTGGCACCACCTTGAAAGCCCATAATTATCATGGTTGCATCTGTCTCCACGGACATGCAGGGTTATTTTGGTCTGGGAAGCCACTACCTTGTCTTGATTCCTCTGCTGCACTTCCAGTGTGCTGGCTGCAGGCATTGACAAGTGATAATGGCCAGGTAAATGATCAGTGGTGACTTGTGAATTCCTGTCTAATTTGTCTGTCTATATCTCTTAGAAGAGCACCATCATCTCTGCACCTATTAGCCGGGTTGAAATCTTAGCAAGTTGATATTACGTAGCCTTGCTCCTCCACTCCCCCTTTCCCTCTTCTCTTCCAAATGCTTTTATACACTTTTACTGCAACCTGATAAAAATTATACTGTAAATTCTTGAAAACAGGCACTGTCCTGTCATTTTAGGTTTGATCATAGTGTAATGAGGGCTCTGTTCTGGCCAGGGTTTTTTGGAACTAACATAACACATCCATTCTCTCTTCTACTTCAGTACTGCAGAAGCACTTGAAGGCCCGTGGGACTGGTACTCCTGTGCTGTCCCAGGAGTAGGTGCAGGGGACGGGCCAGTCCCCAGCCTGAGCAGTTTACAGGTTAAGTAGACACGAGGTGCAAAAGGGTGCTGTCACTACTAAAAAGGGATATAAAAGGAAATCCTCCGGATGAAAAAAGGAGGAATTTTTGAAACTTCATGTTTTAAAGAACTGAAGGCTGTTTTCTTTCTTTTTCCTGTATATTCCTTTTACTTCTAACATATAAACTGTAATAAATATAGAGGAGGGTAAACAGTGTATTTCTTTTCCCCTTTAATAAATATGAAACAGATGTGCAGGCCCTCGATGAGGAAGAGAACCAAAGGAAGGAGAGTGCGAAAAAAGTAAATTCTAGGTTACATAACATTTATCAAGCTGATGGAAAAAGCCAAGCTGGGAGTTGAAAGCAAGATTTAATGACAAGAAATGGTGATAAAAAAGTTCATAGCAGTTGAGTTTTATGGTAAGGCTTGTAATCAAGAGTCCCCTGGCCAACTGTCTGGTTGTTACTGGCTGCACATCAACACAGCCAGGGCCTTGCCCCGACCCTTGCCTGCTGCTTCAGCAGAACCCAGGAGCTCCGGTGGAGCCATGGGGAGGAATTTGCACCCTTTGCAAGCTGCATCCACAGCGTGGGTTCTCTCGTGCTTCTCCCCAAAATGCGTAACAGCACACTGTGCAGCGGGGATTAGTAGGACAGGCTTGCATACAGAGCCAGTTGAAATACCCATTCACTTCAACTGAAACTTGTGTGGGAAACTTGCCACTTTACAGAAAAAAAAGCTCTCTGTTCCAGGGGAGACTTTCTGGTTCGGCCAGAGGCTCAAGTTTAACAGCCTTCTCCATCCCTAATGACTTTTCTGACCCCAAGTGGGTAGTTATTCTGGGGTAGGCTTCCTCAATCTGTTCTGTTGGAGCTTTCTATTTTGCATAAATAATTGAGCATTCATTAGATCAGGGTCTTGAGCCTGGGTTTCCCACAGCTGAGGTGAGTGCCCTGACCACCACACTATTGATTTTCCTATCCCAACTGATCAATGTTTCATTGATCTCATTGGCGCTAATTGGCATAGGGGGTGCCCACGGGATGCCCAGTAAGAACAGGAGACATACGTAACCCCTATGAAAATAATACTGTGTATTATCCAGTAGCAATAGCAAACACTGCTCTGTAAGAGATGTGTGTGTCTGGCATAGCTTCAGATATCTAATCTTACATATGATCAAACAACCTCTCACTAACTGTTCCAGTGGAAATGGCATTGTCATTCGACATGATAAGCAATAATTGTATATCTTCAGTAAAAGCAACATTTCTGCCTAATCATGAAAAGCACAGTTGAGCTACAGTCTGAACTGACTCCATTTATGTAACAAGATTCTGCTGTGTTTGCCCAAATTGGCATAGTTCCTCTCCAAGGGACTGAAAAATGACGGCAAATCCAGCATGAAGCCTGTTGTTATAGGAAGTGTAGGGAGTAGCACAAGTTTATTGTCAGCCTTCAAGTGTGCCTTTAGGTGGTCACCACATCCTGAGATGCTGCTGATAGAATTAGATGACATATTTCTGAAGGCCTGCCAAAAGATTCAAGCAGACAATATTGAAGACTCTTATTCTGCTTTTCTTAGCAGTTTACTATTTCCCATCAGAATGAATATGCAATTATGCTGCTGTGAAGAAACCCACAGTGTAATGAGGGACACTGAAAAAGATTAGCCAAGGCAGATAATGTCTTGTAAAGACTATCTCTTTGGCATCTTTGATACCAATTATACTATGACATCTCAAAAGGAAGTCACCTGTCTTAGCTCAGGCAAGTTATCCATGAAAATCTAACAAGTATTTTTTTTGTTCATTGTGCAATGAACATATGCAATGATATAATAATCATTTCCCTGGTATAGCAGGAAAAAAACTAAGTAAAATTAGCTTCTCAACATGAAACCATTATGAGCTGTAATTTATTTCAGAAAGTGGAAAGTGTTAGGGAGAAAAGGAAAAAAAAAAAAACCCTTTGCTGATAATTTGTTATGTTCTGGACCCAGTAAATGACCTTATACATATGGACTTAAGTATACTCAGCGGGTACAATATATCTAAAATGACATAGAGGATTGAGCCTAATTGATATCATTAGAGCCCTGGTCCTTTTACACTTGGCCTTTGAGATGTTGGTGTTACCAAGAAAGCTGCTTTTGATTTATTTTGCTTTTCTTCTTCATCCTTTTGCTCTCTCTCTCTTTCTCTCTCTCATTTCGCCCCCTCCTTCTCTCAAGTTCTGCTCAAAGGCCAGACCTGTGGAGGTTAGGAACTCATGATCCGATCCAAGGGCTGCAATGCTACAGCTCGCAAATTCATTTCTAAAGTGATAACTTCTAACAAGAGGCACTTGGTATGTTTGACCAGTGTGCTCCTTAGGAATTAAAAAAAAAAAAAAAGGGAAAAAAAGGAAAAAGAGTGCAATTGTATGGGTAAAATACCAGTAACATTTATTCTAGGTGACTGTCTTAGAGGCTTAACATATTCTTTATCTTTAAAAGGGATATTCTTTTCCAACCTGTAGCAGAAACCTCAAAGCTCCCAAATGAACTTAGAAAGTAGCCCATGCATCAGGTTTTTGACAAAACATTCTCTCCTGATTTAATGAATCTCAGTATGATTGTCCCTTGCAAATAACTTGAACTAGGTAGTTCTACAGAATGAAGGCAAACCTAACAATCTTATTTTGATAATAAGTTATCCCTTACTCCTAGCTGAAAATATCTAGTTCAAAATTGACTTTGTTAATTATTCTCACAAGTTTGATGTTGATTTAAAAATTCTCCATCTGTCATAAAAGATCAGGGATCCAGGACAGTCCCAGCAGTGCCCAAAGAAGTAAAGTGTACTCAGCGTAGTATAGATTGGTGTGGCTTACAAACTTTTAAAATGTCTTCATTTTTAACCAGTGAATTGTATTTAAAACAAAGTCATACACTCTTCCCTTAAAAACTCTACATTAAATATGATACGATTCATTCAATCTTTCATTAGTGTTTTACAGACACTCTTCCTTATACAAACCCTGAAAGTTGTCACTGACTTTGTACATCATCTTCTTTATACACATATCCAAACTATATCTATGCATCTAGCATTTTTCAGGCATGTTTATGTACAACAAATAATAACATAGTGCAGAGAGAAGAGTGATATATGGTCTTGTACCTAGAAAGCTGGGAAGTCTCTGAACCTTGAAATTTAGAAGGTATTCTTCATTAATTGATTCTTGCACATCTGTGCCGAAATCTATGAATGGTGTTTTGGCCCTAAAGTACATTGAATGCAACAGCAACACTTCCAGTAACAGTGGGCTACTAATTGTATTAGTAGTTATATAATGGACTGATTCTGTGCAAAAAGAATAACTATTTCAATAGTCTTCTACACTGTTTGCTCATTTACAGAGAATCTGTGTTTCAGCATGGTCCAGGCAAAATTGCCTGTTTAGCTGTCGCATATTTGTTTTTTTCCCATACTGATCAAATGCAGGTTCGGCTGAGACACAGTTAAAATGCATCATCAGATATTCATTGAAAAGGAGTGAGATTTAACTGTTTGAATAAACCTTTAGAAACAAAAGAAAAAGAAAACACATATTGGAATTGGTAAAAATAAACCTATCTACTTAGAAGCCGCTTTTACCTGCATTTTAACTAACTCAGCTTGTGCCTGATCCAGTGGTCTCTTAAGTCAGTGGATCCTGAGTATAGACCATTACTTCAACTCAAAAGAGAAAGGCACAGGTTCCAGATTGCTCAAGGACAGCAGTTTCCTTTTTTTGCTGATTGGGCTGGAAATCACAATCAGAGAAAGCTTGTGTGTTTTGTGATCTCATTATGGTAAGTAACTGGCTCTCCTTGAGAAGCAGTTGCCGCAGGGTAATGGGGATTGGTATTGAAGTGACCTTGCATCCTTGAGCCAGCATCCCCAGTTGCTGATGATAGTCAGAGCCGTAGACGCCTGTAACGCAATTGTTCCACCAAGACCAGCAGGTATTAGTGCAAGCACTGGAGCTGGAATGACTGTATAATGGTCTGAGCGTGGGTTCAGTAGAGGGGAGACTTATTAGAAAGGGGGAGGGGAGAAGAGGGAGAAAGAAAATATTTTAATTGAAAACATGCAATCAAAAATAAAACCCTGCCCTACATCCTTTATTCATCTGCTAATTGAAAATGGGAGACTTGTGAACCCAAAGCGCTGATAAGCACATCCATTGCCTGCTCGTTGCTGTCCTCAGACAGGCAGAATGCTATGGCACACACTGTGAACGGAGAGCAAAAGGGCAGAACAATTAAAAGGAAAAATGCAAAGTGCAGTTCTTGAAATGTCACGCACGTTAGCAGCGCAAAATGCCAGTTGGGCTCCTCATCATGTTTCCTGCATCTTTCTTTTCCTTTCTCCTTCATTTTTTATTTTTGCCTTTTCTTAATTTTTCTATCTATGCATGTTGGAAGGCAACTGTGGAAGCAGGGCACACACAGTTGTTGTAAGCACGACTTCACCACCTCCATTCTTTTGTTGCATTTACCCCACTATCATCTCACTTCCCAAATGCCTGGCCCCCCCGCCACCCCCACAACGTCTAACTCAGTAAAATCACCCTGCACCATTAACAGCCATTACCAGCTAGTGCGTTTTTACGGTCAGGGAGCATTCTTGCTTAGGCCTCCCTCTGGGCTCAGATCACATAACTATAAATTTACCCTTGAGCCTCTCATTCCTTGCTGGTTTGCTACATCCTCAGGCCTTCCTTTCTCCTGCACTTTTTCCCTGCTCTTCTCTTGTTGGCATATGCACCTTGACCCAAACAACCTTGCGCATATGCAAGATACAAAAAGTTCACCAGCTGTGATCAACAGTAAATAAATCTTGATGCCAGTATTAAGTTACAGCAATTTTATCCTCTCTCTTCCCTTCCCCACCCCTTCATCGATGGGAAAAGAATATGAACTTGACATTTGCTCACTGAAAGCAGATGGATGAGGTAGGGCAGCATTAGGTGTAACCCTAGCACTGTTTCTTTGGGTTTCCTGAAGGATGGAGCTAAAAGAATTCTCCCGGTGGGTCAAAGGCCACATTAGTCATTTGCTTAAAGAAGAACTGTGCAGAATTAATCAAAATGAAACACAGGTTTTCATGTCTCTCTCTTATTCAGAATCTCTGGGTCCTTTTTTCCATTCCTCTTAGAGGAAGCAATATATTTTATCCTTTTACACCTTGTCCTGCAGAGGTTTTGTTCGGAGTGGTGTCACAGGCCTTCCCCTTCTGTGTAGAAAACCATTTTAATCAGGATAAAGCCTCCATGTGATACTTGTAAAGGTCATCTGAAGCTGGTGTGTTAGTACCAGTGCAACCATAGAAAAAAAAGACTCAACCCTTCATGAAGAAGTTTTGAGTTGAAAAGAATGATTCTATTCACTGCATTTTTCCAACTTAAAAGGAAAGTTAAAAGAGCAGCTCTAACACTCAGAAGCAAAAAACTTTACATATTTTGTTTCGCTATAACCTGAGGAGAGCAAACTATTCAGGGAGAAAGTCTTTCATTCTCGTTTCAAGAGCTATACCCCGAAACTGATTAAGAGCCTGACCTTACCATAAAACAGGTCACAGTAATATTTTTAGGGGTTTCTTTTTTTTTTTTTTTCTTTTTTTGAGGTTGTTATCTTGGTCAGGGAGGTACCAGGGTATTTATGGTTTACAGTTTAAATCATCTCACAAAGGAAAAAGTTTCTTTGGACTGAAAGCTTTCGGGAGCAAACTTTCACCTGCTATGTGAACTGTTCCCGCTATTTGACACAGCTTGCCTATAAAAGCTTAAAATAGCACATCAGGATTTTGGTTTTTCTTGATATTTTTTTCCCCCTTCTTTTCTTCTCCTGTTTTTCAAATGCTGGAACTTCCTATTCATGATTCCTAAAAACACGTTAATAATTTAGTTGGGATTTGTGAGATTGGCATACAGAAAAGGACAAAACATCATTAGCCTACAAGAGCTTCCATCTACCTTAGCTGCTTCCCCAGCCATGCCCAGCAGTCTGAAATACCCTTCTTCACCCAGCACTGCGGCAAAGTCATCACAGGCATTCTAGAGACTGGCTTCTCCTTGTTAACTCAGCTGTAACCCGGTTGAATTTCTACTGTCCTGCAAAATAATCCAGTTTATTCAAATGCATTTATAAAGCAAACAGCAAAACCACCCACTGTCAGTTGCTCACACGTTGGCATATGCACGCACAGACACCTTCAGCAGCCCATATAGCACTGACAGTATGCACAGCTGTTATATTTTACGCTATTTGATGCTCAATAATTAGCGCCTGTTAAAGAAAAAAAGAGAGATGCCACACTACCTTGCAACAAATAGCAGGAATCAGTATGTCCAATTTATCAAGACCTACTGCTGAAAGGAAGATTCCTGTTATAATTTCATATGATGTTGCTGTCACTATTACACTTGTCAGCACTATGATATCAACAAAAGACTTCTAGTATATCTAGCAGGGAATGACTCTTCTCCAGATTCACTGAAGGGAGACAAGAAAACCACACAGATGCTTGGTATTGTCTTAATTTAATTGGGGTTTTTTTGCTGTTGTTGGCATTTTTGTTGATTCTTTTTGGTAAAAGAAATGGATTGAGGATTGAACCCTCCAATCACTTTCTGAACTGCAAAAATTTTGTGAAAAGAAAACCATTTAAAATTCAGGAACACAATGTATTCAGTCATGTCCTTAGTGATGTCCAAGGAGCAACCAGCCCGGCAGCAGACTGGTTCTGCAGGTGGTATAAAATGGTTTGTAACTCTTTTGTGATTAAGAGATTTCCATCAACAAAAACAGGGGTGTTGCATAGAAGCCATCCATGTTAACCTCCTGCCAGGCTTCAAGATAACCCAACAGGATGTGTTAGAGGAATCTCCAATCTTTTCTAACATGTTTTAATGGCCTGCAGCTTGCCAGGGAGAGCATGGCAGGCAAAGCATGTTAGAGGGCAGCCATAACGGTCAGGGATCCTCAGCCAGGTTGTAAGAAGGCAAAGAGACATTAGGATGTCCCCAACACCAACTGGTGGTTCCTGAGCCTCAGCGAGACCCGCATGAGGCAAGGTAAACTACGTGCAAGGCAGCCTTTCACCAACAGATCTATGTGAAGCTTCTAGAACAGAGGAAAGCATCCAATCTGTGGTATATCCAGAGACCAATAAATAAAGATGCACACACTGGATTATGAAAACCAGACATGAGATCCTGACCATGTGTCTGTTAAGAACGTAATCTGCAGACAAGCTAGATTTTATGTGTGCGCATTCCTTGCAGACAAATGTGACTCTTGTATGCGTGAATTCTGTTGGATGAGTTTGACTGACGGAAAACAGACATGTCTCTATTAACGTGCGCTCTCTGCATGTAAACCCTATGGATTCAGTATCAATTAGATGCGTTTAAATCTCTCTAGCAGCAAAATCTTTCTGATTGTCCTCAGTAGTGCCTCCCTGGGCTTCTCTTGTTGCTTTGATTCCCTTGTTGTTTTATTTCTCACCCTGGCCTGCTGTATTGTACTTGCACGTGCAGAGATGCTATAGGTTACTGCAGCAGGAATAATTTTTCAGTGGTAATCTAAAGGTTTAGTGCCCTGGTTCTGCAACTTTTACTTGCATTGGAGCAATACTGTTCAGCTTGATATCTGCAAATAGCTTTAAAATCTCATTGCCAATCGTAAACTTTCCAAAATTATGAGATTGGCTTAGAAATCATGAGTCTTTTTTTAAAGTAATTAGTTTCATAAGTTCTGGCATAAAAGAAACACTTAGTTCCTCATGATTTGTTTTTCATAATTAACTGCCAGTTTCAACAGATCTTCCTGTAGCTGCAGTTTTCTTGGTGGATGCTCTTGTGCCTAATACTGTGTGTCCCCATGCTTGTGCTTTTCCCTTAGGCCACTGGTAGAAAGAACATATACAGTCACTTCTACGCAGCCACCTGTTTTCACAAGGCTTATTTGAACATCATCATTTTTGTCAAGTATGTTCTCCTCTTTCCCCAGCATAAACACCTTCTGATCACATACATTTTCTCTTCAGAAAGTAGGCTATAAAAATTAACAGATGTCATAGTCATCGGTTTTTTGCCCTGTGGATTCCGAATCTTACATTTAAATTTGATTGATGTTTTCAGATCTGATGTTTGCAGTTACCTTTGTAGCTGTGAGGACTAGAAAAGTAGGTTTTGGTCTTTAAAAATCAAACTGAAAATCCTACGATTCTTTGACTTGAGGATGTGAAGAAGACTTCAGTACTTTCAAGAAAATCACTAATACAGTGATAATATTTGTAAGCCTGCAATTCTGAGCTCCGTGTAGACATGTGATTCACCATCCAAAATTGATGTGATTCCCTGGTACTGCCAGTTAAATCAATGATGTTTTGTTGTCAGGAGACAGCCCCCTCTTTCCATGTGTGTAATCTATCTCTCAATATGCAAACCACAGGTTATTCGTACGCTGTTGAGTAGTACTATTTCTTCCCCTTATATAGGAATAATTTTATCCTTATGTTTAGGAGGCAGAGCAGGATACTGGTCACTGCATGGATTTCTGAACTGCCTTTTTCACAGACTTGCCAATATCTAGTGGCTAACTAAGGTTTTCTATTTGTGGGCTACGTTTCATGTACAGTCTGTGGTGGCAGCAGCTAGCACTTTCCTCAAGCAAATGTTACAGATGGCACTTTTTATGCTTGGAGTGGAGTAAGAGATGTAGTCACCCCCTTGGCTAGCACACAGTGTTCCCTCAAAGCTGTGGAGCACAAGCCAGTATGAATGGAGAGAAGCACATTATCCTCTTGTTGTTTGTCTCATGCAGCAGTGGTGCTTCCTTCAGTCTTGCACCGCACGGGCGATGGTTTCGTGATCTAGGGGAGGAGTTTGTGTCACTTGAAATATAGCCTGAGTTTCATATTTAACATGTGAATATCATACCTAAATTGACCCTGGATATATGCATCACTGAGTCAATCATTTTGTGAGTTATTCTGGCAAACCTTGCATCTAGCTTTCCTAGGAACCTGTCCATCCTGGCCTGTGGACTCTCGTTTCCACTCCTGACATACTACAGCATTAAGACACTGTGGTACTTTTGAGATCTGTTGTGTTTCCTACCTTCTTAGAGATTTTATGTTCACAGGTTATTCCTTAATGTCTTGTTCACATAATTTGAAATCTCATTGCAAATTCGTGGAGCAGAGCAGGTACGACTCTTGCTTTCCTTTCAGGATGAAATTTAGACTTGAACCTGCTAAATGTGCTAACACTTAGGTAGTCTGTAAATCTCTGAGGGGAAAGCTCACCCAAAGGAAACGAAAAGCCTTGGTGTTTCCATTAAGTTCTTCCTCCACTCACGTCAGAAAGCAGCCCGCCTGCTAAATTAAGGATCAGGTCATTCTGTCTCAATTCGTCATGTATGTTTTTCCATCTCCACATCACAATTGAAGATATATATATAAAGTAACAAAATACGTCTGATAATTATAATTGAGTCAGAAGATGTTAGCAGTCAATGGTTAAGAATTATATATCTAAGCAACCATCCATCACTCCAATGATTTCAGCATTTAAAAAAAATAATCAATGAATTCTAAACATCTAAGTACTGTTGCTGAGCATATGACTGTGCAATGACCTATTTGCAAAGCCACATTAAGAGAAATATATGAGCAGTGCGCTCCTTAGGGAATGGCAATACAATAAAATGTGGGTATTTGTATAAAAGCTAATCCTCCCACAGAGTTATGTCAATTAAGTACAGTTCAGGGTAATAAAGAAAATATAGTGTTATCTGGGCCATATATTACTATCCCCTGATTTAAAAAATTGCAGCAAGGTCAGTATTTTTAGTACTTGTTACTTACTGCTAAAGTGCTTCCTGAGTTTTGCTGTCTGTGTCTATGTATGCGTGTGTCTCTTTTTCAGTGGCCTGTAGTGGCCTCGGAATGGAAAAAAAAGTGAAAAGAATCAATAATGCCACTTCTTTAAATACCAAAGTGAATTTAGTGTGTGTGAATAGTGCCAGATTGACAGCCTGGAGAGCTAAAGGCCTACTGTTACCCACCGTGTGCCGCCGAGAGCTGTGCAAGCCTCTCCCGGGTTGCCTTGCTGTATTGCCGCAGCTTTGACCTAGCTGGGGACAATCTTCCCTCCGTGTAACTGAACCTTTTGCTTCTTTTCCGAGGCTACCAGCAAATTAGTTCCAGTTGCAGTGGCAGTGTTTTACTGGGGAGGAGAGGAATGGTTTGGTTTTCATTTTAAGGCAGACAATTTCCAATAGGAAATGGATATTTTAATTTGCTTCTCTGTGTTGTAGTAATGAGTTGCTTACTTTTAATAGCATAGCAGAAAAAACCCCACACAAATAAGAGGGACTAGTTTCTCATGGTTCAAACTACACATCCTTTTTACAGGAGTGAGCAAAGACTGAATATGTTTCTTATTGCTCAGATTATATGTGGTCCTCTGATGAATGACTAGACGTACTAGTGCCAATTTAAGCTTAATTTTGTCTTTTAATGGGACAGACCTCTGAAGACAAAGCTCCAGATAAAAGTGAATCTTACAGTTCTCTGTCATGTAACAGAGCAGTTCTTCATATCTCTCTCCACAGACCCAACGTCCTCCTAGCAAGCGTTTCCCCTCTCGGTGTTCGAGTCCCCCCACTGCTCAGTGTCACAGCTCAGACTGCCAGGGAAGTCTTCATGAACGCCAGGTTGTTCAGATACTGCTGTTTGAGAGGTGGCGACAGACACAAGTACTTTATTTAGGGTGGATTTTGCCATGAAATTGAGATGTTCAGAAATTGCTCAAGGGCTGTTCGTTCTAAACATCTGGAAGTCTGTAAAACACAAACCAGCCCCCAACAATAACCTCAAAATCTTGGGCCTGTCCAAGTTCTGCCAATGCATACCTACCTCCTTACCTCTAGTCTTACGTATTGAATAGTACCGGGAGGTTGTGAAGACCTGGATTTTGAACCTGGTTATGCTGATACAATAGATATTTTACCTCCATAGAGCCCCATGGCAGGAAAAGCATAGAGGTTAATTCTGAGCATATGCTTCAAACCTATTGAAGTCAAACAGATATTTAAATACAGATGTCGGAAATATGTTTATGGGTGTTGTTGAATAAGGGCCTTAAATGCATTAACAGTTTGCCACTTGATGTTACTAGCCAATAATATGTTGCACTTTGGCTCTGTTAAAAATAACAATGAAATAGTTGTTCTGTATTCTTCCTGCCATAACTGCATGATACTGTGTTGTGATTCTGCCCAATTTCACAAGCCAGGTAACGCCACGTACATCTTGGAAGCTCCCAATAGTCTCCTGGTGTATTTAAATCAGTGGGTCTAAGAGCATTTAGGATGAAAAAGGAGGGTATACATTAGAATTTCTGAGAGATGGGAAATTTGAAAAAGAAAGCTTTGGGGAGCTACAACTAGACCAGTCATTTTTTAGAGATTGTCTGTAGGAAGGTAAATCCAGGAAAATGTTTTGCAAGAACTAGAGCCCCTTTAAAAACCTGAAACTGATCATGAGAATCTGCTTTCTGAGGCTGCTGATTCAGGGATGGATCCCAGGGTCCCCGTTTCCTGCAAGTCCAATGGTCTTGAATGAGGAGCCTAGAAGCCAACTTGGCATCTGGAGATCTATTTCATGTATCTCTATTACTGCAAGAAAGAGAAAAAAGAATTAGTGTGGGAGTGAAAACAAACTAAGCCAAAGAGAATGAAAATTAAAACTCTCTGGCTACTCAACTTAATAGTTCCTTGACCATTCTGGCCTTCCAGATCATACTTCTGTCCTAATGTGAAGGCTGACCTTTTTCAGCTCTTCATGAGCTTCTCTATAGGGTTGAGTAGAAGGAATCTGACACATCTTCACAGGCAGAGTTAGCTGTCCTCCCACCCTTCTCCTTAGTGTTTATGCCTTCCAGCATAGGTGGCTGAATGAGAAGCGGTTTTGATACTTGAGCCTGAGTACGTATACTTCATAGCCTAAATCCAAGTTTAAACTTCGGTCCAAATATACTAGCAGAGAAGTGGCTCAAGTGTAGGTACCTGTCCCACTCAGCCATCTCTGCTCTGCGGAGAGCAACTTGGGGGAGTTGCATTAACACAAGATAGTGCTAGGGAATCCACTGCAGAGACTGAACTCAAACTAGCACTGGGATCTATTGAACTGCCCTGTAAGTACCGGCAGCCTTGGTGACTGGCCGGAGACATGTGGATTGTTTAAGCAAGCTCCATCCCTCATCAATTTCAAAGTAGAAAATCTGACAAAATATGTTTGAGTATTAATATAATTGGCAAAAGCTTCTGGCAGTGGCACTGTATAGTCATTTATGCCTTTGTGAAGAAGGTTGGAAAAGCTGCCCTTCTGATTCGTACTAGATTTTACACCCTTTTTACTCAGGAGTAGATGGCAAAATATTCAATGCAAGGGTGATTTGAATCCAACTGTATGATACACAAAAAATGTCTAAATAGTTTTAGAAAGACACCATTAAAAAAATGTTGGAACATCTAGGTTGCAAGAACCGCTCTTAGAAGGTGAAGCCCATGATTTACAGCATCGTCCTAGACAGATAACAGGGACTTCCCTTCCAGGTGCTCGTGTAGGGCAGATTCACTCGTTGGGGAGAGTTTACCCACAGCACCCAGCTAAAAGTACTTTACTTCTTTGATAGGTAAATAGCTGGAAGCAAAAAATAGAAGAGAGTTTGGCAAAATAGTGCGGGGCACAAGCATCACAAAGTCACTATATTGACTTGCTGACATAGGAACTTCCAACGACCCCCAGCCTGATGTCGTCAACAGGAAAGGCCCATGTACCATGAGAGAGAGAACACTGGGTAAGCATTTCTTTAAGCAAAAACATTGTTCACGCTCAATGAATTCTGAACTACTGTAAGGGAATAAAAGAAACAACAAAAAAAGAAACAACAACAAAAGGGGAGGTGGTAAATATGGAAAAGAGAACGAGGGGGAAAAGTGGCTTCTGTCTGTTTTGTCCTACAGGCAGAAGTGCCAGGACATATCAGCAGGTCTTCAGGTGAATTTTCTGGTTACAGTAGATGAAGCATTTCGTAGGCCAGTTTGACGGATTGTTAACGTTAGTTGGGCTGAGTGTGATTAATTCGGCTGCTCTGTCAGTGACAGGGAGGAAAAGGTTCCGCTCAAACTGAGCAGAGGTGACTCCACTAGAATTCGTTAGAGGCACAGAGCAAAGCGCGGGTGCGGGGCTTGGAGCAGGGAAGCACGAGGCAGAGTCATGTCAGCTTCCCAGCTGTGGGCTTCTGGATCAAAGGAAAGATGCTGCTGATTTGAAATGAAAAGTTGGGGGTTTCCCTAATGTGAACTGGCATAGGGAGCGATTGATATGGGGTTGTCCTTCCCCCGCTTCAGGCAGGGGAAAAAATGGATCCGGATGTGAGCAAATAGTACAAAGAGAAGGCAGAGCTGCTAAGCTACATATTTTTATGCAATTTTCAAATGTGTGAGCTGTCAGGTTTAAAAAATAATAATAATGCAGGGTCATTCCTTGGCCTGCTAACAGATGTGTCCAACATTTGGATCCTAGCGCAAAGATTTTGCCTTAACCAAAATGAATACATCTAATACATTGACAGTAAATCTCTCAGCACCGTTAAAATATAACTCAACTAATAAATGAGAAAGAGAAGACATCTGAGAAACTGCAAGTGTCTGCTTAAAATATATAGAGTTAATATCAGCAAATGGTGAGTGAAGTCAAAGCAATCTGAACGTTCCTGCTTACCATTCAGCTCCGCAGAAACCGGACCCAAAGGCAGATTCGCATCTTGTGTTAACACAGCGCACAGCGGTAAAGCTCCATTGATTTCAGTCTAGTTATTACTGATTTCCAGCCTTTTAAGGGAGAAAAACAGAAGGTCTCTCTGCTCTGTGTGTTTGTGTGGCAAAGGCAGCAAAGCGCGCTCCCCCCGTCTCTAGTCGCTCCAGAGCTAGAGACAACATAACCTATGATGCTTTTCTGCTGAACAGTTGCTACTAACACCAGCATGCAAGCGTAAAGGGAGGTCACCTAATCTTTTCAGACAGAAGCAAAGCGGGGAGATGCACAATTAGCTGTGAGGTGCTGGGAATAGCTGTGCAGAGGATAAAGCTCTAGGGTCGCAGTAGAAATGAAGTTATTTGCATTATTCTAATAGTACAAAGGATGCACACCTCAAAGCACAGAAAAAAAAATATATTGTAGTAGTATTGACTAACACTTTTGTGCAGAAATGTAGCTGCAGGTTTTATTTGCATCTTTTCTGGCTAGCTACATTGTTTGAGAACTGAAATAATTATTCTGTATTATTCTCAGCATATAATTCTATAATACAAACATCTCTAACTTGCTAGAAATTTTTTATTCTGAAGATAACAGTGGGACATGGACATATAGAACAATAATATTGTGCTTAAAATTAGGAAAACAATCTTTAAAATCACCAGGTTTTAAGCTGTGGAACTCGTTTTGCCTGCTCTTCCATGATCTTCCATTTCCTGTTGAAACTGGTCAGCCTCCTTCTGCATCCTTTAATAAGAGTTGGACTGGGACACAGAGCACAGGAATTTGGAAATACAGGGTTTTTTCAGGACTTGAGAGGGATCCATCATGTTTACACTTTCCCATCCTCAGGAACAACCAGATGTATTTAATTCCCATTCCTTGCTGGGTTTAGCTGCAGTGACTGAAGAGATAACTTCCAACAGAATAACCTTGAAGATAAGGGGGGACAGACAGCTGGGGCAGTAACCTTTTGCACCCCATGATTAATCTAATACGGTTAAGAATCAGAGCTTTTGGTCAGCAGAGCTTGGTTGTTCAGCATCTTTCTGTAATCCAGAATTACTGCTGCCCATTCACCTGTGCTATAGAAACTGCAGCCTCAAGTAGAGGAATGGCTGGACAGTAAACTACTGCAGCTAAAACGATGGAGAATTCAAAATTTTCTAGTTTTCATTGTTGAGTAAAAAACCATAATGGTTATTGAAGCAAGGAGCTTTGGAATTTGTGAAACAGAATGAGATCATTATAGTCCTAATTGAGCAAAGCAAATAAAAACATGCTCAGCTCTAAGCACTTGAATAATCCCGATCCTTCTGCCCAGAATCTAACGAAGGACGCAAGACTATGCTTAATGTTCAACATGTGAGAAGTTGACTTCTCAGGGTCTTGAGCATATGCTTAATTTTTTTACTGAGTTAGGGCCATATGAATGAAAATGACATTTGTAGTTAGTGTCTAGGCTAAATCAAGCCACATGCCTCAGGGTACAAAATAGCTATCAGATGGAGGCAGTAGTATAGTGTTCTCGCTATAGAATATTCACCAGAGAATTACTTTTCACAGGTAAGTTCATAGCAGTTAATTTGGAAATCAGGCTGTTAGGCTAATTTATTTAAGGACTTATTCTTTATTATGCGGTTTCAAAGCTCCTTGCATGGCTTCAGTGACTGAAGAATTTACCAAATAATGGGCAATAAATAATTTCTTCAATTAACTTTTCTTATTTTTCCTGTTCCCAAACTCTCCGAGAATAGTTCGCAACTTTTGCCAGTCTAATGATTACTTGAAATCATTTGTGAATTTTTGCAGCAAATAGTTCTCAATGTGCGAGTTTGTCAGCCAACGGCAGCAAACGTTCCACTGCGCGGGCTATGTGGTGTAGCCGAGTCAGTCAACCAGAACAGGAGTAGCTCTCTCTGCCTTTGGTCACATATGACTTAAATTCATTTTCTAATGAGCAATTTCCTGAGTTGCCCTAAATTTATAATGTGTGAAGGAAAGGGAGATTTTTCCCCTTTGATAACACCAAAAATTTGGGAGAATTTGTTTTACTTAATTTGGCTCAAACTTTTATTATAGCATGTCCTAGCTTTTGATAAACACTTTTGTTGCTCCTTATGACCTTTGACTATGTCCTGGTAGTTATATAGAGCCTAATTCTAGTTAAAATAAAAATAGGTGTCATCTTACTGGATATGGTTATGTTTACCTGGCTAAGTCAATTTATTGCCATTTGCTTCATGATCAACATCAGCTAATAAAACACCAATATCCTTTTGAAGCACACTCAGGGAAGGCAAAAGCATCTTGGCAAGACTGACGTTACCTCTTCTATGTTGAATTAACAGACAAAAATGAAACAGAATAAAATAAAATGAAATGAAATAAAATAACATAAAATGAAATGAAATTAAATTAAATAGCTCCTTAAAGAAATGAGCTTACTACTGGCCTAAATGCTTGTTGCAGTGGAAATTGTTGTAACTTCCAAATATCTATTTTAGATCCGAGGCGAATGTAGACATGGACAGAATTGAGAAATATTTGCTACGCTGACATTATGCCAATAAGACTTTTTAAAAAAATATTTTAGATTGTATTTCTATATGGAAGTGTATTTCTATTTATTCCTCTCTTTTACCTTTCTATATGGGCCTAAAGGCATGGAGATGTAGCTCGCAGTTATTCAGTCATGGTGCCAAAATTAACAATCCAGCATTTCCTCTTTCTCCCACTTATTTGTTCTCTGTTCCATGCATTACCCTGCTTTGAGCTAGCGTGCCTGCCTGTGTAGTCATGTGGTAATCTGACTTGAGGAACTGGTTTGCCTGAAAAACCCATAAAATAGAAGAGCTTGGCTTTATTTTCTTTTTTGATGGATCAGTTCGCCGATCCCCTTCACCTTGCAGTTATAAACAGCCATGGCACAAAGAAGAGGCAGCGGACTACCTCTGTATAAGCTGTTCCTGTGAAACCACAGCCATAGAAAAAATGGCTATAAAAAGATAATAATTTTTTAAACTAAGTTAAAGCAGTTTTACTAGCTAGCTTGCTAGCTCTTCAGCTGGTGTAAATTAATGCAAACCCACCACTACTCGTATATTATGCCACTGAGGTTTTGACTCAAAAACTGGTATGTGCTGTGGATCTTCCATGGTTAGATGCGAGTGCTGCCTCTGATTAAGATCATGGGAGTTTCCCTCCCTAGTAGGAGAAATACCCTATACCTAGCCATGCAGAACCATTCATAATGGTCTTGAGAGCTACAGCATTAACTGCAGAGAAGCTCTCACTGGTTATGGTGAATCTTGGTTTCCTCAGCCTTAGATACGCTTTGTTTTAGTGAGGTATTTTGCAGACAGAAAAAATGAAATGGAGTATTAAGGCTGGTCATAAGTCTGTAAATACAGAGATTCCAAACTTTTATGAAACCCAGTGCAACTTCTGGCTTCCTCATATATTGTACGAGTGCAGCTCTGAAACTTACCTAATGCAAATAAGAATCAATCTTCTCCAGAAGCAAAGAAATTGCACCTAATTATCCGTTTACACTCAGGGTGACTAGAACAGCAAAACTGTAGCGGTAGAGTGTTCTACCCTAAAGTTACCTCTGTGGGGCTACCCATTTGTCTCTTGGGAGATGAAGACTCAATTCATTAAATGGCACTGGCTTTGGAAAAAAGCGATCAATGACCTATTCTCTTGGTCAGGCGGCGTTCCTGGTGTGTCAGGGGAGGAAGCAAGACAGAAAGGAAGACAACAGGACTGGGGACAGGAGCAGAGTCCCAGTCACATTCTGCTCTCTTTTGCAAACCTCTAAAACTGGACTAACTTTATTACTATCAGTGGGATGAGTAACTCCAGATTAACATCTTTATATCTAGAAACTGATTATTGACCATAATCCACACGTAACAACTATTTCACAAATAGATGTGACTAGTTTGCTAATAAAAGACGTTCTGTTGAGGCCAATTTACAAGTTTGGGGAACTGTACCAGTTAGAGCAACTGGGAGTCTTGTGCAGAGTTTTTGGTGAGTTGTGGGTGGGCCTGTTTTTTGCAGTTAGGAAAATAATACAAATATTTCTTCAACATAAGCTATCTCTGAAACTTAAAACAATAGTTGCCTACAATGCCCTTTTTCCATATTAACAGAATTCACTGTTTGTACTTTATTGTGTCCGTAATGTAATGACCAGAACTGTGTGTTTTCTTACTGAGGCTATTTGGGCAGTGGCTTTAAATGCTTGCTTTGGTTTCATAACACAACATTTCATTAACATATCAGGATCGAACTGTTGTCTGTGTTTGTGGAAACGTATCTGGCTCACCCCAGAGGTTTTGAGAATTTGGCCACTCCCCTTTAGTCATTATAGAAAGAGACCTGCCAAGATGAGAAATTACACCAGGAGGGTTGAATATTAGGATTAATTGTCTTGAACCAGTGCAGTGGAGCAGGTAGGCAAGTCAAATCGAGGTGGGGATAATGAGGGCCAATAGGCAGCCTTTATTGTCTTCTTTCATAAAGAAAAGTATTTAAAAGAAACTATTTCCCATCTTTCAGCACAACTAAAATTGGAATTTAAAGCTTCTGCATTTTCAGCAATGGGAAAATTACATTGTTCAATAAAGAGAGGATTTATTTTTGAACAGGAGAAACCTGGTTGAACAAAGATCATCTGTGGGCCATTAGCTATTTCTTTCTTCGATGGTAGCTTAGCACCAGCTTTTCCCTGAAGCTGATAGGATTGGTCTAACCTTTTAGACCTTTGATATTGATCTTTAGCCTTTTCAATTGGACATTTTTACTGTGCTTAAACTGTACCTCCTGGTTGCTTCAAACACTTAATTGTGCTGAAAAGTAGTAATTCATTAAAGCTAATAGCGAAGTGGGCTAAAGCGGGGAAGGTAATATAAACTGTAACATAACAATGACAATCAGTTAATGAAGAGGAACACACTCGGTCCTTCCAAAGACTGAAGATCTTTGTTTAAAAGTGTGAATTGGAATTATCAAGGTGTAATGCTCACCTACTTATTATCCTTACTGCTCCATTGCTGAAGACTTGCCAGACAGTGCTGCAGTTTCAGTATCTCTAAAATGGGTAAAGGTCCCAAACCTCTCCCTTTCTATAGCAGCTCCACTGTGCCCCCATTTCAAAAGATTCCCATTGCTATCTAAAACTTAGAGAGACCTTCAAACAGTCCTTTGTTTTGGCTTTAATCCTCTAACCAGCTGTTTGTTCAGTTGTCTCTCCAACACGGTTCCAGCAGACTGCTTTGTGTTTCCTTGTCGAGTTTATGTTTCATCACAGAAATATCACAGGCCTTTGAAAATAGAAGACATCCATTCTTGTAAGATATTGGTTCAAGGTAGTGAACAATCAGTTCAGATTAACTTTTCAGGAAATTCCCACCTTTCAGAGCCAAACTCTTGTGAGAGGAATTTCCAAGATTAATGAAGTCAAAGTATCAAGGAATTTCCAAGATTAGTGAAATCAAAGTATCAGAATGAAATTCCATGGCCTTGGCACACTGTTTCTTCTCTGTTCAAGGAAATTAATTCTGACAAATAATAGGATTTTTGCCTAAGGAACAACTTAGAATCCAGATTTGGCTCAGAGTCCAGATAAATATTCTTCCACTCTGCAGAGTCGCTAATATGGATGAAGATATCTATTTTGCATGCAAAATTTTAATCAGTAAATTCCAAAAAAGATTCTTCGCCAATACCTTGGATAGATTCCAGGGTGCCTTGGAAGGTATTTTAGCTCCTGTTTTCCATGTACACACATACTTACAAAAGAAGTCTGATGAACTTTAGCAAAGTCTCTATTTTCTGACCCTATCAACCAAAATACTTGGTGAATGCATTTGGCTTAGCATTATGGGTAACTTTGATGATCTAAATCTGCTATCCATGATGATAGAAAGCACTATTTTTTTCCTTTTTTTTTCAAGATTTATAGATTCTATCCACAAAGCACCTTTGTATCACTGTACTCGAATTCTACTATCCAAAATGAAATTTTTATATACCATCTATCAATGTGAGCTGAGTGCAATGAATAGAAAAGGCAGCTCTCTATCTTACCAATAATGAAAGAGTACTTCACTTCCCAGAAGAAATAAAGTGGGAGACTACATACCTATTTCTCCTGGGAACCACTCCAGGATTTCACAAAGGATGTATATCAACATATTCACCTTGGATCAACCAAATACCCTTCAGCTCTCTATCTGCTAATTTTCCTGATCAAGCTCCTTTTAATGTACCTGCGTTTTGATGTCCCAGTTCTTACGATGTTCAGAACAGATTTGTATACACTTGAGTGAAGGAAGAGTTGAAGCCACTTTGAAATTCTGGCCTATTGTTGTTATTGTGTTTCACATACATTTAATTTAAAGTGTTTTACTTTACAAAAAGAGTGAAGTATTATTCAGAACTTTTGTTAGAAAAGCTCTGTAAATCTTATTTCTTTTCCTAAGTTTGGCAATACTTTTAATTTCTGTCTTGTGCCCGTTTAAATATAAATACAATTCCCATGGCTCTATGTGGACCTTAAAAACTTGTGCATAATATAGTAGTTGTCTTTACAAAAAGTGAATTAGAACTGACTATGAAAAAAATCTGTAAACATGTAACCATTCCCAATAGCAAGCATAATTAAGAGCAACTGTAATGTAGTGTAATGGTGTAAGTCGGAAATAATGCTACCACCATTAAATACACATATGTTAAGAAGATCACAAGGAATGAAAAAACATTCGCATTTCAGACATCCATTAGTCTCTCAGCTTTGCTGTCTACAAAGGGCCTGTACTAGTGATCTTATGCTAATACAGTGTGTACTGCTTGGAAGGCAATACAGGGGAATGCAAAACAGAGCATGAATCGCTGCAAAGATGGAATCAAGTTTTTGCACTACATAAATTCACTGCAAAAATCCTCAATACATTAGGATATAATTTGTCTAAAGCTTCCAAAATAAGTGCATATTGTAAGAGAGGCAGCTTTACATCAGAGAAAGGGTGGCTCTGTTTTTCCAGGAATTACTGGAGAAAAGTGAAAAAATAAGAGACCAGTTTACATATATTCTGCAGAGTATTGGATAATGCTGTTTATCCAGGCTTTCCCGGGCAACTGGGTGTAGCATGTACACAACTCGGTGCACATAACAAAACAACTTAATATTAGTGGCAAAGCATCTAGGCGGTGGTTCTTCCCTCTGGTGTCTCACAGATAAGTCTATTGAATATTTCCCACGTGCGAATGGGTATTTCTATTAATCTCAACGAGGTGCAGGTTATTTACTCCACAGAATATCCTTCCTGCAGCTGCCCAAGGGCTTGCATTGCCTGTTCTCCAAAGGGACAATGACAACAGGGTAGTGCCACCTACATAACTCGGTGCCAGCCCTGTGATTTAGCTTTTCCTTTCAAAGATGCAGGGGTACTCGAAAGAAGTAAAAATGGGGCTTTGTAACATGACCCATTTTTGAGAAATAGCAAAAGCAAACTCTTTACCAGACCAAGCTGCAGAGATTTTGAGCAGATGCTTAGTATTCTAGGAAATATCATTCTTTTTATAAGCAAACTGTATTTGTGTGAAATCTGTGGTATTGCTAATTGTCTATCTAGTATACTTTAAATTCGGGGAAAAAAGGTATTTCATCGTAATTTTGTCTAAACCACAAGGAGTGGTGACAACAACTTGGTTGAAATATTTTCAAAAACATCTGTAAGTCTGAGGGATTTTAAATATCCTGTGACTTTTTTTTTTTAACTTATCCCATAGAGCAGTACATCGTGAGTGACATTCAGTGGGGATCATTGGTTATCTAAGAGAGGCGGGCAGTTCCTCTGCATAGGGTTTTAGTATTTAAACATGGATTGAAGAAAGTTGGATTATTTTATTTCAAGTTCACACAACTTCTTTTCTCCTTAACACTTACATGCTGTGACAGAAACACCGCCTGCCTTTGAGTGGGTATGGTCCCCTGTGGTTTATCTTTATTCAACAGTTTATACAAAGTAACTTTTTAGCTTTGGGAGACCTTCAAAGTTTCTTCTCTAGGCGTTGGGGTCTCTGAAGCATCTAAGTCTGCAAAAGGAGATATTTCAGCTATCTAAGATATGCCCTAGGTTTATACGTAACTTAAAAAAAAAAAAAAGAAAAACTATAAAAGATTAGTCATAAAAATGGTCTAATTGGCCAGAAGTCTCTCCAGTGGCAGGGTGTTTTATTAACTGGAAGAGACATCACAGACAGTATGCTGAGATAAATCTGACCCGACTTCTGCTAATGTTTTCTAAGAATGGAATAGCAGGCTGTGAGGGAATAATTTTGCTGGATTTTTCTTCACAGAAAGCGAGGGTTGATTTTTTTGCTTCCCCCTCACCTCCCTCCCTGAAATCTTTTGTGAATTAATTTTCTATTTCCTGTGATCAGGGTTTTTCTCATACCTCATTCATACCAAACATTGCATTGAAAAATGTCAAAGATTAGGACAAAGGACGAAAGAACTATGCACCTCCCATCTGGGCAGCATAAGTAATGACAGGGTCAAGATTGAGGTCCATGAGTCCCTCCATTACCTCACTCTCCCACTTTCTATTTCATTTTTAAGGATGCCCTGAAATGTGAAGACTTCTTTTAATGCCTTATGAGAGTTACTGTGAGAAAGGTGATCAAAAGGACTCTGCTGGCTTGGGTGCCCTTTATCTCCGAGGAAGGTGATGCACAGCATCTGGAGATGATGGAACGCATGATTAACATTACCACAGAGAATGATTAATATCTTCTTAAAGCACCTACTTCCAGATTATCCATCATTTCATTAGAGTGAAAAAAAAGTTCTTTTTGAAAGGGGGCTGTGCCCCTGAACCATGAATAACTAACCCACCTCTTGACATGTTTACTAATTGAGTAGCAGAGTATGCTTAATATTATGTTGAACAAATAGTGGTGCCCCCTCTTTATGCAGAAACAAAAAGGTAGGGAAAGAACAAAGTGAATTTGAGAGAGTAGTTTAATAAAGCAGTTAAATATTTTCTTTTCATGGAAAGTGTCTTTAAATACATTAACTAGCTTTATTTCACTTTCCTTTTTTTTCTTAAAACACCCTGTGTATGTCAGGCTAGGCTTTTTTTTTTTTAAAAGGAATATTATAGTTTTCTGCATTACGTAATGTTTCAAAAAGTATATCTTTCTCTAAACGCTCTTGGAGAGCAGTGCTGTCCCTGTAGTATTGGAATTGGGTGCTCGGGGGTATGGAAGCTCTTACACCAACTTTCCGTGTTACGGTCAGGGACCAATCCTGCAAACACAGTGAGGAAAAGGCTTCGTGCCTGTGCTGACTGATCTGGTGTGCGTTATGCCGAGTTTACCAGGGATCTGTAGCTGGTGATTCTTGAATCTAATTGAAGAGATGAGCAAGCTGCTGGCGATTTGTAGAAGGAAAAACTACTTTTGTTTTGTCAGCCATCCTCCTTTTTACAAGCGCCTGCATTCTTTTTGTTTTTGTTAATGGCACTGAACAGCTCTAAAGTTCAGATCAATATAGTGCTACCTTAGTGCCTTGCTCACATATATAATATCTTCTTATATTAATCCTGTTTCCAAGGAAGTGTGACAGGCAGTGGTGATGCGGAATACTAAACTGGTGATTATTAATCACTGTCTTTCAGATCAATAATCCACTGGAACTTTTCCTTTCCCCTATCGTATTTTTTTGTCATTTTAAGTTAAACAGAAGTATTTATGTGTATACTGCTCGTGTTGTGTTTGTGTGTTCAATAACATGTGTGTCCTTCCGTTCAGCATCAGCCTAATGTCTGCAGCTTTTGCAGCACCTTCTTGCTGATTGGAGACTGATTGCCCGAGGCATCCATCCCCACCCCAGGCTTTCAGGGGGGACCCCGAGACATTCATTGTGGATGCAAGACGGTAGATAATATGGCATTGCTGGGTAATATATGGCTTGCTTGGTATTGTTGCCTGCAAACCAACAAAGGCAGGGATCACTGCCCTAAGAAATAAAGCCATCCGGAGCCCTCTGCCTTTGTTTGATTTCAGGAGCATTAGTTACATTATAGTGTGTTCAGATTCTAATGTTGGGAATTTGAGCTCTGGACAGTCTCCCCTGAGTGCTGTGACAACAGAAGCATGAAAGGATGTTTTCTGAGAATTTTAGAGGATTCCTTGAAAACGATACAGTGTGAAAACCCCACTTGACACACTCCTGACTTTTTCAGGAAATTGCAGTTGGCTGCAGGAAAAAAAAGGATGCTTTCTTAGTTTATTTTCTATGTTTCTCAGTTTTCCACCTGCTTTTTTGTGACGTACAGGCTTTTCAGGGGGGCAGGCTAAAGAGAGAAGAACGGCTCCTTGAAAGCCACCTCTGGCATGACTATTACAAGAGACAATGAACTCGAACATGCTTCTCTCCCTTTTTTCCTCCAAAGATCACGAACTCGAAACTCAGTTGTGCATGCATGAAAGTTCTATAAACATTACTTAAACAGCAGCCAAAAGACCTTTGCCAGCTCTGGCCTACTTCTCCCCTTGTTGGGGCTCAGCACTCCCACTCAGTTGACTACTTGTCCTACTCTTTGCCCTCTCTGCTCTGCTGCAATCGTCCTGGAATTTTCCTCTATGCAACTGCTGTCCAAACCAGCTGCACCCACTACATCTTCAGCAGTGGACCGAGGAGGGTATTAATCATATTTTTGAGGAGGACACTCTGCTATTTATCTCCCTGACACCTCCAGCGTTTGGGAGCCCACTGCTGCACACAGCCCATTGACTAGTGATATTACACATTACCGTGCTCCATTGCCTCTCCCTGCCCTCTTCATTGAGTGGCTGTTCAACAGTGGAGTTGTGTTTGTTCAATCAGACATAATTTATACCTTTTTTGTTCCTTTGGAGAGCTCTTGCTAATTTTAAGTCTGAGCACTGTGTTTTCCATATAATTCTAGTTCCGACATCACTGGAACTGAAGATGGTCAAATAGATCCGATTCCAGACTTGTTCAAACTTGTTGGTTTTAAATCACCAAATAGATGATTTAAAAACAAAGTGTCACAGGAGATCAGCTCATACTTACTTTAAAGATCTGAGTTTTATTGCGTGTCTAAGAATATATATGTCTTCTATCTCTAAAGGGAATACCTGCAACAGCACATTGTACTGTGATCCCCTGGCTACTGTCCAACATGCAAAGTCTGCAAAGGACAAGAGATTAATAATCCAGTTAATTTATAGCAAGTGGTTTTTTGTTTTCATTTTTTAAAAGAAATTTATAAGAGGAGTGGGTAAGGGAAGAAAGCTATTGTAAGACTAAATGACTAATCGTTCATCCTGGAGTTTGTTACCCTTTCAGATTCATCAAACTGTAATGAGAGCAGCTAGCTTAAGATCTGCCTAATTTTACACTGTTTAGACAACATAAAGAAACAGAAAGTGTTCTGCTCCGAGATCTTTGGGGAAAAGGATTATTCATTACAGGACATGGGGATTATTTCACATAGGAGAGCCTAAAATAAACTCTAAATTCCTTTCTTTGTTTGAGGGGAAGAAAAAAAAAAGAAAAAAGAAAAAAAGATATGTTTTAGCTTTTCTTCTCTGGATGAAATTTCTGAGAGATGTAAACTGATGAGACTTCTGGAGGAGTTAAGCCAATTTAGCCCAGTTAAGATTGAGCCCATCAGGCCCCAGTAAATGGCCCATGGGATGAACAGGTCCCTCTGGTGCCAATCACTGTAGTGTATAATACTACTCGGTATTTCATTGTAGCTTCTGTTCTCTCCACTCCACTGGAACTGCTCTTGCCAAGGTCTCTAGTAACCTCTTCAGGGCCAAATCTCAAGGCCATTATTCCATTCATATGTTCCTTGACATTTTGGCTTCATCTGACAGACCTGATTATAATCTCTGTCTTGAAATCTTGGTTTGAAGACTCTGTCCTGGAACCTGTTCCTCCTGCTAACTTTCTGATTGCTCCTTCAATGACCTTCTTGGGACACTTTTTTTCATTTTTTTTCCACTCTTCAGGGCAGTGTCCTCTGAACTCATCTTCATCTGTATCCAAATCGTTTCCATTGTAATAATAATTTTGGCTTTTATCACCTCAGCTACTTTCCTGATGGAGATACTGCTGCACTGGCTTGCCTCAGAGCAGCCAAGACTAGACATCTGCTCATCTCTTTGACATCTCATCCCAGATGCTTTATCACCAGGCAAAATTAATGTGGGTAAAATACTTTATTACCATCTTAATCTCATATTCAAACGTGTAACCTGAATATTGTGCTAAATGCACCTTCTTTTTCCGCTTGTACTTTCTTGCTACATCTAGAACTTGCCTCTTCCTTTCTCATAACGCTTCTCAAGTTCTGGAAATATGCATTTTTTTCCTTGTGTGTAAATCTAAGTTAAGCTGCAACCCCTCCTGAGGTGTAATTTGTGGAAGAATCTAGGTCAGCGGATGAGGTGGGCATGGAGCAGGCCCATGTGGTTGGCATACAGCCCTGTGGGAGATATGGCATATATGCAATTAAGACAGAATGCTCTGGGAATTGTGCTGCTAGCCTCTAACAAACCTCTACTGAGCATATGCAGATGGTGATTTGCAGAGGATTATAATTTGGCCACATTTTGTTGAATATTCATGAGGACAGTGAACGATACCTCTCTGTCCCTGCATTGGCCTCTACCACATTTTGAGACAGTCCCCCAATGCACATTAGTGGAGTTTCAGTAAAAAAATTCTAAACAACTGGTGTGATCATTCATTCTTCCTGAAGCTTATTCTTAGAAATGGCTGAACCGTTCTGTGGAAGCTTCTCAGTATTTTTCAGCATGAATCAATAATAAACCCAACAGCTCAAACAGACATTAAAAAGTTATAGTTTACTGGAAACAACCTTCACTGTGGACGTGCTATCACTCTTGCATCTCTTTTCAGTATTTCTGTTCTGAATTAATTCTTAAATTTGAAAGTGAGGCAGATACTTGGGGCAAAAGTAACGTGTACTTCCTCACATGAAATCTAATCTTTTTTTTCAGTTCAGGTGGAAAGCTGAGCATAATTAGTCAGAAAATTAAGGCTCAAGGAAGCATGTTTGTTGTGAGAAAGAAAAAGAAAAATAAATGAGCTTTGCATTGTAACTGAAGTCTTGCATTATGTTTCCTGGTCAACCGTAGGCTTGAAGTCAGATTCCTCTGCTGCAAAATGGAAGCTTTTCTATTAACTTTAAGGGCAGAAACCTTCATCTTTCTGTACTTCTGTACCCTTGGTGAGGTTCATACTGACTTCACAGGTCTGGTATCAGCCTCTCTTGATTAGTGTTCACAAAGCCCAGAGAGATGATTTCATAGGACTGCAAATGTTTTTAATACCTAACTTCAAAGTTGGCCCTGCTTTGAGCCAGGGGTTGGACCTGGTGACCCTCCGGCATCCCTTGCAACCTGAATTAGTCTATAATTCTGCGATCAGTGTTCTAAGTGGAAGCAACTCTGATGAAAACACACATGAGATCCTAAAGGTTAAGAACAGGTATGATCCTAGCCTATCACATAGCAAAATAAACCAAGTTCATCTAAACTGTTTGGGGTCACTCAGTTACCCTTCTCAGTGAGGGGCAGTAATGCTTTATAGTCTAAATGCAATCATTGAGGATCCTCTGATCCTACCTCAGGCCCTACCTGCAGGTCAGGCCAAATAAGACATTGTTTTTTGGACCACAATCTTCCCTAAACGAGAAGAAAATGAGCAGAGTTATCATTATTTCCAGGTCTGCCATGTATGAGTTCTGTTTTTGTACAGAAACAACTAGAAGAAGGAACTATTTGCTACATTGCAGTTATTTTGTAATAGAGAGTTTCATAACACTTGGTGGGCCAGTTCACAGTTTGAAACTTTCCACTATACTTGGCCTCTGATTAAAAAAAAAAGAAGAAAAAAAGAAAAATCAAACCCCATACCAAAACCCGAAAACACATCTGAAGGCAAAGAAAGCTTTATCATAGCTAAACATATCGCAGTTGGATAACATGAAAGGTTTGCAGCTGGCTGGGTTGGGTTAGCTGTGCAAGACAGGTGATCTTGTTTCAGACGCAAAGGACACAACAAGGAACCTCTCTAGATTCAGATGAAGAACAAATCTCTTGACCTCTAGGCCTATGCTAGCCGATGTGAAATTCAGATCTCAGGACTAAGTAACAGCTGACTGAGCAGAAGATGGGGCTTGTCTGTTACATCCTCACTTTTTAATTAGAACTTCTAGCTGCGTGTCCTTTGATCCTGAGCTGTCCGTGACAATAAGCATATTGACAATGGGGATTACATCAGAAATAAGTTCGGGCCACTGTCTTTTCCAGCTGAGTGAGGGTGGGTTTTTTCTCTGTAGGAATTCCTCTACGCAAAAAAGTTTCTGGCATGATCTGAAGAGATTTTGAAGAGAGATACTTAAGCTGAATAAAAGGCTGTGTGGATAATTTTGCTTTGGCATAATGGCAACTTACTCAAAGTTCATTAAATCCATTTCTAATTAACTAATTCAAATTAAGCTACTATTACACTGCAATAAACATGTCCACATAGCTTTGTGAACCAGTCTAACTCTCACTTTAAATTCTCACCTTAAGTTATGTGGATACAGCTTTCCAGCTAGCCGAGCCGAGTATCAGGCTAGAGAGTGTGACAGATGACAGCATCCATGAACAGTATCAGTGTGCTGCCATCTTTAATCTTCTCCTTTCTTTTTGTGTCTAAATAAGACAGCAACAGGAAAGCCTGTTTATATAGTTGTTTGCTGACAGCATGTTGCTCTGCCAGATTCAGCAGTTTTTAAGCATTCTTCACACCAACTTGCTCTTTCTGGAGCATTTTGATGCGTGTGTCTCTCATAACTGGAAAGCATTCACTGCCTTCCCCTGGCTACACCTGTACTAGTAAATTAAACAGGATCACCTGTCCTGGTTAGCTGTGAGATGGTCCTGGACATGTTTTTGCTCGTGCTGCCTGCCACCCTCCAAAACCATTCTGGGGGCGTGTGGGAGTGAAGTGATGCAGGGTCCGTCCCTATTCCAGCCCTTGGTGGCCGCTACGGAGGGTGGGAGAGAGCAGGATGCTTCCGTTGTATCATCCCCTACTTAATGTCACCCTGATGAAGCTCAGAGAGAATATGGGCTAAATCAGCTTGCGGTCAAAGGATTTATAACTGAATAATTAAGCCCAGACTAACTTCAGGGCACTTTCCTGAATGTGAACAAAAGCTTGTGGATAACACTATAAATTGAACCCACCCACCTGAAACGCTGCCAGCAAATCTGCCAAAGCCCCTTCCTGTGGAGAGAAACCTTCTCCTGCAGGTCTTGTAAATGAATTAATTATGTGTCTGTTGAAACAGAGTAAAGGTTCATCAGTAGTGCTAATATTTGGAATAACAAAGTTGTTAAGTTTGCTGCAATTCAGTGTTGCCTGGTGCGGTTGGAGATCGCAGCTGTCTCCTAACACCCTTGTTTGCTAAGTTCCGCACACAGAAGGACCCGGGTGTGGCTTGGGGATGTGGTGAGGTGGGGTTTTTAATAATTGTTTTTTTAATAAACATTTGGACTAAAAGAATCCATCAGTAGTTTTTGAAAATAACAGCCTTGCTGCCAGCAGGTAACCAGAAATGCAATCTTAAGTAGAGATGAGCTGGTTGGATTTTTTTTTCCTTAAAAAAAAAAAAAAAAAGAAAAAAAGAAAAATCCCACAAGGCTGTTGAACAATTACAGCTTAATTTACAAAAACACTTAAATGTATATTGTCTTGTGAGCCATTTAGTCCTATTGTCTTCAAATGGAAGCTTATTCATGTGCTTAACTTTAAACAGCAGCTCAAAGGCTTCATTGAATCAACCCGTGAGACACTAAGGAGACCTTTTTAAAAGTAACTATTGATAAACACAGGTAAAACTTGGGAAAAAAGCAAAGAGCAACAAATCTGTCAGTATGGGTAGCACGGCAGAAATTACTTCAGAGTCTGGGCTGTCTAGGACAGCCATTAAGGTGACCACTTGGGAGGATATCAGGATGAGAGGTTCCTTAATAGTACTTACGGTAGGCACAGCATGTAGGGTCTGATCCAGCAGATACTGGAATACTTCATTTCTGGGCACTTCAGTGACAATGCTGCCAACAAAAGGAAGATAGTTCAGAAAAGAGAGAAATAAATAGATGAGGAAGCTTGAGAGGACAACTCCGGAAGAATGAATAAAACGTGAAGTGAGTAATACAGACCTGTTAACGGATGGCGACCACAGACCATGAGTACACCTTGCTGATGCTGGAAGGGTGTAACACCAAGGTCAAAGGATTACTCAGGGCACCAAAACTCACAGTGACATGAAAAAAAATTTAAAAAGGAAAATTGAGGTTCACGGTCAGTGGGGTTCTGCTGGAAAATGCATAATGGCCAAATATATGAAGGACCACAGACATATAGGTAACTGTGAGGATTCTGGAACAAAGTCCTAAAGGGGCAAGGGAAGTGGAGGAGAGCTGCCTGCCTGGACGAGCAAAGAGGAGGGGGAGCAGCAGCAGGACAGAGAAACCTTCTGTGGTGTTTTTTAATAGCCAGACCCATCAACCTGAATCCATCACAGCCCTAACGATTAGACAAAATCTCTAGTGTGATCTGTGGTACCATCAAGCAGCCGTTCAAAGGCAGTTTGTCACCATTGCGTAACACACACAAAGCTAGCCTGAGTAATGCAGCGTTTACCTGAATCGAGAGCGGAGTAGGAGAGAGGGAGGTGGTTGTCTCCTCCATACCTCTGCATTGGGACTCTAATAACCAACATGAATCGGTAACATGATTTTCACTAGCTTTTTATTTTAAATGTTGGTAGCACCTTTCAAGCAGTGACAGATCCCTCCTGTAGCTGCAGGTAATATCCTGATGTTCCCTATGTGGTGTTGGCAGGTACTGTATATTTTAGCACATTTTGACAGGCCTCTACAGCATCTTTGAATCAATCAAGTTCTGCTAAATCTAATAAAAAATTACCATTAACTTTTAAATAATAGTAAGAAAATCGTAAAAGCAGAATGGTACCAGTCCTGCTGTCTTGGTTTTAGGAAGATACATGCTTTTCTGTCAATCTCTGTATCTTCAGAGGGGCTGATTTTCTTAGTCAATCCCTCTGTGTCTCGGAAGTATTATTATCACTTTGCAAATAAGAAATGAGTGACAATTTCGTTTTGAGGACATAAAAAGGGGATCTGATGACTCTGGGCGCATGAATATTTTAGCCCTATTTGAGGCCCACCTTGGGTCAGATTTGCAGAGGTATCAAGTATAGTTCCTCAGCTGTGTTGTTAGTAATGAGTAGTTCTGAAAACAGCAATATTTGAGATTGAAGTAATAGGAAATTGATGTTCTCCAAACAGTGTTAAAAAGTGACTTGTCCTGGATCACTTGGGAAACCTCTAGCAGATTTGGGGATCAAACTAAACTCTCCTAGATCACCAGTACCTATTGGTCCTAGTGAAATTCAGTAACCCTCTCCCGTCCAGACATACGCTTGTTACTTCAAAGTCCATGTCGCTGCAATTTTAGTAGTAGTAGCACGAAGATTTCAACCTGCCTTGGGCTGCTCTAACTATGCTGCAAATCTGCTTCCAGTTGTAGTGCAGATACATTCAATGTTTCTGTGTATCAGGGATAATGAGAATTATTAAATGCCACTTTATTACACAGTCATGGATTTATCAGGGGAAGGATGGGGAAGCTGTTCACCCCTTTCTCCAGATAGCACCCGCTGCTGCACGGACATGGTATCAGCTGGGTGACGCTGCATGTGTGCGGATCAACCTGCCTCTGGCCCTGATTAAGCCATAGGAGGATGCTCTCTGCCCTTTTATGCTGAGGCATTTCATGTATAAAACCAGGGCCAATGTGAGATTAAGATTTGAAATGTCCATATGTAGAAGTTGGGAGAAGGCAGAGTTACAGGTTCTGATGGTAATGGAGATATTTTTTCCATCGTAGTGCCCACACAGCAGTAGTAGCATCAGCCAGTAACCCAAAGAGGAACGGATGTGCCACACTGATGAAGGAATGTAGTTGCAAACGGTCGTTTCCGTATTTGCGTGCATGGCAGCCCGTAACCTAATGTTTTCTGGTTGGAGGGCACCCTTCTTCCCTTCTTTTGTTTGCGTTAGAGGCTTGATCTGGTGTCTGCTAAAAAAAAAAGAAAGATTTTCAGTGACTTAAAGAGATGTTGAATCGAGGCTGTAGTTCGCATATGTATGCACGTGTGTAGAAAATGCAATATGTTGTATATACACACATTATATAATCACACATATGCATTTGTATATATTGTTTACATGCGTCAATGTAATGCTGTATGTGTTTTTATTGTCATGGTCTGTAATCCCACCATCATTCAAAGTCTTACCAAATAGCACTGTGGGCAGCATGCCAGCTTCTTTCACATTCCTGCTAAAGTCACTTGGAATATATCTGAACGTGGCAAAACACATTTGCCAAGTTATGTGCATAAAAACATCCTTTGATCTTTCAGACTCATAAATATGTAATAAAGTACATGATTGCCCTACTGATCTGTCCTACATCAATCTTACGTCTCTCTTTTATTGATTCATCAAAATAAGATACGATCAAGGTACAAAAGAGTTAAAGAAGCTATTTATTTTAATGTTTCCTTGGAGAGCTTGCATGTTATTTTGAGTACAAATTATATATATAATATTTCATGAATGATGTTTGAAGCATTAAAAATCACCTCTGCACTTCAAGTTAACACAAAACTCTGGCAGTCAGCCATCTTTTATTTGCTTTTTTTCTTTTCTTTCTTTTTTTAAAGGAACATTGCAAGATGTGGTGTCATTTTTCTATGGCCATATTTAAGGTTTTTTTCCTTCTATTTTTAAATCATGTACTCAACTGGTATTGTAATCCAACTTTGAAATGTTCAGGAAATCATACTTTGCAATAGATTTAGTATATGGGCTGTTTGGATTGGGTAAGTGAGTCTTCTCCCAAACCCAGGATTATCCTAATTTGTACTGAGGGTAAAATGAGAGCTGTGAAGGCCCAGGGAGGTATTGTAGGAGTAATAACAGAGGTAAAAACTTGTCCTGAAAATATACATGACAGCAAGCCTTACCTCTGCCTTGTGGTTTCTGAGACATCTTTAAATGACACAGTTCAGACTTTGGTTCTATCAGGTGTAAAGCCGCTGAAGCTGATAAAAGTGAAATGTATTTGGAAAGAGGAAAAATTATGCAAACCATAAATAGAGGGAGTTACACAGTAGGTAATAAAATCTACATTTTGTTTCACAAGGGAGAAATCAGGTGGAGTCCTTAAGTGTTTGAGCTGTTATTCTTGCTTGCTGGGAGAAGAATGCACTTTTCCCCATGATGCCGCATCTACTGAGTTAAAGGACCATCTGAGTTTGCTTTGACATATTTAGTGCATCCAACAGAGGCTGGTTTATGTCAGCCAACGCATTTTTCACAACCACTTTATGGAGCTTACTCTTTGGCAGTGTAAAAAGCATCCAGTTCTGAAAATGTAGTGATAATGAATGAAATAATTTCTGAACAAGACCTGCCAACCAGGTAGCAGGCAGTGAACTTCAACACACTTCTCTGAAGCTGTAAAATATGGAAAAAAGTGACATGGGTGCAGAAGAGTTCACCTCTTTGTCAGGTTCCCTCTTGGCCTGCCATATGAGTTGTAGAGTCTGGGAAAGTGGAATCATTTTTATGCAGTTCTTGTCATGAATCCACCAGCAGTAACAGGCAGAAAAGACACAGATTATTGTGTGATTTTATGATAATCAGGACGCTTAGCTGACTTGGAGACTGAGAGAGGAAAAAGAGGTGCCAAGTGCTTTGTGATGTTTGGCATCTCCCCTTCGAGGTCATCACACATAGAAAACATTAATTAAGTTTCAAGTCACCCCACAATAGAAAATGTTGTTACCCTTTTCTTTCAGCAGTGAGAACTGAGTCCAAGTGGCGTAATCGACAGTATGGAGCGAACCGCTGGCTGAGCTGGAAAAATTATTCAGACTCCTGACTCTCAGTTCTGCGGTTTAGCCAGCAGAAAGCATTGGCTTTTCCTCCCTTCCAGTCAGCAGCAGATTATGGCTTCACATTACGCTAGAAAATGCTGTCAGTATAGTAACCTTTGGAGATAGCAAGCCATATGCTGGTTGCAGTGACGTGGATAGAACAAGAGAAGTAGTTTTGCATTAAGGAGGGAGAGCATGGCCTCTTCCTACCAGTCTCACGCTGCAAAGTCCATGTGAGGATTTGATCTGTCTGGATATGTTCTCTTGTCTCCCACCCCGCTTCCCTAAGATTGGTTGTCCTTTGACCTCCTTCAGGTTCCTCCATGGTTCGTGTTGAGGTCCTTGCAGCTTTCCTCTAGATCTTGCCAGCATCCGTCTTTGGTGTGGAGTCGCCAGAGTCTTGTACCTTCCCTAGGCGAGAAGGAAATCCCTTTGCTCCTCCCCAGTCAGCCTCATATATTTTCCTTGCAGAGACGTCAGGTCAATAGCTGATAAAGCCCGGCACCGAAATGGAAAGGAAAGAAACTTTCCTGAGCTTTTGTGCAAATCTGTAACCTCACTCTGATCCCAAGTTTGTTCTGCTGCTCCTGGCCAGGTGGCAGCTGCAGTCTTAGCAGCTGGATCGCGCCCCGTCTTTCCCTCTGATTGCTTTCATTTGAGTAACTTCTTCACCGTTTAGCTGGGGACGTTCCCTCTGTATGGTATGAATCGAGGGCAGTCGCGAGGAGGAACCGTCATGGCTCGTTTGCGCCAATGGGTAGTGAAGGCTCGAAACGGTTGTCAGTGTAGGTGTAGTAAATCGCAGCGGGGATGGACGTGTCACTGCTGCACGCCCCGGGTGATAACACCTAGCAAGGGTGAAACAGCTCAAGAGAGCTGCGGCGTGGGGGTGAGCCACAGCCACTGCACCTTTGTACGGTGCGAAGTGCAGACCTTCCTGCTCTGGCGGTGGCAGGGACGTTTGGCTCTCAGCCTCTGGCACATGAACTGCTACTTTCTCCTGTTAGCTGGTACTCCCTCAGCCCCTCGGCAGCAGTGCCCATGTCCTGGCACAGCTCGAACTTCCCGATGGCTTTTCCTGTACTCCAGTGGGCTTCGGGCCGGCCATTGGTGTGGTGAGACCGGAGACACCGTGTTAGGCTTTTGCCAATGATTATTGTTTTGTCTGTTCTGTGTTACTGATGCTGAATCATCACCGTTTGGTTTCCAAAAAAAAAGATTTGATAATTGTTCTTTCTTATCCAGTTCTCAAACTTCATCTCCAAAGAATATTTGGGTCAGAACATCCCTGTTGCTGGTAACGTAGAGGTAAATCACTGTAGCCTCTGCCTGACATCCTTTCTGTCGGGAGAAGTTGGGCTTCTGGGCTTTTGCTTATTATTAATTGAACAATTGTCAGACTGTTTATGTTACAAGAAAAAAGAGCTGGAGGATTAAAATCTATCATTACATTTTCATTATTTAGTCAAGAAGGCAGGGAACTATTAAAGAAGATTTTTCTAAAACATTTCTGGAGTCCACACAGACAATAACCCAAACCAGAGCATGTAAACATACATGGCAATTAGGTATTAGAATGCTTTCTATTTCTCATTCTTTTAGATGTTGCAATTTTTATTTTAATAACTGCCCTATGTTGCTTTTTATTTTTATTTATCATTTATCCTATTTATTTCACTTTCAGAAAGCATTTTTACTAAACAGAAAACCTGCTTCCTGAAACTTTCTTCCACTTCTCCCAGTGTAACCATTCAGCAAGAGGAATTAAAGCCAACAACTTTCATTTCTTCTAACAGCCTTAAAGAACCCCACAGGTGAGACAGCAGTGACACACAAGAAGTCTGGTTTAAGTACCTCAGATATGAGCCTCTGATCCTAGTTTAATATTAGTCACATCTTAAAATGAAGGAGGAAATTGAAACAGGTTTTGTTTCCATAATTGTTTTTTAAAGCTAGCATATTAAATCTTGGTGAATTATTTAGTAGGAATGACTCTGCACCTTTGATTTGTAGGTGAAATTTTCATTCTTAGCTGGTTTTCCCCGGCGGGGTTAAATGCCAAGTTCTCAGCTCGCTATGGAATTAGTAAGACTCTGTGATAGATACTATAGGAAACCACAGTCAAGAGAAGACAATTGCTGTAAATGTTACAGGTTTGTTTTCACAGGTTTCCTTGGTAGACTTTTCCATGATGCATTTTTCCAGTTTTTACAAAAATTTTCTCTTTCTTCACTAGCCTCAGAAAAAGATTGAAACACTCAAAAGGCTTAGGCTGGTCAATGAAACTATTCTGATTTATATCTGCTGAAACTGTGTTGCAGGATTTGTTGTCTCGTGTGTGCTGCTAAGGCAGGTTGCTGAGAAAAGGAAAATGACATTTTCTGGTAAAGAATTTGCCACCTTGTGGTTGAATGAATACAATGGAGGAGCCCAGCACTGAGGATGGACGGTAGTCCAGGAAGGTGCCTCTGCTAAATCTGGAACAGTAATTTAGGTAGTAGTTTAGGACCCACCATGGAGGAAGTGGAGCCTCTAATAGGTGATATATTTAGTTTAGATATAAAAAATAAGATGGCATGAAAAAACCTTTACCATGTCTCCCTCCGCTGGCCATAGACATAGCCTAGGTGACTAATTAAGACTTACAGATACATAAACTTACGGAGATGGCTGAAATGTGGTTGATGAATACTATCCTTTGTGTCTGTGTTTTCCTCTAGAAAAACAAAAGGGGTAGGGGAGAGAATAGCCCTTCCCTTCCTATATGAAGCACACATTTTTCTTATGTATCAAAATTTCTGATTTTCAGGGCATTTGTACATAGCAGACCTGTTACAGCTGACCTCATCTTCATGCCTTAAGTTTAACTTCTCTGTTCGTGGCCTGAGAGGGAGAGAGGCATTGTGTTGGGCAATACCTTAAAGATGGTCTTTTTTCTGTCCTCCTTCCCCTACTTTACATGTTCATCCTGAACGGGTTATCACCATGGGGGTAGTTTTATTAAGGAACCAGGGGCTAAGAGTAGGTTTGGAAAGGCAAAAAAGGATATGTTAAACTTAAAAAGTACAAATGCTGAGGGGAGGAAAATAGTTTGCCTATTTGCCCATCACTAAGTTTATTGGGGTGGGGGGAATTAGAACAAAATTAATGGGTCAGCCCCCTTCAGTTAAACTTGAATTCATTTGGGCACTTTCTGCTCTCAGATGGAGCAAATGGCAGTAGAGGAAAAAATTATGATACTGCAACTGGGCATGAGTTAATGCAGACTTCTAAGCTGGCTTACTAATAACATGCATTCCAAAGGGTCTGTGCATGTTTCCAATTTAGAGCTGTAAATTAGATTTTATCCTCATCTTGGCATCCATAAAAGACATTCATGGAATACACCTGCATAAAGGTCCTTATTCATCTCTCTCATCCCTGTTTAGTGTTGCTTTTAGGCATTATAATATACTGCAGAACCAGACTTTACCTGTGAAATCCAGTGCCCTGAAGAGGAAAGAGAATACCACTACTTTTTATTTGTAAGACTACCTTCTAGCTTTACTAGTCGTTTACCAGTTTAACTGGAATTTAAACATATCATCGAGAAATGATGATGCTTTGATTATTTAATTGATCTGGTTGAAGTATCTTTGTTTAATCTTTTTAGGCCTTGAAAAGGGACATAAGATGGTTTTGATACAGAGGATTGGATTCTTGTTACATTATTTATACCACTCTTATCACCGTGGTATCAGTATGCCTTAAAACATGTGTCATTTCTCTATAGCTTCTCTACACGTCTGTTTTCTCCAAAATTGTTGTTATGAAAATTCTTACAACCATGGCCTTTAATGAGACTAACATGAGCTTGCTCTGCCTGCTGGAAAAAAACACGTATTCAAACGGCAGTCTGCAGCATCGTGCTCTGTTTGCACTGGTAGAGGAGCATTGCTGCATACAGGCTCTGAGTGGGGTGGCCCCTATGTGACCACAGTGATATGGCTCAAATCATTCCTCCAGGCAACCCTGTACTGTCTCCCTCTTCATAGCAGTTACCCCAGTCCATCGGTGGGGTTGTTACCACTCTGTGCCTATTTCTGGTGTAGCTGTCTGCTCCTGGATGCCGTTGCAAGCTCACTGTAATTACAGAGGCTGATGTCCTGGTGCTCAGAGGAACCTGCTGTAATCACAGTCCCTGAGCTCAGGGAAAACCAAAAGCAAGCCTTTTTGAGCGTGTTTGGATGGTCCTGTGCTCCGTGCTGGTCTGCTACACGAGCTGAGCGTCCCAGCAAAAACAAGCAGCATTAGACTGCATCCCTGGGGCAGCGCGGCATCATCAGCTCATTACTCTGAGCTGTGCCCATCAGATACAATCCATCTTCAGAGGAATGTTTTTGGCTCAGGGGGTGAATTTTCTGAGATCTGTGTGTGGGTTTCAGCCACATGGCTCCTATTGACTTTAATGGGAGTCACGCTGCTAGAAACCCATGCACTCCCCTTGGGGTTACGCTCTCCCCTGATGTGTGTGGACTGCTCCCCGCGTTAGCTTGAAGGGGGAGAGTACACCTCTGCCCTGCCTTGTCAGGAAGAAACCAGGCCCCCTCTCCACCCTTACCCCCACCCCTTTGGCCTTGTGTATTTATGGATGAGCAACAATGGAAACTCATTTCTATGGCAAGTTAGCAAGATTTATACTATAAATATTACATTACAAGGTTCAGACACGGTGCTATTTTCGAACATATCCACACTTTGCTGCAGATCAGTGTGTCACTGAAATATTTCCTTTGAAGAATACATCATAAAAACACATCATAAAAATTCTAGCATTGAGATTTCTCCATTTGCACCATCACAGTGCGTGTCAAAATGTCTTTATTAAAATAAGATATTAAAAAGTTATAGGTTTGACTTCAGGGAGGGGAGGAGGATTCTATGAAGGTTTCAGAAAACAGGCAGCATAGCTTTAATTGAAGGAGACAATGTTGTCAGTATATGTGTTCCTGCAGTTATAAAGCCCAGCAGTATAGTATTCATCAAGTCTGATTCCACCTGACACTTGACTGAAAGCATTTTGCACTAATTTGCTTTGTGCTTGTCTAGTAAATCTAAAAAGAATGAGTGAAGGGGTGATAGGTGGCCATTAAACAGAATAAACAGCCTCTGGCAAGTGAATGAGTTTTACAGACTTGTTGCTTTTGGGAGGGGGAGGGTGGAAGGGGAGAAGATTATAGGTCTTTGAATCAGCATGTGGCTGCCTCTATCACTCTGTAATCACAACTGTTTTCTTTGGCCCGGAGACCCATGTGCACCTCCAGAGAGGCTACTACGGTGAAGAAGGAAGCTCTGCCCCCGGACCTCTGCAGGAGAGCCCTCCAGACATATGATTCATATTCCGAGTGTGATAGAGGCCTAAATGGCAATTATTTTATCATATAAACACCAGTGAGATAGATTTCAGTCTGGAGCTGATTGCTTTCCTCAGATAATCCTTTTCAAATTTTCCCCTACATAAAATATAACAGCTTTAGGGTGTTTTCAGGTCCCCACTTATGGTTCAACTTATGGTAAAAACCTTGGGCTTGTTGTCATCTTTGTCTAACTTTGCTGATAGCAGGCAGGAAATAGCTGTGTAAAGGCAGGAGGGGGTAAATAGCTGACTCTGTGGTCTGTAATTGGTTCATAGTTTTGGACTGTGAAGAATAGAAAAGAAGGCAGAGGAGGGCTGGAAGACAGCCTAACAAGGAACACATGGGCATCTGAAAACTAAACACAGCTGGACCGAGAAGTACATTTGACCGCCCGTTCCCTGCTCTCAGACTTCTTAGCATTGTTGTTGTTACTGGTGAAGAATATATAGCACCGGATTTCAAGGGGGTGGATGGGAACTTCGCTGCGATAAAAGGCTAAATATCATGACTAACAAGAAATCAAAACAAAAACTTCCTTTCTCCATGTACTTATTTATTTAGTTGCTTGCTTGCTTGGGGTTCTCTTATCTTGGCAACCTCATTGCTGCAGTTTTGCTGGAGGATGGTGTCAGTCACAGAATTTCAGGGTTTCGTTCTCTGGAAAAGGACGCTCAGCTTCAGGGGGTTTCTTTTTCCTTCTCCTTCTCCTCCCCTGCCTTACGGCCTTCAAAACACAAGTGTGGGTAGAAACTCATGGACTGAGAGAGGACATAATGAGCCTGGAAAAAGAGGGTAGCGTAATGAAAAACTCTACCTGTCGATACAACGTCAAAGAGAGGAAGTTTTAATCCTCCCCCTCTGACCTCCCCCTGGAAGGTGGGAAGAGGGATCATACCAACCCCAGGTCGTGCACCGAAGCCAGGCAGAGGCTCTCTGTGGGGTTCGCAGACCGCTTCTGTGTCTGGGATAAGTCAGCTTTGTTTTGGCTGCTTCTAGGACAAGGGAAAAGCTTTTCCTCTCGGTATCCCTGAATTAAGTGCTCTCATTACTTGGACCTCATTAAAATAATCTCTCATCTGTACTTGTGTCATGAGGAAATGGCTGTTTCCCCCCTTCTCTCTCTCTTCCTCTCCCCTGATATCTGCACAAATGTATTTTTCTTTTCTAAATTAAAAAAGATCTTGCTGCCGCTACACTTGGCTATTTACATTCTTTAAGGGCAAAAAAAAAAAAAAAAATCCCTGAAAACCCAGACTGCAGAACTGCCATTAGTGTTGATTGTGTCCAGCAACGCACGGTCCACTTCAAGAAAGGCAACATCCTCTATTTTTTAAGCCAAATGTTGTGCACCGCAGCAAGAACAAACAAGAGCGACTTTCATCCTTCAAACACTGCAGCAGCTTTGCAAAGCCTGACATGAAAGGGCCTCCCTTGCTCTCTTGTCCATGTAGGCCTGGAAATGGAGCTGAAATGGCTAACAACATTGGTAATAATAGGGGCCTGCCTGGCATCAAGAGGTGAGCCGAAAGACTTCAAAAGCTGGCTTGAGCATGGCTGCAGGAGCATTTGCTCTGGGATTCAGGCTCCAACTTTTATTCTCTCCCTTTGAAGAGCTTACAATTGGGCGGAGGGTGGAAACCAAGCATTTTTGACATGAACTCTGCCATGGAAAATTATGAGAAAGACGGAGATGAAAAGGAATGTGTCCTGATTGTGCTGGGTATTTTTTTATTTTATTTTATTTTTAAAAGTCTGCAAAACAAGGGGCTAGCAGTACTATAATCATTGATCCTGAAAAGGTTCTTCAGCGATTAGTGCTATCAGTGCAATGTGAACCTCAAGGCTGAAAGGCAGAGTGGAGGAGAGAGACCCTTTTGCACTAAAATAACACAAGCTTTTAAAGGAATAGTGTGCTACTCTGCTGGGGGGGGGGGAGGAACAGAAAAGAAAAAAAACCACAACACCTGTGCTTGAAAACAAACAAAACAAAAAATAAACGGCAAGCTTGGCTTACCTCCAAATTTTGCAATCACCGGAGGGTCCCAATTGTTTGAGTGTAGATCCCTCAGAGCACCCGGGCTCCTGTTTGTTTTGTAAGCTAAGATTACTCTGCAGAACTCTTGTGTTGTTTTTACTGCCTATAAACACAGAATAATTTCACTGAACCTGGAGAAGCTACTGAGGATTTACTTTAGTATGGGTAGCTATATGGATATCTATGGGATTACTAAATATTTGAACAAATTAGCCTTATTGTTTAATCCTTTTTATTTTTGGCAAAGCTTCATTAGTATCAAATACGCAACAGGCAGGCGGGCACCGTTGTGAAAGGTCACCTGTCATTTCTTATGGCAGCATTCCTTTCTGTTGTGTCAGCTTTGCTAACCTTTAATCACTGGGGGAGTAGATAAGGAAAGGAGGGAAACAGAAGCTGGAAGTTAGTAGGAAAATGGGAGGGAAAGCGTGTTCATGTGTGGGGACAGGGTGACCGCTCTCGGAAGCAGACCCAGGAGGCCGGACCTGGAGTGAGACTTGGAGAACTGTCGAGTAGGAATGCCAGAAACAAAGAGCAGGCAGGAATGGGACAGGGATGGGTTGGAAGGAGGGAGGACAAATGGCTGGGAACATCCATGGCTTGTAAGCCTGTTGTTTCTCCTCAGAGCCTGGAGTGGGAGCAGAGATTTGTGCCTGCCATCACTGCCGTAGCTGTCAATAGAGATCTGCTCACCGGCAAAGTGTCCCATCTGTCTGGGTCGCTGCCCTGCAGAGAGGGTGCAGTCTCCTACTGCTGACACTTAGTTCCAAACTCAGGTAGCAATACATGTGCAGGAATGGTGGGCAATGGGGAAGGTTCCCTGCACCGTTATGTGGATGGAAAATCATTATATAGATAGAGGATCACTGCAGAGCCTGCACAGAGGCTGTTGAAATGAATGGAAAGATTTTGTTGGACATCAGAGCCCTCGATAGCTGAACGAACACTTCCTCAACCCCAGAGCCACCCCCTCAGATGTTGTCACTCTAAGCCTGTATCAATTTGACATTTTAAGATGAAAATTCTGTATTCAGTGGCTCTCACTCAGTACTTTTGGCATTTTCTAGTGGTCCTGAGCGCTTCTTCTGGGCACAACTTGTTTTCCTTCTCTCATTTGTAATCATACTATAAGGGAACTGTGTATACACATTGCACTTACCTATTTTTCTCTAAGTGGGGAGCTGTGGAGTGGCTGCTGTACATGATTGCCTGTCAGGCACCAATTAGCGATCCATTCAGAATCTCTGAAGCTGTGATCCGCAGCTAGGAGAGAGTTTGAGAACACTTGTTTTGAATTATCCTGCATAAATCTCATGCCGTATATCTACAGCAAAATGAGATCATATCCCCATGTCTTTTAAATATCAAGACATCCAGGTATGCCTGTTTCTGAAGAAACAAACAAACTTATAGTGAAGCTTTTTCTGTAAAGCAGTTTCTGTCTAAAAAAAATAATATAGCCCCATCTAAAATATGATTTGCTTTTATGTCTCAAATTACAATGACATGAGTATTTCAGTTGTTAAAATACAAAACTTCAACTGTTGGTTGCTGAGTTCTTAAATACATTACTGATGTGAGTCTTTCAGTTGCTTTTTCCAACCTCTTTTCTCAAAAGCAAAGAAAAGACGGTAGCATTTCTAAAGCCCAACTTGCCAGTCTCTTGCTGTTGCTGAAGTTTATGTGTTAAATCTTTGAATAAATACTGACAGTTCTTAACTAACCGGTTCTCAAACTTTAGGGAGGGAGCAGAAGGCAAAAACAAAGTCCCTGAACTACAGGGACTACAGGTAGAAAGTCAGGCTATGGGGGGTTGCTAATGTGCTCTGAAAGCTGAGTGCTTAAAGCAATCAAAGACAGGGCAAGTCTAAAATAATATCTTCAATAACAATCTGTTAATTTGCAAGGACAAGGAAAAGAGCACCCTTTGGTTGTATTGCTAAGTTTAAGAAATTTGCAAAGCACCAAAGGAAGAGGGAATCCAGCAGCAATTCCCAGGACTCCCAGCTCACTCGCTCACGGACTTGATGAGCCTCTTTGATCTGGTATTGACATCAGATCAGACCTCTTGCACTGTTTTGCCCACTTGCCAAAGCCAGCTTCCCAGAAGCAAAAATGTGCGTTCCTTTCCTTGGGGTAATTTGAAACATTGACATGAAACAGACCTCTCGCTCTTCCTCTGCTATGGTCTGCCTTTCGAGTAGTTCCTTCACTAGTGTCTCCGTAACACACTTGGAGGTCAATGCCAGGTTCAAATTGCAGTGTTCTCATCTATTGTGAGTGATGCGATCATTAGGTATTAAGTGTATGAATACCAAGAAGAGAAAAGAGAGAATATATAAATTGGTTTGGGAGCCTGGGATTCACAGACATCCAATTTTTTTTAGATATCTTGTATAATAAACATGGGCTTTATTAACTATTTTTGGCTACTCACAGAGTACTATACTACACAGAATACTCACTGTTGGTTCAGGGATCCGTGGAATTTGCATGACAAGAAAGAAATGGAAAGTCTCCAGTACAATGTAACATGTGGAAAGAAGCCAACGCAAAAACTTTCCTCTTCTCTCCATAAAGGAATTCTTGACATTGGGAGTAAAAGTACAAGCTAAGTTAATGGCTAGCTCAAGTACCATGTCTACAGAAATGCCAAAACAGCATGGGAAATGTGTTGGTCTGTTCCCAACTGGACATTCCAGATCTACTTGTTAAAGAGCATCTCTTGTTAAAGGTCCTCTTACGTTCCCTAAACTGTAATGTTGACCCTGTTTCTGCTTGATCCAGCAGTACTAGTCATATTTAGATCCCAAATTTCCCCCACACATTACTGGCTGCTGTACTCCCTTCGTGGCGATACTGGACAAATAACTCACATGAATTATTAGTGCCCAGAATTAAGCTACCCCGTGTAACTATACATGAAGAGACTTCTATTTTGAGGAGGAAGTGCAGCAAATACAGGTACTTCAGGAGTCCGGAGGCAGTGGCTGGATTTCTTACACTATCCTGTCTGACTTTTGGACATCAGTTGGCCAAGACTTTTCTCATTTGTTGGTGTATGCTTCTTTCTCATTTAGTCATCACTACTAGGGAGGAAATATGGCTGGAAGAATAGCATGCCACTGCTTTAAAAAGTTACAATGGCAAAATTGCCCTTAACCAAATGGCTAGCCATTAATCTTAAATACAAGTGGATTGAGTATCAGGAGGAAAAAAAATCTTTGCTGGAGGTCAGGAGAAAAGGCATGCAGGTTGTTTGTGAAATATTAAAAGCTAGAGTTCACTGAGCATCTATCTTGTGCATTTTAATTATGTCTCCATGAACCTGAACTGTGGGGCCCTCAGCAAGCCCTACTCAGTTGTGCTGGCTCACAAAGTTCAAAGCTAGGTTGTAAGTCGTTTTTATTTAGCGCCTAGTGACAGCAAGTACTGTAGGTGGAGAAACATTAAGTACCACTTAAATCTGTTCCTGTACATCTTGTTAGAAATATACTGGAATGATACTCTGGCTCTGACTTCATTGAGATCCATTATAAAGTCCCCCTTGGCCTTTTCTAACACATACCTGACTATGCCATTGGAGAATCCTCAGCCCTTTGAGAGGTGAACTCTAATTCTCCCATCCAGCACTCAGCAGTTACTGCTCAAATCCAAAATCAACATACCAGAAAGTCAATGCTACCAACTATTGATTCAGAAAACCGCGGTATTCTTGACCGTGTCAACACAGAAATCAAGGGTGACACTGGTTCGGAATCAGAAAATGTATCTGAAAAGGGCTGCTGAAGTCGCACGCAGCTATGCTTTCTGAGAGCACGTCTCAACTAAATCGAAGTGCAAAAGGTGTCTGGCTGGGATGCGTGGGCAAGAGCCTGCTGGTCTCCATCAGGACTTGCTCCCTTTCAAAGGCAGTGTGAGTCTTACCTTTGGCTTCCCTGGGAGATTTGTCCAAAACATTAGGAAACGGAATAAAATACCAAAGGTGGGTTTTTCTTGGGTGAGTCTGTCCCTAGAAGGAAAACAATCGCTTTGATGAGAGCACTTGCCCGAGCCCACTGAAGTACACTTGCAGCTTGCCGAGATAGCCTTGGCGCACTGCTAATGCAGTGAAACGTAGCACAAGTATTTGCTATTGCAGTGAGTATCAAAGGAGGCAACAAGGCCTTGCCACTTACTATAAAGTGTTTCCATGTAAATGGAAGTGAACGCTACGGGGGTCTGTTCCCTTCTGAATGCACAGGGGAGCGAGGCGCTGAAGGGTTGTTTTCATTATACCATTAACAGGGCAAGTTACTTTCTTTCTTTTTTCCTCCGTCCCCCTTCAAAAGCAGGGGCTTGAGGCTCCGTCTTTGGGTCGGCCACGCAAAGCTGTGTGTTCCCTGCCAGCCAGGGTAGTAAATCCCACTGGTGTTCTCAGATGCCGTCCCCCAGCCCCGGGCCCAGCAGAAATCCATCCCTTGTTGTCATACCAGCTGTACTTTCTCTGCGGGGAGACGGCAGTCACCCGCTTGGTGAGGAGGGGCAAGCTGTAATGTCTAGCCAGAAACATCTACCATAAACCATCGCTTCCTGTTATGACACGCATGTGTCTAAACTTATTGATTTATTTAGGTCAAACTGTCTAACCTGCTTGAGTAAGACTGGAATCAGCAGGTACTAAGTCATGTAACAATAGGAAGCACCAAAATACAACTTGCAGTATTAGCTCCTGGAATGAATTTCAGTTTAGTTTTATTCTTTAAAAGCTATCCCACACATTAGCCAGAAGTATCTTTCCCATTTCCATTTTTTCTCATTTCCATTTTTTCTTCCATTTTAAGAACTATTTTTAGTGGTATTTTCATCATCTTCTGACCTGGCTGTAGATATTTTTCCTCTGTGTATTTCCCTGAGTAGCAGAATAGAAATTTTAGAAATTGCAAATCTGGAAGTTGGGCCACCAAAGATAAAAGATAGAGTATTCTGTTTTGATTTATACATCTCTCTTGATTAGGGAATTCTTCCTTTGTCTGGAAGCAATGTGATCCAACTGTTAGAAAAGGGGGGACAGACCTTGGGGACACGAGTTCTTTCCTAGTTCTGGGTTTATTAGTGGGTATAAGAACACCTAACTAGCTTGCCCATGTGTTGTGAAACTTAATTAATTTATATTTCTAAAGCTCTTTCAATTTATCACATATGAGGGCTTGTATAAAGCGTGTAAGTACTGATTTTTAAAGGTGTAAGGTACTTTTCCTTCCTACAAGCATTACTTTAGGTCGTACACATTTAGAGTACAATCACACAGTATTTCTTTCTAGAAAATATTGAATTTAGAGCTTCATTGTGAATTACACCTTTACACCTGTAAATAATAATATCTTGTATGTGTGAGCATATATGCGTGTAGCCATATATTTATATATGCATATTTAAATACACACACAAGCAAGAGAAGAGATACTCTTTTCAAATAGTCTGGAAAATCTCTGGGACTCCACAGCTGGCAGTGCATTACTTTTATTTAAAGAAAAGTTACGCAAAAAGCTTATGTGCAGTCAAAAACTTCCCGGCTCTAATTAATATATATATGAAGTGTAAACAGATCATGAAATATTTTTTTAGTGCTTAATACATAGAAATGTCCCATGTTGATGCTAATGAAAAAGTAATGCCTGGTATATTTCACATCGCAGGGCCTGGGGACACAGATCCATGGAAAAGCAATTCATACCAAACTGCTTTACAAGTGCAAAAAATTCTGTTAGCCTAAAGCTACAGCGCTACATAATTGTACGGGGGGAAAAAAAAAGGCAGGAAAAAACCAGCCCTCCTCTGCCCTGTGTTTGCAGCACAGTCATTTATTTCAAGCTCTGGTAATAGGTCATTCTCTCAAAAATGATGACACCAATATTTCAGCAGAAAGGGTTTTTAATCTACCACGTTCTCAGTCTAATCTAGACAGCTCCTCGTTACCTAACTGAACAGTCTGTCATTCCAGCTGATTCTCCAGATCTGATCATTGCAAGGGAAGTTAAGGAAATGTGTGAAGACCATGAAAACCCAACCCTCTCCCCTGGAGAATAGTCTCTTAATTGTAATAGACCATTTTAATCATTGTGATTGTTTAAAATATTATGAACAGAGGGAAATACGGAAGATAATTGTGCTTCAGCAGTCACAATCTTTTGTTATCACCTAAGCTTATTGGAGATTTAGCTGTGTATAGTCCCAATACTTCCTTCACATATCAAGTGGCCTTAATTATGGGGGCAGCTAGAATCCCTCTTGAGAGAGAGGCTTGGGTAGCAAAACAGCAGGTAAGAAATGCATCTTCCTTACTTCTTTGTTTCTTACCAGTCCCCTGTAGCTAAGGCTACATATGTGGCTGTCTCTGTCTTTGTGACACTTCAAATGTGAAACAAGTAATTTAGTTGAAAATTTTCTCTTATTTTTTTTACATGCTTCATATGCTGGGTTAAAATCCATTAGCATATAACAAAAATCGGAGCAGATGTAGTGCAACAGATTCCTTAAGGGAGTCCATATTTTTACATATTTTGTAATAAGGAAACTGTCACTCCCAGATGGTATCTAGCTAATACTGGTGGTTTGCTTGCTGATAACATACTAAAAAATAAAATTAATTGTATTCTATTTGATGACAATGAAGCCATTATCATATATAATTCACTCTTAAAGGAAACGTCCAAATGATGGTCTCTTGCAATAATTAGGCTTTCTTGGTCTCGGTGCCTGTCCCTTCATTTCTTCTTCTACCTCAAAATTTCTTTCTGAATTTGTTGCAGTAGAAACCTCCAGCTGCAAAGTGTAACAGCCATTCATTAGCAAAGCTGGAAACCAGTGTTAATTTGTACAGGGAATCTGGACCAGCAGTACCTCAATACACTTACCATAAGATTCATCCTTCACCAGTGGTTCTCAAATTGCTCTGTTTTAGATGTCACTATTATTTATCGTAGCAAAAGGAAACAATTAACCTTTTCATTGGTGCCACTGAATGGTACCTATTTGGTAATTGGCTTGATTAATGCAGGAAGTATCCAGAGCTGATACTTGGTGTGAAGATGAAAATCAGGGCAACTGTTTGTATCCAGAGTCTTACACACACTACATTGATCTGTAGAATATGTTCAGTATAAAGTTAAAAACTCTCAAAATATTAAAAAAATTTCTGAAAACAGATTTTTTCTGATATAAAACTGCTCAACTTCTCCCTTAGATGAAAAATTCAAGACCTGTTACAGACTGGTCGCTTACAGCCTGATGAGAGGTGAATGGTTGAGCGCACAGGAGTTAAGGTTTTTGGCGAGGTTTATTGACATGGGTTATCAGAATGAGGAGCTCAGAAGAACTTTCCTCTTCTCTTTCTGTTCCTACCACAAAAATATCCAAGTTTTCAGGAAACCTGTGAAGAAACTGCCCTTGAAGTTGAGGCATTGTGGTAAAGAGCAATAGGGGAGGCGAGATTTTTCCTTCTCAAAGTTGACCTTGGGCCCGGAGCGTTGGCCATCCTGAAACCTCCTTGGGACCACAGCAGTGGTTCCCCAGGCCAAAGAGAGTAGGCAGGTGTTGATACCAGTCTGCAGACGGGAAAACTGGAACAGAGGGGTGAAGTGACTTTTACTAAGTCACAGTATCACTTAGTGCTAACACAGCGGTGGAATGCACGTGTCTGAATTCCCAGTTCATTGACCTGTCCATTGACCTGCCTTAGCACAAAGGGTAGAGTGAAGAAAGGAAGAGATTTCTTTGAGTGATTTTGGGAGTGAAAACACAAAACTGTCTAGCTTTGCGAAAAAGGGGGTTTTACAGGACTGACTAGTTTAACTAACTATTCAAACAAACGTGTAATTTTATAATAATGATTTCCTCGTCTCTGAATGACTGTAGAGAGATACGGTGAGGCATACTGTCTGAAGGGTCTAAAATGTGTCTGGCTGTGTTCATTCTAGTTTTTTTATGCTTTTTGTTTAATTTCCCTTCTGGTATAAGCAAGAATTGATATGAAGAGGAACGGATGACTGCTGTTCCAATTTGAAATTTGGTAGAGAAGGACAATATTGTAGCCATCTCTGTTACGTTGGTTGGAGGAGCTCAGGGAGTATGGGAAGTGATTTTATATGCTCTGAGGCTATTGCCCCAACTTGGGAACTCACAGCCCACACAGTCCCCCATAAAACTACCTGAAGTTATTGGCAGACATTGTAGAGGAAACAGATCTCTTAACATACATGTAATTTTGAGTAAAATACTATTTAATTTTAGAAAATTACCGATCAAGGCTTGGAAAGTTCTGTGTAAATCTTAACTACCTTCTTAGTAGTCACCAAGCATTATTTTACTTCATTTTGTCTTATTTTATTTTGCTTTCTTTTATTCTATTTTGGAAATGAAACAGCCTTGTGAACATAACAGTTTCAGTCCCTGAGTGGAATTTGTCCCAGGCTTTCATCTTTCGTTTCAGTTCAAAAAGAGAAGACCTTTCTTCCCTGTTCTTCCTCTGCCTGGTATCTCACAAAACGTATTGTAAGGTTGTAGCCCCAAATGGCAGAAATCTCATGAAATAACAGTTCCTATCACATTTCAGTTATTTGGTGACTAGACCGCTTTAGAGATTGTCCATAGTCATTGAGAATTCTGGGATTTGGATAACAGATTTTCTCAAAAAGAATTTAGCCAGCTTTGAAGGCACTGAACTCACTTGGTAATTCTTGTCTTCACCAGTATCCGGCATTACTTCTTTGCTCTTTTTCTAATGCGTTAAGTACTAGACAACTGTAATATCTTGTTTAGCATGATTTGCGTTCAATCTTCAAATATCCCTTGAATAATAGAATATTTACATCTTCAAACTTTACTACTGTATGTTAGCTGACATTAGAGATGTAGGTACAGAAGATACATGCCACAAAAAGCAGCATTGTTTTTACGTTTGTGGATCTTAATTCATACCTTTTCTCTCTCAGCCTTCCGCATTAAGACATCACAGCTGATGTGTTTTCTCCTCTGTGTTTTAATACCTCAGCAGAAGATGTATTTTTTTCATGATTTGGTAGGAAACGTATCTGGTGGGAAGGAATTTGGACACCATTAAGCAACCTGAAATTCCACCGTGGACGCTGGGAGGGAGCTCTTTCTCTTAGCCGTATAAAGCATCTGCTTAAATTCTCAAGTGTGGAATGTGCAGACTTGTTAGGCAAGATTTTAACAGACTGTTTGGCACCGAGTGTAGTTTTCCCAAAGACCTGGCAATGGAAATAGTTTAAATAATAGTTTGTCAAATACTCATCAAGAGAAATGCTAACTGATGCCTCATCTGAATCAAGCTCTGCACAATACCGGAAAGGGAACGGGCATTTCCTCTTTCTTTCCTACTCAGTGAAAAGGGATGCTTCCCAAGAGACTGCTAACGTTAGGTTAGATTTATCCCACCTATAGGACTGTTCTGTAACGTAGATTAGTTCATGGCAAGTACAGATGAAGCATGCTTTATTTATTATTTTACTGAGTGATGTATACCTTCACAAGCCTATAGTATATGCTTAGTACCAGCATTGCTAGATGTCCTTTTATCAAATGCCATTTTGAACCCCTCAACGTCAACATCTCTATTCTGGTGTCTTTTCTTTGTTCCTTGAAGTTTCTGGGTTCAGTCTAGCTCTTCAATGGTGGGGACATGAGGGGAAAGCATGGATGTGACTGTGGGACTGGAACACCAGCTGGCCACAGTGCTAGAGCAGCATTGCAGGGCTGTGGGTGAAGCGAATCTGAACTTTTGCAATAAATATTAGAGACACCAAGATTTTGAATGGATTTGGAATCTGAAACCCAGAAAACAGATCTAAATGTCAGAGCGGGTCCCTATCTGCAGGCTAAACGGAACTGAATGTTCAGACCCCAGCTTTGGCAAAAAAATCAAAGCCATAAATTCAAATCTGCTTTTTGGATTTCAGACCCTCTTGTAACGTTAATAATACTTTGCCCTTTCACTGTCTCCAATGTTTTAGAAACTTTGAAATGATTTATCAAATGAATCATACTTCCCAATCAGACTCACATGAACAAGTTGGCTGGAAATACCACCCGAAAGCAATGGCAGGTTTGGGCTGTGGCTGAATTTGTGCTCTCTTTGTAGCTGTGTACGGATACTGAGGCTGTGAGGTTTTATCTATATCTCTATAATTCTTCCAATGCAATCTCTGTGTCAATAGCCCCAGCAACGTGTGTCTTGGATTCCCATAAATTCCTAGGTGCAGGTGTCTTGCATGTCTTCACATAGACTCATTCCCCAGTTACTGCCAAAAGGCTTTGATAGAGAACCGGACAAAGTGGTGGATGCTCTTGTGCAACAAAGTCAAGCTTTGCTTTGTCATTGAGTGGCTACCGCAGTATTAGGAGTTTTAAAAGATTCGCCCGAGGCGCTAAGGGGAGCGAGTGGCAGAGCTGAGACTAAAGCACAGAACCGCTGAATCTATGTGTTCCTCTGAGCAGCCGCGTGCCTTTACGTTCAGAGAGAATAGGATTATTTAGCACCAAAGGTACCAGTAGCAGATACAGGGCATCTTCATTCATGATGAATAATGCCGTTAGTGAGAAATAATAGTATTCCTTAGTATTGATGATAATATATTGAGCGCTAGCGAAGCCTTCTGCTAAGAGAGTTATCTAGTGGAGTGAATTATGGAATTTTACTACCTGAGTACAAGGACTGATATAAATGATCAGCTCCGTGGCAATGAATTGGTTTAAAAAGGCTTCATAAGAACTTGCCTAATGCTCATAAATTAACATTAAATATGAGATGGGTTATCTAATCACACGCTTTCAGGCAAATTCCTTTTTAATATGTATGTACACTGCTGCTGCTGGAAATACAGAAGATATATCAGAGGAGATATTTCCTGCCATAAATGGTTGTGTTTGATAACTCCATATTATTTTCATAGTTTTTGTCAGTTACAGAATTTCTTTCTTTACCACCAAAATTTCTACAGAGTCCATGTTAAAATAACATTTAGCGACAACTTTAACCCTAGATATGCCTGTGGTTTCAAACTAAGGCTGGAATTCCATTTTTTCTTTGCTGTGAAATACTGGAATAATGGGTTCATTTGTTTCAAGTAAAAGTGGGCTTGAGTCACTGAGCTGCTGCTTATCTTCTGCAAACCGCTGAGGCTCAGGAACATCCCAGGGCATATCCATTGCAGCTCGTGGTATATGTGGTAAGCCATGCCCCTGATTGCCACCCACCAAAAATACTGGTGGAAGACGTGGTGAATTCACCGAACGCTGCTCTGAACTATCCTTATGCCGGGGCAGATTAATCTAGCGCATTTAATGAAAGAAGAGTAGAAGGCCCAAAACGCAAATACCTGCTTTTCTGTCCTCTGGATTCGCTGGGTAAGGGAACACTGGGGCACCAGGTTAAATGTGATTTTTTTCCTGTAGCACTGCCTTCTGGCCAGTACCACAATGAAAAACACCAGCTCAGTTCAGTGTTTTGAACTCTAACCAGTGACATTTACTGTACTTTGTGGTGCTTGTGATTCAAACGATTCCCTTCTCAACCTGACAGAGGAGATACGCAGTAGAAAACTGCTTCCACCTGTTGGAGCGGTTTGCATTTTAAGCAGGGTTAACTATGGAGCACCATTTGGAAATAGTTTGTAAAATGCTTGAATCCTCTGGGGGTGGTTGTATTATACACCTTGTAGTTGCTCAACATTTCAGGACTTAAACTTTATCTCTAAGTCAATCAACTGGGGATCAAGCAAGAGGACTGGATAACAGTTTTACTAATCAAAACAATTTTCTGAACATTGTTGAGTTCCAGGGAGTTTTCCCTGCCATCTGAAAACACAGTGAGAGGACGCCGAGAGCAGAATTATAAAACAAGCTCTTTAAATCATGTTGTACTTGGAGTTTGATTTCCTAGACTTTACAGTGAGCAATAATAAACTAATTATGATTAAACTGATAAGGAGGACTCTAAGAGTCAGCCAGGAAAGTCTTTCATAAATAACCAATAAGGAATGCTTGGTCTCACAGTTGACATACATCAGAAAAGCTTGGTTTTGCCTTTTCAGAGTCAGCTCTTAAAACAAAAAAACACCAAACAAAAAAAACCAAACAAAACCAACCCCAAACCAGTGGAATAAAATATATATTGTTAGTATTAAATAAGTCTCATTTTATCTTAAATGGCATGACATCTTTCTGACCCCAAAGAGCTGGCTCTCAGTCACGTCGAAGCAGCACTATTACTGTTGCTGTTATGTAGCAAAATTTGGTTCTAGACTTAGACACCCTGAGAGAGCAAATAGTTTGCATCTGGGTTTCTGTGTTTGGCCTATTTTGAATAGTATTTGGGTTTCACAGTTATAACTGGGCAGAATTTATTCGGCTTAATACATGAACATTTCTTCCCAATAGGTTAGGTCAGCTGTGAGGTTTAATCAGTGTTCAGATTTCTGACACGCTGCTCAAGGGCATATAATCTGAGCAAATAAACAGCCAAGGAAAGGCCTGTATACAACAGAGATGATGTGGGATTGCAGGGGATCATTTCCACTCAGGTGTTTATGGTGGTAGTGTCTTTTCATGGCAGATAAGAGATGACATTCAGTATTACACTCTGTACTGCACCAATATGTATAAAATAAATAGTTATTGTTGTTTCCCTTTGGAGCACTGTTGTCTGAAGGACTGAACTGAATATGTTTGCTCCTCTTTGAAGCATGCAGCTACTTCCCACTAACATTACAAAGATTTGGTGTCTTTTATAAAAGGAGCATATTTTCAGCTCTTTCCTTCACTTTGCTTTAAAGAGAATTTTCTTACTGATCCTGCCTGTAGTCCTATTCTAGTTCTTTTTCCTACGGTTATAGCTCCAAATTAAGGCCTCTGATTTCCACTAGCACAGTGTGACAAGAACAGTAGTGGGGACCAGAATCCTTTTTCCCATGCTGTCCTATCCATACTTGACAGTACTTTGGAGAAGAAGGGGCATTCAGCCAAGGAATGAAACTTAGAGGCAACCGTATCAGCCTCAAAGATTTATTTATTTAATTAAGTCATCCTCAGGATGGAAAAATACTCTCAGTTGCCAGAGAGAAATGTTCCAAGCTCAGGGAGGGTCAAAGTGCATGCTTACAAGTTATATGTTACCAGAACTTGAACAAGAAGCTTCACAAAATGTTGCCCTTTGGTCTAGAGTAAACCATTTACGTTACGGGTGCATTGGCTAGCAAGGAGGAGAGGGAGAAGGTCTGGGAAATGTGCTGGTTTGCTCTCCCACTAGAGTAATCCTGCCTTAGAAGCAGCTATTTTAATGTCGAGTGGCGTAACTGGACATACTTACACAGCAAGGCTGAAAAACATAGGAGGATAGGAGTGAACGGGACTATTTCAGACAGGGAGATGAGCCTCCTGCTATAGTAGATGGCTACATGATCCATAATGTCCTTCAGAAACGGCTCAGTTACCTCTGCACAACTTGCCTCTATTGCCAAGGCAGTGACTAGGGAGTCTGAGAATTAAAAACTCTGGCCACTTTGTACAGCTGGAGAAATTTCTGCCACTGAGCCACCCGTGGTCCAAAAAAGCTCCCAGATCCCTTTATCAGCAAAGCTCCTAGAGCTCTGGAGTGAGAGCTTTCAAGTCTCTGCAGCCAGAGACGCAGCCCTGGACCAGCAGGCTACCTCTGTGAGTTGGCTCTTCGTCTGGTACAAATTGGCCTTGTTCTGCTGGTCTGGCCCTGTACTAAACATTACTGCTGTACAATGTTTGCTGTCATTTTAGATAGGACTGAACATTTGTAAGAAAGATTTGGGAAGTACAGCTTGCCTTAGACAACTTCTGGTAAATAGCTCATATTTACTGCTTTTTCCCATGGGGAGTGCTTATGAACTTTAGAGACAAAAAGTCCTCTGGCAGGAGCAATTTAGCAAAGGTAGGGTATATTTTAGTGAGGCCTCTCAATTGCCAGTCCGTTCGGTTGTTGATTTTTAAGTAAGTGTTGCAAGGATCACTCTCAGCTTTTTAATGCTCATCGGATCGGCTTCATTTGTCTCTCGGAGTGGTGTGTTGCTGCAATATTTTCCTGTTCCAGGATCTCACCAATTTCTCATGCAAATTACACTGGTTAATAATTTCTCAGGCCAACCATGCAGTCCTTTAGCTGAGTTTTCTTTGCTCAATGAAACAAGTCAAATGCATTCAAAACATATAGGGGTTTTTCAGTAATCAGTTCAGGTACATTTGCCCAACTAGCGATGAAGAGGCACCAATGGGCAAAGCTGACAAAAGCTAAGGCAGAGCAGCAGGCTACTGGGCTACATGACCAATTCCTGGGGAATAAACTTTCTGTGCTGCAAGACTTTCTAATCTCAATTACCCTTGTGGAAATAGGCTTCATTTGTCTGTGGAAGAGCTATCTTCACATGGAAGCATGAATGGGACTGACAAATATCTCCCCAGCAGTTACAGCTCTTTGGGTCACTGGAAAAAAAGCAGCTTGTGCAAGTAGAGAGACCTGTTGAACGCAATGGGAGAATCTTATGTTTTTCAAAGGGAAGATGGCTGTGTCTTGATTCTTCAAAATTTGCTTCCTCAAAAGCTAATCCTCCTGTGATTCATTCTTATGGGTTCCTCTTGTGATATGTTGAAGTCTCAGCCTGGAGAACCACACTGTGGGCAGCAAGTATGGTTTTGCTTTTGGATGTAAATGTCAGTCAGCTCTGGAATGTGGAAATCCAGCTGAGAAAACACTTCTGGCTTCTTCCAGGATGCAACAAATAGATAACTGAAATTTCCTATGAATTATCAGCAATGTAGATTGTTGTCTTGCTTGAAAACCAGAAGAATTTGCTTCAAAATTGTCTGTTTTCACCCAGCCCCAGTTCTGGTGATCTTCCCAGACACTGACCTTTTTTTTTTTTCCCAAAAAATATTGCTTTATATTCTCCCTGGCCCTAGCCAAAGTCATTAGTTTCCCCTTTGTCATACTGAGACTCGATAGCATTGTAATTATTTCTGACATATGGTATCATCTATCCACCTCTTCTTCCAATATGTGCAAATAAAAGAGGAGTGCCACTGCAGCCACTAGACCATAGTTTCCATCAGTTAGTACCACTTCATGGCTCTCCTTTCCTGGGGGGCATGGACCAAAAATCTGTGTGCAGGGTGATGTGCTGTGCTCGGAGACCTGGAGCTTTGCTCTTGTGTTTCAGCTCCCTCAGAACTGGAAATTACAGCTCCAGTTTACTTCTCTAGTTTTGTGGCAGAAGGCCAATGATTCTATCTGAGAGCTTTTCCTTTACCTTCATTAACCCCCAAATGTTGCTGTATTCAAAACATCCAGAGAGAATGTATTTATCATTCATTTTCTGTTCATGTTGATGTGGGAAAACACGTGCAATCAATATTGAGTCTCTTTCAAAACAACTTAAAATAGGAATACATATTGGTCTAATCTAAAACTAATCATGATGATAAATGATGAAAAATATGCCAAAAAGTGGAAATCCTGTTTTTAGGAGTTCTTTAGTTATGGGTATGTGTATGTACCTGCATATATATTTATTGCTTATCAAGAAATTAGATCTCAAACAAGAATTCAATTAGAAAGGAAAAAGCTACTCTTAATCTTTAAGTTTGTGCTCATATCTAAACCTCACATGTCTAGTTTTATGCATCTGCCCTCTATTTAAAGGTAACCTGGTCATATATTAGATTTACTTACATAAAAAATGGCCACAAGTGCATGTTAAAAAAAGCAAAAGGTAGATTCAGCCATGTTAACTCCTCTTCCACGGTTATTTCCTTATGCAAAATAGAACTGTAAAGCAATATAAGCTGTGAAACATAGCCGTATATTTACGGCTCTCCAACTAGTTTGCTGTCCTCCTTTCAGACTAAAAGTAAACGCCATTGCATTATTAGAGAAGAGAGTGCCACGAAAGATAAATTAGACTGTGGTTTGGTGAACAGCTTAATTCAGTATAAACCAACCCTGCCAGCAGAAGTCGTCTGGTCCCCGCTCCCCACCCTATCTCTCTGTGGCTTACAGAACTCCCGCCGGCCCCTGCCTGGGGCAGCGCTTCTGCAGCCACCCGGGGAATCATCGGGGAGCAGATCCAGCTGAAAACTAACCTGTCAGACAAAACCATTTCTTTTCTCATGAGTCTTCTGCCAGAGCAGAAGTGAGTGGCCGAGGATTGGAGAAGGAGGAGGGCTGCATTGCCATCTGAAACCAGTCTGAGCGGTACTCAGGAGTTAATGGTTCTGGTATCTCTAGGAGCTCACTACGGAGAAGCAGTAGTTTCTAATGTGCCTCCATGGCCAAAATATTTCTAGACACTGCAGGAAGTTGAATGGTTTGGGACATGAGTAGTTTTCATTTAAAAGTGGCTTTTTGGGGAAGAATTAAATTTTCAAAGTAACTGATTTTTTGGATTCTCACACAGAAAAGGACCTCTTTATTTCTGTATTTTAAAATGTATACAAAAAAATAATCCCTGTAAAAATTGAATTTGCTAATAACTATTTCTGAGGTTTGCAATGATTTTTTTTGTCCCAAGGTAAGAAGAAAAATCATGAGAGCAGCTAAAACATTAGGTGGTTCAGTTCTGTACATTTTGAAAGAGTAACTTCAACATTTGACCTAAGTATGGCTTCTCACAGCGCATGAAGTTAAACAGCTCTACATGGCTTTGCCTCATTAGGTCAGCAATACCAGCCATCAAGACAATGCAGCTGGCTTCTGTGATACTATTAAAGAAATTATAAATACATGCACACATGCTTGTAGCATCAGTCCCCAAATGAAGACATAAGATCACAGAATCGTTCAGGGGGGTAGAATCAGTAACATGGATTATAGTAACAACATGGTGACTTAATTTAGGGCTATAAATATCCTGTTTTTCTGTTATGGTTTTAATCTTTATTAAATTGAATGATTCTTATTTATTTTAGTCCACATATGCATATGTTCCAGTCTATAGTTTGTTTCTGCATATATAGGCTTGTAAGACTATAACGTATTTTGCAAAAGTCTTCTAAGACATAAATAGTGTTAGTACAAATCCTTATGTGAGAAAACACACAGACACAAACACACACTCAGTCTTTAGTATTTCCCTGTGCATTTTTACAAACAATAGCAAACCATTCGTGTTGTGTTTTTTTTTTTAAAGCGTGCAATATTTTTTGCATTTCTAAGAAGAATTTAAAACATCTTTTTGCTTTCTGTACTTATTTTGATAGTATTGCATATTACTTTTCATCTAAACTCAGTATTTGAACATACACTTATCACACGCCTGTTTTCTTTGTTGCTTGTCATTACTGAGTAAGTCGGAATCACAGCCAAGTAAGTCTGTGTGGTATTACATCTGGAGTAGCGTACTATAGCAACATTGTGCTTTACAGAGCTTCTACTCTCATAGATTTGATCTTAATGATGGCCTACACTTTCATCTTTAAAAAAATCATTTTCCGCAACTCACTGCTTTTTATACCTCAGCTAGAAAATGCCGTTTATTGTTCAGTTTCTCTTGCATACAGTGTTTGTATCTATAATTGAAACTTAAAAAGCTAAGAGCTTGAATAATTCAATCAGAAAGCATATTGTTTTTACTGTTCTCAGTATGAATTCAAACGATCACATTATTGTGATGTTATAATATCAGAATGTATTTATTTTTACTTGCATAGTCATAGTAGGCAATGTCTCTTTCCAGAAAAAAAAGCAAATGAGGAGGGGGAAAAAAAAAAACAACAAAACAAACCCCTGAGCTTTATCCATGCTGGGGTCCTCTGGCCTGACTTAAGCAAATGAGATATCTTGTCCCCTCCAGCAAGCGCCTGGTCTGTTGCTAAGACTCTTTCTATCAGTGCTGCTGCATGCACTGAAACTGCCCCTAAGGCTGAGCGCGATCACGTCGGGTAGGAAACGCATAACCTCCTCATCTGAAGGCACCTCAGTTACCGAGCGTGTCACTGATACTGCGCTCTTGGCTGTTAGATGTCAGCTCAGTAAGGTAGAGAGAGAAAGCATCCCCGCTTTCCCTACTACAAAATGCCTTGTGGAATTACAAAGAGAGAATAGCTCCGTGCAAGCTCCATGGATGTCTCTGGACCCTTTTCACCTCAGAATTAGCTGGTTTACCATAGAACAAATTGAGGTTCATATGTTTTGTGTTTAGTGCGAATTTTTTCATGGATGTAAAAGACAACCGAAAAAAACCCCAATGTTTTAATTAAATTATTGACTAACATATTCTCTGAATGATTTGTGTCAATGCAAACATAAAATAAGAGCATTGAAAACAGAATGGATAAAACTGCGGTATCTAATGCAAGCACCATATATTTTATCTCAACTGAACTACACAGCAATTTTTTAAATTGATAAAACATTTCACGAGGCATCACATGTGACTTTTGGCTTAATATGGCTGAAGCAACTGGTAAGAATTACCAATAATATGGAAAGGGTCCATTTTTTTCTTAATTGTTCTGTTTGGATAAATCATTATATATAATCATCTACTCTTAGATAGTGCTGTACCTGTGGAAGCAGGCCCAGGACGAAAAACTGTCCTTCCTCCCAGAACTGTGAATCTGAAATTTTCTGATTTATACAGATTTTCATTATGTCCTTAGCATAATTTCAGCACAAACGAAGGGCTTAGCCAGACTCCCATGGTGTGTCCTCCGGGTACTGAACAGCTTAACATCTTTTTCTCTGCTTACCAAGCTTAATGCCTGTAAATTAACCACTCCTTTATGCAATAATTCCCCTTATTCTTAATTCAAAATAACAAAGTTAGCAGCAGAATTTGGATAATGAGAAACAATATAGTTTTGGTCTGTATATGGTCCTCATTCATTATCTTCTTTCCATTTTTTTCAGGAAATAAAAAACCCTTTTATTTGCTAATCCACCCATATCACCTTATAAGGTACATTATTAGGAAATAGCATGATTTATTGAACTGAGGCATTTCAGTAAGGCCTAAGTGATATAGTCTGCTAAGAAACTCATTTTTTCATGATCAGATCTGATCACAGGGGCAACATCAGGAGCCCCCGCCAAGAAAACATGCAGTAATAAACTTGCAGAAAGCTTTCACTACCGCCTATCACTGATGATGGTTCCTCCTTCTCTTACCTCAAACATTGCCCAAATGGGGATGTACGAGCATCTCCCAACTGGCTGTCTTGTGAGGTAAAATGAAGAAAGCCTTAAACTTCACAATTGCCAATAATGAGCAATCATTACTCAAATTACACCAAGCACTGATTAGGTTTAAAGTAATGAAGAAAACAACACGATCAATCATCATCAACCCAAAAGAAGTCAATCTGTGCTAGAGATACAGCAAGATCTTAGTGGAGGGCTCCATCTACAGGGTTTGGGAGATGAGAGAGAAAATCCTTCGCATCACAACATCTGAAAAAGATTCCCCGTGCTCCCCACTCTGCTCAGATTTTTCTTAGCAATCTCCAAAAGTCACACACATAAGGAATTTTTTTTTCCCTTTCTTTAGCTGCACAGAAATAAAAAGGGCCTTATCAAAAAATTAAGGTTGGAAAACTTTTTGGAAGGACATTTTCCTGCTGTTGGACTGGAATGCCTGTAAAAAAAAATCACAAGAGTTAAATACCTAGCATCTATCAAATAATAAAATTATACTGAAAGCTCTGACTGTGTGAACAGCATCAATGGAAGCTGAGGTTTTTAAAGCAATTTGTATTAATAGGTTCTAGCCACAGAAATAACACTGGAAAAGCACAAATTGCACAGGAAATTCCCATTTGTCAATTTTCATCAGCTGCTAAATAGAAAATTACAAATTAGCACAAAACTTATTTTGAAAATCAAGAGGAAATTCATCCAATGCCACACTTCTTTGGCACAGAATAAGGTTTTGATACCAGCTACGGACTGGCTCTAGTGAAAAAGAACCCATCGTATTTTAAAAATGGGAAAAGGATGAGAGTAGGTATGTTACTATTCTATGCACATGTATTGTATACGTAAACTTGAAACTGTGCATATGAATAACATTGATGTATGCATTTTATAAAAGACGTATAAAGACAGTATTATTCTTTAGGAATAATTTCAATTGAAATATGTCCCCTGCCCGTCTGCTGAAGGCATTACATAACCATTATTTTAAAAGAAGGTTAAGCATAGGAGAATACAAAATGAACATTCCAATTCAAAGTCTGCTGAATGTAACAGAAGTTTCTCTGACATAATTCACTTGTGGATTGGGCATAATCATTAGAAATAATAAGATACAAATGAAAGGCTAGTAAAAAAGGCATGACTGAAGGGAAATAAAAAATAATACACAGCCATTCTGGTATCAGTTTACGTTATAAAGCCCCTTGTGGAGCAGTCCTAAAAATTTAAGGGAAAATTTCTAACTTTTCATACTTGTGCTTTGAGCCATTCAGTACCATGTGGCAGAGGATGGTCTCTCTCCTACAGAGTTCTGTAAGTGGCCTGAGATAATCTATATGAAGATAAAAAACCTAAAACTTCACATTTGTTTGGAGTAATCTCTATTAAAACATTATTTCAACATCCTATATCAGCAGTAAATTTAATGTAGTTTATCTAACATGCTTAATGTTTGCTGATAATCAGGAAATTATGAGCTAGTCGAGGAATTTTCATATTGAAATAGATTTTTTTTTTTTTTAAGACAAACTTAAAGTTAAGCATGTGGCTATGTGCCTGGCTGAGTTATGGATGAATTTGAATGCTTGCTTAAATAAAGCACTGTGAGGAGTTTTGCAAGGATAAAAAGTGGATTGGGAGTTCAGGTATTTGTAGAAATCATTTGGAAATAGTTGAATATTTTGAGATTCTTTTGTCTTTTCTCCTAATAGCCCCAATCTTGGAAATACATAATCTTCATGCAAGTAATTGTGCTTACTTACAGAACTGTCATGGGTAATGTGGCCCTATATATATTAAATGCCAATAAAGTCTTTTTAAAGAAAAAATTATTAGGTGGTTTATTAAAATTTTGATGTACTTAAATGAGCATTGAATAATATTGATTACCTTTTCCCCTTTCTACCTTGCAATGGAGAAAAAATGTCATCTATACCAACGTGCTTGAAAGTTCAGCTATGTTCTTCTGAAATTTTATCTTCTCATACAGTTTCTCCATTTCTAAGTATATTAAAATAATATTTTCTTGCAATACCACTGCTAATTTAATGCAAACATTGAATCTGCTCATTTAAAAAAAAAAAAAAAAAAACAAGAAAGAAACAAAATCTTGCTGGAAGAAGTTGACAGCTACAAGTATGTTTTGCAAAGTTTTTACATTACACTTCTTTAAAACATATTTGGATTGTCCATCCTTGACAACAATAATAAACTATTTCCATGGAAACTCAGGGGAGAAAACAGTGGAAATCTCATCAACAGAGGAGAGCAGGTAGCAACGCTGACTACAGAAGGAATGACTTGTCAGCGCAAGGTAAAGCAAGTCAGTTGTTAAGGTATTAAAACAAAAATAAATCCTTTGGGTCTGATTGATTGTTTTTAGAAAAAGCTGTAGGGAGCAGAGGCAAAAATTATGTCTCTAATGAAACCGGGAGGTAGAGTCAGTCCTCGTGGAGGGGAGCTTCCCACGGGCTCTGTGCGGCAGGGCGTGCGGGGACTCGCAGGGTGCAGCCTGGGCTCGTGCCGTGACAACTAGGAACACTGCTCCTTACCGCGGATGGAAGCAGCATCTCTGTGGGCACTTTCACTGAGGGTCTTGGACATTGCTGTTGTAATTAGAGAATAAAGAGCAAGCCTGGAAATAAGATATTGTAATCACAGCAGAGAACTATATTTAAGCTTTCGTTATGTTCTCAGATAACAATTGGTTTGTGCTGCACAAATAGAAAACAAGGGTCAGGAGCGTCCACAAAGTAATCTCTAATAAATTTCTTCTAAACCCCTGTGACCCCAGTGCAGTGCAGAGCAACATCCCAAAGTACCAGCTGGAGGAGGAGAGCAGTGTATTGATTCTGCAAGATTGGGATTTATCTGGCACAGAGACTTCGAGAGAGGGACTTTGCCCCTACATATTGTCCCGAAGCAATAAACCCCAGGTATTTATGGACCTCTGTGGGAAGAAAATGTGGCCTTCGTAGTGCCTTTCATGCTTTGCATCTCCTGCAGACCCACTGGGGACCATCTTGCTCTTCTTGGAGCTGAGATCCTTGTCCACTAGGAAAAGGCAAGAAAGTGCTCTTGAGTCCAGACTTCTGCTCCTCTCTGTAAAAGGTCCCCTAAGTGTGAAACTTTGGTAGAAGAGTTTCAGGAGCAATTTATTCCTCTAATAGATCATCTGAGAAGTACCTGGTCTGAGGGCCAGCCCTGTCTTCCTTCCACAGGGATCATGAAAAGGAAGCTCCCTCAGCCTTTCAGATCGGAGGAAATCTAGACAAGATGTATAGAAGAAAAATGAATCCAGGGAAACTGCTATTACTGAGCTCCAGACATTGTATTCAGTCAGGAATATATCAAGCAAGGGAATACAGAGCTAAAATTGTGGGCAGTGGACTGGGAATTGCAGAAGAGGCAGCTGGGAACTTCTGAAAAAACAGTTGTCACTGAAAACAGCCCAGACCGTACCTGTTAGTGAAGCCAACATCAGGTTTAGCAAAATGAAGAGTTCTCAGGTTTCAGACAAGAATCCCTGGTCAAAGCCAGGGTGGGGTGGGTGGGGGCAGAAGAAGGAAGAGTGTGTGATCTACTTTCATGAATATTTATTTACAAAAAGTACAACAGCACAGGAGCTTTAGGTGCCTGAAGTCATTTGTGTTAGACATAGGAGACAGTTCCTTTCCCAGCTTTACATCAGAAACATCCCATGGTACCTTCACCAGAGAGAGGAGGAATTTTTTTTTTGTACCGATGTGTTTGTTTTCAGACCAAGTGCTTAAGAAGATAGGTCATGAGATAGCGAAAGAGGTTTGAAGAGATCACCTCTAAGAAAACTGTAACCACCAAAACACCCTTTATATGGAAGACTAATAATGTTGTGAATATCTTAAAATAATTACATTAGAAACAGGAAAACATGAGCACATGTGGGTTGAGCCAAAGATGGAATTCTGCTGATGCTCAGCTTGGTGGTCCTGTGGGTAGGCAACATACATAAGCAATTGCCCAAGGCAACAACATTCTTTATTAGATTGATTAAGCACCAGGTTTACTTATTGTTGTTAGTAATGGATGCCAGATTTCTGCTCTGCCTATGGTAATAGGAACCAGCAGAGAGGAAGGAGTGTTACTGTGAGCATTGGTCCTACTAGTTCTGTGGAATTTTCACACCTACCTTGTTTTAATGTGGAAACATAACCACAAATGGTCCTCACCCAACGCTTGCTGCGTGATTCATTGTTCTTTCAACCTAAAACTGAGATTTGTGTAAGCTGAGTTTGGTAAGATAAGAAATACAGGCCCTTTGTTGTACCATCCAAGTAACTCCTAGGCTTCCTTTGCACTACTGTCTGGGATTTCATCAAGGTGAATCATCCTGGGGTGGAGCTAACAGAGAAGAAGTGCAGCTGTTTGCAAAGGAAATATAGTGTTGAACACAAAATTGCGTACACAGAGCTACTTTTAATATTCATATTAGCCAAAGAAACAATCCACATGATGAATTCACTCACTAGACCATGCCTACCCCAAAGGGTCACAACAACTTCCTCACCGCAGCCTGTAAGCTGTGGGAATGCATCAAATATATCGGAACGAGGTATAGATCTAAGGCAGCTGAAGGAAGTGTGAATCTTTCCATTGACTTCCCGTTGTTATGTGTGCTCTGGAGCAGATCTGTGCTACATAAACTGCTTAAAAGGTTTTCTCTGAAAGTCGGTCAGACTCAAACTCCTAAATCCTTTAAGGGCTCTTGAAAATGATACTCATACACTCTGTATCCATGTGAAGTCTCTGTCACTTCAACTATGAACATTTTCTTAGAAACTTTTGCTATTGGACTCATTTTAAAAATATATGTAGTGATATAAAATTGATGAATTCTTAGTTAATTAATAAATGTCCTTTTTCACTATTGGTTGTTAACATAAACATTATCACACGGTTTAGATTTTTCTTTATTGCATACCATCTAATATAGAAGATGCAACATATTTTATCAATAAAATCAGTACTTTAAATGTAATATATTCAATCAAGACCTCATGTTTCTGTTTTAAGTTAGCTGGTAAGCTTCTATTTCCAATAGTTTTAATACAAATGTGATTAGATTATTTTTTAATGTTCTTACATATTAGACATCTCTCATATGTACATTTCTCACTACAGAGCAAATAATATTAAATAAGAATTACTTGCAGTTTAAAAGTTCACTATGTTAGCACTTAAGTTTTAAAGTGATAGATAGAAGTTGCCATTATATGTGCTTTTTTATTACCAGGATTTTTTGCAGAGGAGAGTGTATACAAATACAAATATGCATATATATATATATAAGAATAATTTCAATCTATTGCTTCCATATTGATATAATGTTTTTGATATAGACAGATAAATATAATTGAGTACAAAGTTTATTACAAAGTTTAATAATTTACATCCAATCACCAGACTGAAAGTAGAGAAACTATTAATTATTTAGAGATAGAAATGCTAAAACAAGAAAGTAACGAGTACCTTAAGAAAAAAAAATTGCATCTCCTATAGACTTAGGTTATTCGTTTTGTATATTTATGGTAGATTTGATTCCTAGGATTCAAGACACTTCTGATCTTTTTAAAAATATGCTAATATGTTGTATTATTAGATGTTTCCCGTATTTATGTTTCAGGCTCTGTCTGCCTTATTTTAACTAAATTCAAGACTTTTAAAAAATGATAAGAAACACAGAAAGGTACATATATACTGTTCTACTCTTGTGAGTGGATGTGCAGGACAATGATAAAAAATGGGGTTTGCAGCCAAGACAGGCAGTAACTCACTGTGGAAAATTATCTCACTGTCACCCCAAATCAAAAATGCCTCTGTGCATGTTCTTCTCCAAATCCAACTTTTTTTCTAGAATCAGATGCAGACAGCTTTTCTTCTGGCCTGCACTGAACTGGTCCCTGGTTGTGTTTAGGAACTGCCTAATGGTTTCTGCCTATGGAAAATTAAGACCTAATCTCTTTACCAAAGTAAACAGGACAAGGCATAGGTGCAGGGAGGTCTGTGTCAAGTCATTTTGTAGGATTCACATGATGCTGACAAGGGTTTTGAATAGGGCTGCCCCTGAAGAACAGCAATGCCTGCTGAATTAAAACAGAAAAGAAAAAAAAATCAGCTGTATCACAAACAAAATTATGCCTAGCAACACAGGGAGGAAGACTGGCATTTTATGAGGGTTGGAAGCCATTTGTCATCTTTTGATAATGGGCCAGTAGAAAGTGGTCAGCGTATCAGTGGTTCTTGCTTTTCAAGGGATAACCCTTAAGCATCTCAGTTGAAGAAATTGGTAGTTTCCTCCGATAAAATCAGGTCTGGACTTCAACAACCCATTGTGGTACATAAGAAACATTAAAGAAATCCTTTGCCCACTGAAGTCAATGACAGCTTTGCCATTGATTTCAGTTGTGCCAGGATTTTATGCATTATGTTTCATTTCAACTAATACTGTTTTCATTTTAGATAACATTTTAAAATATTTTGTGTTTTCTTTATGGTAGGAGATATTGTTGGGCAATAGTAGGATGTTCCTTTGTTTATCTGAAATGCTTTAAAAATAGATGTTTTAAAAATGCAGAGAAGTCTCATAAATTTCAACTAAAAATAGTTTTCCAGTAGATGCATTTTATTGTGATATAGGAATAAATAGCAACTCAGACCCCTGTTCCAAAATTCTACAAGACAAATAAAACATATATAAAGGTATAATTCCATTTTCTTCTTTCTGAAGATAATATCTATAGAGTCCTCATTTCTACAGAAACATGTCTTATTTTCTGTAGAAGTCTGTTTCTTTAATTATCATTATAATCAGTTGAACTTTACTATAAGTGATATGATGCCACATCCAAGTAATGGCTATGAAGATAAAGTATATGGATGCAAGATGCAAAAATTTTTTAAAAAAATAATCAAACAGAAATGCATATACGTGTGTGAGATTATATTGGCTTAATTCTGACAAGAGCTGCCAGTTTTGTCTATGTCATCAGACGAAAAGCACTGATGGCCACATGGACACCAACACAGAGTTATCTGGAAACTGCAAGTATTTTTGGCACAAAAAATTGAAAGGGATGAAGTGCAGGGACACAGAGCTAAAGAGGGAAGACAGGAGATTTTCTGTTTTACCACAGATGAACTAGGATACAAAATCCAGAATTTTGGGTGGGATTTTTTTTTTTTATTTAAGAAAATTATTTTGAACAGATATACTACCTTTATATTTCATTTGAGCACACATTGTGTGTGCTTTTGGTGTGTGTAGCTCTGTGCCTGTCTGCATAGACGGAACGTTTCATGCTCTTTGCCTGGCTGTGATGAGTGAGCCAGAAGATCCCTCTTTGTTAATATATTTGCTCTTATTTTGTATTATTGTCTCAGGTAGATAGTTTTATAGCTATTTGATGTAAAATTAAAAGAAGACAACCATAAAGGTTTATGGTACAGCAAATTCAGTTGTTCCCTTTCTATTTTTAGAACAGTTTTATTCATTTGGGGTACATCTTGAGAGCACAAAGTCATGCTTTAAATAAATTTGTTTGGAAGCACGTATAAATGTCTGGAAATGGGAGCAGCAGAGCTGATTCATGTAGAGATGAGAACGCAGCACTTTGCATAGTCCACACAGCAACACTGAGAAAACAGGTGTAGGGCTGTGGAGACTACCTTTAAAAGCCATGGTGAGGCAATTATCCTCTGCTCATCTGAGAGCATTTAATTCTTATTCTTAATAAAGTCAGGGTTAGGTGGGCACCCAAGAATCTGGATAGCCAGCTACAGTTTACTCCTTGAACATTCAGTAAGCATTTGGAAACAGAAGACATTCTGTAGCTTTATGTTATCGTAATCCAGATTGATGTGTACTATATAGACTCCTAAACCACGCAGAAGATGTTATGAGAACACAGGAGCGAGCATATGCTTCTGGAACAAACCAATACAATATATACGTGTAATATATATACACACATATGCATATATAAAAGACACATATCACTTATATATGTAAGAAGAGAACCCAAGTGCCATATATCTTGAGCACATTATACCCGTGCTTTTATGTATATCTGTAAGAAAAAAATACATGCTATTACAAGGCACACATATGCATCCATATTTTATGCTAACTCTTACAAGTTTGCACTCATTATAGATACTTGAATTTTCCACTCATTTTTGTAGAGCAATAAGGAAGGGGACTTCTAAGTTCACTTACCTGTTGTCAATTACTGACGCCTCATTACACAAATCACTTGGAAAGCTGATGAGGTTTTATCTAACATAGAGGCTAGGTCAATCAATCGTCATCAGACCTGTGGATCTTCAATGGACATTGAAAGGTTAACCCAGTTCTTCAGGGCCTCCATCATGTCAGCAAAAATTAGCAAGAAGGTGGCCGAGTTGTCAATAGAGCACAGAGACAATTAGTTAATGATTAGAATGCTAGCACTTGGGGGATTGATAACAAAATGAGCCATCTTGGATACATTTGCATGCATTTAGAAAATCTATATAGCTTGGTTGGAAAGGGAGGGAAGTCTGTGCATGTGCTGCAGTAAGGAGTGCCGTAAAGCAGAACTATGGATGTCTGAGTGTATTGTAGACTTGACTGCGCTAAATTAAGTCACTGTATCAAAACCCCTGTACATTTCAGCTTATCAGAGTCAGGTACTTGGCTTTACTGATGTACTTAGTAGCCAGCATTAGCAATGACTCTGCTGCCCTGTCATCATAACCCCATTTTCAGCTAAACGATTATGGATCTGATATGTTCTACAGTAAGCACTGGCCTTACCTGTTGTGATTAAACTTGGAGCTTGTTAAATTAGGAACAAGATAAAATTAAAAGACTTTCACCTGTTTAGGATTTCATCACTTAATTTTATTCTTGACTTCTCTTCTTTCAGAAGAATATTTTGTAACACTTCCGCCTGCAATTATCAATTCATTTTTATATCCCTTGTTGGAACATAAAATCCTCTGTCCATATCACTAGGCCAGGGTTCCTTCTTGTGTTAGCTGAGGCTTCTTAACTAGTTTAGGCATGAAAAATAAATGTTAGAAATTGTCTGCATAATTACTTGGACAAATGGTTTTTGATCGTTTCAAGGTCTCCTTTACCTTTGCGCTCTCCATTAGGCTCAGATGCATTTCTGATACTCACGACTACATTTAAAAATTGCGCAAATGTTCTGCCACTGAAGTATTGCAGAGATTTATTTTAGGCTACCTTTGATGGAAGTCTAGTGTAGGCTTTATATATGAATTGCATTGTCCACCATTATAAACACCCCCTTAATAAGAGACATCCACTCAGTGTCTAACAAAAGAATTCCTTGGATTCTGAGAACAGCTTTAAGAAGATATATCATATATACTATAGGTTATCTTGTGGCCCAATTGCCTTCCTATTGATGTGCGGATACTTGGATTTATGTCTCTGAGTGCTTTGACATACAAGTATCCAATTATATTCAATTTAGATTCAGGTGGCAAAGACCTTCACTTCTATTTAGCAAGCATAGATTTTGTAAGTTTTAAAGAAAATGTCATGAAGGGAAAGGGAAGATTTTCAGATGGCTGACTCCAGCTTTATGTTTTCTACCCCTATAACCCTCTGCAAACCTTAACAATTTAAGTTATAATCATATTTATATGAGATTTAGTGAGAAAGGGGCACGAGATGACCAAGTGGTGGTTTCTGCAACAGTGAAAGTGAGACATTACAGTCTCCAGCATCTGTTCAGACAGTTTTCAGCCTTACATTTTATAAACAAAAAAGGCATCTCTTTTCCTCCTGTGAGCAATAAAGGGGATGAAAATGTGCTTTAAAGACATCCGCGTTTGAATTGTCCCATCTGAAGCAGAAAGCCTAATTGTCTGGAATATTAGTCCTCCATGCCATTGTGATGAGCCTTTATGAGTATCTTCCTCCAAGTGTATTGAAAAACTCAAGCGTGCTTGACACTGAGTGCTAATGTTTCTCTCTACACGTTGATGTTACCGTCACAAAAACGTGTCGTGCCTTAGAGCTGTAACTTCCAAAGCAATTACGCACAGGAAATCTTTCGGATTAAGTGAAAATAAAAATATCATGGCCAGTAAACACTGTTTCATTACCAGGCTTGTGATCGGTGTTGGTGTGTTTAAGCCATAGTCATATTGTGCTTTCTTTATTCTTTCATTATTACAATTCAAAGGATTTTCTTTTCATCCGTGAGTTCAGGTTTAAATATATAATGGGACAGATTCCACATTATTACATCTGGAGTTATTCAACTATGATCAATTGAGCTGTATCAGATTAACCAAGAGCAAGCTTTTGCCCATAATGTCATAGTTACAGTCACAGAGACAGACATATTTTCTATAAAGCATTGCAAACCCACACTGTTGGATTGTACTCATGGTACCCAGACTCCTGGAACCAGATGCATTCCTCCTTTTCACCTGCTCTTCACCTCCTACAGAGGAAGCCTTTTACCCCTGGGATATATTGTCATCCTGCCTCTTTGACCTCTAAACTGACGGAAATGGTTAAACTTCCTTGATGAAAGTTTTCTTCTTGGCATTTTGTTGAAATGCTGCTCGTACTTTAAAGCCACCATATAGATTCTTTAAGGATGGTTTCTGGTTCCCTAAAGAAATTCCAGAATAGCTGTTGAGCTGTTGCAACTATTGCCTTTCTTGTTTCTCATTTCTTTCTTGCACTTTGATCAGAAGCTTTGTTGAAATATGTTGGTGTTGGTCCAAGGGAAGTTTTCTTTTTTGTCTCATGCCAGCTACACTGAAGTATATTTCTGAGTAGAAGAATGGGCTAAGCAGGGAGTCCTGCTTGGGGAATGTAAACACTATTGTGGTCAGTATATTAAGAAATATCCTGAAGTTAAAGACAAAACCTCTATCTAGATGGGAAGAGATGCCCGTAGTAAAACAAAAAGCACTCTGAGGATTTCAGCTGAAATATTTATTGACATCTATTTAACCACCAATCTTGAGATTGTTTTTATATGAAAATAATAAAGAAATCCTGAACCACTTCTGCCTAGTTTTCTCTAGATACAAAACAAAAAAACAGCTGGAAAAGGCCATCTTCATGGTATTTTCCCTGTAGGTGAAAACAAAAAACTAGCGTGAAAACTGCTTCCTTGAGATCTCATCTAGGAAGACCCTTGAGCTTCATGTATATTTGGGTAACAACAGCACCTCTGAGCTCTTTGAAGTTAAACCCTTCAGTACTAAGCTGATTTCATTCAAAAGAGAAATCTAAGATGATGTTTATAAGGATTTGCAGTTTCACCATGGTTTTGATCAGAAACAGATGGTGTATCTGAAACAATTAGAAAAACTTTTGTTTAGAAGCAGCCCACACGTAATTGACTGTTTGATGTAGACATCATAGCATTTGGTATTGGGGAGAGAAAGTTGTAAATCCATTTAAAATTTGGTGTGCCAGGACCTCAGCAGGTGTCAGTTGGCATTGCTTCTGGAAGCTGTGTCAGCTCACATGAGCTGAAGATCCCAGCCCGCAGTCCCTTCAAATGAACCGTCATCTTTTTACAAAATGACCAGAACTGCACCCTTTCCTAAGAACAATTTCATAGAAGATGCACCAGCCCCCAGGCAGTATAAGATGATGCTGCAAAATTGCTTTTGTTAAGGACTCCTTCCACTGTAAGTCCAGCTGAGCACGTGTGAAGACTTCAGTCCAAATAACACCAGGTGCTGAGATCATGGCACTGGGTTTGTTTTGTCTTTATGCACTATTTACATCTTCTCTAAGAGTTAGGATCTTGCAACTAAATCAACATTTTCCTACCGGAAGGCAGGAAGCTATGAGTTATTGTAAAGGAAAAAGCCAGTATACAGAATATTAAGCATGTAAGTCCACTCTTCATGACTAGAGACTTTCAGGATGGCCAAAACTTAGATGTGCAGCTGTGTGGATGGTGGAATCAGGAAAATAGTAGCTGTGGAGACCCGTGCCTGCTCTGAAAACTGTTGGTGATCACTTTTCTATAAACTCTAGTGTGATATAATATTTTCTCCTCGGGGATGGTATTTACAAGAGAGCTCCATGAGGGGATACTTAAAAGATTCAATTGTCTCCTGTGGGTTTTCATTGCCAGAAGAAATTATCTTCTGCCTAAAATTCAGTGTAAGCCAATAATGCTTATGCATGGTGTCATGCATCTGTATGTATGCATGTATGTTCAGAATAGATTTTTATAGATTTTGAAGGAAGGCCAAACAGAACCAGCTGATCACTTAGTAAGGTCACCACACCATTGGATTGTTCTTACTGAGAATTTAACATTAGCGGTGTGGTAGACCAAGTCTCAATCTCCCAAAGAAGATACAACATTATTTCCATAGGAGCAGGATTAGACGCATGCTGAACGCTCTGTAGAATCCCACTATATACACACAAAGCTGATTGTCTGGAATTAAATCCTGTTGAACAAACTGACATTTTCATTAAACCCTCTTTTTGCACTCCACTTGTAATGGGATGAAACTATATGTAATAATGGACCCAGGTACACATTTAAACCATGTAAGATGCTTGCCTATGTAGTGTATAGTGTCATGAGGCAAATGTGTAAACATGAATTGGGCCCAGGTATAAAAATGTTTTCACACACAGATTTATTCCACCTAACTTTAGGCACTTAACTAAGGTACTTAAGCACATACTCTTCTGTGGCTCTCCATGTAGTCAATGGAATGAGAGAGGCACCTTAAGGAAGCAATTTAGCCTATCTATGATGTGAATTGTCCTTACGAGATTCCTGTTTTCCTCCAACAGCTATTTAGTTATTTGTAAGGTAACAAAGCTTTTATGGTAGGTACTTTAGTTAGCTGCCTCATATAGGGGAGGTAAATCTTGGCCAAACAGATTGCACATTTACATTGCTCGTTGCTGTGATTTCTCTGAAGTTATGAACATTCCCTCAGGAATCTTAGTGATAAAAAAATAATAATTTAGAGATAAGCTAAGAAATCTTTAGAGTTTCTTTAAACCTTTATACCAGACTCTCAGCTTCCTTACACAGTATTAATATTGCAAAATATGCTGTAATGAACTAGTTCCTCAGAATGCCATACTTTTCTTCGGTATCTCAGTTCTCTAAATAGGAAGGTCTGATTACTTGACTCAAAGGCAACAAACAATGATTTTAAAAAACATTTGGCTATTTGTATTTCTATTAATAATTTTCATGAGTTGCTGCAACAGCATGTAATGAGTGTAAAAGTCAACAAAAAAGGTTTTAACTAGCACTAAATTTGTTCCCTGCCAAAGTAAACACCATCACGATTCTGCTTCAAAAGAAAATCCATCCTAGCATGAGCAATCATTGTTTCTTTCCTGCACGAACTGGGAATGCATGAATAAGGAGAACATTTCTCCTGGAATAATAGTACAGATGGTTAAGTAGACATTTATTTTCTCACTGCCTAAAATGACTTTACATGAATCTCACGCAAAGCTGTCTAGATGGCATTATTTTTTTTTTCAAACGTGTGGGTGTTAATTCTTTACTTCTAAGTTCAATTTGGGTAGCTATACCTTTTCTGCTAAATTCTCCTAACAATACCAGGGGAATGTGTATCTCATTTCTCCTTGCATGATGTTGTTCTTATTACTAAGGTGTAGCTACATGTTACCCCAGATACGGCTCTGTTAGTGAATGCGCTTATGGAGGATCAGACCAGTTCCACCTACTTCCCTAGACTGAATCTAGCAGCGATCAGAACCAGATGCTTCACAAGAGGGTGCAAGAAACTCCCTAATAAATAATATGGTATAATCTACTCATTGAAGAAAGTTGTTTCCTTTTTCTGTGGAGATTAAGTACCTTTTAAAGTACTTAATTTTCTGTAATTGAATCAAGAGTCTTAGAATATAGCTTTAGTCGTTTTTTGTCTCTTGCTGAATTTTTATCCTCAGTAAATATCTTGTGGCCTAGAGCACCACAGACTAATTTGTGCATTCTGCAAGAACTATATTCAAATATCTGTTGTCTTTCATTTTCTCAGGATATCCTTTCTCCTTGTGTGATAAAGTGAGAATTCAAATTTTATCTGATTCAGGCTGTATTTTTCTTTTTTAAAATTTTATTCTACATTTCCTATGGCATCTTCAGAAACTGAAAGATAATAATTCATTTTAATATGGCATACCTAAAGGTCTTACAGATGATTTTGAATGAAAGGCAAATAATTAAATAAGTCATTAGCATTATTACTAGATCACTTTGCAGCTAGCCTCAAAAATACCTTCAGCTTTAAAAAGGACTGGTGCTTTTTTGAAGTGAAGTCTACTGCACTCCCCACTCATTTCCAAAAATCTGTGTAAAAATCTGTTTCTTTGCTTTCGGTTGGTCACATTTTTTTGAAACACTTGTGTTTTGGGAAAAAAGTGTTCTGTATTCAATCTTTTCATGAAAATTAAAGCTTAGAGAACAGTCTATTTTGCAAAAAAAAGTTTCAGACAGATTAAACAGAAAAAGATGACTTATAAACGGTTCTAGCCTAGAAAATGGTCCAGTTTGCATAATTGTACTCTGGCCTGTGAGATTGTACAATTGCAAGTAGCAGATGACAGACATTAAACTAGTTATTCCTCTGATTGTGAATTAAGGAGTAGAATAGGGTGTAATACAAGTGAAATTAGTAATTGGATTCAGCTCCATGGGAATAGAAGTGACTTGCTTTGGAGCTAGTGAGAACTCAACTCAGAACTTTTGCCAAAAAATTGAAATAAAATAGTTTTTAAGGTTCGAAAAATGTCAGTGAGATGCTGTAGTTAACTTTATCATTGCTTATTTATTTGCATTAAGGCAGTGCCCAGAGAGCCAGTGACTGATTAGGACCTTTCCTAGGCCTAATGAAAAAAACATGAAAGAGCCTAAAACCTAATGTCTAATTTTATAGATTTAAGTAGTCCCTGTTGGCTTGTTTACATGACAAGTGACAACAACTAAATAAATTCCAGATTTAGAGGAGCAGCACATACTAATCGTTAGATGAATAAGACTGATGGAACTTGTCTCCTTTTCTGCTTTACCATATTAGAGTGATTGTGGTTCTTTTTCCTTTTTCCTTTTTGTCCACGTTTTCATAGTGGCTGCCTAAAAAACCTATCCCAGAACACTATCAACAGTGTTGAAGTAGGTGATTTGGATTAAAAAACAAAAGACCTGTCGATCTTGATTGTGAAACCTCTTCTTTTTTGGGGAACGAGCCACTGGAGTAATGAAACAGTAAAGGCAGAAATACCTCTGAGGAAGGTTACAGAACTGCATCCTATTTCACGTGTTTAGGCACGCCAACAGGTGCTCACATTTATTCCACCAAAAATGACCTCAAAGAGATAGCATCAAATAAATATTAAGAATGGTCTGCACCATCTTGGAAATCCTTTAGGATCTTTCAAATTATGGAGCTCTCCAGCCCAAAAGAATTATAAATTTGGATGCTGTATCGGAGCAATACCTTTCCAAAAATTAATTTCAACATGTCATTACATGTGAGTATTTTGGAGATATCCAGGAGTAGATATTAAACACCATTTTCAGTTGTGGGTTGTATAAACCAGCAATAGCTTTATGAATATTTGGGCACTGGTACAGAGCCAAAATCAATCACACTGTGGTATGAGAGGAGCTTCTTTAGACACTAAAAACAATGAGGTTCAAAGGAGTCAGCACACTTACATTTAAGGGAGCACATCACAAAGCGAATTGGGTCATCTCAGGGAAATATAAAAGCATTATTCCTCTGAGATTTGAAAAAAAATACATAATTACTTCTTCCACCAAGCATGATTCTTTTAAATAACCTTCATTTTTGTCCCTTGGAAATGAAAAGAGGTTTACATTAAAAAGGCATTTCCTCTGACTCTCTGTCCTTGAGCAGCACAAAATGTAAACTATACCCTTCCCTTCTTCCTTTGAAGAAAAAGGAGTTTCAATCTTCTTCTGTGAACACGGTCCATTTAAATAAGGAGATGGAGTCCCATCTTTTCGATCAGCTTTCTTTGTTTGACTTGTCAGTAATAACACTTGAGCTGAAATTGTACAGGCGTCCTGCTAATTTAGTAATTATTGACACGGTGCTGGGCAAGAAATGATAGCAAACACAGGGAACTGTTAAGAAGAAATGAAATAAAAGATCTTCATATCATTGTTGAATAATGGTTGAGATCATTTTGTGCTCTAAGTAGGCCCAAGACACCTTTTTCCATTTTCTCGACACATTTATAATTTATGCTTTGTAATAGTTCCAAATATTTTTAGGACTCTGCACTTTGTTTGAGAATCCAGAAGAACTGAATGAGAATCACGAAGTGCACACACAGATGAGTGAGCGGTGTGACCTGCCATAGCTTTTGATTTAAGAATGATCCCTCATTTCTTTATATCCCCCTTTCTTGTTTCTCAATTTACATTTGTATTTAGAGCTGCCTTAGCTCTGGCTGAGATCAGTGTTGCCTGTGCAGTTGACCCCATTGTATGTGGCTGGACCCAGAGATTGCTTTTGGATTTTGCCCTGTAGATAACATCATGGCAGCTTTACTTAGTTCAAATAGCTTTTCAGTGGCCTGGCGTGCAGAGGTTTTAGTATCACTTCAAGGAAGTTTGAGAGCTTCCACAGCGATACGGCACTCTGCTCTTTGCATTGAATAATGCAACGTTGAAACATGTATAAGTAAGAGCATCCAATACTGCGTTTCCTTCGCGCTTGCCAGATGATCAGGCCTGTTAATGTTCAAGCTCCCTATAGAAGAAAATCACAGTTAACTTGTACATTCTTTATCTCCTTTAAATTCCCTTTTCCATTTCCTCTCACTGGACCTTGTTAGAGTGATTTTCTAGACCTACAATTCTTAGAACTTTTATAAACCCTATTAAAACTGCCCGTGTTTCTAAGCGATAGAGAAAAGACCCCATGAGCTCACTCTTTATTAAGGCCAGCCTGTAAGTATCTCAGCTGTGGATGAAAGATCTTCCTTCCATTCAAGGAGCTCACATACGTAAACGCACAGAGTTGTTTCTTCTCTTTTGAATTTAAAGTCGGGGCCCAGTTATTCACGGGAAAATACGTGTTGTAGGTTAGCAGTGCTACTGCAATATTGAACCGGCTGGTGGCGGCACTAAAAACACGCTGTCGGGATTTGATGCAGTTATCAGATATTTCTAGCTTCGCAGTGATTGTCATTAGTTAGACTTACCTCTTCTTAATCACAAGGATATTTGTGGACTGGAATAAAGAAAAAACATTGCAAAGATAATATATTGGGGTACCCAGGACTGATTATTCCTTGCTGAACTGTGCATTTTAAAACAGGAGGCAGTACAGAGCATGCGGAGTGGGTGATCTTCAAAAACAAAGGCCTTAATAAAAGGAAATAGGCCTTAATAAAAGGAAATTGTTTTAATGGCAAGATTATATCAGTGTCTGTGCAATGTATTAGATTTCAATACAGTTGTGTATTGATTTATACATGGACTAATATGAAAGCTGTTCTTTCACATATTGGTCCACACGCTGCTAATATGCACGAAACGTGGGATTCTGCAGCATTCAGGTACATGAAACCCATACTCAGTGGCTGGTTAAAGAGGATAGAAGAGGTTTATTAACATCCAGACTAATGATGCTTCTCTTCCATGATCACTGCTCTGATCACAGCACAGGCCTGCCCTACCTGCCTCAACACCCTCCCACCTCATGCAAGAGCCACACGGTTTTTTAGAGGTTTCGATCTAGAGTTGCTTTATAATCTCATATCAGGGGTTTTTTTTGTTTCTGTAAAGACTCTGCAAGTGAGAGATTGCAGTGGTAAAACAAAGCAGTAAAGCTGTAATACATCCTCGGCTAATCTACATATATCTGTTTGTATGCACAAATTATTTGGATATGAAAAGAAGTAATGAAGTAACAGATTTCATCTTAGACATGGCTGGCTGTTGCCCCGAGGCTACACCCTGCACACATTGTTGTGTTAGCAACCCCTGTTACTGTTCCTGGGAGCTGGGTGTGTGTCTGGCTCAAGACCCTTTGGCCAATGAACAGTGATAGGTGATTTGTCATAAAGTAGATGTTTAAGTACAGTTCTTAATGCAAACATAAATAGGAATTGTTTTTAAATTGCAATTGCCCAACCCATTTGGAGATCCCTCTCTCTCCCTCCCTTCGTGTACATATCCATGCAAAGAAATAGAGTGAGGCTTGATGCGTTTGTGTCATTAGATAATGTCTTCTGGATCACTTCAGGCATTTTCTTTCTTCTGCTTTTTTGCATAAGTTTTTTTTCCTCTAGCCTACATCAGTTCAGAGGCTTTTGAGGCAGTTTAGGGAAGGAAAGGGGAAAAAAAAAAAGAAATTACTTGAAGGAATTTCCTGAAGGAAATTTCAGAAAATACTAAAGAAAAAATACATCTCAGTTCAAGTAAAACACCCTAAAAGGATGTGTTGGGTTTTATTGGTGTGTGTGGCACTGTGTGCATATGAGGCTGTAAACATGCTTTTCCATTTATGCCCCACCCTCTTCCAAACTCTGTTAGGACCTACATTTTTTAATCATTCCAATAAACTACAAACTTCACTCAAGTGTTTCAAAATTATTTTTGTTTGTTTCATTTATGTGTGTTAAGTTCAATAAAATATTTAACAGAGCTTGGATACAAATTGGAAATGGCCTCATCATTGAAGGGAAACAGAAGATGTAGCAAAGAATCGTATTAAAGAAAAATTTGTATAATTTTCAGACAAAAACTGAAATGAAATCTGTTTACTAACCCACCAGCTGTCACTGCTACTTCTAGTTGCAATGTATTGCATACACTGAGCTATATACTTGCAGTCACAGGCATTACTGTAAGGTTTCTGCTGGGAAACTGAGCCTAATGCCTTTTCAACTTCTATTTTTTCTTTCAGAATGGGAAATTTATTTTTAGTGCCTGCATGCTTTCTGATTTGCTGCAACGGTTTTATTTTTTTACATTTTAAAGCAGATTTTATTTAAAGCAAACAAACCAAAACGGGGTCCAACATATTAAAAAAGTTATAACCTAGGTAAAGATTCAATGGCACTAAAACTTACAAAATACTCTTGCAAAATGTCCATGGCTATTCTAAATTCTTTCAAGACGTAGATCTTTGCGTTTCAAGTAAGAAGAAATCTGGGCTAGGTGCTTACTGCCTCTCTCGATTTGCTGCCTGAGACCAAGTTCGTCGACCTGCAATGGCGAGGACGCAGTTAATGTCCCACAGTGTTTGCTTTCTAAAAGGAAACACCACAGAGATTTTTTACTCCTATCAGGAAAAGAGTAAGTACTAAGTAATCAAAGTACTAGAAACGTTTTAGACACACACTTACAGATGCGCCAAGCTAAAGCACATAAGCAGAGTCAGTGCCCGAGGCGCTGTGATGAGGACTTGGTGGCAAAATGAAGAACTAAATGCAGATCTTCTGCCTGCCTGTGCTAGAGCCTACTGCAGCGGGGAAAAAAAGCCCCAAAAAAGAAACACTTTTATTTGGGCTTGAATAAAACCTTTTCCTGGGATTTTGAATATTTTTCTCTGAAGAAAAAAAAAAAAAAAAAGAACAAAATTTTGAAATGTAAAACCTTTTAAGTTGCAAAATTAAAATAATTTTGTTTTGACACTGTCAAAATGAAACACTGACTTCATTTCAGTATTTTTTCAAATGTTTTTGGTGAACAAAATATTCAGCTAAACTAGGGAGAATATGTAGGATCTGTAGTTTTTGCCAAACAGTTTTGCTTGCCTGTGTTCTATTCTGCTACATTTATTCCATAGTCAAGTTTCTCATTCAGAGACCACCTAAGCCAAACCAGGGCTTAGCATTGCCTCCAGCACATTCAAATCAAGCTCCTAGAGAGAAATGAAATTTTCTGGGCTTTTACAATGGTCTCTTTTCCCAAGACTACACTCATACTAAAGGGAAAACTTCATAAAGTCCTTCATTTATGTGCATGCAATTTTATGTGCTGAGACAAATGTGGTCTTTAAACAGGGTGCATGGTGTAATCGAACACACTTGCTGGGAGCTATGTTTGGGCCGTCTGTGCCTATATCTTGTTCCCACTGTAGAAAACTGACCACATCCCCTGTCCACATGGGCAGCTCATAACGTACCAGCAGTGCAGCATAATAGCATTTGCACCCCCACAGACAGGCTGCGTTTAAAAAACATGAAATTCTCATTTTTCCCTTTATCTCTAAAATAACATTGCCTGGGTACCAGTGCGGAGAGTTGCTGTGCTTAATGTGCAACAGATCAGTTATGGACATGCCTGAACTTTCTGACCCAGGGGATGGAGCACGAGCATAAGCAGAAAGAGGCAGAGGAAATCAGCAAACTTAATTGTTTATATTCCAAATGTAAATATCCATCTATAAAAACACCCCTTAAACATGAAACCCACCCGTACCGACTGGTCCTTTCTAATCTTAATTTTGAACAGTTGCTACTCCAATTAAATTCTACCACCTAGCATTTTCAAACAGCTCTTAGTTGTTTCAGCAAACTCTTTTAATGGACAGCTGTTTTTGACAGCTCCTCCTGATTTGCCAGCGCTGTGTCATCTGCCAGAGCAGGAGGACCCATTTTGTATTCTGCTGCTGGCACTGAGGGGATATGTAAATGTACACATGAATCAGTTGTCACCAGCACAGACACACTGTGGCGAGATGATCAGAATGTGTTGGGAGTTTAGTTGGCTTAAAGTGGGAGGGAAAAAAAAAAACACACCAAAAAACCCACCACGCTTAGATTTCTTGAAGTGATTTTTATTTCAAGTCTCTCCAGTTTATTTTCACTTTGTGGCGCTTGTTAGATTTAGTTCAGGAGAGTGCAATCTGCTACTCGCAAATCACCAACCTGAAACTCAAAAGCTTAGGAATTATAGAAACATTTCAGGTAAACAGCGTCAGAACTTCAGCTGCACAAACAGAATTTTATATAGGGCTCCACTTTTCAAACATTTTAACCTCTGTGAGAGAAAACTTCACGTTCCCGGGAGCACAGCACGGAAAGAAAGTTTGTTCAGCTTCCCAAGGCGTTCTGGTAAATGGTCTGCACTCTTTCAGCCAGCAAGCTCTCAGCTTAATGGCTGAATTTCACACCATGTGTATATATAGTCAATTTATAAAGTATAGGGGAAATTACAAGTGGGGTTAGCTTTATCGGATTTACTGCTATCTTCCCAAATGCCCTGATGCTGCAGCCCAAGGCAATCATTCTCTCTGTGTTAACAAGTGGGGGAACAACGATTTGACAGTCCGTCTGTTCACCTTTGTTCCTCTCACCATTACAGCCCGCTGACAAAATCAGGTGCGTCTCCAGTTAAACAGAATACATGTGGGATATACGTTTAGGAGATGCTTTGAGGTTGGTTGTTGAGGTTTGGGATTTTTTTGGCCAATATCTGCAAATGTGAGTAACTAATGAACCTTGGTTTAAACACCCAAAGAAAATGGCAGGATATTTTGAAGTCCTGAAGACCTCCTATTGAAGTTTGAATAAAAGCAACCTTTAGTGCCTAAATATTCTCGTAACTGTAACTTCATTCTGTTAGAACATCTATACATTTGAAAGGTGGTATTGATGCAAGAATATGTTGAGCAATTGAGATCCCAGTGCCAAAGACACATCCACTCCAGTGTGCCAGCTACATTTTGTCACAAATTCTTCTCAGAGATGCACGTGTCTTGGACTTGACCGATGCTGTACCTCGTTTCTAAGTTTAGAAATTAATCAGTGAAAGTCCTGTGATGCTGAATTTTTTTATAACAAAAGAATTAGATACAGACTAAGTGTCATTGCTGGTAACTTTCAGCTCTGTTGTCTAGTGTTCGTTAATCCTTACTCTGGTAGATAGCAATGCAAATATGATTCAGGTCACAAATGAAATGAGTTGTGAGTGTCTCAGGCCAAGTTGCTCTACACAAAGTATCACTATTGAAGAGCTTTGCGGTGACAGGTTAAAGGCTGGAGGATCCTTGGACAGAACAAGAACCTGATTGCCGTCTGTTGGCAGAGACCACTTGACCATCTCGTCCTCATAAGCTTTGAAATTCAGTGGGAATGGGGTCCCAGCCCCACTGCAGCCAGTCTCAGAATTTCTGCTTCTGTCTCAGAAGCCACAATTCTGTGTTCAAGGGAAGAGGTAACACTTGTTGAACAGCCCAGCTTGGAAGGAAAATGAGTATTTCTTATCACTGTTATATAAAAAAAGGAGAAAAAGTAAATTGATAACACCACACGGCCTAGATGCTAGAGAGAAGAAAAAAATGATGAGAATCAAAGTACACACAGAGAACTTTTAGTCAAGGTAGTGAAACATCAAAAAATGCGTATGTCTGTGTGTGCACGTGCATGCATTGGGGGGTAGGGGGTAAGTCCTGAACAATGTGCTAGTGTGTTCCTAGGTGCGTATGATAAAATATTTAATAACAGAAAAAACAGAAGTGCTCAAGAAACATTTCTGTTCTGTATTTGAGGAAAGGCCAAGGTACGTAGTCATATAGTACTATGACGCTGCTGAAATAGCTTCTTTTCCAAAATGCCAAAATTGATAATTTTAATAACACTGAATCTGAACAACCTGCATCCAATAATTTTAACAGAGGTGGCCAAGGAACTGTCCGGGCATTTAGTGTTGATCTTTAATGTCTTGGAACACTGGTGAGTTTCCAGAGGACTAGAAGAAATCCAATATTGTGCCAATATTTAGAGTGCGGATGGTGTGACCCAGGTAACAGGCTTCAGAAGGGCAACGTTACAAATGCCAGTCGATGTGGGATCGTGGGAAACACACTCTGTTGAGCTAACAAGGACAGTTTTGATGAGATTAGAAGTTTCTTGGTAAAAGCAGCAATGTTTATATCATATTGGGACTTGCCTAATCACTCGGTGATTATCACAGGGGTATCTTCTGGCTTTGAATTTAGGGAATCTGTACGTACCTTTGAAAACACAGTTCGATATTTTTAATCTATAAATCTGCAAGATAATATTTTTGTACTTTAAAACACATCCAGGCCTGTAACGTCTGCCAGCTATAGATTGCTATTAACGGGCGCTGTCTGGATGTAAATAAATGGTACTTGGTTTTCTTATAAAAATGCAATAAGACTGTGGTTCTAGGTTTCATGTAAAATGGCATTTTTACGTTCAAGAATATAATTTAACTTGACACAGCTCTGCTGAGCTTTACAGTGGCTTAATCAAATACAGCACTGCTTTAAAAATAGGGATCGCTTCAAACAGTGGATTAAGTTATTGGTCTTTCACGTCTCAAGTGCTGAAGCTCATTAGGTCTCAGGGTGAGAGTGAAAAGTGATGTCGTTTTAGCTCAGACTAAGTGTAATAGGAGTTAACTCACATGCCTCTGTCAAGTTGAGAGTTGGATGGGGTTTTTTCACTTAAAAGAAAGCCCTTTCAGGTTTGTCTAAGTTTGAAGAACCTGCTCATAACAATATCCGTGCTACTGAATAAACAAAAGGGTTTGTTATTCAACACACATGCAGGATCCCTAGCATCTCAGAAGACCAAATTCTTTCTCAGCTGTCCTCCTTCCCCTACTCATTCTCTGAAATCAATTGTATTCTTGTAGTGATGTGATAGTATGGTTTTAGCCAGTCCTGAAAAAAATCTAATTAAATAAGCTAAGGACATAGGTAAGGTCCTGTTTGACATGAAGCTATTGATTGACTAATGTATCATCTGAAAAATGTTTTCATATCCTCCTGTCTGCAAAAGGATGGACCTCCATAATCTCCAAGACAAAGCTCCTCACATGACTCTTGGTTTTGTGCTAATGAAGTTTGTGCCTCCTGACCAAAGAGCCTCTTCACAGGAAATACACCTTTTGAACCAGATTAAATCAGGTTTCTTTGTACACAATAATCATCCTGTACCTCTCTACTTGCTTATACACCGATCAATTGCTGATCGATGCTAATGGCTGCAGTGTCTGTTTTTCATCAGTGTGCCTTCCTTCTTCTTTGGCACTTTAGCATGTCACTCTGTTCTTCATGAGAGGCTTGTTGAAAGCAAAAAAATGTAAATCAATTGGTCTCCGTGTCGTAAACAAAAGCTCTTGGATCAGTCAGAGAGTGCCCTGGAGCACTGGGTAGCAGTGCATTTTAGTTTTATCTCCATTTCATTTTATTTCAGAAGGCTGTTAAAAACCCAAACTTCCCTCTCCCAACCGAAAACCTCTGCAGTCGTGATGGACCACAGAGAAATGTATTGCGTTCCTGTTCATTCCTTCAGCTGAGCCACTGCAGAATTTTAATGCTTGAGAGATTTATCATCAAACGCGTATGGCCTTATCCTGATCCTGTTTTGCACGTGCAGCACTGTATGAAGTCTGCTAGGCAAAGCGAGAACACACAACTGGAAGCCGTCATCCTATCAACCGTGCTGCAGGTTTATAAAACTTTCTGATTTGTGTTATTTAATTTTTTTATTTTAACCAGTAATTAGCTAGAACAGCTGAGCTGGTATGAAGGTTTAAGGTAGGTGGTCTCAAGCAGCAGCAGCTTAGTAAATGAATACCCCTTACAACAGGTCCCGAGTAGGGTTGTAGTCAGTCTAAGAGCAGTCTTCGGTATGTGAAAAACATATTGCCTGTGTGAAAGGTGATAACATTGGGTGTTCAGAGCTAATTTTAGGCAAGACACCCATTTATGCAACTGGAACTTAGGTGTTTGATGGTGTTTTCATTAGTAGGTAAATCCGATGTGGTTGTGCTTGGTTTTAAATGAATTTAGCTAAGGAAAAATCAGTAGTGTGAATGGGACTGAAGTGATCAAATACCAAGTCATTATTAAGAAAAGCTGAAAATCTTTGCTCTAACATGTAATGTAGAGTTTGGCTTTCTAAAACAGTGCTTCCATTTAATGCTGATTTATGGCCTTGTTATGGTTATTTATTACAGGAGAAGTATTAGTATGTTATAAGTAGATATGAAGTATTGTAGATGGTGAGCAAATATGATTTCTGTTCATTCACTGCCTATGACAACCATCATATATTATTTACTATTAATCACAATGTACCTAAACAGCAATTTGTCATTTATCAATCAGTTATAAGCTATCCTAGTGTAAGTCAGGATCTAAATGTGTCCTTGATTGTTGCAGAAAGCTTTCGTTTTGTGTGTGCTTTATTAGAATTCAAGATTTTCTCTTTTAAAAATTCAGTCAAAAAATTAAAAAGGTAGAGAATAATAATTAATTAGATAGATTGAGGAGGCATGTTAAAAACTGGAAATCTATGAGATAATCTGTTGTTATTTCATGACGTTGTCTATCTTATTAACATGATGACCAGTAATCTTTTCTGAGGTGCTAAGGTGTTGTATCTAGCCATTGTTAATATAATACAACTCAGGATATAATTCAGATAATTCAGGAAAAAAGGGAAAAATAAAACACAAGTAATGAAAAATTTCACCCCTCCCTACATCCTACCAAAAATCACACCTGGGATTGCGAGTTAATGTAGATTTGCAGTCTGATACGCCAGGGAAAGCTGACATGGGAAAGGCGGGGATGGGTTTCTGTCGTCACTAGACTTGCAATAAAAATGCCTCCCCCCTTTGGAGAACGATGCCTGGCGTGCTCGCTGTTCCCCATGTTAAGGTCAATAAATCTCCCTTGAAATGGTAGAACATTTCAAACTGGAGGACACTACGGGCACATATGTTGAATATAGATTTTATGACTCTTTCCATGAATACAGCAGAAAACCCCAGCCATGGTTACAGCAACATACAACATACAACAAACACAGAATGAGCGAGCCTCTCCCCTTCTCCCAGAAAATCCAAGCAATGTCTTCTGCTACCCACTGTCAATTCCAAAACAGTTGTCCCATACTCCTACAGTCTTAGAGCTTTCTTCTAATTCTGGCATGTCTTGAGATATTGTATCTTCAAATTGTTTTATATTCAATGGCTAAGTAAAGGAGGCATTTGTCTAAGGTTTCTAAAATGCATTCCCCTTACTCTGTGTCTGGAGAATTGAACTTTTGGCAAGTTAAGGTAGTTTGGCTTTGCAAGTAGAAAAAAAAAAAAAAAGACAGCATAAATAATTCTTTTAAAAATGTTCAACTACTTTTGAAATGGTTTGCTATTAAATTCGTGCCATGTTTGGATTTGCCAAAAATTCTCTATGGAATATCTCACATATTAATGACTTTTGGCTTTGCCACTTACAGTAACGAGAAAATTCCAGGTAAGTTTGTGCTGCCAAAGAAATATTGACTGGATCAGAGGAGGGAGAATGGTTGAGGCGGTGGAGACAAGGACAGCTTTCAGCTAAGGCGCAATGCCAGCAGGGGCTGGGCACCTCCAGGTCTCAGCTTGATGTCATGGGAGCAGAGGAAGGAACAGCCACTCGCCAAGCTGAGGACAGATCTTGAAAGGGTCCAGAGTAACATCTGAAAGCAGAACTTGTTAAAAAGTACTATTGTTTTTAACAACTGGTACAAGAGCAGTGATTTTTACAGCTGCCGCTATCAAACCAGATTATGTCATCTCCTGCACAACTACGAGGCCATGTTCCCAAGACTAAAGGGTATGGATGGAAGAAAATGGTACGATATGAGGTTGTATTGATACAAGCTGGGAACATCCTTGCAACACAGATGGCGCAGGGACAGAGCAGCAAAATCATATGAGCATCCTGAGGGCAGGAACTTGAGCAGGCTCTGGAGTTGTGCTAAATGAGACCCTTCAGTTAATCGAGCCAACGTGGTGGAAGACAGAAGACTCCTGTCTGCTGTTGGCATGTCCCAACCACACAGACCCAATAGGCCATGAAGGCTAAAGTTTGGGCCATGAAGGCATTTTTTGTTTTTTATGTAAAACCAGGAAGTATATATCCTCTGTCTTTCTCATACTTGAGTAAAAATCCAAGCACTTCTCTGCCACTGATATCTTGGGGCTAGTGCAGGGAACATGTTTAGAGATGCTCCAAAAGAACAAGAGGAATCATGCTTTGGCGGGAAGCACGATGGTTTGGGAGAAGCGGGAGGAAGAAAAGAGATGCTCTGATTGACCCTGACACAATGTACCCTAATGAACTCCAGCCAGTGGTAGCCACAAACAATAAGTCGGAGAGGTCTGTGGTTATTTTACATTAACTTACATTACAGGACAGTATGGCCCTTGTATTTATCATAGCATGCTGGTTTAGCTTTCAACTGAGGATTGAGGCCAGCATGGCTACAGACAATATAAAAGTTTTCTCTGTAAAAATCCTATAATAGAAGATCTCAAAGCATTTTACAGGCATTAATAAATAAAGCCTCAAACACAGCTACCAGTATTTCAATCCCTAACGTTCAACAGTGCTTGTAAGTGCTGTTAGAATAATTACAGTTGTATCAATGCTCTTGCAATTCCAGAAATATTAATGGCATCTTCTCTGTCAACAACCTCCCCTCCTCCAGGCCCAGCTTTCTCATGGGCAGGAAGCAAACTTTTGCAAGGCAAAGATCTTGCTGGGGAGTTTTGGTCATTTGGGATTTTGCTTTTGTGGGTTTTTGTGTGTGTCCAAGACAGGACACCAACCAACTGGAGTGTTTTCTTGTACTAATAAGTGGTTTTCCTGGCATCAAAAACATTTGGATGGATGTTTTTTTCCTTACCTTTCTTACTGGAATGTCTTTGTGGTCACAGACAACTAATGAAGAGAACAAAGGAGAGACAATGTTGTAAAATCATTAGAAAAGAAAAGGGAAACACTGTTCAAACAAATGCATTTTTTCTATTACAATGCCATTTTCAGTCTTGTTTGCAGCCCCTACTGTTCCTTACACTGGCTCTTCACTGGGGACAAAAAATTCATTAAATGGCTCTTCATTTTACAATATCAATATGTTTTAAGTCAAATTGTGCATTCTTTGCCGTTAATTTTCTTTTAAACACAAAGCACCATCAGAAAGTTTAGCTGCAGGAGGGCTACAGGCAAAAAGGAAGATACAAACATCCCTCTTACGAAAAATAATAATAATAATGAAGTCTTCTAAAATTTAAAGGAAAATGGTGGCTTTTTTATGCCAAGACTGTCAGACCTGTTCATTGATCTTTTCAAAGAAACGACAACAATAGGGAGAAACCAGAATGAAAGAAAATGAAAGCAAGAGAATAAAAGCTGTAAAGAGTTGGGGTACAAGGAAGCAGTAATCCAGAACCAGTGGATATTGATGAAGCCTGGAATGCCCCACATGCCTGACCTCAGGAAAGGGCCTGGCTGTATTACCTGAGTTGGCTATTGGCTTTGCTTAACCACCAGGTATTGTTCTTGAGAAACCTTTTTTTTGATTTTTTTTTAATTCAGAACGCTGCTCATCTTGTTTATCAGACTACTCACAGCTCATACAGTTTTTTGGGTGGACTTGTTCTGTATGTGGGAAGTCTTAGCTGAAATGGGTCCTTGAACACTTTGCAGAAAGTCAGCCTTTCTGGGGTCACGGGGGAAGGGAGACAGACATGCCGCCCCTTTGAAACACGGAGAGAAGTTTTGTGATAGATGTTTGTGGTTTGAATCAAATTGAGCAACTAATGATTTGTGCTATGAATGTCTCCACTGGAATGTTTTAATTCACAAGTGACATGTGGTTCTCCTGACAATCGGTGTAAGGGGCAGAACGCCCATAGCACACAGTGTCTAAATGAAAATGTCAACAATATCCATGGCAAGAAGGCCAGAGAGAACCTAGTGAAGAGATCTTTACACAGCGTGTAGTTATGCAATTTAAATAAAAATTATATTCATTCTTATTTGAGCAGGAAGAAAATAAGAAGGGTTGTTGAAAAGTTCAACTTGCTGTCTTTCCAGTGGAAATAGACCCAAGCTGGAATATTTAACCTAAATGTCTTCCTCCTCACAAATAAAAATCACATCTGAACTAATTTTACACATTTTATGCACACTTGGTAAATTCCAGGTGTCTAATTACAGCTGGTCCTCCAGTGGGGTACAGAACAGGGCACCTCTTTACATCACATACTGCACAAAATGGATGTTTACCCAAGCTCAGAAACCAAAGGCACTGTGTGTGGCTTTGGTACAGAAGAGACATCGATTCATAAGTCTGCCATTATGAGGAGAAAAATTGCTCTAATTGCTGGTTGAAGGAGAAGAGCGGCGGTGCCACTGCTAAATCCGTATTGCAATCGTATTGTCATCTAATTGTGACCCTCGAAAAACTCATTTGGAGTGGAGATTTCAGTGACCTGATTCATCAGTCATACAACTCTGCAAAATACAGAAAGTTTAGCACGGGAAAACATGCAGCAACATGGGTTCGTTGTCGTAGGATCCCAGCAGAAAGAAAAAGCAGAGGCTAACACACCTCAGCCATGGCTGTTCACGGGTGAGTGAATGCCAGCACAGTCCATTATTGCTTCCAAGAACAGTGGAAGCCATTGAGATGTCCAACAAATGTGCAGAGGAGCCAGTCTTGTTATCATATGATTAGGAGTTTAGGCTCCTATTGGGCACAGACCAAAGAAAGTCCTGGAACAAGACAGATAATGAACTTGGGTTGTAAAATACTGTATACTATTCTGCCATTTTGGCCAGTGATCCTGTACCATATGTCAAGTGGGCTGCAAATTCCCATAAAGCAGCAGTTTGCTACACTAGACCTATAACAAAGGAGGTTGTAAAAGGAATAAATGGCAAGTGGAAGCTGGAAGGCATGCCAAATGTACAGCACATGCTTATTAACAGCCACACAGCAGCCAAAGGGAGGCAGAAGTTGCATATGGGACTAGACTTGTGCATGGGGAAAACGGGGAGTGGCAATATTGCCAAAGGTTTTTTTCTTTTCTTTTCTTGTTGCCACTTTGCAATACTTCGGATGTTCTGGGATTTTGGAATGAGAGTTGTGTCTTTGTTTGTTAAACCACGTTTTTGTATTGATTCGTAGGAGACAAATCCGTTATTTTACTCCTTCTCTTTACTAAGTCTGTGCACACTGCTAAATCATCTAGGCGTTGTGTCGATATAAACAGTACTCTTCAGATATGACTCTGGAAGGGCCAAAACACTGAGCCCTCTTAACCTGGCCTATTTCTACTGTATGAGAAACAGTCCCAGGCATCTTCAGCTAGACCCATAAATGTTGATTTTTATAATGGCAATTACTGTAACTTCCTGATGATCCTATAGGCTAAATACTGTTCATTGAAAGCTTTTTAACTCGGTGAATGCCATTTTGCCTAAATCACAATGTCTTATGGGAGCATATCAATTGCGACAAAATGTCATTAGTAACTTTAGAAATGTTTTTAGAAAGACTTTAGCAGAACAGTACATTTCAGATGGTCATTTCAAACTTACTTTCTTTTTTTATTTTTAAATAAAAATCAGAATGGAATATTTGAGCTTTTTTGAAATAAAATGTTCAGAGTAATTTGTAACAATTTCATGATAACAACTTCATTTCCCAGGAATTTTTTAAGCATTGGTGGGGAAGGGAGGTTGCTTTTACAAATACTAACTAAAACCACAGTTTTCAATGTCGGATCTTCTGGCAGAATAAAAATTCTTCTTGTTGATAGAGTTGGAAGGTTATTGGAATTGGCTTCCATGTTTAGACTATGCTTTTTTTCATTTGTCAACATTTCATTTAAAAGACTGGATTTCTGGCAAAATTATGATTAAGCACATTACTGAATTTCTCTGCAGAGTTTAAGATTTCAATGTATATGGTATGTAACAACTGACGTACAAAGGCATTATGTTGCTATTTAAGTGGTGTGTGTTGTATGTGCATAAACAAGGAGCAGATCCCAGACAAGCTGCATTTAAAGGCCAGTCATTTATGCTCCAGAATGATACATCAGTTTTAACTCGCATAGTAATATTACACACATAAGAGGTAGAGAATGAGCATTTCAAAGGTTTCCCCCATGTCTTCCTTGGCTTTCTGCTTCTGTGACAAGCATATATTTTTATAGAGCTGTGAGGAATGCTCTTCTCTGTCTGTTTGTGAATGTGTCGATGTATGTGCAGGGAGGCGTTTTTATGCACACCTCTGCACATGAAAATGTTTTTGGGATGGGAGAGCTAGCGGTTACCAAATTTCAGTCACATTTTCAGGGTCCCAGAACATCCATCATAAGGACTGGCAGTTTGGAGATGACACTGGTTTAATTCCAAATAAATTACATGTTCCTGGCTTTTATTTTTGAAAGATATTTGCGTTATAGTTCAGAAATTTAATGGTGCACACTACATTAACTGACAACCTCTAACAGTAGTCAGTAAGATATGAAAAAGAGACATATGAATGTGAAGAACTTTACTCATGGGGTGCCACCATCAAAACCACCAAGTGGTCTCACTGAATTTTGAGAAATTTACATTTCTTCAAGATGGCAGAAATACGTTGTTGAAGCCTGTGTTATGTACAGAAGTTGTTTTTGTAAAAGATTAGATGAAAGCATATTTTAGCTTGGCTAAAAAGATGTCCTTCAAGGATTTTGGAGATATCTTCTGTGACTCAAACAGTTATGAGTTAGGAGAAAAAAACCACATGAGTAAATTTGCACAGTTTTTAGATTAATATAAAATCAGTGCTTTCCAGAGGAATCATCATGTATGGCCATGATGGATGGAAATGTCTTTTGAAAGACTGAGACTGGAAAAAAAGCAGTACCTATTTGTAAGAGAAAGGTTATTTCACACAGTATTGAGTAGCACCCCATGTTAGCCTCCAAAGAGTTTTGAAAAATAGCCCAGATTTTGCATGCTATGCATTAAAGTCAAAATGAATGTGCAATCAATGGCAAATGACTTGAATTTTGCTTACTTCGGAGAGTATTCCAAGATCTTTTTGGAGTCCTTCCTTTCGCAACCAGATGTTCAAATTTGCCATCACATGCCAATATAAAAATGAAACTTGGTATAATAAAAAAAGACTGGGAAAACAAGAATCAACCCATGAAGTTCAAAGGAAGAATGGATCTGGGACTGTGAGCGTTCATGCAAACGATCTTACCTCAATGAATAGTTCCATTCACATTACTAGTTTTGTATTGTGTATAAAGTTTTGTAAGACCAGATCCTAAATTCTAACATTTTCAAAAGTATTTGGTTGAATTATTTTGGAACTGTTATAATTTCCTAATGTGCACTAAGAAAAGAATAAAAATGTAGGGTTAAAACTGGTTATGATCAGTCAAAACTAGAAAAAAAAACCCAAACCAAAACAAAAAAAACCCACTTGCTGGTTAAATTTAATCCAGTCTGGCCATAACTTGTTAGTCTTTCTCCTGTTGAGTAATATTTGATTGATTTTATTGAGACTATTTACAAGTACAGTTCACTGACATTGCTGGTTGAATTTCATCAAACAACACACTCTCATTTTTGTCTCATTTCAGTGATGGTTCCTCCCATTCACACCAGCATTAAAGAAGGAGCTGCGCTTAATCTTAACTGTTTGTACATTACTGGACCTAAAGACATAACTTCCTACCTGCCATGTGCCCTACAGAAAGGCAAACCTGAGTTGTTTAGACAAAATCCATGAAAAAGAAAGAATAGATAGACATAAGAGAAATCACAACAGGGGCTGAAAGAAAAAGGAGACAGAAAAATCCATTACAAATGAAAATAATAAAGTCTCTTAAACTTTAAGGAAAAAATAGAGGCTCATTTTGTACAAAGATAGTGAGATGTGTTCATTGATTTTTTTAAGAGTCGAGAAGAAATTGGCCAGCAGCTGAATAAAAGAAAATGAAGTTCCATTAATACAGTCCATCGAAAGACAACTCTGGTAAATTGATCAATGCAGCACAAATAATTTCTAACCTTTCCCCTCTTTGGAGAAGATGTTTGGGTTTTTGTTGTGATTTTTTTTTCCCTCCCAGCGAGTGTAAACAGCATACATCACCAATTTCAAGTGCTTTTTAGATGACTTTTCTAGCAATAATCGGAGAATTTCTGGAACTAAGCATGTTAATAGCTTTTCTTCCATCCCTCTCCTTCATCGCACCCTCATTGCCTTGAAGAATATCAATACATTGAGAAAGTTTGAGGGCTTTTCTTTTCCTCTTTTTTAAACTCTCAAGCTTCTTACTTCCTTCTCTGCCTCCTCCTCCAAAGAGTGTTTGAAACGTCTGGCAATTAAAAAATGGACGCAGCCATTACTATGGTATCTGTGTACTCAAGAGAAACTTCATAGGGACTGAATGCAGAAAGAGCCCAAAGGCCAAAGGAGGTTTTGTCCTTTGAGAAGTCCATAACAGCCCCTGCTACAGAGCCTGGCCCTTTACCTCCAGCAGTAAAGCTCTCGCTTGGAGTGGTGGCGGTCCTTTCATTTGAATTCTTTGTATTAGCCAGATGTCAGATGTCAAACACAGGAGAGAGCACCTGAGGTCTGGAACTGCTGCTACACGGGTGCAGCATCCTTTAGCCAGAGGAATTAGGCAGGCTGGAGGTCCCGACTTCCCTCTTTTTGGAGAAGTGAATGTCCTCAGCTCCCAGAAATGTGAACGAGAAACAAACATGTTTATGGTAAAATAAATCTATAAGCTCTAAGTATTTGGAGATACTTCTTTTCCAACTCAAAAAGATCTCTGAAAATCAAAAACATGAAAACCAAACTTTACACTTGGGATTTGGCATCTTCCCACAGCATAAAGTGCAAATATGAAGCTATTCTGATTTTGCTTACTGGGACAAAATGCTGTGATTTGCATTGAAGCCACAAAGTAACAATTAGAGTGTGGCAGTTAATGAAACAAAAGAAACAATGCAGCACCTTTTTGAATAGGATGGAACCTATGTTTATATGGAAAGCTTTGTACAGTACCCATGGGTTTCAGTAAATGAAATGGGCCTTCGCATATGCTGCATAATTGTCAAAACATGAGGCTTTGTGGTCGTATACCCAAAATGCACCCCACTTTATAAAGCTGCATCACATAACTCAGCAGCATGATCATTTTCTTCTCCATGAGCAAGTTGTCTCTTACCCCAGAGACAGTGATTTGTTCAGGTCAGGTATGAAGTTATGTGAAGGTCAGTGTGGGAAAGATCAAACTACACCTGTCTAGATCACAACTGCTCTGCTAATAAAAAGGTACATTCCCTGCCTGGCTTGCGCACATAAATACTTTGTAAGATCTTACACAGAATGGTAAGATGTTCCACAAAAGGATTGGGTCCTAAACTCTGCAGAAGAGTCCTTGAAAAAAATCATTATCAAAAACATTTTAATACAGACATCTTTCTGATACAGCTTTCACTGCATGCAAATATTTAAGCTGATGCTTAAGCATGTTCTGATATCCCATCGCTGAACCTGCAGAGGGGCATTAGTGATTCAAAACAGGATATTATCCACTGACAGATAATCATTGTCTGTTCAGGAACTTCTCATTTTACAGTACAGCTGGTGTCTATCAGCTGTGTTAAATGGTGGTGCAGGGAGATTTGCACAGTTTAGAGGGTTTTATAAGAGAAGTGTAGAGTAAATATCAGCAATCACTATTTGAGTAAAATTAGCAAGAAGCCAAGATCTTCTTTGTTCCTTTATAGAAAAGGATGAAAGACTTGATTTCCCTATCCTTTATTACTTGTTACCCTTATACAGAAGTATTCGGACATCTTTCCATTTAAATCCTAGAATATGTTCTAAAAACTTACCCAGAGAGTTATTTTCATTTTTCATCCCACCAGACATATAAGTATACATATGCTAGAAAAGCCAATGGATTAATTAAAGGAAGTGTTAAATGAGATGTTTATAATTTTCATACAGAGGAAATTAGCTTGACTTTTAGCCCGAGGATATTGCATCACACAGACTTCTTGATGCTTCTGTAAGGGATACACAAATAAAGAGCTGTATTTTTTCACAAACCCAGTGAACTTCAAATTTTACAAGGTTGTGTCCAGCAGTGAAGTCAAAGTCACAAGGGATTCTGGGAGCTAAGATCACACGGAAGATGTTTTATTACATGATGGGAAAACTGGGAAAGACTGAACTTTCAACCTTTTTTGTGAAAGCATATGAATACAAAAATCAAGCTGATATACAATAGCAACTAATCATCAAGAAAGACAATTGTAAGTGACTTAGGAAAGAAATCTCCAACAGATAAGAAACAATTGGAAAATATTACTGTTTTTCTGCACCTACGTTATTTAAGCTTGGAAAGCAGTTTTCCTCAGTAAGCTTTATGAGACAATCAGGGGTGTTAAACAATAAGGAAATCAGGTCTTCACCTCTCTTGGATTTTAAAAAGAAAGGAAAGAGTATGTTGTTAACACTTTAGGACCTTTTCGGCACAGCGCAAGAAATCCGGAGGTAAGTAATGATGTCATCACTGTCAAGCACCAGGAGAGGCCAGAACCAGGGGATAGAAATGAATATGTGGCCTTTTGCATCTCTCCTCCCTCAGAGATATCGTGCCAAAATAGTTTCATTTACATTTGAGTGCCCTACCAAAGCCCAGGAAATATCAAGGCCTTCCTGAAAGTAAATTTTTTGTATACTGCATGAATCCACAGACAAAGATAATGCTGAGGGATGGGCATTAGTAATGGAAAAGATCTTCCGAGCTCTGCAAAAATGGAAGATTCTTTTCTTTCCTCATCACTTCCTTGAGCTGTGCCGATAGACAGATCTCCAGCCAGACAATACCTATTTCGTGCTTCTGATTTTGACCCTACTATAAAATATACTGTACCACTCTACTTGCTAATACTATAACAGATTATTTTTTGCTTCCCCTGTTTTCCCATGGTGCCTGGCAGCCTTTTCTCTGCACTCTCTACTTAGGGAGATGGGCGATCAGATAAATTGCTATAGATTCATCATTCTCCATCTCTGTCCTGAAGCAGCGGTCACACATCTGATGTTAATCTTAACACTACATTCTATATAATAAAGTTTCTTGTGAAAACTCTTCCTACATCATTATATGTAAGGATGACAATATTAGTCAGCCAATGGCATTCGCACACGTACAGTATCATTTCCAAAATCCTTGGAATTTTTCTTATGTGGAATCTGCTAGGTTTAAAGAAGCTTTTAACTTACTGCATTAAATGCCCCCCAACCCATAAGATGGATATAAAGTCATTGTTAGATGAAACACCATTTGATTTGGCAACAGGTGGACTTCCTAAGAGGGATTTCCAACTATCTCTAATTTCTGTCAGTTTGAAATAGAAGTACTGCATCCAGAAGTATAGATTTTCTTCTAATAAACGTAAAGTAAGATAAATCTATCCAGAATCTTACCCCACTTTGGTACACAGTCACAGTTATTGCAAAGCCCACCACTGCGGCAGACGTTTAAGGATGGGGAAGTCTAGGTAGACTCGCGGTAGTCATGTAGAGCAAAGGGTGAGTGAAGGGCCAAATTACAGTAGGTAGACTATATACTGAGTTTCTTTTCATTATTTTTCCTTTTCTTGGTTTATGCCAGAAATTTACCACTTTGTGACACAATGTTGGTTATTATTTTTCCTTTTTTCCCCCTTGTCTGTTAAATTTAATAGAAAAATCCAATTATTATGTAAATAGAGCCTTGCTATAATTGTCACAAACAAGTTAGCATAACAATGAAGAGCAACAACTTTCTGAAGTCAAAGAAAGCACAGATTTATGACTGTCTCTGAGGTGTGATTTATATAGAATGTTTTGAAGGAATATTTTCAACATTTCTTCTTCATTTTACAGCCTGCTTCCTCAGATCATCCTAGCTGAGGCATTTTAGCAGAGGAAAGTTGCTTTGGAAGAGGGAACTTTCCACAAATTCATTTTCTTTTCTTTAAAGAAGGGGGAAAAAAAAAGAAAGCCTACAAAAGCCATTATTTAAACAGCCTCCTTTTTAAAATGTTTCCGGCAGATGTTTATGTAGAGAATGTGCTGGAGCTCCTTCAGTAAGACACAGAAGTGACATTTCTTGAGGGTTTTAGTGGAAGAATTTGTCTTTCACATCATGTCTTTAAACATCTGCAAAAGGCAACAGAATCTTTATTATCCTGCTAACTTGAAGAAAGGCGCAATGCACAGTCCTGAGTCCTTAAAAAATGGTATTTAATGGGACTGACAGATGAGAAATATCTAGCTCTAATGTTTTCCTTCAGTAGAAGTTCACCTCTTGACCTTATGACTCCAGAGTACGGCTGCTGCCTTCTAAAAAAGAACATTTCCTTCCATTCAGATGTGCTTTCTATGGTTCTGTTGTTTTGTTTTACCTTATTGCTCAGTTATCTGCTTTAGGGGAAGGTATCATTGTCAGGATTCAAACAAAAATAAAATTATAAATACTGCAAGCACTCTTGTGCTAGGTCCGTTTATGGCACTGGTGCTTCCAATCCTCTTTTAATTTCCTCAGTTGGATATTTTTCTTCTTCCTCACAAAAATCAAAGCTGCCTTCTTTTCTTGCCTTTTCTTTTAAATGGATTTTGAAGGAGTGGTATAATTCAGCTTTCCTATTCCTTTGCTTGAGTTTGGTTATTTGCTGCTGTGCAGAAAATATGGACCGGGGCCATTACTCAGGGCTGCCCAGGTTGGCCCTCCTACCTTACAAGGTAACCCTTTTAAGAAGAATTCCATCTATCTTCTGTTTTTCTGCTTTATTTCAGGTTCTTGGGGCCGGGGGCAGCTTTGGTTGTGGGTTTTTTCACTCTCCACTGTATTGTATTTCGGTTGTCGAACCTCTTTTTCCCCTCCTTCTTCTTTTTCTCTTTCTTTTTTCTTTTTTCCTCCCTCAAGGGTTTTCTCTGGGAAAAGTTTTCTGGGCTTCCGTCCAGCCAGTGTCACAATTCACAGCTGTACTGTTTGATTCAAGTACTTCAAGCTGCCAGTGAGGTAGAGCCAAATGAGATTAAGGGCTTTTTTATTAAAGCAAGCACCCGCATGTGCTGGTATGGTTAAGGCTACGTCAGGCGTTCCAATATGAACCCCAATTTCTGGAGACCTTTAGTTCTCAAACATAAAATATTTATGCCAGGCTGAAACCTGACCTAGATGTACTCATCTGGGAGGAGCTGTAGTTCTTTGGAAAGAAATGGTTTGGCTTTTATTAAGTTGCAGCTCCAAGAAAGGAAAATGTACTGATTTCACGATAAGCAGCTAAAAAAAACCAGGGAGAAGTATAGCTATGTATGTTAAAAACAGCAACGGGCATAAACTAAATGAGCTATTTTAAATGAATTCACGGTGAATTTTAAGGGAAGGAATGCTTTAGGTAGCAAGAGATTCATCTGTTAGCTTCCTTCCCTGGCACACGATGGATTTGAACCCTCCGTGCTGGTCAAACTCTGATACTCGCAGCACTGCCTGGCCCATTGCCGGCAGCGGGGCATCGCCTGCAGCACTCCTGCTGTCAGGTCCTGCCTGCCCAGTCCTGCCTGCTGCACCCCAAATGTCACCTCTGAGGCCCAGCCATGCTGCCCAGCAGTTTTAATTTTTTTTTTCTGTTGGGATAAAACATGCAGAATTGGTGATGTGAAACAAAATACCTCCGTTTCTTTTGATTTCTGACGTGAGCCAAAAGCTGAACCCACATTTCCAGAGTGAAATGCATTTTTAAGCTCCCTTTCCTTTCGAAAAAAACACCCAAATTAAAATGGTTCTTTTTATACTGATTTTTATCTTTCGTGTCAACGTTTGTGAAGATACATTAATTGATATTTTAAACATAAACATATATGTGTCTATGGAAAACATGATGTGCTGTGGTAAAGCTGGTCAAAAATGTTAAAAAAAAAAAAAGAAGAAAATGAGAAGCTTTACACAAAAAAAACCCAAATCACCACTATAAACTTTTTTCCATAACTTTGGGCCAACTGTAAAGTGGATCAGAAGGTTTTGAAGGTTATTGACATTTCAAATTTTGAAATTCTCGGATAGAAGTAGCCTTTTTCAGTATTAGGTCATCCTTTCTTTTTCCTTTTTGTCCAGCTGTGTTACTAAGCATCACAGGTGCCTTGATAAAGCCTCTGCACACACACTGACGGAGACAACCCTTCATCCTTTTAAGACAGAGGTGCTTTTATGTAAACATACATCTAGGATGGCACTGTGGTTGGCAGTGAGAGCTTTAATTCTCTGTCCAGGAGCCTTGAGACGGTTACGGCTCTGTGTTCTCACTCATTTCAGGAGAGGGGTATGCCTGGATTCAGGTGTAAGGAGTAACTTCAGCTGAAGAAAATAAAAGCAAAGTCAATTATTGAGAGTAATTTCTTATTAATTGGGCCATTTTTTATTTCAAATCTCCCCTTTTGATATAAAATAAATCACTGTCTGGGAAAAAAACCAAACAGAACATTTGGAGTGATTTTTATTTAAGGTTGAGTTCTTTAATTTCATTTAGAAGCTTTGCAGTTTCCTGAGCTGTTTCATTTTGGTTTAGTGTAGATCGTGTAACCCTGAAGTTGCTAATCCAGCCTTAGTTTACCTGTCACAGTGTGACAGCACTGTGTCAAATGCCAACCCTCCCTTGGACCATATGTTTTAACTCATTTTGTATCATAGCTGACACTGCAAATACTGTGTGTCGGTCTGTATGTCATTGTCCTAGCATTTTCACGAGAGGAATTTAGGAGAGGGAAGGAAAGGAGAGCAGAGCTAAACCTGTAATAAGTCTGACATGTTTGCATAATTGCACTGTAATGCAGTTGTTCTGCAGGTCCTCGTGGTCAGGCATTTTTTAGCCATTTCCTGGATTTTTCACTTGTTCACTAACGGTATCAAGATACAAATACCACATCCTCATCTCTGCTGCTCATGTAATCTTAGCAGTGATTTGAAACTTAAATGCTGAGAGACTGCTTAAGTCTACAAGACTCTGAAATCAAAGGCAGCAACATTAATATTCTGTGCGACTGTGAGGAAGGCTTGAAAGCTTTGTTTGTTGCTAAAGAAACCAACTAAATCAAACAAGTTGAAGAAAACAAAGACTTGTATAATTGTTTTAATTAAAACTGCCACTTATTCCAGCAACACTGCAGCACAGTCGCGCTCTCCAAATATTTCTTGCTTAGACTTGCATACTCAAAAACTATTCTTAATAAGTGAAATAAAACATTGCCAGCCATTTTCCACTCCTCTTTGACACAAAAGCTCCTAAACAAATTGCAAGAAACCCATGCAAAACTTTGTGATGTTTACTTCAGATTTTATCCAAGAGGAATTTATGGAACTCGCCATTCAACTCCAAAAGCAAGTTATCTCAAATGAAATGTAACGCTTCTTAAATCTTCAAAGAACATCATGGCATTTAGCCGTAAAACTCACTGTGACTTCAGAAATTCAAACGCAGCATTAATGCCAGGATCAGACTGCTCTGTATGGTTATTTTAAGTCTTCAGGGCCACAAGCACACTCTGTTGAGTCTGGCCCCTCCATACATTCAGTCTCCAGTAAACGTTAGAGCAGCCTAGCAACTGCTTTGCCTTTCACTAGCTGCTAAGCCCCGTCACCTCTTCCCACCTCACAAGGTTATTTTGGCATCTTAAAATAAGTCAGATATAGAAGGGGCCTTGGTAATAGTTCCTCAGCTTCTGGAACCAGTCCAAGCCTCTTGTTTCTTAATGCAAAATATGAATGATACAAATATATCTCAATTTTAATTGAAGGAGAATGTCTGACCTTTCTACAAAAGCGTCACATGAGGTTCCTGTATTTCTTGTGACCCTTCCAATGCTCATAAGGCTTTTACGCATGCAAGTTCAGCTTAAATTTGAGATCTTTTCTCTTCCTCAAGTATAGATCGGCTTCCACTGCAAAATTGGGGCCCACATTTCACTGTTAGTATATGAATCCAGCATGTTGTCACTGTGCGGTAAAGAGGCAGTTGTAAAATCTGCACCACACTTACTTTCTCCTCTCAAATAATCTGTTCAGATACTGCAGTTTGGCTTGAGCCTGTCTTTTATCTTCTTTTCTCAGCACTCTGAGGGCTCTTTATCTTCACCAATACTTGGATTTGTGTAAGTGTATGTTGGGGACCACTTTTTGTACATATTAATTTGTTATGTCATTTCAAAGACCTTTCTTCCAAGATTCCTAAGCATTAGCACTTTTAAGCTTGGAGGGGGGAGCTATTAGAAATATCCTACAGGAAGCCATAATTTATCAATGAAAGACTTGACATTTTCTTCTAAACATATGTTTTGTTGAGCTCTTTGGAGGCTGTAAAGGAGCTTATTAGAAACAACTCTCTTTTTTGCTTTTCTTTCTTTTTTCTTTTCCAGTGACTGGATAACTGAAATAATTTGAGGTCTGTTTTTACTAGAACCTGATGACCACCTGTTTGAGTGAAGAAACTGAGGCCTGTTTGAAAATAATGCCTCTGGCAACACATACACCTTGCTCAGACTGTCTCACATCTTCATTTTATCATATAAAAGGCTTTTCCAAGCGTTGCCTGAGAACAGTGAAAACCTCATTATGAGCTGAAAACTGTTTGGGATTTCAATGTTGATAATGAAAATCTTATTTACGGAATTGCTGAATATGCAGATAAAGTCTAAAAAGCAACAGCCTACTAGACAAAATGATAGTCCAAGGGAAAAGGAGCAATGTAATGACATTCTTATTTTATAATGGCCTTTTCCTTCCATGTACATATTGAAAGAGAGTCAAAGAACTGTGAGATGCAATTGTTCCTGGCATCTTCCAACCCGATTTCAGAACTCCAGTGGGTTTCCTTTGTCCAGTTAACATTTTGGTAGTATGCAAAAGGTGTGATCTCTTGGGCAGTGCTGAAGATGTGAAGATGTGAAAACATTTTTCTGCTCAACAGCCTTTAGGCTCATGTAATGAAAGGTGTGAACCCCACCAGAGAAGGAAGGAAAAAGTAGGTAGGGATCAAGAAATTCCCATTCTTTTCTAAAGATTGGCTAGGTCCTCTCATGAGTTGTGTTGTCTCTGTACTGCTAACAGAGATATGTACGGTAAATACAGCCTTCTCTGACTAAAACCATGAGATACATGGAAAGACAAGACGTATTTAACAGGGAGATGTGTGTTGTAGGGGAAGAAAGGCCACACAGTTTCCTAACTCTCTACTTCATTACGTGCTTTTATTCCGCTGAAATCGGTAATCATATCAGAATAGAGCTAGTAAAATATGATGGGAAATAAGGCCCTTTAATATAAGCCTCTCTGCCTGTCTGTCCTTTTATATGGCACCTCCCAGCATAGTGTCTGAGTGCAAAGTTCTTCACCCTCATCTGATTTAAAACTTAAAATGGATGCTGTGAAGACCTGTCGTCCATAGTAAACTGCTCGAGATGAATCAGCTGTTCAGATTAGCCTCACAGAAATGATAATGGGGTTCTGTGTTCACAGCTGAGTTATTTAAACTGTCTGATTTGGTCCACAGCTTCCTTGGACATTAATAGGTTGACTGCTATGTCGCTGAACTTAGTGCATGAAAGGTCAGCCTTTGAAAAGCTAAATAAGGTGAGTGCAAACTGAAGCATGTTCCAGGCGATACCACGTACTCTAAATGCACTTGAAACCCCTAAGAATCGCTGCTGCTCCTCAGCATTTTTCCATATCTGATTTTAGAGTGGTAGATCCTTGGATCAATACTTTGATTTTGATCTCTCATCCACCAGGAGATTCAGGGGGTGGCTAACATGTTATAAACATATGCTCTTTCTGATGCATCTTGAGTAAAGTGGATTGAAAACTTCTTAGAAGATAGCTTTTCATTAGCAAGTGCTGACTTAGATGAATTTGAAAGATTTCTCAGGACTACAGCAATTTTGCTGAAATTGCTGAGAAGCAGCATTATCAGGCAGGGACACTTTTCTTCAATAAAGATGGAATGCTTCATTTGACTTTTGTTTGATTATATTGTAAATTCTAACATACTATTGTGCACACCTTGAAGTGATTAAGTCAAAATGAAGAATTTGAACAGTATCAAGATGAAATGTTTTCAGCTGTCCCAAAACAAAAACATTTCAATTAAGATAGCTTTGATGATCTCTACATTGTGGCAATTTCATTTTTGTGGTACACTTCATCATTTAGATTATTACGCCTGTTTGAAAGAAAAACAAATTTTGACATGCTGATATCTCCTCCAGAACCAGAAGCTCTCCTCTTCAGCAGCCTGTGAGAGTGAATGGAAAAGTCAGAGTAAGAGCATCTCTCTTCCCCTTCCCCAAGCCCTCTCTTTGATGCAGGAGCGTGGGAGGGAAGAGGAGGGAGAGGGATAAGACTTAGGTTTATCATCTATAAATAGAGACAGTCCTTCACACTCACTTTCTTGGGTAGTCTTAGAGCACTAGGGGAAAGAAGAACAGAATAAATCTAAGAAATGTTGGGAAAGTTCTGTACATTTCAGGAATGTTCCAAAATAAAAATTGGCTCTGGCAGTCCAAGTTTAAAGGCTTATTCTTTCAAAAGGCACCATCAATGATTTTCTCAAGTTTAATTCTGTCCTGTGTCTACCAGCTAGAAAGCTTGTTGTGCAATAGCATAAATATTTATAGAATATAAATCATTGCACATGGCTAGTTCACCATCCACGGAAAGCATTACTACTTGTTTTCTACTTACCTGGCTGTACAGTTACTGCGATCTCCTTACGCAATAGTGCTAAATACCAGGCGAAGTCAGCAGCTTGGTTCAGGCCTAGGTTTTTAGACTATGGGAGGTACAAGCTGAAAAAAATTTGTTGGAATTTTTAGCAAAGGAGGGTTGTCATCACACTTTGATCTGAAATGGAATAAAACTCTCCATTGCTAAGGGACCTAATAGCAAAGCTGTCAACATTACTCAAAAATATTTTTAAAAGAATTGTCTTACAAGGACCTTACTATATTGGATTTCTTCTTGCTTGGTTTTTTCCCCATAGGTGAAGAGGATGTAGAAAATATACCATATATGGAAAACTGTGAATCCTACCGTGGCGTTTGTGTTAAAGGATCATTTTGTGGGAGGTAAGCAAATAGGCTGTTGCTGGTGATGATTTAAACCAGTCCAATCTTATGTAAAAAAAGATAATAAAAATCCTGTCCTCTAAACCAACAAGCAAGTGATACCCAAGCCAGGAAGCTCAAAATCAACAAAATAAACCTTATTCCAAAACCTGGATTTGGTTATTAATTGACTGATTTCCTACCAATAAGAGCACACTTTCAGGCTGGTGGGCTTGATAAGAGGTACTTGAAAGCCCAAACTGAACAAGCATGTGAAATATTTAAGGCCACATTTTTATATTTATTAAAAACAGCCTAAATAATTAAACTAGTTGATTCACTAGTGGCTTTCAGGCTCATGCCCAGAGTGAAAGGTCATGACCTGACATACCATGGCCCCACTTGGTACCGATGATTGACAGGAAAAGGAAATAAGTTGATATCTTTCACGTGGGAATCACAGCTTGTAGCAACTATGAGCAAGTGGGCTATTTGGACTTTGTGGGAAAAGTTAATTGTGTTATTATTCAAAATCTTCGTTCCCAAAGTTGGTTCAATGGTGATTTATTTACTTATGTGATAAAACAGCTGTGTACTGTAATAAAATACAGGTCACTTGCTGATGTTTAATGCACAAATGTGGGGAGATGTTTGGTTTCTTTTACTTTGAACTTACATTCATGCTAGGCAGCAGGGATGACTTTGAATTGTTAGGAATTTTCTGTTAGTGTATTGGAAATAATTAATGTTCTCATCATACTATATATTCTTCAGTGCTTAGTTATGGAGAATGAGGAAGGCACCATACATTGAAATATGAGCGCCTCTCCACCATATGCTTTCATTATTTCTTTATAATGATAAAAAGGGGCTGCATTCAGTGCCAGACAATGTCATGGCCCCAGAGATTTAAGTGGCCTGCAGAAAAAAGGAGAAAAAAGCATTTATGATATGAATGAGGATTTGAAATGGCTTTTTAAAAAAGGTCTAAGATCCACTTTCACCCTAAATTCTGAAATCACTTGAAAGATGTCTAGATGCAAGCGAGTTTGAAGAATAGCAACTTTCCACCTGGCTCTGTTTTATATGCAGTATCACTGCCATCTTGGCCATGCTTTGTTACAAGGTCACGTAATTGTACCAAGCAACAGGGCACAGTCTAACCTCACACATTGTCTGATTTGTTCTAGCAATGCACCCTGTCATCTTTATCCAGAGTATATATTCTTTACCCCAGTCATTTACAAGTTAGCTAAGTGATGCGCTTTTGGTTATCCCTCTGAGCTGAGAAGGACAGTGGATTTGATATCGGCTGGCCTGTTATTGTACCTTTCTGTTCCCTCCCGAAAACCTGAAATGTGGGAACAGCATGAATTGCAGTGGGGTGCAGCTCCATACTGTACTCCAGGTATTCCCCACCCTTTTGCAGAAATGCCAGGCACTGCCAGTTCCTCCAACATTCTTTACCGGTATATGGGCTGTTAGATGATAATGGTCCCATTAAAAGTCCCATTAAAGTCAAAAGTAGTTTCACCCCAGAACAGGCCACCGTGGGGAAGGATTGCAATTCCAGCTCTGTGTGGCACAATAGTTTGGTTGATACAGCAGTCGGTCCTGGCATTTTCCTCAGACTATCTCCAGTATAATTTCTTTTCCCAGTCTTTCTTCATATCTTATTCTCAATGCAAAGGAAAGCACTTCTGCTCAGGAAGCTGTGGAAACTCTACCACTTGAAGCACATTCTCCAGAAGAATCTTAAGCCTTAAAATAGTCTGATTCTAACACCAATAAACAAGCCCGGTTATACAGTAAACCAAGGCTGCTTCACACAGAGTAAGAGCTGGTGGTATTTCTCTTGCATTTTTTGGATGTCATTCCTTCATATTTAACATTGGGCAATAACTCATGATATTGTACAAACAGTATAGACTACAGATCCTGCCACAGGAGTACAGGTCTGTGATGAGTAAATTATAGTTACTGGCTGAGAAGGAGAAATGAAATCAAGAAAAATGGGTCCCAATATAACATACCCAAAATTGAAGACCTTTCTGGAGCAATACCAATCTACTTCCTCTGAACATTTTAGCAGAAGGGGAGCTACTCAGGATACCAACTTTTTTCCAGGAAAAAAAGGTATGTACATATTGTACCTACTTGTCCTGAAAGAAAAAGGCCATGATTAACCCAAATCCAGCCATTTTCTAGAATTTATTCAATTACAAAACTGAGAGACTACAAATTGGAGACCATAGCTATCACCAGAGCTGTCAGTGAAGTACCAGCTGCAGATATATGGAAACTCGTCCACTGGGTTGGAGGCTGCAGTCTGACCTTGCATAGCCCACGAAAGTGCTTAAAAATAGTGATGACTTTGGTTTATGACTGACTTTAGCTAGATTCAGCCTGAACATCAAGAGGCAAAAGACTTTCTGTCCCGTGCCAATTTTCTGATCTTTCCATTCCTCTCCACCTCCCCACCTCCAGGCTTTCTGTTTCAGCAGCTCCCTGAAGTGAGCACCATGACTGTGAATCTAGAAGTGAAGAAGCCCACAACTCTTCAGAAAAGAGCAGTTATTCTTAGCTTTGTTTGGCTGATGTTCTTCTTTCTTTTTCTCTCTTTTTAAAGAAAACAGAAAGCCTGCCAAAATTTGGGCTCTTTGATGTGCTTTGGAAAGAAAAACAATGCTATCTATCCAAGCCCTCTGAAAGGAACAAAAATATGTCATTTTAAGGCATTAATTACTTCAGAGGAACAATCAATACATTTCACAATTAAGGATGGTCAAGAATTTTTGAATTTTGCTGGAATTTTTGGTTAAGAAATTTTCAGAAATATTTGCCTGTTTCAGTGAAACTTTCTTTGAGAAAACTTCCTGAATTGTATGGTAGGTGAAAGGCAGGAGAGGGAAGAAAGAGGAAGAAACTGATATTTGCTGTAGAATATTCAATAATCTAATAATATCCCCAGGAGATATCCTAGACCCCATTCAAGCTTTTCTTCTGTCAATTTGGATTGAGTATGTGAACCTGCTTCATCCATTTTACTCATCCTACTCTGGGATGAGTAAAAAAAAACCAAGGATCATAAAAGCAGTGTCTGTTCTGGTTTGTTTGTTTGTTGGTTCAGCTTTGAGTGGAGACACTGCTTTATAAAACTCTTCAGCTGTAAATGAGACACTGACTTCATTGTCTCATAGTTAGGAAATTTGTTTAAGATGGAAGCGTCCCAGGTTGGAATCTTTGGCCTGTGAATGTAGGGAAGCTTTCTAAGCTGCAATCTTAGAAGTCATAACTGAGTAACTAAACTTCTGTTTGCCCTCTCTTTTTAAGGTTTCTCCTCCATCACCCCAACAAATCTTGAAAGGGCTGATTTATGCAATGAGAGTTTTTGACATTTTTATTAAGCCCAAGCACTTAATAAAGACATTCTTTCTACAGTGTGATTAAACTGATGTAAAGAAGCAGCTGTGTTATTTCTCTCTTTTTATTGAAGATTTCTACAGATTTCCTCTTTTGCCTTCCTGTGACACCGCCGTTGCATCATTTATACTATCTGCTCTCACTTTCCACTGCAGTGGCTGTATGGGCTGTGCTTGTACAACTTAGCTTTGAAGAGGTTTCTATTTATATCTAGTAATTCCAGTCCAGTGTTTTCAAAGAAAAATGAGTAGAAATTAGACAGAGACTGCAAATGACAGGGATTGTTGCTTGAGGTTGATATGAAGATGTTTGTTCTGTCATTGTCTAGGCTGCACTTATTCCATGGATTAAGATCATTACTTTGAAAGATCACTCCCTACCTCAAGTTGAGACTTCTCACTGTTCGGAAGATAAAGAAGCCTGACTTTCCGAAGAAAGGTGTTCTGTATTTCTTGAGCGTTTCTTAGTTTGAATATCTAAAAATTTGAGACTTCTACAATCTCTAATCACCTCGTGAAAGTCCAGGCCAGGATTTCAGACTTTGAGGATAGCAAGCAAATGCCTTAAATTAGAGGTTTCAATTAGAGAGTATTAAATTCTTTTCTGTAACAGGAGATGGTTTAGGAGAAATGGGAATAGCCAGGTAGGAGTAATTGGTTTTGGAAGAGTGGGAGCTCTGCCCAGCACTTTCTTTTATTATGCCTGTTTTCCTTCCACAGCTCAGGAAAACTCATATTCATGCACACTCTTACACTTCACTGGGATTCCCTGACTCGGAGACTGTCAGCATCAGCTTATTATACAAGCCCTTTGTTTTATCCTATACAATACATCTCGCTATATGCAATTTGGCCTCTTAACCTGCCGTGAAATATTTCAAGGGCTTGTTGCTGGAAGACGCGTCTCTCTTTGCTATGATTTGTGCAGCCGTGGCTGCATTTTCATGACGGCTTATAATGATTCGTGGTGGGTTGCAATACAATGAACTCATGCCGCAGAACAGCACACTGAAAAAGATCTTTCAAATTATTGTTCCGGTGCAAAAGGTGCCCAATCACCTTCCACCTGCGGATTAGTTGGTTGCTATAGGAACACACTGTAGCTTTTCAGTGCTGCGCTACTGTAGTGCCCAGATTACTGACTCTGACAAACACAATAGGGGAAAAGAATCACGGGTTATTAGTGCTGCTGCTGATGTGATGTTATAAACCTGGGGTGGCATAGAGCGGATGAATAGAGCAAGAGCCTTGAAACGCAAAGGACAGAAGGAGGAGAGGGAGCAGAGTGAAGTGGAGCTAAAGTCGTCACTACGGAAATGTTGTCTTTGATCTTATTTTCCACTCTGAATAGATATTTTCATAATATAATGCCAAATGCAAGCAATGCTATAACTGATGGCAGAGCCACTGGTCATGTCTTTGTGTTAGTAGCGGGCTACCCCTCCTCCCTTTGCTTTTCTTCCAGTGAGTACTGAAATCTGAACCTTTTCATTCCTGCAGGATTAACTCTGACCAAGGTCAGAGCAACTAGTCACCAATATTCTTCATGGGAGAGTCAGGCCTCCTGCATCCCTGGGAAATATCACCTGAAATATCCACCTACACACAGGACTTTAACAGGGAATTTTGCGGCGTCAGAAATGTGTGGTGAATAGATCAGATCTCTGTCTGCTTTGGTGGCCATAACTGAGACTCAGGTGTTTACGCTACTGAGCACCCTCCTGCAGAGCAGGCTACCTGCGTGCTTCATAGGGGAGAAATTACTGCTTGCAGCTCTGATTTGTAGATGCTCTAAAGTTCCCAGAAATAGTTTTGTTACCGCTTGTGCTTGGGCAGGGTGAAGCAAAGGAATAAAACATATCCTCGTCCGTTACTTGTGTGCATTGAGCAAAACAAGCTGTGTTTAGTCACAAGTTCACCAGATGGTACTCTGGGGGTTATTGCTGTTATATTACATTACTGCAATATATTAGACAAGGCGCAGTGATTCATTCTCTCTCCTCGTTGCTTTAGGAGGCTCTGTGTCTCTCCCGATGGAAGCAGAGCTGACCCTGTTGCTCATGACCCTTGAGACCCATGTAGGCTCCCTGTTGGCGCATGTAGGTCTCTCTCAAGGACAGTCAGGAAGGCCAGTTGAATAACAGCACCAGACATTACAGAAAGACATGGCTTGCCTTCATCTCTGCAGCCAGAAAAGCATATGCTTAAGTGACTTCACTTTCTGATTAGCCAGCTGATTTGTAAATTAATTTTTTTCAACCCTGACTGCCTCCTCCCTCATTCTGTACTCCTACCCCACTTGTTTTGCCTTCGGGCCCTCCTCAGCCTCACAGTTGGACCTGCGTGACCCTCTAAGCTGGGAAATGACATTGCTCAACCACTTGTTCGCAAAATGAACTGAAGTACAGAGTTTGCACTATACTTTTAGAGCCCAAGAACTATCAAAATACCACAGAGAGGTATTGTTTTCCTCCACTTCTGCTACTCTGTAGGCTGAAACCCTTAGTTGAATGAATTATGTGCTGACCGACACCTAACAACCCATATTGGATTGATGCCACATATGCATGCAGGGCATAGGTGCTGCTGTTGGTCAGCTGGACTGCCCCTGGGACCATCTGGCACCCCTCTTTGGCCTCCCTGTCTCCACCATTATGTTTACTGACCAGCTGCTTTTTCTCATTGCCATTGACAAAGCTTCCCAAGCCACCATTTCCCCTTGCTTCCAGAGGAGACAAAGAAATACTACAGCCTTTCACCCTCTCCCAATGGCCTTGAGCTTCTGGTGCCCCAAGGCCCCTGCCCTGGTTCGCAGGTGGCCTTCTGCTCTTCAGCACTGTTCTCACAATGCTAGGACACTGACGTTAGCTTCCCTGGTGCCTTCTTGCTCTCCTAGCCGCAAGCCCAAGATTATCTATTCCACTTCCACAAATTAATGAATCTATAAGCAATGCAAGGAGTGACAAAACTTATTTCAGTTTTGCCTGAGGCATCTAAGAGGGTGATGAAACAGGTTGGTCTGAGCATGCTTGGATCAGAACTTTACCACAGGTGTTACTGTAATTTCAGGCAACTCGACAACTGCAAATTGGACCTTCTCTCCCTTAGATTATGCTTTTCATTTCATAATCTGGAGGAAAATGAATTTCTCGGGCTGAGCTCCTGTCTGCACATTTAGAGGGACAGGACAGACTCTACCTGTATAGTTTTAAATGGCTTTAAATGGGGACTTACAATGGAAATGGAGACAGACACCTAGCCAGAGAAGTATGACAATGTAGCTCCAATAAAATAATGGGAAAAATCTTCCATTACCATAGTCATATGTATGTATGACCTTAGCAATGCCCAGGACTGCTATGGGAGCAACAGTGCAACACTCCCGTTATGCCTTATTTTTTTATCAACAATGTTCCTCTTCACTTTGACGTCAGCTTCAAGATTGCTTGCTGTGATGTGCTGCACCTTTCATATTTTCTTTCCAGTCATAATATTGCTTCAGTCGTAACCTCAGCACTTTGAGGAATAATTGTCCCTGACAAGGGGGTGAATCACTGGCAGAGAGTTGATAAGCATTACATACAGATGACAGAAGTCAGGACATATCGGATTACTGCTGTGAATATAATAAAAGAGAGCCTAAACACTTTGGCAGCTCAAAGACAAGCCATTTCATAACTCTCTAGTGGGGCTATTATCTTCCATTTACTGCCACTGATAACCAGGTTGCAACTGTCTCCCTAGGATTTAGTTACAATTCACTTAACACTTAGAGGACCAGACATATTGGAGGACACTCAGATGAGGATAATTTCTTAAAGATCATTTATTTTTAAATTTTTATCTTCCTTGCTCCCCTCTTTATAGTGCGATAAGAACCTAAATCAGGAAGCTTTGAACTTCCTTCGGGAAAGGAGAGTTCATGGTCATCTTCCCTTTAATCTTTTACTCCCGAGTTTCTTTTGAAGCCAGTCATTCATATCCAGCTGAATAAGTGACAAGCAGGTTTCCACCTCTCTTACTCTCGTAATACATGCACCTAGACCTGAAAGCTTGTTCTAATACTGACTCCATTAGTTTTACATGTAGGTGTTATGTTTTTATTTTTGCAGCCAGGAAGGGGCACCTGAGCTTACAAATCAGGGGGTGTTGGTGTGTATCAGTAGCAGATAATTTACAGCTGTGCCAATTACAATCCACATTGACGGAATCTGGATACAGATGATATTTATATGCACTGCGTGAGATTTTGTTTCTAAACCTCAGTGCCTAAGATGAGTTTAACACTTCAGGCTCTTAGATAACAAAGTTCTCTTTTAGGCTAAAGACAAAAAGAATTATTTTGCTACAGCAGAAATCTGGCAAATGACCAGTGAGTCTCCTTATTATCCAGCACACCATTGAGAAATGTTTGTCAAGATGAGCTTAGGGATGAAACCCTCTCTGTGTGAAGTGAAACTCGATATTCTGCAAAATTTTTCTCCTGAAACAATACCATGAGCTGCAAATGTGAGCTCTGCTTCGGCTTTCAACATATGAGGTGTTTTTAGATGCAAGGCAAAAGCTGTTGCACTCTTTCTTAGGCCGAAGATATGTATATACATCTGTAGATGGGAGCCTTATTTTGTAAGTTTGGCCATATAAATCCATACCTGGATTCTAGTCTGCCAGAGCCCCCTTCACAGCCACTCGGTGAAGAATATCTTTGCCAAAGATGGATTAGGAGGATGCGAGGGCTTTTGAGACCAAGTGCTATTGACAACTCAGAGGCTGCACGTTATAAATGTCTTCCTAGACCCCATGTAAAAATGTTCTCCTTACATTCCCGTCGCTGGAAGCTCTGCAAAGAGGCCTCTCTACCTGTGTTTGAATAGCCAGACTTGGTGAACTAGGAACTAAAATATCCTTCCCCCTCTACTACTTATACCTTTATCCCCCAGTGCAAACCTTATGTCTTAGCTGGCCAAAATTAGGTTACTGTTTTATATAAACCAACACAAATCTATTCGGAGAGAAATTGAACCAGGCTTTCTTAAACTACAAATAATAAGTTGCTTAAAATTGCCTTTTCAGTATGATTTGCATCCCTGCTTGATTCTTCACGGCACAAGCCCTTTTCTGCTACAGAGAACTAATAAAGGACAACAGCAATTAAGGAGGGAGGAAAAAAGTTCAGTCATTGCTGAGACAGTAATTCCAAGTACTTTCTCTTCGGGACTTCTGGATCTTACCACTAACTTTCTAGCAGCCAGGGAAAGCCAATTGAATACCTTTCTGCCCTGCTTTATCCATCTGTAAAATAAGGGCGATCAATCTTACCTGCTCGACAATCTTGTCACATGGTGCAACCAAGTAATATCTGTAAATTGCTTTAAGATGTTGAGATCAAGGGAATGATGGAAGTGCCAAGTGTTGTTGTTGTTATTGTATTAACAATGTTGGCTGTTTTCACTGTTCATATGGTAGCCTGGCTGGAATTGGGCAGGAAGCCCAATAATACCAGCAACCAACAAGAAACTAAAATAAAATGTTTTACTTAATGAGCGCCTCTGTTTAATCAGAAGCCTGTGTAATTATGTCACAGAGGGCTAAGGATCTAATGTTTTCCTAATACATTTGCTTTTAAAGGGACGATTAACCCTGCATATTTCAAGATGATAAGCTGATGCTTTGTTCAGTGCCAGTTATTTTTTTCTGCATCCCCTAGTGGGTCCAGAGAGAACCTGAGAGTCAGAGGATTTTTCTTAATTGCACAATAACTATCTTGTATGTCTGATGCTGGAGTATTTTCTAAAGACACAGGTTATTAGTCCTGGGTTGGATGGATTTGCAAGAGAATTCAAACACTGAATTTATTCTATTTTGGCTCCTTTGAGCCACGGCATACATTACAGAATGCCCTCAGTATGTCTGCATTAAGCAGTATTCTCAGAAGGCAGTTTGGCCAGGAAGAAGGAATAAAACTATACCTTACCTCGAATCAAGGAAATTTATTTAAGTAATAAAGATTGTTTTCAGTTTACTTCTAAAAGATATGTTTCTACATGCAGGTTTCAATCTGTGTACATATCTGTCCAGTTAGTGCTTTTCAAATGTTTTGAGGAGAATAAAGAGCAAAAAAGCTCTTTAACTCCTGAAAACAGCTGTCTTAAGAGATATTAAAGCTCACTTTATATGTTGAGATTCCAGGGAAGATATTTATGCTGTAAGATAGGGAGGGAGTGATTTTATGTCAAATATATGAGATGCTCTGATCTACCCCTCTGTCAAGAGGTTAGATAAACTACATTATGTTCACACCTTATAGGTGTTTGATCATTTCTGTTCTTAAAGATCTTGAGTGCAGAAGATCCCATGGCCCCTCTGGGGAACTGGCACTTTGCCAGTAAGGACATTTTCTAGTATCTAAGCAGGCTTTTCCATGTCACATTTTGGTTTGCCACGATGAGGATGGAAGACACATTATTGCCTTCCTCTTCCTCTAGCAGATAGCCCCATACATGAACGTTATGCGTTTATAGTGAGATGACATTTACTGGGTGTTTGTTCAAACTCTTTCACAACATATTTTGTGTGTAGTTGTGGGAATGGTGCGAATGAGATACTTTTTTCATATAGTATGGTAGTCCTACATATTCCTTGATTGCTGTAAATGGCTTTTAAAGGGAAAAAATTATCTCCTGTTGGAAGCAAAAAAAGATTTACCTCTTTTTATATCAACTATCGGCCACATGGGAATTTGGTAGGAAGGAAAGAGTTAATAATATCATTATCAGGTCAGCAACTTTGAAAGGCTCTTCCACTTTGAAAACCATTTTCTTAATTATTTTAAGTTAACACTTAAATGCATAGAAAAAAGATCATGTGTAATCTGAAACCTCAGACATGGGGACAGGACTGGATTGAGATAACATTAAAGATTTTATTGCTGTTACATTATAAATTATTTCTATTATGATGGCCCTATGGGTATTACATTCTGTCAGTTCGCTTTCACTGTTACATCACTTAATGTTATTAACACACTTCAGGGTATAACATTACAGTTTTATTGTGGAAACCTTAAACACTTACATCCAAAGTACTGAATCAAGTTATTATCCTAGCTGACCAGATCTGGTCTATTATCATTTTATCACTCATAAAAACCTGTGATTCAATTTGATTTAACACTTGAGGAAAAATCATGGCTTATATATGCTTAAACCTAGTTGCAATATTAATACAAAGCAACACATGGATGACTTGATTTTATTAAAGCTGAGGTAGCCCTGGGAACTGCATTTATGATCTTTACACTACACGAGAAATTTGATCTGACCTGTTGCCATTTCTGATTCACTAGTAAACTGATAAGGTTTTCTTACCAGTCTATTAAAGAATTGTGAACATTTTACCCTTCTTACTGCATTCGTTATACACTCAGAAACCGTACATTGATCACAGTGTGCTAACTGCTCCAGTGTCCTGGAGCCTTACCTTGTAGACTGGAGAAATGTCGCACTTTGAAAGGCGGTATGTGCTTAGTATGGCTCCGCTGAGTTTAATATTAGAAAAAAATTAGGCCCTTGTTTCTGTGTTTGGAGTGTAAACACTTTTCTGTGCAAAACAACTCTGTTGTCTTCTGTACAGGCCAGCAAAGGTCTTTAACACTTGCACAACGTTTAGAGGCAGGAGAAGTTCTGCTGAAGTCACTGATTAGCATTGCACAGACAGTTGATTATTGGTTTGGTTTGCTGGCTGAGTCAAAATAAGAATATGTTGCTTGGCACTGCCTGAAAGATTTCATATCTTACTTAGGTTATCTGTTGTTTCCTTTGAGGAGAAGGTGGAAAACCGTATGTGAAATTTGAAGTGTCTTTTGGAAATGAAAAATCAGGATGTTTTAAATTTTGAAAATATCAAAATGAAACATTTCATCTTTTTCACTTCAGGGGGAGGAAGAAGACAAGACTATGCTGGTGTGGAAAAGCAGAGCTGAATGACCTTAGCAAGGAGTCCTCTCCTGCAGCCCGTTTCCCACTGAGGTCAGAGGAAGGAGTTTGCTCAGCCCAACCTCCAGCAGTTCGCCAACGCAAGGACATTCCCAGGCGGTAGGGTGGACGCGCTGAACCAACCAGTCCCCTTCTGGCATGCGCACAAAATCTCCCTAGCAACAAAGATGACAGCTTGGTAACGGCAGCTGCTGCTTAATGGAAAACATTAGAAAAATAACTCATTCTAGATCTATGTTCCCTCTTTGCATTTTCATATTTATCACAAAAAAGTGTTTTACGAAAAAAAAACACCATCCAGAACTTTAAAAAGCTTTAAGGCTTGAGGGTCAGACACACAGCTGTACATGTAAGGAGATGAGCTGCAAAAGCTAGGAGAAATGTGACCGTGTAATTCTGACACACAAATTTTCCTTTTTAACCACAGCTATATTGTTTGCAACTTAACAAGTGGGCCTATATACATGTTGTGGGAGTGGCGTGGATGTGCAATTATTTATTCTTGCATCAAACATGAGGGAAGGCCAAATGTAGATTGTTAAATTCCAAGTCAGCATTTTTGGTTATTGTTGCTTGAAGTATATCCATTTCCGCTCAGAGCTGGGCTCACTGGAAAGGAATTAGAATCCTAACAAAAGCAAATCACTGGCTCTGGTAAAATTTTCCCCTTTTTATTTTTTAAAAAAACAAACGCCAATCTTTTTTTTTCTTCTGTGGCAAGTGTTCTGAAAAAGTCCAATGAAGACATAAAGACAACTATATGGCAGCTTCCCGAGGTAAAAAACAAATCAGAGTAATACTACATTACCATGTGAAATACACAAATTAGGTGGAGATAGTTTAACTAGTGTCATTCATCAGTCTGAAGTGACACAATTTATTGCATGATAATAATGGCCATAGTTGTATAAGTAGTAAAGGTAAAATTACATCATGACTTGCATCAGCAGCATGAGATTATAGCCTGATTAATGCACAATTAACTTGTCATGTGTACAACGCACGTGTTTGTAGGTGGACAGATGGGTTACACTACATCTCATGCTCACATATGTAGCATTTATCACTTTCTCCTAACTTTCCCCTTTATCTCCAGAAATTAGATGGCTACATCCACTAAAATCCTTAGACATCCCGCCAACTCAATGCAGAGCCACCTAGAGTCAGTATATGACTAAGAGACCCTTGGAGATGACCACATGCATGAATCCTGTTCCTCTCTACAAATTGGAGCCTCATCCACGGCACCAGGGAGACATCTCCGAGGTGAGAGCAACAATCTTAACTGCTCTTCTGCTACCACCAGTGACCTGAACTGTTTTCAGGGTTGTGTATCAGAGAGAAGAGAAAGCCCCCAACACACTAAATGACTGTGGATGAGGAATTCCTTTGCTCGTTTTTTATTCTGATTTTGCAGGGGAAAATAATTAAGCTACAGGGACAGTTAGAAGGATTTTTATTTTTAATTGCAATTATGAATGGAGATGCCTCAGCTTCACATGAACTCCTCTTTAGATGCAGAACTCCGTTTTTTGTCCATGTGCTGACATTCAGGTTTGCCTATCCGTATGCTCCCCCTCTCTGGGTTTTTTCTTCTGTTGAGTGTGTGTGTGTGTCACTGCACATCTGGGTGTATGCTAACACATATAAAATGCGAGGTAGTTAACACTGTTGAAGGGAAACAAAGGACCTTCAAGTTTTAATCTCTGCTTTATCACAAACTCGGTGTTTGTCCTTGAGAAGCTCATTTTAGTTTCTCTTACCAGGTTTCTCAGTCTGAAGTAGAGGGGAGGGATAATATGTTGTTATGCTAGCGTACCTCACACTGTATGTGATATTCAATTAGCTGTTTGAAGTTGTAAATTGCTGAGTGATGATAGAACATAACTTTTCAAAATAAATGGCATCAGATTTTTTTTTTTTTGCACACTTTTTAGTAATGAAATCGACCAGAAAGGGTTGGCTGACTTTGATCCTTCCTGTGCTTTATTTTCATGTTTGATGGTTCTCCCCGCTTCCAACACCAAATGATGGTCATTTTCCAGCATTTCCAATTTAGAAGCAAAAGCTCCTATAATAAGGAAAAAATCTAATCATTTTGTTGTCTTGAAATTTCTTTTCCAGCTGACAATATCCAGTACTTGCTGATTTGGATATAGGGCACCCGGCATTCGGGAAGGTGCAGATTTTGAGTCCCAATTTTGCATATTGCTAGTGTGCAAGAGATAAAGGGAACCATATTATTTTTGAATTCAACTGTTAGAATATTTTTAAGTTCTTCAGAATTACTTCTACTGAATAGATCTTAGCAGAGTAGAAATACTGTTTAAAATCTGCATGGCTAAAAAATGCCCTGTTAGCAAATTAACGTCTAGTAAACATGCTTGTATCAAACAGTTCCAGGACAGATAGTAGAGTTCATCTTTTCCATCTCTGACTTTTCTGATTCTGTGATGATTAGCTAAGCTCATTTTAGATTATATTTCTCCTGTCTAGGGTAGACATTTGACTCTGTCCTGTACAAGGAGTCTATTTTTGTCATTAGGAATTCTCTTTATTATGCACTAGTCTCCATTTTCAATATATCCTGAGAGATACTGTCAGAAGATGATGCTACAGAAAGCTAACCATGACTTCATTTACACAAGTAAAAATGAAAAGTGACATCAGCATTTATTTGAGATTTAGGTCCTGATATAACAAAACTCACATAAGTTTTTACATTAGCATTAAGCCTGTATTTGAGTGCACATTAGGCCTTAGACTAGCATAGGAGAGACCAGAATCTGGTCTGCTACCTTTGAAATGTAGCTAAGAATTCATGTATTATTAAAAATAAAATCATTCTCTCTCATTCTTCACAAGTGGTTTGTGTGTCTCTTGAAGTACTTCAAGATGACAGAAGAGAGACTTTCAATTGCACCAGCTGAAATAACTGACTTGTTCTTCACTTGCAAGAGTGAATTTAAGATTCAATGATATATCAATGCTTTCATCGGCCATGAGCAAAGGTAGGAAGAAAACAGATAATTTCCTTTGTTGGTAATCTCACTATTAAAAAGAATTGTCAAGTCTGAAAATGTAAGTAGTGTAGACTTGGGACATGTTGAGAATTCAGGCAAAATACTTTGGGCTGAAGTAGTTAGTTGGCAAGTCTGAAGCATTTCAGTGTTAAACCGTTAAACACGAATTAAAAAAAATGTAATTACATTTAAGACAGACGTCCACTTCAAACCAAGAAATTGAAAAAAAAAATCCCTAAATTAACCCCCCCCATCATGCCATTCTCTAGCTAATGTTTTGAGGGGGGCTGGGGGAGGGGAGAAAAAAAGTCCCATGGATTTCGCATTGCCAAATCGTTATTCTTCCTGAAAAAAAAGTTTTGTGCAGAACTCTGCCCAAGCACACAATTAATTTTTGCTGTTGTTCAGAAGACATCACAGCTCACAGAGAACCAGCGTAATCACTGACTCACACCTGTGTTAATTCCCAAATTACCTGCCCAAGGGCTGGAGCCTTCCCAAAACAGACACAGGTAATTTCTCAATCACAAATACCTGGTTTGCCCTCTCAGCGGTTCCCTACCAAATAAATTAGGGGAAGAAACACTGTACAGTTAGCACCAGCTCCACTGTCTGGGAGGGATAGACACTTACTGCTTAATTTTGCTTTTTGAAATTCCCTCTCAGCCCCAATTATTGACGTCTAGGCAGGAAGCCTGTGAGAGCTTAAGGGATCTGACATCCATGACTAAGACAGTTAATACGCTTCGTCAGAAAGCTACTAACACGAGCCAGGTAGCAGCTCGCCTGTTAGCATTACAGTGCAGAACTTGAAGGGGTTTGGGGTGCATCCTTCAAGCTTCAGGAGCTGCTCTGCAATGTTTTTGAGCAGAGAGCATGCAAGGCAAACGCGAAAGATAATCCCCCCCTCTTCCAGTCCCCATCAGTCCCCAGCCCAGCCTGTAATTTGGCAAGATGAATGAAGTGTTTTCGGAGTGTCATCACTTCTGCCTCTGGCAGATTTGCTTCCCCAGTCTGCCTTTCGCCTTTTGGACCTGTCACTCAGCCCTTTGGCAGAGGGGAGGAGGGGGAGGGAGGAGGAAATCATCTCTTTGCTAATCACCTATCACAAGCAATGAAATCCCGCAGGCTCCGTGCCAGCTAGGTACATTTCAAAGGGAAATGGAGGGGGGCAAAGTGTCACTCAAGGCAGATATTTATGAAAGATGACAGTTTGCAAATATCTCAATCTTGGACAAGGCTGCTCCAGTGACACAGAGGAGTGTTGCAAAATTGGAAGAGTCAGCAGCCAACATTTATTTCATCAGGACCTGTCCAATCTTCAGTGATCGCTTGACAGTCTGGGGATTGCTGGCACAAGCCGGCCTCTTTCTATTGGTTGCTTTCATTTACTTTGCATGGATCAGTCTAAAGAGTTGTAATAAATATGTAAAGAAGGATAAAAGGAGTAGTTTTGCAGAGCTGCATCCTCAATGGAAGAACCGGCACAAAGCTGCGCTACCCTTTTTAGCTATGCCAAATAGCAACAGTAGTAATTACATCTCTATTGATCGTTACTGCGTGGGAACAATGAGATAGAGGCCCCGTCTCGCTCGTGGAGACCCCCCGCGACTTCCAGGCTCTCCATTGCCACCCGCAGCCGCCACAGCAGTGCCCACTTCCCTGAGGAACTTTTCTCCTGCCGCCCCCAGCTATCGGCGTAGCGCAGGGCAGACACCCCCCAGGGCTGGGGGGCTGCATCGAAAATTTGCTACTTCTGCAGGAGTCAGGTGAACGTTTCAGAAACTCGTTTCCACAGCTGTGTTTGATTTGAGGCACGTGCCCAGCCCCGCGCTGCCTCTCCCGCCCTCCACACCTGAGGTAACACCACCATGGAGGGCAGGGCACAGCTGCCTGCTGCCGGCCCTGAGGGGCTCAGCCAATCAGGGGGCTCCAGTGCCATCACGTGACCAGTGCAAGGGTTTATTTCCCTCCCTGCTGCACTCAGCCCCCTCCTGGAGGCTGCAGGCGCCATTTTGGGCCATGGTGGTTGACTTGGACAAAGGAAAGGGATTTGTCGCATGCCATGTCTCAGGTATGACTGCAGGTGTGCGTATAGCAGCCAGGGAATACGGTCACTGCAGGGAGGGAGGGAGGCTGGTGGGAGGTCACAAGGCCCTGGTAAGCAGGGGATTAGAGGGTCAAGCAGGTAGGAGGGGAAGAAACAGTGGTAAGGGAGAAGAGCTGTATTCGCATGCAGGGCAATAGGGTCAGAGCTGGGCATTGGGGTGAGTGCGGCTGGCGGGCTGTCCTGATGCAGGCTGTGAGAGCCCCCTCAAACAGGGAAAGGCACATCGCAGCGCTGAAGTGCTGTTGCCATCAGCCATCCAGCAGGGAAATGCTCCTACGAGGGCTGGTTGCAGCACTGGCTCTCTGCCTTGTTCTGTAGGGTCTGTAGCTGAAAGCTTTGAGGGCCTGTATTTCTGATCATAGGATGCATGCGTCTGCCTCTTAATTGCCCCTGTCATTTCATTCACCCCTGTTATAAGCTAATTCAGAGGACAGTAACACAAAGATGCTGTCTCCTGCAGGAACAATAGCCCAACAGATTGAATTACTCTGCTGTGGGCTGAGAAGCAGCAAACAGTTTCTGAAATGCTGTGTTAGAAAGATCTAAAGTAAACGCAGTTATTGACAGCAACAGAGGAACAAATGTAGCTAGTTGGCACAAAAACTGGAATTTCCAAGGGAAGACATTTTCTTTCTTATAGTTAATAATGAATTGTAGATAATAGTTGGAATAATCTATCTCAATATTCAGTATTTTCGTGGTCAAATACACGTCCTAAAAGGAAATACTAATTCAGCTACTTGCTATGTGGTGTTCTCTTGCATCTCATGCACTAAGGGTATGTGTGTGTGCGTGTGACTCGTGGAGAGTAACGTGGATGGAGGTGGATTATGTTAGCAGAATGCAAAACTGCTCTTCTGTTTTAGGGTTTTAGCAATTCAATTGAAATGGATCGTGAATTCAATTAAAGGCCTTATTCTTCCTTTCTTTATGCCTTGCATATCTCAGAGTTTTGCATAATTTAAACTAAACTGTGGCATAAAACAGCACCCTTATTTCAGTCATCAAAACATTAAGTGTTTTCTCTGAGGTCTCTGGAGTTCAATCAAGATGCACATGGGTGACAAGTGGTAAGATGCTATAGAGCTTCTGGTGCGAGAAGCTACTGTTGCTTTTAGGTTAGTATACTGCTAGTATATTTTAAGACAACAGATAACTCATGACTGTTATTTGGATGTCTGTATTCTCCAAATTAATAGTGAAAGGAAAAGAAATGTACCAACAAGGTCTGCCTATTCACAGCCCAACAACGTGAAGTGGGAGTACCACCCAGAGGATCTTAGAAGTGCAGTTGCTTTTCATAAACACTCAGTTCGGTGGTGTTTACAGGTGTGCCAAGGCCAGTATACTTGTGATGTAGGCCTTAAGGTTAATTTCATGCTAGCCAGAATGGTAAAAGTTGCAGTCTTCTGTATTGTCTGCTGTGCTAGCCTGTTCAAAACTGGCATGGAGAATCCTCCGCAAGTTTCTTTCTTGGCCTCTCTGCTGGCAGCCCACAGAAAAGCTGATCAGCTGAGTGGGTGGGTTAACTGAGGGAGAGGTTAGCACCCTCCTTTCCCTCTATTACAAATATCTTTGCCAAAACAAATTATTCTTACCCAAGGATTCCTGGGTAAATCTTCCATCACTGGGGAAAAAAAATGAAGTGCTATAAAAGGCTAGTTAATCACTGCATACCCTGCAAGGAGCAGAAGGCCATTCCAGAGTAATTGGAGTTATCTTCATTATTCTTATTTTCAATTACACTTCAAAATCAAATAACAACTTGCCTTTTAGACAGTTTCATGATCTAAATCCCAGTTCTATAATTTCTACTTAGTGCTTACTTAGACAGAAGTTCCTCTTGATTGTAATGGCCTCTTAGCTTCTCGAAGAAACTTGCCGAAAAAAAGAAATTAAAAAAGTTTTGGTCTTTGAAATAGCAGAATCCCAAGCTGTCCACACAAATGCACATGTAGTTCTTGCAAGTCACCTGTCCCGTTATTGAAATCTATATTCAAATAACTGCTTTTCTGATGCCATCTTGACACCAATTAAACACACAGCTGTGCATCTGTTCATGTATAGGGCTAGATTACTGATGTGTTGTAACTCAGGCCATTGCTGTTACTGCAGAGTAAGCAGAATTATTCTTAATAATTATTAAACAGTTGATGAAAAAAATTAATAGCTGCATCTAAGCTATCCGAAGCAGGTGCACAGTCTAGTTGTTTACTGGCCTTCATGGAGGTAGTTGGCTCTGCTCTGGTTCGAGAGCTAGTGGACTGATGTTAACTTATGCTGAAGTGTGCAGGGAAAACGTCCTCAGAGGTTTTTGGTTCTGGGGTGCAATGTAGAAATTGTGGTTATCCTCTGGATAAGGAGAGCAGGCCTCTGACAGTTATGGAGACATCTCTCTTGTGAGGTTTCCCGTTCTTTTTCTCAAGTGTGCCTGTACATACAAGACTGTACCTACACATGGGTCTGTATGTGTATATATCCTTATGTCAACACTCACTATCTTGGCAAGATAGACACCAGCTAGCAAGAAGGTCCTTCTGTGTCTCATATCAACACAATTCCATCTTTCTTCAGAAGGCATAAAAGTGATACAGTTTATAGAGAGTTATGTGTCTGCGTGTGTCTCCATACCACGTACTCAGTCCCTTAGTCCTCTGAAATATCTCTTGCCTTGCAGGAAGGAAGGGTGCTTAAAAAAAAAAAAAAAAAAAAAAACAACCAAAAACCAACAACAAAAAACCCAAATAAACCCAAAAAAAACCAAAAACCAAAACCAAAACACCACCAAAGCCCCACAACCGAAACTCTCAATGTTATTCAATGGAATTCATCCCACAGGACAGGAATTCCTATACAGGTCAGGAAAAAAAAATACTGCCTCCTTTTTTGAATATCACTTTTCATATAGTAAATCCCTCAGAGTCTTTATTGCGGAATGAATAATAGATTAATCATTCCTCTGTGTGCAATGCCGGGGCTCTCTAATGTCACTGATTATTCTATATTGAATAAATAGTGTTGCTAGGTTGATATGTTTAAGGCAAATGAGATGCTTATTGGTATCCAAGAAGCCAGTTAACAAGACCCATTTTCCTCCATTGACTTCTACTCATGTATTAATGAGGTTCAAAAATGTCTTTTCTGTGTGTATCAGATAAACGTGCCTTTGTTATTCCCAAGAAGCGCACAAATATTTGCTCCATTTATGTTTGTATTAATGTGTCACTGAAGCTAAATCTTCAGAAAGGGAATAAATACCATATCCATTAAGCCACTTAAGGGGTGAGTTCTGCAAAACTGTGCTGCAGTTGTTGCCATGGCAAATATCCATATTTAAGGAATTGCGTGGCATCTAATCTAGCATAAAGGACAAGAAGAAGGAAATGGTCTTCTCCCCAGACAGCTGTCACCTACGTATATGTATTCAAAAAGTTTCAATGGCTGAATGGGCACTGTATTGCATGGTAATTTAAGAGTGCAAAGTGAAAAAATGCAGTACAACCCAGAGAATACACAGAGGGAGGAAGAGAACAGTGAATGACAAGAAGACTAAACAGGGCTCAATAACTGTTGGGCATAAGTGCCAAGATTTCCCGGGCAGAGGTGTGCACTGTTTTCCTCACTAAAGATGAATAAAGATATTCCAGGAAATTGTCTTGTGCAGTTTTTGTTATGCTAGTCCTTTTCCTTTGTCCCAAAGTAGTCTTCAGTAGACAAATGTGTTTTCTTTTCATTGACACATGAGTTTTGCTTTTTTTCCTCCTTGACTTTTCATGCAATGTCTGTTGGTGTTTGGAAAACTGTTAGGCTTAAGAACTGACAGAGATCTCACAATGTAATCTTTATGTGGGGAAGTAGCTTTACCTTATCTTGAAATCACAGGTAGGATTAGGTAATCTTTTCCATGGTTTTGAGTGATTCTTTTTCTTCAGCCTGCTTAAAACAGTTTTAACTGTAGTGATGAAAATGCCAGCAGACTTTCAAGTAGAAGACTGGAGAATTGCATTCCTAAAGTTTCTAAGTTCAAAAAATAGGAAAAAAAACTGACAGCATGCAGAGGTTTTTTTTCTTTGGTGTCATATGACACAATCCATTTTGGTTTGTAATTGGAAAATATCTCTACATGATCAATTTAAATCTTACCGTGTTTTCCTTCTGTCAAGATAAATGAGTAAATTAACTAAGAAAGGTATTAAGATTGTTTCTGTGCTACAACATTTTACAACATTGTAAATAAAAGGAAAATATTGAAAGTGACTTTTAAGTTAGTACCTCTAAGTTTTGGTTTTTCTTGAACACTTTGTGTGGTTATATTAACTGAATGAAAGAAAACCAGTATGCTTTAAATAACCCAACAAGGTTTAATATAAAATCCTGACTGATTTTATGCCTGTTTAGGAATGTGGACATCTTGGGGTTGAATGGAGAATGAATTACACATGGATGTTGGGACAAGGGAGGAAAGATTAATATATAGGAAAGCCAAGAAGTTTATTCCTTTTCTTCACCTGCCTGGAGCAAATTTCCTGAAAACATCTGTAAATGCCGTATAATGGGAAAGCAGACTTGGGCCCATACTGTGCAGGAAGCTCCAACCTTTGTCTGCAGCACTGGATACTATAATATCAGGATGGTGGCAGAGTGAAGGGTATCTCTATGTACTAACCCAGATGCCTTTTTTCTTTTTCTGGTTAGGGGGAAAGGGAAAACTGGGGACCAGGTTGAGGAACACCTGGGAGCCATATGGAATTTACCAATTTTTTAATTAAAATTTTGTAGCTCAGTTTCAAACATTGCAATAACTTAATACAGAGTAAAACTTTACTGGATTCGGTGCAATAAAGTCCCCTGAATATTCACACATTGCCTACAAATGGCAATTGTCTTCTAATGCAAGCTGAAAGAATTGCTGTTTCTCTGTGGCCCTGATCCAAATCCACAAAGTCAGTAGGGGGGCCTCTGGCCTCCAGAGCAGGTCTGCAGCCTGGTTGATATCTCAGACCTTTTTGAGTGTTTTGAAAATGTATAGGACCAAAAATATGATTCCTTCTCCAGACATTGGAATGTTAGCAAAGAGTAGAGGTCAGACTCCTCCAACTGATACTTTTGTTTACAATTCATATTCAAGAAGGGGGTCTATTTCCACGTATAGCTTGGTCATACCCGGACTCTTATGTAGACCTATTTGGGGAAATTCCAGATGGTGGAAATACCATGAGAAGAGGTTTATTGTCAACATGCCCAAATGTCTGGTGAAATATCAGTATATAGGAAGCCATTCCCAGTCCTGGTTCAGACTCGTGCCTGAGTGTAATCAGCTTCAGCTCATTGCTTTTCCAAGCTAAGGCTGACTGGTTTGAGTCAGAGGTTTTCCAGCAACAGACCAAATACCCAAGCTAAGCTCCTCCTGTGTTTGCTTCCCCGAGTCTTTTATTTCTTGGGTTGCCAGAAATGATCCTGTGCCATGCTGAATATCACTGATTAGAAGCTACCTTTTCTATCACTACTATAAAGACAGAGCAGGATTAGTTAGATATACTAAAAGATGGTTTTAATCTTCATTCCCAACTGACATTTTTGTGGCATGAAAATTTTAGAAATAGTAATTTTTACTCCTTTTCGTCTAATGTTTTATCAGAAATACAGGAGAGAAAAAAAAAACAAGACAGACACATTCTCACTTCTTTGTTTTCTATATCGGGCAACTGGAAGTAACCAGTTTCTTGTAATAAAAGTTGGGGGTTAGGAGATTATTTTAGCTCAGTTTCTCATCCAGCTCTGAAAACTGAGAACATGAACCACATTTGCATCTGTTTTTGTGTGATAGAGTATTTCTTGTTCCACAGTCTGGGGTATTCATATCCTGGGAGGTTTCTGAGTTGAGATGTGTAAAAATCAAATTCTTACAAGAGGCTGGTTTGGTTAGCTCTCAAGGTTGTTTTAAACTGGGGTACCAAATACAAACCTGCTTAAAGATTTCTCATCTGAAGTTTACAAGCCAATGCTATGACCTGTTGAGCCATTTAACTTGCTACCTGCACAGTCTGCATTTTTCAAATAAACTGTAACTCTGTCAGGGACCAGACCTTAAATCTGAACCTTCCGTAACTTTTAGAGTTTGAAATCACGTATCATGTGAGTCTGTTTCAAGTGACAGTACAGTATCTATATCATAAACATAGCAATGCAGTTGCTATGAAGATCACATGGTGAATTTTCTGAGATGATTGACAGTCTTGTAGGTACTTAAAAGCACTTAGTACCTAATGAAAACCAAGCTATAGAATGCTCCATCTCATTTCTCCTATCCTAAAAGGCATACATTTCACATAGGTATGAAAGGATATAAAAGGATAATTACACAAAAAAGGCAAATGTGATTGTGGTGTTCGTTGTAGGGCACAGAGAGGGGAGACAAAACTCCTGGGTCTTTGATGTTTTTTATCTGTATGCAATTACGCAAGTCTACTTCAAAGAAGCAGGGTATGAAGCAGTAGTTTGAGATTTTGTGATGGAGATCAGCAAATCAATAGGTAGGACACTCACAGAAAGGTTATTCTGCAGTTGAAGTTGTTACTGCTTATTCTGTTTCTAATTTCTTGTACACCTAGGGCAGGAAAGCAAGGGGAAGTTATATCCCTGATTTGATTCCTCAGAAGTGTATAGAATAAGTTACGTCTAATGACTGGCTTTAAAAAAGAAAATAATAAGAATGCAAGACTGCCACCAATGTCTTTGAAACACATGCTTTGACTGTCTGTATCTGTGAGACTTAACTTCCGAGTGGTCCACTGGAGTCAGTCAGAACGGCACAGATGAATGTAAGGGGGAGGGCAAGGCTGACTAATTGAAAACTGGGAGCACTTTGCAAACATTATTACATGAAATGTGAGAAGTGTAACGTGGCAGAAACAAGGCAACGCCTGGTGTAAGCAGTTAATTGTGTTGTACAGTGGCGTGTTAGACCAGCACACTTTGTGAGAACCTGATCTACTGCCATTTCCAGCCTCCTCGTCCCCTTGATGACTTGGGTTACAGAGATGACCATTTGGGTGAGAGTGTCCCCAGGGGAGCCAGCTTGCATTAACCTGAACATTTCCTCTGTTTGATGTGCCTTTATCATACTGCAGCAGCTCAGTGGCTCCAGTTATTTTTTTTACTAATGCACAGCAGTGATTTGTTAAAAGAGAATTTATTTAATTCAGGATGAATATGGGCTTTTACGTTAAAAGCTCCAGCTAGTCTTTACCTGTAAGTGAGGGAGGCTTATTTGTCTGCTAACGTCAGTGTCAGCTGGGGGCCAGAAATGCTGTTTTCCGTAAATATCTTTTACAGTTCACGTATTATTATTCAGGGCAAAAGGGGGACAGAGAAGAGTAGGTTTCTTCTTCACAAAGCTATTAAAACAATCAGGTAATGATTCTCCAGCACCACCTTAATACTGCTGTTACTGTTTCAGCAACAGCTGTAATCAAATACAAAACCCAATATTGATGCAGTTAGCTACATCTGTATGCTTCTCTGTGCTGTGGTGTCAAAAGGAGACTGATCTCTGAAGTTCAGGAAATGCCACCTTTTATTCTAGTGTAGTCCTAAACTTTCCTCAGTTCTGTGTCCGTGTTCCCACTCTAAAAATAGTTGGTATTGTTTGGAGACTGGGGTCCTCCTGAATTCATGGATTGCAAAATCCCAGCTGCAAGAACCAATTTTAAAACTGCAGTTCTTAAAAAGAACAGGTAACTCCCTAATTTTCCCCATTTCTGTTACTGTGCATATTACAAAGGGTCAGGGAAACTAGTATCTGTCTGTTTACAGTGTAGGCATTAATAATTAAACTGATGCAGAATATTTTGATATTTGGGGAACATTTTCCAAAGCAATCTTGCTTTGTTTAGGAAATAGAAGAAGTGTAGTTGAATTTTTTTTTTGATACAGGGTGGGAAGTAGAGGAGTGTATGTGAATATTTTTCTGTGGGGATGCCATGGATAATTTGAGGCTGATGTTGACTATTTTAATATTGAAATTCAAAGTATTCTTGCTAGGGCAGGTTATGTGGCTTCCAAGCCCAATAGTTCCTTCAGAACTCCTAGGAATAACTTGAATCAGTGCCAGACATTGCAGTCTTTAGTCTAGAATGGGAAATAAGCATTATTATTGTGGATTTGCAGATACTCTCATAACTGTGCTACAACCATGGATTTGCGCTTAAGCCAGTTTAACTACGCTATACTTCTTCTGTTCCTCTACTGGGTTGTGTCTGTAGTCAGACAATTGACTGCCCGTGTAAGTGTGGCAGTAAACCCAGGTCAAGGCACAACAGCCCTGTTCCAGGATAAATACAAATAATTTAATAACTGAGTACTGATAGATTCATTGTTCTATACTAATGTGCCTATGCTCCTGGTCTCCTAATTCGCACAGAACAACTGTATTGCCTGAGTTTTGAGTTGCAGTGTGGACTTTTGACATGCTTTACAAACACAGAAAAGCCACAGTTCATATCCCATCCCTAACCTTGCTCAATGAGCTCATTTCCTTCAAGATCATTGGACAGAAGGTTTGCTATAGCCTTTGAAAGGGCATTAGTCAAAAGCCCCTCACTGCAAACCATCTTTCTGTGTCTATATTGGAACCTACCTGCTTCCCAAGAGTAGTCCAATCCTCTCTAGAGGCTTTGCAGAATTTAGGAGAGTGAAGACAACTGTCTCTTGCTGCTTCTCACATGCAGTATGCTTAGGATTCTAAGAAACATCGAAGATAGGAAAGCTTCTACTCACCATTCCCTCTTCTTAATTTCTGTCCCTTCACAAATAAGCCCTATACAGACCACTTTGCAGCTGTAGGACATGATGTAAACAGAGAAAGATTGTTCATGTGCATTGGCTGGATAATGGTGGTAAAATGTTGAAGCCTACATAATGTGCAGGCACACACTTTACTAATTCCATAGTGGAAGTGCTTCAGCTCAAAATACCTGTGGCGGGCTTGGGGAAGAGGCAGTAGGTTTTTCATTAATTCTTCTGTTCAGCTTTCCCAACTGCAAAATAAAAAACCACCCTCATAGGATGAAATAGTGAAGATGGAGTGCTTTTTTGACAGGTAGAAAGTGCAGTGTTGTATTACTCAGTGCGTATTATTTTGCACAGTACTGGATTGCCCAGACTTCAGAAACTTCTGCCTACCTCTTGGCTTCTTCAAGCAGAGCACAAACCTCTCAGTCAGCCTACAAAGAGCTGAGGCCTTGTCTAACAAGAAGGTGCAGAAATAAAACACTAAAAGCGATTCACTACAAAACGCATATCAAAAAAATGTTCACTGAGGTATAAAACCAGCAGGTTCTTCCTCTACTTCTTGTCTTCGGATCAAACTCATAGTTAGGAGCAATATGACATTTGCTGCCATGTGGATGGCTTGACTGGGCATTGCTGTAAATTATACATAATGCAACAATGAGTACTAAAACTAGCCCCAATAAGGCTGCCGACAAAGAATAAAGTATATGCTCTCCCTATGTGGTTTTTCAAAAATGAATTATGCTATTAAGTGCCAAGAAGAAAATTAGCTATGAGCTTTTAAATTTAAAATGATCCCCTTTTTAATTGTAAAACAGTGGCACTTAACTGCTATTGATCCAACAGAGACACATTAGGGAACAGGGTCACCATAACTGTTAATATTCACTGCTTAGTGAAAGAGCATCAAAGGACATTTTAATGTCACAGACTTTCTTGGGGAGTTTTTAAAGAAAGCTTAAATCGGCCAGCCTATGAATGAAAAGGACATGAGGTAGACAAATGTAGAAACAAATGTGATAGCAATTTTCTGCTAATCAAATCGTAACTCAGAATTGATTTTTAGGCAAAAGTTTATGTCATATAGATTTCCAAGGCATACCGACATTTAAAAATCTAGAGTATGTACTTTTTGTAGACTGGGACTTTATAAAGATGGTCGTCAGGGAGGGAAGGTTTATTTACTGCTGACACATTAGCTGGTAGCAAGTTCTCTGTGGCTGCTGTCTGGACCATTCTTATTCCATGACTTGGAAGATATGACTAAACAGGGAACATCTTCTTTTTGAAGTGCTTACAAGTTTTTTAGCCAATACTACAGTGGAACAGGTTACTCTGAAAATCTGTCTCAAGGTGACCACCCAAAAACTGAAGCTTCATTTCACCATGCCTGACTAGCAGTGCCCATGAATTTGGCACGCCATGCAGCATTATTAACTATAGTAGTGGCAACACAATCTGTTTCCAGATACTAATGGAACATTTTCAATAGTCATCATTTTTGCAAGTACAAAGTTTTAAGTTGTAAAATTTTCATTATTTTCCCAGTGGGATTATATCCTTGAACTTTTTTTAAGCTGTGAACTTAAGTGATACTAGCAGTGCTAACTCAAATAACTTTGGTACATATCTGGTTATATCCTAGCCAGATTTTGGGTGATATTCCGTAAATAAATGTTTTTGGTAATCTTTTATTCCAAGTGCTCCAGGGAAGCACTTTGAGGAATTCCCTGTGGTCAGTTATTCATGATAGCTTGTTTACTTCTGTGTTTACATTATTGATCTTTTTAGTTTCTTCATCCAGTTTTCATAAGAAAAGATTAAGAATACAGGAGAGTCTTTGGAAACATAAATAGCATTTAATTTGCCTTTTGAAGAGGGTGTACTGAGAAAATGTTACCCATTCTGAATGGGAAAGGCGATAACTGTGCTCCGTTTCTGATGCAGTTACCATGCAGTGTCTCTTCAGACTGCAAACTCCTCAGACCAGTGGGTGGTATCACCATATGTGTACAGCACCTTGCACAGCATGGCCTTCTTAACATAGGATGAAATGTATATCAATAATATTGTTTAAGGGCGAGAGAAAAATCATAAAAAGCAGCTATAATTTGCCCCTATTTAAAAGTCACTGCTTCAAGTATTAAACTGAACTGAACAGGAGACTGTTTCCTAAATGCAACAACTACTTACCCAGAGCTGAAAAAGATTTAATATGATTAGGGAGGTTTCTTCAATTTAAAATAAAATAAAACAAGGGTAATTGCTATGTACAAGAAACGGCTTCCTGCCATTCAGGGGCAGCTGGGAGAAATCTTTTCTCTGCAAAGACCTGATATGAGAAGTTTGAATGGGGGATGCTTTTATCCTACAGGATGGAATTTGATAACTAGGCTCCATACCTCTTTCACTTGTGGGTTATTAGGTCTCTTTCACTCTTGGGATCAGAATAGCGTATGGTTTGTGTAGGAACAGATAGTTCTTGTCTCTGTTGTGAAGACAGTGTGGTTGTAGGAGCCCTCCTGGGACTCTTATAATGATCAGTACAGAAAACTCAAGTCTATCCTGGAGCGGGAAAGTGCATCGTTTAATGAAAACGTTGTCCGTTATTAATAGAGTGATGGTAGAACTGAGGAAGAAGCAGGCCTGGGGGGCCTTTGGGTCTTCAGCTAAGTGTTTCTGCTCTGCTTCTCTCTTTTTTTCTTCCCAACCCCTGGAAAAGAGCAGTTACAGTAACCTGAAGGAAGAGATACAATCAAGAGACAGCCTAGAGCAAGAAAAGGTCTCTGTTGTTTTTCAGTGAGGTCATTTGTAGTTCACAAAGCAAGGTCAGACGGATGAGACTGCTGCAGGCTTTACATGCAGTCACTATCACTAAAAGTTAAATTTTCAATTTTTTTCTTACATGTCTTGCTGTATTTTATTGGGGGCTGCATGGGTCTGTTATTACAGAGCATCTTATCAACTGTATTCTCTATAACAAGCAAGTGTGTTTGCCTGACTTCCAGAGACTTGTTAATCATACACTGTGAAATCAAGTAGTATTCTCACAGGAAAAGGTACGCGTGGGACATTAACCTATAAACTAATAGAAAGATAGACTGAGATTACAGTGCTCATTCAGTGAGCTTGCTGGGTGATTGCTGACATAAGTGTTAGTCTCCTTTTTCTTGTTTTTGTCCATATTTAATTTTCTCTTTTAACGTCCAGTAGGAAAGTGGAGGGTTTCCATAAATCCATAGGCAGGAGAGCAGTTGTTTGTATAGCCGATTGTATAAGAAGAAATATTTAAATTATTCAGAAGGCATATCTGTCCCTGATTATGAGGCCTAGTAGAGTATATCTGTTTTTCTGAAATCAAGATAGGGTTAGGGGCAAACAAGTTCTTGATTTGTTTGTGAGATACGGGAAAGAAATATCAGTATGTGCATATGTATGTATCCATTATATATACACGTAGTTAGCACATGTGTATATATTAATTTTCTTAAGAAAAACTTTTCTACACATTTTGATAAAGGCATTTCCTAAACTACAGAGTGAGTTTGTTAGTCCTATGCCAACCGTCTACATATGATAGATTTAAAAACAATAAGTAAACTGAATCACTGCTGGCTGAACTTCTAGGTGATGAATATGTTTTGAAATTGTTTCTTCTGGGTGGGGTCAATCCTGTAAGGTGGTGGTGACTGAGGCAGAATTAAAAAAAAACTTATGCACATGCTTAACTCTAATTAGATGCTAACATCTTTCTAAAAATCAGCACCCTGCAAGGCTAAGGCCCCAGGAATTTTAAAAAAACGCATTTAATTTTTTTTATTTTTTGAGTGCTTTCTTAGCTAAGGAGAGAGATATGGAGGGCATATATGCATATGCTTAAAATTAAGCATGTGTTTAAATATTTTTGGTGGACTAGGCGAAAGTGTTCAGCAGACTTGAGCTTTCTAGGGCCAGATTCTGATGTGTTCCAGTATGTGATTCCTTCTCCTTTAAAAGGGACTCCTCAAGGAATTAGGTACCACTCTGTATGAGTAAGGATGTTAGAAACTGGCCCATAATGTTGATAAATCATTTTTAACAGATGTTTACCATTAAACTGTATCTAACACACTGCAAATACTGGAAATACACTGGGCCACAAAATATGTGAGGGTGATATTCATGTAATGCCAGATTGCGCACACATGTTAGTGAGCACTTACCCACTGGGAAGTCTCCCTGAACTTACTCAGATGAGTAAGGGCTTGCAAGACAGAAGGGTTGCACAATTAAGCCCTCAATAATTTGATTTATAAGCAAACCACCCTGAGAATGCTCCAAGGGGGTCTCCAACAATATCATATATTTTCTTCCTCGAATTATAATTAAAAACATTCTCTTAGAATTCTTTTTAAAAATGTAAAAAAAAAAAAAAAAAAACCCAGACCCATGGAAGCCCAGCACAAAAAGTGATGAAGCTTAAGGGTCAGGGGAAGGCAGAGTGTGAAATAAATAAAGGAAACACAATTTGGGGTAAAACCACTTGGCAGGAAAGATGAATGGTGTCATTTACAATCCCGCTGTCTCTCTCTGGGGTGGGGTTGTAACTTTACGGATGAAGTGATTTGAGCTGCTGGGACCATAGACATTCTAGAGAGTATCATAATGTCCTCAGCAGTCAGGGTCAGGAATGTATATGGTCTGCTCAAGACTAAAGAATTGCCATGCAAGTTTTGGAGAGCAGGAGTCACTCTTGTGAATTAACTTGTGTTCTCAGAAGCTGAAGAGCTTCCTTCTAAAAGAAAGCCTTCCAAAATTGTCAGCTTTCTGGAGCTGGCCTCATCCTTTTGCTCAGTGTTTTGAATAATACTTAAAATGCAATGGTGTCTTGGTGTGAAATGCAGATAAATATCATTGTTTAGCCAGGAACTATTTGAATGTGTATTCACAGTTGTTTTAATAGAATATTGAAGGATAATTCTATTCATAAAATATCTAAAAAAAATAATTTAGAGCCTCTTTAATTTTATATACTCATTGCAAATACAGTTTAATCTGTCAATTCTATAGAATTAACCCTACACACTTTTAACAGAGGTGGGTAACAGATGTTGCAGATAACTTAAAATATCTGAGCGAAGCAGTGTTTACTTTCTGTGGGCAGACTGGTAACACGTACACCCCTTCATGCATGCACACACACAAGATGTAGATTAATAATTAATTCATAACCTGGTATGGTCAGGCAGGAAGCTGCAGGCACAAGTTGAACATGCCCTCAGGATAGGTCTCATATGAAGAACTGCAGATGTTTCAAATTGAATTATTTTTTTCATTAATTTCTGAAAGCAAATCTATATGAAAACGGAACATTTCAGGCCATTGTTTGCTACAGCTGAGCACAGAAATCTAAGTTTCTTATATATAAAGAAATAAAGCACTTAGGCTTTCAAAATCTCTGTTGGGGGGGGTGTGCATTTATGCAAGAGAATACATGCATGGCTAGTGTTTGACGTAGAATAATATAACACATGGCCCCTGACTGACTGCAGAGTTGTAATCCAGGTGTTGTGCTAACTGTTTTAATTGTGCAGTGTGGTACATACGCCCGGGGCTCAAATTGGGAAGGGAATTGGAAAGAAAACAGTGATCCTCTTGTTGAAAAATGTAATTAGTTTCATAAATATAGTAGTGGACAAAGGGTGGGGGGAGAGGTCCCTTTGTTAAATGTTTACCAATGCAGCCTTGCAGGTGCTCACATATGCTTAGTATTTGTCACTGCTAAAAGACAACCATTCAAATCCATACTTCCCCAAATTCCCGCCTTTAAAAGGAAAAACACACATTTCCTTTCTCACGTTCTTGGCCAGGAAAAAATGCTTTTCCATTTTTTTCCAAAGCAATACACAGATAAGTAATGTGAGTTGATAAGTGGAGTGTCTAGCTCCCATGGAAAAAACAAAAGGCATTCCTTTTTCTGAACCAACCTGTGACCCTTCTCAATGACAGAAATTAAAGAGGCAAAATCAGTGCAAACGTGCCAAGTTTCTTTCTCTCCAGCTTCAGGATTGTTTCATACCTAGAACCCTATTTCCCACCAAGGTTTGGGATATTTTTAAGTCAGATTGCAAATGTCTCGAAGAACTGAACTTAGTTTTCAGAGACTGTCCAACAGGCTAAAAGATTCCCCTATCAGGGAAGTTCTCCTGCTGGTTAAAGTATTCATTCCCTAAATTTTGTCAAGCTTCTTTCCAAAGTACTCTTTATACCTTACTCATCACTTAACCTAGCCAGCCACAGTGAATTTCTCTTTGAGTAGCTTTCATAGCATCACCTTATCTCCTACTGGTCTGACCGTGTCATTTCACCTATTTGCATTTTCCACAGGCTTCAGGATTATAGCAATCAAATTCTGTTTTGCTCTGTTCCTGCACCCACCTCTGTTCATTTCATCCAAATTCCTTTGCCAAAGGGGAAGAAGTTTTCAGCAAAACTTCCTGACAAAAGGTTGTAGACTCAGGTTGATACTAACATGTAGTTAATTTGTTTCAGTGTTGTCAACTTGTTTGAACTCCAAAACGTCCTCAAAAAAAGTTAAATATCTGAATATTAGTTCCAACATTTGAAACTATTTCAACTGTTCAGTTCAAAATGCATTGTTAATTTACCTCTGAGGGTTTTTGTTCTGTTTTATCTTGTGCTGAGTCACCAAATTGCAGAAATCTCGTTTACTTCAAGTGCTTAGCCAGTTCACCTAAACATGTCAAACTGTAAGGCCTGATATTCAGTGAGTCATTTCCTCTCTTACTTCCAGGGGAAGTGCTGTATCAGATATTTGATAGAGTTAGTGAAGTGGCCACCACTCCAAGTGTTTCAGTAGGGGATCAACTAGTGCATAGCGATGCTAATCTATCGGACTATAAATTATCAATACATAAAAGAAAATGTATATCTGGAAAAGCTTGTGAAGTAGTCCTGAAAAAAATTAAAGAAAATGTTCCATATGGTCCTTGGAAAACACCCACAATTTTATACTGAAACAAAATTATTGCAGAATATTTGTAATATCCAACTACGGAAATAAAACTGCATAGGATAAAGGAAATACTTGGAGAGCAAATAGCCAGCAGCATTTGGAAGAAAAATTGCAGTCTGTGATTCTTCTTACAGCCTTCTTAATAATAAAGACTGGTTTAGCCTGCCAGCCAAGCAATCAAAAAAAAAAAGTGAATTTGTAACCAAAGAAAAGACCACATTGCAGATGCCTCGATAGAAGACACAGCTTACATCTGCCTTCAGGATCCAGAAGCTATGGAATGTCTGAAAGGGAGGGATATGTTTTGGCAATGTTACCTGATCCATGTGTCAAGGGAAGCATTAACACTATACTTCCACCCCTCACAGACGTAGATTGATGGAAGCAACATTCTTGTAAACAAATCACAAGGGGCCACCTCGCGCTCCTCTCACTACTTCTAACCAGGCACATCCCACAAAGCCGTGTGTCTTCAGCAGTGTGTTAGAAGCCAGGCAAGACAGAACCAGTGCACTGACACTACAAGCAGCCAAAATTGTCACGTTGCTTGTACTATTTTTTTCAGTGTGCTGGAGTTTACGGGCCTGCTTTGTTATCACAGACACGTGCTGTCAGGAGAGCTTTCCAGACAGAAACTTATCTTATGTAACATAGGTTTGTTTAAAACAATAAATAAACCAGGAATAGGATGTCAAGGGAACCACAGCATATTACTAGAGACAATAACATTTAGAAAACACTTTTAAAGAAATCATGTTTGCCTTTCATATGCTTTCTATAATTTCTTTTACTGTTAATTACCAGTGCAATTGCTGTCTTGTAGCTCGTCTTCCTTTAGATGAGCCTGCAGTGAAGCTGTAATGTGGTGTGATGTAATATAGACTTTTGCACCTACATGGCATCTTACACATCCCAACAATCATAAAGCAGCATATCAATAAGAATTAATTTCCAAAAGGGGAAAGACAGTGCATGTTTACTTATTTCATAGAAGCACCCAGATTTTCCAAATCTATGTAAGGAATTGTACTCACTTCACAAAGCAGACTTCAAAGAATAGTCAGGTTTGGAGGGACAGGGCAAGATGTGAGCAGAGGAGAGAGCCCACTAACACCAGATAACCTCACAACTGTTACTTAATTTTCCCTGAGCATCCAGGCAGAATCTCTCCTTCCACTGCAAGACATAAGTGGTTTTAAACTCTTCATCCCACATGGGCAAAGTGAGGTGTGCACCATTAAGATCATAACGAAGCGCTGGTGGAGCCAGACAGAGCCTGCTTTGCAAGCCTGCAAGGTGTGTAGGTACAATGCAATGATTATAATCTCCTCTCCCACTTTGATTGTGGGATTTCCCCCCTGCAAAATAACCTGTCTTGCATCTCTGGATCTGAAAGCCGAAGTGTTGGGGGCTGGGAGTAGGAACATAGTTGCTTTAAAGCAAACAGCAGCAGTCTCAGAGCGGAAGAGATTTATCCCAAAAGTATTTGGAATGTCCTGCTTCTTGGACACCATAGGACCACATGCAAGTGATCCCACTTTGTACTACCACAACAGTGCAGAGATGAGCTAAAACAAACAGGAGAGCAGCAGTGCCAAGGGCTTGCTTGCAGCACATAACCACTTTGTGAATAAGTCACAGCGTCTTTTGGTTGCCTCAGAGTAAATACGGCAACAGCGGAGTGATACACACAATTGTCGTGCTCACAGTTACACCAGAGCGTTATGCTGTTGGAGATGACGTGCGTGTTAGCAAGTATTCTGGTAGGAGTGGGTCTGTCAAGCAAAACAGTGAGGACGTGGCATCCACACTATTCTGTTTTTGAGGGGCTGCTTTTGGCTTTGCTCTTTCTGGTCCCGTTAGCAGCTGGAGTGCAGTAGGTGCACTCGTGGCATGTATCTTCTGCTTTAGATTCATCCAAGAGGAATGAATCTAAAGCAGCCCAGACCACTCCACAATTCAAGCCAAAGTACAGTAAGGAGAATTAATCAGAAGCACACTCCTGAAACCCACTAAAATGCTAATGTATGTGCACTTGGCATCATTCAAAGATCTTTTAGCGTTGTGTCCAAAGCAGCACGACGTACGCAGTTACCGGGATGCCTGTTCCCTCAGTAACTCTCAGATCGGCTGGTTAATTTCAACGAGTCAACATGTGATATCAGGGCAGAGATCTTGGGTGCTGTGTTCCTGTAAGTTTGGGAAACACAAGTGGATGGGCAGGAAAAAAACTCTAAACCAGTGATCTTTCTGAAGATGAAGGCTGTGTTGTAAGTTCAGCTATTAAAAAGAAGCTGCAGGGAATCCAGAAGGACAGCATAAATACCACAGCAACAGGAAAAGCTCAGATTAGGGTTCACACCTTATTAGACACAAAGTAATCCAAACATGAGACGCAATACCACAGGCTTCATACGATTCATTCCTCCCAAAACTGCTTGCTTGCATGGCATTCTGTTTCTGTGGTTATGAGGTGTAAGTTTTCCCTGTCCTCCCACTTGCACGCTGGATTTTACAATGCCAAGAAGAGCCACATTGTTTTGCACAACTTCACTGCAGGTGACAAAGTTCAGAGCCAAGAATGGTATTAAAGGCATGAAAGGGAACGGCCCATGTGTGTCTGTTTGCCCCACACTTAGGCCTGCAGAACAGGAGGGTGCACCTCAAGTACCTACATACAAGGGTAGGTCCAGTTTTCACCCACAGCCTTAACTTCACTGGTGCATTCACCACAATGTAAAAATACCCCAGGTTCTTAGCTTACACACTGCTATTTATAATCTTTGTGTGATGCCAGACATGTGCATATATCAGTATGACACTTTGAGAAAGCAGTGCTGCTATTTTAGCAGCCCTCTAATGAACAGCGTGGGCGAAGCCACCTAGACAAGCTGATTGAGAAAAGTGTTGGTGAGGGAGGGCTGTGGTGGTTCCTCCCCCCCCCCCCACAAACACACTTTGTTGCCATTAAGAATAATCTTAAATGGCCCCCTTCTTCCCTGGCAGTCCTCCCTCCTACTCAGCACCCCTCCCCCAGACGTCTTGATTAGTGGCTGTGTGTATGCTGGTCAGATTCTGGGATTAATGATGGCTAATTTGTCTGAGGTTGGTACAGCCTAGCCAGCAGGCTCTCTACCACCAGCTTTTGCTGCCATATGGGTAGAAGCAGCTGTTTCAATTACTTTCTGTGCCCAGATGTGTCAGGCGAGACACCAGTGCTCTGCGGGGTACGTTCAGCCGCTCGGCAGCTAATTACTTCAATCGCGTGTCGAAGCATGGTGCTGTATACTGTAAAAGGGGGTTTTGAAAACAGCCGAGTGCCAGCTGTCATTACGGCTCACATTGATGTGAGCCTGATAGTCTGTGACTAGATTTTAACTTCAACTTTCTGGGAATCTTAATACATAGAGTGGGTGTGTCTAGTGATGGGACGCTTATCTGCTTATGCATGTGCCTGTATGTGTACATATGTACTTTTGTTGCAGAGAAATGTGTACTGAATAATGAAAACTATAGAATATATGCTGGGTAATGTCCCCGTGTATACATTTAAAATACTCTCAGATGGTGTAAACCAGATTAGCTCTGTTAACTTCAGCAGAGTTTCAGACACTTGCACCAGCTGACCATTTCCCTAGGCTCTGCATACAAAACCTGTTTTGTTGTGGGTTTTTTTCCTTCTCACTGGCACCAGTATAAATTTGGAGTTGTCATGTTTTAGTTAATGCAGTTCCACTGTCATAAGGTGAATGTGACAAGAGGATCAGGTCCATCGAATGTCTGTCAATCAGTGTGGCAATCTCATTCTAGATCTTAGTTGCCAGACTCAACAGCTTTGCCTCAGTCCTCCAGTTTTACTTTCAGGATCCTTTCAGCGTCAATCCCTGTTTGATCTGCTGTTCATTGTCCCAGGTGGCAGAACCACATGTGGCTTTGGGCTGGGTTCTTTCCTAGTGGGGACTTCTTTGCACTTGGCAAGTTAATGGGACCATCCAACATACTTCCAAGGAAAAACATTAACTGTTACACCAGCCCTAGTATACTGATAAGTCAATAGACCTAGAATTTCTTTGTGGTCCCCACAATTCCCAAGAATATTTTTCTTATACTGAAGTTTAAGTCATTTCCAAAGGGTATCTTTAGGAGAGGACTGTAAGGGGGCAATTCCAAAATACTCCTCCTCCAGCAAGAAAGATGGCTTACAAAGTTCCTCCTTTCTTCCATCACCAGCTGCTGCTTCCCGTTCTTGTTCAGTGTGCTTCCTCTTGGGTATACCAGTAAAACCATGGTGCTAGGTCTCAGCTGGATCAGAGAATAAATTTACCTTAAAAGAATAATTTATTTTCCTCTCAATGTTCAGGGAGCTGATCTTGATTTAAAAAAAAAAATAATAATACTTCAGCAACAAAAGCAAGTGTCCAGGGATATGCGTAGGAATTAATTAAATGGTGAAGACCAGCATCTTAGCCAAAGATATGATTTAATGTTACAGCGTAGCCTGTCATTCTTAGTGCTTGTTTGACTGGTGCTGTGTTCATTGGGAGAGATAAACTAACCCAGCCGAAACAGTGACTAGGACATCTTGCCATTTTAACTTCCCAGACACGCTTACCAGGATCCAGCAAGCATGAGCAATTGACTCAGTGGAAGTGAGATAAACTCAACAGAGAAATCAGATGGCATTCTAGAATCACTTGCAGGATGAATTGAGCCAAGAAGTGGAATTAGACACATAGAGGCTCAAGCAAAGCAAACAGAAGTCCCTCCCATTGCGCTACCAACATTTCTACTTCATTTAACATAGTACCTTTTTTCCGCTCAATGCACTTAAACCCAACCCTGCATATAGTCTATTGGTTTAAGTTCATATTTTCATTTATTATAGTATAAGTCCCTGAGTACACAATCCCTGAGTGTAAATTAAAATCAAGCCTGTGTTGTCTGCTAGGTGAGAGCCTTATGAAGAGGTTAATGGTGCAGGGACTAATGTCAGAAAAGTGTTGCGGTCAGCTGTGAAGTGATCAATGAATCCAACTGATATTCAAATTAGTGGAGCTGGTAGAGACTCAGGGAGAGGGGATGGGGTGGGAAGAAAGAGTGAAGAAAGAATCTGTTATAAATACACTTTTTACACAAATTACTACAAGCAAGTCTGAAAACAAGTGCAGAGCAAAGCATTTAATGCAATGCCATTGGCATTTTGGGCAAATACTCTGTAATTTGGGGTAGTTACTAACATTATCATCATCATCATAATACACGTATTTAGGAAAAATAAACATTTGTTTTGTGCTAATTCTATGGTAATCAGGGTGATTGTACTGTACTTAGCTACTGTTTGTTACCATGGTTATTTCTAGTGGTTCTTGGTTATTAATGTCCTGGAAGATTCAACAGTCTTCAGTGCTATTTCAGCTCGCTTTCCTCCAATAGGCACAAGTATCTGGGGGTTTGGGATTTTTTTATTCTAATGATCCACCACAGGGTTTTGTAAACAAAAATAGATTTGCTTCTTGTCAGACGAACACTAGACACTGGCTTCTTGCTTTGCACCAGTCTAGCAGTGTAAAGGGCCTGGCGTTGAGTGTCATCTATCCTCACTAGTAAGCTTTATTTATATTGCCAGATGGGTGCAGAGAAGCCTTCATGTAAAGAGAATCAGTCTTCCCCATGTGTTTTCTGTGGTCTATAATCTCATAAAGATGGACGGTGTTGCAACATTCTTACAAGTGAAATAACGGGTGTCACAAAGAATAACATAGAAACACGTTTTTTTTAATGTATTCTAGAAGCTATTTTTAGTGTTTCAAATGAATTTTTTAAATCACAGAAGCATACTGGCACATACCTTCTTCCATTTAGCATGATGGACATATTTGTTTGGTAATTAAGACTCAGATTTTACAAGTTACTGCTGCTGATCTGTGATAACCGTATGTGTGTGCGCTCTTTACGAGAGTGACCGGGGCTAACTCAGCACATGACTGTGACTGCCTATCACTTAACGGGCTGTAACCTTTTCCTGACTCCAGGCTTTACCTTCTAATCCTATTTTCCTGCTGACTTTCTTATAACTTCCTACTTCATTCCATAGTTAGTATATTGATAAAATGTAAATAACAATTAAACACCACTTTAACAGGCACTGTAAGCAATAGCTTGTGTACAAATAGCTTGTTTGAACTGCTTATCATAGCTCCGTATGCAAGTCCAGATGAGAAAGGTACAGTTACATGTTAAAATGTATGGATCCAAAAAGCTCTTTTTATTTTTTTTTCTCCTATGTGTCTATAACACAATAAAGTTTACAGTTAAGGTTCTTTTGGGACTATTTTTACAGTGTGACACATCGACGTATCCTGGGAACGTAATATGTTATATGAAAGACTGAGAGGGCTCCAGACAGTTCCAGACAGGAAGGAAAACTTTTGCGGCAAAACACCTTTGTACAGATTTATTCCTGATGCAATGCATGTGGTATCCTCAGAACCAGCATAGTTACTCTTTAGATAAACGCACCTCTTCTTAACTGATTTCACCCTGTAAGATTGTCTAATGGAAAAATCAGGTTAAACCATATTCAGTAGGATGACTAATTGTATCTGTGCATATTTGATAGGTAGGCTGAGACCTGAACTGGATCCAGTTTGGATTTGAATTGGGGGATGGCTTAATCCAAGGTTATCATTCTGTTTCCAATGGCAGAGCAGAAAAGCGATGATAATAGGGGGGAGGGGGATGATGGTCAAACCTTTCTGCATCTTTTCCCACTGTATTTAACTACACAAACAGTAAAAGGAGAGTAATTTCACCTTTTTTTTTTTTCCTCCCCCAACTTGGTGGTCTGACTCCAACATCTGTATTCATGCCCACCTGATGTTTTAATGTGCTTTTCTAAGTATTAAATTGTGGCCAAATCTGTAGAGATTGTCTCCAGATCTAGGCATTTATGAAGGTCCCAATTTTCCCATCATCAGCTGACTGTCAATCTGTTGGAAGTGGTAAGTTACAATAACAGAAATAAAATCAAGTGTAAGTCAGAAGGGAGTCAAGCCTGTTGTTGGAAAGGCAGAATCTTCAGCTACAGGGAAGAACTACCGAACTCTCTTCGGAGCCTCGGAACTGTGTGCAGGAGAGCTTTCGCATCCTGTGGACATTGTCTTAACTGAGTTGGAACTCAACAAATGAATTGTCATTTCCTGAAAGAACTGAAAGTCAGAAGTACAAACGAATTGCATAAATGTGACAACCTTGAAGCCTAATAAGCAGACAAAAGAGTGGAAAGCTTCCCAGAAATATTCCCTGGGGAGAAGTCAAGAATTATCTAATGTGGATAAATAGGTTAAAAGGATATCCACATCTTGGGTTTTGATAAATTTAGGATTGACAGGTTGAATGAGGAAGAGGTAGCCCTAAGCAGAAGCTTGTATTTAGGACGAGATGTCAACTGAGGGAAAAACAGACTCAAAGCTGAGGCGTATGATTTAATCAAGGAATCTGACAGACTCACTGAAAACTTCTTAGATAAGACACTGGAAATAAGAGACAATGTCAATAAATACATTTGATTCTCATACTTGGTCCAAAAAGCAAAGTTTTTGACTAAATGAAGTTGAGACCACATTCAAAAATACTTCATCTCTTCCTTATTGAGCAGGGTAGAGTATGTTGGTATTGAGGGAAAATTTAGCCCAGGAAGAGCTTCACCGAGTTATTGAAAAACCTAAATAAAGAGGTCTTCTCTCTGTGGACTTTGAGGCACAGATGAGATTGCATGAGTTTGGATATGGATTGCTAATGCGAGTTGAGCTATAAAATGAAGCAGGTGATGTCAAACCATGACAGAAACCAGATAGGCCCAGTTGGATTTGGGCATAATTTGTTTTGTGTTCATTGAAGTCTCATAGCTAGATTTATGGAGGCTAAATGGCATGGGAAAGCTTGCACAATGAGTCAATAGTTAATTCAGGATTAGAATATTTCACGGCGTTATTCCATGTCCCTGTGGTATGTAACATATTTACTTGTATTCTGCTGAAAGAAATGGCTTTTGATACAGGCCTTTATAAATATATGTATCATATTCAGGGATTAAAGAGTTAATTTAAGGGTTTCTTTTGGTTTATAGTTATACATAAAGTATGGGGAATAAAAAAATTACTATCCCATACAACATTAAATCATGAATTAATGACCTTCAGAGTCCGGTTTGTAACAGCATAATGTAGTACACTTTTGGAAAAACAGGTCGGTTACTTTGTGCAGAGAAGAAGAATTGCCAGGTCCTCAGAAACTGACTGTGTAACACATAAAAGTTGAACAAAAACACAGGTAAAAATGCAGCCCATGGAATCCTCTTAAAAGAACAGAAAGAATTGGCTAGATGAGTGGTTTACTGCAGCCTTTCTGAACAGAGAGAAAGGGGAATGTGAGCATTCTTAAGTTACACATAAAAATAACATTAGTTTTTCTTCTACATTTTTACGATTGAGGAGGGAGGCTCACTGGTATCTAAGAACTTCCAGAGCTGGCAGATAACTCACAGAGCTCTTTGAATACACTGCTACTCCAAGAACAAGACAGGAACCATCAAGATAATTGTCTGATACAAATCTTTTGTTAGAGTAATAGATTTTGTACTGTCACGATTCCTGAATTATAGCCATATGTACTAGTGAATGATGAAACATGTAAATGGTAATTCATCATTAACTGTGTATAAGAAACTAAATTATTCTTTTCAATGCTGTTCTTGTATCTGAGACATGATACATTACGTTATGCTGTAATTTATAGACACCGTGGAATCAGCCAAAAAGTTGTATTCTCTTCCAACACATATAGTTTAATATTTAGGCTTCTCTTCCTTCCTTCATTCAATTTTTATTTAATTGTAATTTATTTCCTCAGGGAAAATTATGCATAGTGGCTTTGTTCCAGAAAAATGGGTTGTAGCTTAATGTGGCAATTTTGGATTTGTCTAAAAGTTTTGATGCCAATAGCCTGTGTAATTTTGAGGAAATCACTCAGTCTTTCCATGTATGCTGTAAGAGAGGACAATGAGATACAACGGTGCCCCATGGGTGCCACTTAATATTTAGAGGTGTATCTAAGGGTAAGCATGGGGGTTTTTTACCTTCTTCAGTCAATAATCAGCTTTATCAAAGTTAAAAATACTTGAAAAAAAAGGAAGAGAGAAGTCTACTCATGAATGAAATCTCCCTCTCTGGGTAAAAAACCAGACATTTTCCATTTTAAAAAGAGCATCAAAATTTCTAAGCTTGAAAATATTAATTTGGCTTTCACTGCTCCATGGCTTTAATTTATTTACCCTTAAATGGAACGTGGCCTTTCAATCTATTCAAATGTAATGCTGGTGGGGCACTGCTGCTGAGGCAATTCAGATAAAGATTAGGAATAGCTGCTATTTTGGGTCCCCCGAATTCTGCAATCACAAGAAGAAGAAGAAAGGCCTGGGAAAGGTATTCAGAGTAATGGAATACTGCTACAAAAGTGGTTGTGTGATGTGACTATGTTTATTGACATTATTCATGCTGGCATGTTCTGTGCAAGCTATAGCACACACCACGGTGATCAAATAGATGGCAAAGATTTTGCGTATTTCAATCAAAGTGATAAGAGCAGATGAAATTAAAATCAGAAACAGACTGCATTACAGTTTAAACACCAAAGGAGGGGCAGGGTTAGTATTAATGCTCAAGAAACAAGCTTTTTTAATTGACTTTTCTGGAAAAAGCGTTCTGGTTTCAGAAAAGTTTCCCCCAGCTTGATGTCCATTTCCAATGTTTTTTTTCCTCTCACTACATCTGTAAAACATAGAAGTGCTGTATTGTTTTATCTCCCAGGGAAGATATCCTTTCTTCTAGATGTAACCCTACCTCTAAATGACTTCAGAGTTCAGATTCCTGGAGGTGTAGTGGATATATGGCAATCCAGGCCGTAATTTACAATAAACCATTTTCTGACACCACTTCCATGACTTAATGCTGGAAGTATGTTGTTGGAGAGGCTACCCTACACTGCCATGGTGAGGGAGACTTACTGTGTCATGGTAAATATTTTATTATTTATCCTGTTGTGGTTATTTCGTATGCTGCCACAGACATTTTCTCAATTTGTGTTTCTGCCTGGACACATTTTCTGATATTCCTCCTGGAATAGGCAGATGTTCCTAACAGACAAAAAATTCAATGTTTGCAGCATACACTGGCCAGCCTTAAATACTGAAGAAGCTTTTCATCTCTCAAGAACAGGGTTCAAATCCTGAGCACAAAGTATTAAGGAAAGTGAACAGAACTAGAGAAAAAAGTCCATCTTCATATTTTTTTTTTATAAAAGAATGATTGGTCAAGAATGTTTTCTGTATCTCTCTTGATTTTTTGCTGTATTTTGTATTTTGGGGTGGGACAGTTGCTTATTTTCACACAAAAATCAGTAATTTTGAAAATGCAGTTGTTTCATCATGAAATTGATCAGTAAACTATATTGCAGAAGCCTGCAAAATTAGCAAATACTTTCAGATCAAGAGAAGTAAAGCTGTACAAAGTTACGATATTTGGAATGCAGGACCTTGCATGCCTTCTCATTGAAGAGCATGTTTGGGACATTTATGATCTTTATTCTTTTTGCTCTGTCTTCTCCTGTAAATTTTGGACAGGTTATATAACTATCCTATGATTCAACTTCTGCATTTATTAAGCGTTTAATGATACAAGAGTAAGTGGTTTACTTCACTGCTACCTGTGAAGTCCCACTTGTTGTAAGATTTAATCCAGGATGGCTTGGAAGTCTTCAGAAGGCTGGAAGTGCTATCCATTACTATGAAACATTGCAATGTAATAATCTTTAAATCGTCTGCTTAGACAATCGATTAACCAAAAAATACCAGTAAGAATTATCCTCCTCCGGTTACTAAAAGGCATCTTTTGCTAGAGAATTGGAATTGCAAGAACAATGTCAAGGAAGGACCCTGTAAAGATGAAACTTTCGAATTTTCTCTGTGTATCACGTGAATATGCACCTACTATGCAGCAGATATTTTTGTGTGGGAGAATATACTTTAAAAAATGTATTTTACACATGGCATTTTTTGCTTAAAAAGTGTGTAACATGAACAGATCTCTCTCAGGAGATATCCTCTGGCAAACTGAAAAAGCCCTGTTCTAGCATTACAAAATCCCTACAGATAAATTTGAAATATATGTCCCTTTCAGTGTTTTGACAGACTACAACTGAATTACTATGAATGAAAGAAATCTTGGGGGTAGAAACTGGAGGGGAGGGGACTACTTTCACTTCAGGGACATATTCTATACAAGCCTGTGCCTGATGATACTCGGCTCCATTTCAGTGTTCATCATCGCTAATCCTTAGTACAAATGAATATCTGCACTTTTAAACAATCAAAGGTTAAAGACAACTCAGCCATTCATGTGATCTCATTATACTATGCTGATTGCAGTACATCAGAGTTATTTATAACCTTAGTTCATAAAGTTGGATTTCCAGTAAATGAGTTCCTTTTCAAAGGTTAAATATTTATGTCCTTATTTTCCATCTGAAACAGTCGATAGTTATGAACATGCACTAACTAATGAACCAACACAGCCATCTTCAAGAAGATAAATAAAAGTTTTGACTTGGTATACTGGCTCCCAAAGCTACTCCTTGCTTAAACTGCTTCTCACTGCTCCTATGTGGATTTTCAAAACAGATCAATGTCATGGCAAAGACTTTAAACCATTAGATTTATATAGTCAGGCTTAGCCTCAATTGAGTGTGCAAAACAGTAGTAGTAATAATAATGATATCCTTTATCTCCTTTTCTTCTGCTGAGCTCAAAGAGCCAATACAGTTACCCTCGAAGGACTGTAATCTAATTAATCCTTTCAGCCCTTTTTAGTTCATAGCCTAGGGACAGGTGTTTTGCACTCCCAGAAAGGGTAGGTGGGAGATTCTGTGTCGTCATTCTTTTATCCACCAATTAACACCAATTTTGATCCAGCAGTCTTTGGTTCATTGATTTCTGGACTGCAGTTCTCCCCTTTATCCAACATGGTTGGAACACAGTTCTCTGAGGTTACCGAGAGTGCTTTCTGTTTAAAGTAAATTGGTATATAACGAGCTAAGTTGCACATTCATTATCTTGAACAATATAAAAAACTGGAGGCGTTTGTGCAAGAGGAGTACCCAGTTACATATTGTCCTGTTAGAAGATACAGTGAAAAAATGGACTTGTCTAATGCTGATTATGCTAATTTCTCATTCAAAAATATATAAAATATTACTTACAAAACTTAACATGAAAAAATGTGTAATAAAGTAGAAAAGCATTAGTATTCAAAAGGCATTCAAGGCATCAAGGCATCCTGCAGTTACATGTCAGAGACATATTTATACTACAGTTTACTTATTTTTGTGTTATAGTGAATTTTTTAAGCAGTAAGTAGTGGATACTAGCATGGTTGAGATCTCTGTCATATTTATGCTTGAAAGGCAAGTCTTAGTAGACATGTCAAACTTGGAGGGTCTGTCTCTGAAAACATAGAGAGTAAATCCCCAGCAAACACAGACTCCCCTAAACCAATCCAGCTGTTTTCCAGGATCACTGATGCTTTCTTCAGGTTAGTCTCCAAGATCAGGTTTGGGTTTTTTTCTATGTGTATCACTTGTGAACTTTTCCAGCCATTCTGTGATCTCTGCATCCTAAATTCAAGGAGGAAAAACATGGTGAAACTTTCAAGTCACTAAGATTTTTCACTTGTATCCCTGGTATAGTCTGCAGAGATGTGAAATAAGTGTAACTTCTTTCTGTACCTTTTTTTCCTGAGGCTCCTTATTACAAGAGTAAGGCGTGTAGTAAAAGAGAAATACTGTAGCTTCAATATGTCACTAGAAAAGCACAGAAGAGATCAAAGATGTTGCCAAAACTGAATTTCCCTATAGGAGCAGGAAATTTGTTAAATTATATACCCAGGTGCTGCTAGAAGTATGGTATGTCCCAGACTCCAGGGAAGGGAGAAAAACCCAGTAATACTGATTGTCAATCCTGGAAACAATATTCACCCCAAAGCCTGCTGCTAGAATCTCTGGGTAGCAACTTTGCAGTCATACAAGCTTTGATTCCCCTTCTTCCCCCCCTCAGAATTATAGATCGGTGAGCCAGGAGAGATGATTACAATTATCTACCTCGCATGAGGTGGTAATTTCATCGAATTGTGAAATTCACTATACCAAGGCCATAACATCTTTATAGGAAGACATCCAATCTCAATGTCAATTGCATGGGACAAAAACAATTCCTGGGTTTTCGTGTGGGCAAGGGATAAGGCTAGCATCGGTCATACAATTGGTGTGGGGCTGACCCACAGTCTTTCCATCTCCCTCTTCAAGAAAACAGTAATCCATATTGAAATATTTTTTTTGAGGGACTGTTTTACTACTTTTTTTCCTTGAGTCTGAAAATTATGTATGAATAATGATCTCCCAATTGCCCTTCACAATCATGATACAGCCAAAGAAGTTAATAAGCCACCTCTGTAGCCCCCCTCCCTTCTCTGTACAGACATTTTTTACCACATGGGTGAACACAAAGAAATAATCAGATAGGAGATTTTTCTTCTAAATTAGGCCTCTTGTTTGTAAACTGAAAGAGTGCTAATGCAGTTCAAACTCAGCTGTGTACCACATACACACACTCGGCCCAGGAGTATTATAAAGAGTGGGAGAATAGGAGGTTTTGTTCTATTCTTCGGTCTCTTTCTATATGAGAGGGCCATTCATTCAATCCCTATGCTTCTCTCTCTTTTTCTCCCTTTCCCCCTCTCTCTCTCTTTCTCTCTCTCTCTCTTTCTCTCCATAATGCCAGCATTAGCTGCAAGCTGCTAGCTGTAAAAGTGCTTTGATGTTGACCTCTCACTGCCATTGACAGACCCTCATTGGTGGGTGAGTAGCAGAGCAATAAGGGCATGTGTGGGAGAAAAGAGGATGAAAGCCTGGACAGCTAGGAAAGGATAATATGAACAGATTCCTGCCTGTTCACTTAGTTTCTTTTTTTTTAACTGGGTCTTCTGATTACGGAGGTTATGAACCAGTAAAACTTCAGAAATGACCACTGAAAGCCTGCTGTACATGAAGAATCAGATAATTGTTCTAGCTCTTGCCTTGTAAAATTAAATCAAGCCATGAACTAGGCAAGAACGCATAGGGGAGTTGAAAACATTTTCCTGTTTAAGGCAATGAAATAGTGGGGTTTTGTCTGATACGTACAGTAATATTACAAGGGCGAGTAGCATGTAAATGGCATGGGGGTAGGGGACACAGGGGAGAGTTGCCTACTAATGATGTTGATTATTTTGTTTCTCATCTTCTGCCAAAACCTAAAACATAAGCCTCGGACTTTAAAAGGATCAAAACGGAAAGGCGCACTAAGAGGTCAAAAGAACTTAGAGAGATTTCTGCCCCAGGGAGCACGTGTGTGTGTACACATGGATGTATGCACATAAAAAGCTAGGCATTGCTCCCCACAGTGTCCTTGCATATAGTATAAGTGCTCCTATATCCACATCACAGTGGGACCCCTGGCCCAAAAGCAGCTTTGCACCCTCCAAAGAGAGCTGAGAGATTGAGGGTATGATCAGGACCATGGGCCACCTGGGCCCCCAGCCAGCTGTTTTGTGAAAGCGTAGTCAGCTAAGCTGGGAAACGTGGGAAAGTGTTATTGCTGCCTGTGCCCTATTGAGGCAGGATGTCTCCAGCCACTTCACCTCTGCACTCCCCCTTCACCTCTGTGAAAGCTTTGCTTGTCATAATAATAATTAAACCCTAAGGCTCTAACTTGAAATGGCCAAAAGGCTCTGCAGGGCCAACAGAGGGGACAGAAGGGAGGGAAAGTTCACACAAGTTTATACTGGAAACCTTGTTTTTAGTTGTGATCTGAAGGACCAACTATTGCAACAAAGCTGCATGCCTGATAGTTCCCATTGCCTGTGCTCTGTAGAGTAGCTTCTGATCTTCTGCTTGTTTGGGACGTGAAGAAATCTGTTCTACCTTCACTTCAGACCCTGCAACAACTCCCTGTTGGGAGCATTAGGCCATCAGAGTCGCTTAACTATTTTAGGTGAGCTGTAGATCATTGTTTCAAACCTGGCGTAGGCCACTTGCAACACACATGTGGTGGGTAACCGCTGGCTGGAACAAAACGAACCAGTTGTTGGAAAAACAGGGGAATGGGTGAAACAGGTGCCCGTGTTACAAACTGCCATGCAATAGTGTTCATTAGCAAGCTCAGCATTCAAATAATGCTCTGTTACAAGCACTTGAATAAGAAAGAAGGCATCACTCTTATGATCTGGACTGGATTTCTTCTTTAAAAATTATAAGGAATTCAGCACACACTTTTGGTGCAGAGACTCTTCACACATCAATCCACTAGAAAGAAAGAAATCTTTCACTGAATGATTAAAAACATTCACATTTTGGAGGGGACAAACTTCTACAGCACTTTTTGCCTTGCCGTCTGCATTTGCTATCAGGGAACGAATTCTCCAGTCAATTTCACAGATGGTTTCCTGTCATTATTATACAATTCTATTTATTTGATAATAATTTTACAGGATTTTTCCAGAGGGATTTGGAATTACATGTTCAGCTTGTAGCAGTTTTTAAAAGGTGTGTGAATACTGCACTCAGTCAAAACTTCCTTGCCTAAACTTTTTAAATAAAAAATGCATTTTCAAATCTGGCAAGAAATCTTGCCAGAAGTGTTTTAGTTAAAGTTTTTTAATGCATTTATCTCCTTGTAAAGGGAAGGGTGTATAATCCTCTCTGTTCTGTCACTTTACCTTTTGCTCTTTTCAACCGATTTGAAATAAAAGGCTATTTTCCCCTTTCCAACAAGAAATGAAACAAGACTTCACCAGTTTTTCAAAAAGGTACAGTTTTTTAACTTGAAAGCAGAATGTAGCATACATTTTAAATTTCATATTTGCTTTTACTTTTTTAAGATAGTCATGATGAACTTAAAGACTGGGTCAGACAGTGCAGAAAACTGGTTTTTGTGCAAGTTGAAATTCCACCCAAGAGAGAGTGTATCTATCCTGTTTCCTCTCTTTTTCCAGGAAAGTTCTCTTCTGACATCAGCTTCTTCTTGATGAATATTTTCCTTGAAACTGTTTTTTAAAAAGGCCCAGTCTCTGATAGGGCACTGTGTTGTTGCTAAGCTACCTGAGATTACAAACCCTTGCTATTTGGTGGGACTCCACTGAGCACGGCATTGCTGGAGCAAGCAAGGATTTTTTGTATAGTCATTAAGGAAAACAGGTCTTCATGGGGAACAAGCTCCGTTCCACAACTCCAAAGAGAGGATGTTTGAATCTGGATTAAGCTCCTTGAGAGCTACGTTACAGAAGCCTGTGGAGCTTCTGCACTGTGAGCTAGGTCCCTTCTCTAGCGTTTTCAATTAACGAAGCCTTAGGGGATCTGGATAGGCAGTTGGAGTCTCCATTCAAAAGGATTAAAAATATATCTTTGCCAGAGGTACAGCAGCTGTTTTGGTAGGTACTTTGTATTCTGCCTGCTTGTGGGCTGCTGGAATCCTTACTGTTCCCTGATGTATCATTTCACTCCAGTGAAAATCACAAGCGATAACTTAGGAGGCAGTAAAATTACAGGGGTCATAGAGTACCCCCAGTATGCTTGAAATCAGGTCACCAACCTCACTCAGCTGATCCTCTTGCTGATAACTCCCCTTTTCCCTTTTCTCCTCTCCCCTGTTCACTCTGTGCCTCAATTATTTTAAAAAAAAAAAAGAAAAAGAAAAGAGCCAACTCTCCAGGGCCTATAAAAACAAGTGCACTTGGACAGCTACGGCAATGGACAGTGCTGGGGTAAGGGAGAATACGTCTCTGCTACCCTTTGGTCTGATCTGGCCATGTGTTTGGCACAGCTGGTAATATCCTGCACTCTGTCATGCTTTGCAGTCTTCCCGCACTGCACAGAATGGAGCCCTGCCTGAGAGCAAGTCCTGTTTCAAAAGGAAACTCAAGTAATAAATATGTGATTGTCAGCAGGAATGACTCTGTTATTGACTCCCAAATGGTTTGATGAAGCATGTCAACATTGGTACTTTGCAATTTTATAGCACAAGCTGAGCATGAAAAACAATGGAGTGAGGGAGAGAAGAGAAAAGGGATATGGATGCAAAAGGCATAAAGTTTTCAAGTCCCAGTCTTCTCCTGGTGTTCACAGATGAGCCATGAGTGGTGGAATGAACTGGATCAGTCTTTCAAATTCTCAGTTTTCTCCCAAGATCTGCACAGTCAAGAATCAATGAAATTTATAGGAACTTGGAATATTGCAGGGGTATTTCCTTGATAATAATGTTTGTTCCTTGAATTTTCTCCTATTCTCTATAGGAACATAAGGACTCCAAACTGAACAGTACTGGGTGAATACCCAAAGTATCCATTGAAGATTTCCAACATACCGGTTACTTCATTGATTTCTTGTTTAGTAAATGCTCTTTTTATACGGTCTTTCTGATACCCAATCTTTTGTTTGGGCTTATGCAGCTTTAATTTTTGCTGATTTTTTTATAACGATTCCCTGGAAAATGCTGAGCTGGACTTTTTTAGTTTTGATAAATTGAAGTACAGGTACTAGATACCTACTGTACCAGGTGTTTCTGCTCTGGGGGCCTCTTCTTCCTTTCTCAGAAGTCAGTACTTTCCATTCTTCACTGAGACAAGCTTTGTGGCTTTGCCAAAGTCCAATCTCACTGAGGGTTTTTTGTGTTTTGATTATGTCAAAGCAAGAGAAAATACAGTGATGGCTTGTTTTCCTAAAAGTCTTCAAAAAAATTTGGAGGGCGTGAGCCTTTCTGTTCCTCCTCACTCCAAACATCCTTCTTCCTGCTAGTTCTTTGCAGAAGGAGCTCAGAGATCACTGTGCTTTGCTCGTAAGCCAGAAACAGCCTTCTTTCCTTGTAGTGGAGGGAAGAGCTGTTATAAATCAGTAAGGCAATGAATGCATTTCAGTTGCCTGCTCGGTAGGATGGGGGCAAGGAACTGAGGAAACCACCTACAGATGAGGCAGTTGTGTGAGTCATGAGAAGAGAGAAATGTTCAGCACTTCTCAGGAGGTTTTTCCCACTTGTAGAGAGGGAGCTGAGCACTTATGAGCACTTTTAGAAGCTCATAAGTAAAACTCCCAGAAAACATTAAGCTCAGTTAGTGCACGGACAGCCATGAGGAGGCCAAGACCCTGTGTTTCCTTCTGAGGGGTACTCATCTTACCCAGGGAGCAGGAAAGCTTTCATGCAACGGATGTTATTGTCCAGAGCTCCTCAGGGCAGGTTTGTTTCCTTGACTTTTAATATTCCAGTTTTTCTCCATTTGTGCCAGAAAATATGACTTGGGTTTCATTTTATAAAAATAATAAAGCCAGAAAAGGTTAAACTCAGATTTGGCCTCTTTGCTTTCTAAAAGACAGCAATAGACATTTTCAAAGGACCAATTCCAAGCTTTATTATACTACTACAAGGCCCGCAGGAGGGGAGAGTGTTATGCCCAACTCATAGTGCAGACAGAGAAAAATGGATTTTTAAATTATCTACCTTTGCTTTGCAACGTGAACATTTTAGGGCAATTATCCTGAGATAATGCCTACAAATTGCTGAAGACTTTGGGTTTATAATTGCTCATGTTCATTTAAGGTTCCCAGCAGACTAGACCAGGAAAATCACTGCCAGTCAAGCCAAGGTTGATAGTATACGGTAACTGAGTTTTTCTTAAAGACAGACAAGCAAATCAGTTTTCTTTAAGAGCAATAATTCTAACTAATTGTTTGGTTTCATTGTGTTTCCATAGCAGGAGCTGTAGTGCTTGGCAAGGCAGAACAGTGACACTTCCCATCCAAGACACATCCATGTAAATGGGCAAATTGAATTCCACTGCATGAGGTTATTCTCGTACAGCAGTAAGTAGTCAGCAGCACTCTACAGCATATCCCCACATTTCCTTATTTACACACTGGTAGCCATTCCAGTTATCTTAGAAAGTGAATCAAGAATTTACAGTGAGATAATGTTATCATGTCAATGCAGAAAGAAATAACTGTCGCTGCCTGCCATGTTTGTAATTAAAGAACATTTCTTAATGTAATATTTAGCTGACGATTCAAATCAGCAAAAACATTCATAATAGAGATCATTTCAAAGCAGGAATGTGTTCATATATTCAGGTCATTTGACTACATTTATATATACTTATTACCTATTTATATACTTATATGCCTATTTGTGTATAACTATGTATTTTATATGTAGCCTTACTCCCCAGTACTTTCATTGTGAAGCTCTGATAGCATTCCTATCACAGACATCCTCCACTGGCCCCAGGCATCCGTTAGACAACGGAAGATTCATTTCATCATTATTATTTGCTAAGCACAAGCAGCATTGGCCAGTTTAGGTGTCTAAACTCCAGCAGTGTAAAATCTCCCCTTCTGTCCCTCCAACTGTTGCCATAGAGCAGCTGAATAACTGATTTTTCTCATCCAGTAACTAAGGTTAAAAAAAAAAAATTATAAAATAGGCTTAGCTGACATTTCTGACATTTGGGGAACAAAAAAAAGATATTTCACGCAAGAATTAATCATTCCTCCCCAAAAGTGCATTGGGTTATCAAAAATATTTTGCTTGACCTGTATCAAAAATGCTTGGGTTGTTTTCATGTTATTTTTTAATGCACTTCAACAATATTTGTACTGAAAATATTGTCTGGAGAGAAATAGCAAAGTATATGGTTAAAAAATATTGAAAGTGTGTGTCTAGACTTTTCTGAATATTTTTGCATTCTTTTGACCTTGTTTATTAGAATTTACAGATAACAGTGGTCAGTTTGAAGCTAGGTTTCTCAGTGAAGAAACTAATTTCCTGAAAAATTCCATCTAGGATTAGGAAGCAAGTAACATGCCCTGCCCCAGCACTGAAAATGTCATTAGTACCCTGCTTATGTACTACAGTAGCAGTTGCTAAATTATTCCATTTTTAGTGGCTTATTGTAATGCTCAGTGCGGAAAGTTTTTGGAACTTGTGCCTTTATGAAGTTGAGGGGATCATATGCTGTAGTTGGGTACAATATATAAAGTCATCAAGCCAATACTCATCCTTCTGGCCAGCAAAAATATCTGCTTTCTTCCGAGTTGCATCTTCCCAGCTCTTCTTCATTTCTCACAAACTGTTGCAAAAATTATCTTCTGGGTGAAGATTCAGATGGATGCTTTCTTGATTGTTTCCTCCTGTGATGTTTCCTGGTGGTTTTGTTTTTCTGCTTAGTTTTGTCTTTTTTTATCTGGCCTTTTGCAAATTCTGCTTTTTTTTTTTTAAAAAAAAAATGTCCTCTTGTACATAAAAAGGGCAGAGCTGAAAAAAACTCAGGCCAGGGAGACAAGACAGTTTTATGTCACCAACTTTTTGGTTTGGTATATAAAGCACGGAGATTTGAGCCCCAGATACTGCCAGATTGTATTACAATTTTACTCATATTTCCTTTCTCATGAAAATAAGTCTGTAAAAACCAGAACTGTTTACAGTGGGCTATATGGGTACCAATAGCTGATTTATGTCATAGTCAACCAAATCTAGGAATTCTAATAAATTATTGGTGCCAAGACATATTTCCAGAGAAAACCAAAGAGCATATGTTACTCTGGCAAGTGGGCTCTCAGAATGAGGAAAAATCAATTTTTTATCCACAGTTCTTCTCAGCTAAAAAAGTAGTATCTTTCCCTATATGACATACACATGAACTAAATTTTTCATTATCTTTTCAAGATACTAACTTCACTAACTCTTATCTCCAAAAGATTCTTCTCATGTTGTAAAGTCTCCTGTTTACTGGTGTCATCCTTTCGGATGGCAAAGTGATGCCTCTTCCCATCTTCCTGGGCCTTAAAGGAATAATACAAAAGACTACTTGTAAATTTAAGAAAATGTGTCTGGAATATCGAATCCATTTTGCTGCCCCATGGCCACCACATTATGTTATGTTGTAGCATTCATAATCTGATCAGATTATATTTTAAATATTATATTTATATATCTACATGCATTTTAGTATTTTGGTTTAGGATTTTTTCCCTCCACTAGACTCTCTGGAAGGTTATTTCGGGAATCTTTACTCCAATGGTTAGAAACATCATGTAATTCCCAAATTATGTGAACTCAAAGCCAGTTTATAGCCATTTCTTCCTGGGTCACCCCTACACGTATATATCCTTATATAGCTGGTATGGACACCCCCTGTTCCTGAATTGTATCTGTGTCCCTTTAAGCCATCATTTAGGTAGACTGAACAAGCAGACTCTTTTAGTTTCCACTCAGAAATTCTCCAGTTCCTTGATCATTGTATTAGTCCTCTGCACCTTCTGCTCCAATTTGCATGCATCCTCCTTAAGCATGGGTAACTAGAATTTATGCTGTATTTCAGATAATGTGTCACCAGTGCTTTGTGTAGTAGCATTAATATTTTTGTCTCGTTATTAGCACTATTACAGGTGATGAATCCTAGGATTGCATCTGCCTTTTCAGTTGCATTATATTATGGCACATATTTATCCTGTAATCAACTAGCAAACCCAGGTCTTTCTCTTCCTTTGTCATTCCCAAAAGCTTCTGGCAGAAATTCTCATTATTAGTCCTTTAGTGCATGACCTTGCATTTTGTACTGTTCAATTTCATCCCATTTCTATTACTTCTGTCCTCAAGGTCATCCAATTCTTCCTGTACAATATTGCGATTTTCGTTTGTGTTGATGGTGCCTCCCAACTTTGTACAATCTGCAAATTTCATTTGAACATTCTTACTTTTTGTGCCAAGTTTATTAATGAACCATTAAATGAGATCAGTCCAAAGACTTATCTTTGAGGAACTCCCCTAATATCTTCCCTCCAGCCCCGTGATTTCCCCCTGCAGCATATTACATCTTCACTTCCCCTGTCACCAACACAGACCTTAGAGTTCTGACTAATTCTCTATTTTACCCCAGTGAACTACGTAGTTCCCAAGTGGCACCTGTTGAAATGCTTTAATGAAGACTGGATACATTTTAAGAATTTTAATTTAAAAAGTAATTTTTATCAAAAAACCTTTCAGGATAGCCTGGCACAGTCTAGCTTCAGGAAACCCATATGATAAATGTTTGCCCTTTACTCCTTTTGATTCTTTCTTCAAATTTGTTCTAAAATCTAGTAAGCTATTAAGGACTGACTGACAGGTCTTCCCCAAATCCCCTTTATCTACTCTAAGAAGAAGAAAATGATACTACAAGGTACAAGAAGTAGGTACAAAAGCATTAGGTACTGCTCAGTCCTCCCCTTGTCAATAGTGGACCACTTTGCTAGCTCTGTTAGCTACTGACAGTTACTGGACCTGCAATTTCATGTGTTCATTCTCAGCTAAAGATCATCCAGTCTCCTGGCCAAAATGCACCGACATTTTAATTTTGTTTCCTGTTTAGATGTAGGTATATTTCTAAATGACAATGTCTTTGTCATTTCCTAATGTTTGACATTGCCACTCCTAAGAGAAAATAAAAGCAAGGTGTTGATTTAGGCTTGTGAAATTTTCTGCACTCTCAACCCATCCTTTCCCCCATAGTAATTTTCATTCCTTCTTTCCATTCACTTAAATTATGTTGTGATTGGTTAATTTCCTTTCCAAAGTCCAACACATTTTTCTGAAGTTCCCATTTCTCTCATCTCTCTTTAACAGCAATCCTTATGATCTGTGAATCCCTGCTTGAATTCCAGAGTTTCGTGGCACAATCAAAAATCTGGCTCCTCCTGGCCTGTCAGTGTAGAAGAAAACATGCCAGCTGCACACACGTGCACACACATGCGCACTGCATTGGGCTTTGCAGCAAGAAACACAAGTGATCGGAGCTCCATAAGGCTCATCATGACATTTACCAAACCTTGATGTGTTCTCAAGGTTCTCTGACTCCTCTTTTTCTTCACTTTCTGAATCATAGCTGCTTGAAGAGGTTTTAAGATCTCTCTTGTGATGTCCATGTAGATTTACGTCTTTCTGGAGGAAGGTTGCGCCACAGCAGTAAAAAAACTTTTTTTTCAAAAGCAGTGACTACAAAAGGTGTGCCCTCTAACTGTATTGGAGTAGCACTGAAATGTTTTTTGCTCATTACCAAGGATGGAGACTGACAGCATACTGAAAAAGCAGAGATCCTTCCTTGGGAGAGAACATGGCAGGAACTTTTGAACCAAGAAACAACTATTCTTCCATCCACCCTGGTTTCTAACAGTGCCTTTCAGTGCCTAGGCAGATTTCAAGCTGTGTCAAATTTCCCTCTGTATTTTACCCGGAGCATTTCTAGTTTGTGTGGAAGTATGTGGAGTCCAGCAAGCAATGGTTTAGACAAAGCAGCATAGCAAGCAGCATTCACAAAACTTGAATTTGATAAGCAGAAAATAAGCACCTTGCTGGCCTGGCTGGATAGTTTAACAGTGTAGGTTGTATTAAAGTTTTATTTCACCTCTTGGAAGATGCATTTGGCTGATGGCAGCAAGCTGTGGTCTTCTGTGGAGTTGTGCACCAAACATCTGAGGTGCACCTTGGAAATTAGTTTCTTGTTGTTCTCATCTCAAAACCTCCAGAATTACTCTGTAAGCAGAAAAGAGAGACCAACGTTTGCTCTTTATGAGCTGGACTCTCCTGCTCCATATAGCATATGCTGTTTGTTAATTATTCTCTCTCTTATGCTGTCTCTTTCCTGCTCTTGTTTATCCTCCCCTGTGTTTTACTTTTCTGATGGTTTGATCTCTTATGCTGCGTCTCCTCAGCCCCAGCATGCTTTTTTGCATGTTGGTTTTGATTTTCTTTTGCTTATGGGATTAAACATTTATGACAGACTTTTCCAGAGCCTGAAAAGAAGGAATATGTCTTGATAGTCAGAATGAGAAAAACATCATCTCTAAATCAAGATTCCCTTATGTTGATTACTGGGGGGGGGAGAGTTTTAAAGCCTTGCCCTCACACTCTTCCCTTTTTGCGGCCTGAGTTGCTTCTTTCACTATCAGAAACACTTAGCTTGTCTCCTTTGCTTATGCCATTGCTGCTGGTGTGCAGGCTGAGCATGGTGTATAGCAGCGTGATACCACCACCAAGGTGTGGTGACGTAGCAGCCCTGGAACATGTTACCATGGTTGTTTTCTAATTCCCCATCAGGCTACATCTTGAAAGGAGGCCTTGGCCAGCAAAGCTTGCACACAAGGGCAGTCTTGCTGAAATCACTGGTGCAGTTGTGGGGATGGGGTTTGGAGAGCTCTCTTCCAAAGAGGCTCCAGGTCCCATTCCAAGGAAAGAATCAAATCTGGTTTGCTTTAATAGAGTTGTATTATGCTGCAATGAATTCTGAGCTTCTCCTGTTTGAATTACCAGGACACCAGAAGGGATAGATAGGGGCAAATTAATGAAAAGAAGAAGACAGGAAAATACCTAATGTACCAGTTGGTGGAGAAAAGAAGGCCTCTGCCTTCAAAACCTTCCCCAGTGAAAAGACCCAGCAGGATACAGTAACTAAACGTATTCGCCACAGCACTAATAGTTAAAGGAAAGTTACTTTCATTCACCAGAAGTGGAAAAAGATATCTGAAAAAGCCCTTCTCCTTCTTTTTCCCTTAGTTCTTGTCAACAAAGTGAAGTTCTGAACGGCAAGGGGGAAAATCATCTCCCTGCATTTCCAGCCAGTGCAGCCCGCCTGCCGTGTTGCTGCACATGGTGGGGAAATGACCACTCCCCCAAAGAGGGATTACAGCCCGAGCAATAAACTGGTGACACTGTCAACGGAAGGCTGTATTTTGATATTGTGTTTCCAGCATTTCATTTCCTGTGTGAAGCCCAGGGAGAATTTTATTTTTGTGCGTGTGGGCGTTCAAAGGCTAAAATATTCATCAAGGTACTTGAGGAAAGTAGGAAAGGAGAACAAACTCTGATTGCTGTCAGAAGACTGCTTCCTTTCTTTGTGCAGAATCCAGGGTGATTTCTGGGCCTAAGTCCTGTCCCTTTCCATGGCAGGCAGTAGGTATCATCCTACTATTCATAAGATACTAGGGCAGGGGCCTCTAGTGTGCTCTGAGTTTTATAAACTCTGGAAAGGTCTTTATAGTCACATAACTAAATGGTTATTTGGAGTGAGGTAGCAAAATGTCTCAAGGAAAGAATTGTTCAGAGAACTGGAATGGTCCAGCAGCATCCCATCCTCCATACATTTCTAGCAGACCCTTATAAATGTTGTTCCAGAGGCTCTCAGACCATAAGCATCTTAGTCTTGGTCGTGCTGAAGATCTCTATTTCTTGCATCACTGTGGAATATGTGAAGTTTCTCACAGGGTAGAGAATTTTGCTGTAATCCCTAGAGTGTTTTACCACTGCCAAAACCACCAGATTGTTAGGGTGATTTGTGTTTTAAGTACCCTGCTCCCCGAAACATCTCTTTTCGTATGCTTTGCATTGTAATACTGCATGTGACATACTGCATCGCACTTATCTGTGTCTTGTACTAGAGAGCTTCTTCTCATCTTCTTTCATGGATGGGAGCAGAGTGGTTTAAATCAAAGCATTTGACTTTGAACCTCTCTTGAGCTGGCCTTCAGGCAAGTTCTTTCTGATCAAAGACAGAAGCATACCAGGGTCCAGGTATTAAGGCTGAGTAATTGGTTCAGACTAAAATAAGAACTGTCCCAAGCCTCCACAGAAAAAGTTTTTATGAAGTGTAAAAAAAGGGCAGGTAACTTTTTTTCCTCTTGATATACTTTTGCATTTTCTGAGGGAGTTCCACTGCAGAGACTGCTAATGCTGTATCTGACCATGTTCATGCTAGAAATACCGGCTGAATTTACCAGTCAAAGCTTATGAGATTACTTTAGAATTAGAGGGTCCTGAAGCAGAGTGGCTTTTTGTATGGCAGAAGGTGGGATACCATCAGCATAGCACCATATAATTGAGGTGATTTTGAAAGATCCTGGTTTCTCCTGCAGCACAGGATTGCCCATTTCTCTGAAGAAATGCAAATAGCATGTATTTCCACAGCACATATAGCTGTGGCTTTTCTAGAGATATCACAGACCCTTCAAACTGGGGGGAGAAAACAAACCAACAACCAGGCAATCACAAGCGGTTTACCAGACGGACCAGGATGCCTGTAGCATCCCAAGCAGCCTGAGCCTGTCTGCCTCTGTTTAGGATAAATACTGAAACCGCACCTCCGTGAACACTTCTGCCTTTGCCCATCAGTAATGCGTATATAAAAAGTCTATGCCTGGGGATCAGCTAACGGGATTATTCACAGACACAAAATGAAGCTGGCCCGATCCTGATGTCCTTTGCAGCCCTCCCTGCAGCCTGCTGAGAGGGCCAAAAGCAGGATCAGGCTCTAGGTCCTCATAATTTTGGCAGCCTTTGAGGAATGTGGAGGGAATCTGGAAGGGGGGCAGCAGTAGAAATGGGCTCAAATTCTTTTGTTGTTGTTTTTCATTTTTAATAGCACAACTTTCAGTCCTAAAGGAAACCCTGGTGAAGTGGTAAGGCTTTTGTCTCTTGCTATAATGCCACTGGGCTTTGGATTGACCTGTGTGATACAGTGACACTGTGTGGTTTGAATTTTTACATACAGCTGCATAAAGCAATTCTCATGTAAATGTTGGAGGTAAATAAGCCTGCTGTTGGTCTGCTGCATGGACACATATGCTCAAACCATTAGGCTTGAAAGGAGATTAGAATTAACCCACCCGTCTCTCACTGGCTCGCTCTTTCCCTCCCCACCACACAGCTCCTACAAGAGACTAAACCACCTCACTATTGTAACGAATGGCAGCAGAGTTAAGGCTGACAGAAGAAGAAAATTGTTGTGTCGCCTCCCTCTCCCCCTTTGCATGCCCGCAGAGCCTCTGCTAGAAGCGGTGTGAATTTAGACAAGGCCACGAGCTGATTACCATGGCACAGGCGGGCAGGTTGGAGTTGATGCACTTCCCTCGCTCCCTCAACCTTTAAATTGCAGAGGACTGAGCTGATATCTGCCGTATCAGGCCCTGTGTGTGTTTTCTTTCGACCTGGATAGCTCCATTACCTCCTACTGGGTGGGGAAAGCTTTCAGAGCCAAGGAAGCTGAAAAGTCCTTTCCAGGCACCTGACACTGGGACGTACCCCAGCCCTTCTGCAGAGCTTAAATGGGCAGGGTCTCGCCCAGCAGCCGATAGCAGGCAGTGGCCACTGCCTACCATCGTATCTGGAGTTGACATCTAAATGGCTTTGCTTTCCAACTGAGGAAGGTTTTTATCACGTTCTTTAAAGGCAAGAGAGATACAAAGTGTGTGCATGCACACACGTGCGCAAAAATGCGGAGGGGGTGAGTGGGCTAAGGGGAACCTGGCCTTGGGTTGTTTGTTTATGCGAACTTTAAATAATTCATTTTTGTCCCTATTGAGCTCATCACAGCGTGACAAAAATAAACGTGTCTTCTTGGCCTATTGTTTGGAGCTGAGGATTGTCAAGCGAGAGGAAAATATTACAGTGACTGAGGGAGATACACGCAAGAGTGTGACCTTTAACTGCAGTACCTATAACCAGTCTCATCAAATTAAAGCACTGTATATTTTCCTTAATAATCTCTGATTAGGCTCGGGGTATGAGCGGACACGAACACCCGCCATTGCTATGCAGCGGGAGGCCTGCTAAGCACCAGCCGAGCGCTTGGGAATAAGTGAGCAAAATGCTTTAATTTGATAGGGTTAGAATCCTGCAGGCTCCGGGGTGAGAAGTCACCAACAGCTCCGCTCGCACTGAATATGCAGAAATAAAAAAGTAAATTGCTTACATCTGCTGCAGGCAGGAGGGAAAATGATCTGATTGGACAGGCCGAGGGCTCTCCATCTCTTTTGGGTTAGAAAGAGGGGTTTGGAGCATCAAAAGCTCGTAATTGGAGTAATTCTGAATTAATGGACATATACACACGCACACAAGCGCGCACACCATTTTGAAGCAGCTGGTCACAGGATGCACATGCTCAGGAATGTTCGGGGATTGCAAAAACGCCGTTAAAAATGTTGTCCCTTATTCCTAATATTATTGACATTTGGATTTCATGACCTGTAAGAAGTGCAGTAAGTACAAAAAGCCCTGCCCATCTGCCAGATAAAATTGCCTGCCTCAGCCTACATCTGTTTATTCACAATACAAATATTCTATCTCTCTGTCTGTCTCTCTATCTCTGTTGTATATCTGTTCTTTCATGTCTGAGGGTCTTCGCTGTATGCAGAATCCCAGGCTTTAGCCTTGCCATCTGATACTGTATTTAATCTACGTATTTGATCAATAAGAATCAAAGACAAGGCTCAAGGTCTTTTTGGCACAAGGCATCCAGCTTTGTGTCGGGTGTCAGAGGTTGTCTACAGTGTCACCTTGATGGTGTCACACTAATTTGTAACCTACTTTGCTTGCTTCTGTGATCACAGCCTGCACTGTTTTTTTCCTCTCTGTCTCTCTTTTTTTTTAATGGTTGTTTTTATTAGTTTGGGAGGAAAGAGGTAGGGGAGCTTAGAGGTGGGAGGCTGAAGACATTAGCTTAGAGATTTAAGGAGCGTCCTTCCTGACCCTCCTGCCTCACCTCTCTGTCTTCTCTCTGCAAGTCGCTTACGCCACAGGGTAGGGGTGTTACCTCTACCTGACAGGCACCGTATCCCGAGGGGGAAGACATTACTAAATCCAAAATGACCAAGGGAAGAAATCCTGCAAGGCAAACTTTCAAGAGTGATTTCTCACCTTGCTGCTGACAGGGAAAGGCAGGCGCACCCAACCCAGGACTGAAAGGCCAGAGTCCAGGTTTCAGCCCACTTCTGGGTAAATCCACAGAGTAGGTACATCTCTAAATTTCACTGCTATTTTTCTTGGAGCCAGCGTTCTTTGGATCTCGCACTGATGCACAAACTTGAACAATTTGTTCTTTTATGGCTGCCTAAGGCTGTACTGCATCATTTCAATGGCCTTTTGTCTTGTGACAAGTACTGCAATGCCTATAATGTACTAAACATTCTAAAAATCCATGTAATTAATTCCCCAACATATCTAATATAGAACTATTATCTTGAGGACAGATAAATGCAGTTTATTATCTTCTTTTCCTTTGCCTACACCTCTTCGTTTTCCTTTCTGTGCTGTTATTTAACACAGAAAATAATAGCACAGTAAATGTATTATTTAACTCTCTCATTTAGAATCGTGTGTGTGTGTGTGAAGGCACTGCACAAAATAAGGCTGTGTTTAGACCCAGATCCTTACATGTAGACTGCAGGCTCCACCACAGATTTCCTGAGGTGCCTTGGAAAGTCAGCCAAAATTTTCACAAATAGGTGACTGACATTATGCATCCATTTTTGAATCTTGTTTTCAGACGCACCAACCACCCACAATGGCTGCAAGAATCAATGGAGACTGGAAAGCTTCAGAACTGTGCACCTCCAGCCAGTGCACTCAATTTTTCTGCTTGTAAAAATTCATATTACAATATTATTTAATGAACTAGTGGAAACGTTAGGACTTAAGAACAGCAGAAGGTCCACCTACCCTGGGATCCTGTCCCTAATAATAGCTGGGGTGGATGTTTAAGGCCAAGGTACCTGAGAGAGAGCTAACAGTAATAGGAAAAAATCCAGTCGTATTTTTAAAAGCCACAGGCTCTGGGAAAAGGGGGGGACTAAGTGCATAGGTTTACTGTTACGATTAAGCTGTATGTTACGATTAAGATGTATTTTGAAGTTGCCTAGAAGAAGGGACACCCTGAATGGATCCCCGCTCTTCGGACAATGCTGCTTTGTATGTCTGAGCTAGCTGTCAGCTGCTGGAGGTAGAAAACAGGGTTGATTTTACAGGTTTTACTCTAGAAGCGCCTTTGGGGAAGCCAGCTATTTCCTGGTTAAGGTGCCGCGCCTCTTGAATGGCTCTGCTTTGGTCTCTGTCGTAGAGAAGCCTCTTTTGTCTGCCCGGCCATGCCTGCCACAGTCTATTGGAAGGTATTTGTCAACAATTATATGTCTATTAAGGACAAGTCAATCAGGCCATGTGCAAATAGCCAGACCTCCGGGGTCTGCCTATTGATAGGGACTTGTCAATAGCCAATCCAGTCTTTTTTCAACCAAACAAGAAATTAAGCACTCACCAAAATCATTGCTAGTCTAAGTCCCTACGGCCCATTTTTATTCTGAGTATTGGTCTCTTTTTTTTTTTTTTCCCTGGGCTAATATTTATTTTGAATAAACAAAAGAGACTAGAAGGCACTTGTTAAAGCACTGTTTTAACTGTAAGAAGAATTGTCTCCTCAATGTAATTAAGAATATTACCAAATGGTTGTGCTTGTAGGTGGCTGCAGTTAATCCCGATGGCAGTGAAACTATAAAGGAATTAATAACAGAAACTTTAAATTAGCCCAACTGTAATTAATATCTACAGTATATAAATATCCACTCTTCCACCAACATAAATTTCAGACATATTTACCTATATTAGGCTGAGGAAGGTAGTAATATTATGCAATATTTTCATGCATATTCAATTTGTAAACTCAACAGTTGATTTTGTAATTTATATTGCAAATTACTTTGCTATTTCACACACGTGAGCAGGAGAGAGAGAATGGAAGAGACAAGACAGTGTACTGGAAGAAGGCTTTAAACAAAAGCCTCTAGCAAAAGCCATGACATGAAAAAGATGCTCCATAGGGCCATCTCCTTTGAACTGGCAGAACTCCAGTATCACAGAATACATTGGTGTTACACAACAAACAGCAGCGTTAAATAACTTTGCACAGAGACCTGAAATGACCACAAATATTGAAAGCAGATGTAATATTTAAAGCAGAAATGATACCTGATCTGTCTTTTTAGGTACATCACAGCTGGCTTTGTTAGTAATTACCAAAACAAACATTCTGTCCATCAGGGTTTTATTTCTCTTCGGTTCTAATCTTCAGGCAGGACAAATACTGAGAGCGAGCATTTTTTCCCTAATACTCAAGCACCAAATTAATAACCAGTAAACCTATTAATATTATAATTCAACATTTACCCAATAACATCCTTAAAACGCCTATTCTTTGAACTAAGGTGATACATTTCTGCCTTGAAGAATTAGTAGAATGCAAAGATCTATTCTTTGCAGAATACTCCATGGCCACTGGAGGATTGCTAAGTATAGCAATAGTTTTAATTTGGTTACAAACTTTCTTATATTTTGAATTAATCCTTAACCAAGGGAGAGCTTTCAACTTGATTTTTATTGCTGGCTTTTATCTTGGTCTTATTTTAGTTACTTGTTTCATTAAAAAAATTAAAATTACGTTTTCAGTTTCCCATTTTAAAACCACAAAATACTTTTTAAAAAGTCTTCCTGACCGCGGTTCCTTTTTTAATTCCCCACCCTCCCCCCAGACATGGACCCTTTAGAAAACAGCTTTGGTTGTTCTTTAATCTGATTTTAGCAGGTGCAGCACGTGGACGAAAGCTTTTCAGCAGATGCTTTGGGAAAATGACCATTAAAGGCAGGCGATTTATTTCGCTGTAAATACGAGCTGTTTTTGCTAAGGAGCCCTAAAAAAAATTCAAACATGTCAGTACACAGGTTTAGCATGAATGCTTGCAGCCTCTCTGAGCATGCTGTGCTGTGTCAGTTTTCACAAGTAAAATCAGCTCTCAAGTGATTATTTATGTAATAATCTAACTTCACAGGAGATGAATCTGTAACATTAAAAAGTCCCATTTAAAACCATCTTTCATATATATATGGGCACAGAACTATGATACTTACCTCTCAAAAAAGTACCAAATAAAAGGTATTTTTCTAAAAGCTTTTAATTTGACTTCATTTTTACCTCCCTGAACTCAAAGGGACAATGACTTCATAGATAACTGGAGCAGTTCCTAAATTCATGAATTTTAAAACCACAAGAGACCATATAATCTGACATCCTACATAACAGAGACCAAAAATCCTACCACCCATCGCTGCCCAGCTCCTACGGAAAGGAAAGCATATATTTTTAGAAACTACATTTTAAAAAAATATGCCCATCCCATCAGCATTGATGCTTATCTGGTCGATGAACTTCTTTAAAACATCCAGAGAAGGTTTTAGGGGACTTTTCCTTTTCAGTTTTTATTCAAGAGAGAAAGAGCAAATTTTATATTCAAAAGGCTTAAAATGCTGCTAAAGGTCTGTCTTTAAATTCCCTAAAGTTTAGGGAATTTAGCGTGAAGGATGACGGCTCTTCTGCTCTGCGTTCATATTTACACAGTAGAACAGCCTGCAAAGAGCATGACTCTCTAAACAGTGTGAAATGGGCTGTGATACCTTACCGTAAAGGGGTGAGCTAAGGACAGAATATTTGCCTTTGCATTTCGGGGGTTCTGGTTTTTTGATGCATGTTGGTCAACTTTAACTGAATTACTTGCTGTGAAATATCTTTTTCACTATACCTTCTATAATTGCATTTTTTTATCCTTTTTCCCCCTTCGTTAACAAGTTATTTTTTAATCAATATTCATGAAGAAAAAATAATGCAGGAGAAAGCTCTGTAACTTGGTAGGCTAGGACCTAATTCAGGACTGCACTGAGGGAGCTCGTTACTGATACAGGGGCAGCACTGACTCGCTGTCCCTGTGCTGCTCTGATACAGCTGAACACTTGCAAAATTCAAGATTACCTGAGAAAAGAGTTTAAACATTTGATGAGGAATAGTGCGTAATAACAAAGACTCAACTGCTATCTGTATATTTTCCACCTCTTTTACATGAAAAAGAATGTAATTTTAATAGGCAGGAAGAGGTTATTTGGGGATGATTTTGTAAAAGGAAATGGCATAGAAAAATAAATTGTGTTGTATGCAAAATACACATAGTATAGGCACTCCAAATTTTATGTTTGATAATTTAATAGTGGTTTTTCTGTGAAGCTGATATTTGTATTAGGTGGTTTGTATTTGAAATACCTGCTTAAAACAGAACAGGGGACAGATCAACAAACAAAGAACAACCCTGCTCTAAAGCGCAGAATTTCATCCCTTCCTCGGGGATGGCGAGGCAGTTAAAAGGAAGAATGGGTTGTGTGTGTACCTCCAGCGATTCCCTCTTCACTGAATGGAGAAACAGACTCCGTCCAGAGAGGTTGCAAAAGGGTAACAAGTTCTTGCTGTGATTTTAAACTCTGTACGGGCAACGTCTGTCTCCCTTTTGATGAGTTAGAGAGATTCTTCTCCATGAAAAGAATTGCTACCCTCTGCCCTAAAGTTGCGGTGTGCTCGGTTCCGTGTCTCACATGACACAGCTTTCTGCTCAGCGAGGACATGCACCGCATAGATTACTAGCCATGAAGTTTTCTCCTACTCTAAAACCGAGTTCAGTGAACACAGGTTTGCTACAGATGCAAAATCTTAACATCTGTGTGGGAAAGTGGACATAAAGTCACCATTTTCAAAAAAAACCAACATGCAACCCCAGCATTTTGCAACAGATGACATCCTGTTACCATAGTTATAGCTTTCTATACGAGAAAGGGACAGTGCTTTCGTATGCCCTTAGTGAAAAGCACGTAGAGACAAAAATAGAGAATGCAATGTATTTGCATACTGTGCAGTGCCAGTACACAGAGATACAGCTCCATGTACTGGAATACAGCGCGGAGACGGCTAAGGAATTTTTCTCATTTTACAAATTGTTAGGACTCAGGGATTTGCTAAAAATATTCTTTGGAAGCTCGTCTAGTCCTTCGTGAGTGTTCCAATTTATCCTCCTTTTAATGATGTGAAACTGGGTTTTGTTATGGCTGCGTACGTGATCTCTTTGCCCAGTGCTCAGAGGAAGAAGGAAGAAGCCTCTGATGCAGATACGTAAGAAGGGAAGAAAGAAGCAGCTTCTGATCTAGTTATTTCGTGATCAAAATTCCTTGAAATGGACTTTGATCCAGTAGGTAGGAAAAAATATAGCTAACAAATAAACAAACCCAATGGGAAAAAAACCCTTAAAGCTTTTATTCCCTCCTCGGTTTCCTTAGGCATCTTGTCATCAGCTACGGCCTGATTCAGAAAAGACTTCCCCAGACTTCGGACCAGGCCCCTCCGTTGTCCCTTCTTAGCAGGAGGGACTGACTTCTTATGTCTGTGGCTTGTACAGCACGGAGCACCTGGTGCTTAACAAGTGATAAGTAATAATAACTGTCCACTAAACACATAAATGTTTTAAGTATCTCACATAAGTGGATAACTTCATTTGTAAATAAACTACATTTCAGGAATATTTCATAAACATCCTGTGCTAAGTTGGTGCCTGGGGTAATATAGATTTTCATCCATATTCATCTTTACGCAGGAATTCCCCGGAGTTGCTGGGGGTTTGCAGCAAGCGGATTCTTTCATGTTAATTTTTTTTTTTTTTTAAAACCCCGTTAAAAAAAAAAGAAAATAGACACCAGCTTTGATTGCATCACTCGCTAAGAAAGTGACCGCTTTTCAGTGCCGGCAGTGGCGATCCCCGCCTCGCTGCTGCTGCTGCAGCCGGGCGCCGGGCGGCCCCTCCGCGGCGGGAGCGCGCTGCGCGCAGCGGGGCCGCGGCCGCCTCCGCGGTGCGACAGCGCCATCTACCGGCCGCGGCGGGCGCCGCGCGGCGCTGAATGGCGGCGGCGCCGAGCACAAAGCGGGGCCGGGCCGGGGGCCGCTGGCCCCGCCGGCTGCTTGCCTCGCCCCGGGCCCGTCCCGCGGCCTCGCCACCGCTCTCCGCGGGGTGCTGCGCTCGCAGGCGGCCCGGGGAGCGCTCCGAGCATCTCCGGTTGCTAATAAGGTCCAGGTGCGGGGCCCCATCCCGTCCCGGAGCCCAGGCTCAGCGTCCGGGGAGCTCACACCTCCTGTAGGGTCGTGGGGTTGTCGTGTCGTGCAACGCGTTTGTTTTCTCACTGAAGGAGTGTGTTTTGTCTGCACCTGGTTCCTAATCGCTTATTTATATACCTGATCTCAATCTCTTAATCTGAGAATCAAATGGTTTAAAAATGTCTGTTTATTTATCCTACAAAGCATGAGAATTGAGCTCAGGAAATGAAAGGATCCATAATTCTGCAGTGTGGGTGCCGCAAGGGCACTGCCAGAGGAGACCAGACCTGCCCAGAGGAGGGAGAGCCTAGGTGCCCATGGGCAGTCGACTAGCTTCCACATGTGAGATAAGGTGTAGATCTGAACAAAGGGGTTTGTACTGATTTTATAGTAATGGTGACTAGGAAACATTTTTTATGTCAACCGATTTGCTACTGGACTGATCTATCAGTGTAACTGGTTTGATTTCAGTTCTGCAGTGGACTGGGGTGATGGAGCAACTACAAATTTAAGCCATTTTTCGTGTGGTTTTTCCTTTTGGCTAGCAATGCATTGGGTTTATTTTAGAGCATCCAGTTGCTCAGGGTCATGAGTTTGACAGTCAGCAATCGCTGTAGCATGAGGTTGTGCTGAGAGTGTCCTCTTGTCCCCAACTCTGCACTCTCTGGCAACAGCTGGAAATCCCCAGACAGCCCCTCAGAAATGGAGGGGTTCTCAAATCAATTCATTGCAAGGTAGCATCACCAAAACCATTGAGAGCCCCTATCTTGGTAAGCACCTACCGCCTGGCTTGCTTACTTTATGCTCTTGCTTTGTAGTGAGCCAGCTCTAAAGTATCTCTGTCTGGAAACTAGTGGCTAAAGCAGCTATCGAGGGCCTTGCATCTGATTTAATGTGGCACCAAGGCTGGGAAACAGTATTATTCCGGTGTTTTCCTGCAGCAGTGAAACCACGATCGGCTGTGATTGGTATTTAAAATACCACTGCTGAAAGTGTGGTATGTCTTACTCAAAGCTGTACTCTTGCAAGGAACGGTGTTAAGGTATTTTCTCTTGAGTATAATTGATCAGTATCTCTGTTTTCAGATGTAACAAAAACTGCACTGAGCTGCTGGAGCTTTGAGAATGTTGTGAGTTGCACTTCAGGAGTTCACATTGGGGGGAAAGTGTTCCAGCTATTTGGTTATCATTCGGTTACCCTGCCTCACTGTACTTTTAAGTTTCTTTCTGTATAGATTTTTCCTGTGCTTCTGCTGTCTATCTTTAATATATAGCAAGATATTTTAAATATTTTCAGTTTTTAAAGGGAACATTTGTTACTAAGTGTTTATGAAATATGATTAAAGCATCTTCCGGGAGTAGAAGATACGACCCAATGGAAACATTTTGCTTTTTTAGTGGAAAAGTACTTTTTAATAAATTAATTGCATTTTGGGATGGATAGGATAACAGAATGGGCTTTTTTGGGGAAAGAATTGCAGTCTTTGGGGTATTAAAATGAAGGGGTGAGGAATGGGGGCTTGTGGATTTCCACCGCAGTTTTGCAATTCCCTGACTGAAAATTTAAGTTTACAACTAAATCTCTGCCCTGTTTCTAACTGAAATAAAGCAGTTCTGGGGCTGGCAGCCCAGCTGCCATGTGGGCGTTGGAGACTGGCAGGGAATGCAACTCTGTATAAGCTTTTTCGTCTTCCATGCAACAAGACCTGCAGATCTTGGGCTGTGGCTGTCTCTTCCTCTGGGAGCAGGAATCATCTGGAATTATTCCTATTGGAGTAACTTGAGCTGACCAGAGGTGAGGCTTTCTTAAATTCCGGAGTTTCTCCAGAGAGAAGATAAAAGATGTGCATTGCTACAAAGTGGCTGGTGACTCTCAAAAGGCTTTAGCTGGACTTCACATCTGCCTGGTTGTGAACCTGCCTCACCCCACATAGGTTGAATTTTGTTGATTAAGACTTTGGTTTTGTTTTTATCCTAAAGGTGAGATAAATATAAGACCTCCTCTTTTAGTGACCCTTTCAGTCTTGGCTGAAGGACTAAATTTTGCCCACAGCTCTGCGCTATTGAATCCTCAGGTGAGATGCACAGAGCCCTGCTGACTTGAGTTTGCAGGAGAAAGCAGAGAGCTGAGTGAAGATTGGAGTCCTTCCAGTTCCATCAGAGTTTTGCCTTGCTAAGGACGTAGGCATTTGGCTACAAATGAATTCAGTTTAGTTTTCACCCTGAGAATGCTGCAAACTCCCCAGAAAGATAGATTTTTTTTTTTCCTCACTAACACAATCACAAAATAATACAAACTTCTCCCCACAAAGTGTTGATTGTTCTATAATGAAATCGTAAGTAATTTTGTAGTCGCTTTGGGGAAAAAGCAAAAACTGTTCTTAGCACCTGCTGTATGATATCACAAAGCTACTGCTCATAATGATTCTAATACGTGAAGGCAGTTGCATAATATCATCATATTACAGTTTGTATAAGAAAAAAATCACGGACAAGAGATTGCCAGTAGAAACTCTTCATGAATGCTATTTTTTTCCTCATTGCTGTTCCTCTGTCTCAAAATATCTTTGCATTTTCCTTGTTAGAGTCTGTAGGTTTCATTGGTGGAAATAACAGCCAGCAAATAATGAAGAGGGAAGGAAAAAAATCACCATGTTTTAAAAAAAATGCATTTTTCTATAGAAGCTAATGTTCTATAAAGAGATGCAAAAGGAAGAGAAAAAGATACTAGATAGCACAGCTGCATTGAATTGCAAGACAGCTGGAATTTTTCAATGTAACCAGATTTTAGATGAGTTTTCTTTTCATTTCTCTATAATAAGATCTTTGTAAACCACAGTCCTAAACAAAATCTTCTTGGTGATGATGAAAATAGGGAAGAGCAGTGCTGCTTGTGCTGTGTGTGTGACAGTCAAAATATGAGGCCAGATCCTTAGCAGCCATAAACCTGTGTCAGCAGGGCTATGCAATTTCCATTGGCTGCAAAGCTGCCTTGTTGCAGGCACTGAGGTGTAAGGATTGCGGCATATGAAGGGATATTGTCTAGTGGTCAGGACGCCCTGAGTGCCCTCAGCTGAATGGATAACAGTGGAAGAAATTTCAGGCAGAGCCTCTAATAAGACTTACAGCTGAATCAGAATTTGCCCTGGAAAATCCTGGGCAGCACATACCACAGCAGCTACTCCAGCCTTGGAAGAAATCCAAGATGCCTCTGCCTCACATCCAGCCTCTCAGTCTGACCTCTCAGAGTGATAAATAGTGAGTTCACATTTCACCCTGATCCTTCCTGAACCTGCCCCCTTGCAGAGGGCTTGGCGTAGGAGGGGTCAGGGCCCTCGTGGGCATGCAAAGGTGTGATAAAAGGAGAGAAGTTCTTGTGCACTCTCTCCCTCGCTCCCTTCCTCATTACATTCACACGGGTCAGCGTAGTCTGACTTTTCAGCAGACAGAAGAGCAAGAGGCATTTCCAAGCTATAGTTCCTGTTCTGCCACCTGCCTGCCATGTGGTCTTTAGCAAGTTACCTAATCTCTCTGTTGGTTTACTGATCTATAAAACGCAGTATAAATGCAACTTTACAGAAGAAAAGTACAAATCCGCTTCCTGTTAAATATCTCATTGAGAAGCCAGTGTATTCAAATATTTTGGATGCCTTAATACACAGAACTTGCCAAAAATAAAACCTCATCCATTTGAGGAGGCTTTTTAATGCACCTTAGTGGGATAGAAAGAACTACTGGCTGTCTGCAGTTGGAAAAGTAGTCTCTTGACATTTTATGCTATATCCTAACAACATCTTCTTTTGAGCTAGAAATCAGTGCTGTATTCATTTTTCTGATGTGGTTACTTTAAGTTCTTAAACTGGATCAGAACCAATGCTTTTTCTTGTGGCAGCAAGGGGATGATTTAGTTAATGCTGGGAGCGGGTGCCAAATCATGAGTTCCAACTCAGTCCTATCAGGGGTCATCCATCACCAAACTTGGGGGAGTAAGGCAGAAATATAAGCACACTGACAATTTGCCAGAATGATTTAAGACCTGGCATTTAAGAGTTCCTGTTGTAGTTGTTCTTTTGACATGTCTCCTAATTTGCTCCCATCTTGAAGACACTCACAACTTTAAGACTTAAACAATCTTCATCTGGGAATGGAACTCAGCAGCAGGAACAGGGGGGCCTTATCCAAGGGTAAGGTTTACAAGGGCAGACAAGCCTACTTACTTTTGGGTCATCAGCAAACTTAAATGTGCCTGTAATAATGCTACGTGCACTGCTCTATTGGCTTTGCCTCTCACATGGGAGGAGAAGCTGAAAGGCAATATGCATTATTGATCAGAATGTGCAGGTGAACGAAGATGGACAAGGGTAGGTCACAACTTTATTAACTCCATGTAGCCAGCACTTGCACAGATCCAGGGCTGAGTTATCCTGTCTGGATGCCCTGGATCACAAAGAATAGTGATCCACAGATCCACCCACTCCTCCGAATCCTTCACCGTGGGTTGTGGACATGGTACTAGAAAGAGACTGTGCATACAAAGACATCGAGACTTCCTTGCTGTCATAGGCACAGATGCCAGCAGCAGTATCCAAGGCTGCTTGTGTTGTGCGAGCCAGTCTCTCCTTCACCAGCCGTAAAGCAAGAGCCATGACTAAGCTGAAGTATTGGGATAAGAGATGTACAGTTGTCTCTCATGAACACAGCGATAGATTAGCTGCCAGCTCTCACTTACCCTTCCCACACACAGAAAAGCAGAAGAACCTGCTGGTAACTCACACTGTCCCATTACCATTTTTGGCTGCTGTCTCTACTCGTGTCCTAAACATCCTTTCTGTACACTCCTGTGACAATCATTCACCATAGTAACAAGAAAGTCAAGAAACACAAAAGCTGCAGAAAAAGCTGAACACAACCAAGGTGGAGCAAGTGCTATTTAAGCAGAGTGCACTGTACTACAGTGAAGTCACGTATCTTCTCTCAACATAGTGCTAGATTGGCTGAATAACCGAGTCTGTGAATCCTCTCGCTGTTATTTAATTGCTTCTGAATAGATTGCAGCTTTCTGAGATTCATTTGCTCTTCACAATGAATCACTGAAATATTTTCATGGTCACAAATGTTCACAGCAAAACTGTTCAGAGAAGTATTTGATAGTCAGAAATCCAAGCAGTATTTTTTTTTCATTCTGACTAGATCCACTAATCACACATTACAGAAGGTTTTCTCTTCTGTTGCAAGGTATTTCCATCTCATACCACAGAAATAATATTAGTCTGTGCTGTTCTTAAGGCTTTTATATCAAGACTGGTATCATTAGCAACATCCTTGAAGAGTTGCAAAGAAAACCAAACATGAATACATGGTTAGAGTACAATGGTACCTAAAATAGATAAGTTTACATCTTAAACTAAAATTTTAATATACTTACATGTAATGGATGTGTACACACCTGTGTGCATGACCAGCACCTTTTAGACCTGAAGTACATGAAGACTGGCTTTTCTGTTTTCCAGTTATTCACCATTTCTCCTGCTATTTGACACGGCATCGTTGCTGTCAAATAAACTTGGAGCAGGACATCCCACCATGAAAAGCTATCAGTTGAACTACTAGATTCAGAGCCTGCATTTGCTCTTTCCAAACAACACAACATGTACAACTATGTAGAAAAAAAATGCACTGCCTATTTGAATGTAAGGTAAAGGGGAATATATAGAGAAAGACCACAGCATACCCAAGCTTAATGTGGTCCAGTGTGCTGCCTCCAAAGGGTGTTGATGATGACTTAGTAAAAAACAGTGACTTGTGTATTGGTGAAGCGTTTTCTTCCTGAGCCAGCCAGCAGTTGCCTTGTCCTAGAAAACATTGCTACTGTTGTAAAGATCCACTCTTCCTTTTTGGTGCATTTTTAAGTGGGGGAAATGCTACTCAAATGCCTTTGAAAATCTTCAAGAACTGCTCTTGGAACATTTTCTTTCTTGGGTTTGATTTTTCTTTAGTTCATTCTTTCTTTCTTTCTGTATCTATCCATATAACTCTGTCTGTTAGTCCAAAAGGCTTAATATGACAGTAACAACACACCAAGTTTCCTTAAAAATTTCTCTTTTAATTTAAGCCATTTTTTCCTAGGAAAGTATCACAAACAAGAAAGCTATATTCCAAGCTCATTTGGAAGGGTAATAAAACTAATAGGGAATTTGTTTGTGTTTATTTTTAAAGCAACACCCTGAATATCACATTTTGTCAAAGCTAAGTGAAACATTGCAAGTGTCAAGTTTATGTCTGTACCCAGTCATGATGTCTGAGCAGGCTTCAAGGTCTCATTCTGCCAAAGACTGACACATACACTTAACTTTATGCACTCGAATCTTTCATTGACTTTAATGCAGACGTCTTCATGGGATCAAGGTCGGTATTTGTGCAGGTACGTTAGCTGTCTCTTGTGCATCTCTCTTAACGCACAGCCAGTTCTGCTTCTGTTGAGTGGGTTTTTTTAATTGGCTACTAGGGAAGCAGAGGAAGACTCTATTCATAAAGAATATGGTCTAAAATTGGAGAAGGAGGTGAGGGAAGAGCAAAATAAGAGAAAGGACACATTTCATCTTGAGGTGGAGACTGAATCCATTTGCGTTATAGTCAGTGACAGGACAGTTCCACAGACACTCTCTTCTCTGAACAAAGTTGACTTGCTTCTGATCATATGCCAACAAATTCCTAATAAACATCACTTCTCTTCCTTTACCTGTCTCCTGGCTTCTGATAGTCACATGTCATGTCCCATAAAAATACACAAAACCAAACAAACAAAAAACAAATCCCAAAGCAAAAGCTATTTCCATGCAAGAGATTTCTCCCAGGACGTATCAGCGACAGCTCCCGAGTAGAAGTTTACAGCCAGTTTGAGGTGCTATCAGCATGCCAGGACTAAAAAGGGACCAAATGAGCCACGGTGTGAGGGAGAAGATGTCAGCCTAGACGCAGCACACAGTATGACTGGGATAAAGAAACAATGCAAAACCCAGCAGTGGCTAACAGATGAGGTATTAGGCCTAGCGGGGAGAAGACAAGAGCTTAAATCAAAAAGACATCCTGATGAGACTGGATGTAAGCTGAGCACACGAGCCTCCGATGAGGAATATGAGAGGGGGTTAGACGAAACACTGCAGGAATTAATCCATAGTGAGCAGTGCAGGAGTTGGAGCAACAGGACAGGAGAGGTGGATGCAAAGGAACTTTTCAGCACTGTCAAGGAAATTGGCCAAACACTCCCTCCTGGAGGCAGTGTCATCAGGGCAGCATATGGCAAAAGTAAAAAAAAAGGAAGGAAACTAATGGGAAAAAGAGACAAGAATATTTTAAGAATCTAGAAGATAGTCCCAGAGCAAGGCAATCGCAACATACACATACTCAAAAAAATCTAGGTATTAGAGGTGGGGTTTTTTAACTGCTCCTTTTCCACAAGCTTTGTAACAAAGATCTTCCTGAAGCAAAATAGAGATGAAGCAAGGAATGAGTTCAGCTCTTAATGCTTCATTCTGTCTGTGTAAAAGTACCCAGTGCCCAGTGACAGCCAGAGCCCAGTGCACCACTTAAGCCTTGGCCTGGGGTGAGGTTCATCCAGTGGGTGCAGAGGTCCTGCAGTCACAGTCTGGGAGCTGAGTCCAGGGAAAAATCTGTTCTTCCATCTTCTTTGTAACATGGAGCAGGCAAAATGGTGCCCTGAGATGGTCCCAGGCTGCTCCCATAAACACCGGGAGCTCGGGTCACTGTAAAAAGCACAGGGGATAAAGGGGTGACATAGATTGAGTCTAATCCTTTGTGTTACTAACCCTCCTCAAGTTCATTGAGAGTCATGAACTGAAATGGGAGTGGAGTCCAAGGGTATACCTACATGGCATCATCTATTTGTAATTATTTGGAACATGGAAAAGCACTTGGGATTTTCATATATGGCCATAGACTGGGTGGGTTAGTGGGAGGTGTGCTGCTGGTGGCGGGGAGCCAGCATCTAAAACAAATAAGGCAAAAGCAGGGATCTTAAATTCAGTATAAATATAGGGACCTGGGCAGCAGGTGTAGACACTTAAAGCGAGAGTCGCCAAGGGCAAGTCTTTCAAGAGCAAGTAAATTGCTTAGTAACTTAAATTACTTTCTAAATCCAGGGCTTAGGAACTATCCTCCTAACTCATTGGGATGCTTTTGGAAGCTTTTGCTAAGTTACAGAAGGAGTCTGTGGACAATCTGGGATTTCAAGCCTAATCTTTGGAGCTGGTGTAGGCCATAAGCTCATCTCCCACATACATATTTTTGTAATTTCTTCTGATGGTGTAATGTGAAAAGATTTTTATATTTAAAATATTTAAAATATTTATCCTATTAACGTGATGCAAAATAGTCAATAATTTACATATATTTACATCTAATGTTCATTTATAGGCAGACAAATATAAATTTATCAGTGTGTGTGCATATGGCTGTAACATATGATTAATACACTGTCAGCATAATCTAACGGCTTAGAACCATCAGTTGTGCAAATAGTCCTTTCTCGCCATGTTTGCTACTGCTATTTAACCTTTCTCCTTCCCTTCCTCCCCCTCTTTCACAGTCTGTCTAACCTACACTCGCTTCAGTAGCCTGCCTTAAAATAGCAGGCAAGGTCTGTGCAGTGGTGACTCTTTTTATACATATTTCACAATGCCTAAAAAATTAGAGGATCTGTTCTTTGGGGTTTTGGATACAAGAGGAATAGAAGTTAACAAAAACGTTCCTTTCTCCCAGAAATCTTCATATGCAACTAATAAAAAGGAGTCATCCAGAGTAACGCTCTTGATTCACTGTCCAGCCTTAGCTACTAAATATCTTAACGTCTGTTTTCTGGCACACCAAGAGTCTTTTTTGGTCTAGGACTCTGTCACGTCTTCCTCACGTCTACCAGAGTGAGCGTGAGCACTTGGCCTCATCACACAGCATCTGCAACGGCCAAAGCATATCACACACAACATGGCACGTTGGTCAAGTGGTGAGACCACATGGGGGCCTGGCCACAGAGGAACAGCAGCTATCCCAAATAACTTTCCAGATCTCTTAGGTGGAAAGGAGCTGAGCTGTCAAAGTCCAGTCCCAACTATCCCCTGTAGGAGCTCTGTTTTCTGTTTTCAATAATCTTGCCCAAGAATAGAAGATTAGGTTTGGTTGTACAGCAGAGATGTCTAGCATATACATGAGTAATGTCTGTATCATTGCAGTGCTGACTCACATTTCATGATACAATATATTTTGCATGTTTTATGGCCAAATCCTGAAATTTTTATTTGATGCAAGTGATTCTTCATCCTCAAAATAGTCCTATTGACTTCATGGGACTCTCTGGACTTGCCATGAAAGTGAAGTTTATAGTCTCACTCATGTTTCTCCTTTATGGTCCAAAGCACTAAGCTGACCTTCAAGGAGGTTCTGTACTGTTGTGAGCAAAGCAGTTGCTTTTTCTCTGTTTTCCTCTCATGATACTTGCTTCTCTCCCAGCGCTGAAGTAGACGAGGCAACGCTTATGGTATGCACTAAACACTTCCAGACTGCCTTGGTCAGGGACAGACACCTGTCTTATTTCACACGTTCTGCTTCCTGAAACCCCTGCTTGGATTTACACCCCGGGAAATTGCTAAATTTATGGAGGCTTAATTTCGCTCCCTTTTTGGAGCCCTATTCCTGTGTTTTGTCCAATTCATGAGAACCAAAAAATTAATGTAGTGTGTTTCTGCCAGCCACTGTTTTGTTGGTGACCATGTAACAAACCCACCACCAGCAAATGCCCAGACCATGCTTCAGTTCATTCCTTTTAATGAACTACTTGCATATCGCCATGCTGAAAGCCATGTACGTACCTAGATCTGACCCCTTTGCCTAAGGAATTAAAACATTAAACTTTGTAATAAGAGAATTTGTAATAAGCTTTCTGAGGGATGCCAGCTTTCTATCTTCTCATTTCAATTCCTATCTCCATTTCTTGGCACACTCAGTATGGCTTTGTCTTTTCAATCCATAGATAGTTTGTTCCAGCGACATATCAAATGATTAGACTTCTTTCCTCCAAAAAAATTCTGACCTGTCATTAAAAAAAAAAAAAGAAAACTAAATGTTTCAAGTTTTCAGCAGAAAAGTGTTTGATGAAAGTAAGTCTTTTTCTGTGAAACACATTGTTCACAAAACTTTCCTCTATTTGAAAGATCAGTTTTCCATCAAAAATGTTTTCATCAGAGAGTTTTTCTCCCAGCTTTTTATTCAGTATGCAGTCCTGCTAACAGTTACTAAGGTGCAACATCTGTTGACTTCAGTCAAAGTTGCACCCCAGTAATTGAAAGCAGAATTCAGTCTGTTCTTTGTAAGGTGTGTTGAATGGACAAAATCATGCATTGACTGAAGTGTTAGTCTTAGCAGTGAAGTGATCCTCTAATTTAATCCTCCACCCTATTCACGTCTTGGATACGAAATGTTTAATAAACTACAGCTTAATGGTAAGGGTGAGTTACCCATCAGCGTATTTCTCAGCCAAAATTGTTGAGTAAACTACTCTTAATAGTGGGTTTATATTACCATTTACATTACTGGGTAAAAACTAAATTGGAGTTTTTATGTATTATGTGTTACTTACATAATAGGCTATATGAGTGGGTTTATTTTCTCAGCTTCCTCAATTTTCGTGTTGGATATTGCTTGATTTTACATATTAGTGGTAAATTATGAATGCTGTTTTTTTCTTTTATATACTTTGTGTATCTATGCAAACGGATTTTGCATCCAGTGTGTGGTTTCCAGTGATATGAAAAAGAATCTCCCCAAACCTATAATTCTGTGGGGGCTCTGGTACAGCTTCATTTAGGTCCCAGACATACTTGACATTTCATCATTCCTGGACTCAAACTTGCCTTTCGCACATAACAAGCTATACTTTTACATTTTCATGTTGTTTCTTCCCCACCAGAGTGGGTTAAGTATATGTATTTAACATATGATGAGTTTTTAAAACATATTCTAAATGTATTCTTAATGTTAATATATTATATATGCATATACTGTTTAATTATACATTTAAATTTAAATTACACTTTTATTTGTCTGCTAATGACTTTATCCTTTCTTGTGGTTCTTATAGTTTTGTGCTTGTTTCAGTAATTTGCTGATCAATAGAGTTTCAGCTCCTATTCTGATTCTTTTGCCACTAAGAAATTTCATATTTAAAATGTTCATCTATAATTAAAAGATAAGTTTTATGAATGTATTTCCTCTGAGAAAAGTGTAACTCAGAAAAAAAATTGATAATTTGCTTGCACTATATTTGCAACCAGCTCCTGATATACCGAATGTCTGCAAGTCAAAAAAACCCACTGAAATACTTTTTGCAGAATAATTCATTAAAGTTTGGATAGAGTGGAAAAATAGATTTCTGTACCCATTTTTATGAATTAAAATACTTTTGGTTCCTGTTTTTGGAAATTTTGGCATGAATAGAAAAGTTCTTAAAGAATTGAATGTTTAAATAACTTCTGTTTAAGTGAAACTGTTTTATTTTGAAGTGACAAAGATCTTGTGCCTGTTAGAAACATTCAAATAAAAGCAAAGTTGTGGTCTCACTACATGCCAAAAATATTTATGTACAATCTTTAAGCATACAAGTAGACCCAAATTAATGGTGTTATTCAGGGGAATTAAGTTTTATAAGCATCTGAAACATGAAGCCTTTGTGTTTTGTACTTAGATTTTTGCCAACAGCGGTTTTGTACTAGTCCGATGAGAGACTTCACCATTAATGACATTTTAAAAGAAGCAAACAAAATATTTATTATCTAATTCATTATAAATTTTAATCGCCAGCTGTAATAGCATAGATTTTCACACGTGTTTTTAAAAGTCCTGACCTGTTTTAAATCAGTGACGAAAAATATTCATATCTTTCTAATGATCTTTGTTTTAAATTCTTCCTTCTAGATAACAAGTTATTTCTATGAGCAGTTGATTTCCAAAATCTCTGTAATATAATTCTACTGGACCCCAATGTGTTACCCCAGCAATTATTTGGTCTTCTAAAATTTTGCATCAATAGGCAAACACACAAGTCTAACATGCAGAATTCATGTTGTAGCGTTAAATATTGGTAGAAAAAAATGTACGATAGTGTGGAACAATTCACTGAACTGTTCAAAGCTGATTAAATTGTGTTGATCAATCATTCTAAATAATGGATGAGGAACAAAACTGAATATTGCGAGGAATGAGGATGGGGCATGATTTTTCAGCAAGAAAAGCTTTCCTGGCTTAACGTAAAAATATAATGTGTTAACAGAGTCTTAAAATCAATATAGCATGAATTAGCAGTCAGCAGAGAACAGCCAGATGACAAGGGGAATATGATTCATTTCTTAGAATGACTAAGATCTCAGGCAGCTTGTTGAGCAGAATATTTGGAGACTGTGAATAGAGTTAAAAGAAATTCCTTTAATTTGATCTGGAAGTGTGTTTATGACAGACGTAAAGCACTTGAATTCTACTGAGGATTTCCTCTAGTGCTGCAGTCTTCCTGACTCTGCTCTTTACAGCTGTTCTTTAAGTACTAACTACTGAGCCAGACAAGCTAGTCCTCTTACACCTTAATGCATGAAAATGAAGTTTCCAGCTCTAGCTGAGTAATTAGATAACCCAACACTGACAAAATAATGATAATGAAGTGAAGAGGAAAGGATCCCTAAATAATCAGATCCTTTTCCAGGGATTTAAAAGAAAATGCATTTTGATGTTTTTCAAAAGACACTCAGCCGACTTATTCTACCTCTTTCCTTTCTTTCATTTCAGCTTAAAAATTACAGTTTGTTCATCAGAAGCACAACACCATAGGTGTTCTAGATGCAAACGAATGTGGATTGGCTTAATATGGGAAGTGACAGCCCCTGGCATTTGTCTGAATATTAATGCTGAATCAGACGGAGAAATCATTATGGCTGATGTTTTTGGTTATTGAGTTTAAAATGTCAGAAGCCTGAGTTTAAGTTTTCATGACAGCAACAAATGTTTTTGTAATTTTTTTAATGCTTAAGTTTCAATTTAAATTCAAATTTCCACTTTTTTTTAATTATTATTTGGGGGGCTTTCGGTCTGTCCAGGAACTTTTATTTTTGGTGGGTTGGGAGAAATCTGAAACCCGTTTTGAGCTGGGGGCAAAATCCCGTTGTCTGTAACTGCAGCTAGCACCTTTTTTTTTGTGCAGTCAGCCTCTCTCTCTCTCTTTCTCATTTGGTCATACAGGACAACCTTTTCAGAGGAGCTCATGGCCGGTTTTTTGAGTACTCCCAGCCTGGGCCAGATTTTCAGAGCTACATCCTGCAGTTCCCACTGATGTGTTTACAGGCAGATGTTCAACAAAGCCCTCAAGCTGTTGAGTTCCTTTGAAAAGGCCACATATTTCTGTGTCGGCTTCAGAGATAAAAACTGGGCACTAGCACTGTGTGGTTGAGCTCTTCTGCTATTTCTGACCTCAGAGGACGTCTGCAAGTTCTGGCGGTGCACACATCAGGACTGCAAGCTGTCTGAGAGGACTGGAAGTCTGGACAGTCTCGTCTTGCGTGGAAGTGGGTGTTGGAGGACACTAAAAGACTTTGGCATGTGACTGGCCCCAATGAAAGGTGTGCTCTTGTGTCCCATGAAGTTATGGCCACATTGCCAGGCCAAATGTAGCTTACCAAATGTAGGAGACCAAACCCACTCTGTTAAACACTAGATCTTAAGTGCCTCTCTCTTAATTTTCTAAGGCATGTATTTTCCTTCTTTAGAAAAGTGCCACCTGTTAGCGACCTCCTGGTTCTGCAAGTGCAGTGGTGGCCCGTGCTGTAGTATACCTCACTGAGCCCTGCAATGACAAAGAAGGTCTGAAGGTCAGATTTAAAGAGAGGGATGAACTTGAGGTCAGAGGGAAGCACTTCTGACGGAGGAGAGGATGAATGTCTCCTTGTGCAGAGTCTTGAGAGACGACCATGCTTGGCAGCAGAAGGGAGTACGAGGTGAAGCAATCTGCTGAGAACAGGGAATGAAATTCTGGATGTCCGTCAGAGATTAATAGCTCAGTAACCTCGGTAGGAAGTCTGATAGGTACAACCACAACAGCAGAAATCTCTCCAGCACACGCCTCCTGCCTTATGAACTGGACCTGAGTTGCCGTGCTTGGTGTGAGATCCAGTACGGGGAGGTGCTGATTACTGCTGCGAAGCCGCAGACCCTCCCACATCAACACTTCTTTAACCCCACTGGTTTTGCTGTGAGTGGTAGCAGGTCCCCAAACTGTAAATCCTCTAAGGCAGGGCCTGTGGGTGGCTATACACATGCAAAATGTCAGCTATGCTTGAGGGATAACATATTCAGAAGCACCTAAGTGACTTAGAAGCTTAAGTCCCCAGCAATTTCAACTTCTGTGCAGTCTCTAAATTGCTTTGACTTTCAGAAGACTGGGGCAATTCAGATGTTTATTCACTTCTAAAAACATTCCCACTGGTGTTTAACAAATAACAGTATATTCCCTCTTCGGGGGACTAGAGTGAGTAACAGCTCACTTCTCTTGAGTAACACGGAGGAGAACTGAAGTCCCGTCCCCTGGTCATATAATTTATTTTGGTAGAAAATGTGCAGGCTTTTTCAGGACTTCTGAAGTTTCTTGTTCAGGTGCCTGCTCCCCATTTTAATTCTGGTTTTCTCTTCCCCTTTCTGACACTTCAGACTTTTAATTTGGTTGGGGGGGCAAAGGGGAATGGCTGTTTCTTTCCCATTTATTGTGTCAGAGAATGGGGGATGGAGGCCAGCTTTCTTGGACTCTTATATTCAAAATACCTATAAATAATTAGTTACAGGGACCTAGCTTCCCCCTCCTTTTAAGGCCTAATTTAGGTTCTTTATCAAAATGATTTAAAATGCCTTTCTCAGTAGGAAACCATATTTCAGGGCTTTTATTTATTAGACTTCTCAAAAAGTGTGTTTTTAATGCACATCCTGACTTTCTGCCAAAACTGTCCACTGTAACATTGGGACTGGAGCAACCCTTTATATAAGGAGTTATATTTATTGGATTTTTACATATTGATACAGAGCAATTCATCTAAATAAATCATACACAGAATTGGCACATAAATCTCCCAGTCTTCACTGCTCACTGTACTATATTACTATCCTGACAACCTTCCCTCAAATACAGAAAAACTTCCCTCTTGGTGTACTTTTTTCTAGTCCTCTTAAAGTGTCAATAATTTTCCTGGGCTGCGTAACTTGTTTGTTGTTGTTGTGAGCTGTAGGAGTTTGGGCTGTGGATTTTGTTTTATTATGTAGGGACAGGAAAACCTTACTGCATTTTAAAGTAGAGCAAACAGCCTCGAACTCTGCAAAATGTGTGAGGATCATAAAGTAGTAAAGCAATGGCAGATTTCATGGTCGATGGTTGAATATCTGAATATTTTAGCATTATGAGCCCATTATGGCACTGAGAGGAGATTGCTTCCTTCTGGTTTAAGAAGTACATTTCTTGTGCTGGATGGGTAGTTTGAGGAGTACAGTTTGCTTCAGCAGTTTCAGGACTCCCAGAATAAGTGTGTGTGCATGCGTGTGTGTGGATTGGACCCATCCATTCTGGGATACCCTCTATCCCCCTCCCAAATTATTTCCTGCTCTCTGAGCAGAAGTTGCCTATGAAACAGTCTGGGCCTAATTCCTTTAAGCAAATACAAACCCATAAAGCAGGTCATGCATGGGTATTATTCAGTGTAACCCTCTGGCAATTTACACCAGCAAAAGCTCTGCCTGGCTGTATTTTGAATACCTCTCATTACAAATCCCAGGGATGTGACAGCCGTCTCTAAAAACTAAAGTTCAGTCTTTCCCAGTGATGGTTTAAGAGCTGTGGCTTTCCAAAGGGATTTTGTAGTACTGGGGACCATCACTCCAGAAGGCTCTGGTGTTTCTGACGAAAGGGCTCTGACATCCAGGCAGTACTCTCGAAAGTTCAGAGTTTGGAAAGTGGGAGCTCTGTAAGAAATCATTACAATAAAAGGTAGAACAGATTCTAGCAAGTGTTCAATCACTCAGCATGGTGCCACTTAGAGGCAGAAGACCTTAAAACAACCAGCAAGATGTCTGCAGAAGAAACCTCTGCTGCCAGCTCTCGGCACTCTGTATCCTGTCATTTGACGCCTTTCATCTTGGGTAGTTCGGCAGATGGGTTGCAGTAAAGGCTGGGTCAGTGATCAGAGCCCGGGCACTGCTGATGAGGCTTGGTTCAGATGTCGCGTGGGAAAGGGCTTGCTTGTGCAGTGCACCGAATAAAGTCAGGCCTCAGAAAACTGGGGGCTAAGAGCCTGCATTGAACCCCACTGCATAACCAACCGCTCCTCATGTGGTTTTGGCTGTAAGGGAGGTGCGGGTGGCTTCAGCTCTTCCAGTCCCCTTCAAAGGATCAGGTTTTGGAAGCCAGGATCTGCGGGCATGGTTTCCACCCGCAGAACTCAGGGAGACACCGGTCACAGCCATGGGGGTACTGGGGTCCCACCTCCTGCAGGAGAGCAACCATGGAAGATGAGTGGGCCAGTCATGAAAGCAGGGATGAAATGACCCAGCAGGATGTCTCTTTATAGTGTCCCCTGCTGTCTGTGAAGCTCAAAATGCCTCCAAACTAAACATTTTTTTCCTCCAGTTGAACTATTTGAATTAGCAATGCCAACAGCTCTATGTTTAGAGGATCAGTTTAGAGGTCTTACAGGGCAACATCTCCCATCCAAACACTTTCTCTGATATGTGAAATGGGGTTGATCCTTTCTTTTAACTATATAAGGGCCAGAGCCATCCTTTTATTCAATAAAAAAAAATAGAGGATATCCAATTAAATGCTAAGATTTTCCCGATTGAAAAACCAGTATCTTATATGAGGATGCTTAATTTAGAAATAGGGAAACTGAGGCACAAAGGCACAGTGACCTGCAGGAGGCCATCAGTGACACTGCTGTCAGCATTCACCTCTGAGTGGTGTCCAGCTGTCACCATCTCCTAGATCTGTCACTGGGAGCACATTTTGGGAAGAAAACAAACAAGGAGACCCTTCGTTTGCAAAAAGACTTCTTACAATGCCCTCCTAGTACAAACTATTCCAATGGGAGAAGGGGTTACTCCAGCCCTGCTCATCGTCGAAGTGTCTCATGTCGTATCAGCCGTTCTGGTTTGATGGGTAACTCTATCAGGCCTTCCTCTGGCTAACTCTGTTTGTAAAAGGGTGATAGGATTAATTTGAAAGTTCAGCTCTAAGTGCACTTGAACAAGGAGAATTTAACTCTATTTATTACTCTTTATGTTAAGCAGTTTTATTCATAAAGGGAATAAACATATGCAGCTAAAGAGCAATATGTATCTCTGGTAATTTTAATGAATGATGATGCTGACATTTTTCCTATTTAATATTCAAATATATTGTTAACATTCTACCTTAAAAAATATTTCATAAAATGGCAGCATTCTTTTAACATACATGTAAACTTGCCTCAGGAGAACAAATTTGTTTGGATGGTAAACAAAAATTCTGGGGTTTTTTCTTTTTTTTTTTTACTTGAAATATACATGAATGTCGTAAAATATTTTCATGTACTTTCAAGAATAATTGAAGCATATGTACCCAAAGTGTAATACTTTTCATAATGGTTTCAGACTAAATTATCCATTATATGGGACTAACACATAAAAGCCTTCCTCTACATCAAGTGATAGATCAAAGGGAGGAACGATGGCTTGTCCACATGCATAAACCACACCTCTCAAATTCTGAGAACAAGGATATGCAGTCTGCATTTTAACTACATCTCCATGACATGAAACGGTATTCCTGTGTCTCCTACTGCGGGAGAGTCAAGTAGTCCCGGCTACAAAGATTTCCTTTTACATTTCTCCCCTCTTTTTTTTTGTTCCATCTTACGGATGACATTTCAGTGACTAGTCCCGGGTGAGTCTAATTCGAAAACTAAACTTCGCTCAGTTCCTCCCAGGGCGGTGGGGGAACCCGTTGGAGGGAAGCATGATCCTCAGTCATTTTATGGTAAATCCGTGAACCCAAGCCCCAGTCCTGCAGCCTGGGGGATGGATGCTGGTGGAGATGTGCTGCTGCACAAAGCCCAAGCAGCTTCAGTGGGTGCACCACGAGGACTGCCGTCTGCCTGTCCCATGGGTGCCCGTCTTTCTGTTAGTGGTTAGAGCCCGGGGTTGTGAGTCAGACCATCTCCTCTCTACTGGTCGGTTTGTTGACCTCGGATGAATTTAAAACTTTCTGTGCTTCATTTTCCTCTCTGCAAAATTAATCTTGTAGTATTTCTACCCTCATAGGGATTCTTTAATTACTTTGTCTACCTAAAACGCTTTCCTTTGGGTGGATGCTGCGAGGGAGACAAATGCTGAGCATTATTGCTGGTAAGCACTAATGGATCACTCTAAGATACGGATCCAACAGTCTCAGCTTTTGGGGTGTTTTGTTTTAAGTTTTTCTTGCCACCTCTCTATTAGTAATAAGAAATGCAAACTTACTGGTTTAGTGGCATAATTAAAGATGTTTGTGTTTGAAATTTGAGTGCAGTAGAAGATGTATAGTTTCGTTTAAGTGCATGCCTAGATCTAGTCTCCCAGCCAGTAGATTGGACATTAGCCCAATTATTCCCATTAGCGTCTGGTTTCCAAACATTGATGTACTACCATGATCAGAGAATAAAGTTTCTTAAAATAACCTACCCTCGCTGAAATGTAAATGTACCTTTTATTATTGACATGGCTGCTAAAAATGTGAAGTGCACTAGGGAAGTGCTGAGTTGAGGCACCAGAAGAAGAGTCTGTGATCATGGAAAGGCTGAAACTTCTCCTCTGATCATTTCTGACAGCTCAGAGTGGTTCTTCCACAATTGGAACCACTTGTGCTGCTTATTAATATAATGAAACTTATCCTCCAGCAAAAACAGAACCAAAGGTTGACACAAGAGTGGAGGGAGAGGCTGAAACCTGATCTGGTTAGGGATCTCTTAAAGATGATGGAAGACTAATAAAATCCAGTCTGCTTCCTACCTCCATTGCAACTCCCACTCCCAGTCTGTCTTCACAAGCTAAACTGGAATAATGGCTCCTTCCAGAGCCAAGCCAAACCCACCGTCCTGCTTGAGTACCAATATAGCCTAAGAGCATCTAATGGTCTTTGGCACCACGGCCCGTTTTGGTACCTTCCCTAATCTGTGAAATTCTTTATTTTGATTCCAGTGGGGGCTGGATGAGGCCTCTAAAATGCCTGTTATTTCTTCAGGAGCAGACTTTTTTTTGGTGTTGTTTTTTTTTTTAATTATTTTTGGGGGTTAAAAAAATGTTTCCATAGTACTTCAGAAAAGCTCAGTGTTTGGTACATCTTCATCATGGAGATAAACATCAGTTAAGAACAGAAAAAAACATACATTTTTCCATTAGCAATGGATTAGAGAAATAGTCTAAACTCTGCATTTAGTAGGATTCCTCAACACCAGGAGGGTGATCATGAGATGTGGAGTGAAAAAAATACCCTAATGATTAAAAAAAACAAAACAAAATTAAAAAACCTGAGGTCTTCAGACTTTTCAAGAAGTAGGTAGGAAAGTAGCTCAACAGAACTGTAAGGGTAAGCAGGGCAAAATGTCAGAGTTGATTTAACTCATTACATTTAAGTGGAAAATAAGGGATGAAAGTTTAGTTTAAGAAAAATTAAGGAAATACCCAAGAATGAGTTTACAAAGTGCAATATTTTCTCTCAAAGCCATAGGGTTAGCAGGTTGGTATCCAGCATCTGTGACTGATTAGGGGCATTTGAGATGGCAGGTGGCTTTAGGAAATGGAAACCTTACAGGGCTTTACAAATACTTTCTGTAGTTAGGCAAAGTTATTTGATTTATTCTCACTGGTTCTCATTCTATAGCCTGGTTTAAAATCTATCAACTTGTCTTAATCCATGTTAATATTTTCTTATAGACACAGTGTTGTGAAAATTCTCCAATCAGATTCTTTAGAGTTGCCCTGGAGAATAATAGAGTTACTGGGTTTACACAACTGAGGGCCGTGTTAAGGTGAAGAACATAAATCATGGCATTTAAAAATGCCAGCCAAATCTTTTAGATAGTAATGAGATCAAGAACCAGATCTGACCATATTTGCTCCTGACAATTTTAAAGAGACCTATAATTCTGTGCACTTCCACTATGTGTGGTCATGTTGAAATCGCGTGTCTATTAAAAGTCAAACCCCCCCAAAACTGCCAAAAAGGCAAGCTTAAAGGGTGCAGCCGGGTTGATACACACCACTGCGCAGGGCAGTGTCACACGCTTGGAGACTGAGCAGGGAAAGCCAAACTTACCGTGCATCTGCTCTTTGCTCTGGCCAGGAGGCCACAAGCTCCTCTGAGGCTGTGCAAGACGCAGGACCGCAGAAGAGCTTACAGTACTCCTTTTTTTGGTTTGGATGGAAACCAAAACTTATCTCTGGGAAGAAATATTTGGAAGAGAGACTCAAGACAGGAAAGCAAACCCCATGGGAAGTGGCTAGAGCTGCTTCGCAAATCAAGCCAATATACAACAACTGGCTCCTTAAAAAATGATAACAATAGGTAAAATAGAATTTGCAGCTGCGAGTAGTACAACTATAAGATGATTCAGGGCAGGTGGAGTTAAAAATCTCAATTAGCCTTCCCAAATAGCATTCCTGGGGAATTACTCAAGGAGCAAATACTGCAGAAGCCCCAGCACAGGTTTGTTATTACTAGAGAAGAAAAATCAGCATTTGGCCAAACCTTTCCATTTTCTGATATTGTAAAACCAGTCCTGCAGTGCTGTCTGAGATGTTCGAACCTCGGCACTTGTCCAGGTCCGTTTCCAGCTATGGACTCTGTGTGTGTCTGTGTGTGTGTGTTCTGCAGATTTATTTTAAACTGCCCTTCCTGAAGCTGTTCGGCATTCTGATTTATAGGATTTTACTAAGCTTCACATAGCCTTTTCTTTTCTTTACTAAGTATGTTTTACTACTTTGTATTTTTTTCCCAGAGAAATAGATTTTATTGGACAGGAGTTCACACATAGCTGCATAATGTTTGTCTTATGGATTTTGTATTAAACCACTTTAACACTTTTGTAGACCCGAGGAACTCGGCAAATACTGTGAGTGAAATGCCCTGAGCTTCATCTCGCGTGCTTTGAACTGTGCACGGTGAACTTTGCCTAGTTACCGAGCTGACACGTGAACAATCCATTTGCAATTCAGAGAGAGAGAGAGGGAGAGAGAGGGCCTGATCCTGCTCTTACCATAACCAAAGGAAATCCTGCTGCTGACTGCAGCAAGACCAGCAGCAAAATCGTAATGAGTATTTAAGATGATATTTCACAAGTACAGTAATGTGACAATCATGATGAAGTGGTGGTTTTTCCAGAGGCAGTGTCTGAATTAATAGCGTCTTTCCAACTAGCTCTCTTTGAAATGGGTTGCAAGAGGTAAAATAAATAAATAAAGTGTCTCTAGGATACTTTCCTGTTGTCAAGATTTTTATTCATTTAATAAATAGCTGTTATATTTTGAAGTCCTTTTTTTTTTTCATCATTGTCATCTTCTCCTTCTTTATTGTAGCATGAGTAATCTAATTTTTCTGCATAGCATGTTGCAGTTTGATAGACAGGTCTCTGAGGGATGCCTTATGTGTCAGCATCAGTGAAAATGACTTCTGAGGTTGGCTCACACCCCACACGCCTCACTGCTGGATAATGTATTCATTTGCCTCTGGCAAAAAAAAAAAGTGAGATCCTCCATCGCATACTGATGTCATGTGGAAGAAGCCATAATTGGGACTGGTCACATGTTAAAGGAACTGTAACCTGCTTTTTGCCGTCTGTGTAGATAAAGTTCATGTCTCTTGATCTGTACCTATAGACATCACGTACTCCGAGTACACACAAGGTTTGGAGACCTAGCAACTCGGACGTGTATTTCACAAAAAAAGGAAATGCAAATAGGCTGGAGGCTCCCAGGTCTGTCTTCTTTTCCAGAATCTGATCGTAGTGGCAGGAGATTTGGTTCCATCGCTATTTTGGTTTATCAGTAATAATTAATGACTTGTGCAATTGCATTCCCCACTTTAATCAAGGACAGAGATTTCAAATCCACAGTCCTAGCAAGAAAGCATTCACAAAGCAGCTGCCCTTTCTTTTTCCTTTTCACAGGCAAATGCAGACAGGGAAAGCGGGATTGTTTGCTTCAGGTGCATATAAAGCTTTACAGCTTGGCTTCGAAGAGGAGTCTTTGGGACTGAGCTTCCCAAGTTTCATGCCTCATGCCCTCCTCCCAGCAATACACTCTAAATAATTTGAGTCCCAACTATTTCAAATCCTCATGTGAAGCCCACTGAACGGACAGGAAGATTTCCAGCGACTCATCTGTTTCCAATTATGCCCCTAAGCGCACTCCTGCCCTTTCTTCCTGCTTCTAATAGCTGGAGAAGTTATTAGGTCTGCTGGGTCTAGTCGGGGGCTCTGGATGGTCTGCCACTGATTTCTGTGGACTTGGATCATTGCTCTTTGACTCAGTTTCCCTGTCTGTAAACTAGACCTTTGATAAGGGCACGGTCTCTCCAAGGCATGGAAGGATGCTGAGCACCCGAGATGAATGCTGCTACCTGATAATACTGTAATTGCTGGCAATGACACTAGAGCTGAATCTGCAAATATGAAACAAGGCTGTAATTTCTGATTTCACTGTCGTCCCACTTCAGGTAGGGAAATGGAGCTGGTTTTGGTACAAACCCACCACATTCAGTCGTCTTAACCTTCAGTCTGGATAGCTGCAAAGATGAACAGAAGAATTTTATGCTTACCATTTTAACTCGGCTTCACAGTAGCATGTAAATAAACTACCTCATTTGGAGCACTCTATTCCTGACATATAACCCATTTCTCATTTAGCAGATTTAATTTTGCAGGCTATGTGCATTTTTTACATAACAATGAAGATGCGAGGAGACAGGTCTTTATCATAGAAAGCCACCAACAGCAGAAACTCTTAAAAGAGTCCATCATTGCTGCTCTTTTAGAGTAGGAGCCCGAGACAATTCCAGCGTGGGGTTAGTCATATATGACATTAGGCATAGCTTTACTAGCAAATTTTATAACTCTTAATCGCCACTGTATTTCCTGGCAACTCTCAAGTAATAATGTCAATGGATATCAAATCTTAAATATGTAGGACTCAATTATGATCTTGCAGAACACAGAGGCTGCTCAAATCCAGTCCAGACTGTGAACTCACAATCTGCTGTTTACTTAAAGTATATAGAAAGCACTTGACCTCTTCTCAGTGGCATCCATGTGGAAACACTCGACAATAGAGGCCTTCCTTGGTTTTCTTAGGAATCACGTTTCGACATTTTTATCTCCTCTAATTAAGGTCAGCGGTCATATACTCCCACTTCTCTCCTCACCCCACTCTTCCACCAAAATTGCAGGCACTTATCCAGCTCCAGTTACCCTGCGTGAGACATACTGGGCCCAATTTGTGCATATGCAATTCCAGGGGAGGTGAACAGAGTCACAGGGATTCGGGGCTTTACTGAAACAAATGCTGTGTCTGAGCTTTTGTGTTCACATGCTCCTATACCACGATAGCAGCAGAGTCTAATAGTCAGAAGAAAACAGGAGGCAGGGGGTAGGATTGCTGCAAATGTAATTCCACTACGAGAATACTTCCTAACCCACAGCGCATGTTCCCACCCAGTGGGGAAGGTGTGAGAGATTTCTGAAGGAGGACAGCGGAGAGCGAATCGCATCTCCCTTTGCAACACTGTAAGTGCTAATTGCAGGCGGGAAGGAAGGGTGTAACTGGTAGACGTCTAGGAGAAAGCCTGGGGAATACGGCACAAGGACTCATTTTGTCATTGTCGAAGAAACCCATGAGCGCTTCACATCCCAGCATCCATGGAAAGATTCGCTTCGACACTGCTGTGCTTTGACTCAAGCCCTGGCTGCACCGTCGTGAAAACCCTCATCGCACTCAGCGGGGACCTCCGAGGAAAGCTAATGCCCCAGCCAAGGCCGTTGTGTCGGGATGGCAGAGGACACCTCCCAGCCCACCACCAAGGCTGGAAGAACACATCCCACTGAATAAGGGGCATGTGGGGACTAGACTTACCGTTAGAAAGGCCTGGTAGCTTTTCGGAGCAGTACACATGCTGCTTAGTAACTATATCTTTTCTACTAAAAAGATGATTTCTTTTTATTATTATTTATTATTGTTGAGTAGGTAGCTGCTATGAATGGCTAACAACGAAGGGAGAGATCTGTGAAATAAAACTCTATGTTGGTAGAAGTCACCTTATATATGTAAAATCAAAATAGGGCCAGGCAGCCGCAGACCTCAGTATTTACTTAGGCTTGTAGCCAATGCATTGCACTCTTTCCCTTTAGACTGACCTGTTCTCATTTCTCACACACAGCAGAACATCATTTCCAGAAAAGACCCAATGCTGTCCTTTTTATTAAAAAAAAAACAGAACAAAACTAACAGAGTTGTGCCCTACGTGAGATTGTCTTGACCCTTTGTAAAGGCAGGTCTGTGAGCCAGATCCTCAGCACCTCTATCAGCACACACTGCCAGCCTAACGCCTTTACTCGTGCTGAGCTCTGCTGTGGGTGCAGAATCAGGCCACCTGTTTTCTGTAGAGAATAACAGCCCCAAAACATGATTTTCCCCCCACCATGCTGTTTTTGTAAGTCGCTGGAAATGTCTGTTTGCTTCTAAGGGCGGAGCGGGGCAGCCTGTGCTGTTGTGTAGCCGGCGCAGCGCCGTGGGTTCCTCACCCCAGCGGCATGAGGACGACGTCGGTAGTTTCCTGGTGCCGGAGAGACGTGTCGGAGCGATCTGTCAACCCGGCGAGATGGATTTGTCATGTAAAAGTAGAAAGTTATTAGCTCCCAAAATGTTCTCGTCAGCGGCAGGGCAGCTAGTGCCGTCACAGTGAAGGCAGGTGATGGGCCAGAATGGCCCTGCAAAAGGTTTTGTGTTGTCACTTATTGGAGAATAGTGCAATAAAAATCAAGGATATTCAGCCTGAAAGAGCTCAGTCACTCATGCCACAAGGAAGATTATGTTTAATTAAATATTGAACCCCTTTATATATTTGTACCAGGCTCTGAATTGCACTCCCTTTCCTTACAACCAGAGGACATTCCCGCATCTTCGAAGATTTTACAAATAAGGCTAGTTTAGAGTTTTGTTTCACCTGGAAATGAAATTAAGTTACTTTGGAGCTGGAAACCAGCAACTCTTGAAAATCACTCTGCCAGCAGAGCACGTCAGGAGGAGAAAAGAATATAGCATCCCAGAAGTGAACTACAGGGTGACTTTTTAGTAGCAAGACAAACTATATTATGACTTAGTACCTGCTTTGTTGTTATGTAGGAGGGCTGGGTTACACATCTTCCATTTAGTTCTGTAACTGACCCTTGCACTTCAGTTACTCCTTGTTTCATTTCTGCAGCACTTTCCTGACTCCTTTTTGGGGAAACCTTCATATTCCTGCCAAAATGTAGTCACTGGGGACTGCTTAGACATCCCCAGACCCCCCCTTGGATTTAAACTCCACCTTTTTTGCAAGTATGCTGTGAGTTTTCTTCATTGCTGGGATATGTGTTATCTTGTTCAATTGCATTTAATTTTGCATCAATTTGCACATTCTTGTCCTGGACTGAATCCGTCAAGATTTTCCCATGACACATTTTGCCTCTGCTGTTCCCATGACACATGTTCCTTCTGCTGTGGCAAGATCTACTTTGTGGATTCATCTTTTTTTTGAGAAAAGTGAGGCTGTTTTTCTGAAGTTCAGGTTCTCGCTGTTAGGATTTTCCGTGCCTTCACAAATTTGTATTTCTGTCAGTTTAGACATAGTTTTTTTCAGTTCAGTAGGGATGAAACCCGAAATCCTTTCTCACTTGAGTCTCTTAGTTGGCTTGAGCAAAAGGTTGCAGTTTGTGCCATGTCATCTGGTTTGCTGTTGGGTGTTTTGTGCTTTCTTTAAGCCTGTTTCTACGTTCACAAGGCTAAATTTTAAATACCATCCAAAAACTGGTCATGTGCATATAGCACTGGGACTCCTTTTCGAAGAACACCTTGGGGCGAGTCACTTGACCTCTCTGTGCCTCAGTTCCCCACGTATAACCGGAGAAAATAATATTAATGCCAGCCTACCTTCCTTCAGGTATTGTGAGGATCAGTGCACGAACAGAGGTGGTGTTCTTTGGTACTACAGTAATAGGGGTCACAGGAGCTAGATAGAAAAATAAAACAGAAGCTAGTTAAGACTTTCTCAGCTGCTAAGAATTAGTGTTCATTTTAAAATCTCTGGCTCTTGACAAATTGGGAGAGTTTCTAACATGTAGTTTAAAAAAGAAACAAAACCAGCCTCCCAGCTGAAACAAGGGTGTTAGCAAGTCTAACGGCGCAGCGTAGTGTACCTTATCTCTATCTCAGCGAAAAATCAAAGGCACATTTCCAGCTGTGCCCATGAGCACTATTTGGTCATTGAACAAAGCAACTGGCACCTCGTATCCAACCTACTGAATGATCACAGCCTGATTCAGGTGCACAAACAAGTGCAGAAATGAGCTCCATGCACAGAACTCATTGTTATTCAATCAAGCCTTTAATTGTAAATGTTTTAAGCAAGGAATTGCCCTGTTTTATGAAAGTGTGCTCAGCATTACTCCACCACGGACATCTGTCATTCAGCAGGCGCCACCCAATAAAAGTGCTTAAAATGTTCTGTTCCTCAATTAAAATATAAACCAGAGCTGTTTAAGGGCTTTTACGAGGTGATTTCTATTTACCTGACAGATTTCCACACTAGAGGAGCACGAAGCAGGATTTCAGTTTCTGATCAGAAGCAATGGCTCCACAAAATAGTAAAGCTTCAATTGTTTTAATTTATTTCTTTTTTTTTTTAACTTAGGAATAGTAACAATCCATGAAGAAGACAGAAATTCATACGCCAGAGAAAAGCTCAGAACTAGGAAGCATTGTTGCTGATCACGCATGCTGTACTCCCCAAAAGGAGCCAGATCGCTTCGGCCCTGGGCTTGTACGCTGAAGGAACATGGGAACCAGAACGAACCTCTGGAGCCTGCGTCAGCACCTGCTAGCCTCTTCTTCCAAATTTCATCTGGCAAAAGCCAGGAAAAAGGGTGCTCTGCTCTGGTCTGAAACAGCCTTTTATGAAGAGGAACGAGACTATGGCTAGACAAAATCTCCCAATTTCCCCTGATGAAACACTGCATGAATGTTCTCATGGTTACTCCATCGCACATGGATATCTCATCTCCTGTCCTGCTTTACTATGGCTCCGAACAAAGACCTTTCTTTTTTCCTCCTGCTACTCAAGCAGGAGTGGACCTTACACTGAAAACAAGCATTTTCACAAAAAAACCCCACTCTACTTCTCCTTGTTCCAAAGCCTCAGAAACTCACCTTCACTGGCATGAGAGATGCCACTTGTCAACAGCAGTGTGGCCGCTCCAAGCACATTTACTCAGGGTCATAGAAGCAAGAATGCCCACGTTAGAGGTGCCACCTTTTGCGGTACCATTGCGGCTGCAGCAGCAATGCTAAAAGGCTCGCTATGCCATGGGGTAGAGGCACCCATGTATAGCCTCACCAGTATTTCCCTGTTACTCACCTGCAGCTTTACTTAACCGTATCCTGTCCCTCTCCGGTACATCTTCTTGCTGAACCACATTTGGGAAGCCGCTGCCAGCTCATGTGGGAGGCTGGCAAGCAGGGAAACGCTGGCCTGATCCATCTTCAGCCTGAAAGCTGCAGAAAAGGCTTTGCTTTGTATTATGCTTTCTACAATGGACTGATCAACGGTCTTCTGGTGCTCCATCCTCTGGCAGGCCATCACTTCATCGTACCCAGGCAGCCTCGGGACGGAGGAGGATGGCAGTGTCAGGATGAGGGGGTTGCACCCTTGCAAGACAAAGCCTTCAACACCAAACCTTAAACCTAAGCCTTCTGCTTTTGCCAGGTAACAATAATTTTTGGACCGATTCTCCCCGTCTTACATTACGATTAAGCCATTGTGTCAGTCTTCATCACACCGGGATCGCAGCTGGTCTCCGGCAGTGCGGGCAAGCAAAGGACGGAGCCTGTGGGGCTGTGCCGGGGGAAGCGAAGGTGGGTGCGTTTGTCCCACTCTTCCCCATAGCTGGGTGCCACCCTGCTCCTCCCTGCAGCTGCTTTCAGGTGCCTGCAGCTCCACAGAGCTGCCACGCCACGTAACGACCCTCACAGCAAGACGAACTGGGATCCCACATCACACCAACCCACACCCTTCTCCCAGAGCTTCAGGTATCCTGTGTTCATCCTGCCGCGCCTCGCTGAGGAAACAAAACTGCCTGCGCCAGAGGTAAGAATAATTGCTGATACTAAGCCTCGAGTTGGTGATCCTGTGCTGAGCTGCATCATTACAGTGTTCCAGGAGAAATGTTAATTTCCTTTTAAACTTAAGGAGAGGAAAAGCAAACAGCAACTAAACCCAAGAACAGGTAAACAACTAGCTCCTGGGTTTTGCACTGCAGATACTCGGAGGAGGCTTTCTCCCTTGAACCACACTGCTGAGAAAATGCTAGGAAATCTTATGTTAGTCCTTAACTCAGTCTGTTGTGTGGGGTTTTTTTTCCTCTCCAGCAGCAGCATGAGTTAAGGATGAGGCATTAGCCCTAGCTGCGATACCCCCACAGTCAGTTCAAGTCAGATTCTTCATGTTATTTATATGTACCCTTTTGTAAGCGTATCGATTACACAAGTGAGTTCTCAAGTGCTCGGGCTCTCAATACAGCCACACAATGGAGGAAAGCGTCCAGGTTAACATGGAATTACACATGCTGAACATACCAGGGGACAAGAATAAATAGTGACATGTACAATTCAAAGCCACGTCTTAAAAGCTTTCTGTTTTGTTGCAAGGCAGCACTTCACGGTGTTAAAAATAAAACCTGCATTTTAATTTCCAAGGTGTGGCAACCAAAGTTTGTTAGAGTTATTCTTAGCCATGGCAGAATTGCCATCTTCAGGCCACTTTTGAACACACCAGATTAGTCCACGATAATCCAAAATCCAGTGCAAGCTCCTCCCTCCCCTCTGTTTGTTTTACCCTTTGCATTATGAATGCTGTGGGTAAGGACTGCCTGTTTCACAGGGGGCCTGGTATCACAGAAAGCTGGTTGTTGATCTCTGGATGCCTTCAGGCCAGCAATCTGTGCTACAAGTTACCCCTCTTAAAAAAAAAATAAAAAAAGACAAGTGGATAAAACTGATACAAGCATCTGTAACAAGCTAATTGGACCCTTGTGGGCAACATAGCAGATACAAAATTAAAACAAACAAAACATCTCGTTGTACAACTGTACTTTCAGGACGGTTATCACAAAGGGATCTGTCTGGATTTTTATTTTAGTTTTGTTTTGTTTAAAAGGACCTAATTATGGCCAGAGCTGGAGTATCACAAGTCTGTTTTCATCTATAAAGAAAGGATATTTTGCCTCTGAACCTGAGAAATTGTTAGAAGTTGGTAATTAGTATGACTTGTTAATAGAGTTTGGCTGTGATTAAGCTGTGATTGAGTGTGAGTTTGGTTCTTGTCAATGCGAATGCCTGTAAGGTTGAGAGATGTTTAATGAGACACCTGTTGTCAGCAGCACCCGGTGGGCTTTGTCGCGCCTGATTGGAATTTGTACCGCAGAGCAGGAGCGGCGGCACGCCGAAACGTGGCAGCAGGCGGGCGCCCAGCGCCGCACAACCCCGGCTGGCGGCTCGGCAGCCACGTGAAAGGGCCCGGCTGGAAAGGAGGGTCGGACCCACTGGGTGCGTCCGCCCGGCTGCCCCTCGGTGAGAGCGGGCTTGCACCCTGCAGCACGGCCAGAGCCCGCGCTCGAATGCACCGGGGACGGGCCGTGTCCGACGGGTCGCGGTGTTTGGTATGATACATCATCCACATCCGCAGCCGTGCAATGACGTCTGACTTGGGGATTGCAACAGGCAAAAAATGTTGACGTCTTACTTTAGTCACTACGGGACGTTGGCCTGTGGCACCGTGCGACGGTGGGTCTTTGGGAGAACGTCAGAGAGGGGATGCCGCCAGGCAGGTTTATGGCCCCCCCTAAAATGTCCAGCCCTTGGGTAGCCGGCAATACTGGGGCTCTTTAAAATGTGGCATTGATGGAGAAAGGTTCTGCACAGCCCAGCCCTTGTTTGTCCTTTCCATTGGGCAACATCCTCAAGGAAGAATGTCCCACTGAGCAACCTCAGTATCTCCTGGGCTTTGGCCAGAGAGAGTTTCATTCAGAGACTGCATTTTTGTCTCAAAAATCAACATAATTTGCCACATGGCTCCATATAACCACTCCCCACACCAAAATCCAGGCCTGATGATAACTTTGTGTATTTGGACTGCATACAGAAAATATTGTTTCCCCCAAAATGTCTATTAAACATTTTCAAGTGGCCGCTACTTAAAACATACCTTGGTTTCACATGCAAAAAGCCAAAGAAGCTGGAAGCAATCAAGCTGGCCACTGCCACAGTCTTTTAATATCTGAGAAATGCCCTAGCTGGGAACAAGAGCAGAAACATTTCGGCTCGTGTAATGTCCCTCAGGAAGGAGCCATTGGCTTTGTGATGAATCTGAGCAACCACTGGATGGCATTGCTCTACACGAATGTACCTGTGAGCACAAGCAGCTGAGTGAGAGCAGGCTGCTGTGCCAAGGAGATTAATTCAGACCTGAGAGGCTCAGGCCACCGTGACCTTACCAATCCTTTAAATAATATTCAGAGTTCTCTTAGCTGTCTGGCTGTGAGGTCCAGGCAGAGAGTTTGGTCAGAGCGAACAAAGCCGACATCCTGAAGCAAACAATACCAGGCTGAGTGCATTTGTCTTTCATTTTATGTTAGATCAAATATTCCGCCAGTTTTTGATGATTTTCCTTCTCATGAGATGGGAAAAAGAATCGTTTGTAATTTATGATCGTATTAAACTATCACAGAGCAAGCGCACCCGGCCAGCGAGCGATGACTTGATCCTGCAGACGTGCTGGCCGGGCAGCTCAGCTCCCCAGGGCCCAGGGCTCATGTGGTGGGAGTCAGCTAAGGCTCTTTAGCTGAGCAGGTTATTCGTGTGTAGTGTGAAAAGCAAAACTAAAGAAAAAAGAAATAAAATGGGGTGTCTGGCATGTTCTGCTTTGATGTGGGCTCCAGAATATCAAGACCAGGTTATTATCCCAAGCGCGGTGCCTCTCCATGTGACAGCAGCCTCTCAGCACGTGTTAATACAACTTTGCCTTCTGCTACATCACTTATTGATAAGGAATCAGCTGGTGGCAAAATAACCTGATGTTCATATTTTCCCCCGGGGGTCTGTGTTTCTTTCATTAACGACATTCTGCGTTGGCCTAGTTTTTTTAACGACTACATCTGGCCAAGCCTATCTGAAAATGTCATTGGCCCAGTTCATGCCCAAAAGAAATCTGCTGATGGCTTTGGAGATGCAGCAGGATATTTGGAATTGCAGCCCCACAGAAGGTGTATCTGGAGGGGAATACAGTATTTGTGAGGGTCAAGTATGAAGTCAATTGACAGTCATAGCCAGCACGTGTATCTTCAAATTAGGATATAACTTATCATCAAGTGAGCACTTGTACGTTGGCTGTTGCGTAAAGCCGTTCTGGGCACAGATTGCCTATTAGTATTGCCCCAGTTTTGACCGGTCTAATAAATTTAATAATCATAGTCAATTAGATAATTCCAATTACTCTGGGAGTAAAATTAGATCATCAGTTCAAGTCCTGCAAAAGCCCCTACACTCCCAGTTCTCAGTTCTGTACTCAAACCCCTTTGTCACACTCAGCTGCCTTTTTAAGAGCTGGAGAGGTAGGATGAGTAAATCGCTTTATAAAATAAATGTTACATTTCTTTTATTACCCCATTTGTCTCCTTTTTCTGGACCTACCTCCTAATCCAAACAACAAGAGAACTGTATCCATCTTGATCTGCTCAGCAGTCCACTGGTAAATGCTTTCTACTGTCAGAAATGCTTAGGCTCGGTGGGAAATCAAGGTTCTATCAGCAGTTCAGGTCCCACTTCTGGTGGCCACCACTCTGCTACCGTACCTCCAAGAGGAGGCCAGGACAACTGGTGTTGATTAACTGCTTAATGTCTTCTATTAGGAACCGCTGCTCGAGGTGTCTTGTATCACCCATGGGGAGACCTCTACAAAGTGACACCAGACTTAAGTGGGCTCAGTGGTTTCAGTCTCTTTCCATCGACTTTAGGGGAAAAGGCAATTTGTTGCCAACTTCTGCACCTCAGGGCTGTGTTTGAACGCAGGCGGGATAAATCTGAATATCTGCATTTATTTAACAGTTGAGGAGCGTAAAGACTAAAAGAAGGGTGCTTTCTATTGCTCCTCCATTGCACAACAGGCTGTCTCTGGAAAAGATCCCCTTGGACCCAGCATTCATGAGGGATGGCAGAAATCCCAAACGGGGTGCCCACTGCTGCGCTGGCTGTTTCAAGGCAGATCTGTACAGGCAATCAGCTCAGCAGGCAAATTTGCCCTGGATCTTTCTAAAGTCAGGGCAACTCTCCAGCCCGCCAAAAAGTCAAGGTGACCTTGGAAACTGCAGGGCAGTCCAGAACGCTGGCAGACAAAGGGAATTCAGAAAAATGAAATTCTAGACTAATTCCAACCCATTACAAAACTCTCAGGAAAAATGAACTGTATCTGCTGAAGTGGCTCATTCTGTTCAGTGGCACAGTGTAATGGGGGATCTGTCACTGTCAGCGCTGCTCTTGTCTCGCTGAAAGCCACGGTGCCTTTCACAACCACTAAATAAAAAATCAAGCCAGCTGTCCCACCTGCCGGAGCAGTTTCTATTCTGGGCTCTGGTGTGCCATAGGTATTGTGCTTATTGATTAGCTGTGGCTTATTGTCCCTTGACATTGTTAGTGAATATTCTCCTGGTTATAATCGCTAGAACTGATATAGGCAGAACATTTCAAACCCGGCTGCAGCAGCCCAGGAGGGGCTGTGCTAGGCTGCGGCTACCTCTCCAAGTCAGACAACGGCAGGATTGGTATGAAATGAAAAGGAAGCTAAAAAAGGAATGTTTGGAGAAGTCACCCAAGTCAGAAAAGACTGGGGGCCTCCCTGACTCTAGCTGTCAATAAGGTGTTAGATAGGGGAAGATTAACACCCTTTAGCAATGACACAGCTGTTCCATTGAAGGTGACAACATGCAATCAGGGGAGGGAAGAGTCTAGCACAGAATAATGAACAGAGCAAGCGAATATTGGTAAAAGGGAAGTTCTTAGCCCAAGAAGCTGAAAAAGCCTCTTCAAGCTGATTATTTCAGTGGACATAAATAAGTACAAAAAAATCCAGAGCCTCACTTTAGGTCTGCAAAACAAGCTCAAATATTTACCTCTCTTTTTAAAGTCAGACTGGCTCCTAGGAAGGAGAAAAATGGTGATAATGTAGAGAATAAAGTCTCTTATCTGCCTCGGTAGGGAGCGTGCAGATAAACACAAAAATCCGTATCCTAAAGAAGGCATGTAGCCCTGAATCTCCTCGTCTGAAAGGACAGTAAGTTGTGATAAGGGTAGGTTTGGGAAGACAATAGATTTAATAGTGGAAAGAACCTGGTATTTTGCCCACTTTTGTCTTCCATGGAAGGGGATCGGAACAATTAATTTCTCCCTCTACTGCTAATGGCTAAAGGTAGAAATTAGTGTTTTGATATACCTTCAGCTTTTCTGCTGACCTGACTGAGCTTGTCCAATGCCTCAGGAACCCCCAGGTCAGTACAACAGCAGAGATTTCTGCCGGCGGCTGTAAGGCATCAGGATGCTTCATACAGCGTTAAACGTGGGAATTAGATGCTGCCAGCCAAGGGTGCAGTTTCACAGTCAGCTTAAGCAGATGTGAGGCCAGATTGCCACCATCGTTACCTCTCTGCTCACCCTGTGTACGGACAGCTTTTCTTCACCCATGTGGCCCATTCCACGATTAGATTTTGGCTGGACTTGAGCAAGATGAGGGTGTCTAGCTGAGAGATGGAGGAGAAAATGGGATCGCCCCTTTAAAATGCAGCATAGGCTTAAGCCGATTGTGAACTGTACTGGTCTTTGTAGGCAGTGTTTGGGGGTCTCATCTAACACTCATGCTCTGCCTATGTGCAGACAGAAGACAAATCCCATGGCGCTCACCGAGAAAGGAAACATTTTAGTGGATCTCTGCCAAACCCTTCAGAGCCCTGAATTCCTGCTGGGTAGGAACTGAGAGCTGCCCGTCTATCCCCTACAGGAGTCAGGGACCTGCTAGTCCTTTGCCGCCTCGCTCCCCACTCCCCATCTCATCCATTACACACAACCCACCAGAAAAAGAGATTACTCTCAGCCCCCTCAGCCCCAAAGCTGGCAGGTCCTGCTCCTCCCTGCCGGACACGGGCCAGTCACCCACCTCCGCTTGGACCTGCCCCGTGGGAGCATCCCTGCTCCCTCCGTGTCCCCTGTCACTCTAAGCTGCTCCCCGGCCATCCCACACGAGCCATTTCGAGGAATAAAGTGAGACAGGCCATGCCACAGCTCGCAGGGAAGCGACAACAGCTACATCTGTTCGCTCTCCTCGGCGCTCAGGAGCTGTGACATTGCTATCGGTACAGCCTGAAACAGAACAGGCAGGAGCTCCAGGGAAGAGGAGAGGGTCTGGATGGAAACAATAACAACCGCAGGGCCACCACCGGCACCAGCGGGAGCAAAAATGTTGCTTTACCACTTCTGAGTGCAGCAGAGCATATGGGCAGTCTGGGACTGTTGTCAGCAGCCCAGAATGGGGTAGCTCTGTTCTGGCAAACTCCATTTTTTGTCTTTATAACCAAAGAATAGTTGCATGTTGGAAGCTCTGTAGTTGCTAGGGGAAGAGCCATTAATATGTTGGCGACTGAGAAGTCAGCCAAAGCAAATGCTGAGATAAAATTACTTTTTCCCACTTCTGTTTCACCGTGAGTGTGTCATCCAGTGTGTTGTCTCTGCTCAGGGTACCTCATGCACACTGTGCTGTGCTAACTTCTTTGTCCTTTTTGATTTTATTTTTCACCTTTCCCAACCACAACTCCAAGGAATAATATAAATCTGACAGCCTAGAAAGAGTTCTTGCATGATAAATCCCTGCCTACTGGCAAAGTAAGACTGCAGACTGTTTTTCTCCTGTAAAAAACTTTTCTCTAATAGCCTGAAAAGTAAGAATAGCAAATAAAATAATAGTGATGGTAATGGTGAGATTGTGCTGCTAAATCAAAGCATGAGAATGGGAATACACTCACAGGAGGGAAATCCTACAGAATAATTAATAATTTGGTGCTGGGGCTCAAGTGAGCTACCTGGTTCCCAGCACACAAGAGGTTAACACACTTCTCCCTGCCCAACTCGTGGGGTAACTCTGTGCATAATCTCATTCTGCAATAGCAATGTTTTTTCCCCCCACTGTAGTTTTACTCCGCTGGGGCAGGCAGTGGCTTCCCGGGTAAGGCTCTGCCCTTCTACGCTTGCAGCCTATTTCTCCATACCGATCAGTGCAGCCCTCAAATCTTGCCCACACAGATGACAAGTCCAATTCTGGAGAGGTTTATTCCAATCCAGAACAAAGTATTCTTATTCCAACGTAAACACATCTGTAAATCTCCTGATTTTAGAATAGAGTTCACCAAGCAATGGAGAGAACACCAGGTTAGCACCTCCTAAGCAGCCCCCCCCTCCCTCCAGTCAGTCCCCATCCATAAATAACAGTGCAGCTATACAGAGAAGACAAGATTTTTTTTTCAAAAGCCCTCAGTTTTAAAGCAACTGTTCCCAATTCCCTCCAGTAATTCCCTGGACACGTCCCCTTTACCCTCCCCTTTACACAGGAGGATGGCTCCAAACCATTGCTGAATGAAGTCAGTTCTGCTTTGCCTGGTTGTTTGCTCTAACCCACACCACTTACAACTACTTTCAAAACTGGGAAACAATACAAAGCCACATTTTGTATGATCATGCAATACCTTGCAAACACAAGTATTCATTAAAAAAAATAGTCCAGGCGCTACGACTGCCAGCTTCTGACTCCACTGTGACACAGACACATTTTTTTTTCCACCAGCGGATTTTTTTTTCATCATGAGACACCGAACACAAGTCACGAGCAGTTCCTCTGATCAAAAGAAATCTCTGCTAGAGTCTGCGGCTTGTTCACCCGTCCCTTCATGCCAGCCACTGTTCATTTCATTGAACGTTCGCTTTGCTCTACAGTTGGCTCTTGAGAAAGTCAGAGCAAATTCTGCACCTTACAGTAACACACTGAGGACAAATGTGTTTTTTCTATCAGTGGAGAAGGAATTTAACTATTCCTGGCACACGGAAACCTCATACACAGCGGTTAGCAATGCTGGGATCTGTTAATACTTTGCCCGTATGTCAGTATGGATGTACCTAGCCTTGTTCTGGTGCTAATCAGTGTTGTATATGGAAACAGTATTCATTTTTCAAGTGCTTTGCTTTTATGTAACAGATCAATTAAACTCTGAAAAAATAATAATAATAACCAATATGTCAGTTTGAAATCCTTCTAAATCCTAAGCTCATTTTCTCCACAGATCTTGTGACTATTCATTTAAACACAGGGTCGGGGTAGGATTTCAGTTGCAGTTTTGCATCACCTGTATCTGCTCCCCGACACTCTCGGCATCTCTGAATACACCTAGAGACTTCAGTCTGCTTCATATGCAGGTACTGTGCAATAAATAACTAGCCACTTAATTATAGGTAAAGTATTAAATCAATCTATTCTGAAAGCATCTAGAAGTATAGGAGGTGAGTTTTGTGAGGACAGGAACAGCATTTGCTGGATGTACTTTGGATATCTTCAGTCAAACCATGAATGGGAGTGCTTCGGGTTGAGAGATCTACAGAAAAATGCATCTGTTTTGCATGAGACTTGGCTATTTTTTCCACTGGCTTCCACGCTAATTTGGAACAAAACCACAAACATTTTGACCTTTTCTGTTAAAGAGAACAAGAGCATGTCTCCAAGGCAGTGGGAACCATGAAATCAGGAGCTGGAATACAAAGTTGTGGCTTCTTTTTTTCTGAAGAGGAGCCGGGAACCTCAAAGCCCCAGAAGAGCTAGGAATCCTGGACCGCCGTCCTTACAGCTCACTGACTTCCATCGCATGGATGTGTGAAGGGAAAAGCCCTGCTGTGGAAGCCCCTGATGAACATGAAAGTCTCATGTTCTAAGCTCCCAGCTGACCAGCTACAGCTCCTGAGCAGAAGCCATAAGTCTCGTAAAACCAAGTGTCCACTCAAGTTTTTCCACTACAGGAAAAAAAAGGCAGCTTGGGATCCAATGCTCCCAAGCCTTCCCAACTCCTGGCTTCTCCCTGCCTTGGCAGATGCATTACAAAGGAAACAGGAGCCAACAAGGCTGGCGGCTCCCAGTACCTCCCCGAGCAGCTGTGGTAAAGTCAGCTAATTGGAAGGAAAAAGCAGATTCTCTTGTAACTTGGTCAGCATCTGATCCATCAATTTTCTTTAATGCAAAAGTGTTCCATGAGGGAATTGCATCAGCTCCAGTCACCAGTGTCATGATAACCACAAGGGTAACAACAAGCTTAATATCATGTTTTGGCATAAAACTCCATGTCCTTCACTAAAGAAAAAATAAATCACTATCCAAATTTCACACACGGTGAAACTGAGGCACCGAGAGGCAAAGTTCCCTAACCAGCGTTGTTCACAAGCTCACCGGTCCAGCTGGGTCTGGCTCTCAGCTCTCCTGACTTCTGCTCTGTTAGCACAGGCTGTGTTTCCATCTTGTCATTGCATACAGGCAGCCACGGTGGCAAAGGACCATGGACTTGTCTTTCTCATCTCTTGAATATTCAGTATCAATACTCAAATACGGCTTCAAACGCCTTAAATGTTCTGAACTTTTTATTTAAATGAAAGAGTGCTCTTCAAGGTGAGGAAAGAGTGAGACCCTTATGCTTTCTTTGTCTGGAAAGAACCTGTAATTGTTTGAAGAAAATAGCCCTCCTCATTGATTCAAATGGAATAACTGAAACACCGTTAATAGCTCTTAGTTCGGTGATGAGAAGGCCCTATTTAGTGAGGCTAAAGGATTAAAGAGGAAACAATTTGAATTCCTCAAGACGAGCTCCCTCTCTCACAGCACACCCCCTCCAAAACCTCCTCCTCAACTCGAAGGCTGCCCAGCTGACTTTAAACAGCCAACACCGACAAAAAGGGGATGTTGCATCTTTTATAAACAGCCTTTTGTTTGCCGCTCTGACACCTGCGAAAAGCAAAATTGTTATTTTCTTGCTGCTTGTTGCTAGTTTGATGCCCGCTCTGGGGCCCTACATCAGAGACACTGTTCAAAACAGGTTGCAGGGGTCCGTTTCCGTGCTGTCTGCCGATGGTGCTGCCTGAAGGAAAACCATGGAAACGGAGTTTGACAGGCTCGCGGGGACCCGCGGCTGCCAGAGCCGCTGCCTTTGAGTGCCTGATGAAGACATCACAGAGCAAACACAACATTAAAACACTGCTGGCTGCTTTGCATCACTTAGAATGCAAATCTCTTTGTTCTGCTCGGCCCTTGCGTTTTGTAGCCGAGGAATCTGTGCCGTCATCTAACATGGATTCGACGACCTTTTTTCCCTCCCTGTACACCCCCCAAAAAAAAAAAAAATCATTTGTTGTGGGAGGGAGGCTTGCATGGGGATGTACATGTGAAATGACCCGGTTTTTCAGTTCCTGGGCTTTCTACGCACAAATTAAATGCCCGTATTGCAGAGCAGAGCAGGCTGGGTTGTTTTGTTGCTCCCTGTGCATTATTTGACTTGGATTCATTTACATGGCAACTCACAGCGGTAAATTTTATGTCATCTTTATGTTGCAGATTAAAAGGCAAAAGTAATCCTTTATTTGAGCAGCACGTCCCTTCTAACCCTCAAGCCGTACAGATGAAAACAAAGGGGAAAAACACCAGACTCTCCCACCCCCATAATTCCAGTTTTATAACTTTTTATGCTGAATTTGAGCTCTGTGGTTATTAATTCCCCCCTTCCTTTGTAAGCGGCCTGTATTTTCGTTGAGTTTCTGATTGCCTCGGTCAAGGGCAAAACTTCGAAATGACCCGTGCCTTGGTGCTCAGCTGTGCCATTTCGGTAGCTCCTGACAAGCTGTGCTAAATGTGGGGCAGCTGGGAAGGCTTTTGTACTGATTGGAGAGACCCTGATGAACGTCTGCAGAAGGAAGGAGCTGGTGGGGGACAGCAAACAAACTGACCGTCCTCTCAGCAGTGGTAATTTATCATTTTGTTCTTCCTACTCTGCCTAACTCGCCCATTACTCACGCTGGGAAGAGGGCTATCGTCGCTAAACTGGCAGCAATACCCAACTAGGGCTACAGCTTGCAATCAGGAAATTATTTAAGCACGTTTAAATCCGCCTCTACTAAGATTCAGTAAGACTTAAATGGGCATTTAGGTTAAGACCATTCTCAAAGGCTTTCCTAAAAATACAGCTAGAGGCCTTATCTAAGTAGCTTCTCAGTAAGCTTTGGGAAGCTTGTGTTCAAGGGCCCCCGAAAGCAGCCCGTGACCAGTCCCTGCCCGGACTGGAGAACTTGGCAGTGGATGAGCCATCTTCATGGGCATACCTTGGGGTTACACCAAAATGAAGCTATTGCCTCCTGCCCAGGTCTTTTCCTAATAAAGCTGGTGACCACTGAGAATAATCCATAGAAAGGCCACAGTTTTGCCACCCTCATTTTTAGTGGGATCAGTTCTACAACTGGGAACACAGGACAGACCCGAGGCTAAAGACATTTCCAAGTCATGGCCAAGTCCTTTTCCTTTCCTTGCCACTGCCACAGTGGATGTTGGTCTGTCATTTGCAGGTCCTTCAAAATTAGGCATCTTCATACAAAGCCAGTGAAGAACAGTCTGCCTAGACAAGGTTTTCTAGTGAGCAGCTGTTTTCTGCTTCCAGTACTGGTCCTAAGCTGCTTTGAGACTCTTTTCCAGCTACAGTCTGGGAAAAGACAGGCTTTACAGCATGGGTTAGCTGTGTCTGCAGAAACTATTATTTGTGAGTGAAATCAGTGTGCAGTTATTGGAAAAATACAGCTATAAATCTCCATGCAAGTGTTTAGGCAATGTCACACAGTATTTTGGCAGTCACCAAGGAGATCCAGGTGCTCTCATTTCTCTCCGCTTCCTAAGCTCCTTTGGGTTATGCAAGTCTTTCTCCTTTTACTCTCTTTTCCACCCTTTTTCTTTCTTTTCAGGCTGACTCCTGGAAAGACATTCCATTTTCTTATGGACTCATTGACTCTGCTTTCCTGACTCAAATCCCTCTGCAAGACCTTGCAGAAGTGACATCAAAAAAATTGCCATTTGGAGGCCATATTTTTTTCCTGCCCATTGATGTCCTCTGAGCTTGAATTACAGTGTTTAGTTTTGACTACGAGGCAAAGTCAGCGGTTTCCCCACTAACCTAAAGTCAGGTCAGAAAAGAAGAATGAAAACCGGAAAGGTGCCCCAGAATGTCTAAGCAGAAGACAATCAAATTTCCGTGTCAAAAAGAGGGCAAAACTAAGGATATGGGACTTGCATGAAAAATCTTGTAGGCAGTTATTTTTTTCCTCTCTCACAGTGGGACAAATTCCACTTTTATTTCAGTTCATCTGTAAAACATGAGGAACCAGCTGAGCGTAGCGTTGGTTCAGAATGAGGGCAGCCGGCAAGGGAAAGGTAAAAGGAACTTGTAACTGCTGCAGTTCTCTCAAGAAATTATTTCAACGAGAAAAACCCTCAAACTAATTTCCAAAGAATAGGGGAAGGCAATAGGACATCATCTAACATTCCCTGACATAGCAGACTCCAAGGTGGAATTGATGCATTAGTCATTTCAATGTAGGTGTCGTGGTTTAACTGGCAGGCAGCCAAATAGCACGCAGCCGCTCGCTCACTGCCCCCGCCCCCCCAGTGGGACAGGGAGAGAATCGGAAGGGTGAGAGTGAGAAAAACTCGTGGGCTGAGATAAAGACAGTTTAATAGAACAGAAAAGAGAAAATAATAATAATAATGATAGAATATCCAAAATGAGTGATGCACAATGCAATTGCTCACCACCCGCGCTGACCGATAACCAAGTAGCGATCGCTACTTCCTGGAACACGCCTACCGTTCATATACTGAGCATGACGTCACATGGTATGGAATACCCCGTTGGCCAGCTGGGCTGGCTGTCCTGGCTGTGCTTCCTCCCAGTCTAGCTTGGTAGCAGAGGGTCTGCTTGGTAGCAGAGGATAGTTGTCCTTGACAAGGTACTTAGCAACAACTGAAAACATCAGTGTGTTATCAACATTCTCCTCATACTAAATCCAAAACACAGACTAGGAAGAAATTTAACTCTATCCCAGCCGAAACCAGGACATAGGCCATCCCCTCCTGTTGTCTCAGGCTTTGTAGAGGTACATGATGGTGGTGTACTCTAGTGCTTGCTTACGAAAGGTTGCAAACAAGAAGGCAGCTCTAAGAGTCTGGGAGCAGAGTTAATGGTCAGGACACGGCTGCAGGTGGAAGAGCAGGACGTGGAAGAGCAGCTTGGCTAGAAAAAGGTTGAGACCAACTGCTTTAGCTCACACATAAGGTGTCTGGGGTATTTTTCGGGTTTATATATGTTGGAGACCACTGTGTGTTACTTTGATTCAGGGATCACAATACCAAAGAGTAAAGCCTGCATTTCATACACAAGGTACTTTCCAAATGTTTCTTCATTCTCAAAGACTTTGGAAATTAATCTTCAAGGCAAGCTGTAAAAGACTAGTTCATTAACAGCATGTGACACTTCCCAAGGAGCGCCCTGCTCCTCTCTAGCTGCGCCTCCTTACGCCTGAAACCCTAGCTCTGTTTCTCCACCTCCTTAACACGGAGAGGTACGATGGCACAGGGCATTTCCCAGGGAACTGTCCCCACTAATAGTGACACTGCTCAAGTGGAGCCTGAATCCCATCAGTGGGAAAGAACCCTCCCATCCAGACAGCAGCACTGATCGGAGAGTTTGGGACTCCCAGTATGTTACAATTTGCAAGTCTACAGCTATTAGACAGAGAGGGATATTCAGAAACAGCCTAATTAGTTGCATTTTCTTTCCTAACCTCAGTCAAAAACCAGTCAGACTGTGCTTTAGATTTTGACATCCTATTAAATGCAGAACACAGGCCAATAGCTTTCATTTTCCCTTGTGATGCTACAGACTCTTGTTTTTATAGTTTGACAGAGAGACATAATTAGGCCTCAAAAAGGACAAGTCTAGTCTATTAGTTCCCCACAGAGGCTCCCTGGAAAATCAGAACCCACAATTATTCTCGGCTTTCCCACTGAGGCAAATTTGCGGCTATATCTGCTGCCCTGCCTCAGATATCCTGTTCACAACCTTTAAGCCTGTGACTTCACAGTCCTTTCACTTGAAGGGCACAAGGGAAGAGACAGGGAAGGATGATGCTTGGACTTCCCGAAGGGACAAGAGCAAGTTAAGGACAATATCGCTAATGCTATAGGTGTCAGTGCTTTCCAGTGCTGCAGCCAAAGAAGCGAAGAAATTTATTGCTATATTCCTGTCCCCTTCATTGCTGCCCAACAGAATTGGGCTTTTTAAAAAAAAGTTCAATTTTTCATCTCCATCACATGTAAAATGAACCAGACACAAATTAACAGATTCCTTTCCAGGCCGAGGCATTTAGTGACACTTGGTCACTAGGGTCCTTGCCCATCTCCTCCTCTGCTGCTGAGTTACCAGCAGCTTCACTTTTCGGTTCTCCACAACCAGGAAGCAGATTCAGTCTCTGGCTTCTACAGTCTCTCCCTCACAGGCAATCCCTTAGTCCTTCTTTGCCGAGTGGTGCATACCAGCTCCCCCTTGCTCTTAGTTTCCAAGTGCCTGGATGGTTTCTGTACCTCCCCTCTTCAGCTGCAACCTTGGATACACCTGATTCAGATGCGCTCGCAGCCTCAGTATGAGCACGGAGCACTGGTCCTTTGTTTGTTTTTGCAATAGCATCATATTTCAGATGCATCTTCAGTTTATAATCCCCACTAATCCTCAGATCCTGCTGTGCCTCACCAGCAGTCCCTAATTCTACGTAAACCATTCTACAGCTGTCTTTATTATATCACATGTTACTGTTTTCAAGCCATTTCCCCAATCTATCATCAGCATTGTATTGAATTTTAACCCTACCTTCCAAAGTGTTACTCAATACATTACCTGGGAATTTGACTCACAAGGAGCATCAGCTCCTGTTCCCTCCTGCCGCCTGCCTCCCATCGCTAACCTCGGTGCACGGTCTGTTCCCGTGCCAGGGGTGCGCAGTGCAGAATACACTGCTGCTGCTTTTTTTTTTGTTGCAGCGTTGTCCTTTCCTATGTGGGATGTCAAACCTACTCAAGACTATTTCGCCCCATGGAAAACGCTTGATACTACAGAAACGAGCAGAGCTTATTTGCCCCTCAACAAGTGCAAGAAAATGTTTTCCATTTCTAACAATCAAGGTTTATTTCTCACTTTGGCCATGGGTTATCACATCCCTACCAGGCTGCCACAGAAACCGAAGCGCTCCATCACCCAGGGGTGTGCAGTTGCTAAATGTCCCCACCGCTGCCGCTGGCACCTTTTCTGGGCCAAAAGGCCATCGGTCGTGGAGAGCAGTGCAGATGCCGACTACAGCACAGTGCCCTGTAACCACTCAATTACACCGGCTGCTGGTGCTCAGCCTCTGTAAGTAAAATGCTTACACGATCTCTCTGCCTACAAGGCCTTGAAATCTTTAGGGGGCCTGGCTTTGCTGCCTGGTTTTCCATTGACAGGCTGATAGAGACATCACAAATCTCTCCAAAGGCCAGTCACTAGGCTTCTTTCAACATCAAAGGGTGTCAATGTTCACTCTGCCTCGGAGCCTGGGGCAATATAAATCACACATGAATAGGCGAACTGAGTGTTTGAGGTTAAATTCTCTGTATATACAAATATTCCTCCTTGGGTAACTGATATTATTGTGTTGTTTCCCCATCAACATAAAATATTTTCTATAAATCATAATATTCCAATGGAAAACAAAGCTTTACAGGTGAAAAAATAAAAAGGATGAACTAGGGTGTTGTGGGAAGAGAATTAACTCATTTTAAATACACATTGTCATTTTCTTGGAAGAAAAATTAGTAAACTGATGGGATTTTTATCGGGCTCTTTCAAGGTCCATAGTTACGTTCATGTTCTCTTGGACTGAACTGAGTCTCCGATCACAGGGATGTGAACTGCGTTCCCTGGCGCAGCTCTGGCGTGTTTCTTCCCAAAAGCACTTGACCCCCGGCCAGGCTCACGACTGCCCATGGAGCTGCTCCTCCCTCCCTGCAGCTCTCGCAGGCGGTCGGCACGCGGCGCGAGCCGGGCTGCGCAGGTGCCGTCTCCTGGCTCAGGTCATCAGCTGGAGGAGGCGAAACGCCTGGGTGGTGGCTGTTCGGAGAGGCTGATTCACCCTGACTGGCACAGTTGTGGCACCTCTGCGGGGGGTCTCTACCACCTCCAAACGGGAGTCAGGACAGCTGGGGCTGTCAGTAAATTACACTGCACAAAGATAGCTCTCGTGCCTGCCTAGCCTTCTGCAGGCAGGGCCCTGGCAGGAGCTCCCGTGTCAGTGCTGCATCAGCACATTTGCACGACGCCCGCGCCGCTGCCAACTGGCCCTGAGGGGTCCCAGCAGCAGTTGCAAGCACCTGATGCTGCTGCGGAGAGAATTTTGTCCAGCATCTTGCAGAGTATTCAACAGATCATCCCGTGGGAGAGAGTGCCAAGTCCCTAGGGGTTTTGCTGTTCCCAGGAATGAAATGGCTATTAAATTCAGGCCGCTGACTACTCGATAGACTTGCTCAGCTCCAAGCCTCCCTGCATCTCGCCTGCACTCTCAGCAGCCGGTTACATCCCCGTGGTTCGGCAGGGCAGGGAGCGAAGCAGACGGCAGCTCGGCAGCCCCTGCATCCTCCTGCAGAGCACACAGCTCGCCCTCCCCGCCGCGACTGCTGTTCTTCGCAGCAGAGAGGGATTTTTCCCTTGGGCAGCCACCCAGCCAGCCTCCAAGGCTTCGCACCAAGCAGAAACGGGAGCTGGGAAACTACCTGGTCTTAAACGGTGTGGGTTTAATGAGACTTTTTTTTTATGACCTCTGCAGTAAATTGCCTGTGCTCGGTATTGTGTTGGAGTAAGTAACACCCGGCAGAAATTGTAGCGAGGCAGTAATTGCAGAGTAGCTGTCTAAGATCCCTGTGCCATCAGGCAGGGATTTTCATTTCATACATTAGTCACAATTTGCTGTCATCGTTGCTTATAATCAGTACGTCCCTTTGAATGGGAAGAAGGAAAAGTGCCCAGCACTGGGGAAATGCGTGGAGTCACTGTGGGTTGTGCGGATCTCCCCATCACCCCTCCAGCCAGCCGGGGCTGCATTGCTACTCGAGTCACATACCCCTTAACAAAAACTCGGGGATTAAGACTGGAAAATGTGTTTGCCTGACCATTTCTGGAAGGTTTTAGTGAGCATCGGGTGGATTATACACCAGATTTTTCCATTGCTGCTGCCCAAGCTACAATGACGGCAGATTCCCAAGCATCCTAACGCAAAGTATCTTTTTTTCTCTGGAAAGCTGTTCCTTAGAAATATGGATTTCTCAAAGGGATTGGGGGAAGTAGCTCTCTGCTTTGCTCAGTGTTGCCATATAAAACCCATGCCCCTACAGCATTACAGGTACCTCAGAAACAGTCATTTTTGTTTCATGCTGCACTGTCCCCCTTCCTCCTCACACCAAAACGTCCTCCTGCCCCTCAGGACCGTGTTTGTGTTCTGATTACTGTCAAATGCACCAAGCTGTTTCCCTACCTTCAGATCTCTGAGCTGATGCCGTATCCCAAGTCGGTTTTGGTTCCTGATTCTTCCCGCTGCTCCTCATCGTTGCAGCCGTCACAGCGTGTGTGAGGATGTGCTGTGTGGTCTTCTCAAGAGGTTATCAGGATGCCCTGGCAGGACAGACAGCCACGTCAAGGACAGGCACGCAACCTGAAAGGGCAATCGCTTCTGTCATGCGTTGCTAAAACAGCCTGTGCTTTGGTGAGCAGGGGACAGGCTGGTGACATTAGGCAGAAAGCAGCTTGAAAAGTCAGAACTGATGGTCTGAAAAATTCCCACAGCACCTGATTTGGTGCAGGAGATACTCATCACCTCAATCCTTCAAAGCCAGCATCCACAGCTAGAGAAGAATTATGCTCTGGCACCCATAATCTTAATCCTTTTTGGCACAACAGTGTTACGGTCAACATTTCAGGCTGTAACTGGGAGAATTGTGCTTCACCAACAGCCAGAATATTTACAGCTTTCTGGTCTGTGCTCTTAGATGTTCCTAGTGAGCCCATCACTCCGGTACCTCCACACCTCAGTCCTGTCTCCAGCTTTTCACACAGCAAGAGAGAATGGCTTTCCCTGAGGTTTTAAACAGCCTTAAAAGGACCATCATGGGATTTTTCACTCATTTGCATCCACTATTGTGAAATCATGATACGAAAATCTTTACATTTCAAATCGCGTTTGACTCTTTCTGGTTTTTTTTTCACGCGCGGTTTGCTCGGCTGCAGTCAGGGAATGATTACCTTGCAGAAGTTGTACCTCGCCCATTGACTCGCTGGGCCCATCTCATGTCTAGCTTAAAATCTGCATAATGAGAAGCAAGCCATTTTCCTTGCAATCCATTCTCCTGTTCAAAGCTTCTCATGTGCCAGGTTGTTGTTTTTTAATCACACAAAATGGTATATATTAATGAGCTCTGAAGTTACATAAAGATAGATCTAAAGCATAAAAACACTAATATGCCCTGTAGCATTCAGTGCTTTGAACACGGAATGGCATCTGTGTGAGAGTGTGATTGCACGCAGCTATGGAAACCAGTGCCAGAAAATGAGGAAATGCTGAACAAGTGGTGCAAGATTGGAAAAAAACTGGGAACAAAGATATTCCATTTGCATAAAAAGGCCTAGTTCGCTAGCAGCCCGAATTGTGCAACTTTCTGCTTTTAAACGATTATTTTCTGGTTCTGCTGGCAACGTGTAGATTGTCTTTTTCCTGAAAGAAAATTGCCCTCTCCCTCCAGCCCCCAGCAGTAATAAAGGGCGAGCGAGTTCCCAGGTCAGATGCGGCTATTACAAACAGGACAAGTTTTGCAACCGTGGAAAAGTGCAAGGCCTTTCCTCGTCTTTGCGTTCATCCTGAGCAATTTCCTTCTCATTTCCAGATGGTGCCAATTAAGAGTAAGAACCCCTGCCCTAACAGTTGTTAACAAAACAAGCACAATCTGAGACTTTAATGAGTAAAACGAGAGTCACATAATATGCCCAAGAGCAGCCAAAATGAAAAAAAACTATTGCAGTTGGCAAACACTTAGGTTGCTGGGTCTTAAAATTGTAAAATGCTAGGGTCGGAGATTTTATTTTTAATACTGAGGGCTGCCTTCTACTGCCGAGTTCAGTGGGATTATTTTGGGGCTTAAAGATAAGCGCTTGGATAAACCATTCCAATCAGTGACTGAGGCAGGACTTAAACAGTAAAGCTGGGCCATATGTAATTCATATTAGAAGGTATTTTTGCAATATATTATTGAGTTCATTTTATTAATCAGTAGTTGGTAATTAGGATAGCATCCATGCTTTCCAAAAAAGAAACAGATAGTCCTGGTTAGAAGAGCTCACCATCAAGACATAACTAAAACCACTGGCTAGAAATGGAAGCCACATGAACTCAGGCTACCAGATATGTCATGGGGAGGCAATTAACTATCTTCACAGATTACCTAAGGATGTAATGGATGATCTGTCACTTGAAAACCTCACCTCGAGGGTGAGCAGTTATCTAAAGAGCATTCTCTAGCGCAGCTGTGTGCAACTTTTCTCAATTCACAGACTTCTGAAAATATTGCTATGGACATTTCAGCCCTTGGGTAGCAAACCTTAAGCTTGCCCTGTTTGTATTAGTTACCTTTTCCTGACTCTGCGTTCCTCACGACCAAATAAGTCGCAAACCCTGGGATTTGTGGACCACAGTCTGAAAAACCATCATTTTGCTCAACCCAAAGTTCTGAAGTTGATGGAAGATTTAATGAAAAAATCCCCCTGTGTGGTGGAAGGGGTCCTCCTGACCATACGACCTATAAATCCAAAAAGATATGTTGGAAGTGCAGTTGAAAGGAGATAAACCAAGTGAATGTTGGATAACCTTTCCCTTTAATAAATTATTTTTGTGTTGGGAAATATACTGTGGTATTTTTATATTTGAAAATGCTGGATTTTTTTGGTGTGATCATATTCACACACCAGCTGGTAGGATTCTACATCAAAACCCATACCACGCCCATCATAGCATAAGCCTGTTAAAAAACAAAGGAAGAAATACAAATATTTCAGGCTATTCTTCTATGCCAATTTACAATATCCACTTCCTTCCTTCCATGAAACACCAGCATGGAGCAGAGCAGGTTTAACATGTTTACATCACGTGAGATGCTCCAGTCTTTGTATGAAACCTTATAGTCCGCTGCCCAAGAGGTGGCACTAAAGAAACACACTGTGCTATAACTAATTAAGAGAGGGGTGGGCTTTTTTCCCCCCTTCTTCAGATCTGATCTGCACAAATGTTGCTGCTCTGAGTACATGACAATAAACAAAACCCAGTTCAAGTTTCTCAGCACACTCTGTACCGTTTGGGCATATGCTGCATCGTGCTTGGGCTTTATTAAAGAACTGGCAGTTCCACTTGCAAGGGAAGCTGTAAGCCTGACGTGCAAACCTCTGAGGTTGCCTCTCCATAACTCAGAAGTGCTCTCTTATCTGTATTTCTCTTGTACTGCTAATTGAGGAGCCTGTGAACATCTAGGTTCAGGCGCTCACTCCGGAATGGGATCACCAGGCACTTCTGGCCAGTGCAAATGAGAAACAGTAGCAACGATCACTTATAGCATGAGCTGATAAATTCCCTCATTAATTTTGCATTAAAATTCAAGATGACCCAAGCAGTTTGTAACTCAGCATACATTATAACAGTAACCCTCCCAGCTCAGTACAAGAGTCGGACACACATGGTGAAGGGTGCAAAAGCTCTGCGGGCAGCTACCCCATCTGCCAGCTTCATGCAGTACATGTATAGGTACAACTTTGGGACCAGGAACATGTACATGTGTAGGTACAACTTCACAGCGGGGCAGGGACAGAGAAGTGGGGTTGCCCTCCGTGGTACCATGCCCTGTCACAGCAGTAGAAACAACGCAGTGGATCAGAAGAGGTGGAAACTAATGAAGGACATTGGAGATAAGAGTAGTGACGTGGGGCAGACCAAAGGTCCATCTAGCCCAGTGGCTTCAGATGTCCAACAGCGACTACGGGGAAAAAGCAGGTATCATAGGAGATTATTTTGTGGCACATTCTCCCAGAGGCTTCCTGAACAGGGATGCAAGCAGATCATCAGGTGTAACACCCACCAATTTCCAGCTGGAGTCTCCTCCTTAAATCTCCTGTTCTCCCCACCCTGAAACCACCAAGCTTATAATGTGGCTTGGGAAGCAAAGCAGACGTGCTCCCAGACTGTCCTTCAGAGGATAAGCCTCTGCCATGGCATGAGAGGGTAAAATTTACCCAGGGTAAAACCTTAAACTCAAACCTCCCTTTGAGGGACATGTAGCTCCTCATAAGTCCTCATTGCCAAGGAGTTTTCTGAGAAAGTCATAAAGGTCATGTCAGTTCTGACAGCGAGGTGACTCCCTCAAGCTCAGAGTAATCTTCTGCTTCCCAAACTCCAAGAAGATAAAACTGGGTATTTCTCACCATCCCCTATAGTTTGTGCAGCCTTCCAGGTTCTTCATTGCTGTTGTATTTGCTTTGTCATTTATCACCGCAGTGAGACAAGGAATGCGGGAGAGATTCAGCAGATCACAAAGAAGCAAACAGAAAGAAGAAGCTGTTGCCATTTGTGCTGAGACAGCCTTAAGACCATGTGTGTCTATATGTTTGTGTGCAACCAGACAGAGGGATTGAGAGCCCCTTAGGTGACCTGTTGTCACGAAAAGGTCTGCATTACTGCCGAGACGGATCAGCAGTCATGCCACAGATGTGCTAAAGCCACAGAGCCAGCTGCTGTGGGCGGCTGAACATGGGGATGGCGTTTCCTACAGAAAGTCTAGGACGGTAGATGGGAAAGATCCTTTGGTTTAGGAGGAGACCCCGGTGTTTTGTCCAGACACAAGGAGTCAGTTTAGAAAGCAGATTAATATCGTACACAGGGATTTCTGAGCCAGCAAGCTGAGCTGTGCTTCATACTGCAATCAAAAAAATTAGAGGCAGCAAAAGGTTACATCATCCAGGTCTTAATCCAGAGATACACGTACTAAAAAATGTGGCACATGGTTAAATGCTTTGCTAGGTCAGAGACCTAATTTGCTCCCTGTCAGTAGGGCTGTTCTCTATCACGGACGTTGTTTGGGCTAATTAGACTCTGCTCCCAGCCATTGCAAGAGCAAAACCCAAGGCATGAATCCTCTGGCACTTCTAAGTGCTGTCAGCGCTCTGCAGATAACAACAAACAATAATAACAACCTTTGTGTTTGAGGTCTGCGCTCGCGGTGGTTTCAGGGGTGATCAGATGTGGCAGGGAGATTTCCAAGCCAATCAGGACAGCCCCAGCCCAGTGCGAAAGATGCCCCAGATACAAACTTGGATGCAGAGTTATTTTTGTGCACTTTTTTACCTCCCCTCTGCCTCCAATTTCTAAGCGTTCTTGTGGATCATAACTCCCCGATTCTTGCACTTTAGATGCTAATCTGTGTCTTTGCTGGGTCTGATTTTAGGCTATTGCATGACTAATTTGCATGCACAATTAACTTGTATGCACCTACACAGTGGGTGATGGTCATTAAGGTGCTCTCCTGTTCCTGGATTCACCTACTCGTTGCACCTGGCTTGCAAAGTTGCGAGGAAGGGACCATCTTGCACCGCTCCATGTGTGCGGTGCCCGATTCCACTTCTCTCATGAGCACACAGAAGCACCGCTGCATCACAAACAACATTAATAATGCCACGATGCTCGCTGCACATGCAAATTTGACACATCATTGGGCATATATTTTGTGCAAGAAATTCCACAATTGCTTTTCCGACAACACGCTCCTTCAGCACAGTCTCTGCTTTGCTTTCTGAGATCCAGGTTAATTTTTGAACCCTGTTGAAACATCTTCTATTCCATCACATAATGAAGAAGCTTCATTTGCCTAAGGTACTCCAATCACGTATTAAAGACCAATAACATCTGGTTATTAACGATTAGAGTTTGTTTGCTTGTCTGCCTTCCCTTCAGTCTTTTTAAGCTGTTTGCAGTCTGACGCTACAATTCCTGGCGGGCGCGGGGCCGGCAGGCATGGCTGTGAACACTAGATGGCACTTGGCAGCAAGAAAGGTAAAGAGCTTATGCAACTAAAGGAAAACCTCATTTATTGCCCTCCTTCACAGGGCAAGACTTTTTGCTCACCGTGTCCTCGCCACTTCATTCGTCCTAATTCAGCGTTTAGTCCACAGAGATAAACCTGATCGGTTCCCAGACAAATTTTTGCCTTCACCAAAGGATAAATCTCTGGTGACGTGGTTATTTCATGATGAGCTCTAGCTTATATTAATATCAAACTACATTGTGTTTTGCCTCAAGTTCAAGCATATGCAAGGAGCATCTGTATGACAACTGCTAGGCCACATACTCCAAAAGCTGCAAATCTTCCCCCCGATTAAACAACAAAAACGGACCCAGCAATGACCTTGTTGCCATTTACCAAACTGCAGCATCAGAAAATGAAGGTGCTGCTTCGGGTTTATGGATTCCTCCCGCCTCTCATAGTGGGCTGTGCCTGGTACTTCTTGGATCATTTCAAAGGGCCAGATGTTGTCCTTGGTTCGTGCCTGGAATTTGCTGGCCCACGGGGAGCTGAGCGATGCTGTGTTACTCACAGCCATGCTGCGACGGAGCAGAGAGAAAATGGTCCAGCCCAGCAAAATGGACTCCTCCTGGAAACAGTGACAGGGAGACATGCAGGTCCCTCAGACTCTCCTCTGGGTTGGCTGAGGACAAGGAGCTGCCCTTCTCCTTGCTGACACCTGGAGCTGGTACGAGGGCCAGCATTCATGGGAACGTGGCTCCTTTTATTTACCCCTGAGGCTATGCTGGAATAGTAACCCACAGCCAGCCTCAGCCTGCCTTGCAGAGCAGGTACGTGAATGTGGTCCGGAGCATCCGCAGCCTCCTCTCCTGGAAGCTGAGGCTTCACCCCACCCTCTCCCAAGTCTGGCCTCCAGGCAGCACCCAGCCCAGCAAGTGCCCTGCAAGCAGGGCAGGAAAGCAGGCTGAGACCACGGTAAACAACTTGCTGCTATCTATTTAGGTGCAAGGGTAAACGGCCACCAATTACATGGTAAACATGATGCGTAGAAGGCTTGAGATTGCCCTCAAGACTCAGGTTATCCATGGGGAGCTGCAAGTGCCCTCCTGGCAGTCCCTCTGCAGAGAGCTCGGTCCCCATAGCATCTTCCCCGGGATGCCTGCGCAGGCCGCGGTGCCACACCGACGGCAGGGCATCGCTTCCAGGGCAGTAAAGGCAGAGCTGGCAGGCGCCGGCTCTACACCAAGGAGAGCAGAAAGGCTGTGTCCTGCTGTGCAGCGTACAAACAGCCACTCTGCGGGCCTTCCCGAGCCAATGCCCTTCTTCACCCCTTCCTCCAGACCTCTCCCAGATAACATCCAAGGCAAATCTCCCACTAGTGCTACTTCACCTGTTTTGGAAACCTTTTTCATTCCTTTTATAGCCATTATTCCTTCATCTTTTTGATAAGGTGTCCATCTCGGCTGACTGTCAGCTGTTGCTACTCCCTTAGAGCTGCAGCGCTCCTGCCCAGCCTGATCTTTCCCAAGGTCTTTCTTAGCTACTTTCAAAACAGACAGTGCACTTCCCCCCTTTCATAGCTTTATCTCTCTTTTCTTTCTTTTAAAGAAAAGATTTCTACGTTTTTTTAAGTCATCACCTGGATTATTTTTTTATCCTCTCATCCTTTCCTACCTCTGCACCAAGGGCAGCGTTTCATTGCTTGGAAGTATTCCTTCTCCCTTCCTCCATCAGATGACTCTACCAGGTCCTCTTTTTTTCCCCAGCCACCTGACTGTCTGCTGCCCCCAGCTCCCCTCCAACAACTTGCCTTCCCCCGACGTCTCAGCTATGCAGTTTCTGAATTAGCCGAGCTGTTAGAAGAGCTGATCACACATCTCACAAGTTCCCCTTATTCCAGAAAGAGCTGGGTGATTCTCAAAAACAATTCGTTTCTGATGCTACCACAAATATTGTCCTCCTCTAACTTAGTATGAGTTCACATTTCTCTCTCTCACTTTGTTCTGCTTTAATATCGTTTCCCAGCTCCTTAGGCAAATTCAAGAGGGCTTTTGTCTAAGGACTGAATAGACATCTTGAAATTGTACCCCAGCCCCACAGCCGTGGCTAAACAGCACCAGTAACTACCAGCACGCTGCTGCTGGCCTCCACCGCTGGCGTTGGCTTCATCAGCGATGTCAGAGACAACGAAACGGAGAGAGATGATAACAGAAAGGAGCTGGCCTGGAGCCTGGATGGGGCCACAGTCCAGCATGGGACCAGCCTGGCTCACCGGCCGGGGAGGACAAGGGAAACCTCCCGCCCTCGGTCCTCCCTGGGGAGCGAGACGCAGAGGCTGGAGGGCGGCTGCTCAAGGGCTCCTTGCTGCTACCGCCAACACCGAACGCTCACCACCTCCTATACAACACCCACGCAGGGCCTCATCCAGCACGGTCTGCGCTTTAAAAAAACCTCCAAACCAGCCAACCAACAGATCGTAGCATATTCTTCCATTCTTTCTCATCACAGACTACAGCCCTATTAATCTAATAAAGACGCTTCAATCTCCTTTCAGTTCAGGAGAATTCTCCCCATTGTTTCCACAGAAATCTCTCTGGATGTACTGCCAAGAGCGTGCGTTTGCTGTCGCGTTCCAAGTTGCTTGAAATAACAAAGAATTATCCTTACAATTAAGATCAGGCTGTACAATTTAGGTACGTGCCTTAAAAGAGTTATTCTTCTCTGCCGGAGATGTATTGTTCTTCCCCATTTAATTTTATTTACTTTTTTTAGTGGATGCAACAGTTACGCTGTCATTTATCGGAGAAGAAGGAAGCAGCAGCTGCAGAGCTGTGTATATAAAATAAACACAATGTGGATGAAGATATCAGAAGCTCAGATTTCAAGGAGGAGAGGGGGAGGATTGCTTTTAATAAGATCTTGTGTCAGTAAAGTTGCGAGATGGAACGGCAGGGTCTTACCCTATTAAAAATAGGAGTGGGAACAAATTCTTTTATTTAATGGAACAGCAGTGTTAGCGGCGTGCGTACAGAGAGAGGGCTTAATTTAAAAAGTAAAAAGCAATTTGGTCATTCATGTTCAGACTTTGGGCACTCTGCAGAGCATGCCGAACGCACTCATTTCTTTTTAACCCTTTGGCTGCAAGACTTGTACAGCTGGAAGAGGCAAAGCCCGGGTTATTTATCCCATCGAACAGGACTTTTTTCTCCCTCGTGGTGCCGTGCAGGCACTGGCTGATCCCGGGAAAGGCAGGTGGGAGGCAGGTGTCCTGCTCCCAGCTCTGACGCTGCTTTGTTGTGTTAGCTTGGGTGAATCGTTTCACTCGCCATCAGTACAAACACAGATGCTGATGCTATCAATGGCTGCTACTTGTTTGTTTATTCATCTGTATTAAGCCAGTGACTAGGAACCCCCTCCAAGCAGGAGAGCACCCAGACTAGAAGGCTGTACGAGAGCCAGCTGCAATTGTATTCTCCAACACGACATCGCACACCGTGACACGAATCTGCCCCATCCCTCGCACGCTCACGCGGTGGTGGGTAGCGCGAGCCTGGCGGGATGCCTGAAGTGCTGAGGCCGCGTGGGCACAGTGAAAGAGGTCTGTCCTAAACCCCGCAGAGGCAAGCGCAGACTGGGGGCTTGGTGACCCGGCCCCCACAGTCCAGCGTAAGGGGGAGGGTGGCTCTGGGGAGTCCCGTTTGGGCAGCTGCACCCCCAGCCTGCGTGCACCTCGTGTCATGCGTCAGAACCGAGGGGCACAGGGAGCCGAGCCAGCCAAGCACAAAATCAGGTTGGATGAACATCCTTATCGCCCGCGTTTTATAATAAAGCCAAAACCATTTTGTAATAGAGCTAGATTCAGCCACAGGTGATAACAGTAATAACCCACACGCTCCTGCAGTGTATCACCGCCTGCTCAAGCAGCACACCTCATCGAGATGGAGCTGCACGAGCTCTGGATGACTGAAAGAACCAACCACGGCTGTATTTTCCTAAACGTGCATACACACACACACAGAGTTCTATTGCAGGCATTATTTCAGTAATAGCATAATTGTGCAAAATATGTAAGTATTTTCTATAATTGTATAATCAGCATGTAATTATATGGAGTAGAAAATATAAACATATATTAAACAGGTGAATGCATTTATTATTCAAATATAAATTTCAGTGGTAACTGAAATAGCGCCAGTCTGTACCTGTGCGTGTAATTAATAGAGGATTGGAATGAAATACGTTGCATTTGTACAAATACCTGATACAGCCAAGGCCACCTTTGGACTAAGACTAAGAGATCACAGTGACACCATATATAAAGGCATCAGAAGACGGCAGAAGTGCATCTGCATTAGAGGCCTTTTGCCAGTTTGAGGGATCTCTCTCTCTCTCATCTACTCTGCTGAAAAATTAATAGCAGTAACAAAAGGAAATAGTTAGAGCTTCTGTTGTGCAGCTGCAGCTGCACGGTGAGCCCTCGTCACGCAAGGAGTCTAGTGACCACAACATTTTATACTAGAGAGTATGAAGTCACCGTCTAGACCTCTTAGACCCAACAACCTGACCTGATAAAAAGTACTATAGAAATTTTGAAGGAAAAGGCGGTTAGATCTTTGACCTCCTTTCACTCCTGCTTCTCCTGATGTCAGCTGTAGTCGACCACTGGAGGCAAAATTAGGCCTCTGGGGTTTTATGTCTCATCTAGAAGAGCCATATTCCAGAAAGCAAACCCATTAGCCCAAGCGTCTTCCAAGAGAAATATTTTATCATATGGAACGGCTCAGGGATTCAGCCTCCAACGAGGACTGTGCTTCGATCACAGATGGGATCTTGGGAAATGCACTAAATCACAGATGGTATATTTTTTCCTATAATTCACAAAATGGGCTATTTCCACTGCTTGCTGGGTTTTTTTCCCTTCTCTGATTTTTATATTTTGCACATGGCAATTGCAAACATGGATACAATTTTTTAAAAGGGCCCTTGAAAACATTTTCTTTTAATGATGCATGTAATCTTTTCCTGTTCAGTAAATCTAACACCAAAATGTCATTCTTTTCAGAAATTAAAACATACTTAATTTTAATAGGATTGAGTTTATGTTTTATATAGTTTGCTTATTTATCTTCTGTGTCATTTCTATTTTCTTGGATAAGCTCAGCGTTCCCTTGTTATCTCTTAAAATATTGCATCAGCCACGAGCTACTGCCTAGACTGAGACATGGCAGCTTCTGCTGCTGCCCACTCGTGGGCCACAGGCAACCGGTGGATCACACATTCGTACTCCTTACAGTCTGCGTTATCTTAATTCTGAACCATGACCAGCTGAAGACAGATCAAGTTCACCCCATCTGACTCTGGCCCTTGACTGGGCGATGTATTTAGACACCCTATAAAACCCCGTGCAGTCAGGGGAAGAGGATGGGAGGAGGGAAGGGGGAGAAGGAGAGAAAGGAGCGTCCCCTGGCACATCACGTTCTTCGGCGAAGCCTCTCGCTCTGCTGTCTATGTAGGGAGCCTGAGGCAGGCAGGTACTTCACCCAAGTTGGGGAAGGGAGAGGAATTTGGACATCCTCCAAACAACTTAGTCTTAAAACAACAGATGGAAACAGAGAGATATGGGGGTCCACGAACAGTCAATGAGATTGTGATATGAGTTTGCATAATACACGCCCGTCTCCGCACATCAGTGCATCTCCTCTTTCTAGCTGCTAAGTGACAGCAAAAAAAAAGCCAAAATTACATCTAATACTTTCCCGAAATTGCTTCGCTGCTTTTCCATGTAAACTGCCGCTATAGCTGGCACAGAGTTTTTATTTGTTTGCTTGTAGGAGAGGAGGACAGCCTATACAATATCAATAAGAGAAAAGGCAGCTACAAGCAAATCTCTCTGTTCAGCCACGATCCAAAAAGATTTAGAGCTCCGCATGTTGATATCAGTATGGTAGCAACGAGGCTCCTACCAGCATCATGCTGCGATCCAACCCTTGGGGATCCTCTGCTATATCCATTTAACTTTTCTACCTCATTTGCTATCACAAGATGCTCAAATGCTGTTGTCATTTTGTTTCTGTTTTGTATTTACTGATGTTATCAAATATTACACTTCACTGGAGGGTAATCTAGACAGCATTTCATGCCCTCTTCAAGACAGAGCTGCTCAAACATTCATGTGTCAGCCCCAGAGCTGAACAGCAAATCAACCCAAGACTCCATCCAAGGCAATGGTCATCTTTCCACTGGGCTTTCAATCAGCCTTTTTTAAGAGTGTTTCTAATTCACGTTAAATCAGGATTGCATAATCCTTTGGCACTGAGGAGAGCTCAGTACTGTGATGGCACCGACGCCCGCTCAGGCTGAGCTCAGGGGATGTTTGTCACCTACGGATAGCTCGGCTTTCGGTGTCTTGTGCCAATCTTCCTGACCCTCAGGAAACGCCCACAGCGATCCCCCGGGGTCACAGACAGCCATTTTGACCAACCAAAGAGCAGCTCCAAATCCTACCATCAACGCTCGCGCCCCAGATGTGATCACACTAGCACGTTCGAATTGCACTGAATTCACCGCCCCACTTCAAATCCTTGCCGACACACATCCCTCACACGCCCACCGCCCTTCCCAAAGGCGTATCTAACACGACGTCTCAGAGGGAAAGCAGCCACGTTTGCCACCTCCCACCCATACTCACAGCATGACAAAAAGCCTGACAACACGGTGCCCCTCATACTGGATCAGAGCAAAGGCCCAGTGTCCCGACTTTGATCAGTCCAGTGCTGCTGGTAAATCAACAGCCTGCTCGTTAGACAGTCTCCTGCTTTCTGTCAATCAAAAATTAGGGTCTTCTTGGGTCAGGGGTTGCTTCTGGACTACCGTGTTTCAGGGCCAGGAAAGCATCTTTCCTCCACTCATTTTGCTCCTCATTTAATGTATTTCTGTTGTTGGTCTCCAAGTTTTCCACAGCCTTCCGTGGCTTGCTCCACTATCTAAACATGCACTGTGTAAAATAAGTATTTCTTTGTGAGAGGTTTGGGGGGTTTTTTGATTCTTGCTGTATCCTGCTAATGTGTCCCTCTCCCAAGTCTCCCTCATGTAGAAGTCGTGCCGTACTACCAACCTGGTTGCCTTTTTGGCTAACAAGGTGAGAAAATCCAGGAAAGTGGCCAGGCATCTGTATTTTTCACAGATCCAGGATGCTGAGTAGCCAGTGAAAAGGGGTGTGCGAAGGGTAGTCTTCTGACTGCATCTCTAAAATCTCCCCATGAGGGAACTCCACAGCTGGAATGGATACTGCTCTCGGATTTTAACGCCATACACCCTTTCCCATACGGCCCAACTATTCAGCCTTTACGAGGGTGAAGTAGATACGAGCCTAAACGTTTTAGATGCTGTGATTTTGTAGTCATGCCACACATGATGTAGTGAATAACTGATGCAAGGCAAAAAGATGGCAGAGCTCTGTGATCTAACAGCTGTGCAAACAGGCTAGAGAATTTAAAATTCAGGAAGCTGTATCTCCAGGAAAGCATTTTAAAAAAAAAAAATCCCTAGTGCCACATCTGGTGGCATCAAATTGTCATTATGACATGGTATTTAAGATGATTTAATGGGTTTATTGCCAAGTAAGAACCTTGGAGTTTGCTTAAACTACTGTGCATTAAAAGGATGTAACTCTTTAAATGATATTCTGACAAAGTACTGCCTAAACAGTTCATTATCTTTCAGGAATACACACATATGTACATCAGCGTGTGTGTATGGAAATAAATAGATCAATAGAAAGATGAAAGAGCTGCATATCTACATACACATATATTTAATGATACACTACAGTAGACTCACGTGTTGTGAAAGCTATCTTTTGGCAAAATTAATTCATTCCCCTTTCTCCCTCTGCCTTCCACACCTCGTACATCCCTATAGCAGGCAGGATTTCTGCCCACCTTAATTACTTCTCACTTAGGGCACTGAATCAATGGGTGGTTTTGAAACAAAGGATTCAGCTACTAAAAACAGCCTGGGAAAGTGCCTGGGAAAGGTTACTGATTATAGACGACTTCTAAGAGAAGGTGTCCAGAAAAAGAAAAGGTGTCTCTTTTCTTGCTGAATATTTTTAATGTGACTTAGTGTTTCTCTCACCTTTAGTTCCCGGAACAGTTCTCATTTCCTCTGCATGTTCTGACTTCTTATCTCAGGCCCTTTCAGCTTGTTGATTTTAAATTCAATCTGGCTAATTCAAATTCAAGGCACGCTGCTCGTGAAGTCTTTCACCGTCTTCTGATTCCCTAGAATGGGGCTGTTAATGGTATGGGGTTTTGTCAGCGAGGAACGGTGCAAACTTCCTTTTACACTTACTCCTTTCATACTAGATTGACACGACACATTGCAAGCCAGTCAGACAATCTCGCTTTGGGTGTCTAACTCGGGTGGTTGTCTCTCCGCTGACTGCATACAGAAGGGAGGTGTCCAACCGAAGGTGCTCTGATGTACACCTTAAGTGAACAATAAAGGTCACCACCTGCGAATTCGTATCACGGAGCAGATTTGTCCAACTGGACAAATTCCTGAACAATTCCATCAAGTCACCGTGAGCTTTTCCATCATCTATGGCAATTTTCCAGCATCAATATGTTTGCCTTTTAGCATGCGAATAAACTGTCAAAGTATAGTCTGCCTCTGCGAGTCAACCCTGTGTGCATGTAACGTGAGAGTGAAAAAGGCTTTCTCCGTTCCAGACTGAATTAGCTGTTTAGATACCAGAAGTGACCTAGACAGAGTAGCATGGAGCTTCGCACGTCCCAAGTGAGCCACGACCTCTGCAGTGACGTGCCCACACTGTTTATGAAGAGATGTGTACACCCGCCCTTCAAGGTGGGCATCTGCTGACGATCCCCCTCCACGCGGTACCACCAAACAGCTCAGGGCTAGCTCTTACTGACAGTCTGCCCTGTAACACCTCGCTACCTGTTTATATCTCTGACTTTAATTTCTATGTATCTATAACAAATTATATTTATTTTTCATTTATTTTTTCCCTAGCAAAATCCACCCCTTACAAAGCAGGAGGGAACTGGAGTTTGTTTCTTCTAAAAGCAAGTCAGCTTAATTTCAAAATCGGAAGGGGTCTTCAACAGCCAAAGGGTCAGATTGTCTCTCTTTTTTTTTTTTTTCAGTAAGGGTTTGATATTGAATAATTGGAAGAGGGAAAAAAATCACCTCAGGTTGTATATTGCCACTTCCTCTTGCATTGCCGTTAATGCAAACCTTTGATTAGCCTGCTGAAGAGACCACACATTCAATAATTTGAAGCAAAAGGTTAATGGTGTTATTACAACTATTATCCCTTTTAAAATCATTATCCTCTTGTTTTTTATGTCTATATTACCTTCACCTTTCCATGAACCCACTTTACCAGCTGTTTCCCTCTGTCATAAAGTTTGCTGAACATCATCCTAGGAATAGGATAAATGCCATGTTTTATCAATCAAGCCTAAGGGAATTCTCAGCTTCTCATAACCCAAACTGTAAAGGCAGATTATTACAAAGTTTCTATTTTGATTTTTAAATTGGCCACGAGTGAAATATACACTTAATGTCAAGGTGCAAAATGTTGCAATTATGACACCATTTTTCTTGGGAAGTTTTACAGATTAGCAAAGTATGAAAACCGAAGACTTACAAGAGACTAATCAATTATAATTAATTTTAAATTGGTTATTTATTAGAAGGACAAATAGTCCCAAGCAAAAATGCACAGAATGACCAAAACAAAGTTGAAGAAAATGTGCTAAATCGAGGCGATAACCAGCTCCATTTCTAAAGCATCTTCCCAACTTAGGAACCTAAATCCTACTGACTTTTGGGAAGCCTTATGTGCCTATCGCTCATATTGGAAAATGTGAATTAACTTCCTAAAATTTCAGAGTGAGATTGACCTCTAAATCCATGGTAGTGTCTGAGACATATCTGAAAATGCTCCTTTCTCTCCAGAGACAGTAAGAGGATCCAGACTGCCTAACTTCAGCCACCTCAAGTTAGTTGCTCCATCAACATTTGAGCTAAATCTTTGCTCTTTCTAAGTTAACTTCCTGGTGCAGTTGTTTTACAGTTGGCATCTTCTGTAATCCACTTCTACATTTTTCAGATCCTGTGGACACCAGCAGTCAGTGTCTTCATCAGTTACACACCCAGCCCAAGATGTAACACTGGGCCTAGAAGAACTTGTCTACACGGAAGAAATTTCCAGTGAACTTAATTAAGTGAAAAAATAAAGTGTGGAGGAAATTAAAGGCCTTAAAACAATCAAATTTTATAAGTGCTCAGACTTCACTATGCCAAATAAAAATATCACATTCTTTCCGGAATTTGAAAAGAATCTGTTAATGATAATGCCTCTACATGAAAATACATTCTTTGCAGAATGGCAACAGTGCAGCATTTACTGAGCTCTTAGTAAAATATATGAAGTGCTCTGTGATTGCTTCCTTTGAACATGGAAAAATACAGGTAGCGCATACTAATGTTTTCCAACAATAGTGTCTATCAGGGAAAAGCTGTGATCTGTACAGATATTTAAGCAGAACAAAATGCAGGCTCTGCCTATGCCATTTTTATAATCATGGATGCACAGAAGTTAATGCCTGTATAACTTAGAGCAATGGTGGCAGCAGAAGTGAGACGTTTTCTTTTCCTCTTTTTTAAATTCTGAACATTTTGCTACCAACTTCTGAGTGGTAATTCAAGAAGGAAAAAAGGGAAAATTTGCCACATGAAAGATGTAATAAGAAGCAAATTCCGACTACAAAAGTCCTATGATTGACGTGATCTTATCATTATCATTGAAAATAATCTGGTGTGTTATAATGACAAGAGGATGTGTAATGTTATTCTGATACAAGAAAAGACTGTGTACGTTCATTGATCCAAAGAATTCTAATTCACCCCATAGAGGAAGACAAGAATCACAACAGCAGGCAGTTAAAAGTCCATCTAGCCCTGTATCCTGGCTCTGACAATGCCTAATACTTCATATTTCAGAAGAAAGCGTCAAAATAGCTGCTTCATTGTGCGCACTTCTAGAAATGAACAGTATTAATAGTAAGTGTGTTCTTATCTCCCATGCTTTTCACGGCTAGCTGACCATTGTTGGCTTCCACAATGACAGTTACCGTAGCAAGTGAGATTTACGTGTGTTCTCTTTTTCTTTTATACATACATATTTATGCATATATGTATACACGCATGCCTATAACATACAGATAATACATATGCATGCAATAACTGAAATGATAGAAAGTTCTAACCTTTTCTTCCATTTAAGAATAATTTATGTACTTTATTTTAAAAAGCAATACAGGCTCAACCAGCTATTGCCAGGGCCCCTTTTTCATTTGTTTTAATCCCAGCTTGAACTGGTTACCAACAAACTTCTCCAAGAAATGTTTAAATATTTTTAAATGTGGTTAACCCACTAATGGTTTTAAAAAGCCACCAGTTTAAACACAGACTCCCAGGTTTGGGGAAATGGGCCTCATGCTATGAGGCATAAAAGATTCAACTTCTTCAGCTTATCAAAGAAAAGGTTGGGGAGGGTGAGAATTCTTGATAGATATCTAGAAAAATTCAGTAATGGGGATGATTCGACCTAATACAAAGCAGCAAAACAATAACCTACTGTTTAGAAACTAACAATTTCTACCTTGAATTAAGACACCACTTCCTTGAAGCAAGATGAATAAAAACCAGAGGTGACTAGAAAGAATAACGGTGTTGCCATGTCATGGCACCTTTATGGCAAGATTCAGTATTGTTCTAGGATGCATGCTCTGATCCAGTGTTTGTGACAGTCTTTGCTTGTATGCGCATGAACGGGGAGGAAGATGTGACTCAAAACGTCCTGGTCTCCCCAGGGCCTAAGACATGATGTGAGAGGGATTCAGAGTCACTTCCATAATGGGACATGCTCATAAAAGGTGCAGCTCTACCCTAAGACAATAATTATAACCAGATTTCATGCCTAGCAGCATCAGCTGGTTACCGGTAAATGTAAGAGGATTTTTCCCCCTGAGTTTGTTACTCAGCTTCCATGGCTGGGGCTGTTCTACCTTCCTCCGAAGCACTGGAGGCCGGAGCTCCATGTCCTCTCTTGGACACCAAGAATATCCTTGGCTGACCTGATGACATACCTTGCTTACGGGTCCAAGGTTATTTTGGTCACCTTAGGGAAAGGTTGTTAAGGAGCTGGGTTGTTTTGGGCTATACTTGCTTTTCCGCCTCCTTCTGCCATCCAGGGACGGGAGCACGTGGGGAGACCCCACCTCCACACACGTACCAGTGATGGTGCCCTGCTTTCACTTGTTCCCCTCCTGTGCTAGGCACTGCAATTATATGCTGACTGAAGTACTGGCTTGAACTTGTAAGCTTGAGCAAAAGCATGCAAGGAAAACTTATTAGCTTGTGATACTGGGTTAGATTGAATAGATGGACTTCACTCTGGGTAGCTACTATAAAACTCCAAACCCTCCCTCAGTGTTACGAGGAGAGAGGTTCCACGTCATGGAGCAACTTCCACTACTCCTGGTGTAGGAGTCTGAGACCTGAATGTATTTGTGCAACTTCTCTAACATCATCCTTTCTCCTGTAACATCCAACAATCTGACATCAAGCATAAGCACCTTTCGACACACGCATCTTTTTAAGGATAGAATCAAACTGTGTCTATATTGCAAATCACACTGAAATAGCAGTAAAGGCCAAATAACACTGTTCTAAGTTAAAGCACGCATTCCCATTAGCAGAGCTCGACTGCGATCCCAGGCTGCTTCCTGTCCTGCCCATCACTCCTGTTATCTTAGGCTGCTTACTCCACTTTCCATCCATTGTAGCTCTTACTCTACATTCCCTTTTGGCATAAAGCATTCCATTATCTCCATTTTCTGCTAACTAATATCTTTCCTAAGCCTGGGCAACGACAGCAGCCATCAGAAATGGTGTTGAGAAAAAACGCTTCACATGGAGCACTTCTACCTCTGTTAATTGCTGTGTTGCTGGACCATGCAGAGAGCCATACACAGCGTGAGGGTGACTTCTCCTACCAGATGCTGTCCAGCAAATAGCGCATTTGGAGCTATCTTCACAATGATTTTGGATATGCCATCTGTGTTTTCTCAGAGATATGATCCCACGTCATTGCTTGGTGTGAACTGGTAAGGCTGAAGAGTCACCACAAGGCACACATTCCTGTTTACAGGAATGCTCTAACAGAAGATGAGTTGAGATCCAGGCACGCACTTCCCTTCAGTGTGAGGTTTTCTGGTATGAGATTCGGGTTCATCCCAAGTTCAAACTTTTTCAGTTTAAATTTAAAAAAAGGCACTTTACAAAGCCCTCAAAACCCTCAAATTACAGCCCATAGTAGGAACCAGCTAAAGCAGCAAATAACTAAGAACCCAAATGAGTTTGTTAATTCCCCTTTCCCTTTCTGGCTATTCATTCCCGTGAGCTGGAACACCAAACCACGATCCACACATGAATAATGCAGCTGCTGTTTCAGAGTTGATTCAACAAAGAAATCTGTATCCTCCCTCTGTGTCAGATATTTATAGGAATATTTCTGACCACCTTGCTTTGAAGTCAGTCACTGAAATGCAGAGGGGCACACGTTACAATTGTAGGAAGCTCTTCCTCCAGAGGAGCACTTCCAGAAGGCCACTCTAATTGTGCAGGCGCCACTAACCCCGATAAATCTCTCTGTCCCCAGGGGACACGAGGATGAAGGGATGTTCTAACCACATCCATTTTTCTCTACTCACGCTCCTTGCAAAGCCTGTTGTGGCTGTAAACAGCCAAAGCCACCTCAAGCAGTCCTCTGCTGCCCAACTGAGTCCTGGATTTAGATCACTTTTATCTAAGGGAACTAGCCGTAACAGATCCTGCAATCTGATTCACTATATAAATATTTAAGCAAACAACAGGTCACTCAAGTGTTTTCTTTCCCAGTGCATGAAATAACACGATGGTCCATTACGTGCTGGGATGCAATCCCAGTGCATTGGGCTAGGAACTGGTATGGGGACCCTTGTCCCGTGGGCAGGCTTGCTGCTGCCACCTCACAAGATTGTTCATCTGGAGGTGAGGGGGAAAGTCCTGGCACTGCGCTGCCACTGAAAGTGGAAAGGATCCCTTGCAATTTGCACCACAACCCTTTCCTCTACCCCAGCCTCTCAACCCAAGGATGAGACACCCCTCTCCCACCCCTCGGAAGGTAAGGATAGGGTAGGAGGCAGCTGTACGAACCAAACACTCAGTGCATGAGCCTTGGCAGCTTGGTTCTCACTCATCAGCCTCGTGCAACCTACTCTGTTCCTCCTCTGCCTCAGATTTCCTACATCGGCTGTCCTACTGTCATCTGTGATTTTCCATTTCCAGACATAACCTTGGATTAAGATTGGTCTTTTGGCCTTCAAAATGATTGCGCTTTATCTGAGGGGCTGTGTGAACAAACACCTGCTGAGATAAAACACGCACCTTGAGATTCCTGGGACAGCATCTCAGTATTTGCTTTTCTCAATGTGCCATGTACAGCATGATTCTTAAAAATATGCTTACTGGTGTTTTACACGTTGGCGATGGTGACATATCAGACTAGCTGGGCACTGTGATTGCAGCAGCGCTTGAAAAGCATCTCTGGCTCCTTGCAATCTCCTATCTGTAAATGTCACTTAATTGTCTAAGAAAAATTTGGCTGACCTTTCAATTACTGGTAATAGAATAAAAGCAATAAAAGACTGTACGTGACAGCAAGTGTCACCAATACCCATTCATCACCTTCTTGTGCTGATTGGGAGCGCCAGGGAGAATTCACGCTCCGCTCTAGGGCTGCATTTTTGGCACGGCGCTGATAAAGGAACTCACTGGTAAAAGGCCAGGAACTAGGGAAAGAAAGGAATCATCTCCCTTCTCTCCCTGTCCTGACTCCCTAAACAAACCCAGAAGGAGGATTTCTGAATATTTGGCAAAAAAAGGCCCTATATTCTGAGGGCTTTTGTGGAACTTAAAAAGAGTCATTAATATCTGCTTCCAGGGGTAAATATTGCTCTCACTCAACTGCTTTCTAACGTCTGTCAGACCCACTGAGACACAATTGAGACTACCTGCAGATAAAGGTTGAGGTATACAGGCAAATCCTCCCCACCACGCAGAAAGAAGGTCAGTATGGGGTTCACACACTGTTCACTGCCTTTCCGAGGCCTTCATTCAAGCAGAGCACATCTCATGGCTCTCCCACTGAACTGAACTGCAGCTCAGTCACTGGTTTTTTGCCCGTTGTGTCTGGTACTGGATAAGAAAGACACTTGAACGGATGTTGTAGTACAGCAATCTCAAATAAGAAACCCACAGTTTATAAATTAGCTGTTAGCAGCTCTCATAAACACTTCTCAAAGTCCTCCAGTAGCAGAAATAGCTGTTCACTCTCTAAACTGTCAGGCTATTATTAAGATCAGAAAGGCTTAGTTGGCAAACTCCTAGTGCTGCTGCCTGACTCATGATTAAGAGCTCTGTCTTAGTTCCCTCTGAGCAGGAAGAGGACAGCAAATACTGATCAAGTTTTTCACTTCCTTCCCAGTCACAGCTTGGATCCCTGAAAAATTGAGACCTTCTTGGCAGGGGTCGCTGTTGCTAAGACCACTTCCTATCTTATATCTTCCACAAAAATGGTTATTTATATATCAGGTGTCCTTCTTGTTGTGGAAACTTGGAACCTATATGATACTTTCAAAAACGCTTCTGGCAGGTTCAAGTCCTGATAGCCTGTTTTCAGTATGTGCACTGAAATAAGTTAAAAATTATTACATGTAGAAACTTACACTGTCAGATCCATCTAAATTCAGTGATCTGACCAGAGCAGTCATTTCCAAATTAAGCAGCAGAGCTAGGATATTACCAGCTGCTGTAGGAAGATGTTCTCCTAGTTCCTTCACCTTCAAGATAAGTCTGTGATTATGGCTAGAGCTGTTCACAGCTTTGTGGATACTCTCAAATGAGACCTTTCTTTGTGTATTCTTTACTCTTACAGGCTAAATTGTGCATTAATTAACTTTTCAGGCAGCTCTTTCTTACATAGTCCTGAATAAAGTGGCAAAATAAGTGAAATGAAAATATAATCAAGCATGCTAATATATCTCTTGCTCTTTCACACATACACCCCCACACAAATATCCAGTCACACACATACACCCACACTGTCTGAGTGTTCATCTTCTGTTCCTTCCTTCTGGCTTATCAGAGACTAAAATAGTGATGTGGTGGTTTCCACCATTCATGCTACAACGTCACTGTCTTGGTCAGTTAAAATGCCTCATGCACAAGAAAGTATTCTCAAGAGGGGTGGATGAGAAAACCAATTGCTCCATGATAATTTCAACAAGTTCTGGTGTTTGTATCCTGCTGGAAAAAAAAGTACATTAAAGGGCAAACAAACACCTGGAACAAGTATCATCTGACTGTGATAGAACGTTCCTATTAACTGTGCCCTTTACGGGCTAATTGTTCAAGTTATTCAAGCCTCCTAACTTTCACTAATTCTGTATAATGTTTTGTTTCATAAGCAATTGTCCATGTTTATTCATTTCCCTATCATCTAGCTCATTTGCACTTGCAAACAACAAACGGGAGGCAATGTTTGCATGGTCGCATAATGCCCATAAGAGAATTAATTACTTTTATACAGGATCAGGATCTAGTTCATACAGGGAAAAAAGGGAGGTGTGCGATTTTGTTGGGGTTTTTTTTCCCTCTGTATCATACTTTCAAAATCAGTTGCAAGAAATTGCATACACACATTGCACCTAAGCAAATTTAGCAAATAAGCAAATATTCGGTACACACATCCTAGTATGTTCTGTTGGCTGGCTACAAAACTAACCTGATATTTGCTAATATAAAAAACTGGATATAAAGAAAAGATTTATGCAAAACTAGACATTCAGGCTGTATTAGCTTAATTGAACTAAAAAATAACAAAGCCTGATTTTATACACTGCAATTCCCAACAATAAAGCAACACTTGCCGTTTCTATAAAACCTATTTCAAAAAGCACAAACGGATATGAATATCCAAAAATTCTTTAAATACTCAAACAACCAGCCTGGCATTATTTTCTTTAGTTACATAATTATTCATCATGAGCTGAGGAACCCGTGGCCAAGGGTCCAAATAAAGCCTATGAATTCAGCCCATCTGTAACCACATTTTTCCCACATTGACTAACACAGAGGTGTGCATTAACTTGTAGCCAACGAAAGATGTTCAAAATGCCTACCTCGCTCTCGGCAAGGACAAGTTCTTCATCACAGAAGTGACTCGAAATATGAGCCTACGTTTCCCAGGACAGTATATCACAAAGGTATGTGAGGGATTCTGAGAAACCTGACGTTATCTCGCCAGTTATTTAAAAGCCAAGGTTCTGAGTCTGGAACACATTTTTTGCTAATTTCAGTAATTATCTGAGTCAGCCGGGAAACATGAGGCTGGTGTTTTCCAGCGCTTCAGAGGGATGGAGGAATGCAGGAAGATGCAGCTGTCAGAACCTTCAAGCAACAAGTGACTTGGACCGGGAAATGACTCCTTTGTTACCAATGGAAATGCTGGCAGACCATGCACCATACACACCTTCAGGAAGATGCACTACTGCCAACGCAGGCAATCATCAATCATGACACTTCCCAGAACAAAATTAATTTTAGTATCTGTCCAGTATATGCAAAGCATTTTGTTTTGTAACAGGTATTGGGTTGGCTGTTGGCTGGACCTGGGGCACGGAGCTGTAGCAGCCTCACCTCTGCCGGGCTGCTGGATCTGGCCGTACTCACCTATCAACACAGACGTGTTTGCCACTCTTCCTATAGATGCTGGGGTTTTTCCTAAGCTTATACTTCTAAAAATTGAAAATAACAGCAAACTTTGCATTTATTCTAGCGGATAAATCTTCCCAGTATTACTTACAGACCATTTGTACGGAAAGGTTTATGCCACGCTGCTCAGGTGTAACAGCACGCAGCTCTGCGCCCGTTCAGCTATCCCGTTACAAAACGGGGGGTTGCAGGAACAAGCTCTTGAACCAGGGCACTTCTTGGTTTACAAATTGCAGAAGAATGCAGCACCCGTGTGGACAGGGAGGCTTCCGGGTGCCCAGGACAGCTCTGACAGACCAAACCCCTTCCCCTCCCATTCTAGCGGGGTGGGAGAGGGGCTCACGGTACGGACTACCCCGAGCAACCCCTGGCAAACCGGGGGGAACGGCAGCGCCGCACCGCTTTGCCCTATTTACCATCCCAGCCAGTCCGGCTCTTGGGCTGAGACCAAAGGCAACCCCCGGCCCAGCGCTCCCTCCCTCAGCCGCCATGACAGGAACCGAGGCCCACCGAGGGCCCAAGCCTCCCCACAGCCCGGGGCCCACCACCCCGCCGGGCTGCCAAAGCAGTGACCGCGGCCTGGTGCGGGGACAGCGGGGGTGCGGGGACAGCGGGGGGCCGGGCCGCTGGGCCCTCCGGGGGCCCGGGCCCTCCCCAGGCGCGTGAGGGACGCCGGCCACCGCCCGGCCCCGTGCCCAGGCCTCCCCGCCCCGCCCCTTCGCCCCGCCCCGCCCCTTCGCCCCGCCCCCGCGGCCCTCGCCCCGCCCCTTCCCTGCCTGTTTATCCACAGGCTGTGCACGTGGTAGCTGTGCCGCGCCATTGGCCCTCTCGCCAGGTAGCTGCAGCCGCCCTGCCAATCGGGGCGCTGTCCACGCGCGGCCTTCCGCACCCGATTGGCTCCGCCGCGGTGATCACGCAGCGTGACGCACTCCGAGTGTGCGCCCGCCGAGGAACCAATGAGGAGGGGGCCTAGGGGCAGCCCGCGGCGAATAGTAGGGCGAGGAGCTGAGGGGTGGCCAATGAGGAGCGGACCGGGGCGGGACTTTCCGCTGCGGGCGCTGGCGGAGACGGGCGGGTTTTAAAGCAACCGTCGACGGCGGCCGCAGGCTTCCCCCGGAGCCGGGGAGCGATGGCGGCGGCCGGGCCGGGCCTGGGCCCCGGGGCCGGCGGGTGGGTGAAGACGCTGGCCCTGGTGCTGGAGGACGAGGCCCGGCGCGGCGGCGGCAGCGGCTACTGCAGCGGGGACACGGTGTCCGGCCAGGTGCTGCTGGAGCTGGCGGGCCCGCTGCCGCTGCGCGGGCTGCGCCTGGAGGCGGCCGGCCGGGCCCGCGTCGCTTGGAGCGAAAGCTCGGGCTCTGGACCTGGGGCGGGAACCTGGGGGGTAGCGGTGAGGGCGCCGGGGCCGCGGCCGCGGCGGGAGGCGGAGGTGCGCTACCTGGACATCCGGCAGAGCCTCCTGCGGGACCCGCCCGAAGGTGAGGGGCGGCCGGGGGGGAGGGGGGGGAAGTGGGCGGCGCAGGGCGTCGTGGCCCTGTGGGGCCGCGGGCCGGGCCCTGAGGGAAGGCTCCCTGCCCCGCCGCCATGTGAGGGCCGGCGGGACCGCCCGCCCGCCGCTGCGACAGCGGGGGTGGGACCGGGGGAACTGGCGCCTCCTTCGCGGGGGAAGGCGGCGGGGTAGGGCTGCGGGGCCGGGTCCCCCCTGCTCCCGGGGGTGGCGGCGGGGCCCCGGGGCACCCTGCCGCAGGAAGGCGCCCGCGCCTGCTTTTCCCGGAGAGGGGGAAGGCTGGGGGCTGAAACCCTCCCTGAGGAGAAACCGGCATCGGACCTGGATGCTGAGAGACGGCGTGAGGCCTGGGTGGGTGCCCGGCCAACGGGGAGATCGTTCCCCCACTGGAAACCTCCGGCTGGTGTAGCCACAGCCCTCAGGTGTGTGCCCAGGGGAGGCGTGCCGCAGCTTCAGCAAGGGTCACTCCATTCTTTGCATAAACGGCTGAAAAACGCGGAGCAGGGCCAGCAGCAGGTCTGCAGCTGGCAGTTTCCTATGCTCTCTCTTGGTTTCCTGCAGAGGTGAGCTCTCCTGCGAGTCACCTCGGGCACCTGCGTGTTCCGTGTGCTCTGTAAGCAGCACCTGTGAAGCTGCCCCTGGGAGACCTCGAAGCAGTCGGCCTCCTTTGGCAGCGGGTTAAGAAAGCAGAGGAGGCTCCTTCTTGCATAGGTCTCTAGCTGGCAGTTTGGTCGCTCAGGCGCTGCAGCCCTACGGCAGTATTGAAAAACCTAAAGGAAATGGCACTTCGTTCTGTAAGGGTGAAACGCATCCCAAGTTTACTTGTAGGAGAAGTAAATTTAGGCCTTTAAAAATTGTATGATTGTAGGCCCTCTATGAATGTATTGAGATTACATATATTAATAGTATTTCATAACACTGACCTTAAATTGCAGCTTTTTAGCACAGAGGTTAGTTTAATAGTTAATTGAAAAAGGAGATTAATTACTGTCCTGCTGAAAAGAAACTTACTTTATGCTTCCCAGAAGCCATTTTGGATTAGAAATTGGCCAGAGTCCTGAACCGAACTCAAGGTCTCCATGTTTCCTTGATTTTTTCATTGAAATCGCATCACAGCATAAATAAAGCATGGGCTCCAATCCAGAACCCACTGGGATCAATAAAAACTTCTAGTCCCGTGCATCTGGGTGGTTTTGTACATAAATAATTTATAAAAGCATCTGCTTTGTTCTTCTATTTATGGAATAACTAAAACATACTATTCATTTTTATCCCACAGGTGAGGAAAGCTTAATTCTTCTAGATGGAAGACATGAATTTCCATTCAGCTTTCAACTCCCTCAAGAGTAAGTTAAATAATCCAACCTGAAGGGATTATGCTGACACTGCTTGTTGTGGAACATTAACTTCATGTAATGTGACTTGTGTTTTTTTTAATATCAAACTGATAGGTCAGCTTTATATGTTTGTCTTAATCAACCACCACATAGATGTGCCTTGTTTGCTTCAGTTTCCCTAAGGCCCTAAAAGTACAAGCTGTAAATTGGTAAACATTTACGTACACAGGAAGTGTTCGTGTTTGGAACTGAATTATAAACTTACGGTAATGCTTTTATGACTGCTTGTTTCAGACCCCTGGTGACCTCTTTTACTGGGAAGTATGGCAGTATTCAGTACTATGTAAAAGCAATCCTGGAGAGGCCTGCAGCACCTGATCAAAGTGTACAGACAGAGCTTCAGGTCATTAGCCATATCGACGTCAGCTCGCCAGCTTTATTGGTAAGAGGGTCCTCCACTCCCCCTCCCCCCTTCAAAGCCAGCTGCAAAAAATAATTTGCAAGAAGCATTCACATCCAGCCATAACCATTTCCATGTTATTCTGGAGTGTCATTTTCTGACTTCTGAAAGCATATAAGCTTCCTAAGCTTTTCTCTATAAATAGATGATCTTAGGTTGTGTGAATAGCAAACAGAGTGGCTTTTTTTAATACCATTGATTACATCCCTGCTGGCAGAGATGCTCTTGCCAAAAAGTTATGCAGGCTTCAGATGCATAAATAAGGCTTAATAATAATAATGCACAAGCATAAAGTAGTTACTCTTAGCAAAGCAGCCACATTCACAGGGCTGCAGTGTCCTAAACTCTACAATAATAGTAGGTTGAGGAACAGTAATTATAGAAGAGTATTAATCATGCCCAGCCTGTCATTTATGCTCTGGCCATTATGTTACGTATCCTTCCATTTTGCATGTCGTTTTCTAACATTAAGTGTGTGCATGCAGCTGCTTCAGAGATCTTTTCAGTTATTTCCTTATGACAGATTTGGCCACATTAAAGCATTGAGTTTCTAATAATCGCTAGAAATACTGTAGAGTAATAAGAAAGATCAGGCATTAAGTAATGAGAAAATAGGCAAGATGGAAGCTAATGAGCTGGATTCTTTTATCTCAACCCATATTATGAAAATAATATAAAATTATACCTTGCACTTTCATGATAGCAACTGGATCTAAATGGTTATTCATTTAAATATGAATGAGTAATTTCTATTTTATTTAAAATGCTAGGATAATTTTAACATTTCATCATGATGTGAACGTAGCTAAGAGATGTTTTGAGCAGGGTTTTTTCCTCTTTATATGCTTACACTTTAATCTTTCTCTCTAGAGAGAACTTGGAGAAGTGTTTTGGCAGTGACAGCTGTAAGCAGAATATAGTCTTTATATTCAACAATGTGTATTAGGAGTATGAAGACAGCATAGGATAGAGTAGACCGTAGGTTATTGCACAGGAGAGGGCTGTGGGGCACATAAAGTAGGCAGTGCCTGTCTTAATGGACTCCAAGGCTACCACTAAAAAAGTGCAAAACATCACAAATTTTAGACTTCATAACTACATTGACCGGGCACTAGTGCCCAGTAAATCATTTTAAGTAGCTTAAATCCGGGCGTGGACCCTTAACATATGTACTTGTATGTTGTAAGTTTATTCTAATGAAAATTTTACAGACAGTGTAAATGTCATAAAATGTGACAGTCCTCCATGTGACAATCCTCCATGAATAATTAAGATGGTTTTTGTCATGAGCCTCAATTTTTTGGGGGTTGTGTGGCTCGCAAGCTATGAAGATGCATCACCTTAGCCCAGTGTGTATACATTTACCCTTTCTTATGAAGGATACAAAGGTAAAAACAGTTTACCTGCTTAACTACTAGTTGCTTGCAGCTGAAATTAATTCTGCATTCTTCTGCACTGAGGAACATGGGCATAAATACTGCAGGACTCCATTAGACCTTTAAAAAGTCACACCTATAAAATTTGCTAAATCAATCATTTTGAAGACAGATTACGTTCAAATGCACATTGTCTCTGTGTTACCTAGTTGATACGGTCTAAATGCAGGCTGGGATTTTAAAACAGCCATATGTTCAGATAGCCAAACCTTGGTTCCATTTTACGTGGTGGCCAAACTCTAGTTAGATTGAGTAGTACCGTGATTCAAATCAAGTGCATTTTAGAGCTAGATTGCAATGACTGATATGCATAACATTAAACTGCAAGTGATTGATAGCTTTATGCCATAAAATGAAAAATACTTTATATTTTATAGACACCTGTTCTAAGAAGTCAGGAGAAGATGGTTGGCTGTTGGTTTTTCACCTCTGGGCCAGTGTCTCTCAGTGCCAAAATTGAGAGGAAGGGATACTGTAATGGTAAGAGTAGTTATCTTCAAAATGTGAATATTAAACATCTAATAGGATTTTTTCATCTCTGTGAAGCCAACACTTTATAGTTGAAGGAATAGTTCATTTAGTAGGTAGTAAACAGATCCATACGAGCTTGCTTCAACAAAAATCACCTTGCCTTTCCCCTCACTCCCCCCTTGGGAACATAAATTGAAAGGAAGTCCTGTTAGGTAGTAATCTTATGGAAAAGCCATGTACATTTGAGTGTAAAGAATCATAAAATGCTTTTATTTGGAATAAAATAATTAATTGGGGATGTAATCAGGTTTTTATGTCCTGTTCGTGTAGGTTTACACTTCTGTAAGAATGAGCTTTAGCAGCTTCTTTGTCATCTTGATAACATTAGATACATTGAGGAAATAAAAAATTCTGAAATTCAGTTAGTACTATATAAAAGGAAGGCTAGCGTGTAATTTGTAAATAAAGTTTTTATAGCTCGTTCATATTATGCTTAATGTTTCAAAATGAATGATTGTTTATATGTAAAATGTAGTAGGTGGCTATAATTCTGCTTGGATACCACTCTGCAAAAAAAAAACAAAAAAAAACAAAAAAAAAAACAACAAACAAAAAACAAACTAGCTTAAGGAAACTAACAAGTATTGTTCTCATAACATTGCAGATGATGTACGTGCTGCATAACATGCTTTGATACTCCCAGAGGAAAGTTGGTAAATAGAAATTATTCATTGAACTTTTTCTGTCTTTTAAGGGGAAGCCATACCAATCTATGCAGAAATTGAGAACTGCTCTTCTCGTTTGATTGTTCCAAAAGCCGCCATTTTCCAAACACAAACTTACCTGGCCAGTGGGAAGACAAAAACTTTCCGTCAAATGGTTGCCAATGTCCGAGGAAACCATATTGCCTCTGGGAGTACAGATACCTGGAATGGGAAAACTCTGAAAATCCCACCTGTATCCCCCTCTATACTTGACTGCTGTATTATTAGAGTAGAATATTCATTAGCTGTAAGTATGGATTTTTATTACAAATGTACATACTCTTGAATACTGCATTGAGTTGGGACAGAAGAATTTTCTCTACTGAGCAGCTATTAGATTTTGAATTTGGGAACAACAATAAATATAAATATATACTGTATATGTGAGAGACTGAAGATCATTAAGAGATACTGAAATGGAAAGATGGGAATAATGGGGAAAATGGAAAAATCTTTCTGAGGAAGAAGCAGCTTAGCTTTAGACCTGCAGAGGTTATTAGGGGAAAGTAGTTCAAGCTGAATGGGTTCCTCTAGTGATTCTTTTCAGAAATGGGAAGATAAGACTGAAAGTCAAGTGCATAATTATTTTTGTCAACCTGTTTTGTATTTTTTTAATGTCATCTAGAGACACGGTACAGAAAGAAGGAAGTTGCTGGAAAATGAGGAAAGCTGCCAGGGTATTAGCTAAATATATCTGGGATGAGAAAACCCCTAACTTCTAAACAATCTGCAGTATAGGGGATAGGGGTAGCTTCTAGGAGCAGCAATTCAGTGGGGTCTCATGATGTTTTTTTCTTCTATTTGGGGGTTGTCGCATAGGTGTATATCCATATTCCTGGTGCTAAGAAATTGATGATTGAAATGCCTCTGGTGATTGGCACTATTCCATGTATTGGATTTTCAAGCAGAAACTCCAGCATTACCAGCCAGTTTAGCATGGATATGAGTTGGCTGGCATTGACCATGCCAGAACACCCTGAAGGTAATACATATTGAACTCTTCGTAATACAGCATAGTAGTGTCTACAACAGGATAGTAGTGCCAGTTTAAAGGCACTAGTAGGGATGTAGGCCATTAAAGTATGACTCAGGAGAAGCGAGGCACATAAATCTAAGTCAAGATCTAAAAGGATTGGTGAGGATGCCCTAACTCCAGCCTTTAAGTCTCTCTTTACCCATATCTGGCTACTTTCAGCTGAATCTTGAAATAACTAACTTCTGATAGTGGGAATTCTACTTTGGAGATAGACACCTTGAAGTTAATCGTTACTGAATATATGTTGATACAACACAGGTTTGTTGCTGGAGTAGCCATAAAAGCATCTGTAGTGTCCCTGCTGAATCACCTAAGCTTACTTAAGAACATAATTCTAGTTACAGTATTTATGAGTATAGTGCACTTCATACGATTTGACGATAGTACAATGTTTAATAAATACAGTCTTCATGGTCTTGGATACTGTAATAAATTGTCTTGCTGTGAGTGAATAGTTTGAAATTTGACCGTAACATCTCTTGTGTTTCAGCACCACCAAATTATGCTGATGTAGTGTCTGAGGAAGAGTTCTCCAGACATGTTCCTGCTTATCCACCACCAATTGACTGTGAGGAACAATTGTGTTGTCCTGTCTTTGCTTACATACAAGAGTTCCGGTTTCAGCCTCCACCTCTTTATTCAGAGGTAAAAAAATAAACAGCAGGTGGTGTTTTTACTGTCAGATGGCAAAAAATCCCCACATACAGAATGCAAGAATTGTAGGCAGTAATTGTTGCCTTTCTTCTCTCTGTAGATCGATCCACATCCAACCGATGTAGAAGAAATTCAGCCCGTTTCATTCATGCTCTGAAGAAGATTTGTAATGAGCATCATTGTGATGAATGTCTTAATCTTCCTGCTGCTTAAGCTGATAGTGCAGCTAAAAAGGAAACAGTTTTCTTTTTCAAAACTTAAGTTTGTGTACAAGAAAGACAAAGGAAAATGGAGAGGGAGGTACGAGCATGTTTGGTGATGGAAGAGAATCTGCTGGATTAGTCTGCACAGAGGATATTGTTGGGAGCAGCTATGCTTGGGATACTTGAGAAGTACCTGAAAATACTGAATGCTTTCTAAAAAGTGGAAATACTACATAAAGTACGCGGAGGAGATGTAAGGATCTTCTGAAGAGAAAAGAATTTTTATTTTATTTGGAACACTCTGGAAGAATTTACGTAATGATGTTGAGAACTTCCGTAACAGACCTTGCGTAGTAGAACAGAATGTGGGGTAAGAAAACATTTCCAAAAGATTCCAGTGTTCAAGGGGCTTCAGTTTTGCACTGTCTGCATCCAAGAAAAGAACACTACTAAAATGTGGAGTGAAGTCTTCACTCTAGCTTAACTTTGTATATCATGAGAACCTGCCCTTCTAGCAACTGCCAAATGGTACTATTTCATCATTCATAATGATTCTGAAGACATCATGGATGACAGAATAGCTATTACGCAATATTATGAAGGCAACCATTTACTGAATGAAAGACACAAGTATGTAAAAGAAAATTGAACTTTGATAAAAGCTTATGCACTATGCTTTCTTTCAAGGGATTTCTTAAGGGAATTATTCTAGCCTCCTCTACTGTGAGTTCTTTTTCTGCATCTTAAGCCTATGGATAGCATGATAAGGGGAAGCACGGCAAGGGAGAATCCTTTTGCCAACAGCAGGTATACTTAGCAAAATGGACAATACTTATTTATTCAGAAGCCTTTATAAGCCTACCTCTGTTTTGGATATTTACTTACGGTCAGATTTGAGACCAAAAAAAGTCTTGTTAAAGCTCCAGTATACTTCAAGGTTCTAAAAGGGACCCTAAATGGTTTCTGTGGTTAGTGAATGAGATAGGAGGTGTAGGGAGAGGTGTAAATATACCCAGAATAGACATAGCTTATAACTGAAGTGAAAGCAGACATCAGGGGAACAAAATCCTCTGGTAATGGCACAAAGCTTTTCATTACTCCTGCATTTTTGTCTAGAGACCTATTGTCAGGGGCTGCACTGGTCATTTGCTATCCGTACTATTTTTTGTTAGTGTGTTTCCTTATTTGTTTTTGCTGTTTCATTTTGTTTTGGTGCAATATTTTAATATTTTCTTCCTCAGGTCATTTAGGACAGTGAGAGTTTGTTGCTGCTAAGAGTGAAGGCACAGCATTTTACTTGGCCCTTCTGCTGCCTTCATATAAAGTAGAATGTTTGCTTCCTGCCAAGCATCAACTGGAATAAGTAAGCCACCATCAACAGATCACTTAAAGGAGCAGAAACACAGCATTCTCAATACGCACGTTTACAGTCGAGTCTTTAAACTCCAGGGGATTTTGAACTATTAGAACTACTCCATATGTCTTACGGAAGGGTTTGGGGTTAAAACCCGGTGCTTCATGGGGTAAAACATTGTACTTTCTGATAACTACAAGAATAGTAATTGAGTTTCCTTCATTTCATCAATAACTGCAGTTTAAAGAGGTTTAAATGGTTTTTTACGAAATCTGTCTTCATTTAAGAAGCAGGGATTTTTCTACAGGCATACGCGGATATATATTTTTAGTCTTCTTTTAGTATGACTTCCTTACATTGTTTAATTTCCAGCACTTCACCTCAAGTCACTTTTACATCAGTGTAAAAGACAGACTGATCGAGATTCATGTTTCCAAACTGCAGTTATTTTTTTCATTTGCAACTTTAAGTATTGTCTTCTATAGCAAATGCAGCTTTAACCAAAATTTGAGTGCATGTTTAGAAGGGACATTCTAAAAATTAGTATTTATCTTAAGTCTCAAGATGTAGCTCTCATGCCTTTTTATTTAAGTGGTGGCGTGCCCGTACAATCGATGCAGGATTTTCATTCACATCACCTGGACAGGGAACAAGCATATTTTCCTTAAAACAGATTCCATTATAGTTACTTGAAAAATAATGTGGCTGTGTATTAACTTGCATGTTAATAATTCAAAACATTAGCTTAAAGAACATTAGGTGCTTTTTTGGACTGTAATACCTGATAGGTGATGTGTGCTACTTGGTATAAACATGGTCAAGCAAACAAGAGCATGAAGGGTAAAGATGTGCTTTTTTTTTTTTTCCTAAAATCTTTGAGTTGTTTTTTATTATTTGCAGATAAACTGTGGCCTTAGATTGTTTGCTGCAAAAAAGACAACTATAATGTGTTTCTTAGGAAGCACACATGGCCCTTCAAAGGAGGGGTGAAAACAAGATTAAATTCTGCTCTCTGACACTTGGCTTAGTGCAGAAATTGATCCTTAAAATAATTACTGTTTGCACAATACTAAGTTCAATATGCAGGGGCTTTGTTTTGATAACTGTGAAACAGTTTAAAAGAGACAAAATAAAATAAGAAAAAAAAAAACCATGCTGTTTAACATACAGGAACATGATTGTATTTTGTACTAATGAATGAGCCCCATGGGTTCTTTGTTAATAAAAGTGTCAAACCTACATAGTGCTGTTCATCTCTGTTTTGGTGTCTCTAAGACATGGCTGCAATGTCAAGAAATGTCTGTAGTCTATCAACTTTGAACACATACAGATCTCCTAATTCTTTTCTGATCTGGGAACTTTGCCTTCATCTGTCACTGCTTTAGTTCCCAGAACTATCCATAACCAAGAATTGGAACAAATTTATCAAACATGGCCTGCTCCCACCTGTAGTTATTATGTAATATACAGGACTTAATTGTGGGTATTTTATCCATAATGATTGAAGTGGCAGGATGTGTGCTCTAATTGGATTTCTCACCTCATGTATTAATCTTACAGGATATTTTACTGTGTTTCCTTTAGACAAGATTATCTTTACTGTGTAGTTCATTGATCTAAATACATCAGAGCAACCTTACAACCATAGTACAGAATGACTAAAGCAGAGTGCCTCCCGCCGTGGGGAAACATGAGGAATTGTATCTATCTACCACATAGCTCACTTCAGCCCTAAATGAGATGATAAAATCTCTGTCAGGGTCCTGCGGTCCTGCCTCCCAAAGATTTGAGGAACAACAAACAGAACAGTTATTTCTTCTTCCTATTCCCACTTTCGAGGGAAGACAGCAAACCTCTCCTTGGAAAATCGAGGTGAAGGTGCTGTTCAGAATCACGTGTGCAAGCACTGGTGCTTGCAGAAGGGGTCATGACTCAGAAAGGAAAATGTAAAACCTCAAATTCTGGTCTTCGATTTCTAAACCGTCTCTTACTAAATGATCCCAAAATATCCTACTGCTAAGTTCACAGTAGCAATTCCACTTCATCCACTGTTAAGTTTTATAGGGGACTATTTCTGTTGGCAAACTGTAATTGTCTATTAAAATATGTTAAGTGTTTAAACAGGTAGTAAATGATGTGCTCTGCCATACAGGGGTAGAGTGGATACTGCAGGCTTGTGTTCGCAGCTCTGATACTCTGATGTTTGCATGGAAGCGTGCGATTCACATACAGAGTGAGATCATTTAATGAACTCCTGGGGCATGTTCCAAAGTACCCAAATAAGCACGTTCCGTTACTTCACCACCCAATTTGAACAGCAAAAGGGAACATCTAACTCGTTTTGTAAAATCTCTATTATATATCTCAATAAAGAAGTGTTTGGCGAGCACAGTTTGCAGACAAAGTTGGTTTGAAGATGATCGATTGCTCTACTACCCTCCCAAAAAACCCACAGCAGAAATGCCTGCTTTCTAGTAAAATTCCGCTGGTTTTCCGTACTCTCCTTAGGGTAGTGAATGAGCATGGGGAGATAGAAACCAGCTTTCAGAGTGCTGCTTTTCTAAAGCTGATTATAGAATATGTTAACATCAGTACAGGCACTACAGGCTACTGCACAAAGTAGAGTCTCTAAAGAACTAATTAGGTCTATGATGAACCCAGTCATTCACTTTTAATATTAAAATTTTATATGTGGCATAGACAGGGTGACAGCCTTGTTCCAAATTTTGTAGTGGTCATAATTTCTGAATGATTAATATGATTACTGTACTAGATTACTAGTACTGATACTAGTTTAATTAATACGATTACTAGAACATCACCACATTATTGACATTTTAGGACAACCGACTAATAACGATACGTCAAAAAAACATAAAGCACAGTTTTACGTGAAATGCAAAATGGCAACTCAAGTGGGACGTCACTGGAGTAGCTGCTTATGCCAGCAACATGCTCTGGGCTGCCTTTTAGTTACACAGGACAGACTCTATCTGATTAAGTACAACTGTATTACTGATAAATCTCTGAGCACCCATCCCTTCAAAAGAAAAGAGGAAATCCTTAGTTTTGGCTTACATTCAACCATCTGGCTGCTTGTAGGGTGAGGAGAACATGGAATGCAAGGTGAAAGTAGGAGCAAGTGCTGGTGCTTGACAGACACCTACAAATAGATTGCCTCAAATAATCTGAAGAATGCAGAGCAGCCCAAAACATTTTTACACAAATGCACAAGATATTTGCTGTGTCAATTGATGGCAGATTTTCTTCTTATTATTTGTGGTCTCAAATAACAAGTGACTGGGGTCAGATCAAGGGTACCTAAGTATCATGTCAGGCATATTTTTACTCAGCAACTGTGACAGCCTAACAAAAAGCATCACCCGAACACCAGACCAGCCCTTCTGCTTTGCTTCTCGCTCTACTCAGTGTCCCAGACCTCTGTGGACACCCTTGCCCCACTCTCCCCTCTCCAGCAAAACTGCTCATTGATACTTGGCTTGTAGGATAAGACTGGGATGGAAGTCTCTGTAGGCTCAGACAGATGCGGAGAGCAGCATAAAGGTATTTCTAGTCTTATTAAATAGAAGGAGAACAAAAGTAAAAACGGTAGGCGGTCATGGGTGTGGGGATTGTGGGCTGGACGCTGGAGTGGGGAAATGGGGCAGGATGGAAAGGAGAAGTGGTCGGTGTCGGGCAGAGGACACAGACGCAGCAGCGAGCACTCCTCTGGGAGGGCATTTAACCTGGACACCAAAAACAACCACTCGCCCCCGACTCCCGGAGTTTTATTGGCAGGACTTGGTCTCAGAGGTGGTGATGCACCCTGTGCGCAGACAGGATGCAGGTATGTAGGCTAAACCCAGCCAAATATTTTCGGCTATGAAAAACTCTCATTATTTTACAGCACCTTGGAACAGCATCAGCCTCCCCATAAATTAGGCGCTGGGCACACGAACGTACACTTTCCTCAGCCCTGCTTCAGGGAAAATGAAAGAGTAGGCGTAAGAGGTGACGGTGGGAACTGAAGCGTGGGCAACAGGGTAGTATTTTGACTGCAAGGTCTTAAACAGGATCGCTGCACACCCAGAAGCACAGAAGCACACCAGGTTTCTGTATAGGCCAGTCCTATTTGATGTCACATCTAGAATCAGGTTGTGTCAGTCACAACATATCAGACCTCAGCATGAGGAGAAAGTGATTCTTATTGCTGAACTAATTAGATTAATCAATGCACAAAAGAGAGCGTAAGTGACAAAAAGTTACATTTTCATTTAAATAATTTCAGCCCTGAAGTGCTTTTCTCCTATGTCTTAATGCGATGTGACCAATGCATTACCCTTAACAGATGAGAAAAACACTAAAATGAAAAATATTCTGCTGTCCTGAGTGTAAAATGAGAGCAGAAAGGGAAAAGCATTAACTGATCCAACAGATTCTCACACTGCAGTGTCCTGGAGGAGGAGAGAAGTGTCTGAGCGGGGTTGGCGTCCATACAGACCTATCAAGTTTTGCGCGCTGCGTGCAGGGCTGGTACCGCTTGCCCCAGCAGCGGCAGTTCGGCATCAGCACATCTCTCCCTCGCTCTGAGATCCCAGAGCAGGTCGGCCTGATCCAGGACCTGCAACGCAGCAATCAGATCTGCTGAGCACGAGGGAGCAAGATCAGAAAGAAAAGCCGTAACGCGAAGGGGCCTCCCAAGCTGCAGCCAGTCCCTCTCCACCTCGCGGCCCAGAGCAGCTGTGCCGTCGTCTGCGAGGACGCCAGCTTCCACGCCAGCGACACAACCGGCTCCTCCGACCCGGTGCGGGAATCTCGCACGTTGGGGGCAAAGGATTTGAGACGTCTGTTTGCAGGGGGTGTTAAACAGAAAGGTCCCCAGGAAGGGCAGCTTCGCAGGCTTTTTCTCACATGATCCCACCTGCCATCGCTGGGAGAGGACTTTACACTCGCCCAAACAAATTAACAATTCATTTCCAACCCTGACATGAAGATTAACCCTGCCAATTAATTCCTTAATCTCTTGCTGCCGACAAGGCTCACGGTTGCCATGTGGATGCTTGTCCATTGGGGCCTGAAGCAGGGCCATTCTTTTTAATTAATGCTGCGTCCAGGATATGGTGTAGCCGATATCCAAACATATTCCAACCATCCCAACCAGAGCTGTATCTCACACTTCACCGATGCGCCAGACAGCGTTTGATGGACACCTCCGAAAGGGCGTAGATTGCCTCAATGCTTAGGGCAGCTTTTGCTGCATAAAGGAGATGATAGATACATTAACCGACACAGTCATTTAGCCAGTTGTAGGAAATGCTTCTCGGTCATTTCCACAATAGATGTGATAGCACTACAAGTTCAACAGGATTGAAAGGTTTTTTTAAGACGATTGTAGGAAATAGTCGAACTTCATGATGAGACAGCGCTGCGACAACAGCAGCCTCCGTTGAAACAGGCACAGGCTGCTGCGTCGGGAAAGGCGTCCGCCCAGGTGTCTGGAAGAGAAGAGTTTCTCTCTTATTTAGTCACAGTGCCTGTGACAGAGAGACAAAGAAAAGCGGAGAAATAAGATGGCAGTGAGAGCAAGCAGCGGGTCTGTAGCCTCGAGAAGAGCACAGGGGAATCGTTTTGGGGCAAGGCGCTGCGTGCAAAGCGTTCGGATCCATAAGCGCAAAGTCTCGCGGTATGCAGCAGCGTTCAGAAAAACAGCGTTTTGCACGTTTCCAGTAAGCAGCAGGAAAGGAAAACTCCATGAGACTGTGTCAGTTCCTCCTGCCTAAAATAACTGACAAGGTGCCGGGGTTTGGCTCAGTGCTGGAGGGAGAAGGGGCAGCCGCACTGCGCACGGGGGCTGCTTCAGGAAAGAGACGTTAGATGTGATCTGAATTGACAGGAGTCGGGAAATGTGTGAAGTACAATAAAAAGGGAAAGTGATGCTCAGTCACCTCGAGGGCTCTTTGTAAACCGGCTATAACAAATTGGGTCAATTTTCCTTTGTTTCTATAGGTTTTGCCATATATAATTAAAAAGACACTGCCCATTAAGGTGCTTTACAAAGTTAACTAATACTCAATAAAATCTATGAATAATATTAAATTAAAGACTACAAAACCTCTCTGGACATACAAACCAGGAAATTGCAGGTGTATAAAGTAAGCAAGCAACAAAAAAAACATAATTTAGTGCCTGTTACAACTAGTCCAGCGGGTGGAACAAGTGAAGGTATCGCAGAACTGCAAGGAGCGTGTGGACTCTATAAACACAACGTAAACGGTGTTTACAGAGAAGTACGAGGAAGGAGGCAGTATGATATACTGGACAGGAGACTCTGCTCCACGTAGAAGTTAGGTAATGTCTGGTTTGGGGTTTTAGTTGGGGTTTTGTTGTTGTTGTTGTTGGTTTTACGTATTTGGGTTCAATGCTCACTTGCACACTGAACTCCCTGAGCCCAGGAAGGGTCAAGGTCACCCTGTTGCAATAGCTGGCCAGGCAGAGTGAAAAATAAAGTCTGGGTTTCCCTGCAGACCTCTGCCCATCAGCTCCTGACAAGGCGAGAGAAACATTTGCTGTCTGTGAATTATGAAAGGGGAAACGACATTTGATGCAAAAATTGCATCTACCTGATGGGAACAACCAGTCCAACAGCTGTACAGGTACCTACTTCAGAGGACATACTAGAGAGTTGTTTTCTTCTTCAGCAGATCCTTTATTTAAGATGTGCAGCAAAACCAAGAAACTGAGGACTGGAAGAGTCTGAAGCACAGATCGCTATTTACATAGTGGAGGCGTCTTCAAAGACACTGTGCCATGTCGCTGGAGAGTCGAGTCTTCGTGTCCTCGGGGTTTGTTTCCAAAGGATTTGTCAGAAGGACAAAAAGCTCACGTGATCTTTCGCACGGGCTGTTGCCCGTGACGTGGCATTTCGTGCAGGACTCTTAAGCTGTCCTTGTTGATTCTTGGTGGTGTTTCCTTCATTAAGTCACTTGGTACCGATTCTCACTAGGATTTGGGGCTGTTGGGGGGTGTGTGGGGGGGTTAATTTGCTGCTCTCTACAGGATTATTTGGCAATTCCTTGTTTTCTGAAGTTGTCACACTTTCTTCTAGGAACCCCTGCTATAAATAGCTCTTGGATGGGTGCCAGGTATGTATTTTTTTCCAGGCAGAAGCCCAAACCAAGCAGTGAAACACTTCACTACCAAACATGGCACACAGCAGTGTACTGGTACATGGACAGGGGGAAAGGGAGGTAATCTGTCGGTTCGGCACCGCAGGAGTTGCCAGGAAAGCCCAGGCAGTGCTAAGAGCACCATCCTTCCCTCTTGCCCTCAATTTATGGTTAAAATTATTTATCAAATGCAACTTTGTCAAAGCCACACCAAACACCGGCAGAGCTCAGTCCTGCTCAAGCCACGTACCCACATTTTGTCCCCCGTGCTCAGCTGAGCCATTAGGTCACCCCAGATGCATCCGTGCACGTCGCAGGCGGAGCCCCCCAGCCCTGCTCCAACCCCCACCTCGCACCCGCAGCTCCGTGAGAACTCAGCCTCCCGCTTCTGCTCAGATCGTCTTCAACCAGCAACCATAGCAATCATTTGCATCTCCCGTCATTAAGCCTTCTGTTTGATCACAGCCAAGCAGCCCTTATGGGGATCTGGCACACACTTACAATCCAAGCACGTTGGGAAAATGACTTCAGGGCTATTTAGAGAGGATTCCCGTGCCTACAACAGTTCACAGTTCAAGGGGATCCCCATCTCTGCCTGCAACACACACTGTTAAACACATGCTGCCAGAAAATTTTCCTTTGGGAGGGGAAAAGCAGAAGAGAGAATGGCGTGACAAGAAGTTCAACACCATCAGCCTTGGGCTGGGATGTTTTAATTTAATGCAGGACGGCAATCCAGGATGGACCTTCTTTCTCTCCCCCATCCACGCTCTGCATCCGTTTTCAGTGGTGCCACTTTTCCCCAGCGTAAGCCATCACCCACAGGCCCGAGCAGGCAGCGATCCCTCCCACTCCTTCAACTGCACCTTAACTGCTCCCTTCTTTCCAGACAACTGCACGCCAATCACCCTTATCTTGGCTACCTCGAAACTGCAAACCCTGAGCAAAGACCGGCTATTCTATCGCCAGCCCTCAAGCGTTCGGTCCTTCCCTTCCCCCTTACACCTAAATTGCATTGATCTTCAAATCCCTGCACGGAGCAGGGGGTGGCAAACGAGCAGGAGGAAGGCAGGGAACGAGGCTTCCTGGGCTCGCAACGCAAGCATTTGCTGTCACAGCTCTCCTTGCCAGCTCAACTCATTTGAGCCAACAGCTGAATGAAATTAATAAGGCTGCGTCCCAGTCTCTGCTACGCTAAGTGAGATGCAATCTTGCCATCGCTGGCACGCGTTCCTGGCTCGCTGGCAGACAGAGCTGGCAGGAGGCATCGCAGGATGCCAGGAGATGCCCCTGCTTGGGTTACGCACGGCTCCAGCCGCAGCAGGGCAGCCCTCCTGCCCGCGGTCTGGCACCAGGACACGCAGCTCGTACGCCGTAGCGACTGCTCCTGTGCCAACCCTTGTTTGAATAACGATATTTTCAAGCTGACGCCTGCAGAGATGTTTGCATTTTGCTCCCATGCACCTCAGGAGTGTTTTCTTTTAATTGATCTCACAGCCTGGGATTTTCCTAAAATACTTAATGGTTTAATGGCCTTGCTTCCAGAAGGACTTTTGTTCCCTTTAAACAGACTTCACTGCAGAGTAATGTGTCTCTTGTTCTCTTGAAGATCTCCGGCTTTCTGGGCTCTAGAAATCCAGATGCTGGTTTTCCTGCTCTCATCCCTTGGCATCCTTTTCCTGCTCTCATCTCTTGGCAATGAAATGAAACCAATTTGCAAGAAAATCTACTGCAGACATTGTATTTGGCTGGGTGGAAACTCCCCGTTCCTTTTGCTGTTGCTGGCTTAGGAGCATTTGTGGTTTCTGGCATGTCCCTACCAGGTATGAAACTTGTACAACTGCTGAATCATGAGCTGTGCAGGGACTGACGCAACACACCGCGTAGTCAACTTTCAGAGGTGGCCTTTGGCTGAAAATTCACTGGGAGGAGGGAGAGGTGAACGCCAAAAACCTCCGTGGGGCTGCGGGGGCGGAGGTGCTGGCCACGGGCCAGCGGAAGCCAGGAAGAGGTGGCCCTAACCAGAAAAGGGGTGTGCGGCTCGTGCGGCTCGGGCCGTGGAGGACTGGGCAGAGCTCCCGGGGCGGACGGCTCATCTGGAACGCTGCTCTTCCCCGGTGCGATGGCTGCAAACGGGGGAAACGGCGTCACGCCTGTCTGACAGCCAAAGCAAGGACGACGCCACTCCTACTTACCCAAATACACACACCTAACCTCCCTCTTTATCACCCCACGCTCCCCAGGTCACTTCTAGCAAATTATTAAGGAATATAATTAGAAACGCTCTCTACGAAGGAAAAAGACAGGGTGAGCAATGTTTAGTCCTGAGCAAAGACACGCTTGGAGGGAATTTGGAAGAAATTGCTCCAGACAGACCCTGCCATTGCTAGGCAGTAAGGAAACACGCTGGGCAGCTCCTGTTCGGAGGCACCTGCGGAGATACTGCATCGAATGAGCAAGGCTGCTGCGTTTTGAAAGGACGAAGGTGTAATACAAAACCATCAGCACCGTAAGAACTTCCTGGCCACAGTGATCTGTTGGTAATGGACCGCAAGTACGTGGTGGAGTTTGCATTAGTATAAACAGGCAGCCTAGTAAATTTATGCTGCGTTAGTCATGACAATAGCAGTCACGGCCTATTGTAACATAACCAGAATTCATTAGGTGCTTCCCTGTCATCTATATGAGTAATAATAATAACAACAATTAATGCTTCAAACATGAACACGTTCATCCTGCTCTTTTAAAAGCACAAATATTGCTGCCCTTATTTTAAGGATGGGAACCCAAGATAAGGAAGGAGGGTGACCTAATCATTGTTATTCTTTGGAGTACACGATCGCTTATGGTGTTTTGGCGCCGGGTTCATTTAGGTAATTATTTTTGTGATCCACCCATAAGTAGAACAACAGAGACAAAGATTTGGAAATGGAGAACAGACGTAAGACTGTGCTGCTTTGTAGCATACTGGATATTCTTCTCATTACCTCTGACCTGAGGCAACAGTTACAGGAGTTTTTGGGAAGAAAGGCGGAATATGATGGGTGAATGCATCCTGCTTAGATCTTGGCTCCAGACCTGGTGAGCACCACAAGATTCATGCACATTTGCTCTCTACCCTAAAGCTCTTGGTGTCAGGGACAGACACAAAAAGGGGGCAAAGATTTTAACGTCTGTCTGGAATTCAGTCTCTTGGATCCAGAACCAGACCTGGTGTCACTGGGGCTGGATTCAACATGATCTGGAAAGGCCACCCACCTCTGCTTCCACAACCAGCGCGAGAAAACACGTCCCACCAGGCAGAGTCAAGGCAGTAGTTACCAATCACTCCGTACTGCTAGTAAGCCTGTCCAGGAAAACTCTCCCAATATTGCTTACTGATCACTCTTTACTACATCCTGCTTTTTGTGCTGAATTCACCGAGCACACAAGTACGCTACCACTTTTGTCTACCTCGCAGTTGTTTATTTCAGATTGCAGAAACTTCTGCTTTTAGCTTCGGACACCCAAGCTCAATCCCTTTATAAGAATAAAAGTTTAAGCCTTTATACCAAAATCTCCAAACACTTAATAAGCACTACAGTAATTATCGTAATACATATCCATCAGTCCTAGAGTCAGTGTACAATCTGCACATATCAGAGTAGTTTTCCTGGGGGATGCAGAAGTCGGTGGACTCCCAAATCCGTCTCTTGCTCTCTAGGACCAGCACGGGACAGGGGGCAGGTCAGGAGCTGCACTAGTTTCTGTGTAGTGGAGGAACCATTTCACCCTGTGCCAACATCAGTGACAATTCAGTAACGCTGGAGGCTGCCGAGCTAGAGAAAACTGCAGCGAAGGAGGGACTCGGAAAGCTCTTGACTTAAACCAACTTATTCCTGACTCTGCTGGAAAGGCAATTACCCCTCACCACACCCAGACCTAAGTCAAGATCCCACCAGAGTGACAGGATGCCGTTCATAGCGATATTTCTCACACGGGCAGTTTCATCCTCATGCTAAGCTCAGTCATCCTCAAAGGTCACAGCAGAGACCTGTGATGCTGGTGTGTGACAGAGAGAGACAGGCAACAGTTCACGGGAAGATCCACCCTCTCCCGGTCTGCAACTTTTCCCACTCACGCCTATGCCCTTACTTCAGCCTCGGGCTTGGCAGGCAGGCAGATACTGCCTGGTTATCTAAACAGGTGGCACAGGCAGCAGAATGACTGACTTGGGCACATGCCGCTCCAAGATTTATGCAATCGTATCCAGGAGTTTTCAAAGCTCTTGGATTTTGCAAAAGAGTTTGCAAAGCTGCAAGAGGCCTTTGAGACCACAGCCCTTGAAAAATCAGCTCAATCGCGTCTCTGTTTCTTGCTTACTGACAAAAAAAAAAAAAACATCACCACTGTCAGCCACATACATGTTGAACTATGGAAGAAACGAGTTGTTTTCTTCATCTTCCTGCCCTGTTAACCAAATTGACAGATGTTAAGGAGGATCATGTGCTTTCTTGCAGGTTGGGGCTGGTGGACAGAGCGAGGGAGGATGGTGGAATTTCAGATCTCGGTTTGGGCATGCAGTCTAGCAATGCCAAGTAAAGAAATCTCATTGGGTTTGAGCAATGAACACGTCTGACAGGGAGCCATGAGAAAGGGAAACCCCAAAGGGAATCAGGAACACATCCAAACTCCATCAGACTCAAGCAGATCTTTTCCAGAATCCAACAAGTCAAATCACTGGTCCCAAAGCTATTTGTACCCTGACCCTCGCCTCACCACATTGTCAGCGTTGTGATTTGTCCCATTGTGCCTCTCCTGAGCCGGCCGCTCTGAAGCAAAGGTGGGTGGTAATGACTATGTCTGACTGCAACATCCTTCCAAGCTCGGGAGCCCACAAGTCTGGCATATCCCCAGAGCATTACCAACCTCACCTAATTCCCAGGAAGGATCTTCTGATGGAATGGCAGATGCAGCTTCTCTCCACCACACTCAGGTCCCTTCATTCAGGAAAAGACCACCGTACCTCCCTCCGTTCTGTTTTCTCTCTTTCCAGACTACAATCCACCAGTAAGGGTTCGGACAGCAGGGAGAAGTATAGCAATTCATAAAGGAGAGTCTAATGATCTTCCATCCCAAAACCCATGCCAATCCCCACCTTGACACTGCTCCCCTTGTTCAGCTATGTCTGATGACTGACTTAACTGTAACTTCCATCAGACACATTAAAAAACAGTGCTTTTTTGGGGATTTCTATTTCAAGTTGCACTCAGAAACAGTCCATTATTTGCAGAACTGGTGATAAAGGGGTCAACTGAATCCAGCATCCAGATGACAAAGTATTAATTTAATGCATAAACGGTTGTCATTGCATTGCATCACACCCCCTGTTCACAGCCTGCAGAGGCCCCTTTTCTCCCCAGCAGCTCTGGCCAACAGCAGACCTCTTTGCTCAGCTCCTGCGCTGGGTTTGGTACAGCGGGAGGCTGTTAATCGTCTCTGCTCCGCACACACATGACCTGGTTGGCCTTGCTTTGGAGACCAGCTGAATCAAGCTGGTTTTGCCACGTAAGTGATATAAAAGAGCAGACCTGTGCAGCAGAGGACTCTGATGGATCAGATTGAAATAGCAAACTAATGCTGGTCTATCCAGGCCACGAAGGATCAGAAATCAGATTAGGGAGAAGTCACTTACTGAACTGTCCTCCAAGCAGGCATTACTCAGGGGATATAATGGAAGTGGAAGGACTATTAGAAGTGAAACGACCAAACGACGCTAAAACACAGGGTGAAGTCTCCACTTAAGGTACGTTGTGCAAAGGGCACATTGTTGGGTGAGGACTGAGAGCAGCAACCTTTAATTACCTCCAAACACGACACCTCCATTGCTTACTTCAACTACTGGAGCAGGCAAGGGTGCGATACTGTGCTACATAAAGATGGAGCTGTGGAAGGGTGGACAGGAAGGAGAAGAAATGAGGCTTTCTTGAAAATGAAGTACTTCTTGCAAATGAAAAGGATTTTTCTTCTGAGTTAAAAGATGACTGACGTTTTCTTCCTGTTCTGCAAGATACTGGATTGTTCTGCTCCTCACTTGAAGATGATCTTAATCATCTAATAAAGACATAGGAAGGGCAAGAACACACTGCAGAGAACGCCGTGCTAACATGGAAACTGTGTTATGAAGCTTAGATCACACGGTCCATGAGGCAGGAGCTACCTGTATTTCTTATTTTTGTACATCACCTTGCATATGGGGTCCTGACCTCCTAACAGGGAATAATCCTGAGCTCTCAAGTACAGTGGCAGAATCTTACCCTACATGGAAATGTTGTTCTTAAGCTGAAACTGTTCCTGGATGTGACCATCCAGACAAAAACAACCGTATTGCAGGCAGAAAAAGGGCTGAAGTTTGCTGGGAGGGCAAGTGGCCCAGAAAGAGAGAGAGAAAGGTGCCTAAGGCAGCCGTCTGGGTCTTAAAAGCGGTGACCAGAACCATGAATTGGATGGGAACCTCCAAGAGCCGGAGTTAATCTGCAAAGCAGCCCGTGAATGAGAGAAGAGGGGGGTCACCATCACGCCCCAGCTCAGCATGTCTGCCCCAGGCATCCCACTGATGGGAGAGCAGCAGGTGACTTTCTGGGGGGACAGACCCTGTAAGTCCCTCTGACCAACGTCCCACTGGTTAACATGAACCGAGGGGACACTGTTGTTGTGTATATTGCTACGGAGAGGCGACGCGCCAGTGGGCTCCTGTCCCTGTTATTTTGAGCCTGGTAAACATCTACGAAACTCTTTTCTAGAAACATGTACGAAAGGCATTTGGCACTATGTAAGATCACATGCACATCTACTGCTACTGCTCTTTAAAGAGTAGTTTTTCATTTCTGAATCATGATGGAAGCAGTTTCCTTACATGTCTGAGATGGTTGGAAAAGTTACTAGTTTATATGAGCATATACATATATGTAACTGTGGGTGTATAACTGTGGGTCCCAAGGGGAACCTGGAAACCTACTCAAGCAGTGAGGCCTCTTGTATTATGCAAGCTCCAACCTGCTTTCCTATTCTAAAAGAGGATGTTAATTTTAAAAAAAAAAAAAAAAAAAGGAAGCTGGTTTTGGTGGTTTGGGTTTTTTTGCCCCACAACCCTAACTGTCCAAAAATGTTCAAACAGTTGATTAACAAAATAATTTGAAACCATGTCAGAAAGGTTCAGAAGATAGTGATTTTAAATAGTCCAGGACCCAAATCCCCAATCCTTGCAATTCTGCATGTCAGGATCACACTGCCGCGGGTTCAGCCCACAGCTGATGTGACTCTGCTCCCAGTCCTGCTGGCCAGGAGACTCCTCTCCGTGGCTCAGAGGCGTGAGGGTCACCCATGGCTCCCCGTTCAGAACAGAAATTGGTCCCCTGCGGAAGGGCCTTTGCCCTCGTATCAAATAATAAGAAAATCCGCATCTTCACTGGTTGTGTGTTGATCTGCCCCAGCTGACAGCATCGGGGCACGCAGGGAGCTGGGCTGTTAGAGGGTCCGGCTCAGCAGCCAGCCGGCCTGGTGGGCAGCAGTCTCAGGTTGGAAAGCATCAGGAGAAACAGGCCGAGTCCCAGTCAAAGACAACAGTGCTCACTGTGTATAAATAGCTGAACTCCAAACAAATGCAAAAAACCGAATGAACTGTCAAAGCTCTCCTCCCTCTGCGCTCAGCTATACTTTGTCTTAGGGTACGGGAGACCACAAAGTTAACGACTGGAGGGAATAAAACAGAGTTCTTGATGAAAATCCAATCCTATTATTTTCCAGCTTGTGGAACAGAGACAAAACAACATTTAAGTGTCTGTCATTTACCACTGACCTTTGAACAGAAATTTTCTGACAGCCCTTGTTTGTGTTTCCATCAGCAATGGGCTGCTTCACAGATTGCTGGCTGTGTGCTGCAAACGTGGTGAAGCATATGTGAGCCCACAGAGGTTTCGGTTTTTGCAGTCATCTGAATCCTAAAGTAGTTTAAATATCGTTTAACTCTCTGCCGTGTTAATGCTTTGAGAGCCACACAGGCCAGCTGAGAAGACATAAGTATTTCACGGGCTGAAGTGGTCATCGCTCTGCGCAAAGCAAAACAGCCCAGTCCCTTCTGGTCCCACAGAGCTCAGAGTATGAACCCAGCAGAATTAATCCCCCCAGTGAAAGATTAGAGAGTCAATGGTGCTTTCTGCAAGTGCCAAACACACCTTTGAAAAACAAGAAATGTACCCCAAGTAATTAAAACCGAATATGATCAATATTAATTGCAGTCAGCTGAAATCACGAGGACCTGACAGAGCAGTGTGACAAACAGCAAGTCTTCCAGATCTGACGGTGGTCAATGCTAAGCATTTTCTAACCGGCTGAAAATACTGAGATGAAATTTTTGAAAAGATGTGAAATTTAGAAAGAATACTGCTTGGTGAAAAAGTTGTTTGGAATTTAGATACAATTTAACACAATAATCTTTTGTAGAACATTTTTTAAAATAGTATAAGATTTATCAAATATAATCCTAGAGAAGTCCTTAATTATGTCTTAAATTCTACGTAGCAGTTTTAATTATTCTGTTAAAAAAAACCACACCACCTTCTATGTTAAATATGGTGTTAAAATAAAAATGAGCCTCTGATTTTGAGCAATTTTCTGAAAGTCTCCTGGAAGAAGAATTTCAACCTCAGCTCCTATGCCACTTCGTACCGGTCTCACGTAGCTTTTCTGAATCATCTCGTTGGTGAGGCTGCAGTAACTCGTGACTTTGTGAAAAAAGAGCTTGTATAAAAAGGAAAAAGAACCCCTCCAAAAACCCACAATGAGACTCAGAGATGTAGAAACCCACAAGCACTTACACCACCCCACGTGAGCAGGATGCCCTATTCGTTCATAGCTGCACCCCAGCCGTGCTCTCGGCCGCTCCCCATGGCACGGCCGCGCGGCACCGGACACGCCGGCTGCCAGCCCCCACGGTCACACAGCTCCTGAGAGCCCGGGAACTTCATGGATTTCGTACAAGCTCATACAGCGCCTACAGCAGTGACTTAGCGCTGCGGGCGCTCAAAGTGAAAGGGGAACCGGAGATGGTTTTCAGAGAAAAGTATTTCCCTCTCGCAGGGCACATCTGTGAGGTTTAGGTTACCTCACAGAAAAGATTTTCTGGGCGATATCTCAGCAGCCCCAGCAAAACAGCTATCTCAGTGCACTGTAAATAAAAGCCTGACTTCTGGGAAATTCAAAGTTTTCATTCCTGGAAAGAGCTAGGACACGTAAGATGCATCCACAGCAGCACAGTGGGAATCTCCTCCTTTCCAAGCCCACTGGCCACTTTGAGATACAGCCATCTGAGCTCAGACAGCATCCCAGAAACACTAATATGAGTAAGCACTGGCTCTTTCTTTTCTCAAATAAAGCCAAAGACCAAGGACACGGAAGGGACCTTCCCCAGGAAACCTGCGGGTCCAATCCCACCAACTGCCCCAGCCACTCTCAGCTCTTTCTGGGGCTCCGGCTTCCAGCAGGAACGGCAATTGCCACGCTCCTTCACAGACTGCACGTCTCATCCTTCTGACACAGCCTTTGAAGCCACAACCCTCGTCCATCCTCTTCACCCCATCTGTGTAAGAAACTCAGAGACTTCAGGCTTCCCTCGGAAGCGCAGTGGAAATGAGGAGCCTGCTTCAAACGCAGGGTTTTCTACTCTGCTGAGATGCATGCCGGGGTTATTGCAACTCTAAGGTCACAAAACTGCAGCTGTGAAAAACTGTCCCTGGACTACTTTTTTCAAGCTGAAAGCCTGTCACCAGCCCTGCAGCTGTTACACAGGGTATTTTCTACGTTTATTTATCTTCCTTTCCTCTCCCCATATCTCTGAAGCATTTTCTTCAAAATCCCAGGACACTCGCCCAGTGTCTCAAAGAATGGTGTTCCTGATGGACTATAGGTCATTTTTCATCACATCCAGTGTGGCAATGCAGGGGAGATGCTTAGTGATTTGAGTTACAGTTCAGACACACTAATCAGTCCGATCTGTGAAGAAACTCCTGCTCTTTCAAAACATTCACATGGTTTCCACCAGCAGATTATATTGCAACAGGAGTATGTGGTTTTGTATTTCTTCATACTATGACACTGCTGGAAAAAAACATTTCATGACCTCAGGATAAAGGGGGGAGGGAATTAAAAAAACCAACAATAAACAAATAACACCCCCCTTCCCATATGCTTTAGGATTCTCCCTCCCCTGCTCCCTTTTTCACTTTCAGTATTTGCACTTGGGTGTGCTCACGTCTCTGGTGAGCTCAGAGGTCGCAGCACCAGGCAAGCAGCTTGGCAAAGCCCCATTTGCAGCCTGAATACCGATCCAGCTCTCAGCGGACATGAAGACCATTGCCCAGGATGATCGCTGCCCCTGGTAATGGGCTGCTTTACATATGCTGAAGAAAAAAAAGAGACCAGCTCTATCTCAGAAGCAATCTTCCTCCTCCTGCTTACTGGCACCAAACAAGACAGAGGTATATTAAATGTGGCTTTTTTTCAGAGAGGAGACACTGCCTAGCAGAAGCAGAAGCTGAAGCTTTTCAGCACAGCAGCTGTCAAGGGCTCTCAGCCAGGATGAAAGGTTACAGCACATTTTATGCCTTGCATGAATTTTGAACAGCAGTGCACACGTCCAGACAGCTCCAGCTTTCATTCAAGAGAGCCGGCTCACCAGCCACAGCCCCGAAGAGCCTGCAAAGTTATAAACCTCCTGGGAGTCCCACAGCTATGGGTTTATCACATGGAAGCAGAACAGCATTCTGGTTTGTTTATGGCTTCATAGGCAAAGACCAGACCCAGAGACAGGACAGGAGTGAGGAATAAAAATGGGTGGCAGATCCCAAGAGAAATACATGTCCTGTCCTGGAGCAATTGATTCTCACCCATCCTATAGCATAGCATGGTGGCAAAGCAGTGTCACTTAGCAATTTTTAGATGGCATTTAAAACAATCTTTCCCTACAGGATAAATGGAAGTTTGTGTTCCAAAAATATGTCAGTGAAACGTTCCTGCCAGTTCATCTCCTGTTCTTGGTGTAGGAAGATGTTGTAGGCTAATTTCCTGACAATGCACGCTAAAATAGACAAGGAAACCAGCAGATTTCTCCTTTCGGTTTTATCTGTGCAAAAGGGATGTTTTTGTTGCCATCACTGTATTTTCCAGTGCCACTGTTTTAGAAACCCTGGCACCTAGCTCCTGTAGTCGCTGTTGGCAGGTGAGCCCCAGAAGAGGACTTAGATGCTTCAGAAATCTTGTGCTTTTGGACTCCCAGGGAGCTAAGTTTCTGAGTCACCTTTGGGGACTTTACCCATGACTAGTGAGCCCTTGCTGGAGTACTGGAAGCACATCTCGACCTAGACACCGGGACTAAACCGAACTGGCAGGAAGAGAAGGAAAGGGAACCAGTGCATGGAGTACACAGAGTATTGGAGCCGGGAATGCGACCCAGCTGGCAGATGTGACACGTGCAGGAAAAAACAGAGAGCGATGAAGAGAGAAAACACGGTCCTGCACACTTTTACTCACAAATATAATCCTTACTTGCCTGAGAAGAGGACTCAATCTTGCAAACCATATCAGGATTAGAAGTAGGCTTCCAAGCTTTCCTTTACATAGAGTTATTAATATGTAGCATTTTTTTCCGCTGTGTACTGGGACTGTTATGCATTTTCCCAAAGCATTCAGGACTATCAATAAAACTTTGGATTCAAAAGCACGGAAACAATCCACTTTTTGATTTTTCCTTTCCATAGATGCCCAGTGCTCTGATCCTAGCAAATGACCTAGATTCCTTGGAGAAGAAATTTAATCACTCACAGGGAGCCCATGCTGAACAGATCACAATATTTGTTCTCTGATCCAGTCACAAAGACGTCATCAAGCTTACAGCATGCCGACTTCTCATGACTAATCTGCACAGAAATATCATCCAGGAAGCTCTTTACAGAGAACGGGAAAGTGCAAATACTACGCTCAGGTTTTCAGCTAAATGGGCATGTGACGCTGTGTTTCAATTTTATGTTAAATGTTCTAGCCAGAAATCTCATGTGGCAGCTGGTCCTGAGAATTCTGTAATATGATAATTAAATGTCTGCCTATAAACAAAAGTGTTTGTATTACAAGTGCTTTCCCATGGCATTTAACTATGCAGCATGAATCAGAGGCAGGCACAGAAGCCGTTTTTCTTGGGTCTAAGCAAGTCTCCCATTGTATCCCAAGAGACATAGAATGGCAATGTGTGATCTTTCCCCACACTGTTGCTCAGCACAGACGTAGCAATAAAAATTATTAGATCTCTTACATTTATACAGTATATGTATCTTTTATTCCAAAGAATTCTCAAAGCTATTTACTTACTACATATCCATCTCAGCATTTGAGATTGCTGCTATATTATGGGTCGATTGCGAGAGCAAAGTCTCATGGGGACTTCGCAGAGTCTCTGGCTCTTCTTTTGGAAAGGAATGCAAAGACTGGTACCAAAACCTCTGGCAGGAGGAAAAAATTCCCATGCCATTAAATCCAGCCACTTCTGAAAGACAGCTGCGTACAGAAACACAGGAGCCCAGGACACACTATGAGAAAAAGTGCCACAGCCAGCTGGAAGCACATGTTGAATTCAAGTGGCTGGGATATTACCTCCAAGGAGACGTCCACGCTAGAGACTTGATCCAAGAAGTGCTCCCCGCTCTCCTAATACACACCAGCCAAAGGCTTGCACAGGAACCTACCAGCAATTTTTCATTATGTAGGTATTGAAAGGTTGGGATAAACCTGACAGCAAAAAGCAATAATACTCTGGCTGCCAGCTCTGACAGTGTCTTTGCTCTATTATTTCCAGCGACTTTCTCATTTGGGTGCTGCACACAGCCACCATGGGCTGGACACTACTCCCACGCTAATAAACCCTCCCCAAAACAGCGCAGCAGTGCAGAGGATCCGAGCGGCTCCTTGCAGTTCCCCCTCCTAGCTGGCTGATCTGCTGTTGACCCAGACGAGCATCGTACTTGTGCTCACATAACCTCGCATGTGAGCTAACAAACTCTGACAGATAGCAGCGTACTGACCGCGTGTAACTCAAATAACCAGAGGCCTGACTCTGATCTATCGACACCAATCTTACCCCAGCGTAGTGCCACTGATTTCTGTTGAAATACTGCCAAGGTCAGACCGATTCAGGAGAGTCCAGATGTAGTTTTGCCTACTGAAGGCAGGACTGCATTTTAAGTGAGAACAGATTTAATTAGTGCTATTTTAACATGATGAGTTGAAGAATTAGGAAAGGGGGAAAATAAAGACAGACAGAGCTCCAACAACTATAAATGTTAATCTCCCCACTGCGAGCTTAAAAAATGCGGGAGAGTTGAGGAAGGGAAGAGAAATTACCAAAGGGAAATAATGTCTCTCCTAACAAGATAATGCAGGGTTTGGGAAATAAAACCAAATAGAAAAAGCCTGGAGTTAAGAACCCTGCTGCTTAAAAGCAGCACTGAATTCCCATCACTGCAGGTTATAATGGAGTGGTTCTGCTTTGCTTTGTATTTAACATTCTACATTTCACTCCTGTTCACAGACCTCTGTGGAAAGCCAAGTTTTGATGTGGGATTACGGTGCAATGGCTGATGACCACATTAGCCATCTGGTCTCTTGCAGGTCCGAGCACAAGTCCAGGTCTTTCTCAGCCAAGAGTCGTTGGCTAAATGCAGTGGCATTTCTGATTTGCGTGTCAAACTGTTTCCACTACTGCATGCACGTGAGCGTAGCTGCGGTTTGCTGTTTAGCACGGTTGAATTGCGTTCCAGACCTGCAGGAAGACGACTTCCAGCCGAGACCAGCCGCTAATGGCTCACCTGGCAGAGCTGCCACCCATGGCCGAGGCAGCACTTGCCAAGCTCAGACATGGCTTGTGATGAATGAGGAACACATGCAACAAGTCTAGCCACAGCTAAACAGACTCAAACACCTGGCCGGGAGCCAGCAGATGCAACACCACACATGTTACAACACACAGGGAGAGGGAGTGTGATCGTACATCTCCAGCAACAGACTAGGCTCAGCATCTTTGCTCTCTTATATATGGGAAACCTGGTCTGCCCAAGGTTCGTGCTCCAAAGAACTAAATATCCACTGACATAAACTCCAAACGATACCTGAAATTAGACTGAAACACGTTCTAGTAATTGGCAACAGGCAAGAACTTTTATCTGCTTTAAATCAGGGCAGAAAGGAATGAAGCAGTTCCAGGCGGATCTGCTATGTAGCGGAAATGCCTTAAATGCCCAGAGGAGCACAGTATAAAAATGGAAACAGCCCGATATAAAGCCTCTGACGTCAGAGGGGCTGTTTCCTCCAGCCTCAGCCAGCTCTAATAAAAATCCACTGAGAAGTTCCAGAAGAAGCATTTGCTTTGGAGTCCAAAAGACTTATTCAGGGTCTGCTATAAAAACAATTTTGAGAACTTATTTATTGGTGTGCTTCCTAGTGCCTCCTGTCACTGCAGACAGACCCACAGCGGACGGATGGCTGCCCGGCCGGTAACCAGCCATCAGCTGTGCACTTGCTCTCAGTCCCCTGCTTGTGGGTAAAAGGTAGTAAAATCAATTTAAAAAGTGCATTTCCTGGAGGCTGCAGTAATCACCTATTTCTCTCACAACTGCAGGAGGTAAATCCCACGTACAAGGGCTACTTCTGTCGTATCACATCGCTCTGCAGAGCTTCACAGTCCCCCGTGCGTTTCACTGTGGACTCCCAGGCAGATCAGTGACATGTGGGCTGTTACGTCTCACAGCTCTCCCTAGCTGTTAGTCACAATCCTGGATATTTTCCTCATCTTCACATCCCCAGTCCTTCTCCAAAAGGCTCAGCTTGCTTACAGCTGACCCAGGTCTGGACATTTTCCATCCCACCTGAGGGAAGGACACCCACTGGGGGACAGATGAGCTATTTAATGGCCTCCTGACATTTTTGTAAGGTATTTGTAAGGTGAAAAAGTAAATAAAACCATCCTGCATAGGGGAACCGCCTGATTCTCTGTGTGGTGTTTTCCACCATCTCTTTAGGAAAGGAGACTGGCTGGCTGCAGGGCCCTGTACCAGGCGAGGAGTGGCCTGCAGAGCACACGTGTACACACACCCAGCCTGCACCGTGCCCACAGTCCTCAACAAGAAATCAGGCCGACTTCCAGAGTATTTATAGATCTTGAAAAAAAGCCAGAGCCCTCTCTCCAAGAGGATGCACCATTTAACATTGTGCAAAGTCATTAAGCCTAGCAACGCCGACTGTACAGCCCTGATCTGGTAACGGGGCATGTGAGCAGCCCACAAGACTTCATTAGATTAGTTCACATACTTGCAGGCACACTAAATTACCCCTGCAATCCTACTGCGATCAGAAATACAAAACAAAACAATTGCTGACAATGGTACAGACATAAATGTACTCTTAAAGTTTAGCATAAGTCTTTGCTGATGGCAAAGAAGTCCAATGGTAGAGACATGAATTTGCATTTTGCATTGCACAACAGTTCTTCTCTGCTCCTCCCTTTATTTATCAGAAGGAATTATTTTACAGTTTCTCATTTTTATTTTATTTTTATTCCATTTATTTTTACTCCATTTTGAAGGAACCCCAGTTTTTAGCCCTCTGACACATGCTATCCCGCATGCAGAAGGCCTTTGTAAACAGCCCCAGCTGTTAACGTGGATGGGGTTGGTGGTCTAAATTAAAATAGTTCTCTTGTACCCTTGGACTTTCTTTAGCCTGTCTGATGGAGGAGATTAAAGCAATGCAAGAGGAAGTAAAAGTTCACAAACGGATGATTTGTCAAGGGATTTCCACAGGTTAGCTTTTATTTAAAGCTTTCTCAATCATCTTATCTTACTGGGCTTTAAAACTGGAACAGTCACCTTGGCACCTACATCTATTCCCTGAAGTGTAGTTACAAAAATGGCTGGGGAGGCCACTTGAGTCACCAGGACGCTGACAGCCATCTGCTGTGCTAACAAAGGCAGATAATCAGCAGGCAGTGAGGCAGCCATTGCAACCAGGCTGAAATAAGGTCTATGCACTACAGCCCCTCTTCTAAGTCACAGGCGCTGGAATCCAGCAGATCCCCAACTCTCAGCTTCTCAAAAGTGGTTTTCTCAATCTCTAGATTGTTAGATAACCTTGAAACATGAATTAAGCACAACAGGCAATATCTACTTGGCTCTGCCAAGAGCCTCATTTACAAGCTCCAAGCCCCGAATTCCTGTAAGCCTCTTCCCAGCAGAGCAGCATCCCGTCACACGGGACTGCGTGAGCTGCAAGGCGAGTGATTTTTAAAATTTGACCAAGAATGTCAGTGCCCAGAGTTATTTGCACTCTGTTTCCCCACTCCATTCCCACGCATATGTTTCTACATGGTCTGAAATTTCTGGATGAAGAGTATTATTTCAGTTCCAAGGAGTATTACTGCTGGTTAGGTTAGTTAGGTCAATGCTCCAGGAGAGTTTCACTGAACTCGTTGGAGCTGTACCAGAGAAGAACTTGACCTGAAATCTCCCATCTGGGCTTGTGAGTGAAGCCATTAATAGGGCTTCATTCAGCCAGACCGTAGGCATCTAACTTCAGGCCCTCTATTGTACCCTAAAGCCTAGGAGGACCTTTGTGAACAACTGACAAAAAGCAGTGCCAAAACCTGCCAGCACAAGAAGGCTCACTGGGAGCACTTCTTTGCGGACCATGTTGGCACTATAAGAAATGTTATTTGTTCTTTTCCCTTAACATCTTTATTGCAGTCTGAGCAAACTGCATTTCCTCGCTGCCCACTACTGCTTTAACAAAAACAAGTTCTTTTAATTAAAAAGTGGATATAAAGCCTGAAACCCCAAGCGATGGATAGACAGACATACCGGCTGTTACGGTGCTATGCCATTTTCTGACTCTGTAGCAAAGATCTGTCTCCTGAGTGGCAAGTAGCGAAATGTATTTGATGTCTGTAGTTATCTGCCGCTCAGATTCAAGTCATTCCAAATCATTGCCGGTACCGCACTACGGAGATCTTTCTCTGCCACAAGGGGCTATATGCATCCAATCTCCATGCATTTACAGTTTGTAACTGTAGCTGTCTAGTAATGCTCTACATATGGGCTTGAAAGAACATTATTGACAGCATATTGCTTAAACTGGGTGAGAAACTACTTCTCAACCTGTTTTCAACCTCATAATTCAGCAGTGTCCAAATTAATTTTATGATAATCTCATGCATCAATAAATTCAACTCACAGGTGGCTGACAGAACCCAAGATTTTGAAAATTATGTGCATTCCCCTTCAGGGAACAGACACGGGCAGAAGCAAAGGCTTGATTGCAGCCTGTGTATTTTTAGACACGTTAATTAAATCTGCCACATCATTTTAGATAGATGGCTCTGCAACTTTAATCCCAAGGTGCTGCCTTTCAGAGGGATTCCTGCGGGAGTCAATTATATTTTGTTTGCATAGTGTTAACAGGTGGTACCTGCAACTCTAAACTCTGGGCATGGAAATGAAAATCCAAAGAGCAAATTCTGTTCACTTCGCTAAAACAAATGTAATTGCAAGCAAATATCCAAAAGCCTCCCTGGGATAAATTACCTTTCTCAAACTCCTCAGAAGTACAGTTTGCCCATCTATCCAAGGCTAACTGCTGGGCAAGCCTGGCTCCTTGCTCAAAGAAAACTAGGATCGGTTCCCCTTTTTCTCCCCAAACCTCACTGCTTTTGGTTTCTTCCCCAGCATTGGTCTGCCAATACCCAAGTCTTCCCTCACAGGCATGGGAAACTGATGAATTATCTCTTTCAGCAAAACCTCAGTGAGGCTGCGGAAAAATTAAAATAGAGGGGGACATCTCAGGCATGACATTTTACACACATGATTGAAGCTCTGAATCCGCTAAGCTAGAATATAGGCATGGCAACCAAGACAGCAATTGAAAGAAGTATTTGTGCATTGGTTGGGATTTTTGGAGCACCCAGTGGAGTTAGATCATACTCACTAATCACTCGGTTAAAAACCCCTTAATTTTGAAGGCCCTCTGACAGTGATGAAGTTACATTGTTACCCAGCACAACAGATGATTATTGGAAGGCATGTACACAATAACCACAACAAGTCAGTAAGATTGATTAGGGTTCTCAGGATGTGGTGGGTTGGGCTCAAGTCCTTTCAAAATAACTTGACATGATTTCTGCTGCTGGTCGGACAGATTTTAGGCTGACGATCTGACAATGAACATCCCACGGTCCTTTCCTTTGATTTTGAAGGGATTTCCTTTCTTGCCTAATTTTCCCACAGATTTCCTATGTTAAACCTGGTCAAGCCCACAGCCCATTTAGCTGAAGAAGGTCCCCTTTACTCTGTGGACACATAGCAGCAGTTATCTAATATAAGGATGAGCCCATATTTTGACTGTTTTTAAATTGTGATGGGGAAAGATTCCTCCCTTGTTTTCCCATAGTTTGCAGTTTTTATACTGCATGAACACGTTGCTTACTTCTGATGCTCGGCTTTTTTGGTTACTGCATACTACACTTGAGGTTTTTTCTGTGATCAGCCAGTGAGCACTCTGTCCAAGCTTTTAACACTATTATTAGTCTTGATTTATGAGGTGCACATCTTCCAAGACCACAGGTCTTCTTCGGTATTGCTAATCTCTGTTAAAAGCAATGAGTTTTCATCCTAAATTCACTGCCAAAGAAGTTTGCTTGGCTGTAGAAACCTGACTTTAGCCAGAGAATTTTTTTCCATGTAGATGGTAGAAAGGTTTGATATAAAACCAGGCACGAGTGAATAGTACAGTCATATCTTTCCAAGTCTTACTGGTTTGGAAGACCTGACAGGCAGGACAGAGCTGTTCTCTGATAAGGGAACTGTCAAAACAGGCCAGACGCTGTCACAGAAATGAGCAGGAAAAAGACCAATGAGCCTACCGAATCCGTCCCTTGGAGGAAGGGCAATATTCCTATTCACCGCTGCACATTTTTTAGTGAACAGAAGTTCAGTCTAGCGTTATTATAAGTGACTCAGACAGTGAGGCATCCACCACATCCTTTGGGACAGTATTCCAGTATCTGGTAAAAAGTTCAGCCTAAGTTCAACTTTCTCTTAATTACATCCTTTTATCTTTGTTATATGTTCTTTAGGTCACCGTAAGAAAAGTTGCTCTCATCTTGCTGAGACAGAATATACAATAAACCTTTTGCATTTTCTTCTCAATCCTAAAATAAATCTCCTCAAAATATTATTTAATGTTTACCTCTGCTACTTACACATAAAAATTCATTTTTGCTCACATGACCAAGGTCAAGGAACACAGTATAACACACTTCATAAAAGGATGTCCTTGCGATATTTTCAACATAGCTAAATATGGGAAGGACCACTGCCTTTGTAGAACCTCAACTTTCAACCAACAAATCAAAGAGACCCAACCACATTGTCTGGTGACTTCGGAAAAAAACTCAACCTACATGAAATCAGTGGGAGTTTTATCACTGATTTCAATGGAAGCAGGATTTTTCAAATGGGCATTTCATTAAATGGACTTTCTGTGATTCTCCAACCTCTAGAGGTGAGCTGGATTTGGAGCACATGGACAGAGTTGAGTTGATCCCCATGAAAAATAAAAGCATGAACACAATCTGCAATTTAAACAGAAGAAAAACAGCTCTCTGAAAACTGTGGTAGGGTAGGGGTTGGCGCCTGACTGCAGGGAATATCCTGTTCTGACGCCAGGTAAGATGCACTTCCCGCTCACTTTGTACCTAAGCACATGGCATCTGCTCACAGTTTTTCATGTGGGAGTCAGATGCCTTCTGGTTCCTCAGGCTTCTTCCTCCACACAGGTCCACTGAAGGCCACAGCGTTCCTCATGACCATGGACTGCCCCAGCTACAATATAGTGCTTTTACGGATATTGCATTGCCTTCCTCATCCAGGCATTACAGTTTCCATGTTGCGTGCCCACTGCAAGGTGACAGAATGTATGTGACAGCATCACTGACCCAGAGATGCCTCCTCCTCTCCAGAGCTCTCTTTTATCCATCCAAAGGTTGTTTAGCATATCAGGTCTATCAGAAAGCTGCCCAGGGGTCATTCATATCAGCAAGTCATCTGGGCTGATTTGTAAATGGTATCAAGCAGCCCTTCCAGGCCCAGAATCCAAACCCCGCAAGAGGCTGTTTCAGGAAGGGAAGGGAGATTTGGAGCACAGTCACCATTATCTTATCAGCTCCGTTGCAATTCTGCCAAGCTCCCCTCCTTAGGGTTTCTTTTACTAAAGGTTCCTCCATACTTAGACCTCTGTTCTGCATCATTTTGCTTGCATATCAAAGGGTGAGTTAAAAGGTTCATCAAGTGGGAAGGCAGATGCATACATGCAAACACAAATGGCAAGTCCTCTGTACTTCATTGACTTTGGGATCTGAGGGGCATGAAAAAGCAGAACAAAACCAGGGGAGTAAAGCGTCCAGCCAAATTACATCTGTCTTCACACTAAGATTCCCACAGAGTTACCTGAAAACCTCAGGAGAAATGTCATCCCAACACATTTAATTCTTTAAAAGAAGAATGAGAATAGAACCATAAGTTTATGTCACCCATAGTATGATTTCAGGCCAGTTCCTGGCTCACATTTATTGTCAACACTGAAGGGGGGGGGGGGGGGGGGGGGCAAAACATTAAGATTCGTTCCATTGAATCTGGATTTTTATTCCTATTCCCGTTTCACACAGCTGCTGGAGCTGGGGTTTGTGTTTAATTCATTAGATTCTGGAGACTTGGGGTGATTTGGCTTAGGCTTCAAGGACTGAGCCACTTCTCTATTCTGCACCTTAACTGAAACAAGAATATCATCTGAAAGATGCTCCCTTTGACTTGCTTGCTCTGACTCCAGTGGAGGGGCACACACGCTATTAACAGATGGAGCTTATTTAATTTAATAAAGGCTGATTTTAATCAGACTTAGAGTCCATAGCAATTATCAACGAAGTCCTCAGTTTCTGCAGAGGTCATCAGTCGTTTCTCTCCCAGACAGCTGGGAAAGACGTGGTGGGATGCAGGGAGATGACAGCCAACCCACGCTGGCCTGTGTGCCTGGATCAGGGAACAGCAACACGCTGCCTGCATGCCGTTCGAGGAGAGCAAGCCTCAGTAATAGTCAATCCAGTGAAAAGTACTGCCCTCACCCGAAAACACTCTGCATCGGGATGAGGCTTTTTCCTGAGCATGTTAAAAAGCTGCACACGCACCTGACAGCCTGCACAGGAAACTAATGCAGAGGCTTTGCTGTGAAAATGCAGAGCTTTAGCTATTTATATGTTTATACATAGCATCCTTATGCTTGTAGGCATCCTTATGCTTGAGGGCCAACGGACACCTGAGGCCACACTTGCAAACCTGCTCGGTGTGCCCGCTTCACCGATGTGCCACCGACAGACAGCCCAGCTAGAGGCAGAATCAAAACCGGTGATCAAGCAACGGAAGCATGAGAGCCACATTTCTGCACCGAAAAACCACAGCCTGCTTTGCAGAACTGCTTAAAAAAACCCCCAAGCTACAGCTGTTTTCAGAAGCTGAGCAACTCAAATCCTCAGGTCATTTCTGAGATGACTTAGCAGGAGTACCTAAGCTTGCAAAGTGACCTGCCTAAATCATACCGGCAGTTATTATTCTGCCTGGTCCCCTGGCACTCACTCTTCTCTGCTTTGAATAACTTTCCTTCCCAATAATTCCGCTGTTACAGTCAATGAAAAAAAAAAACACCAATATTCAAGACCAAGAAGGCAGCTTTTGAAATAACAAATGAGAGAAATTACTGTCCCAAAGAGAATATGAAAAAAAACAAGTGAGAACTGTAAATACTATAAATTTGCTCCCTGTTTTCCCACTACATTAATAATGTTAGGATTAATGTCCACAAATCTGTGTATTTCAAATGCCTGAGAACAAGGGGGATTGTAAAGCTGACCTGTTCCTTTGCCAAGTCTTTGATTTCTGCATTACGTTTCCAACAGCTTAAGAAAAATGTAATATAAAGCTCTAGATGGTAAGCTGAATTCTATTTTTTCCAGCATTCAACACAATTCAAAGCATAAAAACAAAGCACAAGGTGGCATTTTCCCCTTTTGTAAAGGTACACATCTTTTCCTCTAAAACAACAGCAAAAGAAAACCTTTTATTTCTTCTGCCTTGCTCCCCTTCTGGGAAGAAAAGGAGAGGTGCTGCTGTCCCATTAAACAGCATGTCCACCCGCTCAGATAAGGCAGGCTGGCCTCCTGAATTTGCATGTGAAAATTACCCTGTTTCAGCTCTGGAAATTATGCTTGTACGTGTAAAGAGAGTAGCTTTTATGCTTTGAAGTGTGCAAGGCAGCAACGATGAAGGCAGGAATTAACTCAGTACCGATTACCAGCTCTTGGTCTCCTCCACATCAGACTTTTGAACACAGAACAGAAACACACCGAACAGCCAGGTTACGTTTCTTTTTGCGATCCAAAGCCCTCAAAGAGAGGAGACGAAAGCTGTATTTGTTCCTGGAGCCCAGCCTTTCCTCTGAGCTGTCTGTTACTGACTCAGGTTTGTGTTGGAAAAATACATCTTCAGAGAAGTGCCAACATCAAACACACAAGAGATTTTACAGGTACACGTATTGAGGCCTCTCTGTGAAATGCTATTTCCCAATGAAAGCATAACCAGGGGAATGCACTGGAATATTTTAATAGTAAGAGGGGCACTCTTATTCCTCTCCGGGCTGCTATCAAATACGGGCTAATCTTTTTCTTTTTCTTTTTTTTTTTTTTTTTTTTTTTTTTTTTGCTAATGGCCCCTTAATTATCATCACAAAGTTCTAACTTGGATCCTCCACCAGGAAATCACTAAAGCATGCACTTAACTCCATCTTCATTTAAACAAGCAAACAAACAAACAGACAAGCTCATGCTTCACATAGTGCAAGCATTACCCATACTGAAATAGCTAGTTATGCACTTCCCGGACAAGGGGATGCAGTGCCAAAACCAATCCCGAAATCCACCATCTCTGGAGCAAAACGCATCCGTTAACAAATGTGCAACAGCTCTGGCCAGCAGTGAGGAGAGGGAAGCACATCCCAAGGCTGCTGGTTAGATACGCTCTCATGATGGACAGCTGTAAGGTGGAGCTTCAGAGGTTTTTGCAGACCTTGTTGGTCCCCTAGCCTAACCAACTCTTCTGCAGGGGTAAGAAACTTAATATAAAGAGCCCTGGCCAGGATGCGCCTTGCTCTCTGTAGCTGCTGTCCTAATTTCTTGAGGACTTCTGCATTGCTCTGTAATAGATATCAGTCTTCCTGGTGCTCTCTGTACTTGGTAAACGCCACTCAAATGAAGACCACCTAGAAAATAGCTGAGAAAGGCTTGGGTCCACTTTGGTATTTTTCTCCCCCAGACACTGAATGCTCAGTGCACTCTTCAGCTGTGACTTACATACACACTATTATGTCTCAGCCAGAAGAAAAAATAAAACCATGCGGAGGGAAAGTTAAACTATTCCTTGATATTTTAATAATGATCTCTGAAAGACAACTTATTGGATCAGTGCCTCTGTATCCGTCTCAGTTTATGAAATTAAAACCTTTGCAAGATTTAATAACCAGAGAAAGAAGAATTTTGGGGGAAATATGCCTCCAACCTATAATTTTGCTCTTTTCCTCTTTATAATTTCCTCAAGCTAGAGAGGAAGAATATAATAAAGTAGATAATTCTGTAGCTTGAAGAGTATGCTCAGGAGTTCAGTCCCATCAATAAGCAGTGTATTTCCTGACTATATATCACGTAAGTTTTGAAAATGTAGTAATTAGAGTCAGACAAGCCAATCAAATGAGAAATGTGCTGAAACACTGTCCAAAATCTGGAATGAACTGCCATAAACTGACCGCTTGCTGCCTTTTACCTTGCTCAGTGTTTGCTCTCACCCGTCACAATGTTCCCTCTGAAGGTCGTTACTGAATATCATTCCCTGAAGATTAGACGGCCTCTCACGGGGAGCCCACCTTTCTTAGCCATTACTTGCCTATTTGTTCTTGTGTTTACCTTTGATGTACTCTTGACAGCAATCAGAGCTAGGCCCAAATGTTGATGGGCTGAATGAGAGAGCTCTTTTGATCTTCCCACGCACGCTTAGCAACTCCCGCCAGATAAGGACATTGAGGGTGGCACCAGGATGGATGTGAAGTATCTCACCCTGTGCCTCAGCCAGATGTGAGGCTCTGTTACAGTCCCCAGCTACACAGGCAGGATGTTCGGGTCATGGTTTTGTGGAGACTTATGACCACAGGAGCAAAAGACCCCTCTTAGTCCTGGCCCTGTTATCTAAGTTAGTGACCATCTATCACCAGCAATCTTTGATCAGAGTGTGGAAAGAGGAGGTTAAATTGAACCGAGGGCTGATAACTGAGAACAGGACTGTGATAAATTCACAAAGAAAAGAACCTAAATACTCAGGCTGAGCATCCAGCTTAAAATCCACACTGACACCTACTGAAATTCTGACAGCAGACAGCCTTTTCGCTTTGCTTGGAGAATGGCATGTGTTCAGAGAGCTCTCAAGGCCAAAATTCACTTCTTCAGATTGGCTAATTTGAATTGGCCCATTAAGTATTCCTGAAACAGTCTTAGATAGTCAATTGTAATCTAGAAATATTCTGTAGATAGGGCTCCAGCAGGAATCCTTGAAATAAACCGCAGTAAAAAGAGAAAATGATAGTCCATAATAGAATCGCTCCATTCAACATAATAGAAAATAAAGCATAATCAGTGATTTGAAGAGCGACACACTGTACTAAGCACTACGCATTACTCATTCTCTTCAAATGATCAAAATTGCCAGGATTTTCTCATGTCTAGAGACCAAACAACCCCATAAAGAAACTGCTGAATATCAAGAGGAAGATTTTTCTCTACCAAGAAAAACCCTTTGGCGGCATTAAAGTCTTGCAGTCTGCATCTTAAAGGCTGCAGACAATATTCAAAGGAACAATTTCAGATCTGACGATAGCCACGAGTGAGTCCCATTACACCTCTAAGCAGCTTCCCAGCCTCCGGACCTCACCGAAGGATCATTTCTAGAACATAAGAGAATGAGGAACATTAAGCTCAAAGTGAGAGTAAATCTACCTGATGTATTGTTAAACTTGTCAAGCCTTTGTGATAAATTGCCAGTATCTAACCTAGAGCGCGAGTCGCCATCGTCAGAGAACAGCATTTGTTGCACAGTATGGTCTCGCTGCCTCTAGCACAGCACACACATAAATCTTGTTAGTGAACTAAGCATAACTAATGCTTTGTGTAAGCAGTTGTGTGTATGATTTGAGTATTTAGGAATTCAACCTTCCGAAACAAACTGGCTTTCACGTGTACCAATGGTAGCTACTTAGTCAAGCCAGCAGTTGCTAAGCAGTCTTGTGATGTCAGCTTTTAAGCAGAATTCCCCTTGATGTCATGATGTGACCCCATGTAAGGAAATACAAAAAGAGGTCTCATTATTCCTGAATGCTTCATGCTCCAAGCTCTGAAGGTTTACAATTATTGTGCAGAACAGTCAGATCCTGATGTGTTCACCTGGGAGAAAACATACAGGGGTCTGGTGTTCCCAAGAAGCTATTTAAACCTGGGTGTGAAAAAAGCAGCAATGCCATCTTCCCTCCCGACAAATCCCCCCCTCCTCCTGAGAGCAAATCAAACATCTAATTGAGAGAGCATCCCAGAGCAACTGGCTCCCTTCAGTGCTGAGCAAAAGCCTATTCTAGCATCAAAGTCACTGTGTATGAGCCAGCTATTGGCGTTCCTTCACCCTAAGGAACTGTAAGCTGTAAGCAACAGGGGATATAAGAAGGTTTACAGGACCTCTGATATTAGCCGTGAGAATCTGCAGGATTTACTGTCAGAGCTAACTTAGTGCCTGATTTTCCCACTGCATGGATGCCTTCAGGAGCTTAAGCCATCAGCACAGCTCCACGGTTTCTTCCTAGTACAATAAATATTTCTGCAGCACATGTGAAAACTTGCACTGGAGACACTTTACCATGTTGCTAGAGAAATGCTTGAAGGGTTTAAAGGTCCTGCCAAAACTGAGGAGGACAGACAGATTTGCAATCCAAATACATATTTCTACCAGAGCTTTTATGTTTACATTACCAACCACTGAATGTCCATCTAACTGTCTTTTAATCAAATGTGCCTGGCTTATCTTGTCTAACGCACTGCAAAGCAGTCTATCCTTGTCTAAGTACGAATTACCCCCACATCCAAGCATCTCACAATCTTTAACGCTGAATTGTCACGACAATCCTGTAAGGAAGGGAAATGATGTTTTGCAAGCAAGAAAAGGAGGCCCAGAGATGATCTGTGCCACACTTCCATAAAAATCAAAGTTTACCTATGCAGATCTGCCAAAGGGCAGGGAGAAGATCTGGAAAGCGAAATTCTGTTAATTCCCTCAGCTAGTCCCCAAACAAGGGACTGTTCTTGCTCCCATCTGGAAAATAAGATGGATTATTTTGTTCTGTCTATGTAAAGTTGCATTTATTTGTTGCGAGGTCAGAAGCTGACAACAAAACAAAGATGAAAAAAACCTAAAGCTGTTCCTCTGCTGGTCTTCCGTCCCCCTCGGCACCGTGGAGTCCCCTGCTCTGCCTGCGCTGTGACACCTGACAGGCCCAGAACCCCCCTTTGCGATTTAGCTCAAGAAGGGGATGTTCGTGTTTTACATCAGATTGTCGAAATTAATCCACGCTTTCTCATCCTTCTAATGCACTACACGGCTCTTCAATCGATACGCTCCTCCCCGGGAGGGAGCAGGTACATGTTCCAAGTTCCGCTTCGCTGTGTACCGTTGTGCGGTGAAACCGGAGTCTGTCACCCTCTTGTCATGTTAAGAGAATAATATAATTTAATCTTTCCAGGCAGTTTAAATGAAGCTGCTCTACCCTGAAATAGATACATGGGTGTACAACATGCAAAAGACAGATCCTTCGATAAACATGTTACCCGTGTCTCTATCACACCCGGGGATGTTAAAGATGCCCAGGGTCGTATCCCCCCCAGCACAGAAAGCTGTCACCACACATGAAGGGGACCAAACTACTATTTCTTTGTGCCACCTTTGGAGGTCAAACAGACTGACCTGCACGTTCATTTGCCCTTGACTGCATGACCGTCATGGCATTGCTGCTTTTTTCACACTGCACGTTTCCCTTTCAAATGCCTTTACTTTAGCAGAGGCACGGGCTGGCTTCACTGTATAAGACCTCCCTCACGCCGGCCCCACGCACAGGGGTGCCCGTGCCATCGAACACGACTCCCTTCTCACTTCATCGCACGGCTCTGGGTTCCCAGTGGGGAAGCGGGATTTTGCAGATCCAGTGAGCCCTGACACAAGACATTTTCCACTCTCACACTTCTTCCTGCACATGATAGCAGCCATCCCAAACTCTTGGTATTTGAGTACTTCCACTCATTTAACCACAGGAGAAATTTTCTGGTCTGCTCTCAACAGACAGTGACTCCTCATCCTAATCCTGTATGATCATACATTCCCTGCTCCCCCCTCACTGCTTTGCTGTGCTGGGAACTGGGAGCACAGCTTCACCATGGGGGCAAGAATACTCACAGTGTCCAGTCATTTGTACTACAGAAATAGAAGGCATAACATATTAGTTAACAAGAATTTGGAGTACCAAGTAACAGAAAGACTAGATTCATACCTCAGTATATGGCCCTTCACATACATAACATGAGCTGAGCAATCCGCCTTTTGTAACCCTGCACCTGTTCTACGGACTTAATTTCTGCTGTTACGAGCACCCACACCACACCGACCACAGAAAAATCAGCTGGTGTGTGGAGCCCCTGGGCACGTCCCCCACGCTGGGCAGCGGCTCTGGGTTCCCAGTGGGGAAGCGGGATTTTGCAGATCCAGTGAGCCCTGACCATGTCTTGCAGTGACATATTTGCTGCCTATCTGAGAGCTTTCTAAAGACATTGTTCAAATATCATCAAAAAACCCTTACACCAATTTCCTTCCACTTCAGCTTACAGCCAGACAACACACTTGTATTCTCCAGAGAGAGAGAGTTGCAATCACTTTGAAAAACCTTACACATTTCTGAGTTGGAAAGTGTAATCCCTCTTTAAACAACTACTTATTTTCTACTGTTCTAACACACTCTTGGCGACAGCACTTAGATTTGGAAACAAACTCCCCCTGCCACCTGAGAGACATAGTTTGTGTATTTGGTTACAAAAGGCCAACAAACGGCGGGCTTTCAATGCCAGAGAGACCCTTGGAGCAATCAGTGGCTTGTAAAAGAGTGTTTCTGCCTGGTGCTCAGTGGTTTGGGGGCTTTTATACATTTGTAAGTGATTTTTGCATTTGTGGTCTTGTGGGACAAATAACATTGTTGGAACCAAGCAGCATGACTAAGTATAACACAAACTTCCTTGCAACCCTCTTCTGGCACAGCTGAAAATTCACCTCCAACAAGGCAGCTGTTGCAACGAGCACTCGGGCAGCTCTGAAATGAAGGCCAGGCACAGGCTCAGCTGTAAGACCCGCAGCATGAGAGTAAATAATCTCTCTAGGGATTAAAACAGATTGCTAACTGCAGAAAGCCTCCCGAGGCAGTTTTAGGGACAAGCGACCAGGGCAATTGCCCAGAGCCGTGGTCTATGAGACAGCGCGGCTAAGCCACATTAAGGGCTAGTTACTTAGGAGTGGTACCTGCCTTTAACCGCAGCTCAGCATCATTTCAAGCCTACAGGCAACTCCACCTAATCAAGACCTATTCCTTGTTTTCTTCTAATGGAGGTTTCCTGATCATGGGCAGGACAAATCCCTCACCCTTGGTAAGCTGTGGCCCCTGCTAGAGGAACGACACTTGCACTACTTCTCTCCTTCGTGGAGTTTATGCAGTTCAAGCCCGCGGCAGACCATTACAGCATTTACTCTGACATCCTGTATATCACCACCTCCTAAAAATCACCCATAATCTTGTATAGAGGCCAAAGCTTGTGTGTGGGAAAGCTCCCCTGCAAGAGCAGCCCCAAGTGTTATAACTCCCGTTCACACTGCTGACATTTGGCAGGCTTGGAAGTGATTCATGAAGTTGGTTGTTGAGAGAGAAGGGTCTGCTGAAGTGGTTTCTGATCTCACTCCTTTGAAGAATGAAAAGTGACAGTAACACTGAATAAACAGCTTAACAAGTGTCTTAAGTTCTGCCCTGCAAAACCCAAGACCTGCAGGTGTAGAGCACGCTGAGCCCTGGGACCCACATTTCCAAATGGACGGCTGCTGTCTGAGGGGTGCAGAAATCTGTACGCACGGCTCTGCCCCATGCAGTGAGTGACAATCGAGAGAGGAAAGAAAAGCAAAGAATGAAAGAATAAGTGCTGCTCTGGAGCTGCCAGTCCTTTGGGGGTTGCAAGAGACTGGAGCAAATGTTCCAGGTGCAAAGAGTGCACGGAGATACAGCTTAACGGCTGGAGCGTGGCCCTGTGGGGTAGGATTACACGATCTGTATAATACTCATGACCATGTTCAAACACGCTTTCTCTGCTCAACCATCAGAGTCTTTACAAGCAATAAAGCAGGTACATTGCAAGAATACAGCTTATTGCACAGTGGAAGGGGACTGTAAGCCAGCCTGGCGCTCAAGAGACGGTCATGCAGTCAAGGGCAAATGAACTGCAGCAGCTCTGTGCTTCACCATCCATCAGTAGAGCTGCCACAGATACTCAGCTGCGGGCTCTTAGCCTGCCCTGGTCACACAGTGAACTCTGTTAGCTAAACCTCAATAAAAAGGATTCTCAGAAAATACAGCAAAGGCTGTTGCAGTTCCCGAGCACTACGAGGACAGTCAGCTCCCGACACAGAAGATGCTCCATGACTTTCTGGTATTCATTGAATTGTTCCCCACATCCCAAAACAATTAGTGCAGAACTGGTCAGAAATTTTCAGGCAACACACCATTTCAGCGGAAGATGCTCTTTTGCTGAATCCAAAACATTTTGTCAGAAATGCCCTGTAAACTTCCAACACAATGCAGGGGGTCTGTGGGCATGGATTCCAAGAGGGCTACTGGATGGGAATCCTGTTCTCTTCAGGCTTTGCTAGCAAAGCTGGGCTTCCAGGCTCTGTGTCGGGAAGCTGAGCATCTGGAAAAGCAGGCAGTGCTGGTGCCGCAGCGGCACACAGGAGCACACAGGAGCTGAGAGTGCTCCAGACGCGGCTGTAGTGAGGGAGCGCAGCTGTGGAGCCCTGTGGCACGCAGGTTGCCGCAGCCGGGGTATCCCCGCTACCATTTCTCTAAGAAACATCATATGCCAGGAGTTCTGGGGGTTTTTTTCCTCAATTCCAAAATTTCTGGGTTTGAGGCATTTGTAAACTTTTGGCTTAATTTTGTGATAAAATCAACTTTCAGAAAAAAGGGGTGAATGCATCACCAACAAAAACATTTCAGAGAACTTGAGATTTTTCACAACAGGACATATGCAAGATTTGCCTTGGACTTTGGAGCGAGCACTGGTGCTGGACTTCTCAAAGGAGAGGGCATTCTGTATTTCAGTCAGTCCTAGCCAGAGGACTCGACCCCCAAAGACTTTATAGGTACTAAAGAAGTGAGCAAAGTTAATGATGGATAGAGCCACTGAGATATTGATTTTCAGAAGGAAAAATATTTCCAATTCTCTAGCCTAATCCTGCTGACATACAAGAAGCTGCATTAACTCCCAATAAAATTAAGAAAAGAATGAGGTGCCTTTTATATGAAAAAGCCTGTAACTACAATAGATACTGACCATGAATATAAATGGGAACATATACAAAATTAGGCCAGGTAAATTAGCTGGTGCTAAAAGCCTAGATATAGCCCGCACATGCCAAATGTTACTCTGGAGAAATCTTGTAATTGCTTTAAGGACAGGCTTAAGATACTGTAAGTAAAAGCCATTCAATAAGCAAGCAGAGTACATAGCAAGCAGCTACCAGGAATATCATCATGTAGAAAATGCTTCTTTCCATCTCCATCTAGTGGGTCAAACGAGCTATTGCTTTATCCCACGATGTTTTTATGGCATCGCATGCGGAGATTTACCCTTGTTATGTAACAAGCCTTTCAGTCCCCTAATTCTTTCCCCATGGCTTTCTGCTATTTCTCTAGCTGCATCTCTGTCCCTGTCTCTCTTTTCATAACAAAAGAGTGATTCTCTAAGTTTCTGCACTTTGCTTAATGGTATTCATTGCACATTAGGGCCATTTTACAATGAGATTTACAGCAATGTCACGAATAGCGAAAATTGTTGTAAAATAACCACGGACAACATTATAAAATAGCAATAAAATCAGCAATAATGCACAGCTGTGTATTTATGTTTGCCACCTGTTCACTTCACTTTTTTTTTTTTAAAGCCAACTCTAATCAGATCAACCAGTTCAGCAAAGGAATGATGTGATAATGTTTCACATGAAAGCAAAGGACCAAATTTCACGCAGGTCTCCCAGCCTTTATATACAGACACAAAGAGAGACCGTTCACTGTACACACGTGTACATGTGCGTCAGGCACAGAAACAGAGAAGATACATCACCCATATTGCTCGTGCGTGACAATTATCGAATAACCATCTCTACATGCACAAAAACATACATCCCCACAGAGACACACATGATAAATATACATCTGATCGCATGCTGTAGGCACATATATCCGTCAGCTTTGGCATTCAGAGTCCTAATCCCCTGTTCCCAGAGTGCAATCTATAGGTCCCATGCAGTACAAGAATTTCTCGGCCATGGCCTGAGAGCTGGCTGGTCATTGGGATAATTCCTCTATGTAAGAAGAAAAAAGAAAAAAGAAGATGTCAGCTCGATATCACATCAGTCAGTGACAGTGGGTTCGGTGTATCCCCACCACTGGGTGATAACCAGTGGCCAAAGGGGGTTCAGCCCGGCAGCCCTCGTGTTGGGTGACAAAGGCTGAAGAATGCGTAAACAGTGAGGCTGAAAGAGATTCGTTTTGTCCTTTAGTCCAACTTCCAACCTGGACCATCCATGATGGGCTGCACTTAATATTTCAGCTCCAAATATGCCTTCTACTTAGTCCTGGGATGGTTTGCCAAGACCATCCTTCTCCTTGAGAAAGTGAGAGTGGACTGAGACCAGCCACTACTTGCAGAGAGCGGATTTCATACAATTTGCAACTTCCTTTCCACCTCTGGCAAACGTTTCTACATCCAACACTCCGAAATAATTGCTGTGGGATCTGTGAACAGCCTGGTGCATTTAGATATCCCAATTTGCTTTATGGATCGTTTTGTGATGAACAAGGGCAGAACAGCCGCCTTGGGTAACATCCAACCCACAGTGATAAAACGCAGCCCTGTGTGCTGTACCACCTAGGAGGAACGTGTGAAAGGGTCTGTCAAAAAACATTTGGATAAACTATCAATAACCCTTCTTGTGCAAACCACAAAACTCTCTGGAATGGATAGCGCATGGGCTGAATTTTAAATGTCCTATCCTGACACAGTCAGTGCTGTTGCAAACCATTAATGGTTACACTTAAGGCAGTTTTGTTTGGATGCTGCAGCTCTGCCTGTAAACGATGCTGCCTGGTTAACACACATTTTTAACGGTCACCTCTGGATTAGGAGGCATTTTTCATTGCACAGAGACCCAGTGGGCAAAACATTAGAAGAAACTGCAAATGAAAGCAAGTGTAGAGCTGGTGAAAAGTTTCAACTGAAATGCAGTTTTAACTGAACAACATTTCTCACGATAAGGGCCTGCTTTCTGTGAAAGAAGATGCCTCAGCAGGGATGCAGTGAGCAGGTCTCGTGCTCTCCCCCTTTTCCACCTGCCAGGTTTTCTGATCCCAGTTCCATCTTCCACGATCCATCAAAACCAGGTACCCACAGTGTGCAGTGTGCCACAGGAAAGCGAGTCCCCGCAGGGAAGGGAATGGGAGAACACAGAATTACAGCTCTTCTGAATTTCAGTCTTAATCATTTAAGTAGCCTGACATTTTGGTTTTCCTCTTATATATTGTGTATATTTTAATTTTTATCAGAAAACTCCAAATTGTCCAAATTTAGTAAAACTCAACCTCTTCCAGCCAAGAGGCACAGAACAACTCTGTCTTAGTTAAACAAACAGTAGTGACATTATCACACAGCAGAACACCATACGAAAGAACTGCTTGAAGTCATATTAGCCCTGATTTTATTCATCACTGAGTCATACGTGGAGCAAGTGAGGCACGAGTTAGGCTCCAGGACCATTAGCAAACGCTTTCCTTTCTCTGCTCCTCAATTCACCCACCCCTGCCCTGGGCATAATGAAGTTTTCTCTAACTCACGAGCTTTGAGGCTAAATACCTTAATAATTGTAAAACACACTTCCCTCAGTAGCTAGATGAAAAGGATATAGACATTAAAACAATGTATACAAAATTATTATAATAGGGATTATATGAAAACCCTTGTGGAAGTGCTTGAAGGCCATTGGATAAAGTCATTCAGTGATGACCCTAAAGCGATAATGAGCTTCTCATCTTGTACACCTTCTCCAACTAATATAATATGATGGTGAAAAAAAGGAATATCAGGCTTTTGTGGACCGAAGCCTGAAGGCAAATCTTTCCTTATCAGAAGTTCTGCAGGTCAAAATGGGATCAAGAATCTTCGTCACTCGCAAGCAAATAATTACCCCAAAGGTGAAAGACAAGTAACTGAGGACCCGTCCAAATTACACAGAGCTAGCACAGCACAAAGCAAAAGATTTCTAATGTAGTGATCTTTCTCATGGTTATTTGTCACAAGTATTCCTTTATCTGATGGTTTCTGAGGAAAAGAGAAGGATCAATTCTGGCAAAGAAATCTCTACCCTGCAGTTGAATTTTCAAAGCTACGATAGATCATATGGACATTGTATAGAAATGAAAAGAAGGTCAGGAAACACATGCAGCCTAGCGGTTAGTGATGCATTTGAGATGCATGAAGGATCAAGCAATGATAAGCTGGATGCTGTGTTGAAGTTAATAGGAAAGTACACAAAGCAATAATGAAGCATATACTTCAAAAGCATGACCCCACTCCTGTCCACAAAGGCACACAAATTAAACCTGAAGTTTGCAGTCAAGCTTCTGAGGAGTGTATGTGTGCAAGAAGGGGGGATGTAGAAATTAAAACCCACCATATTCTACTATTTAAATGTCATCATTTGAAAATCCGTAGAAGAAAAGAATCAATCCACCTCACTGCTTCTAACAAGAGCTTTCTTAATGCAAAAACCTTTGATTTTTTAATTTTGTTTTCAAATTTAAAATTCTTATAGCATCTTAAAAGTTTCAAACAGCTCTTTTCTGCACAAAAATTAGCTCACTGGGGTTGGGGGCAGTTCAAGGTACATTAAAAAAATCAATGAAATTCATTTCGCCATAGCCCCTAGTCTTTAAATCCCATTCCTTAGGTGGAGAGCAAGTGACCTGACCAATTTTAGCCACCTAATATACATGACTCCTGCTCTTCGGTGCTACCTCTTGCGCACATTAGGTCACAGATGCATGCCACTGGGCTGGTATGAACAGGGCATCTGAAGATGGCTTAACTGTCCACAAAGCCTATGATAATAAGGAAACTTAATGCTGAGTTACGTAGCCTGCTAGCACCAGTGATAACGTACAGCTTGTGACAACATGCTGCTCTGAGTTAGCAAATCACAGTTTTATTGCTATTTTATTTGGCTGCTGCAGAGGGAGGCGTTTAAAAGCTTAGGTCAGTATCAACCATTTTTAGAAGTGACAGACATCCGCAGTTAAGAGGAGCTTCAGCTGCAAACTCAGCTCTTTGGAGTCAGGCCATAAATGCGCTTCTCCGGACAGACAGCCAAAAGCGGAGGCACTCAAACTGAAGAGCTACAGCTGGAATAGTTGGCCCAGGTGTTTATTTCTCCCTGACTCTCCCAGTTTTATTTACTGAGACCAGAAGATGGACTGGCCAAGAACGGATGAGTAAATATAGCACTTTGGGTGTTTTGTCATTCCGATCATGTTCTCAATGAGCGTGACGTTCCTTACCACGGCAGGCAAGACCCTAAGGGAAGGAAAAAACTAACAGCTTTGGCACACGCCAAGGACCTGATTCACCCTTGCTTTACACCAGCTTTCCGTGCCACTGCAATTCAGTCAAAAACGGCGTGAATCAGACCTGTGATTTTCATCGGGGATCTAGCTGGCTGGTTATTTCTAAAACAAAACAAAATATGGAGTTTATAGTCATGCTCCTGCCACCATGGAAGAAAACTCAGAGAGTTGTCTTCAGACCAGGTCTGAAAGGGATAGATCTGTCCCTGGTGCAAAGTCACCATGCTGCTGAGGCAATGGAGTCTGGATCTGCCCTAAGGACTGCAGAGATGGCTTAACTCCGTCCACCTTCATCCCACTGCTTAGTTCCTTCTCCACTACATTTTTTCCCACCTTGTCAAAAGCTACAGATTTTGTCTAGCAAGAGCAAGCCGATGGTCACAGCTCCCCTTGTGGGATGACTGAGCTACTGCAAAAAAGTGGCTTTTTTTCCACTTTTTCCCCTCTGGTAACTTCTCATCACACATTGGGTTGTCTCCAAGGTCCTCCCCTGTCCTTCAGGACTGACTATCATTTGCATCCATGTCAGAAACACAAGAAATACCTGCAACGGTCCTGAGGCAACAAGGAGTGAACCTGACAGATTTCAATGATCCTGATGTGCCTCTGTCACCAGGGTTGTGACGGGGACACAGAATCTCAAGGCCAGTAAAACATAAGGTAACTCGGTGTAACCCACATGTAAAAACAAAAGAAAAACGGGAAGAGGGAGGGGGAGGACCACCCAGCAAAGAGGGGGGAACATATTTATTTGAGAACTGCCATCAAAAGCCACCACACACCCTGCAATCTACCACAGGCACCAAGGTGTGACTAGTAGCGTGGGCTTGCTGTTGTTTTCCTTCCAGATGTAGCTGCAGCTCTGACTCTCAAAAGTCCCTCTCCTCCTTTTCCCCTTAATCAGGAACCTTACCACATGGAGTAAACAATGATCTTGGCCTAATTTGCAACGCTTAGCTAAGTTCTGTCTGTATGTAAGTGCTATGTCAGTGTATTTGCTGTAGGTATTAAGACAGTTAGTCATATTTGCTGCTGAGCCTACAGCAATATTTTTACAACTTCAAAGGCCCTTACCGAGAATAATATCTTTTGGCTAATTAAATCAGGATATAATGTAACAAAGTTTTTTTTTTTTTTCTTCTCTTCCTTGAGTTTCTGCTTTCATAACCTAATCAGGCATTTTACTGGGTGAAACATCTCTATTAAGTCTCTCATTTCTCAGCCACATGATACAAAAACAGGATGATAATTGAGGCTGCATAATTGATGTGCGCAATGACAGAATATAGAAAAGGGCTCCATTAGCCAGGTCACATCATTAGCATACATTACGTTCAACAAGATTGCTCTCTTCACCTCCTATTTATTAATGGGTTAATCCAGTCCCATCAGCCTGAATACATCATTGTTTAGGTCCTTTCCTGTAAGATACAGTAGCTCAGTTTTACATTAGGAAAGAATTGCTGCCAAGGGCAATAAAATCCCGTAAGTGTCAGCGTCGCAGTGGTGCTGTTTGCAGAAGCTCTCAGTTCCCCTAAAAGCCAAGGCTGCAATAAAGTCTGCAGCACCAACACGTCCTTGGAGCACAGGCCTAAACAGAGAGGGGACTCCTGCAAGGACACATGTGAGTTGTTGCCAGGTCAGACCACACGTGGACTTCTTGAATGATCCCAGAATCTAGTCTGTCTTCGATTTTCTGTCTTAGTTACCAGGTTTCTCAGCAAGAGGGAGTTTATTTCCTCTCCCACTGTCATTGACATAGAGACATATTAGCTTCTGTATCAAAAGAAATTCAAAGCTGAAATGATGTTTCAGTCTTCTATGTGCTCTGCCCCCCTACAGTGGTGAGGATACCTGGTTATTGCATCGATTACCTCTTTGGATGAACCTGCCTGAAGAATTTGCTATGGGTTCAAATGCAGCTGCCCGTCATCCCAAAAGCTCTGGAAGAGTTCACATCTGCTAGCACTGATGCAAAGGTAAAAGCCTGGTCTCCCACACTGCTCTGGTAGCTGCTGGAGGGAAAAGCTGTTCCTGAAGGCAAACCAGAAAAATCTTTAGGTGCTGCAGGGGAGGTTTCTACTTTGGTTATATCATCATGCTAGAGAAACTGGCCTTATAAATTTGGTATTTATTTAGGTGCCTTAAGTTAACCTGTATGAATACCCATGAGCATGGGTGTCCAAAGAATAGATGGCATTATTTGAATAATTCAATCGTCACAAGCAAAAAATGAAATGGGATCCCTGATTCAGTACTGCCTGCCACTTTCCTCCTTGACTGAAGCCCAGTGCCTGGTTACAAAGTCCCGTGGGACTTCAAACTTGACAGTTTGGAGTCAAGTCTTGGCCAACTGAAATGTTCATTCTGGGTTATCTTTTTGCAATAACCTGTGCATGATGTCCGAAACTGCTATTATTACTGTCCCTTTTCAATTTATTGGTTTAGTACTTGGAAAGATCAACTGAGCTCAGAGGCCCCTTGTGCTAGACACGAGATGGGTGGCCAGATAAAGGGCAGAAGAAAGAAAGCGCTATTATTCCCATTTCCTAGGTTCAAAAAAAACTATGTGACTTGTCTAGTCACATAGAAAATCTATAAAAGAAAGGAAGTGAAGACAGATATTTTTGATTGTAGCCATGCTCCTTACCTGTGTTAATTAAGCTGCCTCAAGGCAATAATTATCCACTTCCTTTCCTGGCCTATCATGCTCCCCTCCACCAGAAACAGAACAGAACCAGTAAGGCCAATCTCTCAGCTTAGGCACAATTCACTTATTGTTCCTTCAGGAAGAAAACAATCTTTGTAAATTGACTTTTTCTTATTCTGGCAATCTGCAGATCAAGCTATTGCATTGCTTGTCTGAGTGACACCTCTGCAATACAGACACTACCAAGACCACACAGTTAATCATCGCTGCCAGGTGCACTTCTGCCTAACAGTGCAGCCTTCTCAACTTAGCTACTTGAGTAGAGTAGACGCACAAACCATTCTCATTTTCATATCTCATTCAGAAAATGTCACAGAAAGACTTCTGCGCTCGAAGCTTGTGATGCATTGATATATTTACTAGTGTATCATTATCAGTACTGTGGCTGAGACGTGAACATAATCAATCTGCTGTGTTGGATCTCTCAGACATGTTGGAGTTATGTTAATAAGACAGCAGGTTGTCAGCTTTTCTAGTGGAGTACCAGAGTATTTTTTTTAACACCTAATAGTAGCAACTCAGAGTTCAGAGCTCTGGAATAAAATAAACGCTTGTATCTCTTAACTAGTCTTTCACTCATATTCCTCTTCTTTTCTCAGAGTTGGTATGGGATACAGCACAAAATAATTACTCTGAAGACCTCCACTAGAGCAAAGCTCTCATAACAACAAGCAAATGGAGCTTTCCACCTATCCAAGATGCTGAATTAAACCATATACAGTCCACAAAAGTGGACTTCAAGTGCCATTGTAAAGTAAAAAGGAATGTCTATAGTCTTGTTTTAAATGAAATGGGCATTGTCATTTCAGGTGGTATAAATAGGGAAAGGAGGATCAAACATCCCCTTTGTTGCTGGACCCTCTCCCCCAGTCCTCCATCACAAAACTGATATAGCTGTTTTGCTACAAAAACATTCTCCTGCATTCAGCTAGCATAAACTTATTTGTCTATTTTATATTTTGTTTTAATGTGTATCATTTAAATAATTTTCATTCCGGTTTTGATCAAAAATAGTTCATATCCAAAGCCAAATAAATCCTCACTGAAAGCGTTCCCTGTGAAAACTCACTGATTATCAGACCTGAAATTGCGATCAGCATGAAATGGCACTGCCGAATTTCACTCTTCAACCTGCATGTCTTCATTCAGATCTCTGCCTAGGCCAGCTGACGGCAAAGGAATTGCCCCAGGGCTACCCAGCACCATCCATGTCTGAATCTCTCCAGTACTGCATTGACCGAGCACTCCGTTGACACTCAAACTGCAGGCCCTGCTCTGGTTTTAGACAGGATTTACTCAGCGAATTCTGGCTGATTTGCATGGCAGGTGGCCCAGGGACTGACTGTGAAAAAATTCAGAATCTGGAGATTTGGCTTATCCTAGAAAGGGTAGATTGGGGTGCTAACTGCCAGTCCTGACTAGATAACCATATCACCGACAGAGCCGTATGCAGCAGAAAATAAGGGAGGCTGGATGTACAGCTCCATCTGCTTCTCCCCTCTTCTGAAAAGAGTAAGCAACCAAGTCTATTTATCTTCCCATGCGTGCAAGACCCCATGTACTCACATCCTGGAGATGGCTACAAGGAGTTGGGATTTCTTATTCCCACAGAGATTTTAGTCCTGAGGAGAGTGGTTTAATCTCTGGTAAGAACAGCATAGCTTACCCAGAAAAAAAGAGAGAAAGGAAAGGGCTCTTTTAATTGCATTGATTATGATACATTCTCTTTTGTTTCTGATGACTGTTGCATTTTAGGATCCAGGAATGGTATCACTGAATTTTAATCAGAGATCTGAACAAGCTACTGAAATATGATTAGTTTTTCTATCTGACACTGTGATTACTGCTTAGGAGACATCTGCTGTTGCATAAAATCAAATCTTCCTTTTCTGTCTTCCATTGTGTCAACGCGGGAGCTTTTCTCTTTTTTTAAAGTAGGTGGAGACAATCTCAAGAAATTCCCAGCAAGGAAGCGCAGCTCAGCCTTCAGCAATGTGTGCCCTCCAAGAACACTCTGACGCACCCCTCCGATGGTTTTTGCCCTTTGCAAGACCTCTAGGCTGACAGATTGCCCGCTTTTACAGAAGAAAGCTTTATCGCTGTGCGTGCATTTGCATGCACAGAATGTGGCCCTTCTCTGTATTGCAGTGGGGCTGCCAACTCTTCCCATTCTCATGGCTCGACTCTTCTCATTGTCCTTGTGACACCTGGTCGCGGGTATCGCTTGAACAACCTACAGCTGGGTCTCCGCTCCTGCTAGCAATGTGCTGCCGAAACGCTCCTTCAAAACAAAATATGTCGCTCTCATCTATGCAGGTGAAAAGGCCTTTTTCAATATTACTTCATCAGAGGGCAGATGGTGGCTCTAGGCTATGCGTTAAAAGCCTGATCTTTTGAGGTGCTGATCTCAACTGGGGTTGAGGGCAGCACTCAGCACCTTGCAAAGACAGGATCCAGAAACTAAAGGTAGCAGCAGAGGGGGAGAGAAGAAGAAAAAAAAAACAAGAAAGAAAGAAGAAGAAAAAAAAAGGTAATATTTTTCACATCTGACCTCAAAGCTGCTGGGACTGCTGTGAGGTATTTTTCCCACTCAGGTTAGTCTGTTCTAAAAGGCTGTGGGCATCAAAGAGAAAACATTATAAAATATCTGTCTTCCACTCGCCTGCATTTTGCCTGTAATAGGTCTCCCACTTACACTGTTATTTTTTCCCCCCTCATCTCACCATGGAACAGAGGACGGCTTCTCACAAGGCTCATTAATATGCATAAAGTGCAGTATAATTAGTTGCCACAGGTAACCCTTCTATAACTGTGTGAATTGAGCTAATGTGCAAATATATGAAGCACTGCAAGTAGGACGGTGTAAGTAAAAGTCCCCCATTTCATAAAAGGAAATATTTGAATAATATGCAAATGCACTGGATGTTATTAACAGGATGTCAAGGTTTGACAGTCCATGTTATTGTGGAAATAAATGAGTTTTGACACAAATAACTTAGATATGCATTGATTTTTTGAGCAAACGTTGTAATGAGATGTTATGTATTGTAGTGCAGGTTTATACAGATTTTGATGACTATTAGGGGAAAACATAACAGTGGATCAATTATTAATGTATTCATTAATATGCTCCAATGTGTAACAATAATTATTTTCTTTCTTTTCTCCCACCCCCCTTCAAAATGCAGTTCCTCTTGCATTTTTCATATACCTGCTTGAAAGTATATACAGAGCAGACTCAATATAGCATTCAAATCAAAGACGTCAGGAAAGATGAAATTGTTCCAAAAATAAAAGAGACTGCACCTAACAACCACTGACAAACACTAGGCGAATGCTCCTTATAGTCTGAATTTCTTCATTATAACTCCCTGGAGGAGGCTTCTGTTGTTTCAAGGAACCCAGTTTACGTGCTGGAGCCCATCGTCAGGTCAACACTTCCTAATGTTGGTCAGTGAGCTTATGCGAATTTCCATTGTGCTGGCATTTGCTCCTGAGAGGCAGAGGAAAGATGCATCCAGAAAGCATTCAATGCCTAAGGACAAACATCTGCTGAAATAGCTTGCTGGCCAAGTTCACCAACAGGGGAATCTGCAGTTGATCCATTCTGTTGAACCGGCCAGATGTCCCTGTTTTGTGCCATCCCGTCCTGATTTCTAAAAGGATTGTCATAGAGTCCCAGTAGGTGTTTGAGAGTCCTGCATGGAAGGACTGTCAGAGCCCTCCTCGCTGTACTGCCACGTTTCAAAGAGTGCTCCAAAGGGCATCAGTGCGTGGAAGGGGACAGGCACATCAGCATAGGCAGCCCAGCAGCAAGAAATCCTGAGCTGATGGAAAGTGGTACAGATTTAGCTTGACTCATTTTGGCTTTCCTGCAACACTATTTCCATAACGCTGGACTTGCATAGTCATCTGCACTGGTGCAAAGATGATGCAGTAGGTATGAAATATTCCTTCACTACAATGACCACAGGAAGGTGTCCCAAAAGGCCAATTCATTTTTAAGGATGAAGATAAATGATTGAGCCTTCATTTCATTAAGATATTAATTCGTCTGTCACTTGAAAAAACTTATCTGTGCAGTAAATCTTACTAATTTGTAGGATCTCCTCTAATATTCTCAGGTTAAGATGTTCTGGCCTTAAAAGGTTACACCATAACAGGATCAGACACAGAAGTGAAACAGTATTTCTGGACAAACTTTTTCCCAGTCATTTTGTAAACAGTAACAAAGCAGTTGTCCTGGAAGGTGGCCATCTGAAGAGAAGTAGTCAAGCTTGTGAGTCTTGTCCTTGGCAAGCGTGTCAAGAGAAATCAGATTATTTGGGAGGTGGTTAAGAGAGGTTCTTCTCTCCGGTTAAGCTGGCAAGTACTGCTGAGGGGTTTTTGGCTTCTTATGAAAAATGGGCACAATCCACTTCTTGGGACACTCAAAAATGTACTTTGCAAAATTCCCCGACTTTGCAGGAATACAGGACACACAAAGCTCAGTCCCTCCAGCAATATTCTTGCCACACAGGAGAGAAACTCCTTGCTGGTTGGTATTAAGTTTGTTAAAAGGTACTGGGAAATATATTCTGGCCTGTGGAGTGTGGAGGCAATTGAAGATGTTCTATTGACCTTTCTCCATAATAGATGGGATTCATCTCACTTAACTTTAGCTCAGTTTAACAGCCTCTTGTCTATGGTGATTCATCCTAAATAACTAAACATACCTCCAGATAGCCCTCTCCCTCTCTCTCAATTGGCAATAGGTGAAGCCTGGATGAATAGCTCAAACTTGATGCCGACTTTCAGACAAGTTTCTTGTATGGCTGCTGAACTCAATGATCCAGCACCTTCCAAGACCCTTGGAAATGTGACTTGGGAGCTGTGGCAAGTAAACATCTTTAAGCTGATCGACTATGATTAAAAATACTGCACTAGGACCACAGTTACATAAACTGATTAGTTCATCAAGAGCTTTACATTTATTACACTTTCTCAGACTCTAATCCGAGACAGAAGTTACCCTTGGAATAAGAAAAGTTTCACCATGATGCTACAAGGGCGGGCACACTGTCTATTTAGTCCTGCCATGTGGACCACCATGACTAGATATAATTGCTTTTAAACTATGACATGAACAAGTAAATGCTGGAGGCAAGGAGGGAAAATAGCCACAGAGAACCAACCTAAGCCTGGATACCCCAAATCCTGAAAGTTAAAAAGGAAATCCAACACCAGACTTAAAATTGTGGCTAGAATCATGGGTCTAGAAGAACTAAGAACATTTGCTAATCATGTGCATGTCATAAACACTGGGATAGCTAGAGATTCACTGCTTAAAACGCTCATTTTATACAGCCAATTAGCATGCTACCTAAATCATTATCTAGCATTACTGTGGATATCATGGTGCACAATGAAGAGGTTCATGTAATTATAACATGATCCAGATGACCTTTTGTACCACAGGTAATACATTGCGCCTCTTACATTGTCTAATACTGGCCAGTGGACCTGAGACAGCCCTGAATTGTTAAGCTACCGACAAGATTTCAAGTGTTTCCAGCCTTCAAGCATCCAAAATAATAAGTCAGTTGAGGTCTCGTGTTTTCGAGAACAGGTACTGATTTTCAGGGGCAGATTAGATGCCTGAACATTTGAGGTTTTTGCTTTGGAGATAATAACTCTCTGATGGATTTTGCTCACAGACAGTCATCATCACTGGGTAAGTGAATCTGAAAGCAGCGTGAGTGTATAATTGACTGCACACTGGAGTCTGTAGCTCAGCACGGCGATGTAACCAAAGAACAGTGAAAAGCTTCAACTGCCAAGAAAAGGAAATATTTTCCTTAGCCCATAAAAAACAGTCCCCCAAAACTGCAGGCTTTAAAACTCAAAGCCAAGTTTTCACACATGACTTCTAAAGCTAACAAACTCCCTACAAATCATTCCCCATTTCTCTTAGATATTTTAAAAATTCCAATATCATTCTCGTACACAAATGAAAATAAAGCCATCCATTCCTACTAATACCAATACTTTCATAGGCGTAGCTTTTAGTGCTACAGAACATGTCCTGTGTTTATCATTTGCATTTATTTATAAAGCTGTTGTTCCCCATCACTGGGTAGCATCACATGTTGCATATTTGTGTAATGCAGCAGAAGAGAATAACTGGGATTCCTGCTAGAAAACCTAAAGAAATCATTTCATGATGGTTATTTCCAAACCAATAATAATACTGTACAAAAATACAGCTCTTTTCCTGCAGCAATATTATGAAGTCTGCAAAAGATCATCTCCCAAGGAACGGACTGACAGCTCAGAATTAACCCAGGCAATGCCAATCAGAAACAGAAAATACTTTTGAGTAATAACTCCTACTTATTACTTTGCACTTTTTGGAGGGAGATTTCCAAGTATTTTTTAAAAGAAAAAAAAAATTTTGCCTGCTCTTTACAGGTGTGGAAATCAAAGCAAGGAGAGATGAAGTGAACTGCCAGTGATCATCCACCTGCAAAGCAGGGACAGGTCAAAGTCTTCTGGTCATCTCTAAAGCGAGCAGTGAGCAACACTGCAGGATACTGTAGGACTCTGGTCCCCACTCATCCAGTTAGGGCACCTGACCAGGATATGTTACAGCTTTTAATATTCATGCACCCACATTTCTTTTCTTCAGTAGAAAGCAAAGTGCAGGTAGGGACAGAAGACCTGGGGTGCGAGGCACAGCTCATTTTTGCCCCCATATGCAGCCTGGAAGCACACCTAAATCTGGCAGCTCAGAGGCACTCCCAGGGCTCTGCAGTCTGGATGATGCCTCTCAGCTGCTTCTCCAGCCAACAATATATCCTTTAAACTGCCTTGTCTGATTTGAAGAGACATCTGACTCACTGTTTGCTTTACCTGAGGCATCTCTCTTCCTACTTGTCATAGTGATATGAAAATTTAGGCTGTTTCCAGTCAGTGATATCATCATCACCATTACAGCTCCATCATGTAAAGAAATAATGGTCCTTCATCCTAGCAAGGACTGGTCCATAGAGAGCTACACATTTTTTCCCCTGCTGAATCACCCTAATTTGCTATGTCTGAGGCTGAATGAAGAGGAACGTGATCACTGTATTTTCAACATCCCAGTCCATCCAGTTTCACATCTCAGGTCAAATGACTTGATTTCCATGAGCTGACCCTCAGTTATCCCTGTGGCTTGTGTCAAGGTACACCAAGGCAATTGCATGCACTCCATGAAGGGTGAAAAAGTGGCAATGGGATTGCTCTGAGGAGGAGTTTCCAGAAGAGAACAGATTAATTCAGAGCATCAAGAAACACTGCAAGACTCTCCACTCTATCCTCCTTTCCCATTGTAGCTGTGGTACGTAGTTACAATAGACAAAGCCTTGTTCTACAGAAATTAGCACAAGACTATGAACCTCACCAGGGTCATTCGCCTGCCTGGGTAGTTTCCTGCAGAAGGGTCACAGATAGACAATCAGACAGCTAAGGACAAAACTTTGATCCATAAACAGACTTTTTAGATAATTTCTAATTATTAAGTAGAATAAAAAACAATTAAAAAGACATATGTTAATCTAGATATGAAGTCTGTGAGAGGATGTCTGGTTTCATTCAATTTGAGCTGGAATTGTTTTCCTCCTTTTACTTTCTCCATCCTTAGTTCAAAATCAAAATAGTGACAGAAAAAAAAAAGGGCCAGTGTACAGGGAGAAAAAACGGGAACTGAAAACCAGGCTAGAAAGATATATCTTTTATATTCAAAATTGCTTATTTTAAGTAAGCAATCAGTATGTTCTGACCATTTTTGAACAATTTTTTTCACAAAACAGATTTACCTTTTTATACCAGCTCCAACAGACAAGCAGGCAAGCAGACAGATAGCTGCAATCCTCTATCTGAAAAGCTTTGCTCAGGTTCTTGCCCTCTCTAATGTGATTGCCAACAAGGAGTGACAGTTGGTACCATCTGCAGCGCTGGTTTTTCTGATTTGAATAACTTCTCAGACTTCCAGTGAGACAAACAGGTCATTTCAGATTAGACATCAAGCTTCACCGGCTTTTGGTCACTTCTGCCCTGGGTCACATTTGACTACAAGCTGTCACTTGCAAGTGACATCTATCAACAGGTTGTTCCTACCTCCAAAAACATTTCTAAAATGAAAACTAACTCAGTTAGTTTTCTAATTAACTGAAGGCACTTCATATGACACTGTTTGCTTAATGTTATTTTTAAAAAGAGTTCAATTGCTTAGGCCAAAGTCTTCAAATGTGTTTCAATACCTTCAACATCAAATTCCACATTCTTTTATGGACTCAGGTCTAACTCACTTGAAAGCCTGGACTATGAAAGAAGAGAAAGGAGAATGACTACTTAGGTCTGTATAACGCACAGGGCCCCTCTCTTCCGCACCTAACAAGAAAACACCAAGGAATAAGTATGTTTTTCAGAAAAGCTTCTTGTCCTGATATGGAGACAAGAAAAAAAAAATGCACCATTACCCTTAACTTGCCACTGCTTAATTACCCTTGTTGAGATAAACATATGCCTGAGTCATTTCATTGCAGCATCCAAACACTGGTTCTTGCTATAACTTCACCAATAGATTAAAGAACCTCTTACAAACTAGCATTTTCCTGCTGTGGAGGCACTTAACACTGAAGACAAGTCATCTCTCAATCTTCTTTTTGATAATCTAAAAAGATTGAGAGCATCTCGGAGCAAAGCATTTTCCCCAGCCCTTGAATTGCTCCAGACATCTCTTTTCTGCATCCTCTCCAATTTACCAGTACATTTTTCAGAATGCGAGCATTAGAAGAATCAGATAAAGTGCAGTACCATAGGCTTCCTAAACACAGGCGTGAAGTTGCCTTCCCACTCCTCTTCACTGCCTCCCTGATTAAATATCCATGGATGATGTAGCCCTTGCAGAATTAGCACAGAAACAGGGGGACTCTGTAGACACATCCATAGAGAAGCACAAGTAAACAAAAGCTAGATGGTGTCACATATTCTCATGGATTCATTTAAAGTTATTAAAAACTATATATTCTTGTGGGTGGGATCTACTTTGCTCCAAGACCCAAACTGCAACTCCAAGAAGGAATTTGCTTTGTGGCTCCCTTTATTGTTCTGAACAGCCTTCCTGGAATTATAAGCTGACTTTTTGTACTGACATTGCTACATTCCCTTTTTCAGCGATGGACCGACAAACATGTATCTTAATCGTGTTTTCATGGCTGCTTTTATGGTTTAATGGCGTGTTATAGTTTAAATGGTCACCAACTGAATGGGCCTTGTTGGTTTATGAAATAGCTGTTAATATTAGATTGCACAGTTGGGAATATTACAGCGTGCACTTGTGCATTAAATATTAATTTGTCTGGTGAGAGCTGAGACTATTTGAAGTGTAAGAATTTAAATTTGGGCAGGGCTTCAGTGTGTTGTTGCCAGTGGCTTAATGATGTATGCAGTGTGCGCTAGGTTGAGTCTTTGGGGTACCACAGCCTTCAGTAAAGGCCCTTGGCCTGTATTTTCCATTTTGTCCTTGTTCATGATGAATACTGAAATAAAGACATACAGATTTCTGCTGCACATTCTTTCTTTTAGCCAGACCAGGGCTTTTTCCAGATGATCAATCTATCCCTGCTCAAAGTGGGTCATGCAGCACAGTGGCAAACATAATTTTTGCTACCCCAAGCCTCTTCATAGTAAACTATTGGTCCCCGAAGATAGTCTACTGCCAGTGTATGCTCCTCTTTCGTGTAATTCTTATTAGAACAGTCAATGTAACGTTGTACTGATCTCTCAAGTATCATCAAACGAGACACAGGAAAAAACAAAATCAGCCATAGGAAGTACTGACATTGAAAGGATTTGTTGTACATGTCAGTGTTAAGCAGAAATGGAATGGATGCATATGAATGTGAATTGTTTTTATTCAAATAAATACAAAATGAAGGGAGAGTGAAATTGTTCAGAGTTCAATCAACTTAGCTAACATGAACTAAGAATGGATTTGGTGCCTTGGCTAATCGATGAGTTTTTCTTCAGCTGTATTCCTTCTCCTGGTTTTTACCCACTCATGCATTCATGAGTGATCTGAATTCCATTCATGTAAAATCCATAATCTACCAAGGTGTCTGTTAAGACTGTGGAACACCTGAGACGTTTCCCTTTACCATGTCAATGTTCTGCCTGAGAGCCAAAGTTATTTCAGGGTGATTTTACTATTATTATTTCTTATTTACTTACTTTGTTTGGTAGGGAGCTGGGACAGCACAATCAATGTTGGGGACACAATTCTTTCAGAAAAAGTTAGACAGCTCCTCAACTAGCAAATATGTACCTTAGGAACTTTACACAAGATCCTACAGACTATCTGCATGGTTTACATTACACACATACACATGTTGGGAGAATCAGACCATATTATCCTGGAGATTGCAGAGGAATGGGATATTTCTCTGACTCAAACTATTACATATTTAAAAGCTTCATAATATTTTACTCCAAAGACATTTGATGCAGCCTTTCTTGGTGTGGCTAGTAAACTTTACAATGCATGTTAGGCTGCTTTACTGAAAAGCAGTTTGCGAAAACTGTGTGAAGCAATCCTGTCAGTGAACTTCGGGAAGTTGCTGCCACAGGAGGCTGTGGAGGCAGACAGTATCTGCAGGGTTTAAAGGGATTAGAGAAATTCATGGACAACAGGTCCATCAAAGGCGTAGGCAGGAATGTACCCTCTAACATCTTTAATCCAATGATTATGGATACTGGAGGAGTTTGAAGCAAAAGGGTTGCAGAAGGTGGCTAGAGTCACATACTCCTCCTGGACAACATCTTTTGGGGTCAGTCTAAGACATCCAGGCTGGATGAATGATTGGTCTGACCCAAAGGACATTTCTTAAGTCAGTTATTTATCTCATAGCCTTTTTTATTTTTTCTTCTTTTTTTACCTTGCAGTTGAAGCCATTTTCAAGACACTCAGATCTGACTGTACTTAATAGGAGTAGTATGCTCCTGCCAGTATTAGAGGGAGCCTTATGGTGAATGATCCCAGCATGGCCTAAATATCAAAAATGCAATAACATTAGCAACAGCAGCACTGCCCACTTCATCCAGTTTCATGTCACTTCTGGGGTTTCTGATAGAGTTCAGGACACATACAGAATATGCAGAGACCTCATACAGCTGCTCTGATTTCTCTCTCCGTCTGGTGAGTCAAAGGCCCTCTCAGAGGAGATCTCTCAAGGACTGCTATTTCTCTGATATTTCCTGATTAGCATTTCCAGGAGCAATTTTGCTTTATAAGGAAATTCAATGAATAGAGTTATGATAAGCCTGAAACTTGCCTCCCATGTTTTTAAGAGTGACTGATGATTCTGAGTACCTCTGTTTGCAGCTGGCCAGTTTGGGATGCTTTAAAGGGCCCCCAGTTTTAGAGGTCAGAAGTCCTATAGAGGGGCAAACTTTTGCCCTCTTTCTGGCACCTCAAATTGTGCACTCCTCTCTGCAAAGAAAGGAAACCAAAATCAACAGCCTTTGGAAAAATCCAAAACTCAGATTTTGAGATGAAGCACAAGAAGAATTAAAAGGGTAATTATAGTTGCCAAGAGAGGAAAGACTTCAGTACATGCCTTCAGGTGAGCAGATATTTCAGTCCTGATGAAACACATGGCTTTATCTCAAATACACCTTTGACATTTCTAGTGTATGTGTTTGGGTGGGGATGGGTGTAAAACAGAGCACAGTTCCTGTAAAAAATGGAAGCAGACTTCAGAGCTCGATGGGAAACACATGGTGACACCAGATAAAAGAGACAGACAGAAAATAAAAAGAGCAAAAATTCTGCCAAAGGGGAAAATCACAACTCACATCCTCTGCTTTGGAGATGGCTCTGTATGATTACAGGCACGCTGTGAATATGGCTGTTCTGATAAAAAAGTCTGCACTATTCATAGAGGAAAGTTCTTCTTTGGGGGGTAAAATGCTCTTAGCTTTTTTTTTTTTTCTTTCCCCCCTAGCTAAGCAGCTTTTGGGTACAACCAGCCATGCGACATGCAAAGCCCTGCCTACAAGCTAATACCCAAATGCACACCCTGATTCCTAAGCGCATATTCATTTGAACCACAGTGACAGCCTCATTTAGAAACAAATTAGGGGTTAACTAAGAAGTCCATGATGGAGGCAGAATCGAGTTTCCCTTTTCCCCTCACTGTCTGTTAGAATTAGAAAGTGTCTATGAGCAGTGTGTGTCAAGAATATGAACATGAGATGTCATTTCTCCTGCCTCTAATTGAAGCCAAGATAAATGAAGTGGAAAGGCGGCGTCCAATCCAATCAAAACATGAAAAAGGTATTTTGACATGTAAATTACAAACTTCCTGTGTATTTTGTCTCCCCAATTACACCCTCCCCTGTCATGTTTTTTTAAATTATATCTTAATCTCCCAGTCTCCTAATAATTATGTCATCATTCTTGGGCCTTGAACACTGTGTAATGGTATTTTATAGGATGTGCCATTCATTATTAACTAAACTCACTCTCTGTCCCCGGTGATGCTATTTCTCATGGTGCTCAAATATGCATTGTGTCAGTTCTCCCTTTGTAAATGTTAGGCCAGTTCCACTCACTGCTTCTTGATTAAATGGTATGGAGTAGGCCAGATACTTTCAGACAGTTTATTCTGCCCATCATTATTTTATAGGGATGCACGCTCCCTAGTATTTTTTTAATGGAATGGGTGAATGGTTTCAAATGTAACTTCCCAGTCGGTTTGGATCACTGAAAGAGCTTCGTGGCTTTCATGGTGTAATTGACTGTGTTTTCTCTCCACCTCTTGAAAGAGGAGACAGTATTGGCTCAAATTAAAATGCACAGTAAGGGATCGGAAATAAGATCAATGCGGTATATAACTACACCTACATGAGAGTATTTCCATCAACTGTAACAGTCTTTACATCAGATCTAACAGAATGACACCAGGGATCAAATTCATCACATCTATATTTAGATGTTGTGAATGCTACATCTAAGGTAGTCGGCAAGACCAAAATAAGCACTCCTAGAATGCTATTCATCTGATTCCTTTAAACCTCTATTTTCGGATGAGATTAATCACACCTTAGAAGTGCCTTTTTCTCTCAGAAGACTACAACAGGAGTCCTCATAACTTGTTCAAGCTGTAGAAGTCCACCAGAAGAGGAATCCCACCCCAAACAGAAAGGGTCCTATCCCTGGAGTTAAGGACTGCCAGGGTAAGGGAGGACAGATGACTGCAGAAAGAAGGAGAATTAAGGTAAGTCTTGTGATACTTGATCCTGTTATTAATGCAGTCGGTTACAGGTTATTGATGAACAGCATTCAGATAATAGTTGCTTAGGTTTCTGAGCAGAGGCTATCTAGAATACCACCCAAACCATCAAAGATTCAAGAGTGGTAACTAATTAAACCCAATATCAGGTATTACATAAGCATGCCATATTTTTCTGTTATAGTGATTCTCAGACAAAAAACAGGTAGCCTTTGTGATGCAAAAGCAAATATTTAGTTAAATATAGCTGGTTCAGCAATACAACTTAACTCCCGATTTTAAGAGTACAGAAAGTACTCTCCAGAGGTGACTTGCACATAACCAGCTGGAAAAATTACAAAGAAAATTACTAACTTGACTGTATTTAAAAGTGATGTTAAACAACTTCTGTCTACACATAGAGTTTTATGTTCTCAATCAAGCCTTCAGTGAGGCAAAGAAGCCTGTGAAACGCTTTCATCCCAGCCTTTCTGTTATTGAATGCAGCATACACACAAGTCAGTCCTGTTTTTCAGCATCCACCTGCATGACAGGAATTCTGCCCTGGATTTGAACCGCTCCTCGTCTTTGTCTAAGCTCTGTATAAGTGAATAATGATCCCAGTATCAAAGACGCAGTTTGCAAATGAAAGTTTGGCTTTGGATACACCTGGGCGATCTCTTTTTTTTTATTACTATAGCCAGTGAGTGCAAGAGAGGAGCTGTGCAAACCCCTTAGCTCGGAAGCAAAGGAAATGGAAACTCCTATTGAGTTTCAGCATCCTCTCTCTTTGCAAGGAGAGCCGTACTGCTGGAAGAGCTCTGGTCTACAGCTGCGCAAATAAAAACCAGGAGCCCTCTCTCCCTCCCTCAGCAAACGTGCTGCCAGAGCTGGGTCCCACCTCATCAGGCCTGGGAACCGCCTCTTCCCAGGGCCTCCCAACACAGACGTCTCCTCTTTACTCTAGCAAGGACAAAAAGTATCCAGCTCAACAAAAACTATCGGTCACCCCAGGCTTAATTCTACCTGATGTGTTTTCTTCTGTCATTTTTCCCAGCCCCACTGAGTAATATTTGACCTGAGGTGAGACTGCTTATAAACAGGGCAATCTCCTCTTCCTTCACACGGGCTATGGAGGGTCCATATTTCTCTCCTCTACTCTGCCTCTTCTACAGTGTCCTTTTTTTATTGGTTTTCTTGTTCCTGACCTCTCTGCTGTAAACGCCTGCACTTCTGCTCACTTGTCTCCAAAGCACTCAAACAGTAACTTCTGTTAAATTAACCAGCAAGCTGGCTTTAAGGCTTAAATATCTAAGCACAGACTCCACCTGCTGAGGAGATCCCACTATTCTCAACCTGCTCTGTGCAGACGAGCCTACAGAGACATGAAGCCTCAGAAGGCCCTTCGTAACCATCCATCCCCTGCTGGGAACTGGCTTTTTGTTATATTCACAGCACAGTGTTGCTGCCCTGCTCATGCTCTTGTGCACAAAGCCTGGCTTCCCTGGAGATGAGCAAGCCCTCATGTGCTATTGCAAAACATCTTCTCCAGCCTCAGCCACAAAGCTTGGGCCCTCTCCTGTCAGGAATATCCAGAGGGACACACACCTTTCATTCAGTTCCTCAGGGAAGAGTTCATCTTTCACGGGACTCGACAGTTGGTTTTACTGGAACAGGATTGAGACAACAGAATTGAATTGTTTTAGCCATCCTGTCATCTGAAGGTTCCCCTACCTGAACAGGAAGCAAGATTTACTGCATCTCCTTCATCTGAGCTCCTGCAAGTAGCCATCATGCCTTCTGCCACACTGCGGTTTCATAGCACAGGATCACCACATTGTGTTATTGTCAGTCCCAGATGTGACACACACGTGTGTGTTTACTCCTGGGAAAGGAACGGTGAGGTTCCTGCCAAGATGGATTTAATCCATTAGCACAAGGTGCTCCATGTTCATGTAGTTGGCCTTCTAGCACTAGATATAAACAATGGGTATTTAGGCACAGTAGCACCAGTCTCACCTTAATTAAAGCCACCCAAAATTACTGAGAGTCTCTTTCTTCAGTTACACCATTCTTTCTGCTAAGGGTTCATCTCTCCATCCAGGAAGGTTCCCACACAGACATAAATCTCATCCATCTCTTGAGGTTGTCCTTTAAGTACAACACATGTCTCCACCCAGATGAGGCTGTGGTTGGGGTATCATCTCTCCTCAGTACACACAATAACACAAATTTACATCCAGTCAGAATAAGCTGGATCAGTTTGTTTATGGCCAGCCAGTTTGTTATGCCTTTGTTTTATCAGGATCGTTTTTAGCAGATTTTTCTATTTTTTTTTTCTTTAAGACATAAAGACAATTCATTCAGAAAATTATTAACCTAATAGATGCCAGAGTACTTGTTCAGACACGACAGCAAAACCCGTGACCTGTGTGCTGTGCCTTTAGATGGAAATGCATAAAAAGAAAGTTTCCTCTAACAGCTTTTCTTGTGGCACAGCCAGAATGCATTTGCAGCATGAGTTGCGCTGTTACTGTATTACTTACGCAGCCTGAGTGTCCCCATAAAAGTACTGCGTGTACCAGGCAATGTCTTTTTTATGCACTCCAGTATTCCAAAATGCCTTCATGTGTCCTTCTCCCTTTCCACATGCTCCGAATATATCTGCACTTTAATAGATTTTGTCACGTGCAGCCTAAAGTGCTAAGCTCGCTCAGTCGCAGTTTACCAGACCCCTTCGTGAGCAGTACTTCTGTATCGATAACAGATATGCAGGCAGGCCCACCGGCACTGCGCCGCTGCACCGCCAAATGGCTTAGCAGGATTTGTACCCGAGGCCAGCAATGCGAAACACAAAATAGGTTCTCTTGGGCACGGAGAAAGATGCTGCTGGTGAAAGACCTCCCCTGCCTCCCCCTCCGGCTCTGCACAGCTCCTGCAGTCACATCACGTGTCTGGCAGCAAACCCTCGGCACAGCCCCCGGAAAGGCAGAGTGAGCAAGAGGAGCGTACAAGGGAGGGTTTAGCAGAATAAATGCAATAAGAGCTTGTACAGAGCTTTCCTCACAGAGTTTCTTTTAGGGACACTAAACACGTGGATATAGGGGATATATATACACACACATACATATATATACACACCCACATACACACACACTGACCTCAACCCCTAAAGTAACTGAGGATGAAGAACCATATCTCGTTACATCCCTACCTATCACAGCCTCCAACAGCAGAATTAGCCATGTTGCAGAGATGTGATCACCAGCACAAGACAAAGAAAAATCCCACTGTAAACCAGTCTGTGATAGTGGCCCTGGCTCCGAAGGGACACCCCTGCGGCTGGAAGTCCAGGTTCACCACAAAGAGCCACCCCCCCACTGGAGAACCACCGAGACCTCCACTGGTCTCCTTTCGGCCACAGCATCCCCAGCCCTGGGCACTATGGGAAGGGGCTCCACCTGCTCTGAAATGAGAGGCCCCACCACATAAACTTAAAAAATTGCAATTTTAATACAACAAGAAATTCTCAGCCCTCTACAGAAAGTCACACTCCCCCTTCCAGCAGCCAAGGGCACCCAGCATGGATCCCCGGCCCAAGGTGGCTGCCCAGACCCACAATGTGCTGAGGAAACAGCCTTTTCTTTTTCTGTGACTTCTGATCCCAGATGATACTTCAGCCACAAAGATCCCAACCTCGCTTTAAATTGCAAAAGCACATAAGCGTGCAATAAAACAACATGGGAACTCACACCTCAGACTTCTGATGACGAACCCTTCCTTCTTGTGGATACGCTATTAGCGGTTTTCTTCTATTATTCATTCATACATTCATACATTGTAGCATTGATTTTAATTCACGGGTACATTTATGAGAATGGACTTAAAAATAGATAACATTTCTAATATATTTTTAGCAGTAAAGAATTTAAGAGAGAGAGGGAGAAAATATGTTGGTGAAGAAATGAGCTCTTCAATGAGCTACAGACCTGGTCAGAATATGCTTGAAATCTGAAATTTTCATAGATTCTTTTCCCCCTCAGAATTTCATAAAGAAAAGCTGTCATTTGTCAACTATTACCAAATAGTTGGATTAGAATCCAGTTGTAACCAAAGAGCCCTTTATCTTCATCACCACCCCTACAATGCTGCTTTTGCTAGTAAGAAGACACAGATAGTGAAAATGGTGGATGCCAGTATCTCTGCAAATCCCTCCTTTTCTCTTTTTTTTGCTGTCAAATCCTTGATTTTAATTCCGAAGCACAGAATTCAACACATACAAATTCAATACTACATCGAAAAGCAGAGTTTGTTTCTACTGGGCCAGATCCTCTACTGATACAAATCAATACAGATCTCTTTAGCCTAAGTGCATTTATGTTGTGAATCCAGCCCCTGGGATCCTTGAGCTCACATACAGGAAAAGTCTGCTTTTAATTAAAAAAAAATAAAAGGCTTTGCAAATGCAGGCTTACAGAGGGATGAGGCCCCTCTGCAGGTTTATTCTATTTTATTTGTATTTTCATAGCTGGAAATTCACGTGCAGCATGGCCAAACCAAGACCCAGGATGGACGTTGCCTTGGTTGAAACATTCTCAAGATAATTTCAGTTTTGGCAGCACCGATATCCTGGGAAGCTTGTCCCAGTTTCACCAAACTCTTTGCCTTTGAGATAGGAAAGGAACCAATGTTTAAAACCCGTTATTTTGATATGTACAAGCCAGAACTGAACTACAACTGTTTTCTTTGGCAATTTCCTTTAATTTTATGTTAAATGATTCAAACCATCCTTAAAAGCAAAGCATTTATGGAACAAAACAGTTGTTTTGGAGAGAAATAAAACATTTATTTTGACACAAAAGAGTCTGCTCCTTCCCTTTCACTGTTTGATTTGCTAACTTCTTCCTATTTTGCTTCAAAAAAAACATATTTATTTTAATTTTTTTGCACTGCCAGAGAACAAAAATAATCAATTATTCACGCTGCTCTAGATAAGCCATGCATAAATCATGAATAAAAACATACATTAATTCCTTCCACTGCAAACTACTATTTGGTGAAAAGTAAAACACAACAGGAGTCTAAACTTATTCTCTGCCTCTCTTTGTCTTGTTTTTCACTTAAGATTCAAGTAAAACAGCTTGGATCTTGGGACAACCTTAGAGCAGCTACACTCCTTCCGTGTTGTTATACTACCATCTACTGATAAAAGGATGCTACTTCTCTGGGATCTTATCTCCTGTCTTAGTCACCTTGGTGCAACAAGCAATATTTCAACTCAATCAGAGCTCGAAAATGAGCATTAACTGCCTCTTCAAGCGTTATCACCTGAATGCTCTTTTCCGCAATACGAACATATTCACAGAGTAATCAGCTGCATTTCAGACCCCTTGGAGAAAATAAGGTATTGGGGGATTTATATTTGTTACTTCCTTTGTTTCTTTCAAGGGAAAAAAGCTAAGGGATGGGAAACGATCACCAAAAGCATTTTGTCAACTTGAAGGAGGCTGCGTTGGTCTTTTACTAAAGTGAGGCAACATTAAATTGCTAGTTTAAAGAAGCTTAAAAATGCACTACATTTAAAAACAAAACAATAACAAGTTTAGTCCTATAAAATATTAATTGTTCACCATTATTAACAGCAGGAAAGGCAGTAGCTTGGCTTTTTACAGTGTTCCCACACCCCTCAAGGGGGTTCTCAGTGATTCCAGTGAGCTGTCCCCGGCCAGCATCCAGGAAAAAAACAACTTCATCTGGGATAACTATTCTGTTTGACTAAGGAATGGAGAATAGAGAGAAAAGCTGAGGACTCTTTGCAAGGTCTCCAGATGAAACAATTGTAAGTGCCAGTTAATTTCCTATCCTCTGCCCTTCTCAGATACACTCAAAATAGAAAGAGTGGCAGGCACCTTTTATTTTAATCAGTGTGCTACAGTGATTTGGGGCTAATTAGATGTTAGTAATTAAGAAAAGACTGCTGTGACGGATGTTTTTACAGGTTGCATTGTTGATTCAAGAAATAAGACTGTTCACCTTTAAGTATTGTCAGTCACATTACTTTAGCTGGGAAGAATTAAATGTCAATTTTATCTTGCTTCATCACTGCTCTTTAATCAATGTCGATGCATCACTTCCCCCTATCATTCCTCCATCAAACACTGACCTGGAAATCTGACACTGAGCTTTCCAACACCAGCTCAGCTAATTAAGAACTTTGTTATTCCACCTTCCATCTTTTAAAGAAAAGTAAGAAAAGTGCCAAAGAGACTCTTGCTTTCATGTGGAAAAGCATCAGCAGGGGGTTAATAATAATTATTAAAATGACTGACAGCTCAGGCTACGCTGTGATTTGGCCCAGCCCTGTAGTCACAGAAAGCTAAAAAGCTAAGAAAAGTCAGGCCCTGAATTACTACAGTGAATAAATGGGATTTTAGGGAAAAAAAACAGCTTCCTACCGTCAGACTCCAGAAACAAACCGAGATAGTCTTGTAACCTAGAAAGGTGCTGGTATTTATCTTTGCATCTAACCCTTTCAGCATGGTAGCCATAGCCTCATTAATCACTGGGTGTGTTAAAGATCAGCAGAAGGAGCACTCGGAGCCTTTCCAAAGCAGTCAACCACAGACAGTGTGGGCCACAGCCAAGGAACTAAAAGCAGGGCTGAGCTATATCCAGATGGGTTTACTAGATTTTCCTGCACACAAGCAGAGGAGGCTGTTTAATTCTTGTACCGCCACGAATTCTGGGAGTCCTAAGTACAGCTTAAGAACCCAGTATTCTGGGGGCTGCACAAAATGACAGCCCCAGTCCCACACATCTCACAGCCTGAGCATGGTAAATAGAAACACCATGTGGAGGCAACCTGCACATGGCGGTACATGAAAAAATGGGGAAAAAAAGTAAAAGCAATGAAGAATTCTTGATCGGTAGTGTGTCACAGATCCTCTGTCTTCGACAGGCTTCTAGTGGGAAAGCAAGAGAGGAATCATAGTTTAAATATTACAAAAATAGAATAGATACTTTTGAAGATATTCACTACCTTTCCCTGAGTCCATGGGGAATTCATAAGGCCAGATACTGCAAAAGTGTTCGCTGGAAAACTTTGCTGGTAGAGAATCAATTAGTTGTGGCCTGCCAGAAGTGGGCATAGATTTGTCAATACTGCGTAAGAGTGATAAGCAGGATGGATATGGGCTCTTCAATAAAGAGATGGTCAGGACTAGCACTGAGGACTCGAGAGGCAGAGGCAGGTCAAAGCTTCTTGGACATGGAATCTAGCAGCAAGGCAACTCTGGGCAAGAAATCTGTTTGTTTCTGCTGTGCTTCTGGAAGAGAAATACTAGGTGCATTTTCTGAACATAAGGGAGAAGAACAACCAAGGCATATATTTGGCCGATATCAGTGTTTTCTTATTCAACTGCAAACAGTATCACAGGGTTCAAATTTGGTTGGTCCAGCTCCTCAGAGATGGGGGAACAAAAGCACTTGGCACAAATTGTTGCTTATATTATCTCACCCAAAAGACCTGTAGACCTAACAATTCAAGCAGACTCTGAAGGCTTTCGCAGGATTACTCATGGGAGAAAGGATTTTTTTTTTTTGCATGAGAATGAAGAATCAGAACACCAAATATATTTTAAGGGCCAGATTTCCAGTGAAAGATGGAGAAAAGACACAAGTGGCACTCTTTATCTCCTTTTTCAAGGCCAGCATTTTCTTTGAGAATTTTTTTTAGGGAAAAAAATTGCTATTGAGTAAACCATGTCTCTCAGAACGCTCATCACCCATCCCAAAGTCGTCTTCTAGCTCCAAGGCAGGTATGTGCAGCAGGTCCATCCTGACCTGCCCTCGTCCTCAGTCTCTGATTCAAGCAGGACTCCAGGCAATTCTAGCTCTGGAGGCCCTCAGTTCCCAAAACCAAATCCTAACCACAGCAGGGCATGGTGAGCTCCCTCTCAGCTCTGTTTAAAATCCACTGAATTACAGTACACCTGCAGGGCAGTTCAGATTCCCCAAGTTTTGAACCTTTTAATTTTCTTCTGTCCGTAAGTGGGACATCTCAGGGATAAAATGCTGAATGGAGGCACCGAGAGTGTATGTTCAAGTCTTGGCACTGCCACACACCTTCTGAGACTGCTGGTAAATCGCTTAATCTCTCAGGACCTCAGCCTCTCATCTGGCAAATGAAGGTTCCTTAATGTATAGATTTTGTGAAGATCAATTCTTTAGTATCTGTGAAAAGCAGCATTAGAGTATCTACAAAGGGACCTTGGTAATACCTCGGTTGTGTCTTCAGTACCACCTTATGGATTGCACTTTTCCTGGAGCACAGTGACCTTGATTCTGCAAACTGTGTAAGCATATACTTAAAGTTTAGCTGATTTTTCAATGGCTTGCAGAATCAGTGCTGATACATCCATCACAGATATATCCAAACACACAGCTGACGAAATAAATATCTTCTTAGTGTTCATATTATCATCCAGTGTTTTGGGGCCATCTCATAAAGGCGCTTATGTGCAACAATGCCTAAGCAAAATGGGTTGATTTAAGAGGGCTGAGGGAACACTTAGCTGAGAATTTCCTGGCTTCAGTTAGTTGCAGTCAGAGCGTTAAGATTATATTTCAGTGTCAGTATATTGTTTTTATTTGCTTTATTAAATTTGCTTTAACTTGCATTGACATTTTCTTTCCCTTGTTACTCAATCTCTCAGCTGTAAAGATTCCATTTGCTGAATTGTTTTGCCATTTGTATCAAAAATAAATGTTAATGCAATAGGAATTCTTAGGGTTTTTTTTTTTTTTCACCAAGAAGTGAAATCAAGCCCCAGATGCTGCTGCTGCTGCTTGACTTCCAGCCCCAGCCTGGGCAGACTAGTCAGGAGCTTTTGATTCAAAGGCAGCTGCACCACCAATACACAAAATTTGTTCTTCCAGAACACGCAGTAACTGCAGTTGGGCACTACTGGCTGCCACCAAAGTCCTGTTTAAATTCACCATCCCTTCTCTTGCAGGTGGAGCAGTAGCAGTGTTAGCAACAGCACTGCTGTGACTGATTGCAACTATGGACAAGATCACATAATGCCAAGTTTCCTAAAGTTAACTTTGATTTCAGTACATGCAGCATCTTTGCACCTGTAAGTATTTGGGGGGGGCTAAGTGGTGGTGTGATGGGATTTGTTTACTGGAAACTCACTTGGAATAATCAATGCACATTTAAGTCATATACTGTTGTACGGTGGTACATCTCTGCTTTATACACCAGTCAGATAATTTGGTTCTGCAAAAAACATTATTTTCAGCTTTTCAAAGGCAAAGGCAGTTAAAGTTTCAGATTTGATTGTAAACAAATGTCCAAAGAAGGGAGAGAAAATGTCCAGATCAAACAGAGCTTTATAGCAAGCATACAATTGTTCTAAAGTACCTAGACTTTGTATAAATAAGTTAGACCAGCACACTGGCCTTAAATATACGTCTGAGACACTGCATGAGGCTTTGCAGAGTCCCAGGAACTGATCCTGTAACATAGGAGGGGTTACAACGCAGGGCTATAGCAAGGGTTACCACACTTTCTATCAGGGCTCTTTTGCATGCAGGACTCCTCTGGGGTCCAGTCCCCAGCGCCAGGACCGTGCACAGGCGGGATCTGGCACGGGGCAGAGGACCCGCAGCACAGGGTATGAAATGCTGTGCTGCCACTGGGAGCAAAGTCTTGGCATAACCTGGGAAATAGAGCACGGTGGGGCAAAGCCAGTATGGACAGAAATCAGATCTGCGCCCTTCCAAGTGATAGGGGACAAGATTTAGGTTTTGGCGTTCACTCCAATATTCAGGGAAGGGCATGACTCCCTGCCAAAATTCCCTGGAATGGGAGGTGAGTGAAATAGTTTAGACTGAATAGCTGGAATCATCTTGTCTGTGCAAGAGGAGAGGAGAAATGGGTCTCATGCCCCTGGGTTTACCCAGGTCATCTGCAGGTCTCACCAGGATATTCCCACCCCGCATAAATCCTCCTCAGTGACAGAGGAGTCCAACCTGTTCACTCAGTGACCTTATTTTGAAACAGAGACCTTTGGAGATACAACTTCTCTCCAGAGAGAGGGTCCCAAATGGTCTTTACTTTATATCAGAGCCTTGCCGCACATGTGAATAACAAACCACCAATGCAAGCAAAAATGTTCACAGCAAAACTGTCAATATTTCTCTCCTTTCTTTGTGTGCAGGGACCGCTGAACTCCCAGAGAGCTGGTGATCTCCTGCACTATCGATGCTGAAGTGTAACCCAGAGACATAGGGGATGAGCAAGGAACAAGCCACAGCTTTCAGGTCTTTGCAGATATTGAGTGAATTGGACCTGTAGCTTTGTTCCCGCAGAGATTACACGATTTACTTGGCCAGCTCTACAGTTCAGGTGTTCTTCAGTTCAACCCAATCCCCAATCCACTAGCAATAAATCCCGTGGTAATCAGTATTCAAGTCACTACAATGGGAGAGGCCCAAGCTTTTGAAGACAGAAAGACTGATGAAAGTTAACTTTTTATTTTCTATGGATATTTTCTGGTTTGGGGGGTGAGGAGAGAGAAGGGATATAATTAAAGCATGGCCAGGATTTCTAATGGCTGCTACAAAATCAACCCCATGAATGGGCACCAGTGCTATGGTGCACCAAACTCTGTGAGCATTAAGTGCTTCATCAACGCTGTGTCTTTAACCCATACTGCAAACATTTGATATGCTTCAGGCACAGCGTTTCACTGTCACATTTGCCTGGGATCATGCCCAGGTGAGCAAACCACAGCACCAGCCTCTGCTCTTTGCTCTGTGAATGCTGGCACCAGTCCCAAGGATGCAAAAGTCCTGACACCAGTGTCAGGAAGCCACATGAATCGGTCAAACATCAAGTGATCCTTCTAAAAGAAATCACTGCAGGTACCTTTCATTCACCTTCTGCTTCCTAAACCTTGAGGGCACACTTGCTTTATGTTGCTCAGCTTTCTGTCTCAGCTTTAGAAACCTGTGCTTCTTAAAATGAAAACTGCAACTCTAGTTCCTCCCCTTCCTTCCAGCAGCTACAACTTTAAGGGAAAGACCAGATATTGCAGTGAAATTCCCAGGGTTGGCAGTGGTTTGCCTCTGGCCCAAGGCTGTCCAGGCAGGCACGGATCTGCACAGCCACGTCCTCAAGTTGGCTGTGAACAACTGCTTAAACGGGGAATCTGTGCAGGAGTTACACATGTAAAAACAGCAGTTCCTTTTGGCCTGCAGTTGAAAGCATTTGGGTCTGCATCGTCTTAAGGACAGAGTTTTCTTTTGCAACCCCCATAAGAGGGTTTATTTATAAAATGCTTTTTGCTAGCAAGGCCTGCCAGGAGGAATTGCTGGTCTTTTTATGTCATGGTCTAAAGCGCTGATCAGATTGTCACGGACCCAAGGCACCAGCCCCTTTGGAAAAGGGCTCATGCCATGATGTATGGCAATAAATACCCACAAGTGCTGCAGGAGAGCAGTGTCAAATTTATTAGTAGGGCAAAACTGTCAACATGCCTGCTAGGCTGCTCCTGCATGTCCCCTGCACTGAAGATCATTTCCAACCCATTAAAGGCTTTTTAAGACCCTGATTCAGACCCAGCATAACCCTCTCCAGCACTAGGCCATTCCCAACGCCCGTTGCCCTAGCTGTCCCCCAGGCAGCCAAAGAACGGGATTGATTTTACTGCTTGAAGGGAGCGCTGGTACCCCTACTTTGAGCCATCTCGTTAAAGGCCAGAAAATCCCTTCTGGTCACTGTTGAAACCGAGTCCAGTAACTTTTGTGCAGGGCTCTCCAGACCCATACAGCCAGGTGTAGACCATCCCATGGCAGAGTCTGGCTTTGTTTTTCCCTTTAAAAAGTACCAATAGGAAAAAAAATAAAAACCCAGTTCTCAAGCAGCCTGAGCAAAGAGGTCCATCTCCTCTCCCCATGCTTCGTAGAGCACTCCAAAAGGGGACAACCTGGCTCAGGCACCGTTTGCAGCCTGTCCTGCAGGGCTGTTAGTAAATTTGAGCATGGGGATAGCTTCTAGCTACCAAATTAGATGCAACGTAGACCTACCCAGAGCACCCCAGCACTGTATTATGGACATTTGGTTCAGACCAAGTCTACAATCTCCCACTTGGTCTACCACAGTGGTCTAGACATTGCAAGTACAACTTGCCACTTTTTCTACACTAATAAACTCATAAGGGCAGGGAAGGCTGCAGGAAAAATGAGAACTACCAGAGCAGAACAGCCCCTGAGTTTTTGTTTATCGCAGACTAATTAAAACAAAAAGTATACCATAACTCAACCCTTAATAATAGGTAACCAGATGTGTCATTACTTGACCATGCTATATTGCAGCATATATATAAAGGTTATAAGATTATTTTTCAAAGCACTCTGCCACAGCTAAGGGTTTCCTAGCACTTTTATAACGAACTTAGCACCTGAAAGAATTTTACCTACCAAGGCTAAAGCAAGAGAATGCTAAATCTAATGTACACAGTCCCTCAACCCAGGAATGAAAATCTTGGCATATGACATCATTGCACGGTACACTATGAGACACCATTACTATTAATAGGAGATACTTCCTCAAAAGACCATTTTTCTGTTGAATTATATAAAACGTCCTGAATAAGGAAAACAGTGCCAAAATGCCAGTGGTGGGCAGTTCTTATTTTTTTGTGCACAGAGTTTACTCAGCTCCACCCAAAGCACAAAAAAACCCTCAATGTTTACAGAGGTAATAAAATATTATGGTGTGAGCAATTTACCCGATTGCCAAAAGGACCAGGAACAAAAGTAAAAGGACACCACTAAAAGAAGTCCTAGGCCTAAATCCAATAAAGCCTGTAGGCTTCTAACACCCCACAGAAATCACTGTTCATTACATATTTCCAGATGCGGGTACGTTGCTTATGTCTGAAACCAAGTGGCCGAACAATCCAAGATCCGCACGTTATTAATGTCATCCCACTGTCAATCACTTTCCAATCCACTCGACTGATGTTTTCCACCCTGATCTTCAATATCTCTTCTATGGATTGAATTTTCAAGTGTCCAGCATTGATTTAACTCTCTCCCCATTAAAGCCATCATGGGCATCAAGAGGAGCCACGCTGAATGCTCTCAGGACTGATGGGCAAGAATCACCAGAGGCTGCAGCTGGGCAATGTGCCTTCTAGCATGGTCATAGCAGGGACACAGCTGGGGACGAGCCATTCTCTGCAGTGGCCTCATCTCTGCTCTACAATGCTACTTCTCACCCAGAAAGCAGCACTGCCAGCCGGGCAGATAACAAGCACAAAGCTGTAGGCAATTGAATGACTCCTCGCAAAATGTGAGGTTTTGTGGGCTTGTCCTGTGCAGCATGGATGCATGCGAAGAGATCCCTGCGGATAACCTTATTTTGGCTTGGTGGTTTATTTTAGCGAAGTAAATAAACCAAACATATATACATAGGCTTGGCTTAGAAACAAATAAAAAACCCGCAATGGTGTCTTGCACATAAAAACTGTTCTGACTGTTTTGCCCTACCCAGAATCTCCTGTAGATTGAAATACAGGCTTTTCTTTCTGAACTATAATTAACGTTTTTGCAATATTGCTTCAGAGTTCGCCCAGGCCATCTGATGAATCTGACTAATAGGAGAAGATGCTTTTAACCTGTGGGCTGCCAGACGGCTGGGTACCTCCTTGGCCACATATATTTGGCTGTCAGGTTGAAAGAAAGGCAGCAGATTCAGGGTTAAGCACTATTCCTGTCATGATTGCCCTGAACTTGCCCAGTTAAATTGCAACAGCATGGGTCTCCATAATTATCTAATTGTTAGTGTTGTGCCTTTACGTAATTTATGATGTAGCATTAAAGCCTGACCTCTGGTTTGAGATGAAGTGCAGTACTGCTGACATCCAAGCTCAAATTAGTAGGTAAGTAAGCACCCAATTAACGATTATGCCACTGAGCTTTCATTTCAATCTGACCACACTGCTACACTAATCAGTTTTCTAAGCCTTTCACCTTCCCCATAACTAATAAGCATTTCTCCTGCTTTTTATGTCTGCAAAAGCCTTGTTATCCTCATAAAAAGCACTCCAAGATTGCTGCTTCCAGTAATTCCTGCATTAAGCCACTGGCCCAGTGGCATATTACCAGCTCTCCAGCTACCCGATCAGTAAAACCAAGACTTAAAGCATAGGCAAGTTGGCACTCTACAGCAGGGAAGAGCAGGGACAAAATCCGTGCAGTGTAGAGGAGTTGCCTTAGACTCAAAGCAGTGCAATTTAGATGAGAATTTGGTGCTGCCAAGATTCACATAGTTTCACAGGAGTTTAAGAACGCAGGACAAAGAGATTGAACGTCAAACCACATTTTGCAGTTGACTAAATTCTGTCATATTAACAAAACAGTGACAAGACCTGGAGCATCAAGGATCTGCAGTTTTAATCTGAGATCCATGAATTATCTTTTATTTGCCATGAGCCAGGAACATTCATGGAGGGGCTTTGCCTACACAGACAACTCAAGCCACATGATAGACACTGTATCACAGCTTGCATCACTGATAAAAATGCCCCGCTCCTTGAAAATCTGAGTTGCAGAGCTGAAGATCCGTTCCTCTTGGAATGAGATTCCTGACGTTATATAGAGGTAATAAGGAGACAGGACTCGAGGCGTGGGCAACAACATCTGCAACTCTGCATGATGACTGAAGTCAGTGCTGGAACACAAGCCTACGGGAGGGGGAAATAAATCCCCACTTCACTGCAATCCCATCCTCTCTTAACCTGCAGTTTTCCAGAGGAGCTCTAACCTCTAAAACTCCTATCTTCAAGGCACTTGCAACTTTTTCTTAGTAACCAGCTATTTAAATCTGATCTCAACAGTACAAGGGACAGCTTTGAAAAATCAGCGTTTTTTCAAAGGAGGAAAGCTTCACAGTCAAGTGCTGCCACTGGGCCGGACAAGCACTGCAAAGCTGTGATTAAAATGTAGAAGTGTGCAGCAAAACACGATTCCAACCCAAGTGCAAGGAGCTAGCGTGTTTTGGATGGAATCACATGCAGTTAGAAGCGCTAAGGCATAAACAGGTGCAGAAAGCAGTGTCATGAGGAAAAAAAAAACATAATTAGTGTCAGGCTTAAGATTTTAATACCACATCAGGGAATGCAATATAAAAATAATCTTACCCACACACACACAAAAAAAAGAATGGCAGGAAAAGCTGCACATTATAGGAAATTAGTTGTGTGAAATGTGTAGAAAAGCTGACAGAGTCATATAGCTATAGAGACTATAATTTCCTGTTCCACCGTGGAGACAGCCCTGATCAGCTGGACTTAATATAGCCTTCTCCATGGCAGCTGGGTCAAATAGTGGCCTAAGCACTAGAAAATTGCCTGCCATGTGGATGAGTTTAGCGCACAATAAGCTGTGTGGTAAATAAACACGTTTAGCATGCTCAAAAATAGATAGCACGCTCGAGAGTTTTATGACACATCCAGATAGACGCAACCAGAGAGTTGCTGCAAATTGGCTGATTCAGGATAACTCATTCATGTGACCCAGTTTTAGGGGCCCACAAGCAATTTTCTGCATGACACCAAAATGTTCTAATAAGACCCATGAGTGCGAGGAACAAAATACCGTCACTTCCTCGTAACTCCACATATATATGGCAGTCCTCATGGCAATGCTCTCAAAAAAGAAGCACCAATTTAGAAGACATCGCTGCAAACTCTCCTTGGTTGATAATGCCCCCAAGTCATGCCATGGTGTCCAGCAGCTTTTAAAAGCTGCTTCGTCTTTCCGAGTCTCGCTCACATACAGTATGGTGCTGATTCTCCAACCCATTTTCTGTTCGCAACTATATCTGCCAACTTACACAATCGCCCATGTGTTTTTTCAGTGGCACTAATGAGTACCCCAGTGGATTAGGGACTGGACTGACCACTCATCTCTTACAAATTGCCACAGATTTAAAGAAAAAAAACTATTAAGGAATCTATAAGGACTTAAGCCTGGGTTGTATAGCCACCCTTGCCCCGGCTGAGTCAACAAGCATGCACTCTACCTGACTAATTGGGAGTCACTCTGCCTTCTGACATCCGTGCCTGAGTAGCTCTTATTCTGAGCTACTCAGAGGAGACTTGGGAATGTTTTAAATTATTGATGAAGATAGGAAACCTATCTCTGAAACGCCTTTGGCAAACTCTTAATATTCTGGGATTTGGCATCGCAAAAGACAATGCCTCTGTCTCACTCATGCTGTTGATGTCTCTCACCCATTTACTCGCACGATAAAATTACAGTTTCTGATTAAGTCCATACAGTATGGAGAGGCAAATGGAAAGTGCATTGTTTATAGCTCTGAAAGCTTCTAGGTAATCCATCTTTGGCGCCAGAGTCTGCAAACCCCTCCATTTGCAGAATTTTCATTGATGTCAGGAGTCCTCAGAGAAGCCGACCCAAAGCAGTCCGTTGTCATAAACATATTGGATAATTATCTTAATTATTTATAATAGCACCAGTAAGCAAGCTAGCACTGAACACACGGGTCCTGCCCTGGACAGCTCACATTTTAATCAGACGTGAACACAGTGTGCAAGATGCAAAGTAGGGATGACATACAGGCTGCCAGGTGAGTTTATTAATATTTTACAGAAGGGTTCATCAGTAAAGAGTATTAGTGTTTTCAGACCCTCTGACATGAGAGTGTTAAACCTGACCAACCATCACGTGGCAGAGAGATTTTTTGCCCCACACATTTAAAGGCAATATATTGAAACACGACAAAGCCCTACAGAAATCTTCTAATTATTTTCTTTCAGCTCACATGGTTTCAGATTAACTGCTTTGGCTCAGGCTGCGCTAACTGTGTCTTCAAAGTTAGCAAAGCTCAGCGAAATCTCCTTCAGTGCCTTGAGAGAGTTTGGGACCATGTTACCAAATCCAGAAGGGTTAAGAGACTCTGCTCATTTTCAGCTTTGGTGGCTCAGGAGAGCATTCTTCACAAATGACATTGAGGTTGATACACAGGTAGTAATTACACCATCCTCTCAGAAAAAGCACCATCTGCACTGGTCATTATCAAAAAGGTAAGAAAGCAGCTTGTAACTACTAATGGACGATGTTTCACCACCACCTTTGAGGAAGGGAAAAGAAAAAGCACAAAGGGAGAACAAGAACCTGTCTGCAGTCAGACGGCAGCTTGTGGGTATGCCAGGAATGGGACCGACCTCTCTTGAGTCCCAGACCTGCACCCCTGTTGCCAGACACTGGTTTGCCATTTAATCAAGTTTCTTCAGGTATCACACGTAAACATAGTCTCCCAAAATCTGCCTAAAAATGTAGTCCGCAATGTCTGTATATGTGCACACATACACATATATATTACAAATACACACGCACAGAGTCTGGCCTTTCCTCATAAAAACAATTCTACCTGGATAAGGGCACCTGACCATATTGAGAGCCATGACAGAGGTTGAATTTGTCTTTAACCTATGGATTTTGCAAGTGCTGACTGCCAAAATGTGTTTTTTCAGCTGGTTGGTGTACTGGTCATTTGTTAATCAACCATCTTTTATTATCCATTAGTGTACATTAAGCTAAAAAAATTGATTTGGAGCAGGGATCCCATTCTTCTTGTCTTATCTAATTTTCTGTTCTCAGAGGAAGTTTATATTTTTCCGTTTGAAAGGGATAGAATTACTGCAAAAGGGTCTGTCTCCACTGACAGATCTAGCTTTCTTTTCCTCCTCAACAGCTGGGTTATTATTAGAGCTGGCAGAATAATTCATAATGAATAATTTGACACCTCTTTTTCCATACATATTCCACATTTATTTGTTACTCCAAATTAACCACAGACTTTCTGCCAATAACTCCCAAAGGGGCATTACTGATACAATATATTCCTTGTCCCCCCAATAAGGAAATCCTTTCATTAAAGTCAAAGTGGGAAGCATTAATTACCCCTTATTTAAAGGTAATAACTCATCATCTGTAATCATTCCTCAGAGATAGATGCTAGTGTGATGACCCAAACTACTGCGGAGTTTGAATTTAGCGTTGGATGCAGATGAAAATTCACTGAGAACACGACTAGCTTTCTGGGTCACATCCTTGCAGAAAGAAATTTCTGTTGGATTATGGTCTTTTCAGGACTGCTTGAGTCCGTAAGAGATCACTTCTGTCTTGTCTAAAAGACTCAGGAGCCATCGGAATCTTTAAGCCACTGAGTGTGATCATTGCACTGTGTAGGCTCTATTTTGAAAGGTTAAGTGGGACTTAAGCAGTGAATAAACCTCATTTTGGTGCCCAGAACAAGGGTGAATATGGTCCTTTGGTAGTATGTTATGTACATTCCCTTTTGTGGACAGTTACTTTTCTTTTGTAACAGTACAAGTCCAATATAGCTCCGGGGACACATTTCTGCTAAGTCCCTAGATAAATCAGTACACAACTAGAGGACAGGACAGCCCATAGACACATCCATTGAGCCTCCAACCTCCTATCTCCTCAAAAGGAGGACAAACATACATTTCCCATTTCTCTAAAGGATAGAGCTCACTCCAACACCATGTTGGTGGTGCATTTGAAAAAGAACCAGCCAAGACAATCTCCACCTAGAGTGGGTACACTGCCCTCGACAGCTTAGGACAGCCTCAGGTACCTACTGGCATTAATATACATTGAAACCACTCACAAAATACCCCAGTAGGCTTGTAAACCAAAGACAAATAGCAGCAAATGTAAGGAAACTGCTGGGTGCAAAACCAAGTCAGCTTATAACAACAAATTACAACCACCAAATACAACCACCAAAGGCCCAGTCTAGAGATTTGGAAACTACAAAAGCTCACATAATCCACTAAGATTTGCCTGGCCCCCACTATATGAAGGCTTTTAGCTATTCCAAGTTCAACAGGTGAGTTTAAACAACCTGTTTAACATAAAACATAAGGCTAAAAACCAGAAGTAAGCTAAACATATTGGCATTCTGGCACCTTATGCTGAATAATTCATACATAAGGTACGGGAGAAAAGAAACATATGTTTTTGGTCCACAGTAACTTTTTAAGCAGAACATTTAAGAACCAACCTCAAATGTATACGTCCAGCGAAAACCTTCTTGTGCAGAGTGAAAAGAGGTCCTTACAACTGCAGTCTACCTCTACCTTCACCATTTCCTACGGTGATTTAAATTTCCTTATTTGATTTTGCCCTGAAACAAAACAAGAACGCTTACAAAATCTCACCTAAAAGATTTAGGGTGCTATCCCTGCTCCAGCAAAACTGGGCTTACCTCGTTTTGACACACTAATGGCAGATGCAAATTTGATGTATTAGCAGATACAAACTCTTGGGACAAAGGCCTCCCTTCCAAAAGTGAGCACCAGTTGAGGCCCAAATTGTCTGCAGAGGAGTTGTCATACTACAGTCATCAGTGCATCAATTCTCTCCTTGGTTGTTCTGAATACGGTCTCCTACTGAGCACCATATGCATGTCTGATAGCTGCCATTAAAAATCATCACTGCACACACCAGTCCCTCAAATACAGTCAGTGGAAAATAAACTCAGAATCCCAGCGTGGTAACTGCTGGCAAATGAAGACTTTTAGTACTATACTCAGCCAAAGTACACAGCTACTTTACTCTTGGCTAATGCTGCATCCTTTCTGAGACACCTAAACCTATGTGCAAAGTGACAGCATTGCTGCAGTTACATCTTTAATCACAGCAGTGGTTAAAAGCCAAAAGTAAGCTAAACATATTGGCATTCTGGCACCTTATGCTGAATAATTCGTACGTAAAGTGCTGCAGAAAAGAAACATATGTTCTTGGTCCATAGTGCCTTTACTGTAAAATATTTAAAAATTAGCCTTGGATGCATACATTCAATAGTAGCCCACCGGTGTGGTGTCAGAAAGTCTATCTGTACCTGCGTATACCTATTCACTGTACTGATACCGCATGTATGTATTTATAGCAAAGATTCAAATCCATATAGCAAAGAAATTTTTCAGGTTATTCAAGTGTTTTGAACACTTCTTTACAGTGGATGTGGATGGCAACTCACACTCTCTACATGAAGCGACGTGCAAAGCTGCTCTTCCTCTGCAAACGCACAGCAACAAGGATGTCAAAATTTACGTCCCCTTTATAGCACCCAACCTAACTTGTATTGCTTTACATTTACATGTAAGGCCTTGAATCCCATCTCATTACATCACTGAGATCAGGATCAGGTCCAGCATATCTGGAAACACACCCAGACACATGCACACGCAGAAGAAACCTTCTGGCGTATCTATGAAGAATAGGCCTTCCAAAAAAACATCCAGTATACAGATGAGCCCTCAAATTAGTAGAGAAAGCATGACGACTTCAGCAGTGGTGGTTGATGAAGAGACACACACATATACACCTCTGCCACCAATCGTGCTGCTAGGGCATTCATCAAATTAAGTACCAAGAGGAACAACACCTCTGATATCTCTTCATTTGGGGCTCCAGTAAATGAGGCACTAGATTAGGCCTGACAGAGGCCTAATGCAGCTTGAGCTTTTCCTGGTGTAATTAATTGGAACTTTGCCAGCTTGACAAATTGGAATGATGAATCTATCTTGTATGAATAGAAAAAAAATGCATAATCAGTCAAAGATTTAGTTAAGACAGCTTCTCTCTGACTCCCTGCCATAGCTAAATCCATTAAGGCGAGGAAACATCACTTTAAGAAAAGGCACTGCTCTCCGTATGTTCAATTTATAACTTTTTGTTCTTGAATTTAATGGAGCAGTCAACCTGGACAGATTTGACTTTGGAGGGGTGAGGAAGGGGGAGGTGGGAAAGGTTGTTTTATTTTTAGCATTCTAATCTTCCCTGCACCTGGGTAGTCTGGGAAAGAAAATAGTCACTTTGGTTCGAACGTGCATTCCTGGGTCTGGACTTTAAATCTTTGGGGTTGCACGAGGGAATCTAGAGTGCCCCACATACTTTGCCACCGAGATGATTCTGTGATAAAACTTGCTTGTCAAGTTTTTCCCCTACTAACTTGTTTAATTGCTGGTAACATTTAGGCTTTAGAGGATGTGATAGATTGACTGCTCTGCCAGTACTGCTTTTTCCTCTCTAATTACCATCTAGTTGTAAAGGCCCTTCCCTGACACATTTAATGGAGAGGCAGAGGGAAAGCAGGTTTGCTTACTTTTAAAATATATTTTTATCATTCAGCAGTTATTTTCCATATATTTAATTTAAACCATGTGCTTCTCCCCTTCCTCCATCTCACTCGTCCATCCATAAGACCCGAATTTCGAAGAATCAATTAAGCAGCTAATATCCCCATTTGTAGTGAATGTTTAGAGAAACTTTACATTTCCTCTTCGAGGCCGTGGTTGCAAAATAAGTTACTTACACGCTACGGAAGAAATGCTTATTGGTTAAGTGAGAGTTGACAATGATGGTTTTCATTTCAAACAACCCAGAATTCCTCCTTGGCTCGCACACGCGAAAGTGCCAGGCAAATATTTAGCTGACATAATGCAAATGACCGGCCATAGATTTATTTGACAAACAGTTGAGCAGACAGCCCTATATTGCACTCACTTGTACCCCACACAACCCCACTGGAGCCAGGAGGATTTTGCTGGCAGAAACAAGAGCAGAATTAAACCCAAACACTGCGGTTCACGCATTGAGCCATTCGCTTTTGGCCACTGGCCAACCTGACAGCCACATTTAAATAAGCCACCTGCTGAGTAGGGAGTTTAAAGAGCTAAGTGCTCAGGAGAGCTTTAGCTGAAAAGCATATTGAACTTATGCAATAAGGCGTGAAGTGAAAAGATTTCAGTGACAAGGAGTTCTAGAGGCCATATATGGTCCTGACCTCTTGTTCTAGGGCAGATACAGAATAGTTTTTGGGATCCTCCCCTTCCTTGCCTATGCTACCTAAAATATAACAGCTAGAAGCTCCGTCCACCATTACATACGTGCCCCAAGAAGCGAACTATACAAGCAGACGCTCAAATTTCTTTTTGTTATCTCTAATAATGCTATAGAACAGGAATGCTTATGCAGAACACATTATTTCCCTCTGTTTAGAACTGGATTAGCTGTGTCAGAGGCAGAAGTCCTTTCCCAGGAAAGCCGTGAGATCCCTCTCTTCCCATGCAGTACCTTACCATTAGGCCTTGTCTAAGTCATCTCACGATCCCTTTCGATTTGCTTCGCACCCTCCTTGCCAATTTTAACAAAGATGTCTTTAAGCACCTAGACGCTGAAACAGGACCGCACTCTTTCTGCTGCTGATTACGTGTGAAAAAATAACAACTTCCTGCTATTACCAATCCGGTGACAAAAATCTCCCCGAAGAGAGAGACCGAACAAAGCGACAGAAAGGCGAGCAATTCTGCTGTTCCAGCCTGTAACAACAGCAGATTGCAAAAGTGTTATTTGGCTCTTTCTTAGCCCCAAATTGTTCAAATCAAATCTAACCATGTTATAGCTGCAAAGACCCCTGGGAGAGAGGCTTACTCAGCGTCAGCCAGGACAGCCCTTCCAGCAGTCAGACTCTTAAACCAGATTGCTTTTCCTTTGAACTTCAGAGGGGTACACCTGATGCATCACATCCACGCAGGTAATTCAAATACATATTCACACTCTTTCCTCATTTGCACTATTACTGCTTAACTTCTCCCCTTCTCAGCCTTTGTTCAGAAAGCCCTGATACGGCCTTCTACCAGTGGAACCTACGAGCTTATTTTTTATCTCTTTACCCTCAAACTGTCACACGAATGCCTTCTGACTTGGTGGCGACACGGAGGTTGTCAAGTCAAGTTCAGCAGCTGACTCATAGGCCATTACTCACACAACTGCCATTCCACTTTTAACCTCCCCAGCCTGTGTTTAAAACCGAGTATCCCCTTAGCTATGCTGCTAGGAAACACTTTAAGAACTTAATTCAAATAAAAAGATGTTCTTTTTGGTGCGGAAAAGCTCCTATTTACATATAGTACATGACAAGCGAATAATTTTAGTGGCAAAGGACTTGAACCTTTACTCATTACAGTGTAATATGTCATGGCACTGCTTCTATGCAATGGGCATTTAAGGGTTAATGATTTGCCAATTAAAAAGATGTAGCCAAAAGATCTAAGAAATATTACAGAAACGTACTTGTCACAGAAGATCCCGCCCTCCAAAGTGGTTCTGCAAGTGTTGTCCAGGAGCGATTTGAACATCAGGTCATTTGTTTCCGATCACATCTCAGATCCTGCCCTGACAGTGGGAATGATGTGCCCAATGCTCACCGTATCGTGCTGTTTGCCAGCTGTGATTTGCCCTTTGCTTAACAGGCAGAACAAGTGAGATCAGCAGTGGGCTACTTTACCATAACACAGGCTGTGGTTGTGTTGCCTCGCACAGGACCACAGGAGGCTCCTGAGACTATAGAAGTAACCTGCGAGCTGTTTGTGCACACACACACACCCCCTGTGCAGCACCTCCCTGCAAATCCAGCACACCCAGCATCTGCCTTTGCCCTTAGCTGCTTCTTGATGCAGTCAGAGAAATACACTGACACCTACAACCTGCAAAACAGAGGTTCGAGTTTGAACTCTCTCTGTGCCTGGGCGTTTGGCTCCAAAGGGTATTTCAGACTGGTAGAACTGTAGAAATGTCAATTCAGGTTTTGGGTTCAATTTTTTCCCTATCTCAACACTAAATATCCGATCCTTCATGCACATGCATATACCTGTCCCTTGTACAGAAGGTTTCTTTTGTACAGTAGAGATTTTAATTCAAGCTTTGAGTTCAATTTTTCTCTATCTCCACATAGAATACCCGATCCCTCATGCATGTGTGCACACCTGCCCCTTGTACAGAAGGTTTATTTTTTGTTTGTTTTTTTAACTATCCTTTCTACGCAAGGATGATCAATCGCCTCTGTCTCTTCCTAGTCATGTCCCTATTACAGAAGATCCTGTTCCAATAAATGATTAGTACGTGCAGAATGCATTAAAATGAATTATAATAGCAATCCGATCCCCAGTGCCTCTGCAGAACCTTTCCATCACAGGTGACAGCTGGTTCCCTTGGGCTTAGCTCTGGAGAGAGAGAACCAGACCTCAAAACTCAATCCAATAACTTTGTATGAACCTAACCAAGAACGCGGAGCGTGCAGTTTTTCCATTGTCTCCGAACTAGGAAAGATATACCTCAAAAGCTAATCAACGAGCTGGTATACACAACCTCGTCTCAAATAAATGTAAATGCATTTTTCCATATATTATGTGATTACAGCCTCTATCTGCCTATGGTGCTATGTTTTATTACAGGCCACCAAAAATAATTAGCTGGTGACCCAGAAAACTGATATATAAAATCCTTTTAATCACCAATATGGCTTTCAATTAGATAGTGTAAACTTATTAACCTTTTTACTGCTGAGATTTGATTTATGGAATTCCAGCTGCATTAACATTACAGGAGGAGATAGAAAGTGTCCTGTATGACGCGTTGGGATTAACAACTGATAGCTGGCTTTGCCATCACAGAGTCTCACAGAGCAAAGGCAGCATCCTGCAAGTCCCCAGGGGCTCATTTCTATCAGAGCTGTGTGAAAAGTTTGGTCTGTGGAGTGAGACTGTGTAATTCCTGTCACTTCATATACAAACCAGAACACACAGGCCAGTTATAGCTTTCAGAAGGAGCAGGGGTTGTGTGAGCACTTGCTGCATTAATAAACAATAAGGGCAAAGATAGGGCTGCATTTGCACCTCTCCTTACTCGCAGGGTCAGAAATACTTGTATATTGAATGGAGACACTTTGGGGAATTCTGCTGCAAGGGAATCCTTACAGCAGCTTTATTCAAACAAAGGTTGAATATAAAGAGAAGGGCTATTTGTGAGGGTGCGTTTGTAGCAAACAGTTTTCAAATATGTTCTTCTTTCATTTTAACTGGACAGGTATTTCTCCTTTTTAGTTGTAGTGGATTTTTCCCGTCCCCCCGGAAAGTTCCCAGAAACTTATAGATTGGTATAAGAGGGTTTGTTCACTTTTTCCTGGTACAGAAACAGCACTTAGTGCTTCGTACAAGGTCTTAGGCATTCCTGGTCATCTTCCCATGGGGCTGTGTTTCTACAGCTAATGCAGAGATCAGCAGGAGAGACAAACAGGCCACAGTGAAGCCCTGCTAATTAAAAAACCAAATTACTAATCTGAACTAGACGATGCATCAAGAGCCAATAAAAAATACAGGCATCTAAAAGGTAAATACTACCATACCAAACTTGATTGAATCAGCCAAGAATGGGAAGACCTCTATTTCTAGCCCAAACACGTAATTTCATTCAAGCCTCAAGAATATATGAGAAAAGAAATAATGAATCCTTCCGTAACTTCCATTCACAGTTTCCCTCCTATTTCTTGATGGCGCATTATTGTTGTTTAATGACAATAAAACAGAATAGCAATGTTCTGCTGTGAACACCCAATTACCTCTTCTACAGTCTCATGAGGACTAAAATAATTAATAGATTTGGGTCAAATTTTGCAAATAAATATCAGTTTTCAGTTTTCAACTCTTACCCTTTTTCGATCTTAAAAACCATTTTACAGTTAACCTATTTTTCAGGAATTCTTAATGTGTAAGCATCCTCAAATGACACAAAATAGCAAAGTGAAATAACCAACACTCCCCACAAACTGAACCAAACCCTCATCATTCACTTAGGTTTTTGCTCTTCAAACTTGAAAAGCTTTGAAAGCTGCAGTGAGGAGAGGTTATGTGGGTAGGTGCTTTGATAACCTGTGCAAAAGCCATCGTCTTTATAGAAGGGAAATGCCAATATTTGCCATCATCTTTTGCAGGATTAAATGTTATTGAATGAGACACAGTTTCCCACACAGGCACTGCCTTGCCTGCAAAACGGGCAGCCGAGTTCCCTTTGGGCAATCCTCAGGTCACCGTTTCTTATGCAGACAGAGATTTGTAACGGTTCACTGCAACCCACGCACTTGGCAAAGACCCCCAAATCCTGACTGCTTGGGTCATACCTGGACATCCAGCAGATTTACTCCAAGGTCAGCTTTGACATCTTCTTCTCTACGAGCTGAGATTTCTAGCGCAGCAGAACGGCATGCATTACTGCCAGGCAACTCAGGCCAGCTCCTCCGAGTGCTAATAAGGCCCATCACAGAGATAGCAAGATTTTTAAGTGTATTCTGTGAAACAAGGAGAATAAAAATCAATGGCACTACATAATCCAGGCAGTGCCTTTCTTTGCTCACAAATCTTCATTTGTTCAGCTGGGAAAATTATGAACTGTCTAGAAATAATACAGTAAAGGCGGTCAATGACAATTATAACGCAAAGACTAATAGAGATGGTGGTATGAATCTGGTATATTCTGTTCTGCTGAAGACCATTTATAATTTTTAATAAAAACAGTAACACTTTACGATAAGTGGACATCATTTAATGCTCAATTACTACGAAATTCCTTTGGAAATATATATTAAATGCAGCAGCTCTGTATTTATACCAGGGGGGTTCCTTGAGATTGATGTTATTGCAGTGAATACTAGGGGAATGTCAAGTCCAACACCAGTGCATTCAATATTCTTGCCCTCTGGGTCAGGTATCCTTTCCTCCCCCACCCTGACATTTGAGAGGAGTCCTTATCTATGTGGAGAGGAGCCACATGAATTATATACGTGCTGCATTTTTTAAAAAAGGAATTTACAACACAGGCTGGCAAGGCCTTTAGCAATGATTAACTGAGACATTTTTGAATAACAATACAAAAAGGTACAGCTCCTAAACAGGCAGTTTTCTCTTGAAGGCCAAGAGGTTTCTAAACCCCTATGTTTATAAAACAAGCATTATTTCAGATAAAACACAAAACCTTTACAGCAGAACTAACTTCAACTTACTGAAGATTTCTATTAGCAAGAAAAATACTGTAAGCCTTTGTTCTCCATTTGCAGAAGCTCTTATGCTGTGACATCCTTAGCCCTACCTTACCATCAGAGTTCACCAGGTAGATGTGAGCCCTCAAACTCACTCAGCGCAGGTGGGATTAGTTACCGTGGAAAGCAAAGCAGGATCTCCCTGATCCCCTACAGCTGCCTGCATCTATGCTTTCAGCCACAGATGTTAGCGCTGTGACCCACCACCGCTCTTTCCTGGCAAGTTGTGGGATAACATGTTTGTTCCAGAGGTATTTGTAAGGGAAAGCAAGGGGATGTGATCAGTGAAGCAGCAAATCGAAGCCTAGCAGGGTATGGCTGGACCTTGCTGAAAAGCCTTAAACCAGAGGCCCCCACATTTTGTTTAGCTACAACCTCTATTAGCAGCTGTTAGCAGCAGAGGCAACAAAAACGGCTGGGCTTGGTTTGGGAAATGCAGTTTGGGAAGCCGAATCCGAGGCCATCCTTTCTCCCTGGATGTATCTGCAGCCAGGGCTCTTACCTGAATGCAATCCCTAACGTGACTTTGTATAAAAAATCTATCACCTGAGGGTGGTAGTTAACTGGGTGGGGTGAGGGTGCTGCCATTTGGGGTGCTGCCCTGCTTGCTTTGCAGTGAAGACTAACAAGATTACACAAGGTTTGAAAGGTGGCAGGTACCAGCCACAGGTTACTGGAGTTTTCAGTTTGCAACACTGCTAGGATCCAAAGACAAATTTAAAGTAGTACTTCTTTTCCCAGACAATAAATACTATCAATAGCCACTTAGCAGCTTGGGAAAAAGCAACAGCAATTGGAGGAAGGGGGCATCCCAAGCGCCCCGCTAGAACTAACATCATTCCGTTTAATCTTAAATCATATTTTGCATCCTCTGCCGGAACACTATTTATCCCAGACCTCCAGGCAGCTTAGACACCTGGCATAATAGCCCATTAATTACTTCAGCATGGGAAATAAATTTTAATATCTTTCTCTTTGATGCTCATTACTAAACACTTCACGCATTCCCAAATACACATCAATGGCTCATCCTTCTTTCTTTTAGATATAACAAGCTTTATTTTACAGCCTGACTTTAACCAACATCTCCCTCAACTCTGGGTGGCATGCGATAATGTTTATACTCTCATCCGGGGTCACCAGTTCATTTAGGAACTCAGGACAAGGTATTTATATTTTGCTGCACTCGTGTTCTCATCCTGTTAAAGGTGATTACAACATCAAGTTTTGTCCAGTGTTTCAGTATCTGAAGATGAAAGGTGGTATGAGGTATAATGGTAGCAGGTCAGCACTTTCAATAAGCATCCATCTGTAAACAAGTCCCTTAAAATATTGCAGCAGTGTGAAAGGAAGCTGCATCCTAATTGGGTAGAGTGAAAAGCCATAGGGCTTATAAATATAATGTGTAGGTGATCTGTCTTGCCAAAAAAGAGGAGGTTCGTTATATGAAGGACACATTATCCTTTTCTCTTCCTATGATTCAGCATGGTAAGTAGTCATTCCTAATTGGCTTACAGCTTAGTATGAAATATTAGGATGCCACACAATGTGATGACACAGCTGGATTCCTAAGGGAAGCCAAAGACTGATCTGAGAACAGAAGAGGGACAAGAGCAGATGTGGGTCTGAAAAAAATAGTTGTAACTTACAGAGTAGCATGTCATTCTTTATCCTCCTCCTCCTGTGTACAGCATGCTGTGTGCAGCACACCACTCTCCTGGTAGAAAGGCAAGAGACCTGTCATTTCAGAGTTTCTAAATAAAACGTGGGGGAAAAATGTGATTGCTGGGAGTATTGAAACAGGAAGAGGCAAGTAGGCTGAATAAATCTGGGCAATAGCTGCCTCGTCATGAAAAATACACTGCACAAATTTCACCTCTCTTTGTGCATCAAATGGTGATTTCTTCGAATTTATTCTCGACTGGAAAGTATTTGCCAAATTACCTATTCAAACAATCTGTGGGTCACTCACAGAAGTTCGACAGTCGGAAGACAAGCAGTTTGAGTGGGCACCCAGGTCATATGCTGGGGGCTTGTTTCCTGGTCCTGGCCTTGATTCAGGAAGGTAATTAAACAGCTGCCCACCTGAAGTCAATAGGGCTATTCAGATGCACTTAAGTGCTGCTGACGCCAGGCTGAGGGGAATAGACTTCTCAGAGGGAGATTTCTGCTGCAAATACTAGCGCTGATTCAAAATTCACTTTCTACAAAGTCCTTCTCCTGCAGTCAGCTGAAATTAGCTATATCCACTGTTGTGCTTGCCAGGAAACTTGATAGAATATTGCCCAAAGTGAACATAAAGGAGAAATAAACACAGCAGAAATTAATAACAGGAGTTCAGACCAGTAGGTTGCAGAAGATGTGTTATAAATTTCATCCAGCTGTAATGCAAATTCTGCCAAGTGATTGGGAACATCTCCCTTTTTATATCACTGTTTCACTACATATTAATAGCAACCAGTTACTGATGCGGTACTAAAATATTAATGATATGGTCATAAACCTGAATCAGTGCCTAACTTGGCAGAACAACATAGGGCAACTTTTCAATCACGTGTGAACAAAACCAGTTTTCAGAAACCATTTTGTTACTGCGAGACCATGTGAGCAGAAGTAATTGCATGGCTATTTTAGGCACAAAAATTGTTAGTCTTCCTTGGAAAATCAACAGCCCTCTTGAGGTGTACAGTATGGGTGCCCAGATATTTATACAAGGCTGAGAGAATCTCAAACCAGGCAGAAACAAAGTTCATGCAATTAATTAGTAAGATTTCATCTGTGATTTCATCTGCAGCTGGTATGACTGACTTTTATATGTACATTAGAGACAATGGCCTCAAGCCCCTGGGGACTGATTTTTTCAGCAGGATTTAGCTCTTTGTTCTGGACTGAGCTGGAATATGGTTACCAAGTAAGGCAAGAAATCCAAAGCAAAACCCAGAGTTTTTGCACCTGCCTGATATAAGAGCAGGTGAATTTATCAACTCTGCATCATATCATCTGTAACCACAACAGAAATTTGGGGATGTTAAAAGGATTTAAAAGTCAGAGACTTCTCTAGCACTTTTTATATTTTCCATTCTGCTACCCAAGCCATCCTACTCAGGAAAACCAGGGGCAGCTGCCAGCTAAACAAGGCAGCCCTTAGGATGCTTGATTGGATCTGTAGAAGAGAAGCATGTCTTGAAGTCTCCTTGCTTCTTACTTTAATTACGCTCCAGCAGAACTGGGCTGGTCCATTTTATTATTCACATTTGTCCCTTTCTATGAAGATGGGACCATATATGTAAGCTTCTTTCAAACACCTTTAATTGAAGCTACAGATTAAGGTGAGTAAGGACAGACACAGAAGTATTCTATGTGCTCTGCACAATTCCCAACAGCCACTAGCACCCCAGGAAGAGCTGGAATACTAAAAAAATATTTTATTTCTACATTTCCACAGGACATAGCTAATGGCTCACACTCATGGCTACCATCACTCTCCTCCCACCCCCCATCAGGATCCAAAAGAGGCACTGGAGGAAACTCATATATAGGCGACGTTTTATGTAGGTGTGTCAATACTAAACCAAGGTCTTTGCTTTAAAGGTCTTTCACTGCTTCTTCTCTGAGTCATCAGTGCAGAAATAAGCTGACTTTGGTCATGCCTAATGGAGTTTTCAGTTTAGAAGTGCAGAGAACGGCATGAAATTAATTATGTCACAAAAAAGAGGGATCCTTTTCTTCTGGTTTTCTATTGCAGTCACATAAATGAGGACCCAAAATATCACTGAGATATCACTTAACATTGTTAGCACCTGGGAGGCAAGTCCGATCACCGGGACAATGTCTTTATCATTTGCTGACCAGAGTCGATGCAGTTACTTACAGCAATGATAATCTTTCTTCATTATATCTGCAAGCAGATGCCATCGAGGTGTGACTGACAATCATCCCTTTCAGAGTAAGTGATCACAGGGCTTCCACTGCTCTCACATCCATTGGCTCCTTGTTTATTAATGACACAGTTGAAATTTTAGTGTTGCTGCTGCTCAGGTGGGAGATAGCAAACATTTACTTGATTGACACCTGTCATTAGGAAAGTTTCTCCTACAACTCAAGTGGTAAATAATGCAGTCTTACTGCAAATCAAGTTGCCAAACAAAGAATTTTTTTTTTGTTTACGAGCTACAGAGCGGGAGAAAAATTGCCCATGTTTTGAAACTTGTTCTAGCAAGACACTGGAAATGCATCGAGCAGCATGAGGACCTCTGGCAGTCATTCATTTCTGATCTCAGGCAACCAGCTTTTCAGTTCCTAACAGAGCGAATGGCAAATGTAGTATTTCAGGGCTCCTTCACATATAAAAGCAATCAGCATTAGTGAAACACCAGAAAGACAATTATACCTCCAAACATACCTACTCCTTGGACAAAGTCTAGGGTCAGCTCAGCTCCAGTTCATCTCTTAGATCTTCTTTCTCTCTCTTTTTTCTGTGACAAAGACCAACGGAGGACAGTGAGGAGAAAGGTAAGATCCTCTCAGACTGTCTCCCATGTGTGGCACAAGGTGCACATGACTATAGATGGGTCTGCGGAGGCTACAGGGCCTGCAGAGGTGCCATGATAAATCTGCATCTTAAAACTGTACAGAGCAGCTCCCACAACATCTCCCACATCTGAAGTCTACTCTAAAAAACCAAAAAAAATCATCCCTTCAAAGAAGATAAGTCAAACGTAACTCGTTCCTTTATTCTTTTTCTCTCTCACCGTGCTTTACAGGTGATTGTTTCATCTCCTTCTTCTGTTTCCAAGAAAGACCTTTCTAAATCCTCAGGCAATATTCAGAGCAGGCAGATTTTTCTTTGAGTGTTCAAGGCTGATCTGATCAATTAAAAAAAAAGAAGGTTACAGTACATTTTAAACCAAATACCCCATAGTATAAAACCTCAGAGGTCATTCTATAAGAAAAATATTTTTTGTTAGCAAGTAAATGCAAAGAAATGATAACAGGGGTTCAGCACAAACCCCTTTCTCATGTGTCCTATGGGACTTTCTGTATTGTTCTCTCTGTTTGAAGGGTTTAAAATGCAAGAGTAAGGCTGCTGAAGTCCTGGACACATGAGTTCTTTTCTCTGGCTGGAAACTAAGTGCCACGGATCACACAAAATTCTTCCCAGCTGTTTTGCTTCCCCACATTTTTCTCCTTTTTCACTCATGAAAGCTATGAATTCTCTCCAGTCACAGACTGTCTCCCAACATGTGATGCACCACAGGGCCCCGCAATCTTATCTGAGGCTGTTTGGGCCCAGCTGCAATGTAAAGTCTTCACCACTGGGACTCCCTTACAGGGTTTAGAGTCTCTCTTTGCAAATTTTTAGTGAAATACAACCACTTCCTCACGGTGAGTGTTCCCTAAGGCCTCAGGAATCAGAGCTGACATAATGTGAAATTTGCTTCCCCCTTTACCAACTCTGGCTAAATAAACTCATCTTCTGTACAGTAGGACACACTTCATTTTCCTGTCCTTCATTTTCTTCTCGCTCTTGTGGATTCCAAAAGGAGACCACATAGACCAACCATCACAGCCAATTTGATTTCCAATTTTCTGGGTAGCTTTGCAATCACACTCCATTTGTCACCTGAATGCAGTATCGAATTTGCAGCCTGGGTGTGAATGACTTCTGGAATTATCTTCCTTGGACAAGACACCAAAGCAATTCAAAAGCAAGTAAACAGAACGCAGAAATACTCCTGAATAGGATTATGTCAGGTTTCTAAATCCTAATCCTGTTACTTCAGCAGCTACCCATTTCTCTTTTCCTTCTTCCCTTCTGGCTAATATTTTCCTACCCAGAACTCAGTTCAGCACTGCCACAACAATCAAATATATTCTGTAAAGTTACTAGAACTGCACGAACATTTAGAGCTTGGCAAGCTGTATTGTAACACCAAAATATGTTCTTGACAACCACTGACCCCAAAAGCTGATGTGATCAAACACATCCCCCCATGAAAGAAAGAATAAGACTGTAATCAGTTTTACCATTTTAAGGAAAATAAATCCTAATCCTTTGCCGTTCTGTGGTATTCTTCTAATTGCTGTTTCCTTACACATTCAAACATCTACAATTTGGTTCCGTTGTTTGAACGTCACTTGGAATCAAATCAGTGTTGCGGCTATAATGTCTTTGAACCTTTTAGTCCAGCTGTGAACTTTGGGCTTAATCCTTTAGGGTGCCCTTGTCTAGCAAGCTTTAATGTATATTAAATTTTCTAAAAGGAGAGCGAAAGTGGTCAAAGCGAGATAGTGCAAGATTCTGTGTTTCATAAATTAATAAGCATCACCAACTGCATTGCTTGACCCTTTAAACTCTGTGAAATTAATATAAGTAGACAACCAAAGTGCACTTGGCCCCTGAAGAGCCTTGGAAGTTCACTTAAGCAATCCAAGTTTCCTTAAAGTTTTATAAGCCAGCTTTTAAAGCAAGTCCTTTGTACTTATTACTGGTGACAGTGAGCATTACAACAGCCAATGAACCTTTGCTGACTTCTGACCCCAATATGGTAGAGCACAGTTATCAAGGGAAATATCAGAATCAAAGCTTGTATATTACATTGAGGTCCTGACTCTTGAAAGAGCCCCCCATAGACTCTTCAGAGTACGTCAGTGAAATAAACAGCTAATATTCTCAGACATCTACTTATGATGTACGGATATTATTGTTTACTTAAGCGCTTTTGGCATAGTAAAACACACCCCCCACGATAAAACCTGAAGCCTCTTACAAAGAAAGCTGTGGTACTCTCAGTTCCCTTGCAAGAAGACAATATTTTAAGATCTTTTATTTAGCCCAGAAAAACACTCCACTTGGTGGTGGTGAGTCAAGCAACACTAAGTCTTCATCTTAACCGATTAATGGATTTAAATTATTAAATGGCATTAGGTAGGCATGGTGAGGAATACACAGTCTTCTCTTAGCCCTCCGTGCAGGGTAACACTGCCTTGAACAATGAGGGAAACATGTATCCACACCTACTGCGTTTTGGCATTAATCTTGCAGTCACTTGTAATACTTGAGCTAGCGTCCTGTAGAAATAAGATATCTCACCCTTGCCAGCTGATTATATTTTTCATAATGTAAAAGGTTCTTGCTGAATTATTCAGGTGTTTTTCCCACTGCTTAAAAAAAAAAAAAAAAAGAGAGACAGAAAAGCTAAGGCAGCCAGGTATCTAGGAATAAACAGGCTGACAGGCAGTAGTGCCCAGTATTAGTAATTATTATTGGACTGTAAAGCCCAATTAATTATGTTGTTTAAGCTAAACTTTTCAAAAGGGCAAGCAGAATTTCAAAAAACAGACAGGTGATGAGATACTGCAAGATTGTCTGCTGAAGGGCATCAAACATCAAACTCCCGTTGCGTGTATCAACCCCCAGCAGTGAAGTCAGGGAGGGCATGTGTTCTCCACACACCATGTCTCTCCACCTGTTTAGAACACTTGGGTGAAGCTTTTGGGGATATTTAATGACACTGGTTTCCATTTGTTCATCTCATTTGTCTGCCTAGATCTGAACACTGACAGAGATGACAATATCACGGCATGGAGAAAATAAGTACATAAACATATATATACACATTTTATACATATACCATACATAATTGTACATAAGAAATTAAACCGAAATAGAAAGCAGAATTCAACTACCAGGAAATAATTGATGAAATTTCTTACCAGAAACACAAATAACAAGAAGTAGCTGGAAAAATGAGGTACTTTCAAGGAACGTGGCTCACAGCTTCCACGTAAAATGAATGTTAACAGGGACAGTCCGGTGACAGGGTTGCAATCCCTGCCAGGCAGATGTCTACTCTAAGAACAGTGAAGTTCATTTCAGAACTCCCTGATTATTAAATATAAATTGGACCATAAGTGAACCTTGAAATATTTTGGGTCTGTTCTGACACATGCTGCTCCAATTCAGATTTTTTGTGAGTGTAACCAAGAAATGATTATTGAAGATGGAATCACATGAATTGATCATTATTGATAATGCAGCTAATTTGAATGTATCTATATATACCTATGGCCATCTACAGTGGTATTAGTGGTTTAACTGCATGGACCAATACGGAAGGAAATGAAAGTATATTCAAATGAATCCCATGCGCTTACTGGCCATATAGTCTAAGGGGCCACCCTAGAGCAGCATAAGCAAACAAATAACAAAATTGTTGACATGAGAGAAAACAATTTCTACATTCAGGACTTCTTCATTTGAAAACCAGTCACTCATGGGCCTGCAGGTTGCTGCCTTTCCTCAGAGCTATCAGTCTTCTTGCTTGCAAGCGGATCACCAGCTGGTGTCAGGAGGAAATGTCCACAAGGAATAGAAAAGGGCATTTTTTAAGGGAGGTGTCAAAAGAGGTCTGCATTTACTTCCAAGGAAGGAAAGCGAACTTTGCAAATCCCAAATCTTCAACACCAACTTGAGAAGAAGGCTCTGGTAAATGCTCATTTAGCACTGGTAAAATAGGCTCTGCATAAGAAAGACTCTAGCTCCTCACTAGCTCTCTTTTCAAGAAAACCATCTGTGTAACTCTATCTGGAGTGGAAGTGAGACAGATCTCTCCCAACTATGAAAGTTGCTTTGCTTTCCTGGAACAGTTGAGCACTGGAGAACCTACAGGAGCTTGGAGATGGGATATTAATTTGTTTTCCGCCTTTCCCCAGGAGATTTCCAGGCTTACAGAGCTGATGAATGAGCACTGTCTACCCAGCTCCCATATTCCTTCAGGCCTGTGACACATCTTTCTTTTTTGTTTCCTTGGATCAGAAAAGTTTGCTGAGTCTGGGGGAGTCTCAGAACTGCCATCCAAGTCACTAAGGTCTTCTGCAGACCACGTTTCATTAGTCAGCTGGAAAAGAAAAGCCCCTTTTATCAAATCCCCTGGGGCTGTCATATTGAAAATAATTTGTTCTTAGCACTTTTAGAGGCAGGGTTTCAAATGATGAATGAAGAAGAATATTCTCTGTCACAGGGTTTTCTTTGTTTTTCAAGTCCTTAGAGTGAGTTTGTGATCTTTAAGACTCTGGTACTAAGAGCACTGTCATTTTCCAGTGAACTTGCCACTGTTTTCTTATGCAGGAGGCTGACTGTGTCTTGCAAAAGGAAAGTACAGATTCATTTGTTATCCTGGAAGTATATGGTTAGAGCATTTCCAAAACTAAGGTAATTAACTTGGAGTGAAGATATACGTTTTCTTTCTTTGGACAGCATCTAGTACCAAGTGCTGCAATCCTGACGGTTCATGAACACTCCTGCCATACAAATGGCTTTTATAATAATGGGAAATAGCCAGGGTACGTCCACCTTCATGGACTGGTTTTCTCTTTTGTTTTAATTTGATGGATGATACATTTTCTCTTTGAAGTGCCTGGGGATTTTTATTTTGGGGTGTTTTTTCTTCTCTCAATTTTAGTAAATTTTCAATTGTTTTTAGTTATTTCTTAGGAAGAATAGAATCAGGCTCTGAAATGTAATTAAAATTTTTTACAGTTTCCAGTTTCTAGGTTAATTTTCTTAAATACCAAAAAATTAAAATGGAAACATGAAAATAGGTTTTGATCAAGTGCCCAAAAATATTCAGCACTTAAAAAATGCCAGTGTGTTATTAACAGCTTCAAAGTTTTCAAAATTTTCAGCAGAAGCCAGTACACTTTTATAAAACAACAAACCCTTTTCTGACTATTTTATCAGTGAAGCTTATAAAAGAAAAATCTAACAGACAATGTCTCTAGCGAGACTAACAATTAAAACCACAAATACTTTAGTTAGGATCAGAAAATTCCATTTCCACAGTAAGTGAATATTAATTTCAAGGATACAACTTAGTAACTAAAAACAGCATTAAATGTATCAGCTGTGGAACATTACATTGTACAAACAAGTTCTAATGTAAACTGCAGGTCCAGTCCCACGAAGACAGCCAGACACATAACTCCTATTGATTTCCCTTGAATCATTTACTCGAGGGTGCAAGAATGATTTTCTTGTTTCGAGTTAGCTCAGAAACCTCTGTGCAGCACTTCCTTGCGACACAGAGATATACTTTGGTCCTTCCAGCCCACTGGCTGTTGAGATCATGGGTGCTTTAGGGTTAATAACTCACCTGCGATGGCCCTGGGGTCCCACCTTACTGCCTCGAAGCCAGAGGAAGCCATGCTCCATCTCCTCTACTTACCAATGAAGATGATCTTCACTTCCAGCCTCCTGCCTCCAGAAGGGCCAAAAGGGGAAATCCTGCCTAATCTGGACCACAATGGAAAGCAATGGCCATCTTCCACTCTCAACCAGAAAAGTGTTTCTCTTCACGTGACTGTCTGCTTTGGTTTGGGTTTACATCTGCCTGAGGGAATGCAGTGCGACTTCAGCTTCCCTGTGTGTCAGGTGGAAATGACCTGGGGGTAACCCAGGTGATTCTTTTCCAGCAGGTAAGGGAAAGTTTAAAATGGGAAAAATTGGGATCGGACCTTAACATGTCCCTAACTATTGACAGGCAAAAGAGACACACAGGCAACAGTGCTGAGGCACTAAAACTTCAACCACTAGAAAAAGGTCTGGTATCAGCTATAAGCTCTGCCAAATAACATCTAATTAATCCAATTCCGCCCAGGTAGGCATTCACCCCAGCACTCCATTTGGGCTACTGACACTGCAGCAAATTCAAATATTGAGGTAGCCCCCAAAAGAAACCCTTCCCACACAGACTCAACACACTCCACATCCTCCACAAAGGAAGGAGACCTTTCCACAGCTCCAGAAATATTCATTTGACAGCTTCTCCTTCCTTGGCTACAGCTCTAGTAATTGATCTGCTCTATTATTTTTCCCCATTCATTCTCTCTTACATTTAAATATGTCCTTCATATTTCTGGAGCTTTTTTTTTTTGCAGCCTGTATCTCCACTGTTACATTATTTTTTATCTCTCTCCTCTATTCTTCAAGTGTGAAAAGGGTGCTCTGTTCTCTAATATTCATTTTTCTTTTTTTATTCTCCAAGTACTTTCTTTCCCATCTGTAACAGCCCCTAATATGCACCTCCATTCGATTTTACTTACCCAGCTTGAAACCCTCTCATTCTAATTACCTTTTCAGTTTTCTTCTATTTCTCCCTTGAGATGTCTCAATTAGTGTACTTTTTCTTACTGGCTGTCACCTCTGAGCTACAAGGTGGGTCTAACTCCAACTTAAACCATGCAGAAAATAAATGAGGAGCCGTTCTTGGCGGCCCTGCTGAAGGTGGTGTTACTTTACAAACTAGTGCACCTTTAATAGATGATAAATGGGCAGAAAAGTGGCCTTGTTAATGCAGCAGCCCTTGATTTGGTTGCCATGCCGTGTCCTTTCATTACTCAAAGATACAGGAAAGGCAACCTATGCTAAGTCCTGGGTGATGTACTTCCATACAAAGAGAGTGAGTAGAGGCTAATTAACATAGTTCTGGTCAAAGCCTGAAATTAACTCTTGTCTTTAAAGACCGAAGCTAAAAATGTCATTTGTCTTGCCCATAATTATGTTTAGAGGTAATTATGGTAGCAGAATAACAGCAAGGAAAATGAGTCTAGAAGTGGGTTTTTCTGCCCTTTCTATCTCTAGCACAACTCTAAATTCTATTTCTGTCGAAGAGAACTGGATAAAAATGCAGGTGACATCCACAGTACATTTCTTTGATTAAAATTGGCACCATCATATTGAAGTTCACACAGAGATTTCAGACCCTGAGGAGTAAATTCTCTCTCTACATGCTCCCATGTAATGGGAAAAAGAGCACCCTCCCCACCGCAGCCTGTACTGTGCGGCCAAGGGGAGATGTGTGCCCGGGTGATTAAAGTGCCAGGCTTGGACCCGAGAACCATATCCACAGGAACATGTCCTGCCACATACACATGTCCCAGGTCACTTCAAATGACCCAAGAAATCTACATGGCACAGAGAGCAGCCCTTGTCCTGGGGGCTGCACAGCATTACCTCCAAATTAAAGCACTTGCCTCCTGGAGTAATTAATTTGTCATGCAGGTCTGACCATACTGCATCCAGCTTTCAACCTCATTTGTCCAGAGCCAGGATAGCTATCTCTGTATTCTGCAGAACAGATATACAGATGTTTGAACCCACTTATTTATATTTAGAAAAAAAAAATATATATTATTGTTGTTATTATTGCTGCTATTATTAAAATCCCAATGGCATATGCTGCTGTCAGTGTTCAGTTGTCCTGAGATCCATCTACCTGCAGTGCCTGTTTCACCACCATCGCTGAAATTTATGAGCACATCAGCCATTAGTGGGTTGGAGGATTTATCCATGAGGTACGGTAACATTAATTTAAAGATTTCAAACTAAACTTTTCTAAAGTCAGTATATATTTGGATCAAAGCTTAACACTGAAGCTAAACTTCTCCCAAGGTTTTATTACTGAAAGAAATTTCAAATACCTGATATACCTAGTATCTATGTATATTTACACGCTCGGTTTTACAGTTACTGCATTTATCTAGGTTGGCAAAAGCATTTAGATTTCTACTGCACTGGGCCTGAAAGTCTCCATGTGGTACAAAATGCATATATACTAGGCGCACTGGACTTTCTAAGACATGCATTATAGGATCAGCTGCTGGCAAACGCCAAGGTCTGTAACACAAATGTATGCAGAGCATATTCACTTGGTCCAAATTTGTCTGTTTCTGAAACTATTACACTTTACAGCGTAAATTCAGTGAATTCACCCAAGGACCCATAATATCATTTTTGGCACAAGTACAAACTAAGATATAGCCATGATTTCACTGAGATGACGATACTGCATAAAACATGTTATAGCAACTTTTTTGAAGTACTGGAGGAGAAAAGATCACCCGTGCAGGCTTTTCTAATGCTTCTAATGGAACCACCTCTGCCATTTTTACTAGTATCCTTCATGGCGAGGAGGCAGTCAGGGCAAAAGTTCCTCTGAAGGGATCAGTCCTAGGGGTCCCAGAGGCATTCTCTCACCGTGCCCCAGACAGATCTTAGTCTTCAGAGATCAGCTCAACTGGAGTACCAATTTAAGCACCACAGGATATAGAAGTTCTGCTTCAAAGAAAAGCCCCAAACCACAGCATCCTTTTGAAAGTCTCACTGTGCTATCAAGGGTGAATTCCAAAAGACTGGTATATTCCTGGAGCTGTGACTTTCCAGAACTCCAGAAAACTTCCCGAAAGTAGGGCTCCTGTCCTCAAAAGTTCATCTGTTTTTCCTCAACTATATCAGTTATCTAATAAAAGTTATTCCTTCTCCCTATAGATGTTGCTTCACATACCTCTTCAGACCCTCACAGCTATTGCATTACGACTACTACCTTTACAAGTGGTGAAAATATCTTTATGATGACATCTGCCAGTATCACCTGACAGATACAACCACCAAAGCCCATCTGGAAAAGCTGCCTCTTCCCATAATATTTTTGCATCCTTCATGAGATTTTCTTGCAAAATTTTGTAATGATTTGTTTAAACACAAAAAAGCTTAAGAGTTATGTGTTACTCTGACATCTGTTACATTCAAACTCTCTTCGGGGTCCTGTTAATTGAGTTTCATTCGTAACTAGGTGGAACTCTAGAGCTGCAAACCTTGTAATGTTGCCTTTTATGGGACCTTCACTGATGTTACAGGGTACATCTCTCAATTCATAAGAGCAAAGACACTTTTCTGCAGCACACGCAGCCTAGCTTGTACTCCCAGGGGAAGCGCAAAGCACGCAGAGTACAAAACAGAAAACCATATTGTGACTGAAGTGATCTACAGACAGCAAACAATAATCCTGAAACTAAGCCATATTCTACCTCTCCCTGGCACAGCACAAAACTGGCAGAACCAAAGATGTGATCTGAAAATAGAGTTCATAATGGCCGTCAGTCATCAGGAGCACGTGTGACACACTTCTGACCTGCAACCGTTCTAACCGCACCAGGAGCTGGATACTGCGGGACCACTGCTAGGAGATGGGGAGATGGTTATGTCAGTAAGCCCACATGGCCCAAACCACCACCATGAGATTCACCACTGTTTAGCCATGTTAGCCCAGGACTGGCAAGCAGAATTTCTTTACATGGTGAACACTGCATCAGGCTCTGAGATGGCTTGCATCTAGTTGCTGAAGTATTTCTTCCACATCTTCATTGCCCTGAGGTTTGGTGTGTCAGTACCCACCAGCCAGTGTAGATGTGTCAGAGAAACTTGTTCTACAGCCTCACCACACTCAATCTCACTGTTTCACTGCAAATTGTTAGCTTGCACAAGAATGACTTATTTTTTCCTTTTGGTATAGGAAGATCATCAGATGCTATGACGTTTGAACGGGATCCAGCTGTGCAGTCACTGGCAGAGCACTTTCCCCTTTGAGGTCAATAGGTCTGTGTAAGTAAGGCCATTCCACCAGTAGCAGCACCTAGATTGACAGTTCACAAATCGTACTACACATACCACTGCATAAAGCCATTCCAAGGTGACTTGCTACCACAGAAGGGCTCACTGTCTTTCCATCCATATTGTTTGGGCGTGATTGATACCAACTCTTTACCCTGAGCTCACAGGATCATGGTATTCCTCTCCTTAACATCAATGAGATATCTAAAACGATAAAATACTTTTACTGAAGCCCTCAACTCCTATTGAAGACAAAGATGTGTATTGGAGGGTGAAGAAGAGGGTAGAAGCAGAGCTCCCACTTTGTGCTCAGCATCCAGCAGGATGAAACCCACTAATGCTGCTTGGCTTCCAGTGGTTAATTTAAGTGAAGAAACTCCTTTCCTCTATAGAAACCTTCTTAAATCAGCAGGAACTCATTTGTTACAACTGCTTCCCTATTTCTACTGTTTTTTGAGAGCACCTTAGTCTTTGCAGAGCAGCACAAACCAACTCTAAAATGTCTTACATGGCAGCTCCAAATGCTTACAGTTTATGTAAAGCCATAGAGCCAGCATGATAAGATCTAATTACCAAGCGAATTAGTGAAAAAACAGCTGCAAGGTTTGCAGAAATGTCTGGAAGTGCAGAGTAAATGGCCACAATTGATGGAGTTATTGCACAGGCATCCTGAGGGCACAGACTGCAGCGCTTGAGTCCTAACCAAAATCACTGTCAACAGTCATTGTTTTCTCCATTCTGTTAAATGAAAAGAGCATGAAAATGATCCTGCAAACAGCCATTTAATATTCTCATGCACATGAACTGCAATTATCAGCAGCAGCAACAACAAACTCTGCTGTAATGTGTTCATGGTTAATCAATTCAATTGATCACTGTTTATTAAATAAAAACCTGCTCTCTAAACAGTTCTTCTCTAAGTGGCATGTTTTGGGGCTCTTTTTTTTTTTCCCTAGCTTTCTTTTTTTTTTTTTTTTTAAATATGCTTCTAGGAAAATCAGCAGACCAATTAAAGCTTTTAATTTAAATCCAAGCTAGGAGAAATGCTAGCAACATATAGTGCCTTTACAAAAGCATTAGCTTAAAAGAGGTTTGAATTGGCCTAGCCACTCCCTGGAAAAGCTACACTGAATCTGATTCGTTCCTATTTTAAAGGCTTTCAAGCCATGTTAGCAACAGCCAGCATATTTATCCATGTAAGAGACAGTCATGACCAGGTCAGCTCAGGATATCAGGAAGTGGGCCGTTGATAATGCAGATTAGGGAGCACACTTTATTCACATCAGCACTGTAGCATTGATCACCCCTATACCGCACCTTTAGAAAGTAGATCGGAAATCAATGAATTCCAGGCTGGAGAGATGCTGTAGATAACAGAAATCCTCTATAGCCAGTTATCTCCCAACAAGGAATAACGATCTTGCACAGAATTGAATGCTTTAAATGTACGAAGAATATACACTACATTACAAGTTCAATGGAAGATTGATACCAGGCCAGATAAGAGCCTGGGCATATCCCCAGCCCTGAGCTAACTTGCACAGTTGAATGCTGCACTGAGAACTTCCACCTATGGTGCTGGAGTCCTTCTTGCCCTTCAGCTGCTCCAAACGGTGCAGAAGGGAGGAGAAGGGGAGTGTTGACACACAAAAATAACCTCGTGGGATTTAATTAAGACTACTGAACCTGTGTCACTTGTAATTTATGGCAGATTTGAACCCATGCCTCCAGAGGGGGAAAATGAAGGCATTTCCAGTACATTAGCTGACTTCAATAGCAAAGTCAAATCTGACGTCCTGTGACCCTCAAGTGAACGAAGACTAAGGAGTCCCTGTTATCCCAATTATTTCTGACTAGATTTGTGATGTTTGCACTACCATGGAATCCAGCCACAACCAGGTACCTGCCCTAATAGGGGAAGTGCAAAGTCTCCTCATGCCACTAACCCTTGTGAGAGCATTGGAAACCTCCAGCAAAATTGGGTCATTAATGGCATGTTCCATGGAGAAAAAGGA